>NC_054467.1:113507844-114757844 GCF_017639515.1 Carcharodon carcharias
CATTTGTGACAATTATTGGTTAGATATTTCCTCATTTAGATGGATATCAATTATTTTATCTGGAGACTAATTTGTTGTAATTCCTAGCTAGTTTTTAGGAGTATTCACTATCTAGATTAAGAAATGCACATTTCTTCTTCATAATTAAGAGCACAGCTTTTAGGCTTTTATAAACTGCTGGAATTGTTTCCATAAGTCTGTGGACAATAATCAGATACTGATTCATCCCTGATGTTTAAGACATTTTCTTGTTACTCTTATTATGTGTTTCTGGTTCTGCTATGTTTAGTCTAGTCTAAGTTGCTTTGATCACAGCTATTCCAAAAGCTCTATAAATATTTAACAAATTCAATAAACGCAATTTTGAGAATAACTCCATTGCAGAGATGAGGACATAGGCCCAGTGGGAAACATGTGTGCCAAGATTGGAGAAGCACGTGTGAGGGCACATCCTATTGTTACACCCAGGCTATGCTGTTGTATAATGAGATCATGTGCAATGCTGGCACAGCCCTGAACATAAGACACATGGATTACGTACAGGAGTGGCCGGCACTGAAAGATTATCTAAGACAGACACAAAATTTGGAAGGCACCCCTGACGAAGGTAGTGCTAATTTAATATGTGTAAGACCATAAGACCATAAGATGTAGGAGCTCCACTATTCAATGAAATCATGGCTGATCTGATAAAACGCAACCCCACATTCCTGGCTTATCCCCATAACCCTCGACTCCCTTACTGATTAAAAATCTGTTTATTTCAGCCTTGAATATACTTAACAACCCAGCCTCTACAGCCCTCTGCGGTAAAGAATTCTTCAGATTCACTACTCTCTGAGAGCAGAAATACCTCCTCATCTCTGTCTTAAACGAGTGACTCCTTACTCTGAGATTATGCCCTCTCGTCCCAGACTCTCCCACAAGGGGAAACAGCCTCTCTGCATCTACCCTGTCAAGCCCCCTAAGAATCTTATATATTTCAATAAGGTCAACTCTCATTCTTCTAAACTCAAATGAGGACAGGCCCAACCTACTCAACCTCTCCTCATAAGAAAATCCCTCCATACCTGGGATCAACCTAGTGAACCTTATCTGGACTGCCTCCAATATCAGTATATCTTTCCTTAGGTAAGGGGACCAAAACTGTTCACTGTATTCTGTTGAAGGGTCATGAGGACTCGAAACGTCAACTCTTTTCTTCTCCACCGATGCTGCCAGACCTGCTGAGTTTTTCCAGGTAATTCTGTTTTTGCACTGTATTCTAGGTGTGGTCTACCTAGTACCTTGCATAATTTTAACAAGACTTCCCTATTTTTATACTCCATCACTTTGAAATAAAGGCCAACATTCCATCTGCCTTCCCTATTAGTTGCTGAACTTGTATGCTAGCCCTTTATGATTCATGTACAAGGGCCCCCAAATCCCTCTATATTGCAGCTTTCTGCAGTCTTTCTGCATTTAAATAATATTCAGCTCCTCTATTCTTCCTGCCAAAGTGCATAACCTCACATTTTCCCACATTATATTCCATCTGTCAAGCCTTTGCCCACTCACTTAACCTGTGTATATCCCTCTGTAGACTCTATAGAGTCATATCTCACTAAATGACTATTCTGCCAATCCTAATTATGCTGTATGTGCTCATAATATTTTTTTGTTTGGAAATCTGTGAAACTTATTGCAGCTACAACTAGAAATCCTATTACACTGCTAAAATGTAAAGAGCAATTTATACATTAGATTGTCTTTCACGAGACTTTAAAAGCAGTTCAACACAAATAATACTTTGGGTCGAATTTTCCCAGATTTGCACTAAGTGCATTAGTGGGCGGATAAAATGGAGTCCTACCCGCTGATGAAAATGGTTTTCACGCCGTGTCTTCCAGAGCCCGCCTTAATATATATTCACGCCCGCAAAACACGCCATTTCCATGGTGGGCGGGCTGTCATTCGCCCGTTCGCCATCACCCCGCTTTTGCATCACGCCGGCCGCCATCTTTAAAAGGCAGCTGCCAGCAAAGTGCTCATCGTCACCAGCTCACCACGGCTGTCTGGGAGAAATGGCCAGCAAAGTCAATAAGACTGCAGCCGCAGGAAGGGTAGCAATGTCACCAACCCGGCTTGGGAGGCAATGGCAGTGGTGGTCAGCGCGAACGGCCTGCAGAGGAGGACAGCCACCCAGTGCCGCAAAAGGATGAATGATCTCTTCCTTTCCACCAGGGTAAGTCACTCTTCTCATCACTCCCAACTCTCTCATTCACAAACTCATCACATATCCACAGAGCCCTCACTCACTGCCAGTGCAAGGGACATCACCATTCACTCTTTCACTCACACCTTCATTGTCCTCATCCTGTCCATGGGACCACTCACCACCCACACAGGTCAGGCATACTTATCATCTGGCCCAGCAGGTGACCTGATACACTCTCCCCATCTTTATCCATGCAGGATAAATTGGTACACAACAGGAGGGAAAGGTCGCAGACAGGTGGAGGGATGCCTGAATTCAAAGTTCTGACAGAATTTGAAAACAGAGACATCCAGCTGGCCGGCAATGGCCGGGACCAGTCCTGTGCTGACGGTGAGGTTGGCGCTGCTCTACCAAGTGAGGATCCAGCAGTGCAACATCCATCAGACAACCATGCCGTGAGCGATGTGTCCTCTTTCACAGGCCACTGCCATGCACTAATTTATCTCCCCTTGCTTTCGCAGGCACATCTGCCAAACAGCCGACAGAGTGCATGACCCAGGGCCTCCAATCAAGCTCCGAAGAAACCTCTGAAGAGGAATCTGGAGGCACCCTCCCTGAAGTCCCATCACAGCGATCACCCACACCCTTCACCGCCACAGAGACACATACCCCAGTGGGACCTAGCTTTAGAGTAACCTAGGGAATCACAATCTGGTGAGCACATTGCACTTTCTGATCCACAGCAGGGGGAGGCAAGGACTTTCCAGGTCCCTGGCACTCAGAGAACTCCTGAAGACCAGAACGATGATTCCAAGTCAGCTGACGAGCCTCTGGACTCGGGCATGTCACAGTTGCTGGAGCTGCAAAGGCAAGCTCGGGAACAACATTAAGGGATGTCCACTGAACACCTCAGATTGCAAGGCACAATGGTGGAGTTCATCCATCTTCAGGCTGAGGTGATAGCGCCGGCATTGCAATGCACCGATGTCAACACTGGCAGGATGGTGACCGCCATGGAGACCTTGGTCCAGGATGTCACTCCTGCACTGCTGCGCGGTCTTAACACCATCACTGATGCCATAATTGGCCTTCAACAGTGTATACACAAGAGGGGTGCTGGGCAGCTCGATCTCACTCCAGCTGCCCCTTCCACTCATGGAGTCAGCCAGGGACCCTCAGGCGCCCATGGGGAGGAGGATCAGAAGATGCACAGTCCGGGTCCATCCACCCAGATGACTCTGGGAGTGACTGGCCCATCTGACCCCCCTCTTCCTGTGACCTCCGCAGATCCAGCTTCATAGGCTGAAGAGGGTGCCCTGCCACACAGCAGGACCCCGAAAGCTGGCCGGGGCCCACCAAGTCTCAGCCCAGTCACAGTCAGCAGGCTGCCTCCAGCTCTTCTGTAGATGTCCGGGGACCACCAAGAGGGTTAGGAATGTTAGGTAAAAGTAGTTGCACAGCCTGTCCACAGGTGTTGATCGCTTGTACATACTGTTCACTATTGTCAATAAACTCCCAAGAATGTCTCCCTGCCTGTGGCTCTTTGTTCTGATAAGCAGTGTTCTTGTCACTCAGATGTGAAACCTTTCTGCACAAGATAATGGCAGGTATTCTCAGTCCAGGGCCTCTTCCCTGTGCTCTGTGCAGCCTTCAGACCAGCCCCACACTTCCTGGATGGTCCAGCCTCACACTCCCTGGAAACATTACTGGTGCCTGCACCTCGGCAGTGCTGGTCATTGCTGCCAGAATGTAGTGGGCAGGTGCCACAGAGTTCTCTCATTCTCTCTGTGTGCTCTCACCATCTTTAAGGGCTGGTCCCCATCACACCAGCATTTGTGACCAGTGATGCTGTGCACCAGCTCCTGAAGGGCTGAGTTGCTGAAAGCAGACACAGCATCCAATGTATCAAAAGTTTCATGGCTGCGTCTCTGAGATGTCCCTGATCATCAAGCGCGCTGACCTCGGCCTGACAGGACTCAGACATTCTCAGAGGCTATGTGAACATATACGGAGTGTCCTCATGCATGTTGTCATCATCCTCCTGCGATCAAGCAACTATTGGAGCCTCCACTGCATCTCCATGACAGAAGTATTCTCACAGAGTATTGGTGCAGCCATAAGCCAGGCTGGAGTCAAACGTTCACAACTGCGATGTGAGGATCTACAGGGACACCTCACTGCATGTCGTCATCATCCTCCACAAATCTGGCAGCTATGAGGGCCTCCCGAGGGCGCCTGCATCGTCTGGCCAGTGCAAGAGCCTCATCCCCGTCATCATCACAACCGAGAACCCCCTCACCCTCATCCCCATCGGCGCCCTCCTCATCGGAGGAGACATGCATCTCCTCCATCTCCTCCACAGCCAGCTCCTCTTCCCGTTGAAGTGCCAGGTTGTAAAGGGCATAGCAGATGACGACGATGGTGCGTGACACTCTCTGTGGGCTGTATTGCGGGGCTCCACCAGACTGGTCGAGGCGCCGGATCCGCATCTTCAGCATCTCAATGGTCTGCTCCACCAAATTGTGAGCTGCTGCATGAGCCTCATTATAGCATCACTCTGCTGCAGTCAGAGGCCGTCGTACAGGTGCCATCAGTCATGGCCCCTGTGGGTAGCCCTTATCCCCAAGGAGCCAACCCTGCAGCTTCTGTGGACCCTGGAAGACTGCAGGGATCTGCAAGCGACTCAGGATGTAGGCATCGTGCACAACCCTGGAAACCATGCACATATATGCAGGATGCGTTTCTGGTGGTACATGCAGTTAGTGAAAACCCATGTGGCTGATGAAGTCCACTAAGCGTAGCGATGAAGGCCTGAGCTGTGAGTGCAGTCAATCACACCCTGTACCTGTGGGAATCCCAAGATCAGAGTGAATCCAATGGCCCTTGTATCCTGGCTGTCCCAGTCCTGGGCGAAATGCACAAAGTTGTGTGTCATGGAGAAGATGGCATCCATGACCTCGTGAATGCATTTGTGGGTGTCAGATTGTGAAATCCGACAAAGGTCATCTGTGGAGCCCTGAAAGGAGCCACTGGCATAGAAATTGAGCGCTGCAGTCACTTTCACAGCCACTGGCAGTGGATGCCCTCCATGTCCCCTTGGCGCCAAGTCCTGCAGTAAGTGGCAGATGTGAGGCACCAGGTCCCAAGACATGCACAGCCATCTGTGACACTGGTTCTCAGACATCTGCAGGAATGGCGGGCGTAGTCTATAGATCCTGGGTGTCGCAAGGTGCCGACCAGCCATGGCTCGCTGTTGCTCCTGGGCAGCGTGTGCAGGAGCCCCTGCTGCTCCTTCTTCATAAGGTTTCTGCTTCTGCCTTTGCATGGCCAGGACCCTCAGTCGCTCTCTCTTCCATCTTCTAGGGTCTGTGTAGAACATCATGCATACAGCTAGGTCACCAGGATCCATGATCCTGACGTGGTCCTCCTGCAGCATTAAAGAGAGAGAGAGACGTGGTTATGGCTGTACTTAGCACTTATCTTGGCCCTGTGTGACTGCCCCTTAATGCTTCCTGGAGAGTGCTGGTCACCCCTTGGATGGCCAGAGATGAGTGCGCTGCATGTCTGCCCTGTCAACCTGCGACATGGGGGACACTGGTCCAAACTGGGATGCTGAGATTGCAAGGGGCTGTGAGCACCTCCAGCAGTGACTGGTACATGGCCAGCATTGGCGAGGAGACTGTACAACTGCTCCGCGGTCCAATAAAGTGGTGGTGGACTCAAAGTCTGTGCCGGGGATTGGGGGGGCACGGTAGGGGGGTGTGGCGGGGGTAGGGAGTATGGTATGGAGCGCTTGGCGGCCCTTTGGTTCCTCCGTGATGCTTGCATGGGCGGGTAGACTAGAAGCCTGACCCCACTCATATCACTGTGGCTGCGCCTGATCTGTCTTAGTTGCTGAGGCATGGTCAGTTTATACAGGTGTCTCTACTGTGTGACCACTTCCCTTGCTTATTCTGCCCCCCACCTCAATTGCCTGTGCACAGGATGCAGCTCCAGGGCAGCATTTGACCCCCCCTCCACCTTCAGCAGTTGCATGAGGTTGCCCGATACGGAGGGGTTCCAAGACCCTGGCTGGATGGCCTTTTAATTATACGCTAATACATAACAATTAGCTGCCCACTGACCATTGGCGGGCTGAGCGGAAAATTGCGACCAGCCTTCACGCCGTTGTGAAGTGGGTCCCACCATATTTTCTGCACACGCCACCTTTCACACCCGCCACCAGCGGCTGGGAAAATGCCGCCCTTTATTGCAGGAATTCCTTTTCCCATAGTCCCTTTTTTACAGGTAATTATTTTGATCTTTTTCCTTTATATGTTTTCTTGACTACTGTTTTTTTCTGCTTAATTTAGCTGCATTATTGCCAATGGAGTAAATATGGGGGATACAAATTGGCATAACAGAACCTAAATTCATTCACAACTGAAATCATGCGATGCACAACCAAGGTGCACCAGAACACAGAGGCCCAAGGATGTCCTAACTTTGTCCTCAGGTGTCACATTAGAGAGTCTTTCAAATTTCAGCAGGCATCTGCGCAGGTGAATGCTGGGGCAGGCAGGGGTTTGGCGGGGGGGGATTGTGGTGGTGCTGTTGGGGAGTCACTTGATGTTCGTAGGGTGGGATGGTGGTTTGGAAAGTAGGCGGCTGGCAGGCAGTCCGCTTTTCCTGGAGCTACAGTACGGTAAGTTAAAATAAACTTAGCTGTTGGCTTCTTCCAAGGCCTTCAGTGAAAGGCCTGCTATTTGGGCCACTGAAGGGGCTGAAGGAATAGTAACACAAGCTTCAATTACTTTTTTTTTAACCAATTTTGGGAATAAGTTATCACAGACAGAAGGCATTAGCTTTCTTATTTCCAATAATCGGTATGTTCTGTATGGAAAGAGGTATATCTTTTCTTACCCTTGGAGTGTGCATTCCAATTAAATAATTCAGCAGCAAGTTAATGAGTTTAAAATAAAAAAAAGTTATTTATTCCCATACACTTACTGTAAATTAACACAGTGTCACGCATGCACTCTCACACACACAAACACACTCACAAGGTTAGGATACAGATAAATATCATGCCGTTTTGTAGATTACAGTTAATTTGGTCTCTGATTTCTGATTTCCGGTCTGCCATCTGCCAGGCCTGTGGTTTCTTGAAAGGATTTGATGGTTTAAAGTTGAAATGAGGGTTTTGTAAAGTGAAGGGTCCACAGCAGATTGCAAGGTTTCTTGTAGGTGGATATCCAGAAGTTGGTTCTTAGATGAGCTTTGAAACTGGAACAGGTTAATACCTTGACTGCTTAATGATTTGCAGCTAGTTTCAGATTCTGATTCTCAGACTGGCTGACGACTGTTGGCTATGGTGGGTCAGCTGGGCCCTGGGTAATAAAGTTGCAGTCCCTGAAACCATGATCACATGACTTTGGAACACTTCTGAGGCCTACTCAATCCAATTTGGATGGGGAAAGCTATTGTGATACGATGGGAAGTTGATAGTGGCCACTGAGTTTCAGTCTTCCCTTTTGTCCAGTATGAGACATGGATACAGGCAGTCTGGAAGCTGCATAGTCTTTAGGTGTTGGCTCTTCCTTAAACAATGAGATATGTGAATTCCACAAATGGCTGTAAGGTACCCTCACCTATGTCCATATTTAACTAGGTATTTGCCAGAAACTTGATACTGCTTGTAGTCCAAATGCCAAAAGTCACATGATTTGTGGCAACCATATTAACAGCTTGTTTGTATCCATTTTTTAAAAAGTATTGACTGAAAGTTCATAATATGACATGCCTATACTGGGCATGACAAAGTATTGAAGTGAGGCTCAAGTCAGATGGCCATCATGGCTGCCTAAATAAAGGGCATAGCCACACTGGCCTGGGCACACTTGCAAATCAGGTTCAGGCCTTCCCAATAACTTTGTCATTTTGTGCCGTTGTAGGCTCATAAACTGGGTGCAATTATATGACCTAATCTCTCAGGTTCAAGAGTGCATCTTAGCAAACTGAACATTAAGATGAATGGATAGAAAATCAGGAGCTTGCGGTGCTTAATTTCACAAAATGCATTCCTGACATCAACCAGAAGTGCTGAAGCAGATCATCTCCCTGTCACAACCAGTCAAAATCACCAAATTTTGTGAAGCCTTTTGATCTTCAGTGTAAATGGAATGTGTAACTGAGGGTGAAGGTGAGAAGGCGTTTTACAATGGGCTTCCTAACTGCTCTGTGTGCCAAGCAGTTGCTGAAGTGGAGCAAGAGATGCTGGATGCAACAGGAAGGTATTTTATGGATTCTATATAAACTACAAAATGAGAATAACAATTGTACACAATGCAACATTTCAGAAAGTAAATTAGTCAATTATAATGTTGCAATATGAAGGATTAAGTGACACAGTCAATTGCATGTTATTATTTAATCTCCAAGATCTGGGTTTTAAACTAGCAAAGAATGACTCAATTGTAGAGCTGGGCACTTTTGTATAGGTAGAAAATTATTTTTCTGGAGATAGCATTTTTTCAGGGCCTGAAATCTTTTTTTTATGGGATAAAAATCTCCCATCTCTAGCTGTAAAATATATTTGAGCCAGATTTATCTGGATTGAGGCATCCTCCAGTGTGCCCTGTTAGACCTGTTTGTGAACATTTAAACTTTAAAATTTTTTGCCCTCAAATTTACTGGAAGTACAAACTGATAACAGTGCAGCAAGGGCAACAGAGTATCTGAGACCTTGGTAAACAGCAGGACAAATAGTGTATCACCTTGATCAATGAGATTAAAGGGTTGAGAAATAAACAGCAGAAGGACTGAGAAGGGCAAATTACTATGGGTGAATTCAATGCCAAATCAGGTACAGAAAGAGAAAACAAGAGGAAAATAAAGATTATATTAAGAGAGAGAGAAAAGAGGCGGAGGCCTGAATGGACATGAAATAGCACGAGGTGAGGTCGGGCATGCCTGCGTGCCCACTGAGCAAAATATCGCGCGTGTGCGATGAGTGCTGCACGCGCCCGCCGACAATTAAGTGGGCAATTAAGCTGATTAATGATGGAATTAACAATGATTTAACATGGCCCTTCCACATTTATGGTTGGTGGTGGGCCATTCTCCCAGGCGGCATTCGCATTTTTGCTCAAACCTTGATCCAGGGTGGGATGAAATCTCTGTGAGGAAATGAAATAAAAGGAAATACCTGGGGACTGGTTTTACATGAGGTTTGCTTTCAGGTGAATGATTGTGCTGCGTGGACATATTTTGCAGCATTTTTGTCATGTCCTTTAGTCTGTGAAGGTCTTCAGCTTCCTGGGGCAGCTGTCTGTCTTCCAGGAGCTCTCTCGAAGCGCTCACCCACACCCTTGGTTACATCGATGCCCATCCTCTTCCCACCCCTACCCCGGCAGCACTGAGCATTCACGCTGGTTGGCCATTAACTGGAGACTTCACACTTATAATTGTTCACTTTCTGGGCAAGAAAGTTTGATTAACAATTATCACATCATTAAAAGGGCACATATACTGTTAATTACAAGCCTTAACTTTCTGTGGCAAGTTTAATCTTTTTTTAATCGTTCATGGGATGTGGGCCTTCGCTGGCTAGGCCAGCATTTATTGCCCATCTCCTAACTGCCCTTGACAAGGTGGTGGTGAGCTGCTTTCTTGAACCGCTGCAGTCCATGTGGCATAGGTACACCCACAGTGCTGTTAGGGAGGGAGTTCCAGGATTTTGACTCAGCGACAGTGATGAAATAGCAATATAGATTAAAGTTAGGATAGTGAGTGGCTTGGAGGGGAGTTCCCATTCATCTATTGCCCTTGTCTTTCTAAATGGTAGTGGTCATGGTTTTGGAAGGTGCTATCTAAGGAGCCTTGGTGAGTTCCTATAGTGCATCTTGTGGATGGTACACACTGCTGCCACTCTAAGTCAGTGGTGGAGGGAGTGAATGCTTGTGGAAGGGGTGCCAATCAAGCGGGCTGCATTGTCCTGGATACTGTCAAGCTTCTTGAGTGTTGTTGGAGCTTGACTCCATTGAGAATTTTAAAGTGTAAATTCAGCAACATTATGAAAATAATGGGAAGGTTACATGTGGGATACCATTTTCGCAAAGCTAATGCAGATTAGAGCAAATTGGCTAGTGACTTATGCTGATTCACAATTCACAGGGTATCCTTGCAACAATTGCTGGCTGATTTTTATTTTAGTAATGGTGTGTGTAGTTCAGGTAGAATTATTTTTCAGCAAAATCTGACCTTCAGCACAAAGCACAAAGAGAGGACATTTCCTCTGTGGTTCTTCTGATTGGCCACCATAGCTTTGACAGTCATGCTCAGAACCCAGTGATGTTCAAGTATTTACAACACTGGAATAGAAGGCACTCAGTTAAAAAAAGACATGCTATTAATTACCTTGGAATACATGATGCTAATATTGAGTGATTAAAGATGTTTCATTTTCTGAAACTGACATCCCTCACATTGCTGTGTACAGAAACTCATCAAAAATATTAAAAAGCTAAATGTTCAAACTTTAGAAATCATTGTAGCATTAGAAATTAAATTTCCATTGGTCATTTTTACAAGTGAAATGCAAATTGTATAAAATATTTTGATGATTGCAAATTATATTTAAGTATGTTAAATAATACTCACAATGTATAACCTCACTAGATAACACACAAGAATGTATTTTGTTCTTGATATGTGTGTTGATCTCAATACAAGTACACCGTGGCCCAAGACCTCATGAACTATCTGCTGTTTTGCTTCACATAAATAAATGTGAATCAGACAAGTCACAAGGTTATGCAACATTCCTTCAAATCCATTGAAATAAGGGTTCGTTCGACATGCAATGAAACCAGAATCCTTCTCTTCAGGAAATTTAACCATGAAAGAATGTTATACACAAAGGTGGTCCCTTTTAGGTACTATTATAACCAAGTATAATTGAGATCTTATTTTAAATCCTAAGTTCCATAATCAATTATAAACATGCAATAGATTTAACCCCAATCCTAAACATTCGGTGAAGGAAGAAACCTGAATGGTGCAGCTAGGCCAGAGAGAGGGTTCCTAGGTTTCTGTATGCAGCTCTGGAGCTCTTAGTGCAGGAGGTGACATTGAAAGGAGGAAGGATAACAACACCCTCAATCAGCAATCTAGGGCAATCAGAACACATGCCATATACTCATACGTTCCACCCTTACACGCACACGAATGCCGCAAGCTTCTTACACACACATCTTGCTGCTTCCACTTATCCTCAGCTATGACAGGCATTTCAAACACTTTGCAACACACTCACTGACACACTTCTCTCTCTCTTGCAGAGCAGGATGGTCTATAACAGCAGCAATGAACTGCAGAGGACAGCTATAGCTGTTTGTCCTCACCCCCTTGGAGCAGACTGCATTTGACATAATTGATGCTGTAATCGCTGAGGCTGTGGCAACCAGTGTTGCTGAAACCATCCAGAATGATTGTGTGCTCCTGCCTGATCCACCTCTGGTTGATGTCTCCCTCGTGCCGTGTCCAACCTGGTGTGATGTACAAGCTGCGGAGGATCTAACCATGCATCTCTTTCTTTCCCCCCAGTGCCACCCTTCCATCTCCCCAACACTCCCCTAGTGCATTTATGCTATCAGATACCCAAGAGCTCAACTTTTTACAACTTGCATCAATGACTTAGATAAGGGGAGTGAAGGCTTGGTAGTCAACTTTGCAGATGATACAAAGATAGGTGGGAAAGTATGTTGTGAAAAAGACATAAGGAGTTTGCAGATGGATATAGGTAAGTTGAGTCAGTGGGCAAAAATCTGGCAGGTGGAGTATAATTTGGGAAAATATGGAATTGTTCACTTTGGCAGGAAGAATAAAAAAGCAGCATATTATTTAAATGGAGAACAACTGCAGAATTCCGAGGTGCAGAGGGATCTAGGTGTTCTCGTGCATGAGCCACAAAACGTTACTGAACAGGTACAGCAAGAAATTAAGAAGGCTACTGGAATGCTAGCCTTTCTTACAAGAGGAATTGAACATAAAAGTAAGGATGTTAAGCTTCAGTTATAAAGGGCATTGGTGAGACCACATCTTGAATACTGTGTACAATTTTGGTCTCCTTATTTAAGGAAGGATGTAAATGCGTTGAAGACGGTTCAGAGGAGGTTTACTAGATTGATACCTGGAATGAGCGGGTTGTCTTATGAGGATAGATTGGATAGGCTTGGCTTGTTTCCACTGGAGTTTAGAAGAGTGAAGGGTGATTTGATTGAAGTGTATAAGATCCTGAATGGTCTCGACAAGGTGGACATGGAAAGGATGTTTTCTCTTATGGGTGAGTCCAGCACTATGGGACAGCATTTTAAAATTAAAGGTCAGCCTTAAAGGACAGAGATGAGGAGAATTTTTTCTCTTAAAGAGTTGTGTGCCTTTGGAACTCTCTGCCTCAGAAGGCAGTGGAAGTGAGATTACTGAATATTTTTAAGGCAGAAGTAGATAGATTCTTGTTAGGTAAGGGAATCAAAGATTATTGGGGGTAGATGGGAACATAAAATTCAAAACATAAACAAATCAGCCAAGGCCTTTTTGAATAGCGGTGTAGGCTCAAGGGGCCGAATGGCCTACTTCTGATCCTATTTCATATGTCCGTAACTGCCGTTGCCTGAGGATAAGGCCCAGAGGAACAGCAGGCCTTTGTGAGGAAGAAGCACCCTAGTTTCCTCTGACGCTTGCAGCTACTAATTCAGAAACTGGCACTGTGCATATCTCAAAGGGTAGTGTAGAGGCAGGATCTCCAAGTGATAAATCACCAGGCATGAGTGCGCTGCAGCCAGGCCAGGGAGAAAGGATAGTATTTATGCCAGCTTCCCAGAGGGCGAGGACAAAGATGTTTTCTACTGCAGAGGTCTTAGATGAGGTCTTTGATGAGGCAATGTATAGGAAAAGGCTGATAGATATGCATGATGAAATACTTGGTGCATTGGCAAGCTTGCCAGAGAGCCTGCTGTCACTGTTAAGGAGCACAGAGGTATCCAACTCCAACTTTGCACAGGGCTTTGTGCAGAGCATGGAGCCCATCCTTTCCCTGGTGGAAGTACAGTTCTGGGCACCACACTATAGGAAGGATGTGAACACATTGGAGAGAGTGCAGAAGGGGTTTACAAGAATGGTTCCAGGGATGAGACACTTCAGTTATGAGGAAAGATTGGAGAAGTTGGAGAGGAGAAAGCTGACAGGAGACCTGATAGAAGTTTTCAAAATAATGGGGGGCCTGGACAGAGTAGATACTAATCCCGCTTGTAAACAGATCGAGAACCAGAAGGCACAGTTTTAAAATATTTTGCAAAAGAAGCAAATGTGAGGTGAGAAAAAACATTTTCACACAGCGAGTCGTTAGGGTTTGGAATATACTGCCTGGAAGTGTGGTGGAGGCAGGTTCAGTTGATGCATTCAAGAGGGCATTGGATGATTATCTAAATAGAAACAATATGCAGGGTTATGGGGCAGGAGATTGGCACTAAGTTAAAATGCTCAGAGAGCTGGTGCAGATACGATGGGCTGAATGGCCTCTTTCTACACCATAAAATTCTGTGATTCTGTGTTTCCATGACAGCATTTGTGGACCTAACTGTGGTGCACCATCTAATGGATGATGTCCCAGCTTCTATTGCAGCACAGGCAGAAGCATACAACATCTGAGTGTTACAGTGGAAGCTCAGGCTGATCTCATGAAATATCTGCTTGTTTCATACAAATTCAGCTTGATGGGCTGGATTTTTCAGTCCCCCCACTGGGTGTGGTTTCAGCAGGGGAGCCATTTATATTTTAAAAAATGAACGGGCAATTGAGCTTGTTAACAAAGCAATTGACCCAAATATTATGCGGCCCACCGCCATAATAGTTGGCATAGGCAAGCAAGAGTGAGAACTCAGTTGTATTAGCACAGCTGCTTGAAAAGCAGGAAGGAAGGGGTTGCACCTTTTGAGAGGTGCCCTGTGCACATCAGGAGTATTCCCCCAGATGATACCCCCAACCTTGTGCCTCCCCACCTCCTCACCCTCCCCACCCTAAAAGCCTGGGACTCACCTCAGTCCAGATCCTTTGCTCTTCCTCATGGGCCTGCTTGCAGTCCCAGCAGTGCCCATTATTGAGTTCTGGTGCTGCCGGCCAATCAGATTGATTGGCAGGTCTCAAGGGTGGGACCTCCTCCCAGTCAGGGACAGAAGTCCCATTGTGAGTTGGTTTAGGCCACCCCCGGCAGCTTATTGCTCCAGGGTGGGCTTTTTTTCAATTGGTCAGTTTGAAACTGACTTCTGTAATGAGAGAGGAGAGGAGGGGTGGGGGACAAACAATACCCCCTCACCCCCTCCCCCCCACCCCAGAAAATTGAGCCCTGTATCACAGACTCGGACTGTTGCGATCATGGCTTCAGACACCAGTTCTAAAAGGGTCTGGCAGGCTCTCACAGCAGTCCAGCAATCTGTCCTGCAATAGATGACTAGGATTGTTAAGATGCCTCTTTGGGTGGTTCTGTGGAGCATGAATCAGTAGCCCACTCACAGGATGGTAGTATTCATTCTCTTCCGCCAATGCCCCTGCTGTTGCATCTCAGCCAGCCAGCGCAGGCTGCTGCTGCCAGCCAGGCCAAGTTGTTGCCGTTCAAAGCAGCTGGGTTCTCAAGGCCCAGGACTATATTTGGAGACATCCTGTAAGGCAATCTGCATTCACCCCCACTGAAAGTCAGCAGCCTTACACCAGCCATGCTGCAGCCACTGGGGAAGCACTGCATAGGAGCACCAGGATAGGGAAGGACATTCAGGAGATACAGACTAAGGGAATGCACAAGAGTAGTTGAGTATTGTATGAGTACTGGATGTGTTGTATAAAGATGACATGGAACGGTTGCTTTATGGTGACTTTTATTTCAGATTGTGGCTGAGAGAATGCTGTGATGGTCCATAACAGAGAGATTGTAAGGTGGGGAAGTGTTGAGCAACGTAGATCTGAGGATTTATTGAAGTGAATAAAGTCTGATGGGATGCTCATGGACAGCCTGTCTGGACTGTGGGTATGCTGACTGTCTCCTCCCTCCCCACTTCTTCCTCCTCCTGAGGTGGTCTCTGAAGCCCTGTGGGTAAGGGTTGTGGCCTCATGGTAGTCAGGTTTTGAAAGACGCAGCAGACCACCATGAATCGGGATCCCGCTCCAGTGAGTACCCAGGATGCCCCCTCTCAGGAAGTTTGGTCAGTGGAACTGTTGTTTGAGGATGCTGATGGTCTGCTTCATGGTATCCTTAGTTGCAGCATGTCCCTCAATGTAGGAGCATTGGCCACATGTGGGTGAGTGGTGGAGGGGAGTCATCAGCCATGCGTACATGAGATGGCCTTTGTTGCCAAGCAGCCACCCTTTGCTCACAGGTAGTGACTCAAAGATTGCTGGAACTTTGGATTGGCACAGGATGAAAGTGTCCTGACTGCTGCCAGGATAGCTGACATTCACCGACATGATGTTCTGGACGTTCAGTGAGCAGAACCCCTACAGTTTCAGTTCATCCCTCCATTGAGTTGTGGCGCCTGCAAGGCCACATGCTTGTAGCTGATGGGACATTGCACTATTGGAAAGCCCACTATCCTGTTTTTCTCTGCTTAAAAGGAAATCAATGAAGTTCCCTCTCCTGGCACAAAGAGCTTCTGTCACCTCTCAGATACAGTGATGGACAATGACCAGCAACACGTTGGCAACGCCACCTGCTCCAGACTGGAAGGATTCATTAGCATAGAAATTGAGTGCCACAATGACCTTGACAAACTCTAGAAATGTTATCCTCATTCTGTTCTGAGGCTGCCGGTTGTGTTCGAGGAGTTGACACAGTTTTGTTATCACTCTTTGGTGGAATGTAGTTGCGAACACACTGCCCCTGGTTGAGGTGTAGGTAGGAAAAGTGCTCTCTGAGAACCCTAGGTAGGTCTGGCTCCTGCTGAGACCCTCCTTCACCTCCTTCGGAGAACAGCTTCTCCTCTTTACTGCTCCTGTGCCATGTCCTTGTGATGCTGCAGCTCAAGGTGAACTGCAACTAGAGGCCCGATGATTGGAGGCAAGTGGTGAACTCAGAGGGACTTCTAAACCATACCACTCCTTCCAAAGCATCACTCCTTTCTGACTGAAAGAACTTCTAGCAACTCCTCCAGCAAAACAGTAATTCCACAAATTCTGCAGCAACAAGTAGACAGTCAAAAGCACCACAGATGCAAGCTGAATGATGATGCCTTTAAATAGCGCTGTTGGTCATTGGTTAACAGTTTTATTCACACCTATGAAGGAGCTCTCTGTATCTTACACATGGAAAAAAAAAGTCACATTCAACAGAGCCTTATTGAGGATCCTTCTGAAATACATGAAAGCTGCAATAGTAAAAGGTTTTACGTATTATAATAAAACATCAAATTCTGGACTGGTGATCATTAGTGGAAATAAAGAGATGAAAGAAACAGAAAGGAAATTAACTACTTTTTATTTTGGTTAGTGTTCATTGTTATTGGAATTCCACATAAAACGTTTGATGATAGATTGCAATTTCTGAACATAAGTTATTTAAAATTTACCATAATAACTTTAATCATTGTATTTTATCCCAGGACTCAGGGGCAAAATAGGACGTGGAGGAGATGTGGGCTTTAAAGGAGATAAAGGACCAATTGGTAAAGCAGGACTCAGAGGACAGAATGGCCTTAAAGGAAAAACAGGACCACCAGGAACTCCTGGGCCTAGAGGAAACAAAGGACAGAAAGGTGACCCTGGGACATCAGGTGTTTGTAAATGTGGTAGTTTAGTGCTCAAATCTGCCTTTTCTGTTGGCATAACTACCAGTTACCCTACAGAGAAAACACCCATTATATTCAATAAAATCCTTTTCAATGAGGGTGGTCATTACATCTCTTCCTCTGGAAAGTTTATCTGTGCCATTCCAGGGATTTATTACTTTTCATATGACATTACGCTGGCTAATAAACATGTTGCACTTGCACTGGTGCACAATGGCGAGTATCGTATAAAAACCTTTGATGCCAATACAGGAAATCATGATGTATCTTCGGGATCTACAGTCATGTACCTGAAGCCAGAAGATGAAGTGTGGCTGGAGATCTTTGATTATGAACAAAATGGTCTGTTTTCTGATCCAAATTGGACTGACAGTTTATTTTCTGGGTTTTTACTTTATCCTGATGCTGATTACCTGGATGCATTGGCAGAAGATGAACTATAGTATGATGAGGTCCAAATATTTCCGTTTTACTTCAAAATCTTTTATAAAGATTTTATATAAGCTTTTGTGGTAATTTGCCTTGTAGAAATTACGTGAATCGGTTCTCATTCTCACTGATGACTCCACCTTGCAATTAGTTCAGAATTTGACCATCTGATAATGCCTACTCCTGAACTCTTTTTAATCTGCTTTAATTAGGAGTGATGTATCTGAGAGCAACTTTGATGACATTTCACATATCTAGCACAACTGTATAGGATATATGAGCTGCATTCCAGTTTTGAACAGCTTAGACCTCTTCAAAGGCATTGTGAACACTCCTGATGTGTTGGTTCCAATTCAGAACCCAACTCTTCTATCACTAGTGGAAATCACATTTTACACATTTTGACTGATTCAAATGAAAAATTATATATTTTTGAAGAAAGATGACTTCACCCTAATAATACATGTGGAAAAGCTGAAAGGTTATTGTATCACTGTGAACGTTTGGTTGCATCTAATTTAGCAAACCTGTTGATGACTGAAATTGTAAATATGCCACTTCTAAAAATATAAAGTTATATCATCAGCTTGTCTTCTCTCAACAGATTCATACCGTGAATTCTCTTCATTACTTGTAATTTTGTAATGGATTTGCATAGTTTCTGGAACTCCTCAACTGTGTCAATTTTTATTCATATATGGTTGCATAACTAAATGTTTTATAAAAGCAAGACCATGGAAAAGTTAGCAACTGGGCTTTCTGTCTTATGTGACTACCATATTTACTGGACTATAAGATGCATCAAGACCATAAGATGTATCAGGATTTTAAAAAGAAAATCTGGGGAAAAAAATGTCAATGCATACAGGTATTTAATAATAACATATTCATCATGGAGCAAAAACAACAATGTAGCATGAAGTTTAACTACCAGTATTAACATTTAATCTAACGGGTTGTGGGGGAAAGGTTCAGGTGAAGGGAGATTTAAAAATCCAAAGACAAAAGTTGAGACACAGAGAGATTTAGGTAAAGGCAATCAGAGTGGGACAGGAAGGGGCAGAGAATTTAACAGTAATAGGGGACCAGTGAATAAGGTCCATGTGGTGAATAGTAATCAGAAAATAAAATTAAAGGTTCTTTATCTGAATGTGTGAAGCATCCTCAATAAGATAGATGAACTAGTGACACAAAAATGTTTAGATCTAATCACTGTTACAGACATATGGTTACAAGGTGGCCAAATAAATATTCCAAGGTACACATCATTTCAAAAACACAGTTAGAACAGAAAAGGAGGAGGAGTAACCTTGATGGTGAAGGATGGCATAAGAACTTTAGTGAGAAAGGATCTTGGCTCAGAAAATCAGGAAGTCGAATCAGCATGGGTGGTGTGGGAAAATATATATATATATATATGTCTATACCATCCTGGCTACTTTATAAAATTATTATTTTTAAAATGGATGAAGGCTTTACACTGACTAAAGCCTGACTAGCTACACTCACACAAAAGGAATTTCTAGCCTTCAGAAAACAGAAGGATCTTATTATCTCCAAAGAGACGCTAATGCTCCCTGTGACTGCAGAAATCAAATTCCAAAAAATGCACAAAGACCCTTTACATTTCTAAGGCCGAGCTCTGGCCAATGGAGACAATATGCCTGCAAGGACAAACTGCTGAAACTTATTAATGGATGCAACATTAACCATCTTAAGAATCCAGACCAGGAATATACATCTTTTGTCCAAACCAAGGGGAAGAAGTAGGATTATCTCACATGGCCCTCCCAACCTTCTAGAGTCTGTAATATTGCCTTGTGGAGCTGAACCCAATGAGCCTGTCATCTTCCATCAACAAAGCAGCAGTAGAAACAGCGCTCTTTCCAGTTTAAATTGCCTGGCCCTCATCTACACTTCTGTACCAGTACCTATGGCAACACTGATTCATCTCACTGTGCTTCTCCCATCATCAGTGCTACTGGAAAAGTGGATCACCCTGCATCAATTTCAACCTGCTAACCTCTTGGGGGAATACACCATTGGACTTTTGATTCTGGACTCTGGACTCACGTGAAACAATTCTTATTTTGTCTGTGGTCTTTTCCCTGTGCATCTTTCTTTCCCTTATCCTTTTATTGTGTGAATGTACTGGGGGGCTGCGTTGTGAACCCACTTCCCAGGTTTTTGAGTGTGTGTAAAAATAAACTAAGAGGAAAGAGGTTAAGAGGATAACTCGGTGGCTGGAACAAATTTTAAAGTACAAGTAACTTATGACAGCAAACTCATTTTTCCTAACACTGAGAAAATAGCAAAGCTTGATGCCCAGATGTTTGTTCAGCAAGGGGATTTAACAGGTGAAATTTTGGCAATCCTTAGCACAGAGCAATTGAAGGCTGTAGCTAGGGAGGTACAGTCAAAATTGCCCAGTAAAATCAAAAGAAATGAACTGCTCCAGTTGTTGGTAGAATATTTGGATCTCATGTTACCAGCAGAACAGTTAAGTGAAGCGCTCACACATGACTCTGATGCCCTGCCCCTCGGCAATTTAGAGCTGGAAAAGCTTAAATTGCAGTTAGCATTTCAGAAGACAGAAAGAGAGAAAGAGAGGGATGCTCAGGAAAGAGAGTGAGAAAGAGAAAGAACAAAAGAGCAGGAAAAGGAAAGAGAATTCCAACTCTGAAAATTGGAAATAGAGCTAGCATCTCAAGGGGAGTGAGAGACCAGACAATTGGAAGCAGCAAGGGAAAATCTCCCTCTACCCAGTAGTGACATATCCCCCTAACCCGGAACTACTCTCTGAGGCTCTCAAGTATGCAAGACTCATTTCCAAATTCAAAGAGAGTGATGTGGAGTCAGTTTTTACCACCTTTGAGAAAATAGCAGGACACCTAAAATGGCCCTCAGAGATCTGGACATTTTCAATTCAAAGGCAGCTGTCCAGGAAAGCCCAAGAGGTCTACTCCATGCGGCCTTCTGATGTCTCTGAATTATGGGCAGATTAAGGCAGCCATCCTCAGTGCCTAGAAGGTATTCCTGGAGGCATATCGCCAACAATTCCAGAATGCTCATAAGAAGCCCACACAAACCTACTTCGAGTTTGAACAGCTGAAGAAAATAGTATTGACGATGGCTAAGAATCCCATGCACCCATGAGGGGCTACGTGAGCTAGTATTGTTGGAGGAGTTCAAAAATTGCCTACCCTCAAACCTGCGAATGAACTTAGAGGAGCACAGAATCCTCACAGCTAGGGACGCAACCATCAGAGCAGACAGCGATGTTCTCACCTAGGGGCCTGGAAACTCAGGCTGACCCTTTCCAAACCCTACCCATGAGCATTAGAAAGATAAGCAGGATGGCCTAGATAGGAAAAACCCCCCACCCAGAATACACAAAAGAGGGCGCAAGAAGCCCCTTACAGCCAGAAAGGAGAATTCCCGGAGGCTGGTGTGTTCTCATAGCAACAAAATAGGCCATCCCAAACCCAAATGCAGGAGATTGCGAGGCAAGCCAATTGGCCTAGTCAGGATTCACATGAGTAGTCCCCCAAAGAATGCCTCAATAGGTAGTGCAACAGAGCAGACAGAGCCTCTCGGAGAGCATGGCACTATGTGTGTCTGAGCTGGAAAAACTCCCAGAGCTTGCGAAGTTTTGTCCTTTCAGGAACATTGTCCCCCTACCCGTCTCACAATGTGAGCAAGTCCGTGGTACTGTTCAGGGACACAGGGGCCTCTCAGTGCTTAATGTTGGAGGGAAACCTAAACCTACCTCACTCCCGCTGGGTCCTGTAAGAGCTTTTACAAGTATATAAAAAGGAGGAGAGCAGCTAAAGTAAATGCTGGTCACTTAGAGGCAGTGACAGGATAAATTATAATAGGGAATGATGAAAAATAGGCAATTAGGAAATACTTAACATCGTTTTCTCAGTATAAGGCACAAATTACATAACAGAAATAGAGGGTAATGTTGGAACTAATAAGAATGCGGAAATTAGGGTCATTAATATCAGCAGAAAAAAAGCACTGGAGAAACTTAAGGGACTAAAATCCAACAAATCCCCAGGACATGACGGCCTATATCTTAGGGTTATAAAAGAGATAGCTGCAGGGATACTGAATGCACTGGTTATGATTTTCCAAAATTCCAGAGATTCTAAACTGTCCCAGCAGATTTGAAGCTAGCGGATGCCTCACTGCTATTCTTGAAAAGAGGAAGAAAGAAAACAGTGAACTACAGGCCAGTTTGCCTGATATCTGTCATCAAGAAAGTGCTGGAATCTATCATAAAGAAACTCTTAACATGCACTTAGAAAATCATTGTATGACCAAATAAAGTCAGCATGATTTTGTGAGAGGCAAATTGCGTTCAATTAATTTATTCAGGTGTTTTGAAAATGTAACTACTAGGGTAGATAAAGGGGAATCAGTGGATGTTGTATACTTGGATTTCCAGAAGGTGTCACATAAAATGTTAATACACAAGATAAGGCTCATGGAGTTGGGGGTAATATATTAGCATGATAGATGATTGGTTAATAGACAGGAAGCAAAGAGTTGGGATTAACAAAGCTTTTCAAGTTGGCAACTAGAGGAATGCAGCAAGGATCGGTGCTGGGGCCTCAGCTATTTACAATCTATATTAATGACATGGACGAAGAGATTGAGAGTAATCTATCTAAGTTTGCTGATGATACAAAGCTAGGTGAGAATGCAAGATTTGAGGAGGAGACAAAGAGGCTTCAAAGAGATATGGGCAGGTTAAGTGAGTGGGCAACAAGATGGCAAATGAAATATAATGTGGGGAAGTGTAAGGTTATTCACTTTGGTAGTAAGAATAGAAAAGTAAAATATTTTTTAAAAGATGTGAAACTTGTAAATGTGGATGTTCAGAGGAACTTGGGTGCATTCTTACAAGGAACACAAAAAATTAGCATGTAGGTACAGCAAGCAATTGGGAAGGCAAATAACATGTTAATCTTTAATGCAAGGGGATTGAAATACATCCATGGGATTCTGTGAACCATCAGCAGCAGCAGAATTGTATTCAACTACAATATGTAACCTCATGCCATTGTATATTCCTCACTCTACTATTACCATCAAGCCAGAGCACCAACCCTGGTTCACTCTGGAGTGCAGAAGAGCATGCAAAAACCAGCACTAGGCACACCTAAAAATGAAGTGACAATCTGGTGAAGCTACCACACAGGACTACTTGCATTCCAAACAGCAGAAACAGCATGCGATAGACAGAGCTAAATGATTCTACAGTCAATGAATCGGATCAAAGTCTGAAGTCCTGCCATATCCAGTTGTGAATGGTAGTGGACAATTAAAGAATTAACTATAGAAGAAGGTTCCACAAAGATCCTAATCTTCAATGATAGAGGACCCAGCACATGAGCGCAGAAGGGAAGGCTGAAACATTTGCAATCATCATCAGCCAGAAGTTTTGAACGTATGATCCATCTCAACCTCCTCCTGAGATTCCCTTTATCACAGATGCCAGTACTTGGCCAATTTGTTTCATTCCAATTGATATCAAGAAATAGCTGAATGCACTGAATACAGCAAAGGCTGTGAGTCCTGATAACATCCTGGCTGCAGAACTGAAGACGTGTGCTCCAGAATTAGGTGCATCCCTAACCAAGATGTTCCAGTATAACTACAACACTGACATCTATTCAACAATGTGGAAAATTGTCCAGTTTTGTCCTGACCACAAAAAAACAAGATCAAACCAATCCCCTCCAATATTGCACCATCAATTGACTCTCAATCATTATCAAAATGATGGAAAATATTGTTGACAGTGCTATCTAGCAGCACTTACTCTGAATTAATCTGCTTACTGATGCTCAGTTCAGGTTTCACCAGAACCACTTGGCTCCAGACCTCAATATGGCTTTGGCCTAAACATGGGCAAAAGAGTTGAATTTCAGAGGTGAGGGGAGAGTGAGTGCCCCTGACATCAAGCAGCTTTGAACTGAGTGTGGCATAAAGAGCTCTAGTAAAATTGAAGTCAATGTGAATCGGGGGAAAACTCTCCATTGGTTGGAGTCATAACTAGCAGAAAGGCAGATAGTTCTGGTTGTTGGAGGCCAAACATCTCAGCCCCAGGATGCCGTTGCAAGGAGTTCCTCAGTGTAGCATGCTAGGCCCAACCATCTTCAGCTTAATCAATGACCTTCCCTCTATCATAAGGTCAGAAGTGAGGATGTTTGCTGATGATTGCACAATGTTCAGTACTATTCACAACTCCTGGGACACTGAAGCAGTCTGTGCCTGCATGCAGTAAGACCTGGACAACATTCAAGCTTGGGCAAATAACATTCATGCCACACAAGTGCCAGGCAATTACTGTCTCCAACAAGGGGTGTCAGGGGCACTCACTTCCCCTCATCTCTGAAATTCAGCTCTTTTGCCCATGTTTGGGCCAAAGCCATAATGAGGTCTGGAGCCAGACAAGATCAGGTCAGAGCCTGAAAATTCTGTGGTGATTAGCTCACTTCCTGACTCCCCAAAGCCTATCCACCACCTAAGGCATAAGGCAGGAGTTTTATGGAACACTCATCATTACCTGGATGAGTGCAATTCCAACAAAACTCAATAAGTTCAACATCATCCAGAAAAAAGCCGTCCGGTTTATTGACACCCCATCTACCACTTTAAACATTCACTCCTGCACCATCTGCACACAGTGGCAGCAGTGTGCACCATATACAAGGTGCACTGCAGCAACTCACCAACTCATCATCAGCCAGGAGTTTTGACAGCACCTTCCAAATCAATTTAGAATAATAATGGCAGCAGATGCATGGGAACACCACGACATGCAAGTTCCTGTCCAAGTCACACATCATCCTGACTATTAGAGATATATTGATATTCATTCACTGTCGCTGGGTCAAAACCATGGAACTTACTCTCCAAGAGCATCTCCGACGTACCAACGCCACATTAACTGCTGTGGTTCAATCAGCACTTTCTCAAGGGCAGTTAGGGATGGGCACCAGTAATACAACCCATGAAAAGAAACTTAAAGACAAATGACTTGAAGGATCAGTTAGAACTGTGACAAAATGGCAGATTCAACAATCCAGGACTTACAGTACAACAACAACTATTTACATTTATATGGTAGCTTAATGGAATAAAACATTTCAGGGCATTTCACAGGAGCATTGTAAAACACAATATGACACTGAGTCACATAAGGAGATATTAGGTCACATGACCAAAGGGCCGGTCACAAAGATAGGTTTTAAGGGTTGTCTTAAAGGAGGAAAGTAAGTTAGAGAGGTGGAGGGGTGTTGGGGGGGAATTCCAGCGTTTAGGTCTGAGGCAACTGAAGGCATGGGCAGCAATGGTGGCATGATTAAAACTGGGGTTGCTCAAGAAGCCAGAATTAGACAAGTGCAGATATCTCGGAGGGCCGTAGGCCTGAAGGAGATTACAGAGATGGGGAAGGGCAAGGCATTGGAAGGATTTGTAAACAATGACGTAAATTTTAAAATCAAAGTGTTGCTTGACCAGAATCCAATATAGGCCAGCGAGCAGAGGGGTGATAGGTGACAGTGAGTGAGGACCCTGCACAGGCCAGGCACACTTATCATCTGGCCTGGCAGGCATCCTGCTTACACTTCCTCCATCTCTATTCATGCAGGACAAGCTGGCACTCAACAAGAGAGAGAGGTTGGAGACCGATGGTGGAATGCCCGAAACCAAGGTCTTTACGGACTTTGAAAACAGAGCCATCCAGCTGGCCATCGAGGCTGGTCCTCTGCTGACAGTGAGGTCAGTGGTGATGTACCAAGTGAGGGTCCGGTAGTGCAAAATCCAACAGACAACCATGCTGTGAGTGACATGTCCTGTTTCACAAGCCACTGCCGTGCACTAATTATGTCCCCTTGCTTCCGCAGGCACATCTGCCAAACAGCCGATAGAGTCTATGAGCCAGGGCATCCAATCAAGCCCTGAAGAAATCTTTGAAGAGGAATCTGGAGGCACCCTCCCTGAAGTCCCATCACAGCGCTCACCTACACTCTCCACCAGCGCAGAGACACACACCTCAGTAGGACCTAGCTTTAGGACAGCTTTGGAATCACAATCTGGTGAGTACATTGCACTGTCTTATCCACAGCAGGTGGAGGCAGGGACCTCCCTGGCATCCGGTACTCGGAGGACTGCTGGAAGCTAGAAGTTTGCAGAGTCCGAGTCAGATGACGAGCCTCTGGACTTGGTCATGTCAGAGTTGCTGGTGCTGCAAAGGCAAGCTCGGGAACATCAGGAAGGGATGGCCGCTGCACTCCTCAGATCGCGAGGCATGATGGAGGAGCCTGTCCTCTTTCACTCTGAGGTGATAGCACTGGCATGCCAACGGACTGAGGTCAACACTGGTAGGATGGCAGCTGTCATGAAGACCTTGGTCCTCGCATTTGCTCTTGCCCTGCTGCACAGGCTCAACTCCATCACTGATGCCATAGTTGGCCTCCAACAGTGTGTATGTGAGACGGGTGCTGGGCAGCTTGATTTTACTGCAGCTACTCCTGCTCCTCAAGACGTTGGCCAGGGACCCTCAGGCACCCATAGGGAGGAGGATCAGCAGGTGCACACTCTGGGCACATCCATCTAGGTGACTCTTAAGTGTGTCTGGCCCAGCCAAATACCAACTTCCTGTGACAACTGTAGTTCCAGCTCCACAGGCCGAGGAGCGTGCCTATGCCACACAGCAGGACCCCAAAAGCAGGCCAGGACCCTCAAAGTCTCGGGTCTCCACAGGACGCCTGCCAAGGTCATCACAAACAGGCCATCGAAGTCAGCAGGCTGCCTCCACCTCTTCTGTGGATGTCCGGGGATCACCAAGATGTAGCGGCAGAGTTAGGAAAGTTAAGGAGAATTAGTTGCACAGCCTGGGCACGGGTGTTAATCACTTGTACATACTATTCACTATTGTCAATAAACTCCCAAGAATGTCTCTCTGCCTATAGCTCCTTGTTCTGATGAGCAGTGTTCCTGTCACTCAGACGTGAAACCTTTCTGCACAAGATAAAGGCAGGTGTCTCAGTCCCGGGCCTCTTCCTTGTGCTTTGTCAGCCTTGAGACCACAATGATGGTCCAGCCTTATACTCCACAGAAACATATTGATGCCTGCACCTCGGCGGTGATGGTCATTGCTGCCAGAATGTAGCAGGCAGGCAGGCACCACAGCGATCTCCCAATCCCTCGGTGTGCTCTCAGCACCTTTAAGATGGAGCTGGCCCCCATCTGCGATCTGAAGGGCTGAGGTGCTGAAGATGGATACAGCATCAGGTGCGTCTTAAGTTTCATGTCTGCGTCTCTGAGATGGCCCTGATCATGGAGCGCAAGTGAGCTGCCCTTGGCCAGACAGGAGTCAAACATTCTCAGAAGCTATGTGAAGATCTATGGTGCAAGCTCACTGCATGTTGTCATCATCTTCCTGCGATCGAGCGACTATTAGGGTCTCCACTGGGTCTCCTTGACAGGAGCATTCTCACTAAGGCTATTGGTGCTGCCATAAGCCAAACTGGAGCCAAACATTCATAGATGCAATTTGAGGATCTATGGGTCACCTCGCTGCATGTCGTCATCATCCTCCACAATTCTAGCCGCTATGAGGGCCTCCAGAGAGCGCCTGCCTCATCTACCCAGAGCGAGGACCTCATCCCCATCATCATCGCCTCCCAGGACCTCCTCACCCTCAACCCTAGCAGCATCCTCCTCATTGGAAGAGACCTCTAGCTCCTCCATCTCCTCCTCAGCCAGTTCCTCCCCCCGTTGCAGCACCAGGTTGTGAAGGGTGTAGTAGGCGATGATGATGACCTTCTGCAGACTGTATTGCAGGGTTCCACCAGACCGGTCCAGGCACCGGAATCTCATCTTCAGCATCCCGATGGTCTGCTCCACCAAGTTGCGAGCTGCAGATGAGCCTCATGA
This sequence comes from Carcharodon carcharias, assembly GCF_017639515.1. Classification (NCBI taxonomy): domain Eukaryota; kingdom Metazoa; phylum Chordata; class Chondrichthyes; order Lamniformes; family Lamnidae; genus Carcharodon; species Carcharodon carcharias. The sequence continues at coordinate 113,535,238 of NC_054467.1, forward strand.
TACCATCGCTCTGTTGCAGTCTGAGGCTGCCACACGGGTGTCATCAGCCATGGCCTCTGTGGATAGCCCTTGTCCCCGAGGAGCCATACCTGCAGCCTCTGTGGACCCTGGAAGACTCCAGGAATCTGTGATTGGCTCCGCATCGCAATTTCATGCTGATGGGCCAATGAATCAGGATGTAGGCGTTGTGCACACTATCTGAAAACCTTGCATACACCTGCAGGATGCGTTTCTGGTGGTCACATACCAGCTGCTGTCAGGAAGATATAATATTTTTCATAATGTTATTGGAATTTATGGTGAAGTAGAGTAATAGTGAGGTCTGTGTCTATGTTTGTGTATGTGTTTGTGTGGCTTAACTGAATTAAAGGCAGCTGGTCTGAAGACTTTGATGTAACAGAAGATAAGCTAGGTTTGAAATGTTAAGTAGGTAAACATAGGTATAGAGGGAACATTTGCATTTTAAATAAACTAGGCTAGCTTGAATTCAGAGAAGGGGTAAAATTTTTCACCTAGCCAGGAGAAGTCGAGAAACAGTGGCCAGGATTTTCCAGTCATCGGGTGGACTTGGCGGGAGCAGGCGGGGATGGTCGGGAAGCTGACCGCCACTCGTGATTGGCTCCGCATCGCAATTTCATGCTGATGGGCCAATTAAGGCCCGCCCTGGGTGGATCGCGAGTGGTAGTCCTGAGCGCTACCTGTGGGGGCGGGGGGAGGAGGGAGAGCCGGGCCTCGCACGCAGTTCGCGCTTATGCGCGGAAAAGTGCTTCAATCTCCTTGGGGCTCGGAGCTGCCTCAGGGAAATTGAAGCGCTTTTTAAGAAATAGTTAAGGACATTAAAAATTTAATGAAATTACCTGGAAAAACTCAGCAGGTCTGGCAGCATCGGCGGAGAAGAAAAGAGTTGACGTTTCGAGTCCTCATGACCCTTCGACAGAACTTGCGTTCGAGTCCAAGAAAGAGTTGAAATATAAGCTGGTTTAAGGTGTGTGTGTGGGGGCGGAGAGATAGAGAGACAAAGAGGTGGAGGGGGGGTGGGGGTGTGTGGTTGTAGGGACAAACAAGCAGTGATAGAAGCAGATCATCAAAAGATGTCAACGACAATAGTACAATAGAACACATAGGTGTTAAAATTAAAGTTGGTGATATTATCTAAATGAATGTGCTAATTAAGAATGGATGGTAGGGCACTCAAGGTATAGCTCTAGTGGGTTTTTTTTATATATAATGGAAATAGGTGGGAAAAGGAAAATCTTTATAATTTATTGGAAAAAAAAGGGAAGGGGGAAACAGAAAGGGGGTGGGGATGGGGTAGGGAGCTTACGACTTAAAGTTGTTGAATTCAATATTCAGTCCAGAAGGCTGTAAAGTCCCTAGTCGGAAGATGAGGTGTTGTTCCTCCAGTTTGCGTTGGGCTTCACTGGAACAATGCAGCAAGCCAAGGACAGACATGTGGGCAAGAGAGCAGGGTGGAGTGTTGAAATGGCAAGCGACAGGGAGGTTTGGGTCATTCTTGCGGACAGACCGCAGGTGTTCTGCAAAGCGGTCGCCCAGTTTACGTTTGGTCTCTCCAATGTAGAGGAGACCACATTGGGAGCAACGGATGCAGTAGACTAAGTTGGGGGAAATGCAAGTGAAATGCTGCTTCACTTGAAAGGAGTGTTTGGGTCCTTGGACGGTGAGGAGAGAGGAAGTGAAGGGGCAGGTGTTGCATCTTTTGCGTGGGCATGGGGTGGTGCCATAGGAGGGGGTTGAGGAGTAGGGGGTGATGGAGGAGTGGACCAGGGTGTCCCGGAGGGAGCGATCCCTACGGAATGCCGATAAGGGGGGTGAAGGGAAGATGTGTTTGGTGGTGGCATCATGCTGGAGTTGGCGGAAATGGCGGAGGATGATCCTTTGAATGCGGAGGCTGGTGGGGTGATAAGTGAGGACAAGGGGGACCCTATCATGTTTCTGGGAGGGAGGAGAAGGCGTGAGGGCGGATGCGCGGGAGATGGGCCGGACACGGTTGAGGGCCCTGTCAACGACCGTGGGTGGAAAACCTCGGTTAAGGAAGAAAGAGGACATGTCAGAGGAACTGTTTTTGAATGTAGCATCATCGGAACAGATGCGACGGAGGCGAAGGAATTGAGAGAATGGGATGGAGTCCTTACAGGAAGCAGGGTGTGAGGAGCTGTAGTCGAGATAGCTGTGGGAGTCAGTGGGTTTGTAATGGATATTGGTGGACAGTCTATCACCAGAGATTGAGACAGAGAGGTCAAGGAAGGGAAGGGAAGTGTCAGAGATGGACCACGTGAAAATGATGGAGGGGTGGAGATTGGAAGCAAAATTAATAAATTTTTCCAAGTCCTGACGAGAGCATGAAGCGGCACCAAAGTAATCATCGATGTACCGGAGAAAGAGTTGTGGAAGGGGGCCGGAGTAGGACTGGAACAAGGAATGTTCCACATACCCCATAAAGAGACAGGCATAGCTGGGGCCCATGCGGGTACCCATAGCCACACCTTTTATTTGGAGGAAGTGAGAGGAGTTGAAGGAGAAATTGTTCAGTGTGAGAACAAGTTCAGCCAGACGGAGGAGAGTAGTGGTGGATGGGGATTGTTCGGGCCTCTGTTCGAGGAAGAAGCTAAGGGCCCTCAGACCATCCTGGTGGGGGATGGAGGTGTAGAGGGATTGGACGTCCATGGTAAAGAGTAAGCGGTTGGGGCCAGGCAGAGAAGGGAGTCAAGATAACGAGAAATGAGTTCTGTGGGGCAGGAGCAAGCTCCTACCTCTCCCTGGACCATGACCCCACCACTGAACATCAAGCCACTGTTTCCAGGACTGTCACTGACCTCATCTCCTCTGGGGATCTCCCTCCCACAGCTTCCAACCTGATAGTCGCCCAACCTCGGACGGCCCGCTTCTATCTCCTACCCAAAATCCACAAACAGAACTGCCCCGGTAGACCGATCGTCTCAGCTTGCTCTTGCCCCACAGAACTCATTTCTCGTTATCTTGACTCCCTTCTCTCCCTGGCCCCAACCGCTTACTCTTCACCATGGACGTCCAATCCCTCTACACCTCCATCCCCCACCAGGATGGTCTGAGGGCCCTTAGCTTCTTCCTCGAACAGAGGCCCGAACAATCCCCATCCACCACTACTCTCCTCCGTCTGGCTGAACTTGTTCTCACACTGAACAATTTCTCCTCCAACTCCTCTCACTTCCTCCAAAAAAAAGGTGTGGCTATGGGTACCCGCATGGGCCCCAGCTATGCCTGTCTCTTTATGGGGTATGTGGAACATTCCTTGTTCCAGTCCTACTCCGGCCCCCTTCCACAACTCTTTCTCCGGTACATCGATGATTACTTTGGTGCCGCTTCATGCTCTCGTCAGGACTTGGAAAAATTTATTAATTTTGCTTCCAATCTCCACCCCTCCATCATTTTCACGTGGTCCATCTCTGACACTTCCCTTCCCTTCCTTGACCTCTCTGTCTCAATCTCTGGTGATAGACTGTCCACCAATATCCATTACAAACCCACCGACTCCCACAGCTATCTCGACTACAGCTCCTCACACCCTGCTTCCTGTAAGGACTCCATCCCATTCTCTCAATTCCTTCGCCTCCGTCGCATCTGTTCCGATGATGCTACATTCAAAAACAGTTCCTCTGACATGTCCTCCTTCTTCCTTAACCGAGGTTTTCCACCCACGGTCGTTGACAGGGCCCTCAACCGTGTCCGGCCCATCTCCCGCGCATCCGCCCTCACGCCTTCTCCTCCCTCCCAGAAACATGATAGGGTCCCCCTTGTCCTCACTTATCACCCCACCAGCCTCCGCATTCAAAGGATCATCCTCCGCCATTTCCGCCAACTCCAGCATGATGCCACCACCAAACACATCTTCCCTTCACCCCCCTTATCGGCATTCCGTAGGGATCGCTCCCTCCGGGACACCCTGGTCCACTCCTCCATCACCCCCTACTCCTCAACCCCCTCCTATGGCACCACCCCATGCCCACGCAAAAGATGCAACACCTGCCCCTTCACTTCCTCTCTCCTCACCGTCCAAGGACCCAAACACTCCTTTCAAGTGAAGCAGCATTTCACTTGCATTTCCCCCAACTTAGTCTACTGCATCCGTTGCTCCCAATGTGGTCTCCTCTACATTGGAGAGACCAAACGTAAACTGGGCGACCGCTTTGCAGAACACCTGCGGTCTGTCCGCAAGAATGACCCAAACCTCCCTGTCGCTTGCCATTTCAACACTCCACCCTGCTCTCTTGCCCACATGTCTGTCCTTGGCTTGCTGCATTGTTCCAGTGAAGCCCAACGCAAACTGGAGGAACAACACCTCATCTTCCGACTAGGGACTTTACAGCCTTCTGGACTGAATATTGAATTCAACAACTTTAAGTCGTAAGCTCCCTCCCCCATCCCCTTCCCCTTTCTGTTTCCCCCTTCCCTTTTTTTTCCAATAAATTATAAAGATTTTCCTTTTCCCACCTATTTCCATTATATATAAAAAAAACCCACTAGAGCTATACCTTGAGTGCCCTACCATCCATTCTTAATTAGCACATTCGTTTAGATAATATCACCAACTTTAATTTTAACACCTATGTGTTCTATTGTACTATTGTCGTTGACATCTTTTGATGATCTGCTTCTATCACTGCTTGTTTGTCCCTACAACCACACCAACCCCCTCCACCTCTCTCTCTCTCTATCTCTCCGCCCCCCACACACACACCTTAAACCAGCTTATATTTCAACTCTTTCTTGGACTCGAACGCAAGTTCTGTCGAAGGGTCATGAGGACTCGAAACGTCAACTTTTTTCTTCTCCGCCGATGCTGCCAGACCTGCTGAGTTTTTCCAGGTAATTCTGTTTTTGTTTTGGATTTCCAGCATCCGCAGTTATTTTGTTTTTATAAAAATTTAATGAAACTGTGTCACATGAGATGGGACATGTTTTTATTTTCAAAATCAAGTTTTTATTTCATTAGTATTAGCTTTAGGAAACCTCATGAAACTTTTATGGCACTGGACCCATATGTGCCGCACCACATCATGGGAGCTGACACTTTTGGCCACCTCCTCCCACACGTTTGGTCAGGTGGGGAGGCCTCCGCCTCCTGGCCCTTGGAAGAAGGAACTCCTGTTGTGCTGTCACCTCCTCCAGGAGGGCTGCTAGGCACTCATCAGAGAAACGAGGGGCACACTGCCCCGCTGGCTTACCCTCCGGCCTGGCCTGCCTCGATGGCCTATCCTCTGGACTAGCCTGTTCCAGTGGCCTATCCTCTGGACTTAGGTGATGCGCATTACCACTCTGATGTGTTCTTCCCCCAGCCATTGTGAGCAGCCTTGCAAAGGCTGCCAGGCCTTCATTTAAACAGACTGCCGGGTTGCCATTGGACCCAGTGGTCTGTGCACGCCCGCTGCCGCCCACCCACTTCCGCCATGCTCGGGAGTTGTGAACTATGCTGGGTGCCCCTTAATTGGCCCACCCACATAAAATGGCAGCACGGACCCAATCGCCGCCCACACCTGCCCGCACCCGTCCCTTCACAGCCTGCCCAACATGGGGAAAATTCTCCCCCGCGATTCTATGACGTGAAAAAAAAAGTTTTTATGCAGTGAGTAGTTAGGATATGGAATCTAATGCCTGAGCGTGTAGTGGGGGCAGACTCAAATGTGGCTTTCAAAGAGAATTGGACAAAAATTTGCAAGGCTGTGGGGAAAAGATGGGGTAGTGAGACTTGATAAGCAGCTCTTCCAGAGAGCTGACACAGACATGATGGCTGAATGTCCTCTTACTGTGCTGTAACCATTCTGTGATTCTATGATTCTAAGGTTGCAAGCAGATTGGATTAGTCCCAGACTGCAGCCAGGGAGAGAGATGGACTTGGCAGCTAGGGAACAGAGTTTGGAGCAGGGACTGAAAATGATGGCCTCAATCTTCCCACTCTTTACCTGGAAGAAATTTCTGCACATCCAGGACAGGATGTCGGATAAGCAGTCTGATAATTTAGCAATAGTGGAAGAGTCAAGAGGGGCTGGTTATGTAGAGCTAGGTATTATCAATGTATATATGAAAACTAACGCTGTGCTTTCAGATGATGTTGCTGTGGGGCAGTATGTGGTAAGAAATTGGAGGGAGTCAAGGATATATTCTTGGGGAACATCCAGTGTAATGTACCTTTCACTGTTGGTTCTCTGACATCTTCCTTTTGAGTGTGAATGCCAGCTGGGCATGTGGGATTGGTGAAACTACTCAGGGAGTTTCATCTTAGAATGTCGATCGCTAAGGGTCTAAAATTCTTCTTTCAATGAAAATGGTTGCGTTTTCCAACATTATACGCTAAGAAAATTGCATAAAATGCAATTTTGAAGCTTTAATCTTTGAGAATATACTCCATGAACATGTGTAGGTACAAATACTTTGGCCTGTGCCTGATGATGTATGGATAATTTCTCAGTGAGCACCTTAGATGCAAATGGAAATCTTCCCTGATGTCTCCACTGGACCTCCTTCAGAACCTGCTAATAGAGATTGATTTCCTGTGGGATACTCATACTATATATTCTCTGTACAAGTCAGTTCCTTTGGCAAACACCTAGATAGTAGACAACTTAGAGAAGCTAAAGAATAAAATGATATGTAATGCAGCAGGGAAATCAATGAGTCAAAAGTTAGCTACTCCCACATATCAATAGAACAAACTGTTCTTTCACAGAAATGATTCAATACTGCTGGCTTTGAAGCATTATATACAACACCTGTTTCATACAGGCATTGAACGACTGCAGCACTTTTTAGGTGCTAATACGACATTATGGCCAGCAGTTTACAGCCCCTTGCACCCGACAGGATATTACGGTCCTGCTAAACTGAATGGAGTTTGCCGCCTATGCCGGAGGGAGACAAGTCGGGGCGGGACTGTAAAATCCTGGCCTATGTTGCTAATACCTCATCAATGTGGCAACTGCACAACAGGTATACAGGCCCTCTGTGCCACTGGTCCTTTTCAAACATAACATATAACACTGCACAACATGGACATAGTAGGGCTTGGACTTTAGTGTCAGATATTATGGGTCACCTGGACCTGGTGTGTCTCTGTACTATGGGCGCTCACAATCAATAGCCCTTTTAAGACCAATATTTTAGTACAATCTGCCAAAGATTGTACTCTGCATTTTCTAACATATACTGTCTCCTACTTTAATATTCCCCATTACTTCATTTGCTTTCCTTCATAATAAAGCTATAAAATAGGTTTTCATCTGGACTCATTTTTCAACACAGAAAATTGGACCTAAGAGGGCTAAGATCACTGGAAATTGATCCTGGAGCTTTATCTACATATTCAGGGTGAACTGTTGGTGCTAGCTGTGCTTCAACAAGTAGCCCACTCAACAAGTAGCCCAATGTCAGGATGTGTGTCTTGTTAGTAGTGGGCCTCAACTAAGTTCTGGGAGAGGGGCTGGTGCATCCAGTGGATGGTGGAGGGAGCAATAGAGCAGTGTGAACATGAGGACTGTAGAGGTGTAGGAGGGGGTAGTATCTCTGCTCCTTCTGGTTCCACAGAAAGTTATTATTTATAATTATTTTCTTGGGTTACCGCCTAAAATAAAAGGTCTGATGAATTTTCCAGTGGGCTTTATATTTGTACAGATTGGATGCAGAACATTCCAGTGCTAAACTGGTGCACTTTGGGCCTGTTTTAAACTCCTTAATAACCCAAACCATGAAATTATGCTGGGTACTGGGCAAATATTCCACTGAACCCTGCCAGATCACTCACATTGGGAAATCCATACTATTACGTTTTAAATTGTAAAGCAAATCTGCTTCCAAATCTTAGATCCTGGGGAATTGTAAAGTAAACAAGGAATTAAATCATCTACAAAAGGAGCTTCCAATGCAAATTTTTCCATTTCCAAAACTAAAATTGCTTGCTCTAACCATGCAGAAAACTGCTGGTACAGTAGGATAGTGAAAGAAACTCTAGTGTACATGCTATAAAGGACTGTGGATCCTTTATTTTCACTGTCTTCGTATTTCTTTGTGATGAAGTACATTTTATTAGAAGAATTAACATGGTACAAAATGATTTAATACTTTACTAAGGGATTACTGCAGGTATCTCATTGTGTCACAATGAATGGGGCCAATTTACGAGAGAACTGAGGAAAGGAAAGTTAGTCTAAAAAAAGATATTTCAGTCAAACCCTTAATTGGGCCTCTTGTCTTTAGCTTTCTAATATAATACAAATCAAACTTGTTGTTACCCATTTAATCATAGCTGCTATGCTTTGAACATTACTTTGTTTTGATGTAACTTGTGGATGAGGAAAATTGTCAACTTGACTCAGACAATACTGATGAACCGTTGTTTGTACAGATATACTGAAGTGATGATTGGTCAATACATGGTCTTGTGCAAAATGTTGTTCTGAGAGGGGTAGACTATATTCAGAGTTTGAATAAATGGTCAGTTAAAATGTCATCTTTTTATTCACAGGGATCAATTATAATTTGTTCATCATTTAAATTTAAAATGACAAAATGTGGATCGTGCATGTTACACAAAGTAAATGCAGCTTTCTCTTTACACATATGCTACTGCTTTCATTTCTGATGATGTGATGTCTTTACTATCAGAACATATCTCACCGGAACATGTAATTGAAAACATCAGCGTTTATTACAAACACTGAAGCACACAGGATGTGTAGCTACACAAATAGATTTCAAACAAAATGAATTGCCAGTGAAATATTTAAATATCTGTTAAAAACTAATAAATAGTTAATGGCAATGTTCTTTTTTAAAATTGCAGCTTTAATTAGAATGCCAATTGCTTTAAAGTGTATGGGATAGGCGGTGTCCTGGCTGAATGCAACACACATCAGCTATAGAAACCACTTGATTTTCAGTCTAGCCAAAGTGCAGGTGAACTGCTCCACAACGTTGCTGCCCAGCAGAGTAGTTGAATCACGTTCAATGTCTATCTTGGTTTTTAAAACAGATGTTCAGTAAATGCTATACAGTGACCATGGTGTCAAAAATCACACCCTCTAATATGGATAAGACACGATTTTCCAAGTTGGATGTGATTTTTAACTAAACACAGCTAACAAACTGATGGATCAATTTTAACCTCCCTCACCCCCCGCCCCACCTTGCTGGTTTCAGATGGACAGGAGGTGGGGCAAGAGTTAAAGTGCACTTGCAGACCCAACTTTGAAATTTTGGGTGCTTTAACACTCAGGTTCACCCATATACTGTCAGTCAGCTACCTGCCTGAAATGGGTGAAAAGCAGCTGACTATTGGGCAGGACAAGAAGTTTTCTCTGCCAAATATTCCATTCTTCCCTCCTCTGCTATTCTGCTGTAACCATTTCCACCCTTCAAGACCTATTTATGCTTGCCTCATAGGAACCTCATTTTGCCTCACACCATCCTCATTTAATCATTGCTGCTTCCCATCCAATCACAGACCTCCCCTTTTGTTCTTCTTCATAAGACCATAAGACATAGGAGCAGAAGTGGGCCATTCAGCACTTCGAGCCTGCTCCGCCATTCATTATGATCATGGCTGATCATCCAATTCAATAGCCTGCTCCCACTTTCTCCCCATATCATTTGATGTCTTTCGCCCCAAGGGCTATATCCAACTCCTTCTTGAAAACATAGAATGTTTTGGCCTCAACTTCTTTCTGTGGTAACGAATTCCACAGGCTCACCACTGTCTGGGTGAAGAAATTTCTCCTCCTCTCAGTCCTGAATGGTCTACTTCGTATCCTCAGGCTGTGACCCCTGGTTCTGGACTCCCCTACCATTGGGAATATCCTTCCTGCATCTACCCTATCTAGTCTTATTAGAATTTTATAGGTTTCTATGAGATCCCCCCTCATTCTTCTGAACTCCAGTGAATATAATCCTAACTGACTCAATCTCTCCTCATGTCAGTCCTGCCATCCCAGGAATCAGTCGGGTAAACCTTCACTGCACTCCCTTTATAGTAAGTACATCCTTCCTCAGATAAGGAGACCAAAACGGCACACAATATTCCAGGTGTGCTCTCACCAAGGCCCTGTATAATTGCAGCAAGACATCCCTGTTCCTGTACTCGAATCCTCTAGCTATGAAGTCCAGCATACCATTTGCCTTCTTTACTGCCTGCTGTACCTGCATGCTTACCTTCAGCAACTGGTGTACAAGGACACCCAGGTCTGGTTGCACATCCCCTCTCTCAATTTATAGCCATTCAGATAATAATCTGCCTTCCTGTTTTTGCTACCAAACTGGATAACCTCACATTTATTCACATTATACTGCATCTGCCATGCATTTGCCCACTCACTCAGCTTGGCTAAATCACACTGAAGCATCTTTGCATCCTCCTCACAGCTCACCCTCCCACCCAGCTTTGTATCATCTGCAAATTTGGAGATATTACATTTAGTTCCCTCATCTAAGTCACTATTATATTATGAATAACTAGGGTACCCCACTAGTCACTGCCTGCCATTCGGAAAAAGATCCATTTATTCCTACTGTTTGTTTCCTGTCCGCCAACCAGTTTTCTATGCATCTCAATATACTTCCCCCAATCCCACGAACTTTATTTTTACACGCCAATCTCTTATGTGGGACTTTGTCAAAAGCCTTCTGAAAGTCCAAATAAACCACATCCACTGACTCCCCATCATCAACTCTACTAGTTACATCCTCAAAAAATTCCAGTAGATTTGTCAAGCATGATTTCCCTTTCATAAATCCATGCTGACTCTGACCGATTCTGCCACTGTTTTCCACATGCTCAGTGATTAAATCTTTTATAATGAACTCTAGAATTTTCGCCATTGCCAATGTCAGGCTGACTGGTCTACAATTCCCTGTTTTCTCTCTACCTCCCTTTTTAAATAGTGGGGTTACATTAGCTACCCTCCAATCGAGCCTGCTCCGCCATTCAATGAGATCATGGCTGATCTGATAATCCCCAACTCCACTTTCCTGCCTTTTCCCCATAAACCTTGATTCCCTTACTGATTAAAAATCTGTCTATCTCAGCCTTGAATATACTTAACGACCCAGCCTCTACAGCCCTCTGCGGTAAAGAATTCCACAGATTGGCTACCCTCTGAGAGAAGAAATTCCTCCTCTTCTCTGTCTTAAATGGGCGACCCCTTACTCTGTGACTATGCCCTCCGATCCACAAGGAAAAAAAGCCTCTCAGCATCTATCCTCTCAAGGCACTAAGAATCTTATATGTTTCAATAAGGTCACCTCTCATTCTTCCAAACTCCAATGAGTGCAGGTGCAACCTACTCAACCTCTCCTCATTAGAACATCCCCTCCATACATGGGATCAACCTAGTGAACCTGCTCTGGACTGCCTCCAATGCCAGTATATCTTTCCTTAGATATTCTGGATGTGGTGTAACTAGTGCCTTGTTTAGTTTTAGCAAGACTTCCCTATTTTTATACTCCATTCCCTTTGAAATAAAGGTCAACATTCCATTTGCATTCCCTATTAACTGCTGAACCTGTGTATTAGCTTTTTGTGATTCATACACGAGGACCTGTAAATCCCTCTGTGCTGCAGCTTTCTCCTCCCCGTGCCATCATTTCAACCATCTACATTTACTTAAAAGTTGTTCATCTCTCCAGTTCTAATGAAAGGCGATCAAGCTAAAACATTGGGCTGAATTTTTTTTTATTCATCCACTGAATGTGGTGTTGCTGGCTGGGCTGGTATTTATTGCCCATCCCTAGTTGCCCTTGAGAAGGTGATGGTGAGCTGCCTTCTTGAGCCGCTGCAGTCCATGTGGTGTAGGCACACCCACAGTGCTGTTAGGAAGGGAGTTCCAGGATTTTGACCCAGCAACAGTGAAGGAACAGAGATATATTTCCAAGTCAGGATGGTGAGTGACTTGGAGGGTACTTCCAGGTGATGGTGTTCCCATCTATCTGCTGCCCTTGTCCTTCTAGATGGTAGTGGTCTTGGGTTTGGAAGATGCTGTCTAAGGAGCCTTGTTGAATTCCTGCAATGCATCTTGTAGATGGTAAACACTGCTGCTACCGTGCATTAGTGGTGGAGGGAGAGAATGTTTGTGGATGTGGTGCCAATCAAGGGGACTGCTTTGTCCTGGATGGTGTCAAGCTCGTTGAGTGTTGTGGGAGCTGCACTCATCCAGGCAAGTGGGGAGTATTCCATCACACCCCTGACTTGTGCCTTGTAGATGGTGGATAGGCTGTGGGGAGTCAGGAGGTGAGCTACTTGTTGCACGATTCCTAGCCTCTGACCTACTCTTGTAGCCGCAGTATTTATATGGCTAGTCCAGTTCAGTTTCTTGTCAATGGTAACCCCCAGGATATTGATAATGGGGGATTCAGTGATGGTAATGCCATTGAACATCAAGGGATGATGGTTGGATTTTCTGTTGTTGGAGATAGTCATTGCCTGGCATTTGTGTGCTCCGAATGTTACTTGCCACTTTTTAGCCCAAGCATGGATGTTGTCTTGCTGCAGTTGGACATCGACTGCTTCAGTGTTTGAGGAGTTGTGAATGGTGCTGCACATTGTGCAATCATCAGCAACCATCCTCACTTCTGACTTTATGAGGAAGGAAGGTCATTGATGAAGCAGCTGAAGATGGTTGGGCCAAGGATACTACCCTGAGGAACTCCTGCAGTGATGTCCTGGCACTGAGATGACTGACCTTCAGCAACCACAAACATCTTCCTTTATGATTCCAACCAGTGGAGAAGTTTCCCTCTGATTCCCATTGACTCCAGTTTTGCCAGGGCTCCTTGATACCACACTCTGTCAAATGCTGCCTTGATGGCAAGGGCAGTCACTCTAACCTCACCCCAGGAGTTCAGCTCTTTTGTCCATGTTTGAACCAAGGCTGTAATGAGGTTAGTAGCTGAGTGGCCCTGGCGGAACCTAAACTGGGCATCAGTGAGCAGGTTATTGCGAAGCATGTGCTACTTGATAGCACTGTTGATGACCCAATCCATTACATTATTGATGATTGAGAGTAGACTAATGTGGTGGTAATTGGCCGGGTTGGATTTGTCCTGCTTTTCGTGTATAGGACATACCTGTGCAATTTCCACATGCCAGGTAGATGCCAGTGTTGTAGCTGTACTGGATCAACTTGGCAATGGGTGCAGCAAGTTCTTGGGCACAAGTCTTCAGTACTACTGCCAGAATATTATCAGGGCTTATAGCTTTGCAGTATCCAGTGCCTTCAGCATTTCTTGTTTCATGTGGAGTGGATTGAATTGACAAAAGACTGGTATCTGTGCTGCTGGGGACCTCCGGAGGAGGCCAAGATGGATCATCCACTCGGCACTTCTAGCTGAAGATTGTAGCAAATGCTCCCACCTTATCTTTTGCACTGGTCCTATGATTGAGGATGGGGATGTTTGTGGAGCCTCCTCCTCCAGTGAGTTGTTTAATTGTCCACCACCATTCATGACTGGATGTGGCAGGACTGCAGAGCTTAGATCTGATCCGTTGGTTGTGGGATTGTTTAGAACCGTTGATCACTTGCTGCTTATGCTGTTTGGCATGCATGTAGTCCTGTGTTGTAGTTTCACCAGTTTCACACCTCATTTTTAGGTATGCCTGATGTTGCTCCTGGCATGCCATCCTGCTCTCTTCATTGAACCAAGGCTGATCCCCTGGCTTGATGGTAATGATAGTGGGGGATATGCCAGGCCATGAGGATACAGATTGCATTAGCGTACAATTTTGCTGCTGCTGATGGCCCACAGCACCTCAAGGGTGCCCAGTCTTGAGTTGCTAGATCTGCTCAAAACCTATATTGAGGGTATCCTCAATATGGAGGCGGGACTTCGTCTCCACAATGACTGTGCGGTGGTCACTTCTACCAATACTCTATGGACAGATGCATCTGCAGCAGGCAGTTTGGTGAGGATGAGGTCAAGTATGTTTTTCCCTCTTGTTGGTTCCCTCACCATCTGCCACAGACCCAGTCTAGCAGCTATATCATTTAGGACTCCGCCAGCTTGGTCAGTAATGGTGCGACTGAGCTGCTCTTGGTGATGGACATTGAAGTCCCCCTCCCAGAGTACATTTTGTGCCCTTGCCGCCCTTCGTGCTTTCTCCAAGTGGTGTTCAACATGGAGGAGCACTGATTCATCAGCTGAGGGAGGGCGGTCCATGGTAATCAGCAGGAGGTTTCCTTGCCCATATATGACCTGATGTCATGAGACTTCATGGAGTCTGGAGTCAATGTTGAGGACTCCCAGGGTAATACCCTCCCGACGGTATACCACTGTGCCACCACCTCTGCTGGGTCTGTCCTGCCGGTGGGACAGGACATACCCAGGGATGGTGATGGTGGAGTCTGGGACATTATCTGTAAGATATGATTCTGAGAGGATAACTATGTCAGGCTTTTGCTTGACTAGTCTGTCAGACAGTTCTCACAATTTCAGCACTAACCCCCAGATGTTAGTAAGGAGAACTTTGCAGGGTCGACCAGTCTGCGATTGCCATTGTCATTTCTGGTGCCTAATTCGATGCCGGCTGGTCCATCTGGTTTCATTCCTTCCTTGTGACTATGTAGCAGTTTGTTACAATTGAGTGGCTTGCTAGGCCATTTCAGAGGGCATTTAAGAATCAACCACATTGCTGTGAGTCTGACCAGGTAAGGGTGACAGATTTCCTTCCCTAAAGGACATTAGTGAACCCAATGGGTTTTCACAACAATCAACAATGGTTCTATGGATGTCAGTAGACTTTTAATTCCAGATTTTTATTGAATTCAAATTATATTAAATTTTATCAGCTCTCTGGAGATGGGTGGGAAGGCAGAAAGCTTCATAAAATGGCGGGGGAAGGCCTGGAGAGGGGAGTCTGACATATTCCCGCTGCAATGGGATATTCTCAATGGCAGGAATGTCAGTGGTGCTGCTGCCTGCCAACAAAAGGCAGGCTGCCAATCAAATCAATTAATTCGCCAACTAACAATCACATACCATCCCCTCCAGTATTTCACCGGCATCAGGATGGGCCCTCACCCTGTGAAGACACTGCCCAGTAAATCTTGGTGGCCTCACAGCAGGATCCTGGAGGAGACACTTCCTTGATGATCAATCCATGGTCTATGGAGGAAGCCCCAGCAGCAACAGCTACCCCCATGGCTCCAATACTGCCGCTGGAGGTTTCATCCGTCTGATCACTGAGGCCTGCCTGCCTGTCCCCAGTATAGTAAATAAAAATCTTGCATGTCCTTTATGGGTGCTCAAAATGCAAATGCGCTCATCCTCTCCCTGCAGCTTCAGCAGCAGCCACCTCCAACTGAACTGGCAGATCTGAGAGGCAGACCACTATCCTCAATTGGACAGCTGTTCAGGCAGTGACCTCTTAACTGGGATCTGTCGGTAAAATCCCACCTGGAGTCTGCTGTCCATTTGCCCAGGCTTGGGACCTGTTTTTGGTCCTGGCCATGGGACTTCCCAGCTTCTGATAAAATCCAGCTGTTCACTCAGTTTCTCTGTCTCTCTCTGCAGATGCTGCCTGATGTGCTGAGTACTTCCAGCATTTTCTGTTTTTTTTTCAGATTTCCAGCATTCACAGTATTTTGCAATTGTCCTAATTTTTTCCTGCCTTGCCCAGGGCGCTGAAGCCAACTGCTGTGTCCCTACTGTCCTTCCAGCTGATGTTAGCTAACTGAGAACAGATCAGGAATTAAAGCTTCCAAATATTCTGATCTGTGCATCTCAACCAGATGCTGCCTTAATCAACCGAGCCACGGAACTGCTCTGAAGCAGAATTTGAGAAACAAATTTGCAATAAGAGATTTCTGTCTTGTTGATATTCTTGGAACCGGTTGAGTATGAGGGTAGATATTTTGACTCTGGGCTGTCAGTCAGAAGCCTCGCCTGCTGGCAGCAATTTTGGAAAGTCAGCTACATGTTATACATGGTCAGAAAATCATGTACCATGCCTGACTGAATTCAATTTGTGTTGTCAGGAGGGAAAGCTCCCTGCCAGTAACAGGAACTTCTAGGACTTTTCTGTGTTTTGCAGAAATATTAGTATAACAACAACCTGTATTTATATCACACTTCTAACCTAATCAAGTATCTGAGGCATTTCACAGGAGTGTTATAAAGCAAAAAATTGACACCAAGCTGCATGAGGAGATATTATGGTGGAGGACCAAAATCTTGGTTAAAAAAAAAGATAAGTTTTAAGTAGATGAGAGAGATAAAGAGACAAAGAGGTTTAGGGAGGGGTTTCCAGAACTTATGGCCTTGGCAGCTGAAGACACGACCACCGATGGTGGAGCAATTAAAATTGGCAAAGCTCAAGAAGCCAGAATTAGGTGAATGCAGATATCTCGGAGGTTTGTGGGACTGGAGGAAAATATGGCTATAGGGAGGTACAAGGCCATGGAGGGTTTGAGGAGAAGGATGCTAATTTTAAAATCAATGTGTGATTTAATCAAGAACCAATGTAGGTCAGTGAGAACAGGGGCAATGGCTGAACGGAACCAAGGGTAGAATTTTTCCCTTGTCAGGCGGGCTCGGTGGGGGTGGTCAGGAAGGCGACTGCCACCCACAATCGGGGTCAGACCACCATTTCACACCTGGGGTGGGGGGAGGGGGGGTGGGGGTGGGAAGGAGAGGGAGGAGGGCAGGCAGGGAACTTTGTGCATGTGCACAGGTATGCATTGGAAAAGCTCCCTGAGGCACAGAGCTGCCTCATGGAGATGAAGAATTCCGAAAAACAAAAATAAAGAATTTTTAAATGTTAAAAAACATGTCCCTTCATGTGACTCTGCTGCATGAGCAGGGTCAAGTTATCAATGAGACATAAATTTTTTTATTTTATTTTTATTTGCTGTTGGAAACCTCATCCCGCACGTGGATGAGGTTTCCTAAATAGTGCAAAGGCTGCTTGGCCTTTTTGTATGCCCGCCAATCATAACGTTAGACTGGCAGTGAAAAATTTGAATTAATTAATACTTTAATGGCCTTAATAGGCCTTCTAATTGTCGGCGGGCGTGCTGCCGATTCCCATGCGTGCATGCCAACTGAAGCATTGTGCGTCTGTGCATTGACGTCAGGATGCTCGCCCAACGTCATCGCGCATCATTTCATACTCGAGCAGGTTGGGTGCTCCCCCGCCCGCTAAGGTGAAAATTCTGCCCCAGTTGTGAATCAGGACACAGATTCTAGTAGAGTTTATGGAAGATAGAATGTGGGAGACTCCATTACCAGGAGTGCATTGAAATAATTAAGTCTAAAGGTAACAAAGGTATGGATGAAGGTTTCAGCAGCAGATGAGTTGAGGCAGGGATGCAATCGGACAATGTTACGGAACATATGCCGGCTTAGTGATGGCATGGATGTATGGTTAGAAGTTCTTCTCAGGATTAAATACAGCACTAGGGTTGTGAACAATCTGGCTCATCCAGGCAGTTGCCAGGGAGAAGGATAGAGTGGTGTCAAGGGAGCAAAGCTTTTACAGAAGACAGAAAACAATAGTTTCAGCCTCCCAAAATTTAATCAGATGAGGAGTACAGTACATGGAGGATCGATTAGTGGAGGATATTTCATTATAGTGACTTGTCAACTTCTAATTAAGATGATATTGTATGAAATTAAAACCAAATATGCCAATTCATGCTTGAACTTTTAAAAGTTGAACCCAAAACTGTTTTCTGCATATCTCTAACAACATTGCACAATGTTCAGCACCATTTGAGACTCCTCAGATTCTGAAACCATCCATGCCCATACACAGCAAGACTTGGGCAACATTCAGGCTTGGGGTGATAAGTGGCAAGTGACATTCATGCCACACAAGTGCTAGGCAATAACCATCTCCAACAAGAGAGAATCTAACCATCTCTCCTTAACATTCAATGGCATTACCATCGCTGAATCCTCCCATTATCAACATCCTGGGTGTTACCATTGACCAGAAACTGAGCTGGACTAGCCATATGTGGTTATGAGGTCAGGTCAGAGGCTAGGAATCCTGCAGAGAGTAACTCATCTCCTGGCTCCCCAAAGCCTGTCCACCATCTGCAAGGCACAAGTCAGGAGTGTGATGGAATGCTCTCCACTTGCCTGGATGAGTGTAGCTCCAACAACACTCAAGAAGCTTGACACCATCCAGGACAAAGCAGCTTGGTTGATTGGCACCCCATCCACAAACATTCACTCCCTCCACCACTGATAGTCAGTGACAGCAGCAGCTACAAGCCTCCTTACAAAAACTTGCGACCTCTACCACCTAGAAGGACAAGGGCAGCAGATGCATGGGAACACCACCACCTGCATGTTCCCGTCCAAGTCACAAATCATCTTGTCTATCAGAGAAGGCTGTGTAGGGAACCTGTGGTGGAGCAAGATTTCCACATTTATCTATGATTGTGGTGACGCCAGGAGTGCTGTCAGTTTTATCCTATGGTAACATCCAACATGGACAGCTTCACTGTTAGTGCAGCAAAATCTGAGCCATTATCTCTGATAACAACTTATAGTCTGATAAATAGCTTTTTGACACAGTTTCCTACTGAGCTACTTTAATAATCATTAAAAGAATTTAAAACTTCTTGGGCTGAATTTTTGTGGAGGAAACAGTTTCATTTCCAAGTCATGAAGCAGGAACTGATTTGTCAAGATAGAAGCCTAAATGGTGAAGGTTGGGAGTGGTGTCCAATTAGTGGCCGGGAAGGCAGGAGCGGAGGAAGGACACCAGGGAAGCAGGTCGTTTGCTGTGGCTGCTGCCTGTGAATGATTTTAAAAAGGAAAGAACCTGCATTGTCAAAATGGCCAGAACAAATGGAGAGCTGGAGCCTGGATTAATGTAGGGAAGGGTCAGTGTTATCAAAATTTAATTGCTGTGCCATAGATTTTCCTCAAAACTTCCACTTTTTTAAATCACAGAAAACTTTTTTTTAATGTTGCCAACCCTGTTCCCCGCAAGCTGGAATTTTTCAGCTTTTCCCAGCTCCCAGCAACCACTTGCCACTGCGAAAATCTCAGGATGTTAGAAGGCAAATGCTTAACAAGCTCCTTAGTTATAGAAATACACCCAATTAACGATGTGGGTGACTTCCCTTTTTCATCCTGGTGAATGTTGGCAGGGTTGGGAATGGAGGTGGCAAACCCCAGCATGCAAACCGTCAGCGCCATTTATTTTGGTTGCCCACCTCCATGCCAACCCGATTTGATGTACAAAAATCCAGCTTCTTGTGTTTTCTGGCAAGGTGGAGCTGTTATTCCTCCACTGGTGCAAGTCATGCCTAAAACATCAATAATTGATGATACTCTTTGTTCCAACATTTCATAGAGGTAGAAATTCATTTGAAATCAAGATAGCATTTGGCTGAGTGTGTCATCAACGGGCATCAGAGGGAAACTCTCCACTGGCTGAAGTCATACCATGCGCAAAAGAAGATGGTTGTTATTTTTGGAAACCAATCTTCTCAGCTCCAGGGCATCATTGCAAGAGTTCCACAGGGTATTGTCCGAAGCCCAACCATCTGAAACCGTTTTATCAATAATCTTCCATCCATCATAAGGTCAAATGTCTGAATTGTTACTAACACTTGCACAATGTTCTGTGCAATTCACAACTCCTCAGATACTGAAGCAATTCATGCCTGCATGGACTGAAGTCATGCAAGCTCAGGCTGCTGCCATAATAGCAGTGGATTCCAGTGCGCAAAGAGGCTTGTAGTCCAGCAATCTGTGCTACAACAGATTAATCGAATTGCTGAGGCTTTGCCCTGGGGGAGTGTCGATGGCTCCTTCGAGCACAACTCTGCCGTCCTCTCTGAGGATATCAGCATTCGTCCTCCTACCACTGCCACTCTGCCAATGTCCTTACTGTTGCCTCTCAGATAGCCAGCCCAGACTGCTGCTCCTCATGTTAATATTCTGCAGTCTGTAGTCAGAACCTCAAGGCACAAAGCTGTCTTGCAAGGTCATTTATAGTCTCCCCGACTGAAATTCAACAATCTTCCACCAACCATGCTGGAGATACTGGGGGAACACAGCACTAGGACAGGAAGAGGCACACAGAAGAAAGTTGCTGAGGGAATGGTCAATAGTAGATCGTTGACATTTCTATACATTATGGCATGATGTGATTTGTAAATTTGGTTTGGAATGTTTATTTTGTAGTGGCTTTGATTTTTGCATTGTGGTCAAACAGATACTGTGATGGTCAATGATAGAGGGAACATAAGCTGTGGGACTGTTGTTGAATGAGAAATTGGGTTGCATTTACTGGCATCTCACTCGGATGAATCAATCAAAAATAGTGCGGCTAGAATGGGGCTGTGCTGGTTGCCTCCTCCCTTTCTCCTCTTGCTCCTCCTCATCTAGTCACTGTATAACTCATGGTGATGAAGTTATTGCAGCATGCAACAGACCACCAAAAATCTTGACACACGATCTGCCGAGTACTGCAGTGCTCCTACAGAGCTGTCCAGGCAGCAGATTAATTGTTTAAGCATCGCAATGGTCTCTTTTATCACATTTCATTTTGGCAGCATGGCTTTTATTATGCGTATGCTATGCACATGTGCATGGACTGCACATCAAACTCATCAACCATGTCGTCAGTGGATAGCCCATGTCGCATAGTAGCCACCTTTTGGTTTATCGTGGTGGCTCAAATGCAGATGGAACAGCAACTGCCACAGAATGAAGAAATCATGACTGCTGCCAGGATATTGGGCATTGACCTACATGATGTGTTGCATATTGGAATCCCTTTTGGTCTGGTACATGACATGACGATGACATGCAGCACTGGCAAAGTGACCTGTGTGCAGCCAATGGCACCATGAGAAAGCCTGTAATCCTTGTGAAGCGCGTGGTCACTCAGCCTGTTGCTCTCGAGCAAGAGAGAATGAAATATACTCTGTTCCATTTTTCATGGAAAGCCTCTGTGACCTCCCTTATACAAGAGTGGATAGCAAACTAGAAGGTATTGCAAATATCATCAGCTCCACGTTCATCTTCACAGTTACTGACAATGTTATCTTCATCCTACAACAACACAAAAGTAAAATACTCCACTTGCTGGAAATCTGAAATAAAAACAGAAAGTACTGGAAATATTCAGCAGGTCAAGCAGCATCTGTGGAGAAAGGAATAGAGTAACGTTTCAGGTCTGTGCCCTTTCAGCTGAACAGAACAGTCATAGGCCTGAAATGTTGGGCTGGGTTTTCCGGAGGGCATCTGGACCCCAATGTCAGGCTCATATCTGTGTCCTGAGCCCAACCATGCCATCAGCATGCTTCCCAGTGCAACCTTCCAAGAGGCAGCCTCCTAATTGGCTGCTTTGGTATTTGCCACCCTATGAAGAATTCTGGGCGGGGTCCTGACCTGCAGGCCCAGTCAGTGGGCCCATAGCGATATAAGGTTGGCAGCCCTGGTGGGAACAAGTTGCTTGTGCAGAATCCTTGAAGTCAGGGCAAAGTCTATCAGCACATGCCACACCCCTCCCTGTCGACTTTAGCAACTTTAATCAATTCTGGAAACCACAAAACAGTTCAACAAGAGCAAACGTACTAGACATTATACTTAAATACTGTAGGTCTTCCTGCTACTGAATGAATGTCTAGTGGTGCATAGTTGAGAAAGGGTGTTAGCTGAAGTACTGAGCTCCAAAATGGCAGTGTTGGCATGCTGTGCAGCTCGGTATACATCTGGTGGATGCTCCCTGCACACACCCGCTAAAATAGCATCTGACATCACATATGCGTGTGCTGCAGATGCCACCTGGAGACAAAACCAGTTTTTCTTTCACCCTGTAAATTGTCCCTTTTTTTCCATTGCAAACTGTTTTTCTTCCCTTTTTCTTTGAGCTTCTAATTCAAGATTTTTAAGTTCCATTTGCTTTGCTCTTTCCTCCTTTGCTGCCTTTTCTCATGTTTTCTATTTCTAGCTGCTTCACCTGCAACAGCATCCTAGCCAACTCAAACTGCATTGGACCTGGGTCAATCTTTTCTTCTTCCAATTCCAAACATTGTACCATTGCATCCAATATCTCTTTTTTTAAGCACCTGCTTTTAACTCTAACTTCAATTTTCCTGCTAATTATATTAAACTAACTTTGGTTAATTGCTGCAAATCACTCAGGGATAAATCTTCCCTCCCCAGAAAAGTCTTTATCACTGAAAAAGCCATTCTGCTGTTTGTCTCGTAGTAACATTCACTGTGAATTCTTGTTAGCTTAATTCTTAGCCAATATCCCAGTGTACCCATACCAGTCTATACATTTGCGATCCCGCAAGAGCCTCCAATTGTTATGATCCTTTTAGGGGCTGTTAGCCTTTAGAAAGAATTCTGAACACCCAACAGTCAACTAATAGAATAATGCCATAAGATTTCATATTTTTAAACAAAAAAAACTAGCTCTATTGTATATAATAAGCATTAAATAAAGCAAGCACTATTAACTTAACACCATAGTTTATAATTACTATGAATTCTTCCCTCCACCCCCCAAGAATTCCCTTATATATCACAACAATTTTGAAGGTGCATTCACTTCTCCAGAGATCAACCCAAAGTTATGCCACCACTCTCCGAATTTACTCTCCTCAGAGTTCCTGTCCCCCGAGTATGCCACAGCCCTCCAGAATTCAATTTAACTCTCTTCAATGTTCCAGCTATTCCTCCAAGGTGCGATTATATGGGGTTTCTTCCATTAAGTTTTTTTTGGCCTTGCGACCCTCCATCTTTTCTTTGTAGACTCATGACTGTAGATGCCTCAGCTCCTTGTTCAGTTGCTGGCAGATACCCAACTACTTTCCAAAGCTTTCTAAGCTAACTCTGTTGACTGCTTTCTGCCACAAGGCTCTATGAGGACCCCATAGATTTCTTACATGAGCTGTAAGCTAGAGCAAATTTTTCAGCTGCTTTTCCCTCACAAAATCCAAACTGCGATAGAGCCCCAATCGCATTCCATGCAGTGAACAATAAGGTTGGTATTTTCTCTGCTTGAAATGTAGACCTGACTGAGTATGATCACCTGTGAGTTCCCTCAACCTGATGATATGCAGTCTACATCAAAGCAAAGCTGCAACTGCTTCTGTCTGTTCCCAAATTGAACTGCTTTCTTCTGTCAGCAAATACGTACAGGTAAATTAAACAAAATAAACTTCTAATCAAGGCTCAACTCTGAATCACCATCTCTATGGCAACATGACATGCTTTGGGATAGT
The DNA here is from genome assembly GCF_017639515.1 of Carcharodon carcharias. Classification (NCBI taxonomy): domain Eukaryota; kingdom Metazoa; phylum Chordata; class Chondrichthyes; order Lamniformes; family Lamnidae; genus Carcharodon; species Carcharodon carcharias. The sequence continues at coordinate 113,558,475 of NC_054467.1, forward strand.
TCAAACAGAAATACAAACAAATGATTTTACCTTCAATGTTACTCTTTGATTCTGTAACCCAAATGAATAATTTGTGTTGCTAATGTAGTTTACAACCCTGTCTCCAGACCTTCTGGCTCCATTACAAGAATAGAGATAGGTTAATCATTGTTCAATTTTTTTTTCACTATCAGCTTTGACATTGTAATATAAACATAGGTTACATTTTAAATGTAATAAAACCCAGGTAGGTTTGAATTGTGTTTACATCAGATGTCAGCTTCTCAATCAATTTTAATACTTATATTTACTACTTTAACCTCCAACCTAAAATTCATATTCCCGAAACTAAAATTTATATTCTAAAACATATGAATCACGAGCCAGGTTTTCACAATGGCACCATGTGGGACTTGCATGGCAAGAAACAGAGATCTCATGACCACAGGCTGACTTCCAACAAACCACTCAGATATTGGGCTGAATTTAACATGCCCCCGCCAGGGGTGTTTCCTGTGCCAGGGAGGGGTGGGGGGGGGGCACATAAAATAGGGTGGGCACCCATCCCACCACCTTCCTGCTCAACCCGCAGCTCATTCCTATTATACTGGGGAGTGGACAAGTGCCGAAATCGGCAGCTCGTCCACCAAATTAAAATGACCAGTTTAGGGTTAATTAGGCTTGTTATCAAGCCTATTGACCCTAATAATATGTTTGCCATAACATGTTTGGCATGGGCAGCAGGGCAAGAGTGGGAAGCCTGACTTTTAACCTGAAGTGGTTAAAGGGTGGGAAGCAAGATTTTGCGGGGGGGGGCAGTTGTCGCTCTTTGGGGCTACCCTTTGGCAATCAGGGGGTGCCCCCCCCAACCTTAGACTGAACACCCCCTTCCTACTCACTCCATCTCTCCTAAACCCACACCCTCCCCTCCCACTGCCCCTGTCCCAAACACTCCCAAGCCCTCCTGGCCCAAGATCCCAGACTTAGCTTCTCCGGGGATCCTAGATCTTGGGATCTACTCCTCTCCTGCAGTCCTGGCAGCTGCCACTGACACAATCTAATCTGTTTGGCCGGCAGGTCCAGAGGGCGGGACTTCCGCCATCCCACTCAGATGCGGTTAATGAGCCCCGCAGCACTTTATGGCTCGGTGCTGCTTGGTGTGGAGCCGACTGGTGGTTTCCGGATGGGGGAGGGCACGAGGGCCTTGACATCCACTCCCTCCCCACCGCCCCCCTCGACCCTCATATTATTCAGCTTATGCGTGGCTTCTGCCTGAGCTGCAATGGAAGCTGAGACATTGACCATCGAATGCTGCATTACGGTTGTGTACAAGTGTCCTCACTGAGTTGGTCACCACTTTCACTTTGGAAAGCATGGACTACAGGCTCTGCACAATGCCCTGTGCCAAGCTGGAGCCAGATTCTTCAGTGCTCCTTGACAGTGGCAGAGGCTTTCTGTCTGGCCTACCAACGTACCAGGAATTGCCATGTGCAGGTCCATCTCACCTGCAACCTTGTTGTCTGAGGAGCTGGCACATGTGCTATCCTTTCCTCTTGTCCTTGTTCTAGCCCACTTATGCCTGGTGACCAACCAGATGCAGATTCGACCATTGCACTACCTTCCAAGGTATGTGCAGTACCTGTAGATGACCTGGTGGCTGCAAGTGTCAGATCAAGTGACAGTACTTCTTCCTTGGAGGCATGCTGTTCTTCTCATCCTTCATCGTCACACACTACTTGCTTGTGTGAGGGTGATGTGGGATTTGATAAGGTGGATAATGCAGGAACACACTGTTATCCTTGATGGCAAGTTAACATAAGACCATAAAAAAATAGGTGTAGTAGGAATAGCCATTTGGCCGCTCGAGCCTGCTCCGCCAGTCAACTCCACTTTCCTGTCTGCCCCCATTCCCCTTGACCCCCCTTGTCAATCAAAAGTCTAACTCAGCCTTGAATATGTTTAATGACCCAGTCTCCACAATTCCATTGGGAGAGACAATTCCAGACACAGTGCTCAGTGTGTAATTCAGTGGCAGTGTGCTGAGAGGGTAAATTTTAAGATGGCACCCGGGTACGCTGGTCCTGGCCTTAAATCAGATATCAGCATTTCCAGCCACCAAAGCATGTGGGCCCACACAAGGCCCAGGTTCAGGACACAGCCTGGGTCCTGGATAATCGCTAAAACTTTAGAGTTTTTGTGCTCACTTACAAAGGTTGAGATAGGCAGCCTGTTGTTTTGTTCCTGGAAGGGACTGGGAGGGCATGTTGCCTGACTTTGACCAGAATTCCTGGCATTCTGGGGCAGCCTGGTGCCTTACCTGCATCCTTATAAGCATGGATGTGTGCCATGTACAGATTAATTAAGAATCCCTTTCCTGAACCCATCTGAGTTCAGGAGCGAAGGCTCCAGACAGGCCCATCTCAGCAGGAATGGTGGGTGCAACTGCATGCAATAGCCTCATCTATGACAATAATGTGACATACCATCTCCCCCGAGGGAATGAGGACATGTAGCCATGCCTGTTCTCTGCTGCTTGCTCCTGCTGTGGGCCATCTTGTAAAACAAGAGGGAGGGAAGAGTGTCAGTGAGGGTGATGTGCCCTTCCCAGCCAAATAGCTGGCAATATGTGGAAGCTGCGAAATGAGAGTGTGAGGCTAGCAGCAGTGGTAACTGAGTGAGGGTGAAGTGAAGCATTTGCGTGTTAGGCATGAGACCTAAAGATAGCCGGGTAATGGGAGTGTGGTGCATTGAGCAGCGTGGGTGGTTGGTGATATGATTGGTGAGATATGGCATTTGAAGATGAGATCACTGACCTTTAAATAGCGCTAGCCTCACTTGAACATGGGTGCCCTTGCTGAAGATGTGGCTACTCAGCAGCATGTTTAGCATTGGCTTGCATGTCATAATCATTGACATGAGTAGATAACACCAAGTTTGCTTGCTGGCTGCAGCACTCTTATCGACCTGGGATAATCACGCATCGCGAAACACACACCTGTGCATTCTGGGCCTTATCCAATTGTTAACTCTTGGTATCTATCCAAACATTTTTTTTTGTATTGAAGGGTTTCAGTTATATTAATAATGAATCAATATAATTATTGCCAATCACAGTCACCAGTAATTTTGTTTCAATTTGTTTTTAACATAGCTTCACAACCTCAAAACCACAATGCGGTGGTAGCCTGCATGGCAGAGTTAATGTTACCTCAAAAAGTGTAACATTTGCTAAATGAAAACTCAATCCTTTTTCCCTATCATCCTCTCACAGGTAACGATTCACAGCTTCTATGTGGTTAGATTGAAAGTCATTTTAAAGATTTTGGCATTGTTCCTGCACTTTAAACCAGGATAAAGACACAACTTATCTGAATTCACTTCATAATTCTGGTTCTGGTCTTTGATCTGTTTTCATTTCATACCAGATGTATGCCTTATATGGCTTCCATTGTTTCGTGCACATTAAATGTCAATACTGCCTCACTGTTCTCAGTACGTTCAGGAGAGTGCTTGTATGTTTATTCATGAATCTGCACATAGCATTTTATTTCCTGTTTCAATGACTTTTCCGACTATTCTTCATTATGTTTAAGAAATGCTGTGACAGACATGGATCTGTAACTTAATGGATATACACAGAGATAAAACTAGGGCTGTACCTTGCGTGCCCTGCCATCCATTCTTAATTAGCACATTCTTTTAGATAATATCACCACCTTCAACACCTCTTTGTTCTTTTGTCTGTGACATCTTTTGATTATCTGCTCCTATCACTGCTTGCTTGTCCCTACAACCACTGCCACCCACCCCCCCCCCACCTTAAACCAGCTTATATTTCACCCCTCTCCTATCTTTTGAAGGGTCATGAGGACTCGAAACGTCAACTTTGTTCTTCTCCGCCAATGCTGCCAGACCTGCTGAGTTTTTCCAGGTAATTCTGTTTTTGTTAATGGATATACAACCATTTTTGGAAAGATAGTAGCGAATAAATATATTGAGGAGAATCTTTTTTACATCTAAAGTGTGGTGCACAGGAACAATCCTGCACCTAAATGGATAGGTCTGAGATATACCTAATATTAAACCTCAGTCCTCAATATGATTGGACATGGGCAATCTCCAGGCAGCTCAGCAAAGAAGGGGCTTTGAGGTCCAAGCTCCAGTGTCATTGGCAGTGACTCTTGGTTAGTCTTTAAAGAGAGCCAGAATGGTGCTGGGTGAACTGCAGGTGAGAGAGTGATCAGGAGGAAGGCTCGCAATGTTGAGGTCAGGGAGGAAGTGGTGTTGGGATCAGGGAGGGTAGAAATAACCAAAATTAGAGAGTGCAGGGATTGGGAAGGATGTAGAACAGAGAGGGTAGTGATTGGGAAGTGTGGGGGGTGGTGGCCTGGACTGCAGAGAGTAGCAGTGGTGGGGACCTGGGAGGGGAATGATGGTTGGGATCAGGAAGGGAGAAATAGCTGGGATCAAGGAGGGGAGCAGCATTTGGGATCAGGGAGGGGAGCAGTGGCCTGTACTATTGCAGCAGGTTGCACACTACTAGCTTATAATGATTGTGCGTTTCCTGTCTATCATCCTGGAAGCATAGATGCCCACGTTGTAGTGTTCAAGCAACTCTAGAGACGGAGACGGTGGAGGTCCGAACAAGACAATGGCTTGTTTGCACACAGGGGACACAGCTCGTGGTGAGACTGTGAGACTCCCCGATTGTATTTTGTTTTACACATTTATACACTTTACAATCATGTTGATTACTTAGCTGTTCTGATTATCATATGACTACAAGCAATGCAGAACTTCTACAGGAGTTTGCATTTCTTTGTGAAACTAGGAGTCTCTGGTTGAGGCATTTTACAGTGGTCATGTCTCTTTGTGTTTTAAAACAATTTTCAACTCTTATCTGTTTACAGTGATCGTTCCATTGTAAAATTAAACAAGTTTCTGCTTTACATATATTACAATGGTCATGTCCTGTTTCTGATTTTAAACCGGTCTCAGTTTTGAGTTAATATATCTTGACGCCTTCTGATGCCTACAGCCATGCGTCATCCCCTTTCCATATAGTTGGCTAATAATTTCTGTACCTATATCTTCCTTCACCATTTAACACCCAAAAAAACAAGTGCAGCACCATCTAGACCATTATTTTAATTTAATTAAATACAAAGAACTGAAATAAATAAAGTATTGCATGTGCAAAACAGATCATTTGGTACCTCATAGGAAAAGTAAGTTATGTTCCGAGCTCAAACCTTTATGAAAATAGATCAGTACTAGAGAGCTAGTTGAAAATCTTCAATCATTTTAAGAAATGCCTTTATTGTTCGACACCGCTCTCCGCTTCTCCATTAGCCTGTGGAAAACTTGGTGAACTTGTGTGAATAAATCCAAATGATTTTGTAAATTCTTGAAATTCTATATTCACGAACTGTGAACCATTATGTGATATCACAATATCAGGAATCCCCTCGACTGTGAGAATTTCTTTCAAAGAGATTATCACTGCCTCTGATGTGTGACTATGTAACTTTCACTTCAATGCACCTTGAGTAGTAATTTACTACTATTATGAACATTTTTCCTTTTTGCTCAAAATAAATCCATTCCTAAGTGTTCCCATGGCCTTGTAAGAAAAGAAAATGACATTACTGGTTCTTTAGATTTCTGTCGGTGAATTGAACATCGGGATACCATTTCTTCCAATGAGTTTAAGAGACCTGGCCACAAACTGAATACGGTGCTCTGGTTCTGCACTTGGTATACCTAAGTGACCTGGATGTAGGCATTACATGATCTCAGGTCTTACTACTCTTGGGATTGCTATTGTATCATTGTGTATCAGTAAATCACCAATCACTGTCAGATGTGGTCTCTGCTCAAAACAGGATTATGTGATATAGAAAACAAAAATAAAAATACCTGGAAAAACTCAGCAGGTCTGACAACATCTGCGGAGAGGAATACAGTTAACATTTTGAGTCCATATGACTCTTCAAAAGAACTAAGTAAAAGTAGAAAAGAGGTGAAGTATAAGCTGGTTTAAGGGGGGGTGGGGGGGGGGGATAGAGCTGGATAGAGGGCCACTGATAGGTGGGCATTGCCAAAAGATGTCATAGACAAAAGGACAAAGAGGTGTTGAAGGTGGTGATATTATGTGATATATATGTTGGCCATCCTCTATTTCAAAATTCTCTGATCTACTTACATTCCATGTCTGATTTTTGAGTCTCTCTGATTTCACTCAGTCTTTGTGCAGTTGCCAGTAACATATGGGCTCTCTTTATAGCAAACCCCTCCACTTCTTCCACAAATTCAATACCATGTAATTCTGGATTCTCTGCTTCAATGTGTGATAATGTGTCCACTCTGCTCTGTTGTTTCCCTTGAACATATACCGTATGAGAATCAAACCTCATCAGTCTTAATTTAAACCTTTGAACGCTTGATGGCATTGTTGAAAGCTATTTTGAATTAAATATTGTCACTAAAGATTTGTGGTCTGTTTCTATCAGAATGTGAAGACCTAAGATGTATTCAGCAGATTTCTTGCATACCCACATGGCTGCTATTGCATCCTTTCTAATTACCACATATCTCTTCTCTATATCTGTTAATGACCATGGTGCATTATAGACTGCTCTGTGTTTTTCATCACATTGTACCTGAAAAAATATTGTGCCTAATCATGTAGAGGGTCAATCCGCTGCTATAATTGCCAGTAATTCCTGATTGTAATGTACTAATATCTCTGATGATATCAACCTCCTTGATTTTTTTTGAATGATGTCTGATGTGCTTCTTCCCACACCATTCATTGTCTTGGATGTAATAACTTATGTAGTGGCTCATTGAGCTGTGTTAATATTTTTTCAAAAAAATTGCTACTTGATTCACCATTCCCATTAAACTTTGTAACTCCATAATATTCCCTGGAGCTGGAAATTCTTTTATGAATGCAGTCTTCAGTAGATCAACCTTTATTCCTGATGCGCTCACTATGTGACAAAGAAACCTGATTGTTGGCTATGAAAACTTGCATTTACTGTTCTATCAATCCTGTATCCTTTACTTTTCTCAGCACTGCTTGCTCTGCTTCTGTGGCTCCTTGCATCAACACATCATCCAAGTACCCATGTGGCAAACAACTCTCTTTGATTTATCAACAAACATTGTTTGCTGAAAGATCTCTGGTGCTGATGTTATTTCAAAGAGTAACTTGTGAAAACAGAATCTTCCAAATGGTTTTATGAACATCGTGAAAAGCTTGGACTCCTCTTTTCATGCTATTTGCCAGCACTTGTTGTTAGCATCTAATTTTGAGAATATTGAGCTCATCCCTAATTTAGTTAAACTCCCAATTACTGGTAACATTGGACCGACGTCTCTTTCCACAGCTTTATTGAGTTGTGTGAGAACAATACTCATTCTCATAGGACCAATTGGGTTTGGAATCAGTACAATTCCTAAGTGCCAACTCATTGGCTCTTTTACAGATGAACTGACTTCTTGTCTTACCATTGACTCAATCTCTTTCTTTATCTTTGGAAATAAGGGTGTGGAACCTTTCTGGGTGTAAAAAAGTAGATTGGTTTTACTTCTGGGCTTAGTGTTATACAATATACTGTTTTTAGCTCTCCCAATCCTGTAAATAACTTTGGAAATTCTGCTCTGAAGTCTCCTGATCACCATTCTTAATTTCTTCTATTCGGCAGATTAGATTCAATTCCATACATGCTTTCTACTTAAAAGTGAACAACTCTGATCCTGAATTCTGTACAGTTCCCCAGTAATTAATTTCTCTCTCTGTTTTAAAGTAGCTGTTAATTTTCCAGAACCTTCAGTTTTGTTCCTCTTTGAGATTTTACTCTGTATTCCAGTGTCCAAGTCATTTATATATATAAATATAAAAAAATACAGTGATCCTAGCACTAACCCTTGGAGAACACCATTGTCTACCATCCTCCAGTCTGAAAAACAACCATTTACCATGACTCACTGTTTTCTGTCATTAGCTGATTTTTTATCCAAGCTAACACTGACTCTCCTATTCCACGAGCCTCAATTTTGTTAACCAGCCTTTTATGTGGTACATTGTCAAACACTTCCTTAAAATCTAAATAGACAACATTCACCACTTTCCCCTTATCAACATTCTTCAATACATTGCCAAAAAATTCAATTCGATTAATCAAACACAATCTGTCTTTTACAAATCCATGCTGGATGTCCTGAATTAATTCAAACCTCTCCAAGTGTGTGTTCATTATTTCCTGATTATTTGTCTTAAACCTTACCAACCACTGATGTTAAACTGGCTGGCCTATAGTTACTAGACATGTTCTTACACTCTATCCTAAACAACAGTGTCATATTTGCCACCTTCAAATCCTGTGGGGGCTCCCCATACCTAGGAAGATTATTATCTATTGGAAGATTACAAAAGCCCTTCTGCTATCTCCAGACCCACATCCTTTAGCAACTTGGGATGCAAGCCATCTGAAGCAGGCGATTTATCCACTCTAAGCATAGCTAGTCTTTCCAGTACATCTGCCTTTCAATTTCACACCGTTACCTCTCCTAGCTCTGCTTCTACCAATATTTTGTCAGCTTTCTCTTTTTTTAGTAAACACAGATAGAAAGAACTCATGAAGTATTGTGAACTGCTGACTGGGAGGTCCTGCAAATGTCTCTAGCAAAGTCATGCAAAGATTCTGTTATGGACAGGAAGGGGATTAAGTTAAACAGCACTACTTTCTCCTCTCACCACTTGTCCATAAACAGGAAGGTATTTTGATTTATTTCCCTCTTTATAAGTGGTGGCATATTTCCCCAACCCCTCAGTCTTTGTGTGATCCAATTTTCTGATAATAGCCCCACAGTAAACTCAAGATAGGATGAACACAAAGGGTTATCTTATTTACATCCACTCAAAATGTGGGAGGAGGATCACAATGGCATCTCCACACTGAGACAGTAAAGAAAGGGATAGAGAAAAGAATGATTTACAGTACAGAGACCACAGAGAAAAGAAATATTGGTTTACGTGGATTCCGGAGCCCAAAATCGAGGTCCAACGAGGTATTCCTTCATGGAGGTCAGCAGGCTGGAAAAATTGAAGCTGTATAATTCACTTTTCTGGTGGTGTTGACTTCACATGATGAGATAGGTATGCAGAGATAAATCAGTCTTGTAGGCGATGGTACAGAGCTTCCAACAGCAGGGTAGATGGGGCCAGGTGTTCAACCAAGGCCAGAGCTCCTTCAGTGTGGCCTGCTAGTCGGAGATGGAATAGCAGACTGAGTTATGCAGTTCAGCAAGGCAATATCACTTGTTCCACAAGACAAAGGCCCATGTCACATGACCTCCTTGACAAAGGACATGTATCCATCATCTGGGTTATGAAGATTGTTAATTGCCTCAGACATTAGGTATTGAAAGGAAGGTTGTGGGGGCTTTGGCTTAGCAGACAATCCATCTCCTTTTGGCCAGCCTGGGTGATTAAATGCAGATGGTCCCTGTATAGGTCTCTTTGCAGTTGGGCCGTACAGTCCATGGGGGTGGGGGTGGGGTGTCGTTAGTGGCTCCTCAGAGATAATGATGAGTTTTCCTAAAACTGCCGGTTACTTCTTTTGATCGGGGGCCACAAACAGGTATAGTTTCAGCCATTTTAAGGATCTTTGCTCAGGTTTAAAATTTTAGAAATAGCAATGAGTATATCTACATACTATACATTAGAAAAATATACCAGTGTGAGGTCTTAGTTCCTCACAATCCAGAGACAAGGAAGTTAAGAATGGCAATGATGTTGACAGCCACCAGTAAAAACATGGCCAGCAGGTCCACTTGGTAGGTTTTCTTTCAGCAGGCAGTGAATGTCTGATACCACCTGATGAGAGGCCCGAATCTTCCTGATGCACTGATGTTCCAACATGCCCAGGAAACTGATCATCTGCCTGTAGCCCCTTTGTTGCTGGTATAGCCTTCATAGTGCTGCAACTCTTTGCTCATCCATTTATTCCTGTGGAGCAGCGGGTCTGTCAGGAGCAGGCTGTTGCTGCTCTTGCACCTTTTGGTGCTGCTCCTCCTGCTGGTGCTACTGATCATCTTGATCCTCACCTGAGGTCAAAAATAAAAATCATAAACAGCACCCATGTTGATCTGACAGATCACAGCTCCAAAGAGATCATACATACAAACCTCTAAAGTTATCAAAGTAAACTCTAAAGTTATGAAGGTAACCACTCAGCACAAGTGCTGTGAGTAAGTCTTTCAAATGAGCAAGAAAGCAGCTGTGAGGTGTCAGTAGCTATTGGCATATTTTATTGTCATGTCTTCAGCACTCTAAATTGTCACTGTGCTCTCTCATTGCCTGCACTGGCAAGTGTCAAGAAGCCCAGGAAACCCATGCACCCAGCGTTAAACCGTAAATGCCATGATAATATTGCTGTAATTAATGTCTTGAGATAGACAATCTGCCTCTTCCAAGGCAGGAACTTACACACAGCTTAACGCGCTTGCAGTTAAATGTAGAAGCCAGCGGGTTGGAGCCAACTTCTCAACCTGCTGTCAATTCCCCCACTTTTAACCTTCCGCCATCTCCCAAAACCACGTGCTTATGCAAGCTAAAATTCACCAGTCTCTTTCCTTCTCAATTGGCATGGGAAGGAAGTGTGTCTGCTTAGATGAACTAATGATGGCATTGTAGGGGGGCTTTTTTTGGCAGGAGATCAAGTAATGAAACATCCAGGAATGTACAACTGGAGTTAGAAATCCTAATTTATATCACATGTGGATGTGAGAAATGTATGGGAAAATAACAAACTTATCATGGCGTTTCATAGTTTCCTTAATGGGAATCAGAAAAAGGAGTTATTGTTGCAAAACTCTGAAACATTGAAACAATATAAAGAAACAACCTCTGAGATATTACTTGATAGAGACAATTTTGTAAGCAATGCATATGCAAGAGGTTGTTTTTTTTAGGACCCTAACCACAGGATTTGGTGTGGGGTCAGGACTGGGACAGATTGGTGAGCAGAAATCTTGTCCCACTTCTGGCAGTGGAGTGATAGCACAGAAATTTTGGCCCATGAAAACTGTTCTTGTGGTTTCTAATAATTGAATCAAAATGTAGATGGTCCTACTTGGCTTTAAATTTATTGGGCTTTTCAAACTTGGCAGTGGTAGTGAAAGGCAGAAGCGTTATGAGGATTATCATAATTTAAAATTTGGATGACAATGAGACATACCAGTGTACTTTGGAAATGAGGCGTCAGAGATACTTAGTATCCAGGAGAGGAGCTGTCGCATCTAGAGAAAAACAGGTTATTTATGTGTAGTCTGAAGCAGGGACCCAACTGTAAAAATTGTTTTAAATATGTAACTACAATTGATTCCATTCAGCATGAGATGACAATACAAGTGTATCAGTATTGAGCTCGGATACTCACGAAGTTGCCTTTAGAAACAAGAGGTTTGAAAATGCATCATTCGTAAACATGAAGAAGCACACTGAGTCTGCATCGGTGCAAAAAATATTTATGCATGTAAGATATTTGTTCATTTGTGCTTACGCTGTAACACAAATCCTATTCCTAATGCAAACTGATTTTGCACACAATAGCAACTTAAGAGAGGCAGTAGAATGGAAGAAATACTTTTAGAATGAGCTAAATTTGAAATATATGAGTGGGCCAAACAACGGTGGATGAAATTTAATACAGGCGGAGTCAAAATATTGGATGTTGGAAGGAGAAATAGCCAACACACTCTGTAAATTATGCTGCAACAGTTAAGATTAAACTGAAAGAGACACAGGGGTCTTAGTACATTTTAAGATCAATATGTCTAACTCAAGTAGAAATAAGTCAATAGGATGTTCAGCTGTATAGCCAAAACAGTAGAATACAAGTCAAAAGAAATTGTGATCAAACTGTACAGTACTCTGCTGTAAGCTTTGGTCGCTAAGCAACAAACGAGAAATTTAAGCATTGAAGGGAGTGCAAAGAAGAACCTTGAGGAAGCTGCTCCCTCATGTCAGGGGGCCTGAATTGTGAGGAAAGAATAGAGACTTGATCTCATCAGCAATAGAATGGGGTTTCTGAAAGGTAATTAAATATATAAGGTAGTTTAAAAAGCATGGAATTCTTTAAAATAAACAATTGGAGTAGGACGAGGGGCACAGGTTCAAATTCGTCAAAGGTAATTTTAGGATCCATATCGGGAAATTCTTCATGCAACAGGGTCAACATTTGGACTAGGCTTTCAAGCTGGGTAATGGAGATGAAAACTCTGGAATCATTTAAGAAATAACTAGATACAAAAATGCGGTCGTGTAAGGTTAGTCTGCAGGGTGGATTACGAAATTTGGTCCAGCTCCTTTTCAGGCCAATTGGGACATCACTAAATACTTTTGATATGAGCCTATATCATACATTTACTGTATGGTAGCTTAGAGAGAGTTAACTTCATTAACCAAATAAAAAGCAACGGTTGGCATTGCTCAGATACTGACTTTCCGAATGTTTCCAGCATTTTGTGATTTGCCTTTCTGAAGAGCGATGGCGTTGGAGATCTGTCAAACAGGCATCGTTCTGGAGTAACATACAGCAATAAAAGCTTAAAAGCAACATAACCCTATCTCTCTTTCAATATGCACGAATCCTCATTATCGATTTGGCAAACAGACATTAGTGAAGTTGCGATTTCCTTCTTCCCCAAACAGGCCACCGTAGCCAAAACAGTCAACCTAACATTGGCGGATGATTGACAGGAAACCTCTCCAACTGGCTCGCGCTCTCCCGGGTTCCAGCTCCGCAGTGGAGCTCCCGGCTCCGTTTTTGTACCCCCGCCCCGAGGCTCCAGCTCCGCCTAGGCGCCTGAGTTCGGTTGATAAATGGTTACTAAGTGAGTGGTTTCCTGGACGCAGCCGGCGTCACTGGAGATTCAGGGTCAGATTATTGGATTGGAAACTAAATCAGAAATATATACAATGTAAGTGTATTAACTGAAACCTGGTCTACCCCTCTTCACCCTGGGGCTGGCGTTCAACGTTCTCCCTTCAGGGCAGATCGCAATGCAGTTTTCTTTTCAATGTGCCAACTGTTGAATCAGTTTGTTCTCCGGGAGTCTGTTCCCTAGGTTCATTATTTCGTGGTTGCAGGAATATTTTTTTCCGTTTAATCTCCAGCATTTCTAGAAGCTTGTAGATGTAATTGTGCCCTCAATTCCTCATTGTCCAAGTTCAATAATATATTTACTTTTAGCCTTACTTATGCCTTTTGTTACCCATGCTAATATCTCCTTGTGGTTGGTGTCAGATCTTGTTAACGCTCCTGTGAAGCACCTTGGGACATTTTACTAAATTAAAGGCTTCGTATAAATGCAAGTTTGTTTTAAAGGTCTGTATCAAGTCTCTGCTCAGTTTTCCTTCCTCCAGCAAATATAGGTTTATTCATACAAGTGCAAGCATTTCTTCCAAATTAAAAGATGTGATTATTCTTGTCATATCAAATTTTCATTAACCATATATTTGAAAATTGAATCTTTATGGATTATAATGTCGTTTGCATATCTTGTTGGGCTTCTTTGTGATTTTATTTAAACCAATAACGTATAGTACCATACACATTTTAGAAGCTGTGATAAAAACAAAAAACTGCGGATGCTGGAAATCCAAATCCAAAACAGAATTACCTGGAAAAACTCAGCAGGTCTGAGGGTCATGAGGACTCGAAACGTCAACTCTTTTCTTCTCCGCTAATGCTGCCAGACCTGCTGAGTTTTAGAAGCTGTGGCCTGTTTTGTAATCACATTTATCATCTACCTATATCCTAGCGCCAGTTATTTTATGTGATAATTAACCTTTAGGTTTGCCCCAAAATTTATGACTTAAGCCACGAAGTTTAGAGCATGTGCCTTTTTTCCCCCATAGTGAATTAATTTATAAATACCTAGTCTCGTTTTTTGTCTTGGCTACCTTTGACTATGGTAATCTGTTTTGATACTTTGTGGTTTCTAAAATAATTCTTTGCTAACAGAAATCATTTGGCAAGATCATAAATTGGGGTGATATTTGCAGTAATACTTTTGGAGAAATTTTAAAAATAAGCTAGTTACTACTCACATAATAATGATTAGATTTTAAAATCTTTATAATCTCATTCTTCAGTATGTTTAATCTCAATCACAGTTTACCTTTCCTCTCATAAATCTGCTATTGTTTGGGTATTAATAAGAATGCTGTGTTTGGGATAGCAAGATATTGATTTTTAAAGCCAAACACAGTTTCCTAACTTCAAGAGCAGAGGTCTAGCAAAATTAATGCTAAAGCCCACTTAACGAATATTTTTAGTTCAAAATGTTCAATAGTACTGTAAGGGATTTATTTGATTATACTAATACTGTATCTGTAACTTATTATAGTATAATTGTTTTGGCAGACATTAGAAGCTGCATAATGGGATACATCACATTCACTGAAGTATGCGTGTATAACACTGGAGATGGCTTAAAATCACACAGTTTATGTGGCCCTATGTGAAGACTGAGAAAATCAAAGCCACTTGATCACTGGATTAGTTGAAAAAAATGGCTTCCATGGAGTAAGTGCAATAGCACTTTTTGTTTCTTTCCTCATTCTCATTTCTTCAGTGAGGGCTGATTGTAGTGGAGTTCAAGAGTTTCAAGTAGTGATGTCCAGAGGGTTTGGACTTTTATTCAGTCATGTGATGTGAACATTGCTGGCAAGGCCAAAATTATTGCCCATCCCTTGAGAAGTTCCTAGGGGAATTGACTTCTTGAACCACTGCAGTTTGCTGTGGTATAGGTACACCTATGTTGTAGTTAGTTAGGGAGCTCCAGGATAGTGACCCAGCAACAATGACTTACCAAGGATATTCTTATGGTAGATACCATTTACCTGATTTAAACATGTAATTTACTCCTGCTGAATTCTTGTTGCCACTGCTTTCAGTAACATTGTGAACCACACAGCAACCTGCCATAAGATCCTTCCATACAAAATTAGACAATATAAATTATGCTATCGCAATTCAAATAAGATAAACTAATCAAAATTGCTTCCTTTAAAATTACTTTGGTCTGTGGACATAAATAAAATATAATGGTAAGAGAAGTGGTAAATTCAACCCTTTGAGTTGAATTTATAGCTCATCCATTCAGCACCAACCTACGCTTAGCCAACAAAGACAAAATTCATTTAGTCCTTTTTTCAAACCAAATCATATTGAATGGCAGAGCAGGCTTGATGGGCTTATGATCAACTCGTGCTCCTATTTCTTGTGTTCTTGTTCTTGTGTGCAAGATAGACATACACATGAAATGAGATACTAAGTTTAAGAGGAAGGAAGGCAGGAATATTTTGTAACCAAATATTTCACTTTGGATCTTGATTATTATAAAAAATAGACCAGGTTATATTTTATGCTGCTTTTCTAGTGTTTAAGATCTTTGTGTTGGAGACGACAAAATGTGTAAATGGCAATTCATCTGCTATAAAATATTCCTAAGAACATTATATCATTATTTTTATTTGACCCAAGGTGGAATGTTGCTTTAAAAATCTAAAGACAGTGGTTATGTAGTTATGTGGTTTTGTTAAATCCTTACAATGTAACTCTTAACATTTTGTTACAATAAATTTTTTCACATCAGTTTTACTGAATGTGTTTGCCCATTGAGATCTTGTACTGATGTAGTGAGGGTCAATTGTCTTATCTTGGGCCTATTAGTCGTTCATTTTAAGAAAGGAGAAGTTATTTTCTTTAAACCCACACCTTAAGGAGGGAAGGTGAGGTAGCCACTTTTGACAGGGTTACTGGCAAATCAGTGACCAAGGAGAAATTCAACATTGCAGCACACCGTACCCGGGAATGTAGAGGGAAAGGTGAAAAGTTTTTAATCAAAACATTGTGAGCTGCAGTCTTTGGTCTGGAGATGGAAGTTAGAATACAGATGGTCAGCTTTTTATAGTCAGAAGTTGCCTAGAAAGAAAGAAAAGGCCAACAGCAAATGAGAAATCCCATAAAGGGTACAGGGCATGTGGCTTGATTGTTACTTTCCTATTTCTTAAAGGGCTAAGTGAGATTCATTTCAATTAGTAGAACTTATATGAACATACGATTTTGGAGCAGAGTAGACCACTTGACCCCTCGAGCTTGCTCCGTAATTCATGGCTGATCTGTCTGTAATCTCAACTCCACATTGCCACCTACTCTTTATAACCTTTCACCCCCTAGCTTATTATGAATCTATGTACCTCTGCCTTAAAAATATTCAAAGCCTCTGCACCTTCTTTTGAGAAAGAGAGTTCCAAAGCCTCACAGCTCTCTGGGAAAAAAATTATCATCTTTGTCTTAAATGGGCAACCCCTTATTTTTAAACAGTGACCCCCTAGTTTGAGACTCTTCCACAAGAAAAAACATCCTCTCCACATCCACATCCACCCTGTCAAGACCCATCAGGATCTTATGATTCAATCAAGTCACGTCTTACCCTTCTAAACTCCAGCAGATACAAGCCTAGCCTGTCCAACCTTTCCTCATAAGGCAACCTGCCCATTCCTGGTATTAGTTAAGTAAACCTTCTCCGAACTGCTTCTAACGCAAGTTATTTTGATTGTTACTCTAACATGGCTTAACAATTCATTCCAGGCCTCATTTCAACAAAAATATCAGTCTGTCTTCAGAAAGATCAAAGCATGTGTGAAAGATACAACACCCAGTTCAAATCACAGGGTGGTCCTATTATTATACCATTCTGTTATACTATAGTGCAGCTCGATCTTTGGCAGTACTATTAGTAGAGCCAGTAGAGGGTCTGGGGAGTCATGACCACACCCAATTATTTTTTGTGTTGCCAACATGAGTTTGGAGGATCACTCCCAGGAAGTTCTCCTTCAACCTCCAGCTTCTGGTTGTTCCAGGCTCAATCTTTGGACTAGAAAAGTTGGCATTTCCTGGGAAGTAGCATTTGCTCATAAGAACTGAAAAATAGGGGTTGGGGTAGGTCAATGGCCCCTGAGCCTGCTCCACCACTTGATAAGATCATGGCTACATCAATTCCACTTTCCCGCCCTAGTCCCATGTCACTTGATTTATTTAATGCCCAAGAGCATATTGCTCACAGTCTTGAATATACTTAATGACTCAGCATTTACAACCCTCCAGAGAATGTCAAAGATTCCATAACTGAGCGAAGAAATTTTTTCTCATCTCAGTCCTAAGTGACCAGTCACTTATCTTTAGACTTTGGTTCCTAGTTCTAGCCACTCCAGCCAGAGGAAACAACCTCTCAGCATGTTCCCTGTCAATTCTTCTCAGAATCTTATATGTTTCAATGAGAGCACCTTTAAGCCTTTTAAACTCCAGAGAACACAAGCCTGTTCTACTCAATCTCTCCTCAGGACAGCCGTCTTATCCCAGGAATCAAAGTATGCCCAGTTACCCAGTGATGTTGATGTAGATAGGTTAACTCCCTTTCACCCAGTCATTATGAATGAAACACACAAGGGTCAGTGACTGCTCATTCACTACATAACTTGATTAAGGTTATTGTTTTGAATGTTGTTTTATTAAAACAATTGAAGTCAAAGTCCCAATGAAAAGGGTCAAATACAAAGTGATAAATATAGTAGCACTTCAAAATATATTTATATTTACAGTCTATCATTCCTTTCAGTCATCTTCGTGAGAAGATTAAAAGTAAGCGCAAGGCACTGCAAGCGTCTCTAGCTGTAAGCAGCGAAGTCACCGATACTCGGGTGAGTGTGTAAACATCGATCAGAGTATTTTCTTGAAGATGTATACAGATCATTGCCTAAAACGATGTTTCACGTGAAAATTGAAACCGTAACTCTGAAAAATAAAATGACTTAAAAGCTTGGTGCTCTCTACAAAGATGAAAAAATTCCACTTATTAGAGGTTAACTATAGGCCCACCTCTTGTAGGCACTGCCTGCAGGGTCCAAGGTAGATGTGGTAGGGTATTGATGAGAGTTGAATATAAAGGCCATTGAGAGAAGAGAGCAACTAATGGCTAGTTTGTGACCTTTATTGAAAGGTGCTATTCACCAATGTGAGATTTGGTTCACAATTTAATAGACAGGCACAGACCTACGTCTTTTTAATTTACTTCCATAATTCTGAAAAATAAAATGACTTAAAAACATCTCTACAAGGATGAAAACATTTCCCTTATTAGAGATTAACCATAGGCCCATCTCTCATAGACACTGCTTGCAAGGTCCAAGGTTACAATTGCAAGGTGAAAGAGGTTATCTGTTCCTTGATCCAGACAAAACATTTGAGGATAACAGCAAGTTTCTGGATTGGTGGTGTGTGGTGAGATTATGGTTTGGTGATTGTGTCTGTTCACATCAAGCAAACCTTGTGTAAGAGATTGTACATTCAATAAAGTTTAGAGACCTTAAATATGGATTTTGTTCTTCTGCCCTGGTTCCAGCACCATTGCTGAAGTAATTAATTGAATGTGAAATGTTTTGAGATGTTTGACAGGTTGAACACAATTTCATCACAAGCATTCTTTTTAACTAGAAGATTATTATCTTTATATCTAGAGAGGAGTACATGGCACCGTAATTCCATTTTTCATGCACCAGTCATTTTCTGTAGAGGTGTTGTTCCATCCATCAGGAATACAAAGGTATCAAGGAAGCTTGTGTCGATACAGGAGTGTTCAAAATCTTTCAGCGTGCAATTCTCTGCAAACCAAGCTGAGTCAGCCTAGACAATTCTGCCAGGTGACAGTTTAAAAAAAAATTTTCAGGTAAGAGTTAATTGAGGGAAACCTGAAGCCGGCTTGGGAGGAAAAGCCTGCAATTCTCCACTGTTCAAATATTTTGTAAAAAGAGAAACCATTTCCAGTGACAGGAAGATCAGTAACCAGAGGACAAATTCACTAAGAACCAGAGGAGAGATGAGAATTTTATGTTAGCAGTTAGTTTGTATGATTTGGAATGCACTGCCTGAAATGGTGTTGAAAGTAGATTTAATAATAAATTCCGAAGGGAATTGCATATTTTGGAAAATTTTGCAAGGCTATCGGGAAGGAGCAGCGAAATGGAACTAAATGAATAGTTCTTTTCAAAGAGCCAGCATAGACACAATGGGTAGAATGGCTTCACTCTGATGTAAAAAGCTATGATTCAAAAAAGAAAATAACTCATTCAACCATTTTTTTTCATAGCTGGGGGTGGAAGCAATACTTTTTGTTCAAATTTGAGCAAGAATGAAAAATACACATTTATAATCACAACTGAGTAACCTTTTCTCCACTTAGGCCACCATTGCACTTCTGCACTCACCAGCTTTCAATTTCAATATAGTTCAGAACACTCCTATCAAAAGATAGAAAGGCGGTTGACTAACTGATGCCTCAAAGGTTGGTTTGTTCTTGCATTCTAGATATTGTTCTTTAGCAGTGTTCTTTAGACAGTGAGGATGATGCTAATTATTTTTATTCATTCACGGAATATGAGCCTCGCTGGCTGGGCCAGCATTTATTATCCATCCCTGGGCGCCCATGAGAAGGTGGTGGTGAGCTGCTGCCTTGAACCACTGCAGCCCATGTGGTGTAGGTACACCCACAGTGCTGTCAGGGAGGGAGTTCCAGGATTTTGACCGAGCGACAGTGAAGGAACGGCAATATATTTCCAAGTCAGGATGGTGACTGACTTGGAGGGGAACTTCCAAGTTGTAACAGGACACAGATATGCTAGCAGAATGGGCAGATAAGTGGCAAATGGAATTTTATACAGAGAAGTATGAGATGATGCATTTTTGCAGAAAGGATAGGGAGAGGCAATATAGACCAGATATCATACTCCTAACGAGTGTACAGAGCAGAGGGATCTAAGGTTCATGCAAATAGAACTTTGAAGGGGCAGGATATATTGAGAGAGCAGCTAGTAAAGCATATGAGATTTTGGGCTTCATAAATAGAGGCATTGAATACAAAAGCAGGAAAGTTATGCAGAATCTTTATAAAGCTCTGGTTAGGCCACAACTAGAGTATTGTGTCCAGTCCTGATCACCACGCTTTAGGACGGATGTGCGGGTCCTTGAGAGGGTGCAGAGGAGATTTACCAGAATGGTTCCAGGGATGAGAGATTTTAGCTATAAGGCTAGATTGGAGAACCTAGAGTTGTTTTCCTTGGAGCAAAGGAAATTGAGGGGAGATTTGATAGAAGTGTACAAGGTTATAATAGGCTTAGATAAGGTAGACAAAGAAAAACTGCTCCATTAACTGATGTTACAAAGACTAGGGGACACAGATTTAAGATTTTGGGCAAGAGATGCAGGGAGGATGTGAGGGAGAAAGTTTTTATGCAGAGAGTGGTAAAAACTCACTGCCTATGAGTGCTAGAATCAGATGATGAATGATTTCGGAAGGAAATTGAATGGGTACTTAAGGGAAATAATCTTGCAGGGCTTTGGGGTTAGAGTGGGGTAATGAGACTGATTGGTTGCTCTACAGAGAGCTGCATGGACTTGATGGGCTGAATGGTTTACTGAGCTTAATGACTGACCTTAGTATTAAACACATTGAAAGGAACATAGTAAATTATCAACATATGTTGTGATAAGTCTAGCAATTCTTTTTAGAAGGCTTAGGTTGAAATATCTGCATTCAGTGTCCATTACAAGTAGATTTCAGCCATTGATCTCTGGAATGCCCCATTTTAGCCTTCAACCTTGAACTTGAAGAGAAAACGAAATTATCCTGCCCATCAAAATGTTACTGACATTGGTTGTTAGTAGGATGCTTTTAAGGATAGGTAGAGTTTGGGCTTTTCTAACTGCTGGAGAAATATCTACAGGCAACAAAGTTGAGAGTTCTTGAGTGGTTAAAGGAAGATGATCAAATTTACAAATAAGAGAAACTTAACTTTATTTTTAACTTACTAGGCTTTGGTTGAGGAAGAAATCGAAAATGGTACCATGATTGAAACTGCTACGATTGTGGAGGTTTGTATCTCTGCAATTCACTGAACTTTGCTAAAATGTTGAAAGTGACAGAAGTGAGTTGCTTCATTTTCTTCCTGCAGTCAGTTATGTTGGATTGTTGCTGCATATACATGCTGCATATTTACTTCACAACTGGTATCTGTGATAGACCTGAGGATCCATCTTAATCTCTACGTTATATATTTTCATGTGAATTTACAACTCTCCTGTTTTCTAACAGTTTTAACACGTCTTTGATTTACTGAAATAGCTGCTTGTTCTTCTATTTGTAAAACTGCGATGTGCACAAAACTGTTTATAAGAGCTCACTTCAGTGGAGTTGTCTGGGCTGTGTTCATGTGCATTATTAAACAAAATCCATTCCCAATCTCCATCTATTTTCCATCTGGGTGTTCTGTGAGCAAGACCCTAGCTGTGTCTTGAAGACATGCAGGTTGCTTACCTGAAACCTGAGATGCCACACTATTACCCATGACAATCTAACTGGATTGAAATGTCTTTCAGAATTTCAGAAATTGCTGACAATAATAGCAGAAAGATCTAGGAAATTAGGCGCAGACTTAAATGTTTTTATTTCAATGCAGGGGTAGGGAATCATCAATAAAGGACAGGGGTTATAGGTACATGAAGTTAGTGAAAAATAACAACAACATGTATTTATAAAGACCCTTTAACATGAAGAAGTCTCACATTTCACAGATGAAGGAAGAAATGGATGCCAAACCTTTTTGGAACATTGGGAGTTGCTGGAGGGCTTGATAAGAGAAATTGATTTCCAGAAGTTTTTTAAAGGTAGTCAGTATAATATGGAATTAGGAAGATAATTCCAGAGGGCATGGCTAAGTGCACCGTGTCCCATTGATAGAGTAAAGGGAAGGAGAGATGCACTGAAGGCCAGAATCAGAAGCATGGGTAGGAAGTAAGACTTGGTGGAGATTGCAGAGAGAAGATGGGATGAGATTTTGGAGGGGTTTGTAGATGAGTTTGAGAATTTTAAATTCAGCAATTTGGGGGGCAAAGTTAACAAGTCAGGCATGCTAAACAAGCAGGAACTTAATGCAGGTTAGAATGTGGGTGGCCAACTTCTGAACAAAATAGAGGGTATGAAGATCATGAGACAACATGGAAAGCATTGGCAAAATAAGATGTGGAGGTGACACACATGGAATAGGCTTTTGGCACTGGTCGAGTTCAAGCCCCACTCGAGTGAGACTGGGTGCTGCACGATTGGAGGGTGCCTTTCAGATGAAAGGTTAAACTGAGACCTCATCTGTTTTCTCAGGTAGATTCCATGGTCCCAACATCCCAAGATTTAAAGAAGAGCAAATGAGTTTTTCTGGTGTCCTGGCTAGCATTTACCTTTCAACCAACACCATTAAAAAATAATAATTAGCCCATCTATCTTGCTCTTATTATGGGAGTTTGTTGTGCACAAATTAGCCGCTCTGTTTCTGCACATTACAACAGTAACTTTAGTAATTAATTAGGTCTGCTGGAACTATCATGAGGTTATAAAAAGTACTTTAATGCAAATATATAAGTACAATTTCATTATTTTTCTTTTCTCTATTTGGTACCTGCCTAGAATCTTGAGCCATCAGTAAATTTAGTCATACTATAGGTATCCTACTCCATAGCATTCATAATTATTTTAAATAACAATGTTGTTTAAAGAGATTCCTTTAGAACATCACTAATTTTTCCCAGGCAGAGTGTTTTTCCATTTATCATCACTTTCTGCCTTAGGTTGCCAAGTCAGTCTTTAATCTTTCTAGATAATTTTGAATCATCATTGTTTCCACTGCTAAGAAGAAAATCTGAAAAACATCATCTCCAGTAGTGAAGCACTTCTTCAGTGCTGCACTGAAGTGTCAAACTAAGTTATATGCTCATATAGGGTAGGGTTTGAACCGTACCAATGCCAATACCTTGATTCACACACCACAGTCTTCTGACTCTGAAGCCAGATTGCTGCCATGGGGCAGTCGAAATGAGATTGATTATCTTTAGAGAGACTTGGAACAAGTGTGTAGATGTGTTCTATATTGATCTATGGAAGAAACGGCAAAATAATTATGTGCATAACTTCCAGTACTTACCATTGACCAGAAACTGAACTTGACTAGCCATATAAATACTCTGGCTGCAAGAGCAGGTCAAAGGCTAGGAATTGTGCAACGAGCAATTCACCTCCTGACTCCACAAAGCCTGTCCATCATCTACAAGACACAAGTCAGGAGTGTAATGGAATACTCTCCACTTGCCTGGATGAGTGCAACTCCCACAACACTCAAGAAGCTTGACAAGCAGCCTGCTTGATTGGCACCACATCCAGAAACATTCACTCCCTCCACCACTGATGCACAGTAGCAGTAGTGTGTACCATCTACAAGATGCACTGCAGGAATTCATCAAGGCTCCTTTGACAGCAGCTTCCAAACCCACAACCACTACCATCTAGAATGACAAGGGCAGCAGATAGATGGGAACATCACCACCTGGAAGTTCCCCTCCAAGTAACTCACCATCCTGACTCGGAAATATATCGCCATTCCTTCACTGTTGCTGCGTCAAAACCCTGGAACTCCCTTCCTAACACTGTGGGTGTACCTACACCACATGGACTGCAGCAGTTCAAGAAGGCAGCTCACCACCACCTTCTCATGGGCAATTAGGGGTGGGCTCAGCCAGCGAAGCCCACATCCCGTGAATAAAAAAAAACGCTGCTTGATTTATTTTCCTCTCCAGAGGAGGTAGAAGAAGGGGCACAAAAACAAAAAATGTTGGAAAAACTCAGCAGGCCTAGCAGCATCTGTGGAGAGAGAAACAGAATTAACAGCTTGAGTCCGTATGACCATTCTTCAGAACTGTAGAGAAGTGGAAGTGTGATGAAATATATACTGTTGGGGGGGGGTGGGGGAGCTGGGTAGAAGGCCAGCGATAGGTGGGAACAAAAGAGGGATTGACAAAGGTGGCATGAACTAAAGGGCAAAGGGAGTGTTAATGGTAGTGGTTAGCACTAAAGCAGGTGCTGATAGTGGCATAAAGGTAAGAAAGCAGAATGTGATAATAGCAAAACAAGGGCAGCATTGTGTGAAAGAACAACATGTAACAAGTAACAGATGGCCCTGTAGGGGATGGGGTGAGGGGAGGGGGCAGTGATGGGGGGGAAAAGGGATAGAAAGGGGGAAAAAAACCATGTTTAAATGAATGAAAATAAAATAAAAATAGATAAAAAATAAAAATGAATGTAGAAAAAGGATTACAAAAGGGGTGAGGATGGAGGAGAGAGTTCATGATCTGAAGTTGCTGAACTCAATGTTAAGTCCAGAAGGCTATAAAGTGCCTAATTGGAAGATGAGGTGCTGTTCCTCCAGTTTGTTTTGGGTTTCACTGGAACATTGCAGCAGGCCAAGGACGGACATGTGGGCATGAGAGCAGGATGGCGTGATGAAGTGGCAAGTGACAGGAAGGTCTGGGTCATGCTTGTGGACAGACCGGAGGTGTTCCACAAAGCGATCACCCAGACTCCGTATGGTCTCCCCGAGCAGAGGAGATCACATTGGGAGCGGTGGATGCAGTAGACCAAATTGAAGGAGGTGCAAATGAAGTGCTGCTTTGCCTGAAAGGAGTGTTTGGGCCCTTGGACGGTGAGGAGCGAGGAGGTGAAGGGGTAGGTTTTGCACCTTCTGAGATTGCATGGGAAGGTGCCTTGGGAAGGGGCTGAAGTGTTGAGGTTGATGGGGGAGTGGACCAGGGTGTCCCGGAGGATTCCCGGATTTCCAGCATCTGCAGTACTTTGCTTTTATCTTAGTATTTATCATAGACGAAGGGACAATTTGGTATTTCTTAAAATAGGGGTACAACCGGTGGTGTGTAAAGGAAATCCATTATAGAATTTCTGTTTGGACACTGGATATGTTGGATTAATAGGCAAATGATACTTTCTGAATCTGGACATTGTATGGGGATGCAATTCATCTTCAATGGTAGCACAAAATAGCAATGATGAATCGGCCGTTTGTTTTACAGCCTACCCAATTTTTTTGAAAATTCCATGAAAAAGAGCAAGATGTGAAATGGTTTGCTGGTTAGATATTGTCCATTTTGTGCTACTGTTGAGAAGCAATAATTCTCCCCATGGCGTTGTGTAAGTGGTGATACACAGTGGGTTAGCATTAACTGCGATTAATGTCTATTTGCCTTCCTTTTGCCTCGGCTTGAATCAAAGAGCAGATAATTGTAATTGGATTTGATGTGTACATTCCTCCATTCTTGCTTTGCTCCACTGCTATAAAGGCTACAAAAATGCTGAGCTGTGAATAGACTGTTTTTAGAAATACGTGGAGATTTAAAAAAGAACACTATGGCTATCTCTTAAGAGATTGAGGCCTATAGAGAGCCTGCATAATTTTTTTCTCTCTCCTAAACGAAATAGGAGAAGGAACTTGACCTTCCCTAAAGTGAAGAATCAACAGATGGTGTGAAAAGGAAACCACTGGCAAGAACTGTTGACGTTTTCTTGCCTTTTATTGTGCTGGAAGGTCGTGAGTTAATTGAATTATTGTAATTTAGCTAAATTTATTTAACTTTATTTCTCTTAAACCTACTACTGAATAAAACTTGATTTATAGTTCAGTTCTCAGCCCTCATTTTCTGGTCTATCAGTGTGAGATTCTCCATTGGAGAGATCAGGAGGGCATGGCAATATCCTATACTATTTGGTTTATGTGTACCTTAGTAAAAGGGCTATCCTAGATTACTTTAAATTAAAATAAAATCAAAAAACTGCAGATGCTGGAGATCTGAAATAAAAATAGAAAGTTCTGGAAAAACTCAGCAGGTCTGGCAGAAAATGTGGAGAGATAAACAGAGTTAATGAGTTCGAGTCCAATATGACTCCTCTTTGGAAGAATCTGAAGAAGAGTCTTATATGACTCAAAACATTAACTGTTTCTCTCCACAGATGCTGCCAGACTTGCTGAGTTTTTCCAGCACTATCTGTCTTTATTACTTTATATGTAAGCTATGTTTTGATATATTGGGACTGATTATATCTTTTGACTTTTGTATTTGATGCAAGGAAATAAAGTATCTGGATCATAGATCATAATTATGCTACTGCTTTGCCAAATGCCTTTGGTCCCAGACGTTCACCATATGCTTACTTTATAATGGCTATCCTACATTTTGAGTCAATCACAATCTTGCACAATTTCTGCATTTATGTTCTTTTTTCTTCATTTTCTTCCAGTTTCCACCTCTTTAATATCATCATCATATTTAGACAGAATATTTTACTTCTGACAGAGATACTGAAGCTTCTGATTGAAATCAAAATAACTTTTGTGTGAAAGAGGCAACAAAGGAGATATGTTAGAAATAGAATTGTACTAATAAGAGAACACACCATTGTGGACAGTGTTGGGACGGGTGGCAGGGGTAGGAAAGGGGCAGCTATACAAAACTCACTACCCAAGTTATTTCCACTACATTAATCAAAAAGATTCCAGGACTCCTTGCCCTATAAATTCAGCAGCTGGACTGAAACAGACCATTGTGTTTCAAAGTGTGCCAAGCCACAAAAATACACAGGAAATTGAACAATAGATTCTCTATTTTTTAGCTGCTTTTTCGCAAAAATGTAAGCTTTGTCTGTTTTCTGCTGTTCCTCCAGGGACAATAGCTTGAACCTCACTAATTTCTAAACTGGTAAATTTTGATCTGTTGGAGCAAAGCTTGTGGCTTTTCCTTTTGAGGCTGCATATCTGTTGGTGATTAATTCTTCATTAAGTGGATGATTCCTTAAACTGTTCATGTTTTGTAACACTAAATGTTACCCGCTTTGTCTTGCTGGTAAACCATTTTTGTTTTTCATTTGCAGATATGTCATTAACCTAGTGTAGCCAAGTGCCCAGCATGTAAAAGAATTTGCCAGGAGGAATTTTTTGAAACTTTTTGGCTTGGCAGTATTAAGTGAAATTGTTGTACACAATCAATTCTGTTTTAATAACTCCTGCCTCCTGGGAATGGCTGCTGGATAAACCAAGCAAACTCTTCTTTGCTTGTTTTTGTTGGAAGTTTTGTTGAAGTTCATTACCCTATGTTAAAGCTGTAGTCTCGTTTGTACTGTACATGAACTGAACTGGTTTTGAATCCATCACATAACCCTACTCCATTTATAGCGTGACCTGCTTTCAGTTTTCCAAGTTTAAGCAAGTAAATAATAAACACAAAAATTCAATGTTACTGTGTGCCAGCATGTTACATGTCACAATAGTTACATTTTGGAGATTTTGACTTTTTTTTACAGGAATTGTTTTTTAATAAAAAGTTGCTTTTTTAGAATTATTTTTTGAAGTGAATTGTGTTTGTGCAAGTTTTTTTGAAAAGACTCTCTGAGACGATAAGTGGTTAATATGTAATATAATTGTTTTCCCCAGAGACTACAAACAATAGCATTTAAGGAGCTTATCTCAGTAATCGATAAACACCTCATAACTATCATGTCAGGGAATATGTGAATGCTAGTCAGGGGTATCATTTCAGACTTATTTTGGCTGTGAAAGAGGAAATTAAAAAAACAGTGAATAGAGATACACATGGTGAACAACTGGCTAAGACTTCAAGATCAGTTATGTTTCTCACACAGAAAGTTGTAACGGAAAGTCTTTGCTTCATAGTTTAGAAGCAGCTGTGCATTTGGGCACTACTCTCCCCAACCTCATATCCAAACCATTGGTATACACAGTGAACAGAACTCTATAGGACACCACTACCCACTTACAACCACTCCATGAAACTGCCCTTAACTCTGAGAGGGCAAGTTTGATGTTGATGAGTGGCTGGGTTTAGGTGTGAGTGGGGTGTGAAAATCTCAAAATGTTTTCATGTTGGGAAGCTGACTCGATCCCACTAACCTCCGTGTTTAATTGCAGTGCCTTAGGCTGTATGAGACCCTCTTTGGTAGAGGGGTATTGATAATTTCAAGAGAGTGAAATTGCAATGAGTCAGACTTGGATGACAAAAAGTTCTGGATATGTAAAAGTCATCAGCCATTCCTGCTGGTATAATAGCAAACCCCACTGAGCGCTGCTCGTGAAAAGCTAAAATTCCCTACTGGTTATTCTGGATTAGCCAAACTTGTCTAAACTTATCATATGATTATGCCGAGCAATCGGAGCAGAGTTAGACCACACAAAAGCGCAAAATCATGGAGTGCTGGGCAAGCCATTATTTGACATTGAGATCTTCCTGTGGAAGGAGGTGAAAAACATGCAAGTATGCTAAACCTGCGAGGAAGTTAAAAGTGTTGTCAATCAGAGAGAAGGCTGAGTTGATACAGCAAGGAAAATCATGGCATGAAGTGGAAAGCAAACATCGCAAAAGAGTGGGAGATTCTGCCATCAAGTTTGTCCCTCATTGTGAAACACAAGCTGAACATCTTGGAACAGTTTGACAAACAGGCATTCTCTCTAGGAAGGAAAAGAACGATAATAGCTGCCTATCACAATGTTGAAAATGCTCTGCTAACATGGTTCAAGGCAGCCTGAGCTGAGAATGTTCCCATCTCTGGTCCAATTTTGCAGAAAAGTATGTTCTTCAATGAGAAGCTTGAGGAGGCCAGTGACCCTGAAGATTCTGATGAATGTCTAGCTGCTCCCCTGCCTGTTTCCAAGCTGATGACACGAAGGCTGTGGAGATGCTCCAGGATTTTGCACTGCAATACAAAAACACTGAAAACATGTTTGGCTGCATTGATGACATGGCGACCTGTTATCACGCACATCCGAAAACAGCATGCTGAGCAGGAAAAGATTATGGAGTTTTTCCGGAACTAACTCCCAGCCTTTATCAATGCAAGGCCCTAGTCTTTTGCAAGGTCAGGTCATTGTAAGCTGTGAACAAATTGAATAAAGAATATTTCACACATTTAGTGTTTTGCGATGTTTTTATTTGGCATTTGAATCTTGTTTTTGACATAGGCTACATTTGTAAGTATATCAGGTTACATAAAGGCACGTTCATGTGGGAATGACGCCTCCTTGGCTATTACAACACTCCACTTAACACTGATTTGGAGGCACCGTCACAGGAATTCGACTCATTGAGATCTTACTGTATGTTAATTGCTTAATCACAGTGATATGAAGGTGGTTTCTGGAGTTTAATTTTGTCTCTATGGTATTCCCAGGATTCCTGGAACCTACCGCAAAATCAAAGTGAGAAGAGAGAAGCACTAAGGGGTCTGAATCCATGATAGGGAAATATACTAAGACTGGATACTGTCAGCTGCTTCCTTACCTGCTTGTGTGACAGGATTGCTCACTTGCGCTGTGAGGTTACTTTACACATTTTGGAAGTGTCATCTACACTTTGATTTTTCGGTGGTTTGTTCTGCTGGTTGTTGATCTGATACATCAGAGCTCCATGGGTTCTTGAAGAAAAAGAAGAGGACCAAACAATTACCAGCAAGAACCTGTTGTTCTCAGACTTGCAGTTCGGCAGCAGAGAGGGCATCTGCAGAAGGATGCAACTTGCAAGAGGCCATACCCAGCAAGATGGGGTATACAGGCAGATGATAAGTTTCAGTGGGATATTGGAACAGAAGTGTCTCAGGAGGCTCAGTGTCACATCAGCTAGTGACAGACATTTGCAGCCTGCTGGAAGAAGACCTGTTGCTAACTGGACCTGGGGACCATGCATTACCAGTGGCTGTCAAAGTCAACACTGTCCTCAACTTTTTTGCCTCTGGATCCATCCAAGGCTTTTTTGAGAAGTTTGTAGGGTCATGCAGGCAGCAACACACAAATGCACAAGACGAGTTACTGATGGCTTCTTTGCCAAGGCACACAATTAAGTCATAAAAACAAAAACAAAAAAACTGTGGATGCTGGAAATCCAAAATAAAAAATACCTGGAAAAACTCAGCAGGTCTGGCAGCATCGGCGGAGAAGAGTACAGTTGATGTTTCGAGTCCTCATGACCCTTCACAGAACTGTTGAAGGGTCATGAGGACTTGAAACATCAACTGTACTCTTCTCCGCTGATGCTGCCACACAATTAAGTCAGCTTTGCCTGTAATGATTCCCATCAGAGTGAGTTGTTGCTTGGATTTGTGGCTCTGGCTGGTGCAGGAAGTCATCGGGGGTGGGGGGGGGGGGGGGGGGGGGGGGTGTGCGGCAGCAGTGGGGCAGGGTGGGGGGGGGGTGTGCGGCGGTAGTGGGGCAGGGTTGGGGGGGGGTGTGCGGCGGTAGTGGGGCAGGGTGGGTGGGGGTTTGGGGGTGGGGGAGCAGGGGGTGGGGGTGGGGGTGGGCACAACTGTTAAGGAGTGGAAGTGCTTTGAACAGATTTCCCACTTTTGGCGTTATCCCTCTCATGGTCTGTCTGCTGGAGAACACTTTGCTGCAGATCAGTGTGATAGTAGGTTACTGTTTTCATGTCACCTATTTAAAGTGGCAATCACAGTATGCAGGCCATTAGTGAAAGCCTGCAGGCACATGTTTGATTGCCACAAGCAGGTCATCACTCTTATCATGGATGAAGACATCATCACAAGAGTCTGACAAAAGCACTTACCCAGTCCCTCCACAAGTGTGCACACTTACAGCCGAAACATCTGTCAATACCTCACATTTTCTTTGCTGCTGCTCCAGAATTATCCTGTTTATTGACGGCTCCTGAGGCACAGTATCTGCATACTGCTAAGCAGAGCTAGGAGAGTGCTGCACCCTCTGACACAGGCTGCTGCCCCTGTCTCTATCATCTGCTCTTGCTCACTTGTGATTTGTGAATCACCCAACTGCCTGCCTTGCTGGTCTCACAGAAGTGTCATATCTGAGTTGGTGCATGGTGTGCATGAGCCCTGTGACTGTGCACTCTGGGAGTGTGTGACCTCCTCCTGAGGAGGCAGCAGCAGTAACCTCTTGCATAATGTATGAAGGCCTGGTGGGAGATAAAGGACATGAATGAGTTCTGGTAAGGTAAGAAAGTTTGACTTTATCTCACACACAAACGCCATTCACTACTGACATCAAACCAACATTGGATTGTTGTGTGCCATCTGTTTCTCTATTTGATTCTGTTATTAGGCAAATGTCTAGGTACACTGAGACTCGATTGATTCCCTGCTGCCGTTTCCACTGATCTCCAGCGTTGTCTTCTCTGCACTAACTAAGTGCAAGCTCTGTGGAGGGCCATCTTTGGTACCCTGCCTCTCCCATGTTTCTGAGATATCTTGACTAATGAAGGAAAAAAGGGACCCATGAGTGAGAGTTATGGGCTGTGCTGAATGTATGAGTGGAGGGTATTTGTTGACGATGGCAATGAGGGAGAGCCATGACACTGCTAAATATGTGGGTAAGTGTTTATGGTGGATGAAGAGATGGAGATATGAAGAAATGCATAGACAGAAAGAGTAGGGTGTGTTTGCGAAGAAAGTTAGTACGAGGAGTGATGTGCTGGAGTGGGCTTGAGAAGGCAGCATGAGGAAGCTGTAATGCGTATCAGGATGTAGATGAATGTACAAACCTGTCAGCTTTCCTGCCCTGCTTAGATCATTGATCTGCTTCCTACATTGTATCCAGGAGCATGGCTCCTACTGCTGCCCTCCTCCACTACCTCTTAACCACACCTACTTTGTGTCTCTAGCCAGCATCTTCCTGTCATTTCTAGGGAACAGTACATCCCTCCATGACCTCACAGCTCCCCCAGCAAGACAATCAGTGATGTGTCATTGAACTGAGGTGTAAGGTTTGACATCCTTGACTATTCCCCCAATTCTTGCTTTGACTTCCAACTCCAGACTCCTTCAATTTGCATGTTCGGAGTGCTCCTTTTAAACACTGCAGTTGAAATCGTGTAGTGTGGATCACCATCATGTCCACTGATACTAATTGGTCAGGAAACCCAGCAATGGTATGATACAACATGATAATGTACCACTGACAGGTGTGCTGCACTGATTTCCAGATTTCCTGCATGCTACTGGATCTCCTCACCTACCCATCCCAGCATGACCTGAACTTAAAAATTCAACCATTCTTACATCCCCTCCAGCCAGTAATTAATCCTATATATTATCTTGTCCCTATTTTCTCCTAATTCCTTATCTCTTTATCCTCTCTGTTAATCTCCTCTAATGCCATGCACTATATGCCCACCTCCACCATATCCGTTGCCCAGAGCTCTTCAAGCTATGGGCCATTGTATGTAGTTTTTCTACATTTTGGTGAGTTTAACCAGGGACCCCACATTTGATTTGGGCCTCAGGCATGGGCTCAGGCTTAAACCATCCCTGCTGATGCCTCAAAGAACTCTGCCAGGTTTGTCAACCAGTCTTCCTCTCTGAAATTCTGCTGGCTGCTTCTCATTATTTTCTGTTTATCTAAATATTTGGTAATTTCATCTTTAATTAAAGACAGCAGTTTTAATTGTGAAATTAACTCAAGTTCTGTTTCATCTTTTGGTACTGCATTAGCCACTCTCAATAGACTTCTTCAGTATAATCTGTATGACTCCTGATTTCTTATCCTATTTCCTTTAGGATTATTGGATGTAACCTGTCAGGTGCTGGCAGTTTAGTCCTCTATAACTTCACAATCTTCTTAATACCTTCCTTTAACTTATTATATCTTTCACCTTGTTTTAACCAATTCAAGATTGAGCCCCTTCTGTATAGCCTTCTCTTTAGTAAATGTAGATGCAAAGTACTCTTTAAATATCCCAGTCAATTTTTATTTTCTTCAACTAACTCATTATCCTTTTCAGGCTTCTACTTCAATTTAAATATAATCTTTCTACTGATATATGTGTAGAATACTTGATGTTTTCATGTCAGCTGAGGGGGGAGGTGGTGGTGTAGTGATTTTGTCACTGGACTAGTAATCCAGAAACCCAGGGTGATGCTCTGGGGAAAAGGGTTCAAATCTCACCATGGCAGATGGTGAAATTTGAACTTAATGGAAAAATCTAGAATTAAAAGTCTAATGATGACCATGAAACTATTGTTGATTGTCGTAAAAGCTCATCTGGTTCACAAATGTCCTTTAGGGAAGGAAACCTGCCGTACTTACCTGGTCTGGCCTACAGCAATGTGATTAACTCTTAAATGCCCTTTGAAATGGTAGTTTCTCAAGGGCAGTTAGGGATGGGCAACAAATGCTGACCTAGCCAGCAACTTAAAAAAAAAGCTAGCTTGTCCTCATCATTCTAAAATCTGCTCTATTCTAATTTGGTGCCCTTGTTCTCGTACTAGCTTGGAATGAAAACAGGGCAGCTTCTATTGCAAGTGGGTGACCCCACTCTGCCAAATTACCATCCATGTAGCGAAATTGAGCATTTTTCCCCATATGTTCTCCTTGAACTCACTCCAAATGTTCTTATTACTATTAAATCTTGGCTACTTGACTTTCTCCACTTGCTGACGAGAACTATATTTGCATTATGGTTTATGCAGGAAATTCAGAATGAGGATGAACAGGTTGAGAACCTGAAACGGGCCATGAAAGCCCAAAGACAAAGAAGGAAAAAAATGGTATGTTTATCCATGTATCAGTGTGCGTATTGATATTTTATCTTTTACTCCTGATATTTCTGCCTTAGAGATTTATCAATCATTTAATGCCTATCTGTTGCTTTTCTTGATTTAAAGCAAAGATGTTAAATAAACCGCCTGGAATTTCTGCTGAAGTTCTGACATGAGATTTGGAGAATCCCACAGAAATATTCATATTTATTTATTACTTATCAACATTTTCATCCATTTTGATGTAACTTCTTGTATTTTTTTCTGTGGATATGGTTGGCATTCACAAGAGACAATTATTGCCCAATCTTAGCTGCCCTCAGAAGTTGGTGCTGAGTTTTTATCTGAATGGCTGGTGTTGAGTAGAGATTTCTGCAATATTAACCCAGTGAAATAGGAACAGGAGTTGGCCATTCAGTCCATCAAGCCTGATCCCCCATCCAAACAGATCATGGCTGGTCATCTACCTCTGTCATTTTTCCCCCTTAGGCTTGGTGGGTTGCTGCAGTGCATTTACTCAATACGTAAAGTGACCAGAATGTGATGGTGCTGAAGAAGATGAATATGAAGTCTTAAACTTGAAACAAAACCATTGTGACCATTTATGGATATAGGAAGGCACCCTTCCTTGCCTTGGTATTATTTCTTGCACTGCAAAAACTTTCCCAAAAAGGGAAATCAGTAATTTATTAATCCACTATTCAAAATAGCCAGAAGTTAATCTTCTCTTTTTCCCCTGTTCTCCCCAGGTTGAGCACTGTTTGCAGCAGAGGTCAGAGGGAGACTTGCTTCCAAATCTTTGCTTGCAATGTGCAATAAAAGCATCAACAGCAGTTTAGTGATGACTGGTGATTTTTAAAAAAATTTCTTCCCCTGTGCCTTGGTGAAATGTATGTGTCTTTATTCCAATGTAGAAAAGGCCAAAGTTTCAGCAGGTTGCACGGGAAATTTCTTTTTTTTTTCCCTCACAAAAGAAATTATTTTTATTTCTTAAGCATTTAGTAATAAACTTCATTAAATGCATTAATGCAACACGATATGAAATTAACTTTGAGATAGTCATTTGGTAGTTAAGAACTTGAGTATTGCTGAAAAAAGAGACATGCTGTCAATGCTTTTCATCTTGCACTCATCAGGGAGGATTCAGTAACACCAATTGTAAAGGAAACAACAATTTGTGCTGTAAGAGTAGAGTGCTGATAAGTTGGGAAATTTTGAAATTTTCAGTTTGAATACTTATTTTTGTGCATTTCCACTTATTCCTGTTTCTAATTCTGCTTCAAGTTATTTCATATTTTAATAGTTTTTGTTTCAAGTTGAGAGGTATTGTGATCATTGCTGGCACTGACTCACATTCTTCTTCATAGCTTATTGATGACATTGTTGATTTACATGCTGAAGAGTCCATACAAGAAATGAATGTAATTGCTCATCGACAAAGAAGTAAGTTGTTCTTAATTAAATATAACTAAAGCTGCATGCTTTCTTCTGTCCAGAGTAACCACCCATATGTTTCCCAGCTATAATTGCATCAATCCTTTTTCTTCTCAAATTCACAAGTAACTAGTTTAACTAAAATGTTGTGATGAAACAATGACAATTGAAAGTAATCTTCAATGTTTTACTGTAATAACCTATTCCGATAGAAAATGGCTAAATATTCTGGCTAGATTTACATGTGTATTTATATGTATGTTACAGCGTAAAAGGTTAACACTCTGGTTTGCTATGCTGTACATACATATAATGGGAAAAGAGTTTCATTTAAACATTTCAATCTGTTGTGCTTTCTAGCCACCCTCAGATGGGTAACATATGGTGTGAGTATGGGAGAGAGAGAGATGGATGGGAGAATGTTTGAGAGAGTGCAGGCGAGTGTGCGGGTGGCTTGAAGAGAAGAGAGCTATGTGAGGTAGAGGAGAGTACGTGAGAGGGTGGGTGAGGAGAATGAGCAAGAGAGAGGGAAGCCAGGCATGCGGGCGAGAGAGGGGTAGGTGGGAGTGCACGCGCACGGGAGAGATGGAAGTGCACATGCAAGGGAGAGATGGAGAGGCAGGACTGTGCGGGTGTAGAGTGGCAGGAGGGCTTGAGGAAGAGAGCAAGTGGTGGTAGTGCAAGAGAGGGAAAGGGGGAATTGCACAAGAGATTGAATGCGTGAGAAAGGGAGAAAGAGATTGGAGTGCGCGTGAGAGAGGGGGGTTGTATTTGAGAGAGGGAGTGTGTGAGTGAGGGTGGAGTGTGCAAAAGAGAGAGAAGAGAATTATGCCCAAGAGGGAGAAGGCGGAGGGAGTGGTAGGAGTGGGGGCGAGTGGGAGAGGGGTGAGTGTGGGGCGAGGGAGCGGTGGGAGAGGTGCAAGAGGGAGTGGAGTGAGACCATAAGATAAGACATAAGACCATAAGATATAGGAAAAGAAATCAGGCCATTCGGCCCATTGAGTCTGCTCTGCCATTCAATCTTGGCTGATAAGTTTCTCAACGCCATTCTCCCGCCTTCTCCCCGTAATCTTTGATCCCCTTACCGATCAAGAACCTATCTATCTCAGTCTTAAATACACAGTGAGTGTAGGGCGAGAGGGAGAGATGCGAGTGTGGGTGAGAGGGAGAGGTCGGAATCTGGAAAGAGGGAGAGATGTGAGTGCAGGCAAGAAGGAGGGATCGAGTGCGGTGTGAGGGAGAGGGCAAGTGCAGGTGTTGGGGGGAGGTGAGTGTGGGCAAAGGGAAGTGGGAGCGTATGAAAGGGGGAGAGGGTGGAAGTGTGTGTGAGAGGGAGAGGGTGGGATCGCTTACGAAAGGGTGAAGTGGGAGTGTGTGCGAGAGAGAGAGAGAAGTGCGCATTGTCTGAGATGGTGTATTTCAGATCTGACATTGAACTGTGCCATATTCTGCAGCAGCCAAGATCCCATGGTCTGGCATGTTTGTCCTTCGAGGTGAAGATGATCATGTGTCATCACCCGGGGTGTTTGGTTGCATTTGCTGGGTATGTAGGTGATGTTAAGACCGATCTGCGCTCTCATGGTTCTGCTGCAAATAGAACAGGAATCTGCAGCCAACTGGGTTTTGGAAAGTTGCTGGTGCAGGATTTCCTCTCCA
The DNA here is from genome assembly GCF_017639515.1 of Carcharodon carcharias. Classification (NCBI taxonomy): domain Eukaryota; kingdom Metazoa; phylum Chordata; class Chondrichthyes; order Lamniformes; family Lamnidae; genus Carcharodon; species Carcharodon carcharias. The sequence goes on from NC_054467.1 coordinate 113,595,078, forward strand.
TGGGTTTTCTCTCTGCATCATAGGCATTTGCTTTTGAAGGAGGCTGCAGGTGCAGCCATCTTGGATGAGCTTCTCCCAGGACTCAGTCAACTTTCACCACCATGAGAGCACACCCCAGACTCAAACTCCTCATAGAAGATTCAATTTGGTAAGCGAGTGTCAGGCAATCTGTCTACATGATCAGCCCAACTCAGGGGTGACTATCTCAATATTGTGTGGATGCTAGGCATGCCTGCTCGGGTGAGCACCTCAGTGTCTAGTATTTTGTCCTGGTATCTGATCTTCAGAAGCTTCTGAGTGCAGTTCCAGTGAAAGTGGTTGAGCTTCTTGGCATGACACTAGCTCACAGCCCAGGTCTCGCGGGCATTGAGCAGAGTGGGCAGCACTATCGCTCTATAAGCTTTCAGTTTCGTAGGCAGACTTACTCAGCTTCATTCCCGTACTGATGCTCAAAGTCGGCCGAAGGCTACACTTGCTTTGGCGATTCTTGCATGTTTCTCATCATCAATATAGAAAGAGCTTGAGAAAGTGTGCTGCCGAGATATGTGAACTTATCCGCTGCTGACACGTTCTGGTCATGGACTAAAACCTTGGGCTTGAGATAAGTCTTTCCTGGAGCAGTCTGGTAAATTACTTCATTTTTCTTCATGCTGATTGTGAGGGCAAAGTCGCATGCATTAGAGAACAAGTTCATGCTACATTGCATGTCTAGCTTTAACTAGCAGTTAATGCACAGTCATCAGCAAAAAGGAAATTGTGAAGCATGTCCTTGGAGATCTTGGTTTTTATCTCTGATTGAGCAGCCTCCTGACTGTGTGATATCTGATTTCGATATCCAGATCACCATCATGGACGGCATTGGAGAGAAAGATGGTGAAAAACATGATGAACAGGATTGGCGCAAGCATGTAGTCCTGTTTAACTTCATTAGTGACTGGGAATGGGTCAGAAGAGTCACCATTGTCCAGGACACACACGAGCATGCCATCATGGAACTGTCAAACCATTGCGATGAATTTCTCCTTCATCTTAAGAACATAAGAAATAGGAACAGGAGTAGACCATTCGGCCCCTTGAGCCTGATCCGCCATTCAATTAAATCATAGCTGATCTTCGTGTGTTTCGATTTCCGAATTCCCATCCAACCCCGATAATCTTTGATTCCTTTGCCTAACAAGAATTTATCTACCTCTGCCTTAAAAATATTCAATGACCTGCCTCCACCACCTTCTGAGGCAGAGTTCTAGAGTTGCACAACCCCCTGAGAGAAAAAAATTTCCCCTCATCTCTGTCCTAAAAGGGCAACCCCGAATTTTAAAACAATGCCCCCTTATTCTGGACTCACCCACAAGAGGAAACATCCTTTCGATGTCCACCTTGTCAAGGCCATTCAGGACCTTGTATACTTCAATCTAATCACCCCTCACTCTTCTAAACTCCAGTTTAGAAGATAAGCGCAGTCTATCCAACCCTTCCTCCTAAAATAACCCAGTCATTCCAGGTATCAAACTAGTAAACCTCCTTTGAAGCACCTCCAATGCATTTACATCCTTCCTTAAATAAGGAGACCAAATCTGCGCACAGTATTCAAGGTGCAGTCTCACCAATGCCCTGTAACTGAAGCATAACATCCTTACTTTTATGTTCAATCACCCTCATAATAAAGGATGACATTCCATTAGCCTCCTTAATTACTTGCTGTACCTACATACTAACTTCCAAAGACCCTCACAGTTGACTCTGTCAAAGAACTGCGTCAACAAATGTAAACAAACATGTTCAGTTCTTGGCATTTCTCCTGGAGCTAACACAAAACACCATATCGGTGGTTCCTCGACCTTTTCTGAAAGTGCACCTACTCTGGCAATCAATCCTGATCAAAATGTTGAGTAAAGTTGTTCAGAAGGATTCTGACGAAGATTTTGTCAGAGGTGGATAGGGGTGAGATTCCTCTATGAGTTGCAAGATTGACGATCCTGTAGTATTTGAAGAAGAATGGGAATTTTCCCCAGTGTCCTGCCAATTTTTATCCCTCACCCAATCCTTTGTGAGACCATGCTGTGCACAAGTTGGCTACCATGGCCAGGCTTTTCCATTCATCGGGCGAGCTCGGCGGGAGTGGGCAGGGGTGGTCGTGGAACCGACCGCAGTCCGCGATTGACTCTGCAGCCCTGCACCGTGATTTCACGAAGAACCGCTGATATGGTGTTTTCTGTTAGACAGCTCCAGGAGAAATGCCCAGAACTGAACATGTTTGTTCACATTTGTTGATGCAGCTCTTTGACAGAGTCAGCTGTGAGGGTCTTTTGGAAGTTAGTATGCAGGTATAGCAAATAATTAAGAAGGCTAATGAAATGCTATCCTTCATTACGAGAGGGATTGAACATAAAAGGAAGGATGTCATGCTTCAGTTATACAGGGCATTGACTGCGTGGATTGCGAGAGGAGACCGCTACCTGAGCGGGCGGGGGGGAGGTGGTAGAATCAGCCAATCTCCTTGAGGCACGGAGCTGCCTCAGGGAGATTGAAGCGCTTTATACAACATAAATAAAGACATGAAAAATATAATGAAACATGTCCCTTCATGTGACTGTGTCACATGAGATGGGACATGTTTTTATTTTTCAAATAAAGTTTTTATTTAATTTGTAATAGCTTTCAGAAACCTCATCCCGCTTGTGGATGAGGTTTCCTAAAAAATGTAAAGGCTGCTTAGCCTTTTCACCTGCCCACCAACCGTTGGGTTGGACGGGCAGAGTAAAATTCACGTTAATTACCTGTTTAATGGCTTTAATAGGCCTATCAATTATCGGCGGCATACAGCCAACTCCGGCGCGCGCCTGCTGAATGAAATATCACGCGACTTCGTGATGACGTTGGGACGCATGCTGGATGTCATCGTGTGTAATCTTACATTCGGGTGTGTCGAGCGCGGGCCCGCACGTCCAATGTAAAATTCTGCCCCATGTTTCAAAAAGCACTTCGTTGGCTGTAAAGTGCTCTGAGGTATATTGAGGTCAAGTGAAGTGCCAAATCAATGCAAGCCTTTATTTATAATGGATTGAACTAATAGAATTAAGGCAACGTTATAAATCTAATTCAGATTTATGGCAAAGAAATGGCTTAAAGCAACTTGAAGCAACTTTCTTGAAGCAACTTTTGAAGGAACAAACCAATGCTTATCCAGGAAAATATTAAAATTGGTTTGGCTGTTTGCAAGGAAAAGTCACAAGCCAGAAAAACGAAAGGACCTGTCAACAACATTTTAACAAAATATTCCTGGATAAGATGAGGTAATAGTCATAAATTATGGTGCCCCGTCCCCTACCCCCACCCCTGAAAAACTGGCCAACTGAGGTGACGGTAATTTTTTCCCAGACCAGATGCTGTTCCAGTAATCAGTGGTGCATACAACCTTCTTTAATGTTTCCTTGCTGCATCGGAGTGCACCCTGGTCAGCGAAACAGACACTGCAACCAAAACAACTTTTAAAGCTGTCTTTCTGATAGATTTTTTAATTTTCTCAAGTGTTTTGCCTTAAAAGAATCCATGAAACAAAAAGTCACTATTATATTTTAAGTAATTTCCATCTGCAGAATTCATTTTTAGTAATTGATCTAAATAAGATCCAACAGATTTTGCTGGTTTCATTGTTTTAGTGGGGCGGGCTGCTGTTGTGGCTTGTGCAATAGTTTTGTGCTGAAGAGGGATGACTGAACTATCCTTTCAGTAAAATGCATTGATGTTTGTTTTCTTTTGATAAATATTGTTAATTATCCCCTTTCAGCTCTTCCACCTCTTCCCGTGTCCTCCCCAAGAACAAGCTTTGCTGAATACTCCATGCGAGAGAAAATGAGGGAGAAACTGAAAGCGGCCAGGGTATGTAATCTTTACAAGCCACAGTCCCTTTTTAGTTTCACCAAGATAGCCTGTTAGGCTAATACTTTCCTTGTTGGTAAAATAATACTTTTAAGTGTGGCAGGTTTGTTATTAAAGTCTTAATCCTTTTTAATTCCTATTTAATAAAATGAGCAATGCAATCATTATTGGTTAATACATATGACCCTGTTGTACAACTCTCACGCTGTATTTTTGCATTGGTTAGATCCTTATGAATAGTTTGCATCCGGATAATCTACTACTTTAAAAATATAATAATGTAATTTCTAAACTGCAATCAACTTTTGTAATGTTTTGCATGGAAGATGCTTTTTCCACTTCGCTCAGAGAACCCACCACATATCAGTAAAAATCAAAATGCTTGTCTGAAAAAAGAAGAGTGACTGTTTGGCTGTCAACAGCGCAGTATTTGGTTTCTGCTGATCATGAAACACACAAGGTTCATTCTTGGGCCTTGCCATCAGAACCACTCAGTTGAATGCCTGCATGACACTTGCTACCTGCTGTCCATTAGTCTTTTTTTCAATATCTACATATCAACAGAGACCTGCAAGATATTTTCAGTCAAGTTAGTATGCTTAACCAATTCCATCAGCCCAGGCTTTCCCTCCCGTGCCATCCCAGTCGCATACCATTCTAACGTTCCCCTGTCACCCCTTCAATGTCAACCCCTCCACATTTTTCCTGTGCCCATTCCATGCATCCCATGCCCTCCATTCCATGCCATCCCCATCCATATTTCCTATGCTACACCTCCCATACCATTCTCATCTCATACCATTGCATCCCTCCATGTCATCCCTCTTATGCCAGCCCCATCCCACGACTCTTGCATATTGACCCTGACCCTCACCCATAAGCAGCAATTCATCGACTGACAGCTTGAAAATCATTTAATTAAAACTTAGTGTGCCTGAACTAAACACAAGTTGGAACAGAATCTCACCTTTCCTCCTAAGTGGGGACAGATGGATGGAACCTTCCTGGCTCAGTCCCACTGCTATCCTGACTGCTGACTGATCTGGCAGTTGTTACTGAGGTGATTGTAGTTAATGCTCACACACACCCATCTTCCAGCTAGCTTACGTTAACACCACCAGAGAGAGGTGAAAGGCAAGGATAAACCCTGGCGCTTCTCACTGATTTCCGACAACTGCTCTTCAGAATTGTCCGGGAGAATCCACATTGCTTTGCATGCATGTGAGCTATCTATTTGTGAGGGCAGTGACACACCAACCATTGGCAGCCACATGTGCAACATGCACCGCAGGTGCCTCCATGTATGCCAGCCTTGGCATACCAAATCAAAGTGGCAACCACTTTGTGCAATTTGCAGTTAGCAACCACTTCCCTAAAACTACTTGTATGGCAGAGGTTAGACCTGGTTGTAAATTGAGAACCTTTACATCTTACTCCAGGTGTCTTGTATCAAAAAATTGTTATGCTTGGTACACTTAGTACCCAGATGTTATGATGATGAAGAACAATAGAGTTTGATGCACCCTTTATAGTGGTCAATCAAAACAATCCACATGGCCAAAAGCTATTACTATTGTAGATGTTCTACATTGTATTAGTTAATTTTAAGATTTACTTAAAAGAAGGAGCATTAAAGAGGTGTTTTTTGCTCCATTGTAGTTGTTATGGTGTGGCAGGTGATATGTGCCAGGCAGACCAAATCCACAAGGGAAACTTGGTCATGCTATCACAGTGGTTTTGCAATTTGTATTTATTATGAGAAGGTTTGTGCACTGAATTCAGAAGTAATGAGCCCACTAACACTTTCAGAGATTTTAAAAATTAACTTAAAATGTTTAATGTCATTTACTTAATACAATAACAAATCCCCAAATTCCTAATTAACCTGACTCCCAACTAAAAGCCCTCTTTAGGACAGGAGTCCAAAATAGATTTTAAATTTAGGTAGGTAATCCAGCAAATTTACCACAGCACCCACATGACAGTGGAACTCCAAAGGTTTTTCTCAAACTTTGGTTACTGGACAGAGCAGACTTCTGCAAAAGTGGCTGGAGGCTTTTTTCCCCAAGGCTGTTTTATACGGCCCTTTTAGATCTTACATGGCCCCCGTCTTACCCCCAACATAACCTTCCGTTCTTCTTTATATATGTTTCTCTCTCTTTAATCTGTGAATTCCCAATGTTCTATATGTCTTTGGAGATTTACTTTTCCCACAATGTAAAAATCTTTCATGTTGCCAATATGATGAGAACCTTTGGGGGAAAAATAAACATACTGCTTGGCTTTGCTTATCTTGTTAGCTGTAAACATCCTACCATCCCTTTGAAACCTAATCAACCCCTTCACGTATCTAAAATTGCAAATTTCCTTCACACCCTACATGCTAAGCCCTCAACCATGTTTACTCATTAGCATTTCAAATGCCCCCCTAACTTCTTTTGATAATTTCAACCTTGGAATCTATCTGACTAATTCAATTAAATCACACGGACAGAGTCATATATACTCACACCCATAAATCTACTTCGCAATAAACCACAATAATATTATGAAAAATATGATAAGTTTCACCACATTGTGAATGCGTTTGGTGAAATGTGCAGAACTGCAAATTGGAAATTTAATTAAAATAAATTTCCAGTTATTTTTTACCTCCAAATGTATATTTATGCAGAAGAGGAATGGGGTGTGTAGTGTTTGTTTGATACTAATGGTTTTGACATGTAGTTTTTTTTTATTTGTTCATGGGAAGTGGGCTTCGCTGGCTGAGCCAGCATTTATTGCCCATCCTAATTACCCTTGAGAAGGTGGTGGTGAGCTGCCTTCTTGAACCGCTGCAGTCCCTCCCTCCCACAGTCCTGTTAGGGAAGGAGTTCCAGGATTTTGACACAGCAATTGTGAAGGAATGGCGATGTATTTCCAAGTCAGGATGGTGAGAGCTCGGATAATTTGTAGCAAACTTTTTGGAACAGAAAGCGTTTAATTTTGCAGTCCACATTCTGTGGACAGTCTTGTACGAGTGACAGTCCATTTGTGTGTGCCCCACAACAACACTTGTCAACAACTCTAGGTTTTTCTCTTTGCTTAAAAATCTTTCATTTTGTACTTTTTTCTATTAACTAAATATTTGAATATTTTGTCCCAGTCCTGACAGAGTAATGTCATGCATATGGATCAACTGATGTTTTATAGCATATCATTGAAGCAGATCGACGTTAGCTAGTTCTATTGATTGAGAGGGTGCAGTGATGAATTCTTGTGAAGATCTGATTAAGACCTATAGTCTTTATAAATCAGTTGAACTGCATTTAGTTTAAACTGGCAGTGGGAGGACTGTTTCTTTTCCCAATGTGGAGTTGATGGAACATGGAGTGCCTGAATGGTACAACAGCCACTGGTTTAGCCACTGATCTGAGAGGTGAAGGCAGGTGATTTGGTTTTATTAGGCCCTAATTTTACTGAAGTTGAATAAAAAAGTGTGTCATGCATATTAAACCTTGTCAAATTAATATATATATCTTCAAACATATTGTTTAGTCTAAAGCACAGAGTGCCATCCATCAGGAGGAATCAAGTGCACCGTCTCGACGTCTAACACATTTCAAAAACCAAGAGTCAGTTATTCAATTTGACACTGAGGTGAGAAAAAACTTTTAAAAGTATTAATAATTGATATTAATATAAGCATCGTATTTATTTTATAGCTTCATTCTCAGATTTCTGTTCACTTCTTATTTGTCACTTTTTTATGTTCTAGGAGGCCCTCCCGCTTTTGGGCCAATTGAGGCCATTCAGTAGCCAATTAATGGTCGCTTGAGGCACCCTTCTTGTCCCGCTGCAATTTTGCTGTAGCAGGTGAAGGGCAAGAGCTAAATTTGAAGCCTGGCAGGTTTCACTCCTTGAGCTATTGGCAGGAAAGGAAGGTATTCATCCTTTAGGACCCTATTGGAAGCCCCCCAAAATCTCACCCCCACCCCAGATTTCCTTTCCCCACCCATCACCCGTCCAGAGAGCTGCCAGACAGTTGATTGGCTGACAGGTCTTGGAGACGGGACTTCCTCCCCACATGGGCGGGGGTTGGTGGGAGATTGCAGCGGGGCAACCTGCTGCAGCAGGGGTGGGCTTGCCCTTGAGTTTTTCGCCAGTGGGGGGGCTGGGAAGCCTTGCAAAACTTAAAATCCTGCCCCTAATCTATCAGTCATTTTTGGGCCAAAACTTCTAATTGTTAAATTGATTGAATTAAGCAATGAAAATAATAATATGGTAACTTGGTTAAACTGTATGGAGAGGCACTTTGACACCTGGGGCTAGATTTTCACCGTGGAGACAGAGAACAGGGATTGGGTCTGTTCCTGTGTCAGAAATCCCCCTCCAGTGGGAAACTGACTGAAGTTCAGGTTTTCATGAGGATGAGCTTTTAATTGACATGGATATTAATATGTTTTCTGACAAATTAAAGCTCATGGAGGCAGGAATGGAATTGGGTCAGATGAAGTTAGGGAGCTCATTCAGGCACCCACAGCAGCCATCACTGATCCTACTGATTGTCCTGATAAAGAGTTTGTGCCAAAGCCTTCTACTGCACCACAGGGAAGCGAGATGTCACAAGGGAGCTCAAGGCCACGCACCCATGAGGGAGGTCCTCTTCTCAGAGAGTGGCAAAAAGAAGCCACCTTGTCATGCAACAGGGGCATCTCTCTTTTCAGCGTCATTGCTCTCCATCTTCAGTTCATCTTCCTCTGTCACCTCCTGCTCGTGCTTCTCCCTCGATAAGCTGCCCCCTCCCAGGCTTCACTGTCCTCAACAATCATACCTCTGTGGAGGGCTGTAATGGAGAGACAGCAGACCAAGCAATGACGGAGACCCTTGCAGGAGGATATTGCAGGGGGTACCAGCAGATTCATCCAGACATTAAACCCAGAGCCTACAATGTCCCATCAGTTGTGAATCTAATGTGTTGTCCAGCCTTGGTGAAGAGGCCATCCATCACCTGGGCGATTTTTTTGGTGTACATCCACCTGTGAGATGCTGCTGAGGTCATCCCTAATGAGGGCACAGATATTTGTGACCGTCTGTCTGGAGAGCCACAGTCTCCTTTAGCACTGGTTTTCAGTCACTGACTGGTATCTTCACCTCAGCCTGTAGATCCTGTGCCAAGGTAGTATCTCCTTCTCAGTCGTGCCTCTCGTCTCTCTCCTCTGGCCTTTGCTGCTCGGTGCTGTGTCCTTTCTGTGCAAGCTGCTGCTCCTTATCTCCAATGGCCTCGATTTCTCAGGGTGCAACACCAATTTTCTGCTACACCCTTCTTGGTGCTCAGCCTTGCCAACTGCTCCGATGCTTACGCAATGCCAGGAGGGTGATAACCTCCTGAACTGACAAATTTCTTGATTCTGACCTGTGATGGGATGTTGCAACTTTAACTTTAAAGGGTTAAGCCCTTTCACCTATGATAAGCCATTACATTTACCTTTAGAAACTTTCCTGGGCTCCCTGACTCAACCCTGGCATGGCTCATGCCAGCCTGCAGCTGTCCTGAGACACACAGCTCCAAAGCATCGGCCGCCCACAGGAAATTCATAGAGACGGACTTTGAACAAGCCCGCAATTGGCTTAATTGGCCTGTTTAGGAGCGTGGGTGAGTTAGCAGGACTGAGCTCCCCGTGTCCTTGGGAATGAAAGCAGAACATCTGGATGCACAACATCACTGCCACTTTTCCTGATCTCCTGCCTCTGTCCTGGCCTGAGTTGTGCCACAATAACCTGGCCCCTGTTGTGTGAACATTATTTTGAATATTATTACCCATGTATTTCGATGTCTGCTTCTTATAGCAGCTGGAGCAAAGTTATTGCAGTGTACATAACTTAGCAATGAACCAGGCTGTACTGGAAGTGGATGAATCTGACTTGGTAGTCCTGCAGGGTACTCGTATACGTATATTTGTTTTCCTTTGGAATCGTACAATGGAAAGTGTAAGATAACAGCTGCACTATAGTACTAAATGATGTTCTGACTGCCAGGTCAGAGTTTTTTGTAGAAGATGTGGAAGATATTTGATTGGGATAATTGTCAGCTGGGTATAGAACAAAGAAAATAAACAGCATTATAAATTGGACTTTCTGCATTCTGCTGTAATTGTTAAAGTGCAATAGGCATTTATTTTAAAATACAGAGCTTTTTAAGCTGATTATGAACTTACTCTGTAATTTATTTACTGTCTCATTAATGTCCTATTGGTGTAAACATGAAGCTTATTTTATATTCTGTAAAGAAAGGGAACATTTGTACAACGCACAAAATAGATGCTATTAGGCAGTGTTTTAAACTGTGTCTACATAAGCAGTCTTCTCCAAATGCCTTGTGGTCAGCACTTTACCTTTACTGCCCAATATTTGGTCATCTGATTACATGACCCAGAGGTTATAACGATAAAAACCATTGTAGTATGAGTTGGACACTGTAATCTCAAGCTGGCAAATGTGCTGCAATTTTGTGACTGCTAGTCTGATGAGTACTTTAGTGAGATAAAGTTGTAAAACATCTGGTGGATTTTTTTTGTAAGCCAAGGAAGTAATGATTTTAAAGCATTAATAAATATTTCATAGCTCTCCTTGTAGCATAGAAAAAAAGAAAACACTCCACATCCTCCCTTTTAGCAAACTAAATATATCTTCTCTTACCAGTAAAACATCTGAACCTGATCAACACTATCATAAAGGGAGCATGCTAACTCTCTATATGTCTTCCTTACTAAATCTTCTGTACTGCATTAGACCATAGCCTAAATTTTCCATAAAAATAATAGTGAGGCTATCAACACTCATCTTTATTAAGGAGTAAATCAGACAACAATTTCCGACATCTACGCATGCAGTGTACAACATAGAAATCAGGAGGTTGCTGTCCAAATACTCCATAGGCCTCGTCACATCGATATCCCACTGAGATATTCTACATCATTCATGTATTTTAATGTTACATTGTGGCACGTAAGCAATCAACACAGGAGAAAAAGTAGAGCTTGTCCATTCAAGTGCAAGTGAATTTTTAACAACGTGATAAGTCTCAGTTACTTCCAAACAACCTCTCCAGCACTGAAAGTTTACTTTTTACAAGTGTGGGATGTAATTTCTTTAGATGATAACTGTTGTAGGTGTTCTTAAAATTTATTTTTGCTTTCTTTTCTGTCTCGTTATCTCCCTCTCTTATTGAATTAAATATTCATAGAAGCATAGAAACGTAGAGAGGAGGAAGAGTTGGTCATTTGGTTCTCCGAGCCTGCTCCGCCATTCAGTATGATCATGGCTGATTCCCTATCACAACACCATACTCCTGCTCTCTCCCCATATCTTTTAACGCCATTATGGTCTAAAAATCTATTTCCTTCTTAAATATATTTAGTGACTTGGCCTCCACAACCCTCTGTGGTAGAGAATTTCACAGGTTCACCACCCTATGAGTGAATAAGTTTCTCCTTGTCTCAGTCCTAAATGGCCTACCCCATATCCTGAGACTGTGATCCCTTATTCTGGACCCTCTAGCCAGAGGAAACAACGTCCCTGCATCCAGTTTGTCCATCCCTGTCAGAATTTTATATGTTTCAATGAGAGCCCCTCTCATTCTTCTAAACTTCAGTGAATACAGGCCTAGTAGACCCAATCTTTCCACATATGACAATCCTGCCATCCCAGGAATCAGTCTGGTGAACCTTTGCTGCATACTATGACAAGTGTATAATTTCTAGGTAAGGAGACTAAAACTGCAGACAATACTCCAGGTGTGGTCTCACCAAGGCCCTGTCCAACTGAAGTAAGACATCCTTGCTTCTGTACTCAAATCCTCTCGTAATGAAGGCCAACATACCATTTGCCTTCTTAACTACTTGCTGCACCTGCATGCTTGCTTTCATTGATTGATGTACCAGGACACTCGGGTCCCTTTATACATCAACATTTCTCAACCTATCACAATTTAAATAATACTTTGCCATTCTGTTTTTCCTACCAAAGTGGATAACTTCACACTTATCCACGTTATGCTGCATCTGCCAGCATTTGCCCACTCACTCAACCTGTCTAAATCGCCTTGAAGTCTCTTAACACCCTCATCATTGCTCACATTCCCACCAAGTTTCATGCTATCAGCAAACTTGAAAATATTACATTTGGTTCTCTCATCATGACATATATTGTGAATAGCTGGGGCCTAAGCACTGATCCCTGCGATACCCCACTAGTACCCGTTGCCTGCCACTCCAAAAAAGACACATTTATTCCAACTTTGTTTTTTGTCTTTAAACAATTCTCAATCCATGTCAATATATTACCCCCAATCCCACATGATTTAACTTTACACACTAACCTCTTATGTGGGACTTTATCAAAAGCTTTCTGAAAATCCAAATGCATCACATCCACTGGTTCTCCCTTATCTATTCTGCTAGTTACGTCCTCAGGAAATTCCAGTGGTTTGTAAAACATGATTTACCTTTCATGAATCCATGTTGACTTTGTCTAATCCCACTGATATTTTCTAAGTGTCCTGTTATCACATCCTTTATGAAGGACTCGAGCATTTTTCCTAATTCTGATGCTAGGCTAACCGGTCTGTAATTCTCTGTTCTCTCCCTCCTTCCTTTTTTAAATAGTGGGGTTACATTTGCCACCCTTCAATCTGCTGGGACTGTTCCAGAATCTACAGAATTTTGGAAGATGACAACCAACGCATCCACTATTTCCATGGCCAGCTACTTTAGCACCCTGGGATGTGGATTATCAGGTTCTGGGGATTTATTGGCTTTCAGTCCCATTAATTTCTCCAGCACTATCTTTTTAGTAATTTTAATTTCCTTCAATTCCTCCATCTCATTAGATCCTTGGTTCCCTAGTATTCCTGGGAAGTTATTTGTGTCATCCTCCATGAAGACAAAACTAAAGTAGTCGTTTAATTGCTCTGACATTTCCTTCTTCTCCATTATAAATTATCCTGTTTCGGACAGTAAGGGACTTACATTTGTCTTCATTAATCTTTTTATTTTTACATGCTTTGAAGCTTTTATAGTTCACTTTTATGTTCCTTGCAAGTTTGCTCTCATATTCTATTTTTCTCCTCTTAATCAATCTCTTGGCCCTCCTTTGCTGAATTATAAACTTTTCCCAGTCCTCAGGCTTACTACTTTTTATAGCAACATTGTTTGGCTCCACTTTGGATCTAATACTATCCTTAATTTATTTTGTTAGCCATGTTTGGGCCCCTTTTCCTGTTGTGTTTTTTTGCAACAGAAAGGTATGCATACATTCGTTCCTTAAATATTGGCATTGCCTATCCACTGTCATGCTTGTTAATGAAGTTCCCCAAATGTGGTTAACTGTTAACTGCCCTCTGAAATGGCCTGGTCAGCCACTGAGCTCAAGGGCAGTTAAGGATGGGCAACAAATGCTGGCCTTGCCAGCGACTCCCACATCCCATGAAAGAATAAATCTATCTTAGCCAACTCACACCTCTTATCTTAGTTTCCTTTGTTTAGATTTAGGACCCTGGTTTTGGATCGGACTACTTCACTTTCCATTCTAATGGCGAATCCTATTATGTTATGGTCACTGTTCCCTGAAGAAACCTGCAGAACAAGATTATTAATTAATCCCTTCTCATTGCACAATACCAAATCTAGGATAGCCTGTTCCCTGCTTGGTTCTTTGACGTACTAGTCCAAAAAATACCTCGAACACACTCCGGGAATTCATCCATCACTGTATTACTGCTAATTTGGTTTGCCCAGTCTATATGTAGTTTAAAGTCACCCATAATTATTGTAGCACCCTTGTTACATGCATCTCTAATTTCCTGCTTAATGCCGTCCTCTATCTTACCACAACTGTTCTGAGGTTTATAGACAACTCCGACTACAGTTTTCCATCCTTGTTGCTTCTTAGCTCCAACCAGTCTGATTCTACCCTCTCTCACTATTGCACTGATTTCATCCTTCACTAACAATGCCACCCCACCTCCTTTTCCTTTTTTTCTTTCCTTCCTAAATATCGAGCACTCTTGGATATTCAGTTCCCAGCCTTGGTCACCCTGCAGCCATGTCTCCATAATTGCAATCATATCGTACCTGTTTACATCTTTTTGTGCTGTTATTTCAACCACCTTATTGCGAATGCTCTGTTCATTCAGATACAGTGCCTTTAGATTTGTCTTTTTAACATCTTTACACATCATTTTTTGTGCTAAGACCCTATTTGCTGTTGGCCATTGTTTCGTCTGCCTTTCACTCCTGCTTCCTACTTTTCTGTCTTTCGTTCCTATCTTTGTTTCCCTCCTGTGCATCTCCCTGCTCAGGTTTCCTGAGGGTGAGTGAGGTGGATTGGAAGTTGAATGATCTGATTGCTCCCACCTCTGCCATCTCAGCTTGTCCAATCAATCGTCAGATGGCCAATTAGTGGCAATCCAGTGGAAAGGAGACCGATCAAGGGCAGAACTGAGGGCTCCGTGCATAATTGAGACTGTACGCTGGGGCGTCATGCAGCAGCGGGGTAATACCGCAAACAAAAAGTTGGTCACGGCTACAAGTTTAAAGGCCCCATGCTCTCTGAATCTCTTTTTTTATGGAAGGCTCAAAAAAGCTAAGAAATGAGTTTAACAAACATGCAAATACTGTCAGCTTCACCAGCAGGATCTGCTGCTGCATTCAGCCATGGTCCCATTGGCTGGTCTTCTGCCCTTGTGCCACCTCGTCATAGCTGCCGTTAAAAAAAAAACTCCCAAACATTTCCATGTCTGACACATGGAAAATGCAGCAGGCAATGAAAAATTGCAGATGTTTGGGTCTTTAACAATAGCTTGTTAATTAGTAATTTCGAAATGGCGGGTGGGCTGCTGATTTCTGTGTCCACTTGCCTTCTGAACTTTGAGGTTTGTGGGACTTACTGACCCAACATCATCATCACCTATTTTATATTGACACAAGGTGGGGGGGTGGCGGCAGCAGCCGGTCTGATTGGCACTGTAGAATTCAGCCCAGGTGTGTCGTAGATTTAACCTCTTGAGAGCTGAGTTTGACTTGATATTATTTTAAAGTATATCATATCAGAATTCTCCTGTGACCAAAATTCCAATCTAGCTGCCAGGAATGAAAGAACATTGGTATGCTCTTTTCTTCAACAATAATGTAGTCAATTTAATATTGTGACATCTTCAGGTAGATGAAGAGGACATGAAGAGACCAAGAGGTGATGAATTGCCCTTTCCTCCTTCAAGAGTGAGGTTTCGTGAAATAGCAAATAAAGTAAAGCAGAAAGCACAGGCAAGTTTCCAAGATCCAATGCTATATGTTTTTCTTATGTTTTAAATCATATCTTTGTGTATGTTATAAAAGTTAATTTAGCTCTAAAATTAAAATTTGCGTATTCAGTATAATTTAGGATGCCAGTGGAGATTGGTGAGATAATCACTATCTACTAATATAAAAGCAGAATACTGCAGATGCTGGAAATCTGAAATAACAGAAAATGCTGGAAAAACTCAGGAGGTCTGGCAGCATCTGTGAAGAGAGAAACAGAGTTAACGTTTTGAGTCCACATGACTTCTTCAGAGCTGCAGAGAGGTAGAACTGTGATGAGTTTTAAGCTGTTGACAAAAGCGGGGTGGAGCAAATAGAAGGTCAGGGATAGGTTGGAGGTCAGGAGAGATAAAATGACAAAGTTGTCATGGACACAAGACAAAGGGAGTGGTAATGATAGTGTTAAAGACTGAAGCAGGTGTTAATAGTGACATAAAGGTTAGATAGAATGTATTAACAGCAGAACAAGAGTCAGTGCTTTCTGAAAGCAAAACATGAGAACAAGATACAAACTGGCTGGCACTTGGGGAGGAGGGGTTGGAAGGTAGTGGTGGGTGGGGTGGAAAAAAATTAAAACGGAGGGCAGAGTTCATGCTCTGAATGTGGCAAACTCAGTGTTAAGTCCAGGAGGACCTGATATTCTTGTGTGAACCACTTATCTACCCATACACTAATAACTTGGTCCTGAAAGTCTTGGGGCATTCTTCTGTCAGCACCAATAGGGCAAAGTCTAACCCT
Organism: Carcharodon carcharias; assembly: GCF_017639515.1. Classification (NCBI taxonomy): domain Eukaryota; kingdom Metazoa; phylum Chordata; class Chondrichthyes; order Lamniformes; family Lamnidae; genus Carcharodon; species Carcharodon carcharias. The sequence goes on from NC_054467.1 coordinate 113,611,034, forward strand.
GTATTCCCAAATCCAGAAACATGGTCTGCGTACTAACTTGTGAAGGTAAGTGTTACCTGCACAGTTGGAGTAGGTGCATTTCTCCTGAAGGTGCTCCAATGGCCAATCAGAATGTAGCATAGGTGTCAGGTCACTGAACTAACAGACAGCAGCCACCTGAAAGACCAAATCAAATCCGCCCTTTTAACATCTGGCAATGGAACAAGAAAGCCTCTTAGGGAAGGTCATCAATTCAGGGTAGTATGATTTAAGTATTCAAATTTCTGAAAGCTTGGAGTAGAATAGTTAGAAGTAGTTTTTTTCTAACGGTTCTGTTCTAGAAAGATAGACTTAACTACAAGATTAATATAAGAAGTTTAGAACAGAGAGCAACAGAAACATGTTTACACATGGAATGATGAGGGTGCGTAATTTGCTTCCAGGCTCAGTGGTTGAAATAGAAACTTCCAAATTTCAAAATTAGATTGGATAGAGGGATGAAGGGATATGGGGCCAGAGCAGGTAAATAGATTAGGACTGTTTGGTCGTATGGAAGGTAAATGCCACTATGGAGTATTGGGGCCATGTGACCTGTTTCTGTGTTGTACCTGTGATGTATTTCTAAAGTAAGACTATGGGGTCTTTTGCAATTCTCTTATGAACTCACACCAGCTCTCCACATGAGATTTCTGAGGCTTTATTGGGACTAAAAGGGTTGAACTTCCTGGGTTGGTGGCAGCAGGACAGGAGGGAAGGCGTAAGATTGCAGCATGACTTTAGAGTGACACTTGGTTGGAGCCCAATTTTGGTAGATTGGGTTCCATTCTGAATTCCTGTTCATCCTATAACTAAAGGTCAGAAATCTTCCCTTTCTGCTGTTCCAGAACCCAGAAGATTTGTGAGCTTCTGTCTGTGTGCACATAGTGCCTTGAAGTTTGTTTCTTTCCACCAATCCGATTGGACCATCAAAAAAAGCTTCAATCAATCGGAGCCAGAAACCATAAATTTCCATTTCTTGGAACAAAGCAACCCCTAATTCACATTGGCAGTCCCCTTGGAGGTACTGTATGGCTGTTCTGTGAAACAGTATTGTCACATTGTCTGAGAATCAGGCATATTCTTGCAACAGACTGTTTAGATAGCTTTTCTCTGCATCTACCAATATAATGGTTGATGCTGACATTACAGGCCTGAAATGAGAAAATGTTCCATTTTCTCAGCAATAACGTTACACTCTCACCGAGCATGACAAGGACAGGGGATTGATTCATGCTACGTGAGGGCTTTTGAGCAATCATATGTTCTTGAGATTCTGAAATATCTAATTCATTTACTATTCTCCCTGGTACCCCCAATATGCATTTCTTTCTTGTAATGCATACTGAGTAGGATATTCATATTAGTTTGCTTGTTTAGATTTTAATGTTTTAATTTTCCACAAATCCTTTACTTATAAATGGAAAACATTACAAAGCTGAACATGCGAGCTCCAAAAACATAGATCAAACTGGATAAAAGGGTGGCTTTGTAACAGGAAACAAAGGGTAATGGTCGATTCCCTTGCGAATGGAAAGTTGTCTCAAGTGGTGTTCCACAGGGCTCAGTGTTGGGACCCTTGCTGTTTGTGTTCTATATTAATGATTTGGACGTGAATGTGGGGGGCACAGTTGGGAAATTTGCAGATGACACAATGATTGGCCGAGTAGTGGATAGTGTAGAGGACAGCCATAATCTCCAAAACCATATAGATGGGTTGGTGGAGTGAGCGGTAAAGTGGCAGATGGATTTTAACATAGAGAAGTGTGAGGTCATACAATTAGGGAGGTCAAACAGTTTCAGGGATTACAAAATAAATGGGAATATGCTAAAAGGGGTAGATGAAGTGAGAGATCTTGGTGTACAAGTACACAGGTCTCTGATGGCAGCAGTTCAAGTAGACAAGGTTGTAAAGAAGGCGTATGGAATGCTCTCCTTCATTGGCAGAGGTATAGAATATAAAAGTAAGGATATAACGTTGGAATTGTATAAAACACTGGTGAGGCCACAACTGGAGTACTGTGTGCAGTTCTGGTCACCACCTTACAGGAAGGACATAATAGCTGTGGAGAGAGTGCAGAGGAGGTTTACAAGAATGTTGCCAGGGTTAAAAAAGTGTAGCTACTAGGAGAGATTGGATAGGTTGGGGTTATTTTCCCTAGAACAAAGAAGGCTGAGAGGTAACTTGATTGAGGTGTACAAAATTGTGAGGGGAATAGATAGAGTGGACAGGATAAAATTGTTTACCTTGATGGAGAATTCTAGAACTAGGGGACATAGATTCAAGATAAGTGGCAGAAGGTGTAGGGGGGACGTGAGGAATAATTTTTTTACGCAGAGGGTAGTGGGTGTCTGGAATTCGCTGCCCAAGTTGGTGGTAGAAGCAGAAACTTTAAACTCTTTTAAAAAGTACCTGGATCTGCACCTAAAGTGCTGTAAGCTGCAGGGCTATGGGCCGGGTGCAGGAAGGTGGAATTAGAAAGGGCACCTGGGTGTCCTTGGGCTGGCATGGACAAGATAAGCCGAATGGCTTCCTTCTGTGCTGTAACTTTGCTATGGTTTTATCACTTATTGTTAATGCTTTGACAAATGCACAGCAGGGTAAGATGAAAAACTGTTTAATAACACATTTTTCAATTCTCAGTGGTGTAAAGTAGAATTTTTGCCTTAAGTCAATGTAATATCTTTAAAATGGAAACGCCTGAAAGATCACCTAGGTGCTCTTTGTAACAGTAATGCACATAAAAAGAAAATGGGGCTAAGTTTTCGTCTGGGTGTAGAGGCGGGTTTCGGCGCATGAATAGCTACACTTAGGGCAAAATTGTCCCAGAATTGCACTGTGTGGTAGCGGGCTTGAAAAACAATGTTTTACCTGCCGGCTGCAATGGCAGATTTTCGTGCCGTATTACCCCTTTCCCGCTTCATAAATTATGCAGTCACGGGAAATTGAAAGCTCATCGTATAGGGGGTAACATAGTGGCATGGATAGAAGATTGGCTGACTAACAGAAAGCACAGAGTTGGCATAAATGGGTCTTTTTCTGGTTGGTAGGATGTGATGGGTGGTGTGCCACAGGGATCAGTGCTGGGACCTCAACTTTTTACAATTTATATAAATGACTTGGATGAAGGGACCAAATGGTGGCTAAATTTGCTGATGACACAAAGATAGGTAGGAAAGTAAATTATGAAGAGGACATAAGGAGGCTACAAAGGGACACAAATAGGTTAAATGAGTGGGCAAAGATCTGGCAAATGGGGTATAATGTGGGCAAATGTGAAATTGTTCATTTTGGCAGGAAGAATAAAAAAGAAGCTCATTATCCAAATGGTGAGAGATTACAGAGCTCTAAGATACAGAGGGACCTTGGTGTTTTAATGCATGAATCACAAAAGGTTAGTATGCAGGTACAGCAAATTAGGAAAGCTAATAGAATGTTATCATTTATTGTGTGGGGAATTGAACACAAAAATAGGGAGGTTATGCTTCAGTTGTATAGGGCACTAGTGAGACCGCATCTGGAGTATTGTGGAGAGTACAAGTCTCCTTATTTTAAGAAAGATGTAAATGCATTGGAAGCAGTTCATGAGGGTGTACTAGACTAATACCAGGAACGGGCGGGTTGCCTTATGAGGAAAGGCTAGACAGGTTAAGGCTTTTATCCCCTGGAATTTTGAAGAGTAAGAGGTGACTTAATTGAAACCTTTAAGATACTGAGCGGTCTTGACAGAGTGGATGTGGAGAGAATGCTTCCTCTTGTGGGAGAATCTAGTACTAGGGGGTCACTGTTTAAAAATAAGGGGTCGTTCATTTAAGACAGAGATGAGGAGAATTTTTACTCTGAGGGTTGTGAGTATCTTGAACTCTCTTCCTCAAAAGATGGTGGAAGCAGAGTCTTTGAATATTTTTAAGGCAGAGATAGATTGATTCTTGATTAACAAGGGGATGAAGGGTTATCAGGGGTAGGCAGGAATGTGGGGCTAAGGTTACATTCAGATCAGCCATGATCTCACAGAATGGCGGCGCAGGTTCGAGGTGCCGAGTGGCCTACTCCTGCTTCTAGCTCATATCCTCGTAGGTAAATACACTGTCTCGCTGGCTGGAGGCCTCGGATTAGCCTGCCACACCATTTCCTCACTGCTTCCTCACTCTGGGCGCCATATTTAAACTAAAGCCATGTGCACAGTTCTCAATGCTTGCAGCCCAGGACTGCTTCAATGAAGACATTGCCCTGAAAGATAAGAGGAGAGTAGATTCAGTGATGCATTCCTGGAACACCTTTTGGACACTGTGGAGGACCGTAGCAATGTCGTCTACACCAGCTCTGGCCACAGGAGGCCCATCAGTCTCGCCGCTCTGGCTTGGGAGGCGGTGGCAGTGGTTGTCAGTGCCAACGCTGCACACAAGAGGTCAGCCATCGAGTGCAGAAAAAGGATGAATGATTGCATCTGTGTCGCCAGCGTAAGCCAACCATCTCATCACTGAAAACTCACCTACTCACAAGCCCATCACATGTTCACTGGCATCTCACTCACTGCCAGCTCAAGGATCATCACCACTCACTCTCTCTCATACACACCCTTAAATCTCCACCTGGCCTCATCTGCTCTGGCGATCACCACCTCATCCTGTCCATGGCTCCTCTCAATTCACAGACACGCCTGGTATTCTTCTCATTTGACCTGGCATGGGCCTTGCTCACCCTCTCACCATCTGTCTTTGCGCAGGACAAGATTGTGCACAACCAAACAAGAGAGGTCCCAGACTGGTGTAGGGGGGGTGGGTGGAGTGCTGGTCATCAAGGCCCTCACTCTGTTCGAGAGTTGTACGTTGGGACTGGCTGGAGAAGATGTGGACCTTTCCTGCGGCGAAGGTGAAATCAGTGGCAAAAATCCATGTGAGGACCCTGCAGCACATCATTTTTATGTTAAAATTACTCCGAGTCCACTGCTCTGTGTGTAACATGGCTGCCAAGCATGAATAATCTCCATTTTCTCTCCTAGGCATATCTGCCACGTCTCCCTCTGGCAGCTTTGAACCCAATCCCAGTGCCGAGACCACCTTGGATGAGGACCCTGAGGGCAGCACCGTTGAAGACCCATCACAGTGCTTAGCCACACCCTCCACCAGGGCAGCAACATACACCTCGGTGGGACTTGGATGTAGAGCAGCTTCAGGACCACAACCTGGTGAGCACAGAACACAATCTGTTCCACACCAGGCGGAGGCAGGGACATCAGAGGTCGCCGCCACTCGAAGGATTGCTGGAGGCAAGGAATCTGCTGAGTCTGAGTCAGATGGGGCCCTGGATTTGGTCCTTAATCAGTTGGTTCAAAGACAAGTGTGGGAGCATCAGAAAGGGACGTCTGGTGCATTGCTCAGATTGGGAGAGATGATGGAGGAGTCGGGGGTGATAACACCAGCTTACTGACGCACTGAGGTCAGGTTTGGCAGGATGGTGGCCGCCATGGACACCTTGGTCCAGGACATTGGTCCTGCACTGCTGCGCAGGCTCAACTCCATTTCTGACGCCATAGTTGTCTTCCAATACTGTCAACATGAGAGGGGTGCGGGGCATGTGATCTCACTCCAGCTTACCCTTCTCCTCAAGGGGTCAGCCAGGCACTGTCGGGTACCCATAAGGAGGAGGACCAGCAGCTTGACACCTCAGGGCCATCCACCCAGGTAACTCCAGGAATGCCCAGCCGATCCAAATCCCTTCTTCCGTTAACCCCATTATCTCCAGCTCCACAGGCCAAGAAGGGTGCACCTGGCGCACAGCAGGGCCCTCAAAGCAAACCGAGGCCCTCCAGGTCTTGGCCCTGCAGAGGATACCTGTCAATGTCATCACAGACAGGGCGTAGCAATCAAAAGACCATAAGACATAGGAGCAGAAATTAAGTCTGCCCTGCCATTCAATCATGGCTGATAAGTTTCTCAACCCCATTCTCCCGCCTTCTCCCCGTAACCTTTGATCCCCTTACCAATCAAGAACCTATCTCGGTCTTAAATACACTCAATGACCTGGCCTCTACAGCCTTCTGTGGCAATGAATTCCATAGATTCACCACTCTCTGGCTAAAGAAGTTTCTCCTCATCTCCGTTCTAAAAGGTCTTCCCTTTATTCTGAGACTGTGCCCTCGGGTCCTAGTCTCTCCTACTAATGGAAACATCTTCCCCACATCCACTCTATCCAGGCCTTTCAGTATTCTGTAAGTTTCTATCAGATCCCCCCTCATCCTTCTAAACTCCATCAAGTATAGACCCAGAGTCCTCAAACGTTCCTCATATGTTTAGCCTTTCATTCCTGGGATCGTTCTCGTGAACCTCCTCTGGACCCTCTCCAGGGCCAGTACATCCTTCCTGAGATACAGGGCCCAAAATTGCTTTTCAATATTCTAAATGTGGTCTGACCAGAGCCTTATAAAGCCTCAGCAGCACATCCCTGCTTTTATATTCTAGTCCTCTCAAAATAAATGCCAACATTGCATTTGCCTTCCTAACTACTGATTCAACCTGCAAATTAACCTTAAGAGAATCCTGGATTAGGACTCCCAAGTCCCTTTGCACTCCAGATTTCTGAATTCTCTCCCCATTTAGAAAATAGTCTATGCCTCTATTCTTTCTACCAAAGTGCATGACCTCACACTTCCCCACGTTGTATTCCATCTGCCACTTCTGTGCCCATTTTCCTAACCTGTCCAAATCCTTCTGCAGCCTTACCGCCTCCTCAATACTACCTGTCCCTCCACCTATCTCCGTATCATCTGCAAACTTAGCCAGGATGCCCTCAGTTCCTTCATCTAGATCACTAATGTATAAAGTGAAAAGTTGTAGTCTCAACACTGACCCCTGCGGAACTCCACTTGTCACCGGTCGCCATCCTGAGAAGGAACCCCTTATCCCTACTCTCTGCCTCCTGCCAGACAGCCAATCTTCTATCCATGCTAGGCAATCAGCAGGCTGCCTCCATCTCCACTGTGGATGTTGGGGAAGCACCAAGTCGTAGCGGCAGGGTTAGGAAGGTTAAGAAGTTGTAGCTACACAGCCTGGGCATGGGTGTCAATCACTTTGACAATAGTGAACATTATGTACATAAACTCCTAAGCATGTCTCCTTGTTCTGATGAGCAGTGTTCGTATCATTCATAAGTGAAACCTTGGTTCCTGCACAAGATAAAGGCAGGTGTCTCAGTCCAGGGCCTCTTCTCTGTGCAGTGTGTAACCTTCAGAGCAAAATGATGGCCCAGCTTCACACTCACTGGACACATTACTGACACCTGCACCTCGGTAGCGCTTGCTATTGCTACCAGAATATCATGCGCAGGTGTCACAGAGTTCCATCATTCTCTTTCTGTGTTCTCAGGACCTTTATGGTGGGGTTGGCCACCCCCATTGCTTCAGCATCTCTGTCTGGTGACGGTGTGGTCCTGAAGAGCAGCTACGAGGACCTCCTGAGCTCGTCTGGCCAGTGCAATGGCCTCATCGCCGGCACCCTCACCTTCGAGGAACTCATCACCATCATCCCCTCCGGCGTCGTCCTCTGCAGAGGAGGTGTGCCGCCCTTCTGTCCTCTCCTCAGCCAGGTCCTTCCCCGTTGCAGTGACAGGTTGTAGAGTGCGCAGCAAGCGCCAATGGTGCGCGGCACCCTCTGGAGACTTCACTGCAGTGCTCCTCTAGACCTGTTGAGGCACCGAAACCTAATTTTCAATACGCCAATCATTTGCTCCATCAAAGTCCGGGTTGTGGCATGACCCTGGTTATACAGTCTCTCAGCTGTAGTTTGAGGCCACTGGATGGGCGTCATCAGCCACGGCCTCTGTAGGTAGCCCTTGTCCCCAAGGAACCAACCCTGCAGCCTCTGTGGACCCTGGAAGATGTCAGGGATCTGAGACCTGCTGAGGATATAGTAGTCATGGATGCTTCCTGGGAATCGTGCACAGACCTGCAGGATGCATTTGTGGTGGTTGTAGACTAGCTGAACATTCAGCAAGTGGAAGCCCTTGTGGCTCACATACTGGACTGCTTGTTGCCACAGAGATCTAAATGCCATGTGAATGCAGTCGATGGAACCCTGAACCTGTGGGAAAGCTGAGATCTGTGCAAATCCCAGTGCTCATGCTTCCTAACTTTCCTGATCCTGGGTGAAATGCATGAAGTTCTCTGCCCTTGTGAAGGTGATGTCCATGACCTCCTGGATGCACTTGTGGGTGGAGGCTTGTGAGATCTCAGAGAGGTCATCTGTGGAGCCCTGGAAAGAGCCACTGGCGTAAAAATTGAGCACCGCGGTCACTTTCACAGCCAATGGCAGTGGATGCTTTCCAAGTCCCCGTGGCACCAAATCCTACAGCAGGTGGTGTATGTGACCGACCAGTTCCCTGGACATGCAAAGTCTTCGGTGACACTGGTTCTCGGTCATCTGCAGGAATGATAAGCGACGTTTATAAAGCCTGGTTCTAGTGAGGCGCCTACCAGTGACACCCTGCTGTGGATCTTCAACTGCGTGCACAAGAGACTCTGCTGCACCTTGTTCTTGAGGGAAGTGCTCCTCTTGTTGAGCTAGGTGCCGCCGTCATACTCTTCTCCTCCTTCTCTGGTCTATGTAAGCCATGAGGCATAATGCTAAATCACCAGGCTCCATGATCTCCACGTTCTCCCACTGCAGGATCAAAAAGAGAGACACACATGGGTTAGCATAAGGACCTCTCTTGGTTAAGTCTCTGGCTTCAGCTGTGTCTTGAGGCCCCCTCATGCATACTGGAAAGTGCTGGCCACCACTTGGTTGGCCACTGTGTAGTGTGCCTTGTGGCTGTCCGAAAATCCACCCACCTCCATCCCACTTGACCAATTTGGCGGCAGCTTCGCCCACTGGCCTGCATGCTGTGCTCTCAGCTCAGGCTCAGGCATACTCCTAACCCACACTGCAAGGCTGCGCTCTTAGCTTGAACAACGAGGGATACCGGTCCAAACCTGAATAATGACATTGTAAGGGGCTGTGACCACCTTCACCAGTGACTGCTCCATGGCCAGATTTAACAAGGGGGTTGTACAACTTGCCTAGTCATCCTTCTGATGCTGTCAGACCTGCTGAGTTTTTCCAGGTATTTTTGTTTTTGTTTCAGATTTCCAGCATCCGCAGTTTTTTGCTTTTGCCTAGTCATCCAATTGTTCAGCTGCCCCCTAAAACACACATTAGTTTGCATTCTGTGCCCAAGGGGTGAAAAGTTCTGGAGCATTTGGTGACACTTTCATGCTTTTGCATTGCTTGGGTGGGCAGCAATGCTTCAGAGATGTGACTCCAAGCATGTCAATGGAGCTGCTGCTGAACGGTGTCAGTTGTGGGACACTGCTCACTTTTGACAGGCTTTTCTGATGTTTATTGCAAGGGGAATCAAGTATAACAGTAGAGGAGTGTTGCTAAAGCTGTACAGGGCCTCAGTTAGACTGGACCTGGAGTACTTTGTACAGTTTTGGTCTCCTTATTTAATAAAGGATATAATTTCATTAGAAACAGCTCAAAGAAGATTCACTTGACTGATTCCTGGAACGAAAGAGTTATCTTAATGAGGTAAGGTTGAACAGGTTGGACCTATACACGTTAGCGTTTAGAAGAATGAAAGTTGATCTTATTGAAACATGGAAGATCCTGAGGATACTTGACAGGGTGGATGCTGCATGGATGTTTCCCTATGTGGTGGTGTCTAGAAATAGGACACACAGTTTAAAAATTATGGGTTTCCCATTGGTTGAGATGAGATTTTTTTCTCTCAGAGGGTCATTAGTCTACGAAATTCTCTTCCTCAGAGAGCAGTGGAGGCTGTGTCATTGAATGTGTTCAAAGCTGAGTTAGATAGTTTTTTGATCGGCAAGGGAATCTAGGGCTATGGGGAGCCAAACAGGAACATGGAGTTGAGGCCACAATCTGATCAGCATAACATCAATCTGATGTTATGGAATGGTGGAGCAGGCTTGAGGGGCCAAATGGCCTACTCCTGCTCCTAACTCTTGTGTTCTTGTGTGTGGAATAGTCTTCCAGGTGAGGTAGTGGAGATGAAAATCCTAGAAACGTGTAAGATTCGTTAGGTGCATCAGCAGATAGATGAACTAGAGAGGGTCAAATGAGCTTCCTCACATGTGATTGTCTTATGAAATGAAAATAGAAAATGCACAGCAGATCTGTCAGCATTTAAAAGATGAGTTCACATTTCTGGTATAAAGGTATAATTCTTTGTCAAAGTTGGTCAGTTCTGATAAAGGGTCTTACCTAAAATGAGCTAATTTTCTGCGATAGACGTTGAATGTTTTCCTGTACGGTACCAAAATTTTCCTTTTATTTCACATTTTCAGCATTTGTATTTGTTACTGTTATTATACTTCTTACATAAAATGCTTCTTTTGAATTTTATTGTGTGCATCTAAAAAGGGAAAGGTGGAAGACTTTTTTAAGAGAGTTGTAAATACATACGTACTTTTGAAGATGAAACAAGTCTCTGTTTTTCACCAATTCGTCAACCTTCAATTTTGCCAATGATTGAAATGCTCCATTCTGCCTCTTTTGGTAAACTTCTGTCATCTGCTTCTCTCTCTCTTTTCTTAAGAAAGCTTACCTTTTCTCTAGCACACCAGTGTTGAAGAGAGAATTGTTCTTTTTTTATATATTAGTAAGAGATTCCAGATGGTGATATGCTAATACAAGTGTTTAGTTGCCAAATACTGCTTTGACTTTAATAATGAAACCAGGATGTGTGCTTGTAACCAAGTTTTCTAGGAGTGATGTAATTTAATTATAATTAATACTACTCATTAGCATTTAATTTTTCCCAAGTATTCACAACTGATTTGCAACATTGCTTTCTAATTATTATTTCATATTGTGCAACATTTTGAAATAAATCTTTAAATTCCACTCAGGCAAAGCAGAGGCTAGCTCCTGTGATTAAATCAGAGCAATATAATTGTACTTCCCTTTGAACAAGTATTTGTGGTATGACTTATCCAAGAAGCTACTTTAAAATATTGCTTGATCTATATGCAAATGGATAAATTATCATTTCTAGTCAATACGTTCTATTTTGTAGTGCTCTTTTTAGGAGATGATTATTTTTCCTGAATTGTATAAATTCTATTGGCACATTCTCTTCAGAGGGATTTTGCGTAATATCAGGTTTTTGCTTACCCTTGTATCATTTCTGCTATATTTTCATAGGTGGCTCTGTCACCCTACTGAGTGTATAATTCATCATTTGTGCTGCCAGCTAACTCATTTGTTTGGGCACAAATCATTAGGAACGCAGTCTCCAAGTAACTGGAACTGCTTATTTTAATGTGTTCAGTACAGAAAGAGTCCTGAATAAACACCATATGGGCTGAGACTTCATGCCATCATTATCTAGAATTCATTTGCTGGGACCAGTATTATACCCTGAAAATTATTGACCCACCTTGAAAATAAGGAAAATAGCTCTGCTTGAATTGTACAATTCCCCAAGAAATCATTCTATTAAATACTGGAATTAACTCAGTACATCAGCATAATGCATATATTTTTACTGTGGCCTTAATAACTGATAGCAAGATTTGACCTATTTTCAGATGACTAACATTGTGTTACTGACAGTGCTGTGCTGCAGCATTGAGATCATTTTCCAGTTGCTGTTTAATAAAGTGGAACTGAATTTATAAGCAAGTTTCCATTGCAGATACACTACAGTTTGGTATTGGTACTGGAAATGATAATGCAGTACAAATCATGGTAGGATTTATAGTTTTTGAGATTGAAGGATAAGTACATGTGCCAGTTATATCTGATGTGTATAATTTCACATTTAATCTCCTCTTTGCAGAAGAAATAACCTATCCAAATTTTACAAAGGTATGAGTTCTTATGCTCTAGTTATTGTGAGCCTGTCAACAGCATGAGTTGCTTTTCATGCCAGATAGCAAGCAGACTCATTGATGATTTTTTTTTAACCAGTATTTGCATTTACAGGAGCTTCCTTCTGCTGAAGATGCATATAACTTCTTCACCTTCAATTTTGACCCTGAACCTGAGGAGACAGAAGAAGAGTCAAAAAAGGAGAAACAACCTGAAACATTTCAAAAGATTGACCAGGAAGAAGAGGAGGCGGAGGATGACAGGGACGGAGAAGAATCTGCTGTCATCAAACAAGTGGAAGAAGAGGAAGAGGTAAAAATATAGCACGGTAGCATCTCGAGGGAAATATAATTTGTCCATTGTTTTCAGTCGTCCACATCTATGATTGTACTGGGATAAATCTTCTCCTACTTGTGTCTCTATGGGCATGCTGTGTCTTATTTTGTTTCCAACATTTGCTGCCAAATTTTCTTTTCTTCAAGTACATTATCAATCAACTAAACATGCCAGAAAATGAAGTAAGCCTGAACATTATGCACTTCACTCAGATCTACTTCTTCTCCTTCTTTTACAAGACAACTTGAAAGGAGGGGAAGGAGCTTTAAAAAACAAATAGGAAAGGCTACTGTCTCTGCCTTGTTAGCTGTCCTCAATCGGGATACTCAGGTGACACCAAATCTGTTTGGGCCACTTCTCCTGATCACTACCTAGATAAGTCTTACTGGAAGTGTGGATGTTTGTGGATGCCGAGTGATGAGGGCAGGAATTGGCTCAGCTATGATGTACTCAACAGCTGAATAGTGATCAGTTTTGAAGCTTACAGATGCATAGTGATCACTCAGGTGAGGCATGGTGCACAGCATTGCCAGTGAAACCATATCCCAGCAAGAGAGTTAATGTTCCCAGGAAAGGAGAGGGGATAAAATGGAAGAGGAGAAAAAGCTAATAATGAGTGCCATCTATCAAATCACTATAACGTTGTTTTCAATAGAAAATTCCTTTTCCAATTGAATGTTGAAGACAATGGATATAGTGACAGAACTAGAGACAACATCTGAATCAGGATAGCACAGAAAACAAAGATAGTCGTGTACACATATGTTAGTAATGCACCACTTTTGTATCAATACAAAATGTCATGGATGCAGAGATAAAGGCCTGGGTTTTCATCTTTGCGGAAGGTAGCAGGAGTCGGGAAAATTCCTGGCATAGCCTGCCTGCCTTGGGAGAAAGTGCCTGCAAAGACAGGATTTTCATTGCAAGGCTGTGGTCAGGCCAGCCAACCCTGGAAAGAGTTTGGAGGCAGCCATAGGGACTGCCAGGTACCAAGATTGGATGTTTAAAAGGCCTGCCTCTCCTGACTTATAATGAAGCCCTCACCCCTCACAACCCCTCAACCCCACACATTCACCATGCCCCATTCATGACAGCTCATGCCCCTCCAACCACTCCCCATGGCCCTTCATACCCCCTCACCAAACTATGTCCCCCCCCTATCCACCTACCCCCAAGGCCCCTCATAACTTCCATGCCCATTCACCCACTTTAGACTGGAAAGGATCAATGAAATTTATAGTGACAATAGGATGTGTCAAAAAAAAGCTTGAAATTCATTCATTCATTCAGTACTTCCCACTTTCTGAAAACAAAATCCTTTTACTACAGGCCAAGAAAAGTGTCAATCACCCAAACCCTTTTAAAGCATCAATAGCAGTAACTGCAAGCACTTGAAACCTCTTTATCTTATGTAAATAAGCATGCAATTGACAGAACAGATCGGCAAACCAGAGCTGTCAATCAAGCAATGTTTTCCTTGGGGCTCAGCTGTTTCAACAGTCTTATGGATGTCTGGGCTTTTAGCTAAGCCTCATTACGCCTTCTTGAGCATACAAGTGCCATAACTTGGCATGAGGATATGAGGGGCCACATTGGAGGTGGTGGGGGGGGGGTAATGGTGGGCAAAGCTTGGCATGGGGGACATGAGGGAGACCTTTCAAACTTGCCTTGAAAGTGGTTCCCTCATCTAGACTATGACTCACGAAACCTCTGAGGTGCCATGAGCCACAATCCTTTGAAAAGCTGGCCTGAGCCCATGAAAACTATGGAGGACCAGGGCATGCCTATCCCTGGTGGCCAGGTCAGGCGTGCAGTGTGCAACCCACATCCCTAAAAGACACTCCTGAAAATGGGAAACCCTGGATTGGAGTAGGTATTCCTGGAATTGGGACCCACTCGCCGTTTTTTAAGGGCTCCCAAGTCATCCTGACTTGGTGAAAGCCCAGGCCGAGATGTAAATTGGATACAAAATTCTCAAATTGAATTTTAGGAAGCAGTAGATTAGATTAGATTAAGTGCAATAACTACAGAATGCAGCTTGATCCAAATGTTCGACTGATATTACTGCATAATCAGGTTATTTTAATAACTTTAGCCCTGAAACCTGAACCAAAGCAGCTAATGTGATGCAGATGGTAATGTGTGAGTGTAGACGTTGTTCAACTCATAAAATTGTTTTCCATTTGTTCTTGATGTTTCATTTTTTAATTTTACTCTGAAGGAATATGATGGCAAGTCCTGTCATGAAAAGTATAACTGTCAGAAATTTAGATGTACTCTGTGCATGGTTTTCTGACCACTTAAATGACTGATCAGAAAACTATATCTAAATTTCCACTACGTGCTGTTAACAAACTGGGATCCTTGTTAATAGCATTAAGGAAAAAAATTACCTCATGTCTATCCACCCGGAGAAGGAAATGTATCTCAGGGCAAACCAATATTTTTTTTGGTTTGATTAAATATATTTTTAAGCTAGTTTGTCTTTAGCTTCTCCCACATTGAGGCCATTATCAAGTAAACCACATTACTGGCTCTATATGTAAATAATTCAATAATCAGGAATTAGATATATATTTTAAGATATTATTTACATTTCTTATGAATGTCTGCTCAAAGCATTTTTTTATTCCATGTTATGTAAACAGGAGAATAAATGAGAGGTAATCATATTGAAGCATATAAGATCCTGAGGGAATTTGATAGTGTAAATGCTGGGACGATATTTCCACTTGTTGGAGGGACTAGAACCAGGGGACACAGTTTGCGAATAAGAGGTCTACCATTAAGACAGGCCAGAATTTTTAGCTCGGTGGGTGGGTGTGTGCCCAACCTGACCAAGCGTGAAATGATGTGCGATGATATTGGCTGAGGGTGCCGACGTCACGCGCAGTTGTGCGATAGTTCGGCCGGTGGGCGCATGCCGGACCCGGCAGCATGCCCGCCAACAATTAAAAGGCCTGTTAAGGCCATTAAGTTATCAACTGTCATTAATTTTTCACTGCCCTTTCAACCTAATGGCTGACAGGCAGGCGAAAAGGCCAAGCAGCCTTTGCAATTTTTTGGAAACCTTATCAGGCGGGTTGAGGTTTCCGAAAGCAAATAAAGATTTTAATTTTTAATTCAAAGCATGTTCGTGCTCATGACAGAGCCATATGAGGGGACATGTTTTATTAAATTTTTCTGTTGTTAATTTTTTTCAATATATTCTTCCTCTCTCTGAAGCAGCTCCGTGCCTCAGGGAGATTATTCAGCGCTCTCTTTCGCGCATGCATGAAGTTTGCGCTAGGCCTGCTCACTGCCCTCCCCCTGCCCGTACAGGCAGCGCTCAGTGCTGCTGCTCACATATCACGCTGGGTTGGCCTTAATTAGCCTGCCAACACAAAATCACAGTGCGCTGTTGATCGCAGGCGGCAGTTGGCTTCCCGACCACCCCTGCCAATCCCACATGCCAAGGACAAAATTATGCCCAGAGATGAGGAGAAAATTTTTCTCTCAAAGGGTCATTAGTATGTGAAATTCTCTTCTCTAGAAAGCAGTGAATGCTGCATCACTGAATTTATTCAAGGCTGAGTTAGCCAGAGTTTTGATAGACTAGGGAGTCAAGGATTATGGAGGGGGTAAACAGCAAAGTGGAGTTGAGACCACAACCAGATCCGCCATGATCTTATTGAATGGTGGAACAGGCTCAAAGGGCTGAATGGCCTACTCCAATTCCTTAGTCCTACGTTCCTAAATGCTTAAAGTGTGTGATCTCAACACTTAATAGGTTACAAAAGACTTTGAAACTTTTACTGATCGGTTTCGTAAATTATTCAGCAAGAAGAGAGATTTTTTTCATACTTAGCTTTTGGAGTTGGGTTTGCTTCTTTGTTACTTTCTCCCTTATTCCACTTGCTATTTTCTGCATTTATCCCTTCTTGCTGAAGGTGAGTACAACTGGAGTACGATTTTAATTACAGCCTTTTGGTGCCACATCCATATGGTCAGTCTTTATGTGAGCACAGACAGCGACTGTTTTAAGTGATGTTCCAAAGCACAATGTCCTCGTGTGCATTTCCTGTAAGAGTCACTGGGTGATAATAAGATGCTGAAGATCTGTCTGACAGTTTCTTTCTGACATCTTGGGACTCTTTGGAATGACTTGCTCATTATTGCATCATGTGGTGCAATTACTTATGATTAATTATGGGCGTTAAGGCATTGATTTGCACACCCTCCCCTGCATTCCCTCCAACATGATCTCAATTATTTGAAAGCCAATGCTATTGTAATGAAGGAATGCATACGCAAAGGAAAGGCGTTTCTCCAGTTGGCCAGTTCCAGATTGCAGTTGGCAGATAATATGCTAATGTCACCTGCCAACATTCTTCAGCTGCAAGTGTGGCACAGGAGGACCTAAAGAGAGAGAAAACAATCAAGGAACCTGGAGATAGAATTTTTTTTAAAGAATAACGTATTACACTATTTAGCTCAAGGTTAGATAGCATCATTGAGGTTTTTTTTGGACTGTTGTCAACTGTTTTCAGAGCCTCATTTCAGTGCATTTTCTTTGAAGGGAGACAGCTGCTACCATACAGCCTTGTGAACATTTATTACAGAAAAGGTCCTAAAATGTTGTTTTAAAATAATTGTCTTTTTTCCTGTAATTGAGAAGTGTTCATTATATTCAATTTTGTGTATAAATTAAGAGACCATGGGTGTATTTGGCTTGAGAAATGCACCAAATGCTGAAGGGAATATTGAATTTGAAGCAGTGAAAAATAACATCCCACCTTGTACTAACTGGAAAGCAAAATGGAAGTATATTTGAACGTCAGTATTTCGGAATTTGTACATGTAATTTTATTTCACAAACATTCTTGGAATAGAAAATAAAACTGTTGTCCCTTGCTTACTGTAGGAAGAGGATCGACCGCTTGTAAAAGATAATGAGGATGATGAGGATAACTATCTCTTCATAATTGATCAGACAGCTCGTGATTTTCTTGTAGTAAAGGCTCCCGATTATGAAAGTTACCATAGTCAACGACAGAAAGATAAAAAATTCCTTTTTACCCCCAGCATTCTGACAGGTAACCTATTTTGAAGTGTAGCTTCTGACATGCATTGATAGGCATTCTGTGAAAAGCGCGGCCGATTAAATCCTAGATTTATTATGAATTTAAAAAAATACTTGAGATTGAAATGTCACTTTACGACATTATTAATGTGTGAACAGTTGTTTGCAATTCCTCTGTTCATTATTTTAATGAAGTAATTAACTAAATTGAAATAAAAAGAAATATTGATGCCTTCTTTAAAATGTTAGACAGATGCATTTAATGCATATCCCAACAAGTTAATCAATAATATTGTACAATGTGGTCCAGCTAGTTCAGGTGAATAGCTGAGCTGTAAACTGAATAATTGGAGTCATCATGGAGTTTAGATGTTTATATAGACATTTTCCATTAATTAATGTGTTCCTAGAAATTTTAATTAATGGAAAAAATTGTTGGAAAAGATATGACAAAAATTTGACAACAGGAAGCCAAATGGTGCAGACAGGAAGTCTGTGTAGGCATAAGTTTTCAATATTAATTTTTAATATTAATGGTAGTGCTTATAATGCAATATAATTCAAAATAAGATAATTTTGAGAAGAGCCTTTTCTTATGGTGCTTTTGGTTATGTTCAAGTTAACACAATAACACTGAAAATTATTTCAATATTTTGTTGTTCGCTGAACATTGGCGAGAACTGACAATTGCTGAAAAAAGAGACAAAGCTTTTCATCTTGAATTCATCAGGACACTTCAAGAAGACCAATATAAGGGGGAAAACAACAATTTATACTGTATGAGAAAAGTGTGCTGATTGGTTGGCAAGTAGCATCGTAGCAGCATGAAACCTTGCTCTCCCAAAGTTACCTGAGGTAGACTGAGCACTTTTTAGGGCCAAAACTGATGGCCTTGGGCCTGTTCATGAGTTTGTGTGATGTACAGTGCAAAATGATATGATCAGAAAAGTGCCAAGTCTACTTCTGATTACCCTGGAAGGGCAAGGATACCCTGATCGGATCATCGCTCACTGTATAAGGTGCAAACTCATGAATGGGTCTAAGGCTGCCATTTTTGGTCCTTAAAATTGTCCAGTCTACCTCAGATTACCCTGGAAGGATAAGATGTCTCAAAATTTGAGCAACGGGTGAAGCTAGCCATTTCATGCTTCTACTATGCAGTAGCAACACGAGTGGTTTTCGCCACTAACAGGATGCAGCCATCAAGCCAAAAATCCTGCCTATCACACAAATGAGTAATGTGGTATATGAATTTCAGTGCCAGTGTAATGTTAGGTATGTAGGCTGTACATCCCAAAGACTGGCGGATCGTATCAAACAGCATGTCCCAGCTGCTGTTTGCAACAGGCAAGGTACAGACTGCACCCAACCAGCCCACGTTTACAAAATTCAAAGCACAGGTCCAACATTTGATATGATTCAGCGATTGGGTAATATTTGCTGAATAATTCTCAGTGTGTTAAGAATTAGCACTGTTTTCTTTGGAGAAAAGAAGGCTGAGAAGGAGACTTGATAGAGATATTCAATATCCCGAGGGTTATGGACCGGGTAAATAATGAGAAACTGTTCTGGCTCATGGGAGCATCCAGAATTAGAGGGCAGAGATTCAAAGGCCTGAACTTTACCTTTGGGGCGCGCCTGATTGTCGGGTCCAGGAGTGGTCGGGAAAAAGACCACCGACTGCGATCAGTCCCTGACCGTGATTTCACCCTGGCTGGCCGATTAATGGTCAGCCAACGTGAAACGTGCGCTGAAATTCTCAGCACTGCCGGGATGGGGGCAGGCGATGATGTTTCCGTCGGCTTGGATGAATGCTATGAGAAAGCTCCCTGAAGGCAGACAGCTGCCTCAGGGAGCTGGAGACCTTAAAAATCTGAAATAAAGCTTTTAATAGCTGAAAAAAGTGTCTACACATCATAATCAGTCACATGAAAATATAGCTGATAAAAATACTGTCCACAGAAAGTTATTTTTTATTTCATCACGGAAATTTCATCCTGCCCTTGTATGATGTTTGATGAAAAATGTAAAGGCCGCCTGGCCGATTCGTCGTTCCACCAACTGTAAGGTTGGACAGGCAACAAATAATTGGAGTCAAATGTGCTGTTAATGGGCTCAATTGCCCTCTTAATTGTTGGCGGGCATAATTCTGACTTTCGCACACACCCGCCAAGCAAAATATTGTGAGATACGCAATGACATTGGGACGCACGCCCAACGTCTTCTCGTGTGATTTTATGCCTGATTGGGTCGGGAGCATTTGGGACGTAAAATTCTGCCCAAAATAATTGGCAAAATGAGTAAAAGTGATGTGAAGAAAGGTTTTTTTCACCCAGAGGGTGGTTGGAGTCTATAACAAACTTCCTAAGAGGGTGGTGAAGGCAGTTTCGATCGAGTTATTCAAAAAGGAATTGGATTGCTACCTGAAAAGAGAGAATGTGCAAGGTTATGGGGATAAGACAGGGGAGTGGGACTAGATAGAATGCTGTTTCAGAGAGCCAGTGTGGACTCAATGGGCAGAATGGCCTCCTGCACTGTAAAAGTTCTGTGATTATGCTAACAACACATTTAAGATTATCTGTCAGGCTCAGAGTGTGGCTTTTTTGTGTGTACTGGAAGCTACATATACACAGGGCCCTGATCTTTGCAGACAGAAAGAAACATGTACACACATTGCGCCTGTTTCAGCTAAACTAAATCAGTGACAGCCATTCGCTGACTCATTCCTCAGGGCAATGCCTTGACCAGTCAGGGTCAAGATGCCTGGTTTAAGTTTCAAACCATGCTTGGCAGTTAAGTGTCTGTCACCATCCATGGCAATGCCTCTACCAATCAGAGTCCACTTGCCAACCAATCATCACTCTCTTCTACAGTATAAATTGTTGCTTTCCCCTTACCGCTGATGAGTGCATGATGAAAAGCTTCGCCATGTATCTTTTTTTTCAGCAAAACTCAAGTTCTATACCACTAAATGACTATTTGTGGAACTGATAATGTTGATGAACTGTATGCTCAAATGAGTAACATTTTGAGTACTCGTTGAGGTTGTCTGATATTAGTATGGAAGTAATCCACGTGAATCTTGGAGTTATGTAGGATCATTGTTGCCTATTCAACAAAATTGGGATCTTTGGCACTTAGTGTCTTTCCACGAATGGCTTACCTTCATCAAAGTTTGTATCCTTGATGTTCAGTGTCCACATCGGAGAAGGTTCCTGAAAACATGCAGCCGCGGTTTCTCGAAGATGAAGGCATTTATGTTGGAGAAAGACCAAAAGTTTCCCAATCTAACCAGAACATCCTGGAGAATCGTCTGCTTAAAAATGAAGAGGTGAGTCAAACAAACAAGGGATATGGGTCCTTCCCCTGTTTTTATAAAATTAGTAATTACATTTTAGAAAAACCTTTGTTTAACAGCTTCAGCAAAAATGCTCTCATCCATCATCCTAGGGCAAAAAATGGTTTGGAAGTGATGGCAGAATAATAGCCTTAGCTGACCCTATTAAAAGGACCCAAACCAGACCACCTGTGTTCTCACTCCATGAAAAAGTGGATCCTGCACTCGAAACTCTGTATAAAAAGGCAAGTAAAACCATTATGATAATACAATGAATGTATTTTTTTTTTCAGACTAACAAATTATTTTACAGCATATTACATAGTTTCTGTAACTGAAAGTTTATCCATTTTCAAAACTAAATTTTTATTCAAATATCAGTCGAGTAATGTATTGACAAGAAAAAAATTGGAACGTTTACAAGTTTTAAGTAAATCCAATCATATGTAGACGTGATGCAAGATTGTTGATGGAAGGGAAGACTTTCGGGTTATAGTTTGTTTCTTCAGTTCGTGCATGTCCAGGTGGTGAATCTGATTCTAAATCTGCACTTAGAATCTTGATTTCCTTTCCCTCTGCCCAGACTAAGATTTATTGGTGTGTCAACGTTTTATGCCATACTTAATAGGACTCCAGAGCGCTCATCAATAATGTTACAGTACCAAGCTACTATATAGTTAATATCCCAAGCAGGCCGTTAATCTGTATAGATAATTCATTCTATGTTATTTGGCATACTTTTATGTATTTCAAATCTTTCTCAACTTCTGAGTCAAAAATAGTTCTATAAAATTAATTTGACAAACTGTCCAAGGGAACCGATAGGGATATGTTTGAGTATTTAGGGAAAGCATTAAGAGCAGTGCCTCGAGTTTCTTGATGCAAGTTCCCAATGGAAATAATTGGATTTAAACTATGATCTCGCCAAGAAACAGTACATCTGCAAACAGAGTAATTTTCTTAAATGACTGTTGAGGATCCGAATTCCCAAACTATATCAATAATGAAGTACCTATGGTAAATCAGCACATCTATTTAACCAAATCTAGATTTGAAAGGAATGTAACTTAATACTTACTGAATTAAAATAAATATTTTAAGTCAACAATGTATAATCTTCCTTGCTTACAATGTGACCGTGACTAAATGCTTGCTAAATATGCAGACTATAGGGCACAGTAGGGAAAATGCTCCCGGGTGGGCTGGACCCTGCATAGTTTTGTGGAGATGAAGTTACTCTGCACATAGTCAGTTGCATAATTCTGAATTCTATGAATCAGCAAATTGAACAGCCTTATCAAATGTAATTGATTATTGACTGCAACTTCATCTATGCAGCCTCCTATTACTGATTTGAATCAATTAAAAATGAAGATGCGTTCAAGCAGTTGCAGCAGCTGGAGAAACAGGCCAATCAATTTTTTCAATGGACTGCTGGTCACTGGTCTTCTGCACCAAGAGCAAATCAGTTCACTAAATTTCAATGTATTTAAACTGAATTTAAAACAATTTAAAGTAATTGCAGCATCATTATGAGAATCAGGCTCGAGTGAAATTTCAATTGACTGCTACTCATTCTGCTGTTTAGCGATGGATTATAGATTCCTGGGCACCCAAAATTCTCAGCCCATTGTGAGCACCATCGAACGTGCGCAATCGGGGGTGGAGAGAGAGTGGGTGGGGGGAGGAACTTGGCTTGCTGATCTGAGTGGGGACTGTTTCTGGTGCATTGACTTCTGAACCATTGTAAAAGAATAAGGAAACACAAGCAAAGGTAATTTTGGGCAGTACTCCAGTTTTAAATCCTACAATATTTTGAACTATTTTAGTTCCTCCCAGATTGTGCTAATGTCTGGGCAAAAACATGGGGAAGACGTTTACATCCCGCTAGCAGGCACATGCTCGACCTGATCAAGTGTAAAATTCCGCGAGAACACGTCGGGCGAGCATCCCAATGTCATTGTGCACTCGTGCGATATTCTGCTCAGCGGGTGCGTACAAAAGTCAGAAGCGCGCCCGCAGACAATTAGGGGGGCAATTAAGCCCATTAACGGCGCAATTGACTCCAATTTTCCATTGCCCTTCCAACCTTACAGTTGGCGGACGGATGAGTCGGCCAGGTGGCCTTTGCATTTTTCATCAATTTTTTCATCCAAGGGCCAGTGAATTTTCCGTGATGAAATGAAATAAAAATAAATTTCTGTGGACAGCATTTCTATCAGATATATTTTCACGTGATTGATTATGATGCATGGACGCTTCTTCAGCTTTTAAAACCTTTACTTTAGCTTTTTCAGGTTTCCAGCTCCCTGAAGCAGTTGCCTGCCTTCAGGAAGCTTTCTTGTAGCGCTCACCTGCGCCCACGGAAATGTCACCGTTTGCCCTCTTCCCACTCCCGCCCCTGTAGCACTGAGTTTTTCAGCTCGCGTTTCACGCTGGCTGGATGTTAATTGGCCAGCCAACGTGAAATCACGGTCGGGGGCTGATTGCGGCTGGTGGTCCATTTCCCAACCGCTTGTGTAGGCCCACCCTCCAAAGGTACAGCTCAGGCCATGCAGAAAATCCAGGCCCTTGCATCCAAATCATCTGGATTCCTGGTGCACAACTTCCACCACTGGGGATGTGTATTGACAATTTGGGTGTTCAGGTCAGCCGTCACTGATGAATTTAATATCAATTTTATATCCTGTGGGGCCAACTGATATTTGAAACACACCCAGCCTGCAAATTTCCACACCAAGAATGCAAGATCATAAAATCTACCCTTTGCTCTTGGAATTAGTTATTCAACTTACTGTAACTGTGTTAGCCAATTTATTCTAAATCACTCTTTGCATAGAGATTTAAAATTCACAATCTGCAGAAGTTAATGTTATCTATGGTATGATTAAGAATATTGTGTTGATACTTGCTGACATCATCTAAACTTATTAAAGTCCCAATGCTCATTTTACCTGAGAGCAAGGTCACAATTGTTTAATTATTTTTGGTTCAACTTTGAATTAAAATTTGTTGCTTAGAACTGCAAACAGGTTCTCTGAACACTAGGTTATCTGGGAAACTGAATCAACATTAATATTATGGTATTTATGATAAACAGTTTTTATTGCAATATCGACCATAAGCTATCAAAGAAACCCTAAAGTACAATTTGACACATTTAAAAAATGAACTGCTATCTCTTCCTATTTGCATTGTTTCTTTGAGCTAGATTTAACAGATCCTGCCAGGCATGTTTTTGGTGGGGGGGCAGAGAAAATACGATGGGTGGGAAGCACACCACCACTTCGCCCAACCCCGACCCAGTCCCCGTAATACAGGGGGTTGGGTAAGGCGCCCACGCTTAGGCCTATTGAGGCCCTTAAGTGGCCAATTAAGAACCTCAGTCTGCCTCCACTGCCATAAAACGTTGGGCAGTGGAAGGCAGGTGAGAGGAGGAAGGCTGTTTTTTCACCAAAGCTGATGAAAGAGCAGGAAGGAAGTGGGTTTACATCTTTTGGGTGGGAGAGGGGGGGTCCCCCGTGTGCATTGGGGCACCATCCCCCAAGATTGTACCCCCCACCCCCCTTTGTGCCTCCCTGCCTAGCCTCCAAACCACCTACCTAGGGTGTTGATCCCTCCCTGCCCAAAATGCCTGGGACTTATCTGGGTCGGGGTGCCTTTGATTATCTTCGTAGAACCGGCTGCTTGCAGTCCCAGCAGCATCCACTACTGAGTTCTGGCCCTGCTCGGACTGCAAGAGCTGCTGGCTAATCTGGGTGAACTGCAACAATTGTTTATTCCTGTCTGGCGCAAAAGTAAAATAGGAAAGGTGGCCAAACCAAGGCTTACAAGGGAAATTA
The DNA here is from genome assembly GCF_017639515.1 of Carcharodon carcharias. Lineage (NCBI taxonomy): Eukaryota > Metazoa > Chordata > Chondrichthyes > Lamniformes > Lamnidae > Carcharodon > Carcharodon carcharias. The sequence goes on from NC_054467.1 coordinate 113,635,500, forward strand.
GAGATAGTGTTAGATGCAAGGAAGAGGCGTACAAATTGGCCAGAAAAAACAACAGACCTGAGGTTTGGGAGCAGTTTAGAATTCAGCAAAGGAGGATCAAGGGATTGATTAAGAAGGAGAAAATAGAGTATGAAAGTAAGCTTGCGGGGAACATAAAAACTGACTGTAAAAGAGAAAAAGATTGATTCCTCACAGTCAGAAACAGGGGAATTTATAATGGGGAACAAAGAAATGGCTGACCAACTAAATACATACTTTGGTTCTGTCTTCACAAAGGAGGACACAAATAACATACCAAAAATGTTGGGGAACACAGGGTTTAGTGAGAGGGAGGAACTGAAAGAAATCAGTATTAGTAGGGAAATGGTGTTGGGGAAATTGATGGGATTGAAGGCCGATAAATCCATAGGGCCTGATAATCTATATCCCAGAATACTTAAGGAAGTGGCCCTAGAAATAGTGGATGCATTGGTGGTCATCTTCCGAGATTCTATAGACTCTGGAACAGTTCCTACCGTTTGGAGGGTAGCTAATGTAACCCCACTATTTAAAAAGGAAGGTTGAGAGAAAACAGGGAATTATAGGCCAGTCAGCCTGATGTCGGTAGTGGGGAAAATTCTAGAGTCCATTATAAAAGATTCAATAGCTGAGCACGTGGAAAACAGTGGCAGAATTGGACAGAGTCAGCATGGATTTACGAAAGGGAAATCATGCTTGACAAATCGACTGGAATTTTGAGAGATTGTAACTAGTAGGGTTGATGAGGGGGAGCCAGTGGATGTGGTTTATTTGGACTTTCAGAAGGCTTTTGACAAAGTCCCACGTAAGGAATTGGCATGTAAAATTAAAGCGCATGGGATTGGGGGTAATGTATTGAGAGGGATAGAAAACTGGTTGTTAGACAAGAAACAAAGAGTAGGAATAAACAGGTCTTTTTCTGAATGGCAGGCAGTGACTAGTGGGGTACCGCAGGGATCGGTGCTGGGACCCCAGCTATTCACAATATATATTAATGATTTAGATGAGGGAACTAAATGTAATATCTCCAAATTTGCAGATGAGGCAAAGTGGGGTGGGAGGGCGAGCTGTGAGAAGGATGCAGAGATGCTTCAGTGTGATTTGGACAAGCTGAGTGAGTGAGCAAATGCATGGCAGATGCAGTACAATCTGGATAAATGTGAGGTTAGCCACTTTGATAGCATAAACAGGAAGGCAGATTATTATCTGAATGACTATAAATTGAGAGAGAGGAATGTGCAACAAGACCTGCGTGCCCTCGTACACCAGTCACTGAAGTAAGCATGCAGGTGCAGCAGGCGGTAAAGAAGGCAAATGGTATCTTGGCCTTCATAGCCAGAGGATTCGAGTACAGGAACAGGGGTGTCTTGCTGCAATTATACAGGGCCTTGGTGAGACCGCACCTGGACTATTGTGTGCAGTTTCAGTCTCCTTATCTGAGGAAGGATGTTCTTGTTCTAGAGGGAGTGCAGCGAAGGTTTACCAGACTGATTCTTGGGATGGCGGGACTGACATATGAGGAGAGATTGAGTTGGTTAGGATTATATTCACTGGAGTTCTGAAGAATGAGGGGGGATCTCATAGAAACCTATAAAATTCTAACAGGACTAGACAGATGTTCCTAATGGTGGGGGAGTCCAGAACCAGGGGTCACAGTCTGAGGATACGGGGTAGACCATTTAGGACTGAGATGAGGAGCAATTTCTACACCCAGAGAGTGCTGAGCCTGTGGAATTCACTACCACAAAGTAGTTGAGGCCAAAACTTTATATGTTTTCAAGAAGGAGTTGGAAATAGCTCTTGGGGTGAAAGGGATCAAAGGATATGGGGAGAAAGTGGGAGCAGGCTATTGAGTTGGATGATCAGCCATGATTGTGATGAATGGCAGTGCAGGCTCGAAGAGCCGAATGGCCTTCTCCTGCTCCTATTTTCTGTGTATTTGATTGGCCGGCAGCTCTCGAGTGCAGGACCTGCTTCCACTGAATGGGTGAGGGGGTCATAGGGACGTCCCACTCTCTGCTTGTTGAGGCCACCCACAGTGTAATAGTGCTCCAGGTCAGCCTTCTTTAAAGTTGGTCAGTTTTTGACTGTCTTTGCTAACGGGGGTGTGGGAGACGGGTGGTGGGGGCAAGTAATACACAGCCCCCCTAAAATTCAGCCCCTTTTCTTATTTTAACTTGCATTTTGGACTTCAATAACTTTTTTTGTTTGCTATTTGCCTTTCATGCATCTCTTTCTTCCGTCATTGCACCATTAGGGGCTGTGCCTTCAGCTGCCTAGGCTCTATACTCTGCAATTCCCTCCCTGATCCACTCAAACCATCTACCTCCCTCTCTTAAAGACCTTCTTTAATAAAAAGCTTTTGTTTAGTACTGCCAACACATCCTAAATTGGCTTGATGTCCATGTTTTCATTATGCCTCTGTCAAACAATTTGTAACATTGTTTCTATGCCAATGGTACAAAATAATTATAAATTGTTGTTTGCAATGTCCTATTTCTATCTAATATTTCTGTATCCAGGGCTGGAATTTTGCAGTCAAAACGACAGTGAAGCTGTCAGCATTCGCTGTCATTACTCTGTGAAACTGACAGCAACTTCTGGAGTCTGCACCTGTGAAATTAAATGCAGAAATCCAGACATTATTGGCAGTGGTTTTATGCTTCAGGTGATGTGCCACAAACTGCAATCAATGAGAAATTGAAAGTGCTGGAAATACTCAGCTGGTCTTGCAGTATCTGTGGAGAGAGAAACAGAGTTAATGCTTTGAGTCAAATGTGACTCTCCTTCCGAACATAGTCGACTTGACTCAAAACATTAACACTGTTTCTTTCTCCCCAGGTGCTGCCAGATCTGCTGAGTATTTCCAGCGCTTTCTGTTTCTAAATCAGATTTCCACCGGCAGTATTTTGCTTTTATATCAATTAGAAATCACTGAACTGATGAGAACGTGCTCTTTTATGCTATTAGGTTCATTGTAAAAACCCTTGAACAATATATACCTTGTTCAATGAGCTGTGACATTTTTAGTGGCAACTATGTTCATAATTATTGCTGAAAAGCCTCTCTAGCTTTGAAAAACTAATTTTATTTTTGTGGAATACCAACTTTCTCCATTATGGTATTATTCCACATTTTTATCTTAAAGTTTGTTTATGATATTTCAGTTTCTACCTTAATCCCATGTCCCAATCATTTAATTTGATCTCTGTAAGATTTAATTAAAAGTGAGGGATAATCAGTGCACTTTACTTCCTAGTTTGCTGTCTCTGAGAATATTTCAATTTAATTGAAATGTGCCCTGCCTGATGGCAGACCTCCCTTCACTGCAATAGTGAAAATGCACAAGACGTTACTTAAACTTAAATAGTAAAAAAAAATGAGCGACTAGAGAGCAATATCTAAATTAAAGTAACTAAGGCGCATAGCTTCATAGTGAGTCAATTTGCTTATCTAAGCAAGTGTGGCAGCCAGTTAGTGCACGGAAAAGCCTCATAAACAGCAGATGAAACGATAGATAGTTAATTTATTTTTGCTGGTGTTGAGGGATAGCTGACAAAGGATCACTCTCTGCTCTTCCTAGAACATTCCATGGAATGTTTAGAGTCCATCTGAAAAGGCAGATGGAGACTTGGATATGGTGTCACACCAATGAGAATAAAAAGTACCTCTGGCAATTTCTTGCGTGTCTCACCACTGGGAAAGTTTGCTATTATCACTTTATTAACCTATTATTTACATTTTTTGCAGTTTAATTGATTTATATTGCTTCATTTCACTTGTTTTAAATCAAACAGGGACCTGTAAATAAATGAAATGTCTAAACAATGCAAGATAATTTTGTAGTGAATTCAGCACTATTGAATTCAGGTAGTACTTTGTTTTATTAAAATCTAAATGAATACTGTTAATATATATTAGCACAGCTGTTAATACATAGTATTTCAAAATTTCCTTGGTATTTTTGAGTTTAACTGTTCTGGGCGAGAATCCCTTTGCTGTTTCCCATTGCTCCAGAGATATCCATTGACCTCACCCCTCCCTATCTGCAACTATATTCTCTGTGGCATATTTTAATTATCTTTTCAGCAAATCATGCCTGCATTTATCACTGGAGAATATGGAACACAGCAGTCTAACTTGTACCGTTTGTTGCCAATATCAACAATTCCACACTAATGACTTTGTCTTCCCAGCATTTAGATGGATAAAGTTACAGCTCATTCAAGACTGAATGTTGGACATCATGGAGACAGTAGGGATCATAAGAGATGGTGGAGGTAGAGCTGGGTGGTGTTGGTATGAGGCAGTTAACCCATATCTGTGGATGATGTCACCAAGGGACATGTCAGTTACGGAAGGGCACCGAGGATGGACTGTTGGATAACTCCAGAATTTACGGTGTGGGGTTGGGAAGAGAAGCCGCTAGAGATACTATGGTTACAAACAGATGGGTAACTGTGGGACCAAGCCAGGGCTATTCTATAGAAATGAACAACAGAGGATAGGCTTTGGAGAGGTGTAATCAATTGTGACAGAGGTTGCAGAGGTGAAAAGGGAGAATAATGCACCATGGTTACAGTTACAGAGCATTTTATTCATAACTTCAGTCAAAGTTAGGTTTGGTGCTGTTGGAAAGTGCTGATTGGAGACATTCAAAAGCTCCACTGATAATCTGCAAACATGAATTTTTGTTCTGCACAAGCCTTCAACTTTTAGCATAATTGGTTTGGTCATTTATTACCCAGTGAATAGCAATACATAGCCAGTACTAGCTGGATAGGAAACCCTGAGATAACTCCAACCAACAGACCACAATAGAATTGTGTAATGACCCTCTAGTGCTGAATTATAAGAAAACTAAAAATCAAATTTATAACGGTGGAAAGAAATAATTTGTATTTTTGGTGTTGACTGTCAATGCCAAGAATTCTGAGGCTAGGTAAACTACAGCCTAGATATAAAATATTGTGCCCCAATAGATTTGGACTACTTTGAGGCATATTTAGGCAGAATACCCATAAGTTCAGTTTCGTCATCAAGTATTCTTGTTACTGTTGTTTATGCCTTCCTCAGGTCATATTGCCTAATTAAAAGACATTCAAATTAGTGTACAAATCACAGAGCAAACCTTGAGCATTTTGCCCATGTTCTGAACTTAGAGCTCAGATTATAGCCTTGAAGTTAATTCTCTTATTATTGTTCTGTTGCAGAAACTGCTGACAATTACAAGTAGGGTGATCCAATAGCATTGTCTACAATAATTGTGTATGTTGGTGAGAATGGCACAGTAATGATACCCTTAAGGTATGGAGCAATCTTAAGACTGCAATACAAAACTTCCACTCTAACAAAATACTTAAACACAGTGTTTTTATAGAACCAAGTAAAAGCACAGTACTGTTAGCTCCTTCACTTTGGATCAACGGATCTTCATGATTAATCAGCCCACTTTATTGCTGAGATATCTGTTACTGCAAAGTGATGGATAATTGAAAGAACATGAGCCTGCATTTGATGTTTTCTTTTTCCCTGGCTCCTTCAATTTAGAATGCTGAGTGATATCAGATTTATTTTCAGGAAACCAAGTGCTCCTACCCTAGGAAGTAGGGAAAAGCAGAGATGGTGTCGGTCACTCTTGGATATCTCCTGTGATTTGTTTAAGAGGCCCATCTACATTAAGGGTGAAATTACAGGCAAAGTTATACACTAGCTTTCTTGGCCCTGAATTTCCATGAAAGTTTGCCTGGTCTCCTGCCATAACTTCGACCGGAAATTGGCAGAATTCCCAGAGAATCGTCATAAACAGCTCAGGGTGAATGCTCACACTGTTTCTCTGGAGGTTTCACTAGGCTCCTGACAAAGTTTTTTTTATGGGTTGATACAAGGACATTGTGATTTAAGTGATTAAGCAGCAGATACTGAATGGAGTCAACCAAGACAGTGGATCTCAAACTTTGTGGTTGAAGGATCCCTTTTCAAATGTATTGATAATTACATTCAAACTATAATACCATATACTACACACAATATGAAAGTGCTGCATGAAAAGAATATTTTAATAACATTCTTAAGAAAACATATTAGATTTAGGAGCAAGAGTAGTCCACTAGGCCCCTCAAGCCTGCTCCACCATTCAGTGAGATCATGGCTGATCTGATTTTAACCTCAGCTCCACATTCCTGCCTGTCCTGATAACTTTTCACCTCCTTGCTTATCAAGAATCTATCTCTGCTTTAAAAATATTCAAAGATTCTGTATCCACTGCCTTTTGAGTAAGAGAGTTCCAAAGTCTTAATGAACTGCAGAGAAAGAAATTCTGCTCATCACTTATTTTTAAACAGTGACCCCCTAGTCCTAGATTCTCCCACGAGAGGAAACATCCTTTCCACACTCACACTGTCAAGACTTCTCAGGACCTTATGTGTTCCAACCAAATTGCCTCTTACTCTTCTAAACTTCCATGGAAACAAGCCAAGCCTGTCCAAGCTTTCCTCATAAGCCAGCCTTCCCATTCCAGGTATTAGCCTAATAAATCTTCTCTGAATTGCTTTCAACACATTTACGTTCTTCCATAAGTAAGGAGACCAATACTGTACACAGTACTCCAGATCTGTTTCACCAGTGCCCTGCATAACTGAAGCATAACCTCGCTAGTTTTAATTTTACTATTCAATTCCCCTCACAATAAATGATAACATTGGGCTGTAACTTCCGAGCTGCAAGGCATCATATTTGGGGTTACTGCCCTGGAGGTTCACGGGCAAGGTTTACACAGCAATTGCCCGGAAGTGCAAACTTCCTCTGGGCAATTGCCCTGCACTGGAGCCATTGGAAAATGCGATATAAACTGCAGACTTCAGATGGTTCTGGTTGTGTTACATCAATAGTTACCCATAAAGACTTAGAAGAATTAGCACCTCTTCTAACTTCTGGGCAAATATTGCACGGACCCACACCGAATCCCCACAGGACAACCCCCATACCCCTAAGCCTCCCAGGAGACTCCCCTCACCCTCTCCCACCAAGCCAACTCTCCCCTCTCCCCACCCCCATGGGGCTCCACGCGACAATCCCTCCCTCCCCAAATAGGCCTGACACGACCTGATCCGACCCAAGCCTCCCCCTCCCAAAGGCCTGACACATAAGAAATAGAAGCAGGAGTAGGCCATTCGACTCCTCAAGCCTGCCCGCCATTCAATAAGATTGTGGCTGATCTGCCACAGGCTCAACTCCTCTTTCGTGCCAGCTCCACATAGCCCTCAATTCCCCGATATTTCAAAAATCTATCTCCCTCCTCTTTAAATACTTCAGCGATCTAGCCTGCACAACTCTCTGGAGTAGACAATTCCAGACATCCAGTACCCTCTGAGATAAGAAATTCCTTCGCATCTCAGTTTTAAATGTGTGTCCCCTTATTCTGTAACTATGTCCCCTAGTTCAAGATCCCCCCACTAGTGGAAATATCTTCTCAACATCTACCCTGTCAAGCCCCCTCAGAATTGTAAACGTTTCAATAAGATCACCTCACATTCTTCTAAACTCTAATGAATAAAGGCCTAGCCTGTTTAACCATTCTTGATAAGTTAACCCCTTCATCCCAGGAATCAGCCGAGTAAATCTCTTTTGAACTGCCTCCAATGCCAGTACATACTTTATTAAATACGGGGACCAAAACTGTACACAGTAGTTCAGGTGCGGCCTCACCAGCACCCTGTACAGTTGTAACAAGACTTACCGATTTTTAAACTCCAACCCCCTAGCAATACAGGCCAAAATTCTCTTTGCTGCCTTAATTACTTGCTACACCTGCATGCTAACTTCTTGTGTTTCATGCACAAGAACACCCAGATCCCTCTGTGCTGCACTTTTTGGTGGTTTCTCTCCATTTAAATAATAGTTTGCCTTTTGATTTTTCCTACCAACGCGCATGACCTCACACTTCCCTACTTGAAACTCCATCTACCAAGTTTTTGCCCATTCACTCAACCTGTCCACGTCCCCTTGCACCTTTCTTATGTCCTCATCACAACATGCCCTCCCACCAATTTTGTATCGTCAACAAATTTGGATACATTACACTCTGCCCCCCTCCTCCAAGTCAATAATATAGACAGTAAATAATTGAGGCCCTAGAACTGACCCTTGTGGCACTCCACTAGTTATGTCTTTCCAACCTGAAAAAGACCCTCAAGTCCCAACACTCTGTCTTCTGTGTATTAACCAATCCTCATTATCCCCAATACTGTGAGCTCTTGTGCAGTAACCTTTTATGTGACGCTTTATCAAATGCCTTCTGGAAAATAAATGCACTACATCTACCGGTTCCCCTTTATCAACCCTGCTTGTTATATCCTCAAAGAACTCTAGCAAATTTGTCAAACATGATTTCCCTTTCACAAAACCATGTTGACTCTATTTGATTGCGTTAAGCTTTTCTAAATGTCCTGCTATTTCTTCCTTAATAATGGACTCTAGCATTTTCCCAGTGACAGGTGTTAGGCTGACTGGCCTATAATTTCCTGCTTTTTGTCTCCCTCCCTTTTTGAACAGAGGCGTTACGTTAGTGATTTTCCAATCTGCTGGGACCCTCCCAGAATCCAGTGAGTTCTGGAATATTTTGAGCAATGCCTCCACTATCTCTGCAGCCACTTCCTTTTCAACCCTTGTATGGAGGCCATCAGGTCCTGGCGACTTGTCTGCTTTTAGTCCTATTAGTTTCTCAAATATTTTGTCCCTCATGATAGAGGCTGTTACAAGATCTTTCTTCCGATTAGCTCCTTGCTTAGCTGATATCTTTGGGATGTTTATAGTGCCCACCACCTTGAAGACCGATGTAAAATATTGGTTTTAATTATCTGCTATTTCCCTGCTCCCTGTAATCAATTCTCCAGTCACATGCTCCAAAGCCCCATGCTCACTTTAGCTACTCATTTTTTTATACCCGTAGAAGCTTTTGCTGTTTGTTTTTTTTTATTACTTGCCAATTTACTTTCATAATCAATTTTCTCCTTCTTTATTAGCTTTTTAGTCATCTGCTGCTGGCTCCTAAAAAAAAAAAATTTCAATCCTCTGGCCTACCATTAGTTTTCATCGCTTTGTATGCCTTAGTTTTTAATTGGATACTCTCCTTGATGGCCTTTGTTAACCACAGGTGGTTTGTCCTCCTAATCGAGTCCTTCTTTTTGACTGGGATAAATTTTTGCTGAGCGTTATGAAATATTTGCTTAAATGTCTGCCACTGCTTGTCCTTCCCCTTAGTCTATTTTCCCAGCCCGCTTTAGACAACTCTTTCTTCATACCTCTGTTATTGCCCTTATTTAAGTTGAGGACACTGGTTTGAGACCCAAGTTGCTCGCCTTCAAATTGAATTTGAAATTCTACCATGTTGTGATTGCTACCCCCTTGAGGGTCATTAACTATGAGATCTCTTATTAATCCTACCTCATTATACATTACTAGATCTAAAATAGCCTGTTCTTGGGTAGGTTCTGCAATGTATTGCCCTAAGAAACAATCTTTGATGCACTCTACAAATTCGTCTTCTGTGTTACCCCTGCCAACCTGATTTGTCCAGTCAATATGCAGATTAAAATCACCCATACAATTGTAGCGCCCTTCTTACACACCTCCATTATTTCCCGATTGTACTTTGTCCTACTCTTTGGGAGCCTTTCGATGACTCCCACCTGTGACTTCTTCCCTTTGCTATTCCTCATTTCCACCCAAAGTGATTCCACATCACGATCTATTGCACCTATATTACTATTCACCACCACACTGATACCTTCCTTTATTAACAAAACTACCCCACCTCCTTTTCCTTTTTGCCTATTTTTTCAGAACGTCGAATACCCCTGAATATTGACTTCCCAATCTCTGTAACAGCTATCAAGTCATATCTGTTTATTTCTATTTGTGCCTTCAACTCATCTATCTTGTTACTAATGCTGCATGCATTCAGATGAAGAGCCTTAAGCTTTGACTTTTTAACCATTATTACTCATTCTGGTTCTAATTTCTGCTGCACTCTTGTGCTTATGTTGTCCGCCCCTTCCTGTCACACTTTATCGTTCACCTCTTCACCTTTGTTCTCTCGTTTCTTTTTGATTTTTTAAACTTCCCTTCAATTGAACCCTCCCCCCAACTAATTAGTTTAAAGCCCTATCTACGACCCTAGTTATACGATTTGTCAGGACACTGGTCCCAGCATGATTCAAATGAGGCTTGTCCCAACAGAACAGCTCTCTCCTTTCCCAGTACTGGTGCCAGTGCCCCATGAATCAGAACCCATTTCTCCCACACCAGTCTTTGAGCCACGCATTTACTTCTCTAATCTTATTTACCCTAAGATAATTTGCACGTGGTTTAGGTAGTAATCCAGAGATTATTACCTTTGTGGTTCTGCTTTTTAATTTAGCCCCCGAGCTGCTTATAGTCCCTCAGCAGAGCCTCTTTCCCAGTCCTATCTATGTCATTGGTACCTACCTGGACCACAACAACTGAATCCTTCCCCTCCCAATCAGAGTTCCTCTCCAACCCAGAAAAGATGTCCTTAACTTGGCATCAGGTAGGCAACTCAGCCTCCGGGACTCTGTTTTTGCTACAGAGAACAGTATCTCTTCCTCTATCTATGCTATCCCCTTTTACTACTACGTTTCTCTTTTCTCCCCCCACTTGAATGGCGCTCTGTACCACGGTGCTGTGGTTAGTTCTCTCTTCCTCCCTGCAGTCTGTGGCCTCATCCACACCCGGAGCAAGAACCTCGTACCTATTGGAAAAGGGCACTAGCTGAGGCTCTTTCAAAGCTAAATTTTGGATTCCCCATACCTGCCTCACTCGCAGCCGTAATACCCTCCTGTCCCTGACTGCAGACCAAATTTGATGTAATTAGTCTAAAGGGTGTGGCTGTCTCCTGAAACAGTGTCCAGGTAACTGTCCCCCTCCCTATTGTGTCGCAGTGTCTGCAGCTCGGACTTCAACTCTGCAGTTCCTTGAGCAGCCAACACTTGCTGCAGATGTGGTCACTGTGGATCGTACCAGCATCCACCAGCTCCCACAAGCTACAGCTGTAACACATCGTTTGCTCAGCCATCTCTATTCTATTTAATTAATTAATCTGGATGTTAAATATTTTAAAAGTGAATTTCTTAACTGTACTCTACAGCTGTAATAATGTGTCCTGATTTAAACCACTTGGCCAATCAAAAGAGACAGGGAAAAGATACACGCCAATCACTTACCTGTTTTCCTTTGACGTCACACTTTGGCCCAAACAGGTAGAAACAGATTGAAGGGGCTGTCTGCCGCTGCTGCCCTTCTCACGCAGATCCGCTCTCCGTGTGCTCCCGGCTCTCCTCTCCCTGTTTTAAACCGTGAAACCCCTGGTTCACCTGTCGGGCCCCTGAGGTCCAACGCCCCCACCACCTCCCACCAAGGCCCGATCTGAGGCCCAGCCGATCCGACTCAATCCAACCCAGTTCAACCCCCTCCCCCTCCCCGTCCCTGTCCCACCTCCCCACCCCAGAGGTCCAACCCAACCCTCCCCACCTCCCCAACCGAGGCTGGACCTGACCCCACCCCCCTCCCCCTAACCTACCCACTTACCTTATACACTTTATGCACTTAACTTGTCAAAGACCTTTAAAACTAGCTGGACCTTTAAACTTACCTGAATTATGGCAGCTAGTGTCATTAAAAAAAGGGTGTGGGGTTTACTTTTCTTTGACTGTACAGCACTTCAACATTAGGCCCCAGGGGTGCACTGCATTACCCAAACCTTGCCCATCCCATGTCGGAAAGTTGGGTAAGATAGGATCGCCAGGATTTTAAGGTGAGAACCTTTGAGGGGAGTAGCAACTCGACTCAATTGCTACTCCATCGGAAGCTACACCCGATTCTATTTGCTTTCCTAATTACTTGCTCTACCTGCACACTACCCTTTTGTGATGCATGCATTCGGATACCTAGATCCCTCTGAACCTCAGGGCTCTGCAATCTCTCACCATTTAGGTGATATGCTTCTTTTTTATTCTTCCTGCCAAAATGGACAATTTCACATTTTCCCACATTATACTCCACTTGCCAGATCTTTGCACACTCACGTAACCTATCTATATCCCTTTGTAGCCTCCTTACATCCTCTTCACAATTTACTTTCCTGCCTATCTTTGTCATCAGTAAATTTAGCAACCATACCTTCTGTCCCTTCATCCAAGTCATTTATATAAACTGTAAAAAGTTGAGGCCCCAGCACTGAACCCTGTGGCACAGCACTCGTTACATCTTTCCAACCAGAAAATGACCCATTAATGCCAGCTCTCTGTTTCCTGTTAGCTAACCAATCTTCTATCCATGCCCATATGTTACCCTCTATACCATGAGCTTTTATTTTCTGCAATAACCTTTAATGCAGCACTTTATCAAATGTCTTCTGGAAATCTAGCACAGTACATTCACTGGTTCCCCATTATCTACAGCACATGTTACTTGTTCAAAGAACTGTAATAAATTGGTCAAAAATGATTTCCCTTTCACAAAACCAAGTTGACTCTGCCTGATTACCTTGAATTTTCCAAGTTCCCTGCTTTAACATCTTTAATCATAGCTTTTAACATTTCCCCAGGATAGGTGTTAAGCTAACTGGCCTGTAGTTTGCCGCCTCTTGTCTCCCTCCCTTTGTGAATAAAGGAGTTAAATTTGCTATTTTCCAATCTAATGGAATCTTACCCAAATCTAGGGAATTTGGTACAGGTACTGATATGCATAAACGGCTGTGCACGTGTTATAGCGTTGGTCTTCAGACAACTTTTTTTCTTAGTGGAAACATGTAACTTTATTTACAAGAAAGCAGCAGCAACTACACATGTGCATTAAACTCCATAACTAAAGAAGAACTCCACTGTAGAGGTTCCCCATGCTGTTAACACATTGGTTTACACAGATCATGTGATTGTACAATGCTGGATTATTCTTAAAGCTACAGTCCTACATTTCCCAAAACTATAATGTCTACATTCCTCCCCTTTAACTTTTCTGTATATTTTGTATTTACAAGGATATTTTTCTAATTACATGACAATATTTACACAGGTCATGAAATTACAAGTTCAGGTTTCAGGTGGTTTCCTGGTCCATGTGGAACATTGTAGCTCCACAACTTTGGCTTGTTTTGTAGGAACCACATTCTCTGGAACTGCATTAACATCAGATACCTCATTAATTACTTGCAATTCAGTGTCTTCGACTCTGACAAAGACATTAGGCATCTCTGTCCTTGGTTGAGCAACTTCAACAGGAACCACCGGTTCATTAATGGTTACAGGTGGAACATCATTTTGTTGGGGTATATCTCTTCTTCTTATATCATAGAGTCATAGGGGTCTACAGCACAGAAAAAGGCTCTTCGGCCCATCGGGTCTGCACCGGTTAAACAAGTACCTAACTATTCTAATCCAATTTTCCAGCACTAGGCCCATAGCCTTGTATGTCATGGCATTGCAAGTGCACATCCAAATACTTCTTAAATGTTATGAGGGTTTCTGCCTCTACCACCCTTTCAGGCAGTGGGTTCCAGATTGCCACCACCCTCTGGGTCAAAAAATTCTTCTTCACATCCCCTCTAAACCTCCTGCCCCTTACCCTAAATCAATGCCCCCTGGTTATTAATCCCTCCACCAAGGGCAAAAGTTCCTTCCTGTCTACCCTATCTATGCCGCTCATAATTTTATACACCTCAATCATGTACCCCCTCAATCTCCTCTGCTCCATGGAAAATAACCCCAGTCTATCCAATCTCTCCTCATAACTAAAACTCTCCAGTCCAGGCAACATCCTGGTAAATCTCCTCTGCACTCTCTCTCGTGCAATCACATTCTTCCTATAATGCGGATTCCTGAATCGCACGTAATACTCGAGCTGTGGCCGAACCAGTGCTTTATGTAGTTCCAGCATAACTTCCCTGCTCTTATATTCTATGCCTTGGCTAATAAAGGCAAGTATCCCATATGCCTCCTTGGCCCCCTTATCGACCTGCCCCACTACCTTAAGGGACCGGTGGACATGCACACCAAGGCCCTTCTGAACCTCGGTACCGCTCAGGATCCTACCATTCATTTTGTATTCCCATGTCTTGTTTGCCCTGCCCAAGGGCATCACCTCTCACTTATCCAGATTAAATTCCATTTGCCACGGATCAGCCCATCTGACCAGCCCGTCTGTATCCTTCTGTAATCTAAGGTTATCCTCCTCACTATTTACCACCCAACCAATTTTCATGTCATCCGCGAACTTATTGATCAACTCTCCTACATTTAAGTATAAATCGTTTATGTCCCTTGACCATCACACTCTGCTTCCTGCCACACAGCCAATTCTGGGTCCAATTTGCCAAATTGCCTTGGATCCCATGGGCTCTTAACTTCGTTATCAGTCTCCCACACGGGACCTTATGAAAAGCTTTGCGGAAGTCCATGTAGACTACGTCAAATTCATTGCCCTCATCTACACACCTGGTCACCTCTTCAAAAAACTCAATCAAATTTGTCAGACGTGACCTCCCCTTAACAAAACCATGCTGACTGTCCTTGATTAATCCCTGCCTCTCCAAGAGTAGATTAATTCTGTCCTTTAGAATTGCTTCCAATAGTTTCCCCACCATTGAGGTTAGATTGACTAGCCTGTAGTTTCCTAGTTTATCCCTTCCTCCCTTCTAGAAAAACAGTACCACATTGGCTGTCCCCCAGTCCTCTGGCACCTCTCCTGTGGCCAGAAAGGTATTGAAAATTATTGTCAGCGTCCCTGCTATCGCCTCCCTTGCCTCACTCAACAGCCTGGGATGCATTTCATCCGGGCCTGGAGATTTATCTACTTTTAAGTCTGCCAGACCACTTAGAACCTCCTCCCTTTCTATGATAATTTCTTTAATTATGTCACAGCCCTTCTGACTGATTTCCATACCCACATCGTCCCTCTCACTTGTGAACACCGATACAAAGTATTCATGTAGATCCCTACCTACGTCTTCTGGCTCCCCACACAAATTACCACTATGGTCCTTAATGGGCCCTACTGTTTCCCTAGTTGTTCTCTTACTCTTAGCGTATTTGTAAAATAACTTTGGATCTTCCTTTATTTTACCTGCATGATTTTTCATGCCCACTTTTTGCTCTCTTAATTTCCTTTGTAATTCCCCCCCTACACATTCCCTACTCCTCTAGGGCCTCCGCTATTTTGAGCCCTCGGTATCTGCCATAAGCCTCCCTTTTTCTCTTTATCCAAACCTGTATATCCCACGACATCCAGGGTTCCTTGGATTTGTTGGTCCCACCCTTTGTCTTTACTGGAATATGTTGGCTCTGTACTCTCCCTATTTCCTTCTTGAATAATCCCACTGCTCCGACGGACATTTACCTAAAAGTAGCTGCTCCCTGTCCACTCTGGCCAAATCATATCTGATATTATTAACATCAGCCTTCCCCCAATTTAGAACTGGTTTCTGGCCCATCCTTGTCCTTTTCCATAACCATCTTGAATCTAACGGAGTTATGATCACTATCTACAAAATGCTCCCCCAATGATACCTCTACCACTTGCCCGGCTTCATTCCTAAAATTAAATCCAGGACTGCCCCCTCTATTGTCGGACCTTCTACGTACTGGCTTAAAAAGCTCTCTTGGATGCATTTTAAGAATTCCGCTGCCTCTGAACCTATCACACTATGATTAACCCAGTTAATGTTGGGGAAATTGAAATCCCCCACTATTACTCCCCTATTATTTTTACACTTTACTGAAATTTGCCTACATATCTCCTGTTTTATTTCCCTCTGACTGTTTGGGAGCCTATAGTACACTCCCAGCAATGTGATTGCTCCTTTTTGTTTTTCAGTTCTACCCATATGGCTTCATTTGAGGAGCCTTCTAAGATGTCACTCCTCCTTGCTGATGTAATTGATTCCTTGATCAATATTGCGATACCCCCTCCTCTTTTACCTCCTTTCATGTCTCACCTGAAGACCCTATTTCCTGGAATATTGAGCTGCCAATCCTGCCCCTCTCTCAACCATGTCTCTGTGGCAGCAATGACATCATACTTCCATGTGTTAATTTGTGCCTTCAACTCATCTGCCTTATTTGTCAGACTCCTTGCATTAAAATAAGTACCACTCATCCTTGCCAAACTCCCTTGTGCCTTAACTGGCCTATAATTTCTGTGCCTTCCAGACTTACTTGCTCTCTCTTCTAATTTAGGCTGTGCATCTAACCTCCTCTCAAGATCCCATCCCCCTGCCAAGTTAGTTTAAACCCTCCCCAACAGCACTAGCAAACCTCCCCACAAGGATCTACATGCTTACGGGTGATCCGGCCCTCCACTTCCACATGGTACGATAATGGTGCAGCCACAGAGCTCACTTTACCAGGTAACTACTTCGGTCCTCCACCGAAATTCTTTACATACACTGCTTCTGCAGTAAATTGTTACTCACAACTTTGCAATTCATGAGTTGCTTTTTTGGTTCCCTTGACTTTTCTCCACCTTCCCCTCCAAATTGGGAAGTATCAGGCTTAGTCTTGTCCGAAGATGGCACATCATCAGTAATTCTGCTTCCTCCTCCTATATGTCGTCTTCTTTTTTACCACAGAATTTAATCTCGGCCTTCTTTTTGACTTCACTGTCGGCCAGATTTCTCTCAGCTGAAATCTCAACTTGTCTTAGTTCCGTAGTTGAGCTACCCATGACTTCATCGACTTTTGCTTTCAAAGCCTCTTTAGCTTCAGTTGATTGTTCAGCTCTTCTGTCTCCTTGTATCGTTGGCTTCCTCCTGGAAACTTGAACATTGCTGCATCTTTTTGCCAATTGGTTCTTAAGTTTGTTCAGAGAGGTGTTAAGTTCTTCCTGTTTCTGTAATTTTTTAGAGGTACAAACTTTGACCTGAGGGACCTTTGTAGTGTAGACCTTTCAATAGGTTTTCCTTTTCTTTGCGAAGCTCACTCACTTCATCTTGAATTCTGTCATTCAGCAGAGTCTCCTTGAGTTTCTTCTGCTGTTCTTCCATGTCATTGTTTAAGATAGTCTTCACTTCTTCAGATTGCTGAATGTTTACATGCTCTTTTTCATTCTGCTGCGGTCCTTGGACTCTTCAGGCTCTTTCTGAAGTACTTTGCCTTGTTCCTTTTTCAAGACATGAACTCTTCCAGCTTCCTTTTGAAATCTCACTGGCCAATCAAGGTTAACTTCCCTCAACCAATTTCGACCTAGAAAGCTTGATCCTCTGCCTTTTAATACCATCACTGGTAACAGTGTCGTTTGGTTTCTATAATGATCAGTTACTCTGCTGATACCTTTTATCTGGATTTCTTTGCCTGTGTATGTTTTCGACTTGGTAGATGTTGTTCCAAATTTAATTGTTGATCACCTTTATTTAAATATCTGAAGGTGTGTTCTCCTAATACAATGGTAGAAGCACCTGTGTCTACTTCCATTTTTAATGGTTTACCATTCACTTGCACTGTAACAAATATTGGCTCTGTCTTCCCAACTTTCATGTTGAATAATGAATAATCGTCAGAATTCGTTGTTTCTGCCTCTTCTACACTATAGACTTCATTGGACTTCATTTGTTGGTTGGAGGCCTGTTTAAATCTTGCTTTTCACTGTCTCATTATGTGTCCTCTTCTGTGACAAAAATAACATTCTAAAATAACATTTTAAATTGCCAATTGCTAGAAGCCTGATTATTTCCACATTAATGAAAGTTATTTTTCGCTTTAGTTGCTGAGCTGTTTCCTCTCAGTTTTCGGTTAGAGGGGGTGTTTCCGGCTTTGTTCCAGAGTCCCGGCTTTTATAGAGTTGATCTTCAGACAACTTTTCTTAGAGGAAACGTTTACTTTTATTTACAAGAAAGCAGCAGCCACCAAACGTGTGCATCAAACTCCATAACTAAAGAAGAACTCCACTGTAAAGGTTCTGTGCTGTTAACACATTGGTTTACACAGATCATGCGTTCCTACAACACAAGATTATTCTTAAAGCTGCAGTCCTACATTTCCCAAAACTATAATTACTGCAGCCTGCTTCCCACAGCAGATTCTGCCTATCCTTGACAGGAGCCGGAGGAAGCAGATCATGGAGAGAGCAAGATCATGAGGAGAGTAGAGCATGGAGAGAGCTCTAGGAAAGCAGAGGAAATGAAAGAGCACAGGGGGACCAGAGCATCCCTCCTGCTGCCTTTCATTTGATTACTCTTGGCATGGTCCCCTGGGCAGTTGCCCACCCTTATGACTGGCCCTCGGTTGCAGAATCCCAAGAAAGTCTCTACAGACTCCTGGACGTCCATGGACCCCACTGCGCTAAAAGCGCCCCTCTAATGATAAAATGCTGCTGACAGTATTTGTCTAGGTGCGTACTTCAAAAACAAAGAAGTCTGTGTGTTATGATTTCAAAAAATGCAATCGAGTTATGTTCTTCCTATATAAATTTAAAATTAGCTTTTTAACTTTTATGTTTTATTCAGCATGTGTAGTAGTTTGAGTACCAATCCAACTGCACTTATTTATATAGCTGTGTTTTTATATAGTTGTGTAATCATATAGCAATCTATTAATACTTATAAATATAGATCAGATAAATGTGTCACATTTAAAAGCTTTACGTACAGCTTCCATTGTATTTTGGTATTTGTGTGTTATCAAACCTGATAAGCTGATTGTGGATACGAGAACATTTTTCTCCAGGTGATTTATGAAATCTGCAGCATAAAGCTGTCTTTTTATAAAAACCTTCCTCTGAAGTAATTTTGGCATATTTCTTCAACCAAAAGTACAGTTTAGTTCTGCTCCGCATAGAATGTTGCCTCAGATACTTCATCAAAAGTAGACATTGCAGAGCATGATTGCAAAAAGCTTGACTAAACTGGAGGGAAAATGTTATAACAATTAAGAAACTTTTCTTTTTCTTTTCTCCCTTTTTACCATTTAGCTTTTCCCAGCCAACAAGATGTACAGAAATACGAATCTTCCACTGCCACCATCCAGCTCCCTTGATGGTACTGCAATGGTTGGAGGTCTTTTCGTGGAGGATTTTTTTTTCATTTGTTCATGGGATGTGGGTGTCGCTGGCTAGACCAGCATTTATTGCCCATCCATAAATGCCCTTGTTCAGAGGACATTTGAAGAGTCGCATGTAAGCCAGACCAGGTAAAGACAGCAGGTTTTCTTCCCTAAAGTAAAGCAGAGGGGTTTTTTACAACAATTCATCATCAGACTTTTAATTCCAGATGGTTTTTTTACTGAATTCAAATTTCACCACCTGCCAGGGTGAGATTCAAACCCAGGTCTGTTACCTTGGATCATCACCTTGGATCCCTGGGTTATTAGTCCAGTGACAATACCACCATGCCACTGCCTAAACTGGCAGGATTTGTTACCAAATATGAATTGTGATTAAGTGGCTGGTTGGAGTTGGCTGTTAAATTGCTAGGGAGATCATTAATTCAGCCTTAACTGCTGGTTCATGTGTTGAGCATGAGTCTATTCTTAGGGCCATGGGCTGGGTGATTTCTGTAATATATTTATAAAAATGCAAATAGAAAAGAAAACAGTGTCAAAGGACTGATGGATGGCTAAAGTTATTCTATATGTTAAAGTGGAGATAGAACAAATCCAGGGAACTAGGGAATAATTAACATAATGTCTGAGATAGGAAGCATATTGGAATCTTTACTCAGAGATTTAGTAGAAGAAGATCAGAAAATGAAAATCAATACAGAATAGACAGCATGGATTTTAGAGGGGGGCAGTCATGCTTGAACAGCCTTATTGAATTGTTTGCAGTAACAGGGTAGATAAAGGTAATGTAGTAGATAGAATATATTTGTGTTTCCAAAAAGGCCTTTGATAAATTACCACAGAATAACTAATAACTAAGGAGAGAGCATGGTGCGTTAGGGGACAAGTAGCTAAGTGGATAGCAAGCTGACTAGAAAAGGTGAAACAGCGAGAAGGGACTTAATGGTAATTGCTCAGAGTGGCAGAAAGTAGGGTGTGGTGATCCTTAGGAACAGGTGCTAGACCACCATTGTTCACTATTTACATAAATGATTTGGGCTCAAAAGTACTTTTTGCACCAAATTGGTTACAGGGGCCAGCAGGGGTGGGTTGGGTTGGGAGGGTGGCGTGAGGTGAGGTGGCTGGTGGTGAGGGCAGGGGTTATAATTAACACTGAGGAAGACTGATGAAATACAAAAGACTTGAATTAAAATGCAGAATGTAGGTATAAATTTCAATAGAGGTGAGAACGAAGTGGAACCTTTTGTTAGGAGGAATAAAGGGGCTGCATAATCCTTGGGAATAAGAACGCAAATGGGTTAGAAGTGCCCAAGAATCTTGGGATACACACTCTCAGATCTTTAGAAGTAGCAGCGGGGATTAATAAAGCTTTTAAATATGTAAATAAAACTCTTGGGCTCATTTATAGAGGAATACAATTCAGATGTAGGAAAGTTAGGTAAAATTTATTTCAATCCTTGGTTAGACCACACTTGCAATACTGTGTCCAGTTCTGGTTTTCATCTTACAAAAAGGAATGGTGAATGTGCATTGATAATGAAGAAGATACAACGCTGTAGAATATGTTGTTCTGTAGAGGCTAATTTACATGAAATGGAGATTGACAGAATTGTTCATTTATGTGGGAGGGAAAAGAGTGTTATTTTAAAAATTTCAAAAAGATTTACTAGTGTTATAAAATCTCGATGAGGCTATCCTGAAGATCTTTTATTTAAAAAACTATTATGTTGTATATGCCATTTTCATTATTTATTACCAAAGTATTTGTAATAGGATGATTAGAGTGGCTCATTGGCCACTGTTCATTACTTCTGACAAAAGATTCTGAAATATGACTTTAGGTCAGCTGTAGTTCAGCGATAACTGACCTTTTGTTTTGCTTGTTGCAGTATCTATGCTCATATAAGACAGCCTGTGTAGAAAATGAAACGTCCCTACTTTCCAGCAAGATATACTCTTGAAAATCTAAGACCAATGTATGAGTCAACTATAAGGAGCATATCTTTTTATTTCTGTTTGACTATTATAAAGAGCCTATCTTTTTATTTTCTGTTGGATTGTGGATTAAAATTACAGTGGTTGCAAATATGTAAGACAAGTCCACTGGAATAGGATGAGAGATATATACAATGTTGCAGTCCTGGAACAGAGTGTGCCATGAAAGACAAGATGGCATCAGAAAGAAGTCCTGTACCAAGGCATAAAAGCAAAAAACTGCGGATGCTGAAAATCCAAAGCAATAAAAATACCTGGCAAACTCGCGGGTCTGACAGCATCTGTGGAGAGGAACACAATTAACGTTTCGAGTCCGTATGACTCTTCAACAGAGCTAAAGAAAAATACAAAAGAGGTGAAATATAAGCCGGTTTAAGGGGGGCTGGGACAAGTAGAGCTGGATAGAGGGCCAGTGATCGGTGGAGATAGCCAAAAGATGTCATAGACAAAAGGACAAAGAGGTTTTGAAGGTGGTGATATTATCTAAGGCATGTGCTAGTAGGTGACATTAAGAGTAGAAAGGATGAGCAAGGTACAGATAGCTCTAGTTGTGGTGGGCTGGGGTGATGGGAAGGGATTGAAATAGGATAAAAGGTAGAGATAAAGCAATGGATGGAAATACATCTAAAAATAACGGAAATAGGTGGGAAAAGAAAAATCTATATAAGTTATTGGAAAAAAGGGGGATCGGAAAGGGGGTGGGGATGGAGGAGAGACTTCATGATCTAAAATTGTTGAACTCAATATTCAGTCCGGAAGGCTGTAAAGTGCCTAGTCAGAAGATGAGGTGCTGTTCCTCCAGTTTGCGTTGAGCTTCACTGGAACCATGCAGCAGGCCCAAGGACGGACATGTGGGCATGAGAGCAGGGTAGAGTGTTGAAATGGCCAGGGAAGTCTGGGTCATGCTTGTAGACAGACCAAAGGTGTTCTGCAAAGCGGTCACCCAGTCTGCGTTTGGTGTCTCCAATGTAGAGGAAACCACATTGGGAGCAGCGAATGCAATAGACTAAATTGAGGGAAGTTCAAGTGAAATGCTACTTCAGTTGAAAGGAGGGGAAGTAAAGGGGAAACCGCAGAAGGTGCAATACCTGCCCCTTTACTTGCACTCTCCTTACTGACCAAGGGCCCAAACACTCCTTTCAAATTCCAGCAAAATCACAAAATCACAGAATTGTTACAGCACAGAAGGGGCCATTTTGCCTGTTATGTCTGCACCAGTTCTCTGAATGAGCAATTGACCTAGTGCCATTTCCCTGCCTTTTCCTCATAACTCTGCACATTCTTCCTTTTCAGACATTAATCCAATTCCCTTTTGATTGTCTCAATTGAACCTGCCTCCACCACACCATCAGGCAGCATATTCCAGATCTTAACCAGTCACTGCGTGAAAAAAATTTTCCTCATGTCTCCATTACTTCTTTTGCCTTAAACCTTAAATCTGTGCCCTCTCGTTTTGATTCTCCAAGTATTTATATTTTATGCTGTGAACGTTGTGCAATTACCAGGAAAGGATATGCATGCATCTGAGGTACAGACAAGTTCCCTTGCCCTCCCTCTGCCCTTTTTAGTGTACTGAATCTTGATGAGATACAGTACACAAGTGCCAGAAGCCCTCCACGACCTCAGTAAATTATTATATTTCACTTTTGAGTGTGGACATTGAGTGTTATCATGCAGTTTAGAAGTGAGAGGAATCATAACCTGATCCTGTGACCATTTATTCAAGCATATTTTCGAATCGGGAGCCGATTGATCACAATTTAAACCAAGGAATGATGGACTGGTATTTCGCCACATCCCCTTCACACATTCCCAAAGCACAGGGCTACTGGTGTTAGTTGTAGTCCCACTGTCCTGTTCCACTAGATGCAATGAGCTCATTTGTCTCAATGTCTTAATGCCACATTAGGCAGTAGATTTATCCATAGAGCCATTGGGGAAATTGATAAAGACCATTTCCTATTAAAATTTTATTGAAGTGCACTTTACCTCTGAAAAATTGCTATTTGCCATATTTGCATATATGAGGCCTCAGTGCAAATCCCTGTGGAGCACCAATTATTACATTCCTGGAGCCAGAGAACAAATCCTTTGTCCTGATTTTCTGTCTCCCATCCAACCAGTGACCTATGCCATAAAGTGACCCTGAGTTCCTTGCACGCTTATTTTTGATAATCCCTTGGTCAGAGCCTTATAACTTCTTTGGAAGTGAGTTTGATAAAGTAAGCTGCTTTTGGATGACCTTTTTCCTGACTGCACTAACTAAACGGCATTGAGACAATTGGTGGAGATATGGTTAAAACATATTTAAGAGTGGAAGTGGAAAAAAAGAACGAGTATAATTTCTGGAACTGTGAGTAAATAAGTAAAGAATCTGTGGAAGACTCCCTGATCTTTTCATATTCTGTTTATGTTGTAATTGCAGGCTGAGAAGTACGATAATCGATACATTGCTAGTTCATCAGAACTACAGGGACATTTTCAACTGGACATTGATGTTGCTGGCATAGTGTTCACACACCACCCCATGTTTAGTCGTGAGCATGTGTTGGCAACCAAATTGGCCCAGCTGTATGACCAGTATCTATTTCGAAAACAGAAAAATCTTGCCAGCCTTTACTCTGACAAGGTATGAACATTAATCCATGAGACCTAAGCTGAGGACAAGTGATCATATAACCCCAAAGTCATAACAGTAATAAGAGTCAGGAGTGAAGAACCTAGAGTAGATTTTAAGCAAGTACTGGTGCAGGGAAAGCGGGAAAGAACAGAAGGGAAGATTTGTGATAGGGTGGAAGGCAGGAGAAATTATATGATGAAAGGGATGATGGAGTAAGGCAAGAGGAAATGGTAATGAGGCAAGTAAAGAAACAAAAATGAGTCTAGCAGAGGTGTAAATGAGAAAAGCAGAATCATCACCAACAGCTGCCATCTGAAGAAAAGCAGAAGAGGTTATGATCTGAAATTGTTGAACTCAATGTCAAGTCCAGAGGCTGTAAGGTGCCTCAGCGAAAGATTGAGTTACTGTTCCTTGCGCTTACATTGAGTTTCATTGGAACAGTGTAGGAGGCCAAGGACAGAACAGAAAGTTAAAATGGCAGGTAAAAGGAAGCTTGGGGTCATGCTTGCAAACTTAATGGAAGCGTACTGCAAAGCAATCACCCAATCTGTATTTCATCTCTACAGTTTAATGGAGACCACATCATGAGCAACGAATGCAATATACTGAACTGAAGGAAGTACAAGTAAATCGCTGTTTCTCTTGGAAGAAATGGTTGGGGTCTTGGACTTGGGAAGGGAGGAAGTAAAAGGGCAGATGTTGTATCTTCTGCCTTATGAGAAGATTCTGGGGGAAGGAGGGGTGGGAGGTGTGGTGGGTGATTAAGGTGTGGACCAGGGTGCTGTGGAGGGAACAGTTCCTTCGGAATGCTGAGGGGGCAAGGGGAAGAAGGGAAAATGTGATCGGCGGTGACATCATGGAAATGGCTCAGGGTGATCCATTGAAGGTAGAGGCTATAACTTCATTAATTTTATATATTTAGAAGCTTAAAACTGAGAAATTGACAGCACTCACGTCCGATTAAGAATTGCCATCATGCTTATGTATTAGATTTTGATACAATATAACTAAGTTTGGAGTTGATTGATTTTTATTTTTAAAATTTATTTTTGGTTGAATGATGAACGTTTCTGTTTAAACATGCTTTATAATACTGTTGAACCATTTTATTATTCCCTTGTTCTTGGAATACAGAACTGACCAACTCTACTTAGAATTAATAACAAAAAATAAAAAATACCTGGAAAAACTCAGCAGGTCTGGCAGCATCGGCGGAGAAGAGTACAGTTGACGTTTCAAGTCCTCATGACCCTTCAACAGACCCTTCTGTTGAAGGGTCATGAGGACTCGAAACGTCAACTGTACTCTTCTCCGCCGATGCTGCCAGACCTGCTGAGTTTTTCCAGCTAACTTTTATTTTTTGTTTTGGATTTCCAGCATCCCCAGTTTTTCTTGTTTTTATCTACTTAGAATTAAATTGGCGTTAAATGCCCCTTTGAAGTGACTGGTATGGTTTGTTTCCAGTTGTGTGCTCTAAGGAATGCAGTGAAGAACATTATTGATGATCATAATGTGACAAGTTCAGTGGCACAGCGAAGACTTATGGAATATAAATCTGAGATCAGGTGAGGCTGATATGATTGTGTTCAAAGTTAACCAAATTCTAATTGAGCTTTTACTCGCTAATAACTCATCATTCTCATATGCTATAGATTTTAGTGACACTTGCTGACCTGAATGATATTCTTTCTTATCCACTAGTCTTAACAAAAAAAAGTCAGAATGAGTGTAAAGCAGATTTTAGAACAATGCTAAATGAAGGAAACTATACCCTGATGTAACCCTTCCTCTTTAGAATGCTAGTACTCATTGATACCCAACTTTCACTTCGGTTCCGATGATGCCATTTTCCATAGTAGTGCTCCTGACATGTCTTCCTTCTTCCTTCACCAAGGTTTCCCACCCACGGTAGTTGACAGGACTGTCACTGACCTAATTTCCTCTGAAGATCTTCCCTCCACAGCTTCCACCCTCAGACAGCTCGCTTCTACCTCCTCCCCAAAATCCACAAACAGGGCTGTCCTGGTAGATCGATCGTGTCAGCCTGTTGCTGCCCCACAGAACTCATTTCTTCATTTCTTGATTCCATTCTCTCTCCCCTTGTCCAGTCACTTTCCACCTACACCCGCGATTCCCCTGATGCCCTACATCATATCAACAATTTTCAGTTCCCTGGACCCAACTGCCGCCTCCTCACCATGGACGTCCAATCCCTCTACACCTCCATCCCTCACTAGGATAGTCTGAGGGCTCTCCGCTCCTTCCTCGAACAGAGGCCTGAACAATCCCCATCCACCACTACTCTCCCCCGTCTGGCTGAACTTGTTCTCTCACTGAACAATTTCTCCTTAAACTTGTCTCACTTCCTCCAAACAAAAGTTATGCCTCTGGGTACCTGCATGGGCCCGTTACGCCTGTCTCTTTATGGGTTATGTGGAACATTCCTTGTTCCAGTCCTACTTAGGTCCCCTCCCACAACTCTTTTTTTCTGTACATCGATATCTGTTTCAGTACCGCTTCATGCTCTCGTCTGGACCTGGAAAAATTTATTAATTTTGCTTCCAATGTCCACCCCTCCATCATATTCACATGGTCCATCACTGGCACTTCCCTTCCCTTCCTTGACCTCTCTGTCTCAATCTCTGGTATAGACTGTCCACCAATATTCATTACAAGCCCACTGACCCCCACAGCTACTTTGACTACAACTCCTTACACCCTTCTTCCTGTAAGGACTCCATCCCAGTCTCTGAGCTCCTTTGCCTCTGTCGCACCTGTTCTGATGATGCCACTTTCCAAAACAGTGCTTCTGACATGTCTTCCTTCTCCCTTAAGGGAGGTTTCCCACCCACAGTGATTGACAGGACGCTCAACCGTGTCTGACCCATTTCCCGTGCCTCTGCCCTCGCACCTTCCTCCTCCTCCCAGAACCATGTTAGGGTCCCCCTTGTCCTCACTTTTCACCTCACCAACTTACACATTGATAGGACCATCCTCTGCCATTTTCGCCAACTCCAGAATGATGCCACCACCAAACACATCTTCCTTTCACCCCTCTTGGCGTTCCATTGGGACCGTTCCCTCCAGGACACCCTGGTCCAATCCTCCATCACACCCAACACCTCAACCCCATCTCACGGCACCTTCCCATGCAATTGCAGAAGGTGCAACACTTGCCCCTTTACTTCCCCCCCTCCTCACTGTCCAACGGCCCAAGCACTCCTTTCAAGTGAAGCAGCACTTCACTTGCACTTCCTTCAATTTGGTCTACTGCATTCACTGCTCCCAATGTGGTCTCCTCCACATTGGAGAGAACAAACGCAAGACTGGGTGACCGCTTTGCGGAACACCTTTGGTCTGTCAGCAAGCATGACCTAGACCTTCCTGTCGCTTGCCATTTCAACACACCGCCCTGCCTCCACCTATCACTGGCCTTCTAACCAGCTTCACCTGTTCCATCCCCATTAAACATTATATATTTCACCACATTTTTACTTCCCTTTAGTCCTGAAGAAGAGTCATACAAATTTGAAACGTTAACTCTGCCTTTCTCTCCTCAAATGCTGTCAGACCTACTGAGTTTTTCCAGCAATTTTTGTTTTTGTCCCAACTTTCACTTGTTGCAACATGTATTATTATTTCCATTAATCTTTGAAGCACTCATATCATATCATTACATTTTGTTCCAGCTGCGTATAACTTGGACCATAGTGTGATTTGCTTTTTAACTGGAAGAGCAGGGTGTGGGCGGGAGCTACTATCTTCTCTCTTTTCCCCATGACTTTTCTGAGTGCAAGCTGTTGGCCCACCGTTCATTCTAGACTGTTACTAAGAGGAGCATGAAGCCAGTGTTGTATGGATTTAGAAGTGGGAATTATCGTGAAATGGGACAGTGAAACACAGCACCAGGTCAACAGAACTTGTGCTGTGGCTCAGTTTTTCCCACCCTATGATAATGGATCAGGTAAAGCAGCGATATCCAAAATTCACAGGTTCAGGGTTTTGTGGCTTATTGTTTTACAGCAAAACATTTTCTTCAGGTTTCCAAAAGATGTATAGTTAACAGTGGAAATACATGGTGTGCTTTAATATTTGATATTTTTTGTTGCAGAGTGTAACAACTTCCTACATTGAATGATGTTACTAGTAGCGTTTGATACCAGCCACTTGATGGTGCTATGCAGAATAAGAGTGTTTAGTTCTGCTTCTGAACAATACACACATGTCACTGAAGTCCATCACAACAACAACCAAATTTATTATGGAGAATTGCAAATGTTATATCCTTGTTCAAAAAGGATTTAAAGATAAACCCAGCAGCTAAAGACCCTCAGTTTAACCTCAGTGGTGGGGATGCTTTTGGAAACTAACTTGGGGCAAAATTAATAGTCACTTAAGAAAATGTGAGTTAGTTAAGGAAAGCCAGCATGGATTTGTTAAGGGCAAATTGTGTTTATCTAACTTGCTTGAGTTTTTTAAAGAAGTAATGGAGAGGGTTGATGAGGGTAATGCTGTTGATGTGGTGTAAAAGGACTTCCAAAAGGCATTTGATAGAGTGTTGCGCAACAGATTTGTGAGCAAAGTTAGAGATCATGGAATAAAAGGGACATTAGCAACATGGATATGAAATTGGCTGAGTGACAGGAAACAGAGTAGTGGTTAATTGTTGTTTTTCAGACTGGGGGGACGAAGGTGCATAGTGTAGTCCTCCAGTGGTTAGTTTTAGGACCTCTGCCCTTCCTGGCATACATTAATGACCTAGACCTTGGTGTACAAGGCACAATTTTGAAATTTGTGGACAATACTAAACTTGGAATTATTGTGAACTGTGAGGGGGATAGCATAGAACTTCAAAAAATATAGGTTATTAGAATGGGGGGAAATAAGTGGCGGATGAAATTTAACGTAGAGAAGTATGAAGAGATTTATTTTGGTAGGAAGAACATGGAGAGAAAATATAAAACGAAGGGTATAATTCTAAAGAGAGTGGAGGAGAAGAGGGACCTGAATGTACATGTGCATAAATCGTTGAAGATGGCAGGACAGGCTGAGAGCACACTTAATAAAATATGTGGCGTTCTGGGCTTTATCAATAGGGGCATAGTGTACAAAGCAAGGAAATGATGTTAAACTTGTATAAAACACTGGCTTGGCCTCAACTGGAGTATTGCATCCAGCTCTGGACACCACACTTTAGGAAGGATGTGAAGGCATGAAAGAGTGCAGAAAAGATTCACAAGAATGGTTCCAGGGATGAGGAACTTCAGTTGCGTAGATGGATTGGAGAAATTAGGCAACATAATATTTTCTAATTTAAAGTCTGAAATGTTGATTTGGAAACATAATGATATTTATATAATTTGCCATATTGGAACTGTTTGCTAATGGGGATGAAGTTTGAATTAAAGTTAATTGGTATTAGAATGTGCTAACCACTGAGATAAGAACACACTGGGAAACACAACACACTTCTCTTGGTAAAATGCGTAACTCTCCATTCCTTCCACCCTCCATCAAAAACACCTTCAGAGGACTATCTATCTAAATAAGGTGGGAGAGAACCAGATTCCGTCTGTCTAGTTCACCCGACAGTACACAGGCTCTGGAGTCCAGGGAATAAGTTCGCTAAGGTCAGCATTAAGATGGTAATAACTCCAGCTGACAGACAGCTTTCTTGTGTACACAGTAATGCATACCACCCCGCAATCACACCCCCTCCACCCCCACCCGCAGGCCCTGCTGGCAGCATCTGTGGAAAGAGAAACAGTGTTAACGTTTCAGGTCTGTAAGTTTTAGTAAAAGGCCACAGACCTGAAACGTTAACTCTGATTCTCTCTCCATAGATGGTGCCAGACCTGCTGAGTCTTTGGTGTTTTACTTCTGGCTTATTGTCTGTGAGAATACTTCAGTGTGATTGGCTATTTACCTTGCTTAATGCTGTCACTGCTGCTAGATACCTGGAGATCCCCTTCACTTGGTGCTACATTCAAACTAACATTGGGAAAGGAAAAATCCACACCAGAGATTGCCAAACCTTTGTTAACCACTTTCTGTAAGGCCTTCAGCTGGTGTCATCATTTTACTTTCCCAAATTATTTCCCTTTTCCTTTGGCTAAGTTGCTTTGACCAGATGTGGCTCCATGAGTGTCAGCAGCCCTCCAGTACCTCATCCATGTAGCAGCTTTTCATGTGGAAACCCAAATAGTGTCAATGTGCTTTTTGACATTTCATGTCTGTAATTAGGATAAAAGATCACAGACCTGAAACGTTAACTCTGATTCCCTCTTCACAGGTGGTGCCAGACCTGCTGAGTATTTCCAGCATTTTCCGTCTTTATTATTTTATTTCTGGTTCATTGTCTGTGAGGATACTTCAAAATGGTTGGCGGTAGTGTAGTGGTAATGTCACCATTCTAGTAATCCAGTGGGGACATGGGCTCAAATCCCACCATGGCAGCTGGTGGAATTTAAGTTCAATTAATACATCTGGAATTGAAATTGGTAATAGTGACCATGAAATCATTGTCAATTGTCATGAAAACCCATCTAATGCCCCGTTAGGGTAGAAAGTCTATCGTCCTTACCTAGCCTGGCCTGCATGTGACTACAGACCACAGTAATCTGGTTGACTCTTAAATGCCCTCCCAAGCCGCTACAAAGCCGACAAAAAGGAATGAAACTGGAAACGGCAAAACCACCCCTGTCGACCCTACAAAATCCCCCTTACTAATATCTGGAGCTTGTGGCAAAATTGGGAGATCTGTCAGACTAGTCAAGCAACAGCCTGTTGCGGTGATATGCATGGAATCATACCTTATAGACAATGTCCCAGACACAACTATCACCAATCCTGGGTATGTCCTGTCCCACCAGAGGTGGCGGCACAATGGTATACAGTCAGGAGGGAGTGGCTCTGGGTGCAACGTTGATTCTGGACCCGATGAAGCCTCATGACATCAGGTCAAACATTGGGAAGGAAACCTCCTGCTTATGACCACTTACTGCTCCTCCCCTCAACTGATGAATCAGTGCTCCTCCAAGTTGAACACCACTTAGAGGAAGCACTGAGAGTGGCAAGTGCACAGAATGTACTCTTTGTCAGGACTTCAATAACCATCACCATGAGTGGCTTGGTAGCACCACCTCGGAGCGAGCTGACTGAGTCCTAAATGACATAGCTGCTAGACTGGGTCTGCAGCAGGTGGTGAGGAAACCAACAAGAGGGAAAATCCTACTTGACCTTGTTCTCAGCAGTCTACCTGTCACAGATCCATCTGTCCATGACAATATCGGTAGGAGTGACCACTGCACAGACCTTGTAGAGACGAAGTCCTGCCTTCACATTGAGGATACCCTCCATTATGTTGTGTGGCACTACCACCGTGCTAAATGGGAGGGCATGCCAGGAGCAGCACCAGGCACACCTAAAATTGAGATGTCAAGCTCGTGAAGCTACAATACAGGGCTACTTGCATGCCAGATAGCATAAGCAGCAAGTGATAGACAGAGCTAAATGACCCCAAAATCAACGGATCAGATCTAAGCTCTGCAGTCCTGCCACATACAGCCGTGAATGGTCGTGGACAATTAAGCAACTCATTGGAGGAGGAGGAGGGTCCACAGATATCCCCATCCTCAATATTGGAAGAGCCCAGCATATCATTGAAAAAGACAAGGCTGAAACATTTGCTGCAATCTTCAGCCAGAAGTGCCGAGTGGATGATCCATCTCAGCCTCCTTCTGAGATGCCAGTCTTCAGCTAATTCGATTCACTCCATGAGATATCAAGAAATTGCTGAAGGCCTGGATATTGCAAAAGCTATAGGCCCTGACAATATTCTGGCAATAGTACTGAAGACTTGCGCTCCAGAACTTGCTGTGCCCTTAGCCAAGCTGTTCCAGGACAACTACAACACTGCCATCAACCCAGTCAAGATCATCATAGACAGGGCGTAACAGTCAGCAGGCTGTCTCCACCTCCACTGTGGATGTCCGGAGAGCACCAAGACATAGTGGCAGGGTTAGGAAGGTTAAGAAAATGTAGTTTCACAACATGGGCACAGGTGTTAATCACTTGTGCATAATGTTCACTATTGTAAATAAACTCCCAAAAATATCTCCCTGCCTATGGCTCCTTGTTCTAATGAGCAGTGTTCATGTCACTCAGATGTGAAACCTTACTGCACAAGATGAAGGCAGGTGTCTCAGTCCAGGGCTTCTTCCCTGTGCTCTGTGCAGCCTTCAGACCAAAGTGATGGTCCAGCCTCACACTCTCTGGAAATATTACTGATGCCTGCACCTCAGTGGTGCTTGTCATTGCTGCCAGAATGTCGTGGGTAGGTGTCACAGAGTTCCATCATTCTCCCTGTTTGCTCTCAGCACCTTTAAGGTGGGGCTGGCCCCCATCTCTTCAACATCTGGGACTGGTGATGCTGTGTTTCTGAAGGGGACAGGTGCTGGAGGCAGACAAAGAATCAGATGCTTTTAAAGTTTCACAGCTGTGTCTCTATTATATGACCCTGATCACAGAGTGCAAGTGTGGCAGTGGCCCCCTCCTCGGCCTGTGGAGCTGGGACTACTGGGGTCACAGGAAGAGGGGATTTGGATGGCCAGACACTCTGAGTCACCTGGGTGGATGGTCCAGGAGTGTGCACCTGCTGATTCTCCTCCCTATGGGTGCCTGATGGCTCCAGGCTGAATCCTTGAGGAGAAGGGGAAGCTGGATTGAGATCAAGCTACCCCATACCACACTCGCATACACAGTGTTAGAGGCCAACTATGGCATCAGCGATGGAGTTCAGTCCCCACAGCAGTGCAGGAGTGATGTCCTGGACCAAGGTCTCCATGGCAGCTAACATCCTACCAGTGTTAATGTCAGTGCGTTGGCATGCCAGCATCTATCACTTTAGAGTGAAGACAGACTGACTCCTCCTTCATGCCTTGCAATCTGAGGAGTGCAGCGGACATCTCTCCCTGATATTCCTGAGCATGCCTTTGGACTCGGTTATGACACAGTTGTGGAGCTGCAGAGGCTTGTCATCTGACATGGACTCAAACATTTCGGGCCTCCAGCAGTTCCCTGAGTGCCAGGGACTCAGGGAGCCCCTGCCGCGGCCTGCTGTGGATCAGAAA
This sequence comes from Carcharodon carcharias, assembly GCF_017639515.1. NCBI lineage: Eukaryota > Metazoa > Chordata > Chondrichthyes > Lamniformes > Lamnidae > Carcharodon > Carcharodon carcharias. The sequence continues at coordinate 113,668,331 of NC_054467.1, forward strand.
GTGCTGTGCGCTCACCAGATTGTAATCCCGAGGCTACTCTATATCTAGGTCCCACCGAGGTGTGTGTCTCTGCACTGGTGGAGGGTGTGGGTGAGCATTGTGACGGGACTTCAGGGAGGATGCCTCCAGATTCCTTTTTAGAGGTTTCTTCAGGGCTTGATTGGAGGCTCTGGGTCATGAGCTCCATCAGCTGTTTCTCAGATATGCCTGCGAAAGCAAGGAGAGATAATTAGTGCATGCAGAGGTCTGCGGAACTGGATACATCACTCATAGCATGGTTGTCCGTTGGATGTTGGACTGCTGGACCCTCACTTGGTAGAGCACTATCGACCTCACCGTCAGCACAGGAATGGTCCAGTTCCTTGCTGGCCAAGCTGGATGGCTCTATTTTCAAAGTCCCTGAGAACCTTGATTTCATGCATTCCTCCAGCAGACCTCTCTTTCTTGTGTGCCAGCTTGTCCTGCATGAAGAGAGATGGAGAGTGTGTAAACAGGACGCCTTCCAGGCCAGATGATAATTTTGCCTGGCCAATGTGGGTGGTGAGTGGTCCTATGGATGAGGACAATGAAAGTGTGTGTGAGAGAGTGAATGGTGATGTCCTTTGAACTGGCAGTGAGTGAGGGCCCTGTGGATGCGTGATGGGTTTTTGATTGTGTGAGTTGAGTGTGATGAGAAGGGTGACTTTCCTGGCAGAATGAAAGAAATCATCCATCCTCGTGTGGCAGTGGGTGGCTGTTCTCTTTAGCAGGGCATTAGCGCTGAATACTGCTGCCACTGCCTCCCATGCTGGATTGGTGATGTTGATGCCCATCCTGCAGCCAGTGAGTGCAGAGGACCTCACGGCAGGCCTCTATTGTGACCGAAAGGTGCTGGATGGACACATCATTGAACCTGAGGCTGCAGTCTTTTTGCCTTTCGGGGCCATGTCTTCCGTGCAGCAGTCATGGGCTGGAAGCACTGAGAGGTGTGCGCGCAGATGCACATTAAATATGGCGCCCGGCGTGATGAAATGGCGAGGTAACAGTGTGGCGGGCGAATGAGAGCCTGCCTCACAAGGAAATAGCGTGTTTCCTGGGAATGCATAATTAATTGCAGCGGGATTGAGACGATACAGTGTGAGAAGCCGCCATTGCGGCCAGCAGGTAAAACATTGTTTTTCCTACCTGCTACCCTACTTAGGGCAAACGTGGGATGATTCCACCTCCAGTGAAAAAAAAACTAGAGAGTCATCATAGATGTGCCTCATCCTGCCCTCATCTTTTGTCAGCAAGAATCGATGGATGGTGGTCTGGAATGGGAGCCACAGCTCTTTTTCTTTTTGTCCTCTAGCAGCACCACAACCAATTATACTGCTCACCTAGCTGAACAAGTTGAAATAAGCCTATTTTAAGCAAAGCAGCAATGAAGCACCTGATCTGTATGGTTTCATGATATGCCTGATCATTTCTTCGGTCATAAGGCCACTAGGGAGCCTAAATTTACTGTACAGATGCTTCTTGATGCAACAGTATTACCCAGAACCAAGGATAACTCATATTGCATCAAACAGGATGTTTGAGGTATTGAAAATGTAGAGGTTTCAATGTTGCTTCAAGTGTAAATAGCACTTATGGCTGTATAAATCTAGGGTATTGGGCACAACAGTTGCTTGGCTTCTCTAGTTAGTGTTACTTGAACTCATTCCGATCTTTTACTAGATAAATTGAGGCACAACGTGGTAGAACTTGCATATAACTTAATGTGCCTTTGATTTTAAAATATTTACTAATGATTGCACTCAACAAACAAATGTTTTCAGTTGAATCTAAGGAAACCTCTTGGCTGCATTTAGGCTCAGAGAAGAACTCCTGGCCTAGGTTCTCTCATTTTTGTTCTTCAGGGCATTAATTCCGTTTCCTTACCAATGAGATGGTGTTACTTTGAAAAGAGCCAATCAACAATAAAGAAAAGTCTGAAGAAGGGTTATACGGACTCGAAAAGTTAACTCTGTTTCTCTCTCCACAGATGCTGCTAGACCTGCTGAGTTTTTCCAGCATTTTCTGTTTTAAACAACAATGCAGAATGATTTTTTTTAAAAAAGCCTGACCAAAACCTAGATGTGAACCGTATGATAGCAAACTAAAATGCAGCTATAAGCTAGCAATAGGAGAAATCTTCTTATTAAGTTTAAATTAGTTGTGGATGTAAGCCAAAAGTCAATCCAAATATCCTTTCACAGAATTACCCGAAGAATGTGTCACATGGAACAGGAGAAAGATTGGAACCTGCTGAAGAGCCTTGTCAAAGTATGGAAAGACATCAAGTCGCTTAGAGAGTTCCAGAAATTTACCAACACACCAATAAAACTGCATCTTAGACGGTAAAGTTCTGACTTTATTTTACAGTTTTTGTGCACTGTTTCTAATCTACTTCATGGACAGCCTGTGTAAAATAAGCTGAAGTCCTTAGGTGCAAAAACCATGCCCCATCCCAACTTCTCTTTCTCGCCCTCCACCCTTCCCCCTCCCATCAAAGCCTATTTGAAGGAAGGCTAGCGAGCAGGAAGTTGAGGAAACTGTAGCAAAATATTGCATCAGTTAAATTTCTACTTTGATTACTCTTATGTTACAGAGGATAAAAAAAATGGCAAATGGAATAAAATGATAACTCAGGGACCAGATGGTGCAAGTCAGTGATCGACAAAATCCATAATGAATGTGGACGTTTGGATTTATAATGGAAAAGCTTTATACAAAAAAAACTGCCAAAAATGTGGCGAGAATTGTATGTGAACATTAGATACATAGAATGATTCTGATAATGAAATCTGTACATGTGCCTGGCTGACCTCCTTAATGAGATTATAATATTGCAATCATTTCCAGATATTACCAGTAATAAATTACTCAAAACGTTTTGGAGAGTGGGATGTGGGGGTGGGGGGGAACGGTTGGAAATTACGGAACTAGAATATTGTGTTCTATTCACTTGTAGATTTCTACTATGATTCAAGCTTTGGAAAACAAATCAAAAGACTTGTCACATCTGCTAGGATTTTTTTTTAGCTTACAACTCATTATTGTGTTCGCTAGCGTAGCAATTGCTGCCAGCGCACAGCAGCTTTCAGAGGACATCCTGTTTTCTCTTCCCAGTATTGGAGCACAGTATCAGTAAAGCATGTCTCCTCTGAAGCCTGACCCCTGGCAGCTGGAAAAATTCAGCAAAGCAAGCCAGTGTCTCAGTCAGAGTATAACCAGACTGCAGATAGATTGGCTGAATAGGATATATTGTCCTTCCATAGAATGTTCCTCTATCCCTTTAAGATGTAAAGTATTTTACATATATAAAGTCAGTGGCACGCACTAGAATTTACAGGCTCAGAAAGTCATGCAGCAGTTTGTTACATTTGCCATTATTCTTGAGTAGGTCTAGACATGGAGTATACACAGCCTACTAGACCATGTAGAACATCACATTCGAGTCCAATCCTGTCTTCTCCCAACATGCTTGTACATTCAGTTTCCTGCTGGGGTCACTGAGTATGAATCAGGAGTGAAAACCTGCAAGGTTTTCCCTGCACTGTCCCAGAATTGCACTTTCACTGAGATGGAATAAATCACTGCAGACCTGAGGATCTTTTGATACTCTTCTTTAATTTGGAGTTTATGAACAGAATTTTCGGGTTGGCATGCGGGAGCGGGGCCTACTCACCAACACATAAAATGAAGCGCGGTGACGTCGGTGCGTGTCATTCAGAGTTTCAGTTCAGTGGGCGCGCACCGGAGTCAGCTGTGTGCCCGCTGAACTGTCAAAAGCCTATTGAGGCCATTTAAATATCAATTAAAGGAATTAGCAGAGCTGTCCGTCCAACCTTAAGGTTGTTGGGCAGGCGAAGAGCCCAGGCGGCCTTCGCATTTTTCATGAAACCTCATCCACGACTGGGATGAGGTTTCATGAAGTGTTTATAAGTTGAATGAAAGTTTTTATTGTATGAGGGGACATGTCTTAAAATTTGTTTTTTTCTTCATTAAAATTTTTGAAAATCAAACTAATCTCCCCAAGGCAGTTCTTTGGCTCAGAGAGATTTCTGCACTCTTTTGCGAGCAGCCCCTGACTCTCCCTCCTCCCCCCGCCCACACAGGGAGTGCACAGTGCTTCCGGGTGCGCATCACACTGGGTGGGCCTTAATTGGTCAGCCAACATAAAATGGCGGCACCCGGCCATTTGCGGACGGCGATCGGCTGTGCACCTGCTCCCGGCAGCCCCCCCCACCCCCCAACCCACCCTGATGGGGAGAATATTCTCCCCACGTTTTGGAGGACAGTTGCAGCGAGTCTAGTTAAGTTTTTGATTTTTTTTAATCATGATCCTAGGTGTAGAATTTCGGCCTGGTTGTGTCAGTTTTCAAGATGGAAAAAAGAAGGCAAGAAGGATGAATTTTGAGGCACGATATCCTGCACTCGATCTAGGTCTGCCATATGGAGTTTGCCACATTGGTAGAAGGGGCTTTGCAAGTGTCTCAAATGGCCACTTGGAACAGGCGTTAAGCACCTTGCACATGTTAGTGAGAAGCCTAGTGCTTGTCTTTTCCCTTTTGGGAAATAATTTGTCGTTGACTTCAGACCTGCCGCGATCATTTTTTTTAGTTCTATGAGTGACCTATCAGTGTTCCTTAAAGGACCATTGCAGGCCTTTCCTGAAGACCACTGCCAATCTGTGCTTATCCCACACCCAGTCCTCTGACTTCCCTAAGCGTTGCCGAAATTAACATCTGCTTTCCCAGCAAGCTGCCTGAAGTGGTACGGTAGGTGTCAGAAGCTCGCTACTTATTAACATGAGGACCAAGGACTAATATCGACCAGGTTTTGGGTTCACCTGTTCAAGCGCCAGGATTATTTCCTCTGTCACCTTAATGCTGTTAACAATTTTTACCCTGATGTATTTAATCAAGATGGAAGTGTGTATCAATGTTGTAGGCAAGAGATTAACTGGAAAGCTGATCAAATAAGTTATGAATGTGAAATCCAAACTGAGGTAACGGAACTTTTGGAAGACTGTCAAGAAGAATATGAGAATAAAATGGAAGAATATAAAATGAAATATGAAGAATGGAAAGCCTGGAAAAAGGCAAAAGTGAGTATTTTTTGTTTTGTCTTGTCTACAAATTATTGTTATTGTAGATAAAGTTAACTACAGTTACATACGTGCCTGATTGAAAGGTACATTTAATTCCATGTTAGTGTTTTGCCAAATTAATTTGTTCAGTTTTTTAGGTGCTGTATGTTCAAGGCATTCTCCTTGAACAGCATGCACTTGTCTATGGTCAAAATGCTTACTGCCAAAGTGCAAGAAAGAATACATTTTCCAGCTCAATAGGGCATTCATTCCTCCTTCCACTTTCCCCCCACACCCCTCACTTGTAGCACAAGCACTAGGTTTGTCAGTTGATGATAATCAGCCCATCGAGATGCTACAAGTGCCCAGAAGCATTACCGCCTATAAATTGCCCTATATCCAAATTCCAAGAAAGCCTCCCAGGTTTGTTTTCACTGGCCATTTTAGGATCTTTAGGCAGAAATCCAAATGTGCATTTAGAAAAAAAAGTAGAGTATAATTAAAATAGTAATGTTCATTTTATTTTGCTTTCTCAACATGCCATGCTTAAAATCATGCTTATTTGGCTTTGCTATCAAAAGATTGTAGTTAAGAAATTACCTAGGCTTCTCTCATTTGATAGAAAGCAAAGAAGAAAAAGAGGAGAAGTGCTGATGAGCAGCAGGCTGATGATATAGAGGAGAGTTCAATGTTTGAAGAATTTCCAAAGCCTGATCCTCCAGAGCAAGTGGACGTTTTGCTTATAGAGCAGCAAGTCCGAGCAACAGCAGCCAGAATTCGTCGTAAACCAGGAGAACCTGTCCTGACCCCTGAACTTAGTATGACAGCCACAGTAACACCCACCAGCCAATGTCCAAGGTAATGACATGTTCCTAGTTTGTATGGCACAGCTAATATAATTAGAAGCAGATAGGTGAAAGGAATATGCTAGAATGCAGTGCCCTTTGAACTATAGAATTCCCAGAATGCACAACAAAAATGTTGACATGATTCACTTCAGTGGTAAATTTTTGCATATTAAAAATTTTGTCTGTGTACACTTTCCCTCCATAGAACTTGGATCCCTTTTTTCATGATTTGTCACACTTTTGGTCACATTTTTCCCTATCATAAATTCTACTGTTGGCATTTATAATGAATTATGCTTTTTATAAACACATCAGTGATTGCATGACCTGATCCACAAATTGTTCAAAAATAATTTTGTCTGCCAGGTATTTCTGAGCAACTGTCATTTCCAGTGTCTATAGTAAGTGTTCTAAACAGGCCAGGGATAAAGACTGTAGATAACTTTCAGGAAACCCTATCTCCATTTTGATGCACTGTATTATTTTTTCCTTTCTTTTGTTCCTAGTCTGAGAAGACTGGTGGGTCAGCTGAGGTTCTTTGCTCTTTTTAAATTCATAAATCCTTCCTTCAGTTGGGAACAACCTGCATCCAGATGGAATTATCAAGACCTGTTTTATGAAAAATTGCGGCCACTAAATTAGGGTCCTTCCATTCCATCTTGTTTATGTCTAAGGAGCAGCAGAGTGAGATGAGCACTAGGTTTGAAAAGGGGATGTGAAACTTAATTGACTGGGGGTGCAATGTGGACAGCAGCAGATTTACTGCCCGTTATACGCTATGTTCGGTTTTGGGGAGGAGAGCAGGCCAGTTGAGTTAGTTCTAAATTACTATATGAAAGAACCTTGACAGACATGGTTGGCTGAATGGCCTCCATCTGTGCTTTAAACTTCAGTAGTTTTTTGTAACTTGGAACACTGGAAGAAAATATATAATCGCTGAAATCAGAAGTAGAATTGAAATTTTCTGCAAATGCACAGCAGTTGATCAGCATTCTAATACTTGTATTTTTTTAAATATTTCTGTTTTGGCCTTTTGTAGAAAATTGAAAGGTATTTGAAAAGATCAGTTTGATTTTTAACCAGATGTAGAATCTTGAATCAAAAATTGTGCAACTTTGCTTCATGTATGCAAATCATCAAAATTGTTCTCTAATGCACCGTGGGCAGAATTTTCCATCTAGCGGGGTGGGGGGGAGGGGTGGAGCAGGAGTGGGTGCGGGCGGGCGCAGTGTATTTCGCGGCTCCCACGGCAGCACGACGGAGGTGCTCGTCCCCCAGGACAGGAGGAGGAGTACACCCCACTTGACCAAACGTGCCTGGGAGGAGGTAGCAGAGGTTGTGAGCTCCCATGACGTGGTGCGGTGCTCATGGATCCAGTGCCGCAAGCGCTTCAATGACCTGCTACGCAGGGGAAGGGTGATTAGCATGTTGGCATCGTTCACTTCACCCTTCATGTAAGCTTCTCCCCCTCAGCACCCCACCCATGTTTGACTGGCCTGAATGCAATGAGTCATTGACAGCATGAGAGGGTGGTGATGAGATGGGTTCTGCACCCGCAGCATGTTGTGGACTGAGACCCACATGACTGTGGTGGGGGCAACCTGGAGGATTTGCACCCAAGCACAGTGCTCAAACTCCAGGACATGTGGAAGTCAGGGTGATGACATGGAGGGAGGGGATCTTCAAGGTGGCGTGGCACAGATGGATGTGCTGCCCTCTGTGCTCCACATCATTGTGCCTCCTTGCAATGGCAGGTTAAACTGTGTGCTCCAAAGTGTGATGAAGGCAGCATGTGGCTAAGGGTTGGGAGAGGACGACACATCTGGCATATTCGTGTGAGTGTTCAGCAGCATCAGGGTAAGGATGCATTGGACCTCTGCAATGGCCAACTGAGCTTGGGGTGGACCGGCCGCGAGGAGATTGACGGTGCTAGTGTCACTTATCAATGCTCTTTTCTCATTTTCAGGAGAAGAATTCGCACAACACTGCCGAGTGGGTGAGGACTGGGGTGGGCTAGCCCAGGTAGTGCTGCTTAGCCGCTTTGAGCAGGGGGCCCTCGACCTGTAGAGGCACCATGTGCCAGGTCCACCGGAGCCGGAGAGGCTGGGTTTCCACAGGCAGGCATGTGTGGCCAGCACTCTCATCACCAGTAGTCTCCCACCAGCCATGGCAGTGCTGATTGTTGAGTGAGCGATGTAAGCAACATGGCTTGCCCATTGTGTGTGGAATGATGAGCGTGTGATGATCCGGGGGACAGGCATGTACACTGACATTGCCCGCAGGCTAACTGATCAAATTTCCTTACTCTTCCTTTCAGCATCAGTGGTGCAGGGCCAAGACCCGGAGCAGCAAAGGCTCCCCCTGACTCCTGAGGGCCATGAAGTTCCAACATCACCACACCACATCATCACTGCCAGGCAAGCACCAGCGTAGATACTGGCAACCAGGTGGGCATCAGATCTTAAGCTCGTGTCCTGGGGCACAGCGATGAGGGCACTTCACAGTCACTGGAGGAGCTGGCGGAGACAGAGAGTGCCCATGGCGCCAGCTGTTGGAGGACTGCAGAGGACCAAGCACACGCTCAGTCAACTCATGAGATGCAGCCGGGTGTGCGGGACCATAGGTGGAGATACTTGAGGCTGTGCTTGGCTTGATGTCAGTGGCAGAGGAGTCCACGTGGACCGTAGCCGATGCACTGAGCCTCATGGATGAGTGCCAAGCTTCCTCCATGGAGTGAGTGGTGTCTCTCATGGAGAGGCAGCTTCAGGGACAGGATCAGGGGTTCCTGGGGTTGCGCTCGGACCTGCAATCCCTCACAGGGGCATTGACCTCAGGTGGTCAGTGCCTGTGTGGGTGGCAGTTTTGGGTATCAAGTATCCCACCTCGGTGCCCATCCATGTACGGTGAGCAGGAAGGGCTGAATGGACCTCATGTCAGTGAAGCAGCTGCCTGTCATCTCTGTGGGCTCCTCTCAGGGTGCTGCAGGTGAGGGCAGCAACTTCTCTGCCCTTCTGCCAGTGACCGCAGCACCCAATGAGGCTGTGACGACTGGGGAGATGCCAGCTGCGGAGCTGGAAGCTCCCTCCCAGGCAAGGCCAGCACAGGCTCCACAGGCCAGAGGATATCCTCCATGGTCGTCGAGGCCAACAGGACAGCAGACACAGCAGGCTGTCTCAAATGCCAGTGTCAGCGAGGGGCACCACAAAGACGAAGCACCCGCAAACATAAAATGAAGGCACCTGAGGCACGCCCTGGGTTCATCACTGGTGGTTTTTTGGCTCCCCTATGAGTTCCTTCTGATTGTGTTTGCAGTGTGACACCATTTTATTTGCGAAAGCATTAAATTAAAATCATCTAACATGGCAGGAGGTGCCCCTTTTCTTGGGCAGGTGGATGGATTCCTGAGATGTTATGAGTGATTTGTGTGTCATTGACATTTATTGACTGGGCCCATTGTCAATGTTCCTATCCTGACAGATTTGGCACTAAAGTCTCCAGGTTGGAAGCTGCAGCCCAGGCTTGTGTTGGACGTCCATCTGTGCTGTGCTAGCCAAAGGTTCTTTGGATTAGAGCGTCCCGGGTGTCCCTGCCTCCCTGCAGTATGCCCGGGTCAGCGTCTACCCCGTCAGCATTTCCCTGTGTGTGCTCATCCTCTGACTCACTGCTGGACTCGTCGTGTTCAGCCGCAGCCACTCCGTCTATATTTTCTTCATCCACAGCGTCCCTCCTTTGCAGCACAAGACTGTGGAGCGCACAGCATGCAACCACTATCAGCAACACTTAATGGGAGTGCGCCGTCTGAACAGTCCAGGCATCAGAAGCGCATTTTGAAAAGACCAATGGCTCTCTCCACCACAGCCCTTGTGGAGGCGTGGCTCCTATTGTACTACTGCTCAACTCCTGTTCTTGGATGGTGGAGAGGTGTCATGAGCCACCTTCTGAGGGGATGGCCCTTGTCACCCATCAGCTACCCATCCAGCCGAGCTGGAGCACTGAAGGGCCCTGGGACCTGCGAGTGTCTGAAGATGTAGATATCGTGGAAGCTGCCTGGGTACCTTGCACAGACTTGGAGAATCACCATCCTGTGATCACACACTATCTGCACGTTCATGGAGTGGAAGTCCTTCCTGTTGACGAAGGCACCGTGCTCACTTTCTGGCGCCTTGATGGCCACATGTGTACAGTCTATTGCACCCTGGATACGGGGGAAACCAGCAATCGCCGTGAAGCCTCTGGCTCGCTGTGTCTGGCTGGCCTGGTCCCAGCAGAAGTGGATGGTCAATGCATGCCTGAACAGAGCATCTGTAACCTGCTTGACACAAGTGTGGACAGCTGATTGGGAGACACCGCAAAGGTCACCCACCAAGCCCTGGAAGAGCCAGAGGCGTAGGAATTGAGGGCAGCTGTGACCTTTAGAGCCACTGGCATGGGGTGCCCACCCACACAATTCACGGAGCTCTCAGGTACAATCATCTGACAGATATAGTTGACTGTCTCCGTTGAGAGACAGAGCCTCCTTCGGCACTGCACCTCAGACATATTGAGGTAGCTGCTTTGCTGCCTGTATACCAGTAGCATCTTCTGCGGCCCCTTCTGCCTTGGACTACTTCTTGGCCCTGCACCCCTTGTGCCTGTCCTCCCAAAGGTGGCTCCCCTGGAAGCTGAATGTGCACTCCTGGCTTCCTCCCCCTTCTAGCCCTCCCTTCCTACTCAGAGGAGGTGCCTCCAGTGGAGAGATCACCTCCCATTCCCAGGCTCAGGGGGGCTTCCTGAAACCTACAGGTCCCAAAACAAATCCTCCCTGCAGAGTGCTGACCTGAGGGTTATGAGTCCAGTCCAAGCAGCTGGTATGCGTTTTGAAGTTTTCCAGCTGACACAGGCAAGTTTCAGTAACATTTGTACAATAACTTTTAAATCTGTAGAATCGCGACCCCACTGAGCCCTCTTCTCCAGCTCGTGGATGAGGTTCATACAAATTTCTGCTACCTGCCTGCCCGTTGCATCCGTGCAACGAGCCAAAGATCGCACGGGCACTGCAAAATCCTCATCAGTTGGAGCCTTAAGTGGCCCGTTATTTAATGGCAGGTGCACAACGGAGATCGTCGCGCGCCTGCCCACCGAAATATCGCGATTGGCGCGTGGTGATGTTGGGACGCTTGCCTGACTTCGCCATGTATCATTTGACGCAACGGCGTGTGGGTCCCGCCCCTGCCCGTCAAGTGGAAAATTCCACCCTATATCTCTAGTATGTTTCCAGAAAATTTTTGATTATTGTGATAGATTTAGAGAGCAGAATGAAAATTTATGAAAATATTTTTATTTCCCTCAGAGGAGAACAGCTGCGAAGACAAGATGTTCAGAGATGCACAATATATACCAAAATTATTTTTAACAACAAAGAGGTCTCCAGAACCAGCAGCCGAACATTGACTGCCGACTTCAGGATCCATTTTGGGCAAATCTTCAATGTGCAAATAATCAACTGGCCAGAAAGTATAAAGATTCAGGTATTTGTACTGGTGCTTTTTAAATATTTAGTTGAATGCTTAGTGTGATTTTCTTTTATTTCACCTTTTGCTGATGTACTCTTTCACTATTTTGTCCCACTGGCCATTCTTCCTGTGCCCGTTTTAACCATGAGTGTCATAATGTTATTTGGCAACACATCTCAATCCTGTTCTGTTCTCACCTGATGATATACATTTTCCAACAAGAGTTACTGGGAGGCAAACAGGAGTTGATTTTTAGCCTACAGCACTGTGACCAATGCGTATACCACTATTGCCTCCCTGGCACAGACCAAAAATAAAACCTGGGGTCTTTATGGTAAGAATGGCTCAGTAACCTAAAGGGGTTAGTCTGGAATGGTAGCAGAGAAAATGCTCAATGTTTATAGGATGTAAATTCTATACAAATGGGTAATAATTTGGCATAAATCTAAATACATCCAGGAACTTTTTTATTGAGCAATACAAATATTAGTAACAGGAGTTACTAAACTCCTAAGGCATGCTCCACCATTCTGTTAGATCATGGCTGATCTTCACAACTGTATCTACACCAGAAGGTTGTGGATGCTTCACCATTGAACATTTTTAACACTCAGAATGGCAGGTTTTTGGTGTCTCAGGAAATCAAAGAATTTAGGGAATAGTCTGAAGATCAACCATGATTGTATTGAATGGTGGAATAGGCTCAAGGCACTGTTTAGCCTACTCCTCCTGTTTCTTATGGTTTTCCTGTTTCACATTTCATAACCTTACCTCATAAAATTACATCTACAACAGCCTTGAAAGCTGTAATTGACCCAGCATCCACAGTCTTCTGGGGAAGAGAGTTCCGGTTTTTCACTGTCCTTCGGCAGAGTTCATCCTGATTTTGCTCTTCAGTGGTGGCCTAGTTCTAATTTTCACCTTGTGCCCCCTTGTTCTTGGTTCTCTTAGAGAGTTAATAGTTTCTCTGTATCTATTCTATCACATCCTTTTAACATTTTAAACATCACCTCTCAAACCCTATACTCAAATGGAAGCCAAGTATATGCAATTGATCCTAATAATGAAGCTCTAAAGCTCTGCATCATCCTGCTGAGCCCGTGCTCTACCCTCTCCAAGGCCACGATGGCTTGGATTTTGCAGTCAGCAGTGAAGCAATGATGCCCACCACTGATCTCAAAGAAATTCTCACAAAGAGGTCAAGCACTTTCTATGGTGAGAATCTTAACTCTGTCACCATGGCATGCTATGATGGGGAGTCCCAGTGTAGAGCTGCAGTAATGTCATCAAGTTGCCCAAACAGCCAGTCACATTAAAGTATTATCACAGACTGCCAACTAGGGAATGAAAAGCACTAAAATCAAATCACTTTTTAAAAAGTTTTACAGAGAGCAAAATAAAATTGAGGACATACGCATGGAAAGAAGGTAGAAGCTGAAATAACATGAAAAAAATTAAAATATTAATTATCTAAAAAATCCAGTTGAAAAAATATCTGATAACTATTCATAAAGGAGAGATTTAACAACGTTCCACAAAAGTAGGTTTATTTTTTCAAAACCAGATTATTTGTTCAGCAGTAGTTATTATTCAGATTGCTGTTTAAAAACCCAGTTGCAACTCATTAAATGAGGCTTAACTTTTGATGGACTTTCTAACAGGGATGTGAGAGTGGAAAAGGGGAAGTTCGCACTAGAGATAAGCTGATTTTGCTGATTGTCAGGATAGGCAGGAGGTCCACAATGCAGCGTGTTGTGGATAGTGAATGACAGAATGCAACTTAAGGATTTCTGCCTTAATCTCCGCTTGCCCTATATCCTGATGTTGTGCTCAGATTCAGAGAGGTAATGATGGCAAATGCTTCAAGTTCGCTGTCAAAATCCCTCAAATTCCAGGCCATTATATCATTCCTGAGGCACATGCCCAAAACTGAATGCAGTACTCCAGATGGGCTCTAAAAAGGCTCTGTACTACTGAAGCATGCTGTTACATCCCTGCAGTATATGCTGAATTTAAGTATGTGTCATGCCGTTTCATCTGGAGAAATATTTTTCTGTAAGTTGCTAACTTTTAATAAAATTTGGACATTATAGAACCTTAGTGGGTTTCTTAAATCAAGGGATTCTTTGTATTGACAAAAATATTGCAGTTTTATTATTTTGGTGTGCACAGAGCAGTTAATTACTATCTATTGTGATTCTCAACATGTAGCAACATGCTGTCAAAATCGACTCCTACAAATAAACGCTGTAAATGCAGTCTTCCACATTGTTGATTGAAAGAATTATGATGTTCCTCCTAGTCTCCCATTCCCCATTATATAAATGTATTTTTCACTAAAAAAAATGACCTGATTATAATGCATCAAATCATTGTTTTAAAAGAGCTTTCTTCCATGCCCACGTGTTAACTAAAATAATTGGTACTATCCATAAAGAATTGGTAGAATGTGTGTAATTTGATTGGAAAGAATGAGCTGCATAAATAAGAGGTGGAAGGTCAAGAGTTAACACCTAGCTAAAACTACCTAATTGGTTTCTTTCATGATCAGATGTTCACTGGTCAATTTTAGATTGTAAATTGCTTATGAAATTATATGGCTGGACAAACGTATTGTGGCCCAGTAGATGAAAGAGAAACATCTAAAAGCTCAACCAATGTGTTGGAACACCTTGGGGCAAAAAATCCCCACCTACAACAAAATAATAGCTATGCCAAGAATCAACTTGTTTGTACAAAAGTTATTGTGCTCATGTGTTTTTTTTTCTTCTCTCGTCTTTAGATATGTGAAACCGTGGGAATTAGCACCACAAAGATAGAAGTCTTTGTTCCCATCCCAGAAACCAGCATCCTCACAGGGAGTGCCCCAATTGATGAAATAGAATTTAGTAGCGATCAGCGTGTAATGTTTGACCATGAGGGCGTTGGAAGTGGTAGGTTTCAAGCACAAAGCTTACGTAACTTCAGTAATTTTATTCAATGAAAACATCGCTGATCATATGGGTGTTTTTTTCCCACAATTAGATTGAAAATGATCAGATTATCAGCTATGGAAAAGCAGAATGTTTTAATTAATTTATCTGAATCAGTTGTCTTTTACAATATGATTGATGAACAAAAACATCCAAAACTGCGACATTTCCTGAATCTAATGCTGAGTTATAAAATGGGCTATTTATCATCATTTTTGGGTATTTGATGCTGAAAATCTTTCTGACAATTGTTCCTTGTTTATTACCTTCCTTACGCTAATAGATTTGTAAAAAGAGATCTTAGAGACACTAGGGTCGAAATAGGGTAGTGTTTTTTGCAGAAGATCCTCCAAAGTAGCATGTTAATAAGAGAAGTGTTCTGCATTGCTGGCTGTGCCTTTCAAATTGTCTACCCAGCAACAGTGAAATTTCCCCTTTCAGATTGTAGCTGCAGACTTTAAAGGCTTGCTGCTATTTCCTGCCATTCACTGAGGGTAAATTCTCAACTGCTTTATTCAGGGTAGAAGCACGTTGTAACATTATCATGCAGTTAAACTTTTCTATCATAAAGAGTAGCCTTATTTGTTAAATCCTCAGAGATCAAGGAGGTTTGCCCACCAGGATCCACGGTGGCTGTATCTTATGAAGCTATTATCGTACACTCATTCCCTTCTGCTTCCTCAAGTGATTTACATTAGATGCATTAGCATATCAAAAACTATAGTTGCAAGGGTAATATTTGTTGCACCTTCTGTTAAATCCAAGTACTATGTTTACATGTTTCCTGTTTTGACCTTTCTAATGTCTAATAGTTCTTTTTATATTAACTTTAGCTGGGAATTTTGTTTCTTGTCTCCTTTAGCAACTAGGATGTAGTTCCAGTTCCAGAACAGTTAGTTCTAGAAGATTTTTTGGTCATCAGTCCCTTTATTTTATCAAATCCATCCTTTACATTGTTCTCAACATTCTGTGGAATATTCGTCAGCATAATAATTCATTGTTGAGTCAGTATTTTCTAACTTGGTGGATATTTATAGAAAATAATCCTTCAAGTACTTTTGCTTTGTAATTTATATGTCCCAACTGGTATACTGAAATAATAAGAAATATTTAATGATTATTCTTAGCATCCTTTGCTATATTTGCCCCGGGTGTCTTCTTTGCCCCCTTGGTATCTACTTTAGCATTTAGTATATTCCATCCAATGTTATCCCCATCCCTATTCTTTTTAAGCTTTTGATTGTTTGTGTTTGATACTTTAATAGCTAACAGCTAAAATAACAGTGATTGTTGCACTTGTTGTTTCTGTTGTAAAGTTACTCAGTAATCTTAATCCGATAACTGTTGTAGCATCGTCAGTCAGTTTTAGGAGAAGTAATTCTGTGATATATTTTACTGCTAGGTGTGCCGTTTTCTTTTGAAGCTGATGGAAGTAATCAGTTGACCTTGTTGACCTCCGGCAAGTTAGCTTGTAATGTCTCCTGGGCTGTCAGAGAGGACGGTGTGCCATTGGTACCTCCAATGTTTCAGCAAAACATTGGGATTCAAAGGTAAATCATTCAACTTTGAAATGTTGCCAGAATTTTGCAAAGTGACAGTACTTGCTACTGACCTCAAAGAAAACTGCTCACAAAAATCTAGTGATATCTGTGGCTTGGATTTTCCCTTTCCCAATATTATTTTGAATCAAGCACCAAATCAAAGGAATCTCCAGGGGTCCAGGAGCAGTGATGTCATCAAGCAGGGTAAGCAGCCAATCAAATTGAAACATTCTCACTGCAGCCATCTAGGAAGTAAAATAAAAACAGAATTACCTGGAAAAACTCAGCAGGTCTGGCAGCATCGGCGGAGAAGAAAAGAGTTGACGTTTCGAGTCCTCATGACCCTTCGACAGAACTTGAGTTCGAGTCCAGGAAAGAGCTGAAATATAAGCTGGTTTAAGGTGTGTGTGTGGGGGGCGGAGAGATAGAGAGACAGAGAGGTGGAGGGGGTTGGTGTGGTTGTAGCGACAAACAAGCAGTGATAGAAGCAGATCATCAAAAGATGTCAACAACAATAGTACAATAGAACACATAGGTGTTAAAGTTAAAGTTGGTGATATTATCTAAACGAATGTGCTAATTAAGAATGGATGGTAGGGCACTCAAGGTATAGCTCTAGTGGGTTTTTTTTTATTTTATATAATGGAAATAGGTGGGAAAAGGAAAATCTTTATAATTTATTGGGAAAAAAAAGAAGGGGGAAACAGAAAGGGGGTGGGGATGGGGGAGGGGACTCACGACCTAAAGTTGTTGAATTCAATATTCAGTCCGGAAGGCTGTAAAGTCCCTAGTCGGAAGATGAGGTGTTGTTCCTCCAGTTTGCGTTGGGCTTCACTGGAACAATGCAGCAAGCCAAGGACAGACATGTGGGCAAGAGAGCAGAGTGGAGTGTTAAAATGGCAAGCGACAGGGAGGTTTGGGTCATTCTTGCGGACAGACCGCAGGTGTTCTGCAAAGCGGTCGCCCAGTTTACGTTTGGTCTCTCCAATGTAGAGGAGACCACATTGGGAGCAACGAATGCAGTAGACTAAGTTGGGGGAAATGCAAGTGAAATGCTGCTTCACTTGAAAGGAGTGTTTGGGTCCTTGGACGGTGAGGAGAGAGGAAGTGAAGGGGCAGGTGTTGCATCTTTTGCGTGGGCAAGGGGTTGTGCCATAGGAGGGGGTTGAGGAGTAGGGGGTGATGGAGGAGTGGACCAGGGTGTCCCGGAGGGAGCGATCCCTACGGAATGCCGATAAGGGGGGTGAAGGGAAGATGTGTTTGGTAGTGGCATCATGCGGGAGTTGGCGGAAATGGCGGAGGATGATCCTTTGAATGCGGAGGCTGGTGGGGTGATAAGTGAGGACAAGGGGGACCCTATCATGTTTCTGGGAGGGAGGAGAAGGAGTGAGGGCGGATGCGCGGGAGATGGGCCGGACACGGTTGAGGGCCCTGTCAACGACCGTGGGTGGAAAACCTCGGTTAAGGAAGAAGGAGGACATGTCAGAGGAACTGTTTTTGAATGTAGCATCATCGGAACAGATGCGACGGAGGCGAAGGAACTGAGAGAATGGGATGGAGTCCTTACAGGAAGTGGGGTGTGAGGAGCTGTAGTCGAGATAGCTGTGGGTGTCGGTGGGTTTGTAATGGATATTGGTGGACAGTCTATCACCAGAGATTGAGACAGAGAGGTCAAGGAAGGGAAGGGAAGTGTCAGAGATGGACCACGTGAAAATGATGGAGGGGTGGAGATTGGAAGCAAAATTAATAAATTTTTCCAAGTCCTGACGAGAGCATGAAGCAGCACCAAAGTAATCATCGATGTACCGGAGAAAGAGTTGTGGAAGGGGGCCGGAGTAGGACTGCAACAAGGAATGTTCCACATACCCCATAAAGAGACAGGCCCCAGCTATGCCTGTCTCTTTATGGGGTATGTGGAACATTCCTTGTTGCAGCCCTACTCCGGCCCCCTTCCACAACTCTTTCTCCGGTACATCGATGATTACTTTGGTGCTGCTTCATGCTCTCGTCAGGACTTGGAAAAATTTATTAATTTTGCTTCCAATCTCCACCCCTCCATCATTTTCACGTGGTCCATCTCTGACACTTCCCTTCCCTTCCTTGACCTCTCTGTCTCAATCTCTGGTGATAGACTGTCCACCAATATCCATTACAAACCCACCGACACCCACAGCTATCTCGACTACAGCTCCTCACACCCCACTTCCTGTAAGGACTCCATCCCATTCTCTCAGTTCCTTCGCCTCCGTCGCATCTGTTCCGATGATGCTACATTCAAAAACAGTTCCTCTGACATGTCCTCCTTCTTCCTTAACCGAGGTTTACCACCCACGGTCGTTGACAGGGCCCTCAACCGTGTCCGGCCCATCTCCCGCGCATCCGCCCTCACTCCTTCTCCTCCCTACCAGAAACATGATAGGGTCCCCCTTGTCCTCACTTATCACCCCACCAGCCTCCGCATTCAAAGGATCATCCTCCGCCATTTCCGCCAACTCCAGCATGATGCCACTACCAAACACATCTTCCCTTCACCCCCCTTATCGGCATTCCGTAGGGATCGCTCCCTCCGGGACACCCTGGTCCACTCCTCCATCACCCCCTACTCCTCAACCCCCTCCTATGGCACAACCCCTTGCCCACGCAAAAGATGCAACACCTGCCCCTTCACTTCCTCTCTCCTCACCGTCCAAGGACCCAAACACTCCTTTCAAGTGAAGCAGCATTTCACTTGCATTTCCCCCAACTTAGTCTACTGCATTCGTTGCTCCCAATGTGGTCTCCTCTACATTGGAGAGACCAAACGTAAACTGGGCGACCGCTTTGCAGAACACCTGCGGTCTGTCCGCAAGAATGACCCAAACCTCCCTGTCGCTTGCCATTTTAACACTCCACCCTGCTCTCTTGCCCACATGTCTGTCCTTGGCTTGCTGCATTGTTCCAGTGAAGCCCAACGCAAACTGGAGGAACAACACCTCATCTTCCGACTAGGGACTTTACAGCCTTCCGGACTGAATATTGAATTCAACAACTTTAGGTCGTGAGTCCCCTCCCCCATCCCCACCCCCTTTCTGTTTCCCCCTTCTTTTTTTCCCAATAAATTATAAAGATTTTCCTTTTCCCACCTATTTCCATTATATAAAATAAAAAAAAACCCACTAGAGCTATACCTTGAGTGCCCTACCATCCATTCTTAATTAGCACATTCGTTTAGATAATATCACCAACTTTAACTTTAACACCTATGTGTTCTATTGTACTATTGTTGTTGACATCTTTTGATGATCTGCTTCTATCACTGCTTGTTTGTCGCTACAACCACACCAACCCCCTCCACCTCTCTGTCTCTCTATCTCTCCGCCCCCCACACACACACCTTAAACCAGCTTATATTTCAGCTCTTTCCTGGACTCGAACTCAAGTTCTGTCGAAGGGTCATGAGGACTCGAAACGTCAACTCTTTTCTTCTCCGCCGATGCTGCCAGACCTGCTGAGTTTTTCCAGGTAATTCTGTTTTAGTTTTGGATTTCCAGCATCCGCAGTTTTTTTGTTTTTATATAGGAAGTAAAATAATCTGATTATCCTTCACATTTAAGGAAACTTTACAGCGAGCAAAATAAACAATTGGGACATACACATGGGATTAAACAAACACTTAAAAAAAATTAAAAATATGCGGCATTTTTATCATTTGCTGATCATATCCCCAAATATAAAAATATTTTTTCAGAGCCAGAAAAGCTTTTCTGCAGTAATTATGAACTTAGTACATTCTTGAAAACCCAATTACGTCTGCATTCAAATTGTAATCTTTCTAGGGATTTATGCGGAAAGACTAATAGTTAAAAGGGCAAGTTCTTGCAGTTCATTGATTTCTAATTAATTGCAGTTTGCAAGGAATTCAACAGCGCACCCTATGGAGAAGCGTAGAATCACTGACAGCAGCCTCTGGATTTCCACATTTAACTACACAAGTGTGGAGTCCAGAAATTGCTGTCAGTTTCAGAGGAGTAATAATGGAGAACACTGAGAGTTTCACAGTCAGTACACTGCAGAATCTAGGCTGTTGTGTGATTTTTCACTCCAGTAGCTGAATCAACCCTTCAGTTATGCAAGTTGTAGTGGTTTGTTAATGTTTAGTTAAGATTCTCGAAACATTGATCAGGTGATAGAATTTAAAACACTGGAAGCTTATCCAGCTAATTGCTTTTTTCTAAAATATATATTTTACTGCATCTAAAGTCAGTTAAGGCTAATACTGTCTCATGGGGAATAAATGAATCTTTCCAATGTAAAATGTGCCAAAATTGGTCACTTACTGAGTAAGGGTCATGGGTGACATGTCTGTGGGGGTGTGTCCCTGTTTAGTTGAAAATGTCTTTATTTTTAAAAAAAGTTCAATAGGAACTTCAGCAATGATGTCTTCAGTCAGAATTCTTCTCCCTTTGTCCTGGTGTCCTCCACACCCCACGTTCCTACCAGCCGGTGTTGAGCTCTGCAGGCTGGTCCACGCTACAACGACACAACATTTTACTCACAAACAGAAATACAAGACATATTTAAAATGCCTTACAGCAAATGAAAGTACACAAAATATCAAAATGTCTTACATTATTGTGTTAATACGGTTGTATGATATAGAAATGTTGCATGAAATTAGATATTAATCCTCAATATTCCAGTCCACTGGCTTATTGGTTTTAAAAGATTAGTTTTAGATCTGTATTCATTTCCCCTGCTTTAGTCATTTGAAACTAGACAAATTGAAATGTACTTTAACTTTCTTTCATCTGGTTATATCACTGTTTTCCTAACACTGATTAGATGGTGTTCTCTGCTTTAAACTCGCAATCTTGAGATGCAGATAGAGTGACAATTGATTGCAGTGGATGGATCAGGTGATTGGTAGTCATACTGTTCGATATATGATCATTTTGTTAGGAAGCAAAAGTAATCCTAGGAAACAAAAAATGCAGTGTTGATTTAAACAAAATATAGTCAAATATGATTTCCCTGGGCAGTTATCATGTTTTCTTTGAATTCTTGCCACATTTACACGAAAATCTCAAATCCAAGAAATATACATTGTGTCTGCATTGCTTTTGTTCGCTAGCTGCTGTTTTGAAGAACTGCTTGCTAATAAGATCTTAGCATTTTTGTGCATTTCTTTTTATTTTAGCACCTTAAAACACATGGATGCCATATCATCTATTGGAGCATCTGGATTAACAGATATGAAGAAACTGGCTAAGTGGGTAGCAGAGTCCAGGCTTGATCCAAATGACCCCAGCAACGCAACTCTGATGCAATTAATAATGGTAAGTTATGTTGGGTAAATCAAGGAAAATATTGTATCTCAAATGCATGATGAACCTTGGTGACTGGTACAAATATTTACCATGGTCTCATCTCTCCAAATTGCAGCTGCCCAACATATAACATTTTAATGAATAAATGATAGGAATAGTCTTTGCTTGTTCGAAAGGCTTAATTTTTCAAACAACTTACTAGTTAAAACCAACATCCTATGTTGCTCCAAGCCAAACAGGCCAAGAATACATACAAAGGGTAATTTATGGTCTGGGCTCTAGGTGGCCTACATTTTTGGATTGTTAATACAGTGACTTGTGCCTGAGATGTTGGTGAAGATCAGGTGGCACCTCTCTACATTATTGAGCACAGAATCCTGAGGCTACTCCATGCCTGATGTGCTTCATCCACCTCAATGCACACTTCAGTACAATAGAAGCATCTTCTTAGGATGTGCACAGAACTCGTTGAGGTCCCAGAAATCATTTTAATGAGAGGCCTTCCCAAAACTTGTCTGTAGTATTTAAGTAGCATTCCAATCACTGGGCACTCATTGGAAATGGTGCTTCAGCAGCCCTTTCATTGTGGCTGTTGCCTGATACTCAGAACCCTGTGGCATTCCCAGGAATTGATGTGCTGGGACACCATTAAAGCATGTAAAGGAACTGACTTCTGGACATGGGTCAAGTTCAACTCTGATGCAGGCCTGGCAGCACCTCTGAATCATTTCCTGCCTATTTGAAAGCAGTTTGATTCATCAGACAGCAATAATTTTGGACATTTTGATTGAGTTGTACTGTAACACTTCTTCTGGTCCAAGTACCTGAGCCTGCTAAGGATGCTCTTGGTGTGCTGTATTTGAGCCTTGATACCTGTGTCTTGGTCAGTGAGATAAACAGCCATAATTATAGTGAATAGTTTTGGTGTCCCCCCAACCCCCCACCGCTGCTGCCACCCCCACCACCACCCCAGCAGCCATCCATTCAATCTTCTGAGTCCTTGAAATAATAGTGGCATTATGTATTGGCATAAGATGACAGAATCATGCCAGCTTAACTGGTAGCAACTTGCGGGATGTTTTACCTGTAATCAAAAACTAACTGCACATTCATGGAGTGGGATATCTTTCTGTCTATGATTATAGAACTAAAAAGCAGCAAAGTTATGTTAATCTTGAACAAACTTTGGTAAGACCACACTTAGAAGAACTCTGTGCAGTTCTGCTCACCATATTATAAAAAGGATATAGAGGCAGTGGAGACAGGGCAGAGAAGATTCACAAGGATGATACCAGAAATGCATGAGTACACTTATCAGAAAAGGATTGACAGGCTGGGTCTCTTTGCTCTTGAAAAAAAATAGGCTAAGTGGTAACCTGATAAAGGTCTTTAAAATCCTGAAAGATTTTGATAGAGTGGATAAAGAGAGATTATTTCCTCTTGTGGGGAAGAGCATAACTAGAGCCCACCAATATAAGATAGTCACCAAAAGACCCATCGGGTACCCTGTGTGCCACAGAGGCAAGGGCCACCCCCCACTGACAAATCTCACCCTGCGCTCACAACGGAACCCCTCTGCCTTCTCCCCACCAGGGCTACTGAGAGTGGCCCTGGTGATCTCCCATTGGCGCTGCCGGGACTAAAGAGATGCTAGCCAGTTGGAGAGCGGGCATCTTTAAAGGCACAGAAGTCCCGATGGCAGGGAGCTAACTGTCTGATTGCCATACAATCCCATTGGGGCTTCTGAAAATGCTGCGACGAGGTTGCAACCAGTTTTCCATCTGGTTCAATATGTGCAAAATTACAACTGACCTATTATTTTAACCATCAAGTGCAAATAGTTTTAACGGGATTAAATTCTCACTAGTTACCCAAGCTTTGAAGTTCCACTTTTAAGAGTCCATAACCACTTGGAGTTGTTACTCAAACTGTGACATGCAGGTACCTTACTGTGATAATGGATGATTGTGAAATCAGTCATGCAGCACTAATCTGGTAATGGTAACCTTAAGGCGTATGTCAACAGACAGAGTGAAATAGCAAGCGATCAATTTTTTAATACTCCAGACAGTTTTTTCAAAGAGTTAAAGAGCAGGAGTTTTAAATTACCTCTCCACAAGGGTACCCTGGCTATCCAAACAAACCCACAAAGTACAGACTTGCTCCTACCAGGTCTAATCTGTGCACATCGGTTTTCAGACAACTCTCACCCCAAAATCACGTAACTGGAGGCAGTTGCTGATTTTTGTGGGCAGCTGCCTCCGTAAAACATGCATGCACAAATCTTAACCTAGGCCCATTCCTGCCTTCATGAAAATGGTAGTTACTGTGTTCGGGGACGAGACTTCTGGATTCAGGCCTCTTCCACCATTTTTGCCATGACAGGGAGGCTCTACTTTGTGGGTAAAATCTAGGTGAATCGGCAATTCAGCTTTGAACAAGAATGAACAAGAAATGCCAGAGTTAATGAAGGACAGACAGTATGAACTTGCTAATGACAAACTTTGACAATCTAAAAAGTTCAAAATTGGTAACAGTATCAAATACCTCCCTCAAGCCCTTGGTTGACAGGAGGCTGACAGCAGGAACTAAACATGTGGAGGATCTCAAGTGTGAATCCTTGTCCTACCATTTAATGGCACACTGATTTAAAGTTTGTTTTTCTATATTTTTTAATCATTCACAATGTTGAAGTAAGGCTGCTGCTGGAAGAAATACACTCAACTTAATTTCAAACACTGCCTGTGGAGTACAGATCCCCAGGTGACAGACACAGCCAATTGAAATTTGTCGGTTTTGATGAATGTTACACACCCAACATGTTAACCTGTTAGAGATTTTGACTGACCTCCTGCATATTTTTAGCTTTACTCCTTTTATTTCATATTTGAGTATTGCCAAAAAAAAGGGACATTTTATGGAAGCTTTTCATCTTACACTCAACAGGACAATTCGCAAGAATACGGCATAAGGGAAAACAACATATTTGTACTGTATGAGGAGAGAGTGCTGATTGATTGGCAAGTGGACTCTGGTTGCCATGGAGAATGCACCAGTTGATGGTGATTAACAGTTAACTGCCAAACATTGTTTGAAATTTAAACCCAGGCAGCTCGACTCTGATTAGTCAAGGCATTGCCCTGAGGAATGAACCAGAGAATGGCTGTCACTTCTTTAATTTAGCTGAAACAGTATGTACATGTTCTTTCTGTCTGCAAAGAACAGGGCCCTCTGTATTAATTTATGTAGCTGCCAGTACATGCAAATGCGCCACACCGTGAGCCTGACTGGCAATCTTAAATTGGTTGTCAGCGTAATTCTTAGCACCTGAAGATACTGTTTAATATGACTGGCAGATCATATCAAACAGCATGTCCATTCTGTTGTTTGCAACGGGCAAGGTACAGTCCGTGCCCAACTAGTCTGTGCTTGTAAAACACAAAACACAGACTCCAACATTAGATGTGATTCCGCGATTGGTGTGATCAGTGTGCTAAGTGTGATCAGTGTGCTAAGAATTACACTGACAAT
Organism: Carcharodon carcharias; assembly: GCF_017639515.1. Classification (NCBI taxonomy): domain Eukaryota; kingdom Metazoa; phylum Chordata; class Chondrichthyes; order Lamniformes; family Lamnidae; genus Carcharodon; species Carcharodon carcharias. The sequence continues at coordinate 113,693,116 of NC_054467.1, forward strand.
CAATTTAAGACTGTCAGTCGGGTTAGTAGTGTAACGCATTTGCATATTCTGGAAGCTACACATATTAATACAAAGAGCCCTGTTCTTTGCAGACAGGAAGAACATGTACACATAGGTGTATAAAATTATGAGGGTCATAGATAGGGTAGACAGGAAGGAACTTTTGTCCTTGGTGGAGGGATCAATAACCACGGGGCATAGATTTAAGGTAAGGGGCAGGAGGTTTAGAGGGGATGTGAGGAAGAATTTTTTCATCCAGAGGGTGGTAGGAATCTGGAACTCACTGCCTGAAAGAGTGGTAGAGCCAGAAACCCTCATAACATTTAAGAAGTATTTGGATGTGCACTTGCATTGCCATGGCATACAAGGCTATGGGACTAGTGCTGGAAAATGGGATTAGAATAGTTAGGTACTTGTTTGACCGGCGCAGACCCGATGGGCCAAAGGGCCTTTTTCTGTGCTGTAGATCTCTATGATTCTATGATTTAAGAAGAGAGATACCCCAACAAAATGGATGTTCCACCTGTAACCATTATTGAACCAGTGACTTCTATGTCCTATGTTCTATGCACCTGTTTCAGCTAAAAAAAAACATAAGTGGCAGCCATTCACTGGTTCATTACTCAAGGCAATGCCTTGGCCAATCAGAGGCAAGCTGCCAGTTTAAATTTCAAACAATGCCTGGCAGTTAACTGTCAGTCACCATCAACTGGCACATCCTCCATGACAACACCTCTACCAATCAGAGTCCACTTGTCAACCAATTAGCACTGTGTATTCATACAGAATAAATTTATTTTCCCTTAAATTTTATTCTTGCAAACTGTCCTGATGAGTGGAAGATGAGAAGCTTTGACTAAATGCCTCTTTTTTCAGCAATTCTCAAGCTTTGAACTACCAAATGACTATTTCATATTTCTAGTATTTGCAGTGTTTTTTTTTATTCAATACTGGTTTGTTGAAATGTAAATCACGTGTTCCTTTTGTATTTACTTTCTCTCCTAACTTCCTCATAAACTCACTCTCAAATTCCTTGCTCTCTTACCTGTGGCCCCCAGGTCTGCTGTCTTTAATACTCTTGTTCCCAGCAAATCATTCTATCCCATCCATGCCACTTCCTTGGTAAAGCCCTCCTCTTACCTTTCTGAATTCAAAACAGCATAAATTCAAGCATATTGGGCACACAGTCAATCTGGTCATCCTCTGTCAATACTGCCTATTACTTCAAGATAACCATGGTGGTGAGGGCAACTTCAGGTTTCGTCATTCTATAACCAATTACCTCCTTAAACTTCAATTTCCTTCTGCTTCTTCTCCATGCTCATTCCAAACATTAAATATCAGGATTTCAGGGATTTCCTTGTCTCCAAGGCTAACACAAATAATGCAGTTCCCTTTCAGCTTCTCCCCACCCCCAATTTCCCCCCAGTAACTCACCACTTCAACCAAGAACCTCCACCTTTTTGAAATTTCTCACCAGTATTCCCCCAATCCTATCAGGATTCATCTTATCCAGGAAGCTCACCTCCTAATCCCTTGACCCGTTCCTCACTTAACTTCTGATCACTCATCTCCACTTTCTGGCATTCATGCTAGTCCACACTTTGATGGTTCCCTTTATTCAGACTCTATCCCTCTCGCTCCAAAGTCAACATTATCACCCTATCTCCTCCAAATATCCAGCCTCAATCCATCTGTCCAAACAACCATCACACAATCTCCAATTTGCTTTTCTTTTTCAACATCCTTGAACATGTCACCATCTCCCAGCTCTATACCGATGTTTTGGAACACTCTATTCAAATCCTTCCAATTCATTTCCAATCTTTCTTAACAGCACCAAAATTTGCAAATAACTTTATAATTTTGGCCATTGTGCATTCTCCCTTCTTGACCTCTCAGCAATATTCCATGTAAATAATTACATCTGCACCCTCCAACACCTCTTCCATTCATCACCATGAGACTGCTCTTGCATTGTTCTGTTCCTAACTATCAAATGTGCACTTTCAGCAATGGCTTCTCTTCCTTCCCCTATACTACTCACTGAAGAGTTCCCAAAGAATCTGCCCTTGGCCTCTTCTTCTGTATTTACATGCGTCTCTCAGGAACATCATTGGGAGGTACGAGATCAGTTTTAAAATATACACTAATGAGGCCCAGGTCTACCTCTCCACACCCAACTACCTTGTCATGGTACTTGCCTGATATCGAGTCTTGGATGAGTCACAACTTTCTCCAACTCAACATCAGCAACACTGAAGGTACTCCTTCCTTTCCACAGACACCATCTCTGATCTGACCATTCTCATTGGCTGAACAAATTTGCGGTCTTGGCATTGCTGTGACCTTGAACTGAGCTGTAAACCCAACATTCTACCCATTACCAAAACCATTTACTTGTAATTATGTAGCATTGCCTGCCTTTACCCCTAACTCAGCTCCAGCCTAGAAACATTTAAAACAAAAACAGAATTACCTGGCAAAACTCAGCAGGTCTGGCAGCATCGGTGGAGAAGAAAAGAGTTGACGTTTCGAGTCCTCATGACCTTTCCACAGAACTGAGTGAATTTAAGGAGAGGGGCGAAATATAAGCTGGTTTAAGGTGGGGAGGCGGGGGTGGTGGTGGGATGGGGGGAGAGAAGTGGGGGGTGGGGGTGGGGGTGGTGTGGTTGTAGGGACAAGCAAGCAGTGATAGGAGCAGATAATCAAAAGATGTCACAGACAAAAGAAACATTTAAATATGCTTCTGTGTTCTCCAGCCCTGGCTACTCTTTGGTCTCCGTACTTTACCTTCCATGACCTGTAGTAAACATACTCATCATAATCCCCATCCTTGCCTTGATGATCTACATTGGCTACAATACATTAAATTCAAAACTCTGTCCCCTAAACCCCTTCATGATTTTATCTCATTCCAGCTTTGCAATCTCTCCCAAACTTAAATGCCCTTTCAAATGCTTTGTTTCTCTTATTCCAGCCTTCATTACAAAGCCCTCCCTGCTTGCACATCTTCTACTAGTGAAGCTGTTGGTTTTGTCAGTCTTACCCTGGGAATTCCATTCTTAGACTCCTAATATTTCCACTTCTCTCTTTACCTGTTTAAAAACCTCAAAATCTATTTATTTAACCAATTGAGAGCTACTACTCCAAATTTCTCCAATTCCTGCTTTTGGTTCTGTTTTCTTTGTTGGTGAAGCATTGTAGAGCATTCCTTTATCCTAAGGGAACTATAAAATCATATACAGAAGGAGGCCATTCAGCCCATCAAGTCTCTGAGCGCATTTTCAAACAAAGCTGTTTTTGCAGAGTACGACAGGTGCTGAGGCTCAGGACAACGATTTCTTCAGGCTTGAGCAGCTGCAAGAAGAATTTAACTTTGTTTCAGAAGAAGATTTTAATAAGTCCAAGAGATTCCGATTTCTGCAACTCCGAAATGAAGAGGTGGCAGAGTTCCATAATTATAAACAAGTACCGATTCTGGATCGTGAGATTTCTGAGAAGATTTTCCAGGTATGATCTATGGTGTTGCACAGGTTTGTTCTTTACAAGCATCCTATATACAATAATGATTCCTAATAGTGAGTAGCTACCCAGAATTAATGGGGGAAATTTTCCTAGGCTCTTTAAGGCAGATTGGGAGTTGGGTTGGGGGCTGAGAAAACTAGAAATAACACCATTGGACAATTATCTCAACATGTTCCCACCTCCTTCCATCTTTCCCGAGGCGGATTGATGGAAAAGTCTGGAATCCCCACAGCTGTGGAGGGATGGCAATTGAACTCATTGTGGAGGCAGTTAAGAGGGACTATCTGAGAGGAGCCTTCTTTCCCAATAGGAGAGCAGTCTCAGGCTGTGTCTCCAACCCACTAGTGAGGAGAAGGTGAGAGCACAACAGGAGGGACTGTTGCAGTGTAACTGACAAACTGTGAAGGCTTTGATCATTCACACTGAATAGTTACAGAAATGGATAAACTGAGAGGCTGCCTTGCAAGCACTTCCTCTGTTAGTGTGTCAGAGAGTGCTATCCCTGCATGACAGGTGATTTTCAAATGCTTGGAAGGAACTTCACCTACCTTCAGCTGCACTCTTCCTCCTTCCCAGTGAACCAGGTTGACACACATTGCTAGTGCTGGACAAGGTGTCTGTCATTGAAGCTCCAATCCACCCTCCTCCCCCCACCCCACCTCCCACATCTCTTAACCCTTGCCAAGTTGATCTCTTCTCTTGCAAAGCAAGAAAGCAGGGAGGTGGCAGTATTAGGAATGGCTTGTGTTCAGAGGATTAAAGGACAACTTTGGTATATAGTCACTGTGAGAGGGCAAAGGCTGTTATTGTGGACAGCTCAGATGGGAGTGTGAGGTCCCTGCACAAAGAGGGGAATGACTGGAGCTGCAAGGTGTGTTGTTCTGAAACGTGCTGGGCAGGAGAATGGTGTGCAACCAGAGTGTGGGGCTGGCACTTGACATTGTTTCCCCACTCACCTGTCATGCATGCTCTCCTGAGTTCTTTGATCCTCAGCTACTTCCATCCATGTCTTCTCAGTTGAAGAAGTTGTCCTCTTCTTCCTATCCAGAGGAAAGCTCACATCACCGCAACCCCTCAGCTGCAGTTCCAGGTAAGAGCAGGAGACCTGGAGATCAGCCTACCAAAGTGTCCTAACCATTCCTGTGGGTGATGTAATCTGATAAGTCCAAGTCCTGGTTAGCTTCTCTGAAGCATGTCATGGGCTAACTTAGAAATCCTTCGTCTAATCTTCGTCATCCAATCCCACCACCCTAATTGGTCGAGAAATCAGCTTTTAATTAGTTTGCTGTGGTAAAGAGCACTTATGTTGTTGACTACTAAGGCACAGAGCTTGCCATTGTCACTCAAATGTTCAAGATTAAATATTAAAAAACACTTCCTAAAAGTGGAAACCTATAAATCCCTCGCTGGCAGCTGCACCGTGGAAACTGAGATGCAGTCTAATTTCTGCCCAACAACCTGAATGAACATTGACCAAATCCTGGGGTGGAGTTATTAGCATTAAACAGCTGGTGACGTGTGCCATTGACAACATTTCCTAGATGTTCACTCAACGGAGGATAGAGGGAGCGGTAAATGCCTGCTCAAAATGTCATTTGTCACTTTCCTACTATCTTGGCAAGCAAGTGGGCATGCATTCGGTTGGGGCCAAAGGAGATAGAACTGTTGCGATTTCTGGTAGGTGATGTCACTGCCTCCTTTTCTGACCAGAGCTTTAGGATTGGAGAATTCAAGAGGCTCCCATACCCTTCCCTCTGGAATTTTGGAAACTGCAAGGAAGGGGTGGAGAGCTGGTGGAACTGGTCACAAATATTTTCACCATCCCAGATCATAATGATATTTTTAAGGTGAGGACTTTCTAATCCAGTATTCTTTTCAGGCAGGCTGTCCACCTACCTTAGCTGGAAAACTCTGGTAAATTGCCTAGGAGTAATTAAACTAGTAACTTGTGGTTTTGTATGACTAATAAAAGTGAGTTCTGTCCATTTCACGTCCCAATAATTGGGGAGTGTGTGGTCAGGTAGTGATGTCACTGGACTAAGTAATCCAGAGGACCAGGCTAATGCTCGGGGGACACTGGTTCAAATTCCACTAAGGCAGCCAGTGGAATTTAAATCCAATTAATAAAATCTGGAATTGAAAGCTAGTTTCAGTAATGGTGACCATGAAAATGCCATCGATTATTGTAAAAACACATCTGGTTCGCTAATGTCTTTTCGGGAAGAAAATCTGCCATCCTTACCTTGCCTACAAATGAGCCCAGATCCACAGTACTGTGATTGGCTCTTAACTGCCATCTGAAATGGCCTAGCAAGCCACTCCGTTAAAAGGCATATAGGGATGAGTAACAAATGCTAGTCTTGCAAGTGATGCAATATTTAAAAAAAAGTTAATAAAATTGAAATGAAATCCAGCTTCTAATCAAGTGTTGCAAGTAATTAATGGGAATACACTGACGTAGCATTGATTACTCAGGTCGAGGAAGGCCTGTGCCTTCACGTCAAACAAAACAAAGCAAGTAGGCAACAGATGAAGGTGGCCAAGTTTCGTATGTTTCTTCTGAAAATAACACAGCCCTCACTACCCCTTTTTTAAAAGAGCTCCTAAAATTTTCATAGCTAACTTACTGATACACTTGAAAGTCTGCAGCCGTCTTTTCTGTTTGCCCAGTAAGGGATGCCGTAAGCTTAGTTATAGGGATACATCACACTTCTTTAAATTCAGAAAGTTTTATGTAAACTAGCAGATCAAATGTTTACAGGTTCCTAATGTATTAAATGTAACAACTAAAACCACACACTTAACAGGCAACTGGTAAGTTTCAAATGGCATCTCCAGCTAGGATCATCCTACCTGTCAGGCTTTAGCTTGGCTGGCATGGGACTTTGAGAACCAAATCAATCCTGCATGATAGACTTGCTGGATCTCGAGTCCGTTAAGAACTAGAATGTGCTTTTACCTGCCCAGCATTGAAATAAACATAGAGAGACCCAGGGATTGAACAGCTTGCTTTTGTCACTGCATAACCTGCTTTTACTAGAATACAACATGTGCTGCAACGTAATCTCCTCATCTTCAATAAGCATGTGAATATACATTTTTTGAATGTGGCTCAGGTTATGAACCAACAGATGAATTTATTAACATTAAACCTGTAAATTAGCAGTATTGCATACAAATAATATCTTTACAGTAATAAGAAACTTTGCTAAATTCCTCAAAGTCAAAATATCAAATTTGTTCTTACCCTCAATATAAAAATGATCATGAATATAGTTGCTCACATTTTATGAGATGAAACATTATCATGAGCTTTCATTAACTCTTTAACCCCAAGATGAACTGACTGAGCTAAGTACAGGCAAACAACCGTAAGTGCCCTGCTGCAGAGCTTTCTACCAAAGGGACTACAAAGTATATTCACCCTGCACATCTTTCAGCTCTAAACCATGTGTACACACCAGTCACATAGGATATTTATCCAAATATTTTATATGATCTGTGATTTTTAGATAATTGGTGCTTTGTTGAGCTAGCTATCAAGTGCATTATACTTCAAATTGACACCAGTGTTTTAACAGACGTTAGCATATTAAACTCTTAACTTTTGTTCAAAAGTTAAATCCACGCCACAAAATGATGTCTTTAGCAGAACGGCTAGTGAAGTATGTTCCATGCAGCTTGGGGGCGAAAAAGCATGTGTTAATAACCTTATCACAGTGTGTGCTGGTCAGCAAGAAAAACCGTAAAATAAAGGGCCCAAGGGTCCCTAATTTTGTTACAGTAACTACAAGCTATGTTTGAAGTTTAAAAGTTTCAAATTTGTAGCTACCCCCTCAACTAGGAGATTTATACAAATAGCATACTGGAGAATCTGTGAAACTAGGTTACAGTCTGTAAAATGATAAGGTGAACCATATCAAGGTTTTCCAGTGCAACATGTGCACTTAAAATTCCTGTACATGTCAACTCAATGGATGAAGAATACTTTATTTGGTGACTCGCTATAGTGCTTTGGTGCACCAACATTCTGTCATGGTTATGCATAATGGTGAGTTGATAAGCTCAGTCAGTCTGGCAGGTTCATACACAGGAGTTTCACTCTACAGAAGGAAAAATTGGATGAAATAAGTCAACTAAATATTCAGGAGCAAAATTTGTTAATTTAGGAATCTACTTGCAAATGAACCTAACTTTGTACCTCATGCTTTCTTTTATTCTATTATTTTAGGAATATGAGAAGAAACATCGTGAAAAAGATGTGGTTGATATGACAAGTCACCTCGATCCCCACAGAGCACTGCTAGCTAAGTTCCTGCAGAAGGTAATCTAATAACACTAGCAGTCTAGTTTTGGACTTAGCATTGCAATCAAACTCTAAAAGTTTCAGTGAAAAACAAACAGTTCAACATTGCACAGTTTCTGGCCATCAAACCTCTGACTAAATGATTTACTGTGACAGGTACAATTTACAAAAGGGCCTACTTTTTCAATTTTTTCATTGAATGAATATTCCAGATAAGAAATGCGACTGAGCTAAACATAAAGAAAATTCTTTCAGTTCCACAGCAGTAAAATAATAACATAAGTCTTCACAGCTTGTTGGTATTTGACCCAGCATGCTGAAAAGGCTGGGAGGAGATTGGTAAGATTTTGACCATCATTGTGAAGGAATTAATAGGCACTGACGCAAAACCGTTTTAAAAGAAAATAGGCCAGGCCAATGTGGTGCCTGTACTCAGTAAGGATGACAAAGCAGACATAAGCAATTACAGACCCCTTAATTTTCTATCCTGAGCAAATTAATTGATTCTTCACACACAGTTTCAAAAACTCAGATACTGTGTTTTGCTTAGTTGAAATATAGATCAGGAAATTAAGCACAGGGTCAACTTATAATGGTCATAAATGAAAATGCGGAGTCAAAGATTAGAGTATTGAACTGCATATTAGCTCATGGAAGAAAAGAATTAGCAATAGCTTGGGAGAAGTATCAGGTCAAACAGTGAAATATATTTAACAGTGTGATATACATAAAAATGAGATGAATAAGATATAGTTTAAACGTGTTCGTACCAAGCATAAAGAAATTTCATGAAAGGCTTAAGTTCTGTGGATAATTTGATATGGCAAAAACTAGGGGTGGGGTTTTTCCATCCATGCTTTTAAGTGCAGTGTCGAGTGGGAAAAGCGGCGTTTTCCTCACTGGGCGCAAGGTCCCTTTCCTGTCTCATTAATTATGCATCAACAGGAAACATGTTTGATGTAAAAACAAAAAACTGCGGATGCTGGAAATCCAAAACAAAAACAGAATTACCTGGAAAAACTCAGCAGGTCTGGCAGCATTGGCAGAGAAGAAAAGAGTTGACGTTTCGAGTCCTCATGACTGAAGGGTCATGAGGACTCGAAACGTCAACATGTTTGATGTATCAGGCGGGCGCCCCTTGATTTTCTCTCCCAGCTGTGGCCTCAGCGGTTCTTAGCTCCCGCTGCCATATTTAAACTGCACCCACACACAGCCTTTCCAAAGTCAGCAGCCCAGGACATCTCCAGGGAAGACATGGTTCCAAAATGCAAGAATTCTGCTGCTCCCAAATTTAGTGATGCTTCATTGGGCCACCTGTTGGACACTGTCAAGGTCTGCCAGGATATCCTCTACCCCAGTAATGGCCAGAGGAGGCCAACCAATGCCACCACTCCGGCTTATGAGGTGGTGTCAGCAGTGGTCAACGCAAACACAGTGCAGAAAACATCTGCAATCCAGTGCAGGAAGAGGATGAATGATCTCATCCATTCCGGCAGGGTAAGTCAGACATTGCAGCACTCTCAACTCACACACTCACAAGCCCATTAGGACGTAGCAGGATGATAGTCCACAGGGATCTCCCACACAGCCAACTAAAGGCCCGTCACCACTCGCTCTCTTACATGCACTTTCACTTCTCTATCTCTCTCCTGTGTAGATTGCGTCATCATCCCATGCACAGCTCCAGTAACCACGCAAACAAAGCAGGCATCCTTACCCTCTGCCTTGGCATGTCTCCTGCTCACACTCTCTCCATTTGTCTTTATGCAGGACAAGCTAGCACACAATAGGAGGGATAGGTCCCAGACCAGGGGCGGAGTGGCTGAAATCAAGTCCCTAACCAAGATGAGGAGTGTGCCATTATGCTGGCCGAAGAAGACAGGGACCGTGTGTATGGTGATGGTGAGATCGGTGGCGCACACCCAAATGAGGATCCTGCACCAGCTCACCCCTCAGACAACCATACTGTGGGTCCATTGTGCTATCTTTCAGTCACTTACCACGCACTGATTATCTCTACTTTCTTTCATAGGCACAAGTGGAAAGTGCCTGAGGGCATCAACAAGCCAGGTTCCTGAGGCAATAGCGCCTGTGTGCACCAAGTTCAACACTGGTAGGATGGCAGCCATCATGAAGACCTTGGCCCAGGACCTAGGTCCTGCACTGCACCAGGAACTGCACTTCATCGATGTAGGCATTGGTGGCATCCATCACTAGCTATGCAAGAGAGAAGTGGGGTAATTCTACCTCATTCCAGCTGCCCCTTCTGAAGGAGTCAGCCAGGGTCCGCAGGCGCCCATAGGGAGGAGGATCTGCAGCCAGACACCCCGGGATCATCCACCCAAGTGATTCCAGGAGTGATCAGCTGATCCCAGTCCCCGCTTCCTGTGACCCCATCACCTCCAGCTCTACAGGCTGAGGAGTGTGCACCTGCCCCATAGGACATTCAAAGCAGGCCAAGGCCCTCCAAGTCTCAGCCCACCAGATGACATCGCCAAGGTCATCACAGATAACAGGTCAATGTAGTCAGCAGGATGCCTCCAACTCTGCTATGGACATTGGGGATGCACGAAGACGTAGCGGTAGGGTTAGGAATATTTAGAAATATTAGGAGCACGATGGTGATACGGGTGTTAACCACATGTATATAAAGTCCACCAATGTAAATAAAACCCATTTCACATCTCTTGTGTATGCCCCTTTATCATGAGCTGTATTGTTCATCAGGTGTGACACCATGGTCCCTCCCTCCACTTATTGCAGATGTTGCTGTCATGTGCCTGTGGTCAATGTCATTACAGGGTAGGGATGCAAAGCTGTGCCATACATTCTGCATGGCATCCACTCACCTAAACACTCGCCAAGGTCAGTGATGATAAATCCAAATGGTGATATCTGGTGGCCTTTGAGCATGCTCTGGAAGTGCAGATGGTAGGTTGAGACAATGTTTGAGCAAGGATATAGTGAAGAGTGTTTTGTATTATCAACAAAGGGTGACTTTGAGGGTTTCACGGTATCTTAGCATTTTGAAGTTTGCAAGGGCCAGAGCTGGCCATGCAGTCCTTTCAAATCCACTTGTGAATGGTGGTGGACGATTAAACAACTCACTGGAGGAGGAGGCTCCACAAATATCCCCATCCTCAATGATGGGGGAGCCTAGCACATCAGCGCAAAAGATAAGGCTGAAGCATTTACGACAATCTTCAGCCAGAAGTGCTGAGTCTAAGACCCATCTTGGCCTCCTCCAGAGGTCCCCAGCGTCACAATACCAGTCTTCAGCCAAATCAATTCACTCCACATGATATCAAGAAACAGCTGAAGACACTAGATATTGCAAAGGCTATGGGCCCTGACAATATTCAAGCAATAGTACTGAAGACTTGTGTTCCAGAACTTGCCTCGCCCCTAGCCAAGCTGTTCCAGTACAGCTATAACACTGGCATCTCCCCAGCAGTGTGGAAAATTGCCCAGGTATGTCCTGTACACAAAAAGCAGAACAAATCCAACCCAACCAATTACCATCCCATCATTCTACTCTCGATCATCAGTAAAGTGATGGAAGGGGTCGTCAACAATGCTATCAAGCGGCACTGGCTTAGCAATAACCTGCTCACTTGACACTCTGTCACCTTTCCTGCCTGTATGCGATTATGCAGGCAGCGATAAATCCAGCTTCCATCTTCCTGAAGTTCTCCTCTCTCCAGCATCAGAGTAAAAAGACATGAGTCAGCATGAGCCTCCAAATCCTATTTCTGTAGTTTACTAGTGAGTGACTGTGAGTTCAAGGGCTTGCCTCCAGTGTCGACACCTATTTATCAGTGCAAGGAACGTTTCAAGGTTCTCCTTCCCCTCCCTGCCCCCACACTCCTCTTCCCCACCACTCCGCTTTGCATGACCGGCTGCTTTCAGATTGCTTTGACCAGGTGCTGGGATCCTCATTCACTGCACTGTAATACTCCACTCTTTGTCATACACATGAGGGCTAATGTTCATTGAGGAACTTAGATTATTTGAGGTGGGGAGAGCTGAGGCTTCTCATCTGTGAGCCTGCCAGCACCAAGAGCTCCTGCTTTAAAGATGTATCTGTAGCTTGTCCAGTCACCCAAATGTTCTAGACCTCATTATCATTCTGAGCAATTGGCACACTTGGAACAAGGAGTTAATGCAAGGAGATCGATTAGTGTCATGACTTATTGTTAGTCTTGCATGAATGGCTTTATTGCTTCACTCTCCTGATTCCCTGCATTGTCATTGAAAGGCTACAAGCATGTCTCAGCTGTGCATCTCTCCTCATTTGGGAATACAAAGTTTGTTTGGGTGACCCTTTAACTGCACCCCACCCATCAATGCAGTGCACCACTTCTCCGCCATATTTTGAGGCCTATTGCACAGAGTTGTTGAGTGCCCCCACCACTTCTACACCCACGAGACCTTCAAAAGGCCCTACACTACCTTTTCCCCATCTACAGCCCACCCTGACTGTGAGAGTGCCATCTGCGGCCCAATATTCAGCCAGAAACTCCTCCAGATTGAGGCGCCTGTATAACAGCCACGCTCTGCACAGAACTGCTGGGCACGACTGACGCTGGACTGACATGCCCTCCCCATCTCTGGACTGGTACAAAGACAGTCTTTGCAAGCAATGTAAACTGAAGCACTTCACTCTGCCATTCTGGCGCCAACTCGCTTATGAACCTAAGACACACTTTTCCATTCTGACCCAGAGGACACTTCCAACCCACACCCCCACCCCCTGCCTAGACTGTGTCTGAGTGCTACCTTCACCCTACTTCCCCGTCTCCACCCCCACCAGTGGAGCCCTTGCCCTGCAGCCCCTTCCCTTGCCTCTGCCCCCCTCTTTCCCCCCCTCCCCCAGTTGCAGCCTTGCCTTACGGCCCCTTTCAAGACACCCCCACCTTACTGTTGGTCCGGTAGATAGGGCCTTGCCTGTGAAACTCCTCTGAAAGTGCCGTGGTGCTGCCTGCGAAGCTGGGTGCGGAGTCCGAGGCCAAGGTGCTGCGTGGTGCAAGGTATGCAAACAAACCTCAAAGTCACAAGCTAAGTGCAGATCGGCAGGTACATGTCGCTTATATGCAGGTCTGGCAGCATCGGCGGAGAAGAAAAGAGTTGACGTTTCGAGTCCTCATGACCCTTCAACAGAACTAGGTGAATCCAAGGAAGGGGTGAAATATAAGCTGATTTAAGGTGTATGTAGGGGGGGGGGGCGTTTGGTGGGGGGAGAGAAGTGGAGGGGGGTGGTGTGGTTGTAGGGACAAGCAAGCAGTGATAGAAGCAGATCATCAAAAGATGTCACAGACAACCGAACAAAAGAACACATAGGTGTTGAAGTTGGTGATATTATCTAAATGAATGTGCTAATTAAGAATGGATAGTAGGGCACTCAAGGTATAGCTCTAGCGGGGGTGGGGGGAGCATAAAAGATTTAAAAATAAGGGAAATGGGTGGGAAAAGAAAAATCTATATAATTTATTGGAAAAAAAAAGGAAGGGGGTGGGGATGGAAGAGGGAGTTCAAGACCTAAAGTTGTTGAATTCAATATTCAGCCCAGAAGGCTGTAAAGTGCCTAGTCGGAAGATGAGGTGTTGTCCCTCCAGTTTGCGTTGGGCTTCACTGGAACAATGCAGCAAGCCAAGGACAGACATGTGGGCAAGAGAGCAGGGTGGAGTGTTAAAATGGCAAGTGACAGGGAGGTTTGGGTCATTCTTGCGGACAGACCGCAGGTGTACTGCAAAGCGGTCGCCCAGTTTACGTTTGGTCTCTCCAATGTAGAGGACACCGCATTGGAAGCAACAAATACAGTAGCTTAAGTTGGGGGAAATGCAAGTGAAATGCTGCATCACTTGAAAGGAGTGTTTGGGCCCTTGGACGGTGAGGAGAGAGGAAGTGAAGGGGCAGGTGTTATATCTTTTGCGTGGGCATGGGGTGGTGCCATAGGTGGGGGTTGAGGAGTAGGGGGTGATGGAGGAGTGGACCAGGGTGTCCCGGAGGGAACAATCCCTACGGAATGCCGACAGGGGTGAAGGGAAGATGTGTTTGGTGGTGGCATCATGCTGGAGTTGGCGGAAATGGCGGAGGATGGTCCTTTGAATGCGGAGGCTGGTGGGGTGATAAGTGAGGACAAGGGGGACCCTATCATGTTTCTGGGATGGAGGAGAAGGCGTGAGGGCGGATGCGCGGGAGATGGGCCGGACACGGTTGAGGGCCCTGTCAACGACCGTGGGTGGAAAACCTTGGTTAAGGAAGAAGGAGGACATGTCAGAGGAACTGTTTTTGAAGGTAGCATCATCAGAACAGATGCGACGGAGGCGAAGGAACTGAGAGAATGGGATGGAGTCCTTACAGGAAGCGGGGTGTGAGGAGCTGTAGTCGAGGTAGCTGTGGGAGTCGGTGGGTTTGTAATGGATGTTGGTGGACAGTCTATTACCAGAGATTGAGACAGAGAGGTTAAGGAAGGGAAGGGAAGTGTCAGAGATGGACCACGTGAAAATGATGGAGGGGTGGAGATTGGAAGCAAAATTAATAAGTTTTTCCAAGTCCCGACAAGAGCATGAAGCATCACCGAAGTAATCATCGATTGGCTTGCTGCATTGTTCCAGTGAAGCCCAACGCAAACTGGAGGAACAACACCTCATCTTCCGACTAGGCACTTTACAGCCTTCCGGACTGAATATTGAATTCAACAACTTTAGGTCTTGAACTCCTCCTCCATCCGCACCCCCTTTCTGTTTCTTCCCCCTTCCTTTTGTTTTTTCCAATAAATTATATAGATTTTTCTTTTCCCACCTATTTCCATTATTTTAAAATATTTTTAAATCTTTTATGCTCCCCCCACCCACACTAGAGCTATACCTTGAATGCCCTACCATCCATTCTTAATTAGCACATTCGTTTAGATAATATCACCAACTTCAATACCTATGTGTTCTTTTGTCTGTGACATCTTTTGATGATCTGCTTCTATCACTGCTTGCTTGTCCCTACAACCACACCACCCCCTCCACTTCTCTCCCCCCACCCAACCCACCCCCCCCCACACACACCTTAAACCAACTTATATTTCACCCCTTCCTGGGATTCACCTAGTTCTGTTGAAGGGTCATGAGGACTCGAAACGTCAACTCTTTTCTTCTCCGCTGATGCTGCCAGACCTGCTGAGTTTTTCCAGGTAGTTCTGTTTTTGTTTTGGATTTTCAGCATCCGCAGTTTTTTGTTTTTATCGCTTATATACAGTAGTGAAACATGTCGGTCTAATTAGATGCACGTGTGCCCTTTTGATCTAACGTGGCGGCTGCGGGGAGGGGTGGGTGGGTGGATACCAGCGAGCAACCATTATAATGAGCATGCATGGCATTAAAATGTATTGAAATGTCATTCCTGACATGGCACAGCTGGAACCGTGTGCCACCATTGAAGTCAAGAGCAGACGATCGCTACCTGCTTCCCTTTCTACATAATACGGACTTTTTCACTGTCGCGACATCTTGCTCTCCTGCCCGCCATGGTGCCCACTGCGGGCAGAAACGGAAAACCCTGGCCTAGGTTTTTGTAAAAAGGCATTTAATAACAGAACGGATATGTTACAAGAGAAAGCAATCATAGATATAAACGTAACAAAAAGAAGTTGAAAAGGAACTTTGGAAGGCCAAAGCGAGTGCAGGAGAAGACTGGCAATTCACCATAGGCAACTCGTAGTCTTTTAATAGTATATAAGAAATAGTGGGGATTGAAAGGGTGGGACTCCTTAGGGAGCTAACTTGTACTTTACAAAGAGGGAATGGCAGAAATGTTCAAACATTTTGACTCAGTTTTAAAGGAAGAACTGCAGAACCATCAGAGCAAGATATGAAAGAGCCACTACTGGAGATAAACCTCAAAAGAAAACTCCAGTCAAAAAAATGAACGGAACTAAGCTAAAAAAACTCTGCAGACCCACTGAGCATATATCACAGAATACTGAAGTAGACTAGGGACAATGTAACATCAACAACAATTTTCCAAAAACCTTTGGGAATGGAGCTCCTGCCAAAAGACTTTGGTCTGCCAAATGTTATCCAATTACTCATTGTTACCCAATGTTCAGACAAGTTCAGCCAAGAAATGTATGCGTGAGGTTTTGCTTAAGTTATGGTATATGTTTGAGGGCCATCATATAGAATGAAATGATTTAACCCATAGTCCAAATCATAGTCCATCAACATGAGTTAAGTCACGAAACTATAATAAGTTTCATAATATTAATGTGGTAATTATAAAGTAGGTTTATGGGTGTGAGTGTAGATGGTTCTGTCTGTGTGATTTAATTAAATTAGAGTCAGACAGGTTACAAGTTTGAAATTATCAGAAGAAGTTAGGGACAAAGGCATTTGAGATGCTAATGAGTAAACATGGATGAGGTCTTAGCGTGTAGGGTGTGAAGGAAATTTGCCATTTTAAATAAGTGAAGGAGTTGTTTGGGGTTCAAAGGGATGGGAGGATGTTTACAACTAACAAGATAAATAGGGCAAGGTTATTAGGCTTATTTTCTCCAAAAGGTACTGACCATATTGGGAACTGAAAGATTTTTATATTATGGGCAAAGTACAAAGACCCATAGAATTTACAGATTAAAAAGAGAGAAACATATATAAAGAGGGAAGGAATACTATGCTGGGGGGCCATGTAATATCTGAGAGGACCATGTAAAACATCCTTGGGGAAGTCTGATGTTTCCAGTAACTAAAGTTGGAGAAAAGCCTTTGGAATTCCACTGTGGGTGGGTGCTGTGGTAAACTTGCTGGCTTGCTACTTAAATTTAAAATTTGTTTTGGACTGTTGTCTTAAAGGGGGAATCAGTTTAATTAGGAATTTTGGGATTTGTTATAGTATTAAGTAACTGTAATCTTATGTATGTGCTTGAAATCTTTTCTTTCATTAATAAATGTTTTAATTTAGTTTTTAAAATCTCCAAAGGCATTTGAGGACTCATTACTTCTGAATTTAGTACACAAGTCTTCTCGTAATAAATACAAGTTGCAAAACCATTGTGATGGCTTGGTCAAGTATCCTTTGTGGATTTGGTCCACCTGGCACACATCTGCTGTCAAGTCATAACTGTTAATAAAGGGCCTGATTAATTTAACTTAATATTTTGAGGAAATCAGAGTGAAAGGATAGAAAAATGGAGCTTGCGGACTGAAAGATTAAGAAGTAAATTATTGTTTTTTGCGTTGGTGGGATGTGAATAACGTGTTGGGACCTTTTCGTTTTCCATTTATACTAATGATTTGGATATGGACTTGAGAGGAATGATATTGCAGCTTGCTGGGAATAATAGTTTAAGAGACATGGCAAATTATGGCACAGATTGCAATGATTTACGGAAAGCTAGATATCAAGTGCTTACGTAAGGTTCAATGCAGACAAAATAGACCATAGAAAAGTAAATTAAACTCTGGATTTTACACTTAGGGGCATGATATATAAAACTAAGGAAGTAATATGGAATTTGAACAAGACGTTGATTCGACCGATGTGGAAGTATTGCATGCAATTCTGCGTATCCAAATATTGCACAATATTAGAAACTAGGAGTCGGAGCAGGCCATTTGGCCCTTTGAGCCTGCTCCACCATTCAATATGATCATGGCTGATCCTTTACGTCAACATCATATTCCTGCTTTCTCTCCATACTCCCTCATATTCAAAAATATATCAATTTCTTTCTTGAATATACCCAGTGACTCGGCCTCCACAGTCTTCTATGGTAGAGAATTCCACAGGTTGACCACCCTTTGAGTGAAGAAATTTTTTCTTATCTCAGTCCCAAATGGCCTGCCCCATATCCTGAAACTGTAGCCCCTGGTTCTAGACTCCCCAACCAGGGGAAACATCCTCCCTATATCTAGTCTGTCTAGCCCTTTTAGAATTTTATATTTTTCAATCAGATCCCCTCTCACCCTTCTAAACCCTAGTGAATATAATCGAACTAATCTCTCCTCATATGACAATTCTGCCAACCCCAGTATCAGCCTAGTGAACCTTCGCTGCACTCCCTCTGTAGCAAGTATATCCTTTCTTAGGTAGGGAGACCAAAGCTTCATGCAATACTCCAGGTGTGGTCTCGCCAAGGCCCTGTATAAGTGCAGTAAGTCATCCTTACTTATGAACTCAAATCCTCTTGCAATGAAACCTTCCAAGTACAAACACGTTTCCATCTGTTCCTATTCAGATGAAGTTACATTGTTTCATAGCTTGCCATTGTGAGATTTGAACTCTTGATCTTAGGGTTACAAACCCAGTACCATAACCACTTGGCTATTTAGGCCAAGCATATAAAAACCCATTTCCATCTGTTTCAGATGAAGTTAAGTTGTTTCATAGTTTGCCATTGTGGGATTTGAACTTTTGATCTTGGGGTATATAAACCCAGTACCATAACCACTTGGCTATTTAGGCCAAGCAAAAGCAGGGGTCGTCCGAGATTTGAACTCGCGACTTCACACACTGAATATCCCAAAGCGAGAATCATACCCCTAGACCAACGAGGAAGCTAAATAATTGGCCTACTTGGTTGTCAGCCGCTTGCCAGGATCATAGTTTGCCATTGTGAGATTTGAACTCTTGATCTTGGGGTTACAAACCCAGTACCATAACCACTTGGCCATTCAGGCCAAGCTTTCCTCTTGCAATGAAGGCCAACATACCATTTGCCTTCTTAATTGCTTGCTGCACCTGCCTAGTTACTTTAATTGACTGGTGTACAAGGGCACCCAAATCCCTTTGTGCATCCACATTTCCCAATGTATTACCATTTAAATAATACTCTACCTTTCAGTTCTTCACACCACAGCGTATAACTTCACATTTATCCATGTTATACTACATCTGCCATGTGTTTGCCCACATGCACAACTTATCTAAATCGCCCTGAAGCCTCTTTGCTTCCTCCTGACAATTCACAACCCTGCCCAGTTTTGTGTCATCAGCAAACTTGGAAATATTGTATTTGGTTCCCTCATCCAAGTCATTTGTATACACCATGAACAGCCAGGGTCCTAGCACTGATCCCTGCCATGCAAAATTTACAACAAAGGCTCACTGTAATACTATGAGAAATGAGAAGATATAGTTAAAAAGGAGGCCATTTCATTGAAATGGAGATAACTTAGGGGGATCTAATAGAGACTTTCAAAAGATTTTATGAAGGTATAGTCAAAGATTGTTTTCACCAGTGAATGAATCAGTGGGCAGAATTATTTGCTTGGTGTAGGAGCATGCACCCAACACGCTCGAGCGTAGAACAGCACGTGATGACATCAGGTGAGCATCCCAATGTCATCGCGTGTTGGCACGATATTTCAGGCAGATGCCAGAGCCGCGCCAGTCATTAATTAAAACGCCAGTTAAAGCCATTAAACAGTCGATTGACGATTTTTCATTGCCCGTGCGATTTCAAGTTCGACGCACAGGCCAAACGGGCAGGCGGCCAGCCAACAGTTTCAAAGGGCGGGATAAAAAGGGCCAGCGGCATTGCCAGTGTGAGCAGTGAGGAGTTTGGTGGGTAGTTTGCTGCTGGTGATTTATTGGTATATGGCACCTTCATCTCTGGTCGGGGCTCCATTGTTAGCATTTCCAGGACTCATTTCTTTGGTGTCTTCAAGGACCCTGGAGAATTCTGACTGTGTGAACCCTTCCAGGTATCAGACAGCCTTCTGTTACCCTGGTAATGGGGATTGTGGTCTCTGCTGGTGGTACCTTCTTTTGAAGAGGAGGAAGAGAGAGGCAGAAAGGAGAGGAGGCCGGGTGTCCCAATGCACCTTCCAGGAGAGCGACCTGTGGGAGGAGAGGCACAGGCACAAGGGGTGCAGGGCCAGCTGACAGTCCAAGATGGAAGAGGCCACAGAAGATGCCATTATTCTGCTGCCAGGGTTTACAGGTGGCGATGCTGAAGGGGGCTCCGCCTCTCCAGGGAGACCGTGGCCTCCATTTGTCAAATGATTGGTCCTGAGATCAGGTCCGACTGTGTGGGTGGACACCCCATGCTAGTGGCTCTGAAGGTCACAGTGGCCCTCAACCTCTTTGCATCCAGGGGTCAGTGGGGGATCTGTGTGGAGTCTCCCAATCAGCTGTCCACAGTTGCATCAAGCTGGTGATAGAAGCTCTACTCAGGCGGGTAGGGTTCTGCAGCACCCAGGGTGCGATCGACTGCATGCATATAGCCATCAAGATGACAGCGGGCCAACCGAGTTCCTTTGTCAACAGGAAGGGATTCCACTCCATGAATGTGCAGCTAGTGTGTGACCACAGGATGCTGATTCTACAAGTCTGTGCAAGGTACCCAGGCAGCTCTCCTGACGTTTACATCCTCAGACACTCCCAGGTGCCGAAGCTCTTCAGTGCTCCAGCCTGGCTGGATGGATGGCTGCTGGATGACAAGGGCTATTAATTGAAAAGGTGGCTTATGATCCCCTTCCGCTGTCAAAGAACAGAGGCAGAGCAGCATTATAATAGGAGTCATGCCTGCACAAGGATGGTGGTAGAGAGAAGCATAGGGCTTCTGAAGGTTTGCTTCCGATATCTGGACTAATCTGGAGGCGCACTGCAATACCCCCGGAGCGGGTGTCACTGATAGTGGTTGCATGCTGTCCTCTCCACAATCTGGCACTGGCAAGGGGGGATACACTGAACAAAGAGGATGTTGATGCAGCTGCACAGGCCCCAGATGATGAACCCAGTAGTGAGTCAGAAGAGGAGCACGGTGAGTAGAATGCTGAGGGCATGGAGCCAGACCTCGGTAACCTCCAGGGAGGCAGGGACACCTTGATCCAACGCTCCTTCAGCTAAGCTTCCAAATAAGTGCTACTGCCTCATGCCAGGGCTGCCGCCTCCATCCAGATGTCTAAAATGTCCATTTCCTTTGACCCCAAAGGCCACGCAGTGCCTGTGTCATAGAGTTTCGAGCCACCTGTGTCCAGCATTACATAATGGCATACTCTGCACCACATGAAATAAAAAAGGTGAAGCTTACTCAGGCCATTGTGACAAAAGAAAATTTATCTCATGCTGATAGAACAAATTAACAGAACCTTCTCTGGTCTTCAACCCTAGACCAGTTGAAATAAACAAAACATTGCACAACAGAAGGTCACACGTGACCAGTCCTTCTTGTGTTCGTGGTGCCTTAAATTTACATTTCCAAGTGCTTCTTCTTGGTGCTCCCCCCTCGCTGGCACCGTCATTGGAGACAGACTGCTGACTCTGCTGCCTTGTTGGCCTTGATGACCTTGGCGGTTGTCCTCTGGCCCGTGGAGCCCGTGCTGGCCCCACCTGGGAGGGAGTGGCCAGTGCCACGGCTGGCATCTCCCCAGTCACCGCAGCCTCATTAGATGTCGCACACACTGGCAGAGGGGCGGAGGAGCTGCTGCCGTCACCCAGAACGCCCTGAGATGAGCCCGCAGAGACGATTGGCAGATTGTGCACCAATTTTCCTGGAGCTGCCTCCCCATAAGAGTCATCATTCTCTCAATGGAGGAGGCAGTGTGCTCGGTGATGGGGGTCAACACAGAGCTGATGCCCCGCTTGGACTCCTCCACAACAGAGACCATGCGTACCCTCATGGATCTCCTCCAGATCCTTCTGTGCATCTTGCTGGACATCCCAGCATCTGCCGCCTAATGGACAACTCCTGAGGATCACCATTGCCTTTGACTGAGCATTGTCCTGTTCTCCAGAAGTCCTGAGCACAGTAGGTTGTTAAACCTCTTGTGGCACTGGACCCATCTGGTCACACAACGCTGCTGACCAGCACTGCCACCTACTCCCAAGCTTTTTTTGTCAGGTTCAGTAGCCTCCTCCTTCCATCCCTCCCAGCAGCCACCTTCTCCAGAAGGACCGCGAGGCACTCATCAGATAATCTGACCTGCCCTCCCCGTGGATTCTGCAGCCACATTTGAATCTATAATTTTTAATCTCCTGACAATACTGAAGATTTCTTCATCACAGGCAGCCTTTCAGGGCCTGATTGTGCTGGTTTTAAACCAGCCACCGGGTCGCCATTGGACCTGGCAGCCGACAGGCCCCTGCCCACGCCCACCCCTTCCTAGCCGTTCACGCTCTCTCGGTAGGCCTTAATTGGCCAGCCAGTGTGAAATTGTGGTCGGGGACCAATCGTGGGCAACGGCCCATTTTCTGGCCGCTCCCAGGCCCGCCGACCTTGCTCGCAGACCGAATTCACAGTTCTGCCCAGTGACACCGAGAATAGGTTGCAGATTATCAGCAGGAGCATTGTGGGAGAAGTTGGTAGAACTTTTTTGCAAACATAAGGTTAATGGTACGTGGTATTCTTCATCACTCTGGCTATTGAGGAAGAGACTACAGCCTAGTATTTGAGAGGAGATTGTCCTGATCTCCCAAAATGCCTTAAATGGCTGAAAACACCATGGGGGATAGCATTGATTTTGTTCAAAGAACCAGCTCAGTGTCATTTTCTGTTAGATACCACTCCAATGGAGCACCTATTAAAGATAGTAAAACATTTTTTAAAACATGTCCCCTCATGTGACTCTGTCACATGAGCTGGGACATGTTTTTAATTCAAAAATAAAGTTTTCAGTTAATGTTTAATTGCTTTAGGAAACCTTATCCTGCCTTTTCACATGCCCACTAACTGTAAGGTTGGATGGGCAGCGTTAATTTGATTTTAATTGGCTTGTTGATGGCCTTAATAGGCGTTTTAATTATTGGCAGGGGCGTAGCTGACTGTGGTGCTCGCCCGCCAAACGAAATTTCACATCACGCATCATATTACGCTCAGGTGCCCACCCGCACACCGGACGTAAAATTCTGGCCCATAAGATTTTGTATTTGAATTTGTGGAAACAGGCTTGTGTTTAGGTTAGGCATAAGGAGTAATCACAGAACTGAAAGACCCAAATAGGGGAGCAGTAATTGACACTTTTTTTTTAACTTCTTAGGTTCGAGATTCTGTAGTAAGTAGGTTCCTGCTGGCAAAGCATCATCACGTCTTGTCAGATGTGGTCGTTGAGGAAGCGGTCCCCAGCATAAGGTTAGTAAAGTATGATGTAGTTTTTTAACATATTTTATTCTCTGCTATTGATGGGATTTAAATCTTTTCTTGGAATTGAATATCCAAAAGCCAATAATTTTCTGTCATTTCCTCTTCATATGCCTTAATATGGCAATCATTGTGCATTCGAGAACAGAGGAGATAACCAGGACTGTGCTTGCTGCGAGCTTTAATCTCTCCAACAATTGACAATCATGTTAATAATCTTTTTCTATTTTATGATCTTTTCCAACCCAGTAGACAAACCCTCAGTTTTCTTTGGCAGTGTCTTGCCCTCAGATTTCCAGAAGCAACCATTCTCTAACCAGCATTTTTGTTTTGGCCTCAGGACAATGGTCATGGTGTCATTCTTGTGTTGACTGTTTAAAGAAATGTTATTCTGTAATTGCTGGAGCATTTTAGAATTTTCTTCAAAGTAAAACTTACTTCAGCAAACATGCTTACACTCAACCCCAGATTCTGCTCTTCCTATTGAGAAACTTTCCTGGTAGCCAGTGATCTATGTTTACTCATGTAGCTATCATTTTTTTGTTTGAACCAGTACATGATTTTAGCTATTTTCATGAATGTGCAATCCCACTTGGTCTGGAATTCCCTCCATCAGTTGAACATGAGGACTTCCAGGAGCAATGGTCAATTTTCAGCACTTTCAACAGCAAAGTTTCAAAATCCATTTCACAGATAAATGGGCATGTCTCATTCCAACATGCAAATGCTGATCAGTCAAACATTTACAGCAAGGATGAAGTGGAGATCTATCAGAAATTTGATTTATTCTTTTCTGTTTTGTTTTTATTTTTTCTTTATTCTTTCATGGGATGCGGACATTACTGGCAAGGCCAGTATTTGTTCTCCGTCCCTAATTGCCCTTGATCTGAATGGCTTGCTAGTCCATTTCAGAGGACAGTTAAGAGTAAACCACATTGTTGTAGATATGGAGTCACATGTAGGCCAGACCGGGTAAGGATGGCAAATTTCCTCCCCTGAAGGGCATTAGTGAACCAGATGGGTGGTACAACAATCGATGATGGTTTCATGGTCACCATTACTGAGACTAGTTTTCAATTCCAGATTTATTTTTTGAATTTAAATTCCACCAGCTGCCATGGTGGGATTTGAACATGTGTCCCATGAGCATGAGGCCTGAGCCTCTGGGTTACTAGTCCAGTGACATTATAATTATACCACCCAAAGTCAAAGGACCTTTTGCTGGCATGTCAAATTTTCTGCCCCGCCCACCATGATTCGCACAGCAGATGGAAATAGGAAATCCCACCCTTGGTATTTTTATTTTGTATCAGAGATGAACTGTCAAGTTTCTGGGTCATGAAGGTGTTAAATTTACTGATGTTTTAATTGCAAACTTGTTTTCATGGTTGCTTAGTTTGATCAAGGGTCACCAAGTACAAAATGGTTTTAAAATTTCACAAGTAGATTTTTATTTTGTTTTGGTCCAGTTTGAATTTTTGAGTAATTGCTTTTGAAGTAGTTCCTGTTAGTTATGTACAAAATTATCAAACTGTTGAATCAGGTGATATTTGCACTGTCACCTCAAGAACAACTTCTGGGAAGCATAGCCCTATTGCTTTTAAATCTCCAGGTGATATAGCTACAATGCCTTATTTGTTTCCTGTGTTGCATGTCTGAGTTTTAAAGTATACCAGGGATTTACCTTGAGGCGTATGTTCCCAGTTTGGTAGTTCTTCTGAAGGCATTAAGATGGGAGTTTAATGAATCCCACATGCCAGATATGCAGTAAACAGTGATCCATGGGCTGATAATACTGAGGGAATTAATGATGGCTGTCACTGTTATCTTTGCACTGAGAAAGCATAGCTAAAATTCTGTGAACTATTGGAATCTGCTGCATTGTCTATCATTACTGCTTATCTATTATTTTTTCATAAACTTTTTGATTATTTATAACCTAAACTATAAAAGAAGGTTTATTACACTTTCTAGGGAGTAGAAGTTCACAATGTTTTGGGGGTTGGGTGGGAGGGGTAGGTGTGGGGGGTTTGATGGTGATTCACTGTAATATCCGGTAAATAATCCAGCATTAAAGATTACTTTTAGACCACAGGGGTCACTACATTGCCAGATTCTGAATGCTTAGCATATAGATCTGAGACACAGACATTAAGGAAATGCATCTGGGAGTGGTCTTTGTAACTTAATATTGTATTGAGAAAAATGTCCAAGTAAAATCAAAAAATATAGTTCGAGGGAACATTTTCTTCTCCATTTTCTAATATTTCTCTCTTAAAATCAATTAAAACTCCTTGCATTTAATTATCAAAAGTATTTTTAATTTGAAATGTTGTGTCTGTCCCTGCTATATTATTGGTTTCCTTTCATATATCTTGGTGTCTCTTTATTCTTCCATTTTCTGAGCAGTTCTGGTGATTCACGGTATGTTGCATTATTCTCATTATTTCCCTTCCATGTTTATCGCTAAGGTGATTTATTTTTGATGTTTGTCATTTTAACGTTAAAAATCTTATAGAATTTCATTAATGTTGCCAAAGTTAATTCCAGTCAGAATTTTTAATAAGTGTTGAGAAGTAGAGAACATCTGCTAAATATAATTAATATTTTCTGCCCAATAGTATGTTAGGCATCAGCCTGTTCAAACTGGCTGAACCCAGGAGACCACTTAGACCACGAAGAAAAGAAAGGAAAAAAGTTACTGCCCAGAACCTTTCTGATGGAGACATTAACCTTTTGGTCAACATTATCCGAGCCTATGATATACCTATACGTAAATCCATAGGAAGGTAGGAGATACCAGGGCCATTGCGCGATCTTCTGTGTGTCTATGAGAATATAGATTTTGCTTTGTTATGTTGGCGAGAGCAGATAACCTTCAGTGAAATGATTCCCAGGGAATTTGCTCTTTAAAAATAACTTACTTGTAACCGGCTAAATAGTTGAATTTTTTTCTTTACTTTGAAACTATTAATATCCTGCTGTTTTATTCTTGCTTACAATGTTTCTCACGATATAAAGACTTATTTTGTAAAGCTTACTTATCCTTTGACCAATTTGACTTTGAATCTATACACCTGATGTTCTTCGTAATGCTGGGCTGGATTTCTGGTCCCGCCCACCGAAGGGATCATCCAATCCCTCCGAGAGTCGGTGGGCTTTTGGCTTGCCACAACGGGGCCGGGAAATTCCCAGCCACAGACTCTAAACCTGCTCTCCTTTTCTCAGGCCGTCGTAAATCGAAACTAATCGAAGAAATGTTCGCACTGTTTTTGTTGTTTCTTCTCTAGCAAACTGCCGCTAACTTCCAGATCAGCTAGATCTATTAATGAAACATTCTCAAGCTCACAGATACCTCAGAGTCCCACACAAAGCCACGAGTGGTGTACTAACCAGGTACGGAACAATCAGGAAGCTCAAAGACAAATGAAGAGGGAATAAAAGAATTCTGTTTAATTTGTGGCTGTGCCAGAGCCGTGGGGGGGGGAGGGGGGGACATGAAAAGAATCGGGCATGTGAAACGTGTGAGGATCGTGGAAAAAGGAGATATGACAACAGGACTAGTTAAACACCAAAAGCAGAGCTAAGCAATCCCACAAGACTGGACCTGAGCAAAGTTTGTGGCTTTACCACAAAATGGTGCTGGATGACCAAGCATCAATGCCTGACATTTATATAATGTGCTTTCATTTGATATAGTAAAATGTAACAAGGCACTTCATAGATCATATCAGACAAAATTTGATATTATGCCAGGTGACCAAAAGCTTGTTTTTTTTAAATTTATTCTTTCACAGATGTGGGTGTTCCCAGCAGGCCAGCATTTATTGCCCATCCCTAATTGCCCTTGTGAAGGTGGTGGTGAGCTGCCTTCTTGAACTGCTGCAGTTCATGTGGTATAGGTAAACCTACAGTGCTGTTAGGAAGGGAGTTCTAGGATTTTGACCCAAGGACAGTGAAGGAACGGCAGTATAGCTACAAATTAGGTTGGTGAGTGGCATGGAGGGGAACTTGCAGGTGGCAGCACTCCCATACATCTGCTGCCGCAACTTATAGGAGGAGAGAAAAGCAAAGAGGTTTAGGGATAGAATTCTAGAGCCTAAAAAGCTGAAGTCACGAGCACCAGTGGAGAGGCGAAGGAAATCACAATCACAAAGGCCACAATTAGAAGAATTCAGAGTTCTTGGAAGCATTGGAGGAGATTATAGAGAATTTAGCAGCAAGGCCATGGGAGAGATTCAAATGCATGGATGGAGGAGAACTTGGAATTTGAGGCGTTGCTAAACCAGGAGCTAATATAGGTCAGTGAGCACAGGGATGATGGTGAAATAGATCTTGGTGTGAATCAGGATATGAATGGCAGAACTTGTGGTGCGAGCATCGGAGATTTGGAAGAGCTGATGTTTATAGAGGGCAGTAGGTGAGCAGCCAGCCAGGAGAGCATCAGAATTGTCAGGCCTGGAGGCACAAAAGCACAAAGAGGGTTTTGGCTGCAGGTGGCCTGATGCAGGGACAGAGATGGACAAAATTATGGAGGCGGAACTTGGCAGCCTTGGTGATGGAGAGGATTTTAGGTTGGTAGCTTAGCTTGAGGTCAGATAGGATGCCGAGTTTGTAAACAGCCTGGTTCAGCCTCAGACACTGATGCCTGGGAGGAAGATGGAATTGGTAGCTAGAGAACAGAGTTTGTCGCGAGGGTCAAAGGCAATGGCTTTGGTTTTTGTAATGATTAATTAGAGGAAGTTTCTACTTTTTATTCATCAAAATCTTAGAACTCTCTTCCAGACAGCACTTTGAATGTAAAAGCAAAAAACTGCGGATGCTGGAAATACATAACAAAAGCAAAAATACCTGGAAAAACTCAGCAGTACTTTGAGTGTACCTACTCCACATGGACTGCAGCAGTTTAAGAAGACAGCTACCATCACCATCTCAAAGGCAATTAGGGATGGGCAACAAATGCCGACCTTGCCAGTGACACCCACATCCCATGAATAAATAAAAGGACAAATGTTCCCCCCATTTGGGGGGGAATTGCAGTAGTGGGCACGGGCAGGCGTGCCTCCGATCGGCACCACCAATTGGGGGTGCACTGCCATTTTACGTCGGCGGGCCAAGTAAGGCCTGCCCAGCGTGACATCTGCTCGGAAGCCTTTTGCGCTCCCTTTGCAGGCGGGGGTTAGTTCCCTGAGCTGGGAGTGCACTCTTTTGCACTTAAGGTTGGACAGGCAGGTCCATTAATGATGTCAATTACTTTTTTAATGGCCTCAATAGGCCGTTGACAGGTCAGCAGGCGCACAGCTGATTCAGCTGCGCCCCCACCAACCTGAAAATGGAAATGACGTGGGTTGACGTCGGGAGTTTCACCCGACGTCATCCTGTGTCATTTTACGTGTCGGCGAGCGGGCCCCGCCCCCCCCCACTCGCCAACCAGAAGATCCTCTCCAAAAAAAAAGCGCAAGTATCCATCCAATTCAATACATTCCATGTAACATTAAGTTCAGAATTTTATGTCCCACAGGCAGGCACGTGCCTAACCCAATCAGGCATGTACATTAGTGTGCAATATTTCGGTTGGCAGGAGTGCACCAACGAGTAAGAGGCTTATTAAGGCCATTAAAGTTTCAATTAGTGGGGATTTTTCATTTCCTGTCCAACATTATGGTTGGTGGGCAGGCGAATCAGCCAGATGGCCCTTGGATTTTTGAGGAAACCTCATCCAAGGGCGGGGTGAGGCTTCCGATATTAATTTTTAAAAAAATGTTTGGGCAGAATTTTTGTAACCTATATGTTTAGATGAGTAAGTCCGATGTGTGGACATTTTTTTCTGCTTTTTAAAATCGTTATTTGATGGTTTTAAATTCTTCAGCTCCTTGAGGTAGCTCTCTGCCTTCAGGGAGCTTTCATTGCGCCCTCCCTCACGCCCGCACTGACTTCAGCGCTTGATCTCCTCACCCCCACCCCAGTAGCGCTGAGCATTTCACGCTGGCTGATGGTTAATTGGCCAGCTGGCATGAAATTTCGGTCAGGGGCCGATCGTGGGCGGCAGGTAATTTCCCAGGTGCTCCCAAGCCCACCCACCATCCTAAAATTCCTGCCCTAAGAGTGCACTGGACGCAGTGATGTTTGTACAGTGATCAGCTGTGTACCAGAGCTAGCCACTCTCCAAGACAAGCTGTGCTAATGCAGTGGAACACCTGCAACTACCTGACAATGTGGAAGATTTCGCGGATAGATCCAATCCACAAAAAACAGGATAAATCTAACTGGGCCAATGACTGCCCCATCAACCTCCTCCCAACCATTAGTAAAGTGCCATTAATTGAAATCAGCTTACCAATGCTTAGTTTGGATTCTGCCAGGGAAATCCTGGGGTTATAATTGACCAGAAACTGAACTGGACTAGCCATATAAATACTGTGATGACAAGAGCAGGTCAGAGGCTAGGAATACTGTGACCAGTGAGTCACCTCCTGACTCCCCAAATGTCCATCATCTAAAAGGCACAGGAGTGTCATAGAATACTCTCCACTTGCCTGGATGAGTGCAGCTCCAACAACACTCAAGAAGCTGGACACCATCCACAACAAAGCAGTCAGCTTGATTGGCACCCCATCGACCACCTTAAATATTCAATCCCTTCAGCACCAATGCACAGCATTAGCAGTATGTACCATCTACAAGATGCACTGCAGCAACTCACCAAAGCCCCTTCAACAACACTTTCCAAACCCGCGACCTCTACCACTGAGAAGAACCCGGGCAGTAGGGGACACCCTCTGCAAGTTCCCCTCCAAGCCACACACCATCCTATCTTAGAACTGTATTGTCATTCCTCCACAGTCGCTGGGTTAAAACCCTGGAACTCCCTAACAGCACTGTGGGCGTACCTATGGCGCATAGGACTGCAATGGTTCAAGAAGGTGGCTCACCGCCACCTCCATCTCGGGAGCTATTGGGGATGGGCAATAAATACTGGCCCAGCCAGTGACACAGATCCCACGAAAGAACAAATCTATAAAAAGCTCAGTGTCAGATTTTGTTCAATAATTCTTCAGTGAAGTACTTTGGGATATTTTTACTACATTAAAAGCACTATATTACTGCAAGTTGCTGTCTATGTTTTAAGGTGTATGTTTGACACGTCAGGTCAAATTGATCTCTGCTGCTATTTGTATTAAACAGCTGTGTCGCGAAAACACCATGAGATTTTATAATCTGGCTGATGTCATTTAACTTGATTAGTTAATGCAAAGTTGAAATATTTTGAAGTGACACTGCCTTCTGACTCCCCTGTTTGGGATGGTGGTTGTTCATTTGTACGAAAAGTGAGCTCAGTGCACAAACTGAGAAGGACCATGTCAAGAATAAAGAATATAACATTGGGAATGTCTTTTTTTTCATTAAAGACCTTGGTGCGTCCTTTTGTGGAGGTTTCATTCCAGCGTACAATCCGTCAAACTACTACTGCAGAAGGTCCAAACCCTAACTGGAATGAGGAACTGGAGCTTCCATTCAGGTACTTAAAAAAAAATAGATTGACCTAAATGAAGGAGGCCCTTTAATCCCTTTGATCTCATCCCTTGCAGACAACCAATATTTGCAACTTTTAGGGCTGGATTTTCCCCCAGTCTTCACGACCCCGACGTCAGGACCAGTTGGGTTGTCCTGAACCCTCACTTGCCACAGTCGCTGGGAGACACCTTCTGAAATGGTTGGTTCTGCCTTCACCATCTCATCAAGAATGGCGGATGGGCTCGTGATGCTGCTGGCTCAGTCACAGGGCAGGCAGCTCAGCACTCTTGATAGCCGTACCAGGGGAGGTGGGTGCTACTCAGGCCAGCCAGGGATCGAAAGGGCTCAACTTTGGAAGCATGGAACCAAATCAAAGGTTATGAGGGGCATAGCTGTTTGGCACCTCAGAGTGGAGGGGAGCATTTCTGGAGAAATTGTTTGGGCTGTGGTTGTGGCCTTTCCTGCCTGCAGCGCCAACATTGTGACATGGAGCCTCCGACCAGGAAAATTCAACCCAAAAGGCACAGAGGGCCAGATAATTTTGGAAAAAATGCATCAGGCCGACTCCCCGTGTGTTCCGGCCTCCTCGTACTTTTTTCCAGGCATGGGCTGGGTATGATGCCCACGACCCATGCGTCAACAGCAGGAAGAGAATTAAGCTATTTAAGCATCAATTGATAGGCATTTTCAGAGCACAGGGCAATTTTTCTGGCATCACACATGCCTCCCACTGTGTCTACACTCCAGCAACTTGGAAGAGGCATAAGACCATAAGACATGGAGCAGAAATTAGGCCATTCAGCCCATCGAGTCTGCTCCGCCATTCAATCATGGCTGATTGAAGTTTCTCAAACCCATTCTCCCGCCTTCTCCCCATAACCTTTGATCCCCTTACCAATCAAGAACCTATCTATCTCAGTCTTGAATACACTCAATGACCTGGCCTCTACAGCCTTCTGTAGCAATGAATTCCATAGATTCACCACTCTCTGGCTAAAGAAGTTTCTCCTCATCTCTGTGCTAAAAGGTCTTCCCTTTACTCTGAGGCTGTGCCCTCGGGTCCCAGTCTCTCCTACTGATGGAAACATCTTCTCCACATCCACTCTATCCAGGCCTTTCAGTATTCTGTAAGTTTCAATCAGATCCCCCCCTCATCCTTCTAAGCACCATCGAGTATAGACCCAGAGTCCTCAAGCGTTCCTCATATGTTAAGCCTTTCATTCCTGGGATTATTCTCGTGAACCTCCTCTGGACCCTCTCCAGGGCCAGCACATCCTTCCTGAGATACGGGGCCCAAAACTGCTCACAATATTCTAAATGTGGTCTGACCAGAGCCTTACAAAGCCTCAGCAGCACATCCCTGCTTTTATATTCTAGTCCTCTTGAAATAAATGCCAACATTGCATTTGCCTTCCTAACTACTGACTCAATCTGCAAGTTAACCATAAGAGAATCCTGGACTAGGACTGCCAAGTCCCTTTGCACTCCAGATTTCTGAATTCTCTCCCCATTTAGAAAATAGTCTATGCCTCTATTCTTCCTACAAAAGTGCATGACCTCACACTTCCCCACGTTGTATTCCATCTGCCACTTCTTTGCCCATTCTCCTAACCTGTCCAAATCCTTCTGCAGCCTCCCTCTCTCCTCAATACTACCTGTCCCTCCACCTATCTTTGTATCATCTGCAAACTTAGCCAGGATGCCCTCAGTTCCTTCATCTAGATCATTAATGTATAAAGTGAAAAGTTGTGTTCCCAACACTGACCCCTGCGGAACTCCACTTGTCACCCGCCGTCATCCTGAGAAGGACCCCATTATCCCCACTCTGCCTCCTGCCAGACAGCCAATCTTCTATCCATGCTGGTACCTTGCCTCTAACACCATGGCCTCTTATCTTACTGAGCAGCCTCCTGTGTGGCACCTTGTCAAAGGCCTCCTGGAAGTCCAAGTAAATAACATCCATTGGCTCTCCTTTGTCTAACCTACTCGCTACCTCCTCAAAGAATTCTAACAGATTTGTCAGGCATGACCACCCCTTGATGAAACCATTCTGACTTTGCCCTATTTTACCATGCACTTCCAAGTATTCTGAAATCTCATCCTTAATAACGGACTCCAAAATCTTACCAACAACCAAGATCAGGCTAATTGGCCTGTAATTTCCCATCTTTTGCCTCACTCCCTTCTTAAGCAGGGGGGTTACATTAGCGATTTTCCAGTCCTCTGGGACCCTTCTTGACTCCAGTGATTCCTGAAAGATCACCACTAATGCCTCCACTATCTCTTCAGCTATCTCCTTCAGAACTCTGGGATGTAATCCATCTGGTCCTGGGGATTTATCCACCTTCAGATCTTTCAGTTTTTCTAGCACCTTCTCTTTGGTAATGGCCACCATACTCACCTCTGCCCCCCGACTCTCTTGAACTTTAGGGATGTTACCTGTGTCTTCCACTGTGAAGACTGACACAAAGTACCTATTCTGTTCCTCTGCCATTTCTTTGTTCCCCACTACTACTTCTCTAGTGTCATTTTCTATAGGCCCAATCTCCACTTTTGCCTCTCTCTTACCCTTTATATATCCAAAAAATCTCTTGCAATCTTCTTTTATATTACTGGCTAGTTTACCCTCATATTTAATCTTCTCCCTCCTTATTTCTTTTTTAGTTGTCCTTTGTTGGTCTTTGTAGGCTTCCCAATCCCCTGGTTTCCCACTGCTCTTCGCCACATTGTATGCTTTCTGTTTAGATTTTATGCTGTCCCTGACTTCCCTTGTCAGCCATGGTTGCCTCGTCCTCCCTTTAGTATACTTCTTCCTAGGGATGAATTTTTGCTGTGTCCCCCAAATTACTCCCAGAAACTCCTGCCATTGCTGTTCCACTGTCTTTCCTGCTAGGCTCATCTCCCAGTCAATTCTGGCCAGCTCCTCCCTCATGCCTCTGTAGTTGCCTTTATTCAACTGTAATACCGTTACATCCGATTCCAGTTTTTCCCTCTCAAATTGCAGGGTAAGTTCTATCATATTATGGTCACTTCCTCCTAAGGGTTCCTTCACCTTAAGCTCCCTTATCAAATCTGCCTCATTACACATCACTAAATCTAGAATTGCCTGTTCCCTAGTGGGCTGCACCACAAGCTGCTCCAAAAAGCCATCTCGTAGACATTCCACAAATTCCTTTTCTTGGGATCCACTACCAACCTGATTTTCCCAGTCTACCTGCATATTGAAATCCCCCATGATCATTGTAACCTTGCCTTTCTTACACGCCTTTTCTATCTCCTGGTGTATCTTGTGCCCCACATCCTGACTACTGTTCGGAGGCCTGTACAGAGCTCCCATTATGGTTTTTTTACCCGTATGGTTTCTCAACTCTACCCACACAGATTCTACATCATCTGACCCTACGTCATTTCTTGCTATCGATTTAATTTCATTTCTTACTAACAAAGCAACCCCACCCCCATGCCATTCTACCTATCTTTTCGATAGGATGTGTATCCTTATATATTTAGCTCCCAGTCCTGATCCCCTTTGCAGCCATGTCTCCGTGATGCCCACCACTTCATACCTGCCAATTTCAATCTGCGCCACCAACTCATTTACCTTATTTCGTACACTGCTTGCATTCAGATACAACAACTTCAGTCCTGTATTTCCCATCCCCTTTCTCATTGTCGTCCCTTTATCTGATGTGCTTGAAGTTAGATTCCTAGCCCTTTCCAAACACTCTATCCTATTTTCTGTTCTGGAGACTTTAATAGCCTTTCCTGGGCTCTCCTTTCTTTTCAGTTTTTTCATAATTTTCCATGAAGTTGAATCCACCCTCCTACTCGTTAACCTGCTGCTTTGTTTCCCATTAGTCATACTTCTTGGAGTTTTACCCCCCCCCCCCCACCAACTTTCTAGTTTAAAGTCCTGTTGACCACCCTATTTACCCTTTTCGCTAGAACATTGGTCCCAGATCGGTTCAGGTGGAGACCATCCCAACGGTACAGATCCCTTCTGTTCCAATACTGATGCCAGTGCCCCACGAAATGGAACCCCTCTTTCCCGCATCGCTCCTTTAGCCACGTGTTTACTTCCCTTATTCTCGCGTCCCTATGCCAATTTGCACGTGGCTCGGGTAGTAATCCGGAGATTATAACCCTTGAGGACCTGTTCTTTAATTTAGTTCCTAGTTCCTGATAATCCCCAAACAGGTCCTCTTTACTAGTCTTAACTATGTTATTTGTCCCAAAGTGGACCACAACAACTGGATCCTCCCTCTCCCTCTCCAATATCCTTTCAAGCCGGTCAGAGATGTCCCTCACCCTG
Organism: Carcharodon carcharias; assembly: GCF_017639515.1. NCBI lineage: Eukaryota > Metazoa > Chordata > Chondrichthyes > Lamniformes > Lamnidae > Carcharodon > Carcharodon carcharias. The sequence goes on from NC_054467.1 coordinate 113,727,850, forward strand.
GCACTGGGCAGGCAACGTACCATGCAGGATTCTCTATCCTGCTTACAAAGGAAGCTATCAATTCCCCTAATTATAGAATCCCCTACAACTACCACTTGTCTTTTTGCTCCCCCCTCTTCAGGTGGTCAGCTGGCTTATCCTCCTACAGCCCTATTCCTCATCCACACAGGGAGCAAGCACCTCAGACCTGTTGGACAAGGTCAAGATCTGAGGCTTCTCTGTTCCTGAACACAGGATCCCTCTACCTGCCTCACTTGCGGTCACACCCTGCTGACCCTGATCACTGACCAAACTTGAGGTACTTAATCTACCGGTTGTGATCGCCTCCTGAAACAAAGCATCCAGGTAACTCTCCTCCTCCCGGAGTGCCGCAGTGTCCGGAGCTCGGACTCCAGCTTATCAACTCTGAGCTGGAGTTCCTCCAGCAACCAACACTTGCTGCAGATGTGGTTACTGCGGCTCGCAATGGGATCTGCCCATTCATATAGCTACAGCACATCACCTGCCCAGCCATCTGTACTTAGATAATTAATTTATTAATTAGCTTTGCAGTGTTTTTCTTTTCAAATTTGGTGCAGATTTCCTACCAACCAATCAGGTCACAGCTTTCCTGTGACGGCAGCTGCATTGTGGAAGGTCGGACCTGCAAACGATTTGAAGGATCTGAACTGTGGACCTACAAATAAGGGAAAGGCTGATATGTTCCTTGGACAGAGGCTTGCCATTTCACCAGGATCTCCTGGAATCTGAGGTCGCTGACAGCTGGGACTGATGCATTCACCCACCTACATGAAAACTACATTGTGTTCCTGCAGTCCCTGCTGCCTGGGCCTCAGCAGCTTTCTCACCAGTGAGACAGTGAAGGTTGCTGGCCACACTATGGCCAAACTCTTGCCTCTGGAACCTGCTGCTGTTCCTAATTGGATCACAAACGCAGAGGCTTCTAAGTGGCTACCTCCCATAAGATTATGCCTGAAGGTTCACTGTTGAAATGAGCAGGGTTGGGAAATGATCCCACCTTCTCAATATTTTCATAGTTGGGAAGATTCAGGCCAAGGGCTGACTTATTTTTCTCATGAGGTTGTCTTTAATTCTGTGCATACTCTATAGTTCAAACTTTGGGCTGCCAAAAGGTCCAAGGAAATTCTTGACTCCCTGGGCTGATTTTGCATGGAGACCTAGAGGTGGGCATGTCAAGAGTTTACTGCTACCAGTTGGCCTGTCGATCTGCCACCATTGTCTCGCCTCTGGGGATATTTTGAGGGAAGCTGAATTGGGAGTCGGGGTGGGTAATGCCAACATTGGGTAGCCAAGTCGACCAGTTAAAGTGTCCATTGAAGACACTGATCAGAAGTTGTCTGGAATTTTGCAGATGACATACAGCCTGAGGCTGAAGTGCAGCCGATGAACAGGGGTGGCCTCCCATGCCTCATTCTATATAACCGCACCCCATCCCCTGCCCAAAGGTTGCAGTGACAGAGGGCTAAAGCTGCAGCCACAGGCCATCCTGTGATGGGACTCCCCCTCCACAATGACGGTCTGGCAGTTGTGGCAATTTTTTATTTCTGAGTATTGGAAATGTCTCTCTATCTCTTACCTACATTGGCACCTCTGATGGTGGGGCTACTGACAGCTGCTATTTTCCAGTTCTGGACGGCCACCTCTAATTTTGGGAGCCCATCAGCCGTCTTTGATTTCACAGGGCATCCAGTCCTGCAAAATCTCCCTCTGGGTTCTGCCACTGGCATTTGTGGGTTCCCGATGGCACAATCAGGATGTGAAGAGTTCTATGAAGGGTCATTGACCTGAAACATTTACTCTGTTTCTCTCTCCACAGATGCTGCCAGACCTGCTGAGTATTTCCATCATTTTGTGTTTTTATTCAAGGTTTCCAGCATCTGTGGTATTTTGCTTTTGTACCACCTTGGGAACGAAAATCCTGCTCACTGTCTCAGTTGTTTTTATTTATTTTTGAGTCATGGAAGGCAACACTGGGAACAATACTAAATATTTGTCAATCACTCAAGCATCAGGAATAATTATAGCATTAACCCTATATTACAGAACATACTAAACACAATCTTATCTAAAACTCAAAGAAATGTTAAACTCTAAAACCTCTCCTTTTAGCTTTTCTTCTATTAAGTATTTGCCTGCAGTGGAGCGTGTTTTTAAGCTGGCAAAATGTTAATTTGTGTGAAATATGTGTGCTGATACTTGCTGTATCTGAAAGCTAGCCTCTGCAACTTGTATTTCATAAGACTTAACTTTGTTGTATGCAAGTTTCAATGCATTGCCATTCAGTTGCTTTGCCAGATTTGAGGTAATTATGTGTCAATTTATTTGTAAATAGCTAATAGTCCCGTGGGTTGTGACCTTTAGAAATTGTTGCATACATCTGTGCAAATTATTATAATTCCCAGTAATTCTGAGGTGAGTCACATATAGTTTTATCTAGTCAATTGTCTTTGATCTCATTTCAATAAAAAATATATTCAACTTCCAGTTTGGAAAAGTTTCAGAAAAGGTTTACCATGCAACTGTCTACCAGATAAAATATCTAATTAGTATTGAAAAGTATGTTGGGAAATTTTATTCTAAATTGCACCAGTGAAACAAAAAGTAAATCATTTGTGCTTGATTTGTTTTAAATCTGATCAGTTTCCCTTCTAATGTCACATTTACATCTACAATCTGGCACTCTACGAGGTGACTTTTATTGTGTACTGGCTGCTATTTAAGGTGATTTCACTTATTTTAAACAATTTTAATTTTGTTTTTCTTCTCTGCCAATCTTTTAACCTGTTAAAAAAACACTGGGCAGGATTTTCCGGTTGTCAGACGGGCACGGCAGGCAGGCCCGGGAGCGGAACCGAACCAGACCGCCACCTGTGATCGGGTACCACACTGGCTGGGAGGGACTGAGCAGCAGCAGGGTCCTGTTAGCCGCCGGGTCCAATGGCAACCCGCTGGCCACTTTAAAAGCAGCCCAGGCAGCCTCTAGAAGGTTCCCCTGAACCTTCGCTATGGACCCGAGTGCGGCTGAACACAGTAGGCGGGAGGGCAGGTCGGCTGGGTACTCGGCCCCATGTTTCTCTGGATGAGTGCCTCGCGGTCCTCCTGGAGGAGGTGGCTGCCAGGAGGGACACCCTTGTCCCCAAGGATGGGAGGAGGAGGCCACCGCACCTCACCAAGAGGATATAGGAGGAGGTGGCAGCGCTGGTTAGCAGCCATGGCGTGATGCGGTGCTCCTGGATCCAGTGCCACAGGTGCTTCAATTACTTCAGGAAGGGTGAGTACCATGTTGGTGCGGGTCAGTGTGCAGAAGTGTTGAAGTCTGGCCGTTCCTCCGTGGACCTCAGGGGTTTAGAGTCTGAGTGCCAACTGTCAGTGACGTTGGAGCTGGCTAAAGGGTGAGCCCTGGCTGTGTGGACTGAGTGCCTTGTGGCTCAAGGGCCACCACTCGGAAGTGCCCTTTAAGGTGCTCCTCGGGTGGGGTTGGCCAGACTGCAATGGCGCTACAGGTACAGAATGGACTAAACAATGCTCCTCTGTTGTTTCAGGAGAAGACAGCCCACAACAAAATAGAAGCTCATGGACCTAGCATCCTAATCCTCTCGAGATAGGAGCAAGACGCCCTGGAGCTCACGTGCCAGCATGCCCCATGTGCAACTGGGCATGGAGAGGCTGGGGTGCCAGACGAAGGTAAGAGGGCAGTGCGTAGACGTGAGGCTTTCTCATTGTGCAACAATCCTAGTGTAGTCTCTTCATTGATGGGAGCCTCGAACCTGGAGTCCCCATTGATCATTGGAAGACGATGGCACCATGATGGAGGTCTCCATTGTCTCACCAGGGTGCCTGGCATGCACAGTGACAGTGTGATGTCTTAAACTAATGACATGTCCTTGTTCTCCCTTAGGTTCGCCAGCAGGCATCCGATTTCCAGATCCAGAAGGGGCACTGCTGACACCGGAGGACCACCGGATATCCTTTGCACCTGTGTCACACCCACTCTCTGAAGCATGCACCAGCCCAGATACCTGCACCTCGGGATTAAAGCAGCGGCTAGTATCTCAGTGTACATTGGTGAGGACAGTTCACAATCGTTTATGGTGTAGGCGGAGGCAGAGAGTGTCCAGGGTGCTGGCAGTCGGAGGATTGCTTGGAAGCAGGATGATGCTGGGTTGAAGATTGATGATAAGCCTCTGGAGTCATCCATTAGGCGGCAGATGCTGGATGTCCAACTGGGTGTGCAGGAGAATCTGGCAGAGATCCATGAGGGTATGCGTGCCATCAGAGCATGAGCACTGGTTGACCATCATGGGCAAGTGCACTGCCTCCTCGACTGAGAGAGTGACGACTCTCATAGAGAGGCAGCTCCAGGGACAGAATCAGGGGTTCCTGGTTTTGCGCTCGGACCTGCAAGCCTTCACACAGGCACTGACCTCAGGCGGTCAATGTCAGTGTGGGAGATGGATGAGTCATCCAGTATCCCAGGTAGGTGCCCATCCATCAATGGTGAGCAGGGAGGTTTAGAGCAACCTCACGGTGCAAGAGCTGCTTTTCATCTCTGCGGGCTGCTCTCAGGGTGTTTTGAATAATGGCAGCAGCTCATCTGCCCCTCCGCCAGTGATGTGGTATCTGATGAGGCTGCAGCAACTGGGGAGATGCCAGCCATGGCACTGGCCACTCTGTCACAGTTGGGGCCAGCACATGCTCCACTGCCCAGAGGACAACCGCTAAGGTCAGCAAAGCCAACAAGACAGCAGAGTCAGCAGGCTGTCTCCAATGACGGTGCCAGTGAGGGGGGAGTACCTAGACATAGCACTTGCAAATATAAGTTAAAGGCACCATGAGCACAAGAGGGACAGGACATGGATGATTTTATGTTCATTTTTGCTTACTTTATTTATACTGGTCTGATGTTGAATACCAGAAATGTTTCTGTTAAGATTTTTGAACTGTCAGAATGACATCAATTATGCTTTTGTCATCATTGCCTGAGTCTGCTTCACCTTTTTTATTTCATTGGTGTGGGGAACACCAGTATGCGATGCTGGATAGAGGTGGTTCTGAATTTTATTGCACAGGCACTGAGTGTTCTTTATGTTCAAATGAAAGGGCCCTTTCAGACATCTAGGATGGAGGTGGCAGCCCTGGCATGTGATTGAAACTGACCTTTGGTAGCCTAGCTGAAGGAGCGTTGGATCAAGGCATCCCTGCTGTCCCTGTCTCCCTGAAGGTTACCGAGGTCTGGCTCCATGCCCTCAGCGTTCTCCCCACCATGCTCCTCTTCAAACTCACTATTGGATTCATCGTCTGGGGCCTGTGCAGCTGTGTCAAGATCCTCTTCCTCCAGTGCCAAATTGTGGTGAGTGCGGCATGGAGCCACGATCAATGACACCTGCTCTGGGGGGTATTGCAGTGCTCCCCCTGAACAGTCCAGGCTTCGAAAGCACATCTTGAGAAGACCAATGGTCGTCTCTACCACCGCCCTTGTGGAGGCATGACTCCTATCGTAATGCTTCTTTGCCCCTGTTCTTGGGTGGCAGAGAGGAGTCATAAGCCACCTTTTCAAGGGATAGCCCTTGTCCCCCAGCAGCCATCCATCAAGCTGGGCCGGAGCACTGAAGAGCCTCGGCACTTGGGGGTGTCTGAGGATGTTGGCATCGTGGGAGCTGCCTGGGTACCTCGCACGAACTTGCAGAATCTGCATCCTGTGATCACACACTATCTGCATGTTTATGGAGTGGAATCCCTTCCTGTTGATGAAGGAACCTGGCTGATCCGCTGGTGCCTTGATGGCCACATGTGCACAGTCGATTGCGCCCTGGATTCGGGAGAACCCAGCAATTGCTGTAAAGCCTCTGGCTCACTCAGCCTGGCTGGTCTCATCTGTACAGTGAGGAATAAATGTCATTACCCACCTGAACAGAGCTTCTGTCAGCAGCTTCATGTAACTGTGGACAGCAGATTGGGACACTCCACACATCCCCCACTGAGCCCTGGAAAGGGCCTGAGGCATAAAAGGTGTTGGCCGCTGTGACCTTCAGAGCCACTGGCATGGGGTGTCCCACCCACACAGTGGGAACTGATCTCAGGCCCAATGATCTGGCAAATGGAGGTCATGATTTCCCTTGAGAGCAGAGCCTCCTTCGGCATTATACTTTGGACAGATTGAGGTAGCTGCGTCGCTGCCTGTAAACCCTGGCAGCAGGATAGTGGCGTCTTCTGTGGCCCCTTCTGCCTTGGATTACCTGCTGGTCCTGTACTCCTTGTGCCTGTTCCTCTCCTCCCACAGGTCCCTCCCCTGGAAGCTGCACAGGGAAACCTGGCCTCCTCTCCCTTCTGCCCCTCTCTTCCTCCTCAGAGGAGATGCCTTCAGTGAAGAAGACAATTTCCATTACCAGGGTAAGGGAAGGGCCTGTCATTACCTGGAAGGGTCCACATGGTCTGAATCCTCCGAGGACCTTGTAGACAGCAATGAGTCTTGAAATGAAGCCTAGAAATGCTAAAAATGAAGCCCCGAACAGAGATGAAGATGCCAAGCACCAATCAGCAACCAGCTGCAAACTATTTCCAAAACTGCTCACTACTCACACTGGGAATGCTGCTGATTGTTTTTATCCCAGCCTTGGATGAAATTTGTGAAAATGTCGGCTGCCTGCCTGTTTTGGCCGTGCGACGAGCGGAAACTCGCACAGGCAAGGTAAAATCACAGTCACTTTGACTCTTAAGGACTTGAAATGGCCGCTTAATTAATGGTGGCCGCTGCTCTGACACCTGTGTGCACCCGCCTAGTGAAATATCGTGCGAGCATGCAATGACATTGGGACACTCACCTGACGTCATCGTGCGCCATTTTATGCCCGATGGGATCGGGCGTGCGCCCTCCTGCATTCTGCCCAATGTGACAATGCTTTACAAGAGCTATTTCACATGTTTCAACAGTGTGTGACAACACATCACCATTTGTTATCCGTTAAATGATTGTTTATTATATGGATTTTTTTCCCACTTTAGAGCCTGTGAGCAATATGTCAGGCAAAGCTGGTTGTCAAACAATGACCACATTTCAGTTAGATATATTTTAACTTTCTTCATTGCCATAATTATTTTTCCTGTATCCCAAAGGAACCATTTTAACCTTCAATGAAAGCTTTTCTTCAGGAGTTATCTTAGGAGTGTGATTATGATTCAGTGACACATACTTAAAAAGGCAAAATTTGCGGTGCTGTAGTGAAAGAGCAGGAGTGAGTGGGACTCATTGGATTGTCCTTTCAAAGCACAAGCACAATGGACTGAATGGCCTCCTTTTATGTTGTATGATTTTTATTCTATGGTTTAAAGCACTCTACAGTTGAATTTTTTGCAACTTCTTAAGTAGATGCTATTAAATATTAATAACTACAGAGTTGTGCTGTGTGTGAGAATGCTGTAATAGTGCCTGGTTTATTTGATTTGTGATTTCAGAGCACCCAATGGCAATTACAGCACAGCGAGCCTTCAGTCTGTTACAGATGAGGTGTTCATCAATGTCTTCGATGAAGTTGTTTATGATGTTCTACAGGTAACCTTAAAGATTGTTTTTATGTAACAAAATCAACCCAATCGTGAAAATAAATATATAACCTTTTTGAAAAATAATTCTGCGTTCTTAGGATGATAGAGAAAGAGGAAGTGGTGTACATACTCGTATCGAGCGACATTGGCTGGGAGCTGTACAGATCCCATTTTCTACCATCTACTCCCAGTCCAGGGTAAGGATTTTCTTCTACATATTTGCCCGGAGGGTGTGTTTAAGATGGTGGAATGTTATTTTGTGTGAGAAATATGTGCTGTTATTTGCTGTATCTGAAAGCTAACCTCTGCAACATTTAACTTCATTGTATGCAAGTTTCAACAAGCAGCCATTCAGTTGCTTTGAGGTGATGATGTGTGCATTTTTTTTATATTTAACATAGCCCCACGGCTTGTGACCTTTAGAAATAATTGCTTACATCTGTGCAAATCATTCTAATCCCCAAAAGTTTTGAGGTGAGTTACATAAGGTTTTATCCAGTTAATTGTTTTTGATGAATAGTCCAATAATTGATGTGACTATATTTGGTCTTTTGTAGGGCCTCCCACTTTTCCAGTCCCATGTATTTGCAGTTGCTTAAGTCACTTAGACCCCCTTTGTATAAGTTGAGGGCCCGGATTTTCAATGCCCGCTGGCATCGGGTGCGTTCAGTGGTGTCATGAAACCAGTTTGCGATCCTCTGCCAATGGCGGGCCACGTTCTCCACAATCAGACGTCGGGAACATCATTGTAATACATCAGCTTATCATGATTAGGTCTGCTGACCGGAATCACTCCCACTCCGGATCATCCGCCTACATCGGCAGGAAACCATGTCTTGACATGTGTGACGTCCAGAAGCAGGGACTTATTCACCATGGCCTTGTTCGCATTGTGGACATCCGAGGAGCAGAAGATGCTGAAGCCCGACACCAAGAGCACACTGGAGGAACATCCATGGCATGCTGGGTGGATTCTCATGGACATGGCTCTGCTGTGAAGCAGCCCATAGAAGTTGGAAAATCACTGTTGATACTCACAGCGGATGATGGTTGAGGGGGTTGGCGAGGAAGGTCTCAGATCAGCTGGGAGAGGAAGAGGAGTCGGGGGGGGTGGGTGGTGAGTGTGCAGTGAGGTTGGGAGGGGGGAATGATGGTGTTGGGGGATGAGCCTGGGAGGGGGGAATGAAGTTGTCGTGGGGGGGTAAGTTTGGGATGGGAGAATGAAGGTGTTGGGGTGGACGGAGGTTTGAGAGGGGTGGAGAACGGGGGGGGGATGAGTGGGTAACGGGAGAAGACGGCAACTGGGAAGGTAGGTGGAAGGGAAGGAGTGCGGAGAGGGGTGAGTGTCCAGAGGGGAGGAAGGGGGAAGGTGTCTGGGGGGAGGAAGAGGTGCAGAGAGGGGAGGATGTCCAGTGGGAGGAAGGGGTGCGGAGAAGTAAGGGAATCCGGGGGAGGAAGGAGTCCGGAAGGGGGAAGGAGTAAGGCTGAAGGAAGAAGTGAGGCTGGAAGAAGAGGTAAGGCTGGAGGAAGGAGTTGGGAGTGGGGAGAGACTACGGGTGGCGGGAGGGGCATGGGTAGATGAAGGAGTCAGGAAGGGAGAGGGACTAAGCTGGGGAGTGGGAGGACTGCAGTGGGGGCAAGAGGTTCCATGGGGGAAGAGGTGCAGTGGGGGAATGTGCAAGGGAGGGGTTGGATAGGTCCATGTCTGTCTCCTGGGGAGTGAACTGAGGGTGGGCGTGGTATGGAGGAAGGTTGAGAATGACCGAGGGCAGAGCGAGGCAGCATGGAGGGAGGGTAAGGGCTCAGCATTAGTGGTAAAGGGTGGCTAGTGGGGACCCAAAGGCAGACACGGGTCCTGGGGTTAGGAAGGAGGAGGTCGGGGTGATGAATGTAGATGGGGGTGGGATTTACAGGAAGGGAACGTGCACGTTCATCTGGACAGCCCCGAAGAAAAAGGTTTGTGTAGCTAGTAGGTTACGGAGGGGAGGTGGAAGTTGATGCCGGAGGGTCAGCTGTGATGGGGGAAAGGAAGTGGGTGACTGGGGGAAAGGGAAAAGATGGGGGAGCTGACGAAAAACCAAATCAAGCCCGTGTTGGCTAAATCGAAAGTAAAACGAGAGTCGTGGTGGGTGGGATCAGGTGCTGCCTGGGGGGGTGATCATTGGGTGGGCAGAGATGCAGGTCAGCTCAGATGGACAACTGAAAGCAAACACCAGCAGGCAGCATTTAAAATGCTCAGGACATTGAGATAAGTGTGAAACGCGAAGGATCCGCGTGCACGTGATAGTGCTTGCAAGAGGCTCCGAAAGGCCCTGCCACACACACATTTCTCCCTCCAGGGTCACTCATGGGCCGGCTGCTCCCTCTGTGGTGACAGAGGATGAGGTTGAGGGTGTCACAGGCAAAGGGGACTCGGAGGGAGAGGACAGCCTCTGAAATTCCTCAGTGGATCACCCAAGGCTGTCCAGTGTTGCTCCTCCTCCCCTTGGGTGCCCAAGGGCCCCAGCCCGACTCCTTGAGGGGAAGGAGCACTAGGAGGGATGCCCAGGTGCCTTGTTTCCCTCTCGCATTGCCAATGTAGGAACTCATCTATGGCTACTATGATGGAGTGCAGGTCCGTGCCCATCCCCACGCTCTGCTGGACCAGAGTCTCCAAGGTGTCCGCCATCCTCCCCATGGAGACCTCCATGTGCATGTGTGGACACCACTTCATCAGACAGCAATCGGACGCAGTCCTCCGGCCCATGTGCCACTCTGCTGAGGGCTTCCAACAGCTCTGCATGATGTTCCCCTGCCTTCTGCTGACTCTTCAGGATGAGTTGGAAGGCCAAATCCAGAGGTTCATTATCTGACTTAGACCTCACAGATGCCTCTTCCACAGCAGTCCTCCAAGTGCTCGGGAGCTCAGCTGAACCTGCCTCCTCCTGCTGTGGACACATGTTCATGTGGTGAACATCAAATTATGAACCTGAGCCTGTTCTAGATCTAGGTCCCACCGAGGTGTGTGTCTCTGCGCTGGTGCAGGGTGTGGGTAAGCTCTGTGATGGGTTTTCCAAGTTGCTTATTTCTAGCTCTTCATTGGAAGAGGTGTCCTCTTGGCTGGAGGTGCGGATGTGGATGGAGCTGAGGGACTGGCTGGCAGAGGGTGTCGGTCACTTGGCAGAGTTCCCTGTGAACCAATGCAGAGATAATTAATGCATAACAGCAGAGTCAAAAGCAGGAGAGAGAGCATTCTCAGTTGCGTTGAGAGGGGTATGATGTGATGCAAGATCCTCATGGGGGTGTTCGCCTCCAACCTCACCGTCGCCGTAGGCATGATCCATACCCTCACCAGTGCGATGGCATGCTCCTCAAAGTGGATGAGGAGCCTAATGTGGGCCACTCCACCCCGGGTCAGGGACCTCTCCCTGCTGATGTGAGCCAGCTTCTCCTGCATGGGAACAGATGGAGAGTGTGAGCAGGACACATGGCACTGCGTGAAATGTTTGTGTGGTGAGCGGAGCCATGGACAGGATGAGGACACAGGTTCGAAGGATGTGAGCCTGGTGGAGATGTGAGGTTGTGTGTCAGAGTTAGTGGTGTTGTCCCTTGAGGTGCGCGATCCCTGTGGACGTGCGATGGGTTTGTGAGTGTGTGAATTGAGAGTGATGAGAAGAGTGAGTTACCCTGGCGGAACAGATGAGACCATTCATCCTGTAGCAGCCCTAGGTGGCTGTCCTCTTTTGCAGGTTATTGGCGCTGACCACTGTTGCCACCGCCTACCATTCTGGATTGGTGATACCGATGCCCGCCCTGAGGCCAGAGCAGGGGTAGAGGACATCGCGATGAGTGTCCAAATGGTGCCCCAGTTACACATCATTAAACCTCAAGGCTGCAATCTTTTTGCCTATCGTGGACATCTTCACTGCAGTCATTCTGGGCCGGAGGCAATGCGATGTGTATGTGTGTGTGTGGCTGGACTTTAGATATGGCGCCCAGCATGATGAAGTGGCAAGGTGATGGTGTGGTGGACGAATGAGAGCCTGCCTGCCATGGAGATGCGTGTTTCTCAGGAATACAGAAGGACTGCGGCGGGTTTGGGGCGATATGGGGTGATAACTCGCCATCCCCCTACCGCACTTGGGCAGAATCGTCCCAGATTTGCACTGAGGTGTTTTATTTTTCAGCAGTTCAAATCATTGGGGAGGTATTCAGTTCTGTCAGGTTTGGTTAACCACTTAAGATTTTAAATTATCTTAACTTGACATGTAGCCAATGTTTGGAAATTCCCACTGGAGGCAAATTCCAGAGAACTGGTTTGAAATCTTTTTTTAATCATTTGTTTAATTCTCAGCTTCCTATTTTTTTGTTTACCCTGCTCTTTTAGATTGGAGGTGGCCTAGCTTGCCATACAACACACGTAGTAAGATGTCATCAGTTCCTTTGCCAGCTTTGGGATTATTTTTAATACCTGAACATAACCCTGCTCACCCAGCAAGAGTGAGGTGGGTAGGGTGATTAAAATAGCACCTGAGCATTTCCCTCATGTTTCAAACACACCTGAGCCTCCATCATTTTAATCTCTGTTTTTTTGTTCCCAGGGATGCTGCTCACTTGGGTAGACAATTGCCTCATCTATATTTAAATGTTGCGGTCCAATAATGACATTCAGGCCCTGATATGGTTTTTACTTGAATCTGTATGCATTGCACTCACTGTCAGACTGTTTATACTTAAAATGTTACCAATGCTGCCCAAGCTGAGGTCAAATAACTTGGCATAACTCAGTATTTTAGTTGTGGACACTAGTAATTTATTACTTAAATTCTATACCTCATTTTTCCTTTTCTAATTTTAAATAATTCCTCTTTCACCCTTTCACGGGATGTGTGCGTCACTGGCAGGCCAGCATTTATTGCTCATGCCTAATTGCCCTCGAGAAGGTGGTGGTGAGCCGACTTTAATTACTGCAGTTCGTCAGGTGTACGTAACACCCACAGCGCTGTTAGGAAGTTCCAGGTCTTTGACCCAGCAACAGTGAAGGAATGGCAATATATTTACAAGTCAGGATGGTGTGTGGCTTTGAGAGGAATTTGCAGGTGGTGGTGTTCCCTTGTACCTGTTGCCCTTGTCCTTCTAGGCGGCAGAGGTCCCAGGTTTGGAAGGAGCTTTAAAGGAGCCCTTGCCAATCACTGCAGTTCATCTTGTAGATTACACACACTGCTGCCACTGTGAATGTGTAAGGTGGTGAATGGGGTGCCGATCAAGCAGAATGCTTTGTCCTGGATGGTGTCAAGCTTCTTGAGTGCAGTTGTGGCTGCACTCACCCAGGCAATGCAACAGTTCTCCATCACACTCCTGACTTGTGCCTTGTAGATGGTGGACAGGCTTTGGGGAGTTGGGAGGTGATTTACTCACCACAGAATTCCCAGCCTCTGACCTGCTCTTATAACCAAAATATTTATATGGCTAGTTCAGTTAAGTTTCTGGTCAGTGGTAACCCTGGGGATGTGATGGTGGGAGATTCAGCAATGGTAATACCGCTGAATGTCAAGGGTAGATGTTTGGATTCTATTTTTAGAGATGGTCATTGCCTGGTACTTGTGTGGCATGGAAGATGCTTGGCACTTATCAGCCCAAGCCTGAATGTTGTCTTTGTCTTGCTGCATATGGACATGGACTGCTCTTGAATGGTAGCTAAAATATTTGAACCTTGCAAACAGGCACTCTGGGGGCTTCAAACAGGAGCCAATCCCCAACTTTGATGAGTATAGTATGAAATTTCTGAAAAGGAGCAAGCAGTGCTGAGGCTGGAGAGAGAAAGGTACACAAATAAACCTCGCTGATACTCCAATGTGAAAATTATTCTATGATTGATTATCATTTTTAAAAAGAGCACTTTGATTATTTATCCTTTTGATGCCTGCAAACCTGAAAATGAATACTAATCATGTGCTTAAATTGTTGTTTAGAATTAAGTTAGTTCACAGTTATGGAGCCAGATTTTCTTGTAACCGGACACCTAATGACACCTGCCATTAGTTAAAATTGCCTTTGTACCCTTCAGCTCAAAACATTTTTGCCCATTAAGTTACTGACACTGTGAGCTGATGACAGCACACTGAGAGAAACTGGACACTTGGGACCTGTGTGAACAAGACAAACAATAGAGTATCTTCTCACCAATCAGATTTAAGGATTTGGAAATAAACAATGGAAGGACTGAGAAGTAGGGTGAATTAAAGGGGGTGAATTCAATGTCAAAACAAGCACAAAAAGAGAAAACAAAAGATTTAGAAAAAATTAAGAAAAAAAAGTTGACAGGGAAACCTTTTTTTTAAACTTGGCATTTTAAAATCTCCAACTACAGTTTGTACTTGAAGCAATGCTTGTAATAGTTAATTTTCAGTGTGAAAGAGATTGATGGGTAGTAATTAACAACAATCATGCTGATAGCAGGTACCTGCACTTGCAATCAACACTTCAGTTTGAGTATGTATCTGCTTTGCAAATATAGCAACTTAATGACTTTCAATATAAGTTGGTGGTGAAGGAGACAATGAAATGCTGTTTTCACAAATCAGACTGTAGATTGATGCAAATTGGACAACTTTTACATATTGTCATTTAACTGTGCATTTGTTCCTCGCCTGAAGTTGCTCTTCTAGTTCCACAGAAATAACAGCGAGTTCTATATATTTTATGTAAATATGTTGTCCAAATTCAGTATTTCAATGTTATTTTGACAGCAAAATCTAGCTCACTGTTGACTCAGTTGGATAGCACTTATGCCTTTGACTTGCAAGTTCATGGGCTGAATCTTCCGGTTGGTGTGCAGGGCCGGGCCCGACACTCCAATGCGTAAAATGACGCGCAATGACGTCGGGCGTGCGTACCAACATCATCGCGTGTCATCTCAATATTTCATTTGGCGGGCGTGCGCCAGAAGCTGCTGCGTGCCCACCGAAATGTCACTGACCTATTAAGGCGATTAAGAAAGTAATTACACTAGTTAACATTGCTTGTCCAACCTTAAGGCGGGTGGGCAGGCAGGCAAAGAGCTCAAGTGGCCTTGGCATTTTTCAGGAAACCTTTTCCTGAAGCTTTTATAAAATAAATAAATAAATACATTTTCCAAACTTCACAAACATGTCCCAGCACATGTGACACTGTCACATGAGGGGACATGTTTAAATAATTTTTTACTTCATTTATTTAAATGTTTTATAATCTATTCCATGTCCCTGAGGCAGCTCCGTTCCTCAGGGAGATTTCTGTGCTCTTTCATGCACATGCGCAAAAAAGTGCAGGCCCCGACTCCCTCCTCCCCCTGCCTGCACAGGTAGCGTTAAGCGCTACTGGCTGCGTGTTACGCTGGGCGGGCCTTAATTGGCCTGCCAGCGTAACATGGTTGCGCACAGCCGATCGCGGATGGCGATCGGCTCTGCACCCGACACAGCCCGCTCGCCATTGGAAAATTCCTCTCCATTGGGTTAACATCCTAACCTGGGATGTAATTAGGTTATTGGTTCAGTTCAGGGAGGAGTGTGGTTGTTGCCCTTCAAATGAGATGTCAAACCCAAGGTCGCATCTACCTCCGTTGATTCAATTGTACAGTCTTTTTAAAAAAATCTTTTGGCAGAATTCATACATACAAATTAAGAACAGGACTAGGCATTCTGCTCTGCCACTTAATAAGATCATGGCTGATCTGATTATGACCTTTAATTTCCCGGCTACCCCTATAACCTTTGACTTTCTTGTCAGGAACCTATCCAACTCATTCTTAAAAATATGCAATGACTCTGCCTTCACTGTTGTCTGGGGAAAGAGAATTCCACAGACTAATGACCCTCTGAGAGAACATTTTCTCCTCCTCTCCATCTTAAATGGGGGGCACCTAATTTTTAAGTGTATCCCTTAGTCCTAGATACCCCCACAAGGAGAGATATCCTCTCAGCATTCACCCTGTCAAGACCCCTCAAGATCTTATATGTTTCAATAAGATCACCTGTCACTCTTCTAGACTCCAATGGGTATAGGCCCAGCCTGTTCAATCTTTCTTGATAAACAACCCCTTCATCCCAGGAATCAGTCAAGTGTACCTTCTCTGCATCGCTTTCAATGCAGTTATATCCTTTATGGAATAAGGAGATCAAAATTTTACACAGTACTCTAGATGTAGTCTCACCAACAGCTGCAGCAAAACTTGCCTACTTTTATATTCCATTCCACTTGCAATGAACGCCAACAATCGATTTACCTTCCTAATCGCTTGCTGCACCTGTATGCTAACTTCTTGTGATTCCTGTACCAGGATACCCAAATCCTTCTGTACCACAGAATTCTGCAATCTCTCTCCTTTTTAAAAAAAAATCAAAGAAATGCAGTTATTTTCCCAGTGTCTTGGCTAACATTTCTTCCTGTACCTGCGTGAAACACAAAAGGTTAGCATGCAAGTGCAGCAAGTAATTAAGTAGGCAAATAGAATTTTGGCTTATAATGCTAGGGGGTTGGTGTTCAAAAATAGGGTGTTGGTGAGGCCGCACCTGGAGTACTGTGAATAGTTTTGGTCCCTGTATTTAAGAAAGGATATACTAGCATTGGAAGCAGTTCAAAAGAGATTCACTAGGCTGATTCCTGGGATGAAGGGGTTGACTTATCAAGAACGGCTAAACAGGTTCGACCTTTATTCATTAGGTTTTAGAAGAATGAGGGGTGATCTTATTGAAACTTAGAAGATTCTGAGGGGATTTGACAGGATAAATGTTGAGAAAATGTTACCACTAGTGGGGGAATCTCGAACTGTGGGACATATTCACAGAAAACTGAGAGGCGAAGGAATTTCTCCTCTCAGAGGGTAGTGAATGTCTGGAATTCTCTACCCCAGAGAGTTGTGGAGGCTAGATCACTGAAAGGATTTAAAGAGGAGGTAGTTAGATTTTTGAAATATCAGGGACTTGAGGGCTATGAGGAGCTAGCACAAAAGAGGAGTTGAGGTCTGGTGCAGGTCAGCCATGATCTTATTGAATGGCAGGGCCGAATGGCCTACTCTTCCTATTTCTTATGTTCCTGAAATAACACCAATAAAAATAGATAAATTGGTTCTTTGTCACGTTGCTTTTTGTTGGATCTTGCGGTGCAATTTTCCTACAGACTGAGAGTCACTCCAAATTCAAATCCCAACATTTCTTTATATGAACCAGTGCAGTTCCAAAACTGGTCACATTTTTATGTTTTAGATTTGACAGCAGTGGAGAAATTTTAGCAGAATTGGCGATTGGTTTTAAAATAAAGTATTTTAAATTGTCTGTTTTACAGATTGATGGTACCTTCAGGATTAATACACCCCCAGTCCTTCTGGGATACAGCAAAGAGCGCAATCTATCCAGTGAAAGGGGATGGGAGGCAGTTCGAAGCCTAAGTGAAGGCTCTTATTTGTCCCTCTTTATTACTGTTGAACCTCATCTGGTACCTGGAGAATCTGTACATGAAAAGGTAACATACATTCTTAATTTCAAAAATGCTCCCAGGGTGACAGCTTTCCAAAAGTGCCAAATGTCAGACCCTTTTACCTCTCAGTAACATTAAGAAATGCTTCACCAAATCATATCGTAAATGTTTGTGCACGTGTTTTCCAGAGAAGTTAACCTAATTCAAGGTTAGAGCTAATTTATGCACACAGCTGGGACAGTTCTTAGCACTTCTTCATAATCATTTGGGTACTTGTTTGGGCTGTGAGGCTGTTGACCTTCTGCTCTCCTGCCTCCTCCATTCTGCAAGGCAACAGCAACTCCAATCATGGCTGCTGTCTCCCATTCAAATCACCCTCCAAAGACAGTTTCCACCCCCTGGCAGTGCCCTGGGAGGCTAATTGGGTGCTAACCTCCCCTCCAACCCAATTGGGGCTTTGCATATAAAAACAGTACTGCAATGCAGATGCCACGTGGGGTTGAAACCCAGGGAACCCTTTCTTCTATTTGTTCCCCACACACTTTTTATTTTTAAAAATAATTATTCACATCCCTTTCATAAATTATGGATTCTGCTGCCACTGTTGTTTGTGGTAGGGAATTCAATTTTCTAATGATGGTCTTGGAAAGGAAAGTTGAGAGATCTACTTGAGATGTTCTTCAGCTTCTATTGAGTGAGAGGCTAATTGCATTAACTTTTCCCCAGATTTTAGGAATAGTTGCAGTGCTTGGTGGAGCCAGAGTCTGAGGAATACAGTGCTCAGAGAAGAGCAGAGCAGGAGAAGCAGCTGGCACAGGAGCTTTTGACTGCACAGCTAGCATTGTGGAACAGTTATTTTCCATTACTGCAGAGTAGGTTTTGTACTTAGATGTTAGAATGAAATTTACTAAGTTGCATAATGTAAGAAAGAAAAGATATTTATTTTATGTTGATTAATCAAAATATGAATTTATCTGGAAAAGGTTTCTGCTTTCAGTGAGAGAACATCTCATCAAAGCTCTACCCCCATACAGGATAATGCCAAATGCAGAAATTTATTTTTTTCTAGGTGGAGAAGGTGACTGTAGAAGTTGTATTTAAAACTACGTGCAGTGTACTGTACAGTACAGTACACTCTGAGCAAATGCGAAAGAGCGCAGCAAATCTCCCTGAGGCACAGAGCTGCCTCAGGGAGATTGAATGGCTATTAAAATAATTAAAGAATTGATTTTAAAAATTATTTAAACATGTCCCCTCATGTAACTGTATCACATGAGTGGGGACATGTTTTTATGTTTATGAAAATTAATTTATTTAATAAAAGCTTCCTAATGCTGGATGCTAGTGTCTATACTAGTTTGAACTCAATAGGGATAATTTTGACTTTATGCCATAAATGGTCGATAGCGAATCAGCAACCCATTTTACACCTCTCCCGATTTTAATTTCCAGTGAAGTCTCTGGAAATTAAAACTTGCACAGATGTAAAACAGACTGCCAATTCTCTTTTTCCCATTTTTTCCTATCATACCAAGTCAAAATTACTCTCAATGTATTGTTGGATTTGCTTCCAATGATAGCAACATCCCATAACTGATGTAATTCCCTGCAGTTCTCCTTTAATATAAATATTATGTCCACACAAATATCCTTTTTTGCTGTAGTTGCTAATTGACAGAATTTATTTTCAAACTTACAACTTGTAGGTTTGGAGCTGCGTTAGATTCATTTCAATCTAGATGGTGGGCAATTGGCTCAATATTTTATGCAAGTTGACTTTGCTGTTGAGGACTTTAAAACTACCTCTTCCTCTTGTAGACCAGTCTGCCACTTCAGTGAAGTACCGAGGGAGTTGTTCGCTATTGCAGGTGCTGTCTTTCTGATGTACTCATAGAAACATAGAATGGTTACAGCACATAAGGAAGCCATTCATGTCCACGCCATGTTTCTGCAAAAGCTACCATGCTAGTCTCATTCCCCCTTTCCCTGTTAACCAGCAATTTTTTTTCTATTCACATGTTTACCCAATTCTTTTTTGAAAGCCACAATTGAATCTCAGGTGGCTCATTCCAGATCTTAACCACTAGCTGCAACTGGTTTTCCTCATGCCGCGTTTGTTACTTTTGCCAATCACCTTAAGTCGGTGTCCTCTGGTCCTTCACGCCTCACTAACAGAAACTGTTTTCCCTATCTATTCTGTATAGGATCCTCATGGGGCAGAATTTTCCAGTTGGCGCGTTGGGGCGGGCCCAACATGCCCACGCGTAAAATGATGTGTGATGACATCGGGCGTGAGTCCCAGCATCATTGCATGCCATCACGATGTTTCATTCGGTGGGCGCACGCCGGAGTCGGCTGCATTCCCGCCGAAGTGTAAACAGCCCATTAAGAAATTAATTGAGCCACTTGAGAAAGCTGCCTGTCCAACCTCAAGGTTGGCGGGCAGGCGGAAAGCCCAAGCGACCTTCGCGTTTTTCAGAAAAGCTCATTCATGAGCGGGATGGGGTTTCCTGAAGCTTTTATGAAATAAATAAATTAATTTTCATAAACATAAAAACATGTCCCCACTCATGTGATACAGTCACATGAGGGGACATGTTTAAATAATTTTTAAAATCAATTCCTTAATTATTTTAATAGTCATTCAATCTCTCTGAGGCAGCTCTGTGCCTCAGGGAGATTGCTGCGCTCTTTCACATGCATGCGCGAAAGAGTGCTGGCCCCAACTCTTCCTCCTCTCCTTGCCCGCACAGGTAGCGTTGAGTGGTACCAGCCGCCTATTACACTGGGAAGGCCTTAATTGACCCGCTCGCGTAAAATGGCAGCCATCGCGGGCAGCAATCAATGTTGTGGAATGTTGCTGTTTGCTCTGTAGACTTTGAAGTTTTGCTTCGATTTATTCAGATTTCATAACTGCATTCTGCATCTACACCTATAAAAGTGTCCTTCTCCTGCTCTTTATATCTGTCTCTATTTTCTCTCACACTTTGACTCCTGCTTTACAGACGATTGAGATGCTGAAAAAGGTAAAATATCCTTCAATTTGCTCATTTAACTCTATGTTCTGCTAATATAAACAGTAAAATATTTCTAGCAAAGAACTTTAAATGTTTCAATAGTTTAGCAACAAATGAGGATTATTTTAAAGTTGTTCTTTCTTAGCATGTTGCACATTTCAAAAAATATTAACAAATTAATTGAAATATCTCAGAGTAGCATCTGTCAGTCTGCAGATGAGTGATGTTTTCTTTAAGTATGCAACACCATTTTCTTATGACCTTTTTTGATGATTTGGACCACTGGTTCAAGGTCATGTAGCAATTTTACTGAATGTTTTCCTGATATTTTCGGAAACGTTTTCATTTGATTTTCAGTTTGAGACTCAGGAGGATGAGAAACTGCTTCAAAGAGCAGAAAAGTTCCAGAAGGAAGTAAAGCAGAAGTTCCCAAATCGTCGATGTGTTACTTTGGTCACAGATCTCACTGGCAAGCTGGTTTTCGTTACAAGGTTCATTAAACCACTTTTTCCACCTCAGGAACTGTTTGATGCCTTTCCTAATGACCCTGAGGCCACAACAGTGAGTTCTTTTTATGCAACATTTAAAAATGAAAATGGATTGGATTTCTTCCTGTATCATTTACAAATATTCCCCAGCCAAACAGTTGACCAGATTTGTTCTTCTGAGTCAGTTTGTAAATGAACTGCTGAATAACCAGAAAATACAGGCCAATTATCAATGGATTTCGGAAAACAAACCAATCTATGCCATTGACCCCACAACTCCTTTGCCTCACTGATTGTCTGGCTCTGGCTAAATCACGATACACAAGATAAAGAGCTTTCAGGTATTTGCAGTTTCTGCCATTGATACTTTAAAGGCTCTGATCCTTGGAGATGTGACTGTCTTCATGGGATGTGCCCGACCCACCAAAGCCACCTCTGTTTGATTAGTGCAGCACACCTGAGAGCTCTGCCAGGATATTTGTCATGCCAGGATATATCCATGATGCCCCGCTGACAGTGAAGATGGAAATTATTGAGGTTTTTTTCTCCTGGTAGCTATAAGTCATCCATGTTTCACAGCCATACGACAAGGTGCTGAGAACACAGACATTATAAGCCATCAGCTTGGTCCTAAGGGTCAGCTTGGTGTTATCGCATGCATGTTTTGTGAGTCAGCTAAAAGGGGGTATTATTTAGTGTGATCATAGGTGGAAATGCAATGCCTTGTCCTGATGCCTACATTCAGGAAGAACAAGTTACAGTCATGGGAGAGACAGTCCATGAGTGTTTGTAGCTAAGTTTCCATGTGGGCAACTAGCGCAGCATCATCCACATAGAGGAGTTCCCTGATCAGGAAGCTGTGTGTTTTTGTCTTTGCTTCCAGTCTTGATAAATTGTAGGGCAGGGAGGCCAAGCCTCATTATGTATTCTTGGCTGGCAACCCATTCATCCATTAGAATACTAAAACACTTGAGCCCCAGAGGAAACATTGCCTGATTGACAGCTCTGGCTTTCTGATTAATGCTGTCAATTTCACAATGTTTGTTTACACAAGATAAAGAGCTTTAGGTATTTGCAGTTTCTGCTATTGATACTTTAAAGGCTCTGGATATTTGACACTTCTATTGGCCTGTAGTAAAAAGGTGTTTTTTTAAGAAAGTCTAAAGTAATGAAAGAATGAATGACTATTTTGCGTTAAAGCTTTTTTTACACATGCTCCTGTCATTATAGGGTTCATTGCTTCTATACAGTGTATAGGAGTGAATGGCTATGGAAGCATAGGGGGCATGAGGGGTTGTTTGGGGGTGCATACCTTGGCATAGGGCATGAGGGGGACCTTTTGAACTTACATTTCAAAGGTTCCTCATGAAACTATGGTTCAAAACACCGCTTGAGGTGCTACGAACCACCACTCTTTGAAAACTGGCCCAACTCCATGAAAATTGCTGAGGACTAGGACATGTCTATCCCCACATTGGAGCCAGCTAGGTCAGGAGTGCAGGTGTGACCTTGTGACCTGAATCAGCCGACAACCTTAAAAGTCACACCTGAAAATTGGAAAACCCGGGAATGGGGTTGGGAATCCCAGAATCTGAACCCGCCCACCATTTTTAAAGGGCTCCCTGGGCATCATGACTTGGCAAAAATCCAGCCCATTTCTGTCCGGAAACCACAAACAGAAGTCACCTGACTTTCTGGAATCCATTTTGTGAGGGTATTGTGTCCATTATTCCATGTTACTTTCTTTTTAAAAGTACAGTGACAACCACCCAATTATCTTTACGGGCATGAAGTGACCATCACACAGCAGAGTTAAAGGAAAGAGGGGCAACATCTGAAAAAGGAGAGAACCTTTAACAATATTGGCTAACATGGGAACCAGAGGGCAAGCTGGGTGGTTAGCAGCTTAGCGAGAATTGGTTTGAGGGAGCAGGAGGTGGGTCTCATGGATAAAATGAGTTTGGAGAGAGCCTGAGGGAGATAGGAGAGAAACTAGAGAAAGATGCAAGTTCAGGGTTAGGGCAAGAGGAAATTTGGAGGAGGGTTGGTCCAGTGGGCTAGTGGAAAGGAGGGACGTGTCAGAGGCAGGTAATTGGATGATCTCAATCTTAGTGATAAAGAAGTCCATGAGCTTCTCGCACTGATTGTTTGAGGTGAACCTGGCAGGAACAGGGAAGAGGCATTTAAGAACACGATTTGCAGTAGGAAAAAAGAAACCAGGGGTTATCTTTGTATTCCTGATGATCTTGGAATAAATATCAGTTTTAACAGTTGAGAGCAGGACCCGATAGCGCTTTGTGTGGTCCAGCCAAATTTGATAGTGGATGGATAAAATGGTTGTCCGCCATATTGTTTCAAAGCTGCTCCCATTAGACTTAAGGGAGCGGCGATGAAGGCTGTACCAGGGAAACTGCCAGGATGAAAGAAACTAATGCTTTTATTGAGGGTTAAGGCATCAAAGGCAAAGATGGGGGTATGGTTGAGTAAATCAGTGACTGCAGAAATGTTGTGGCAATGGAAAGCCAAAGGCTAGTCCCTGGGGATTTTGAAAATGCTGTTGTAAATGCATTGGAGGTTGGTTTTCTCCAGGGAGAATACAGAAGGGGGTAGGGTTAGGACATGGAAGCGAGATATGGGTGGAGAATGATAAAAGAAAGTGTTCTGAGATGGCCTTATCTGTGATTGATATAATGGGAGTAGCAAAACCACGTTAGATGGCCAGATTAAGGGGGTGGCTGTGAAAATGGGTTGTGGAGTTTACTTGAAGGGGGAAGTTTACAAAGGTTAAGAGGGCAATGAATTCAGAGGAGAGAGAGCATGATCAGTTGAGATAGAGGTTAAAATCCTGAAGATGAGAAATTATTTGGTGCAGAGGCTGAAGGAGGCTCCAGGGGGAAAGCAGCAAAGATTTCTTGTTGAAGAAATTCTTATCATAATTGGGAGGGAGGTAGATAACAAAGATTTTGAATGACTAGCAACACTTATCAAAATGTTAAGAATCTCTTTAATTCACCTCTTAGCTTTCTCTGCTCTATGGGCAATAGTGTCAGCTTAATGAGTTCAAATTCTCATGATAAATAAAGTTTCTCATTCCTGGCACCACACTGAATCTATGCTGTCTGCTGCCTATGGTTTTGGCTTCTTTCTATAATTAGGTACCTACCAGCCTTCAGCATTTATTTTATCCTTATAACATAGGCACTTGTTCAAATTTAGTTTTGCAAATTAGCTAAAACGTTTGTAAGTTTGTATTTTTATTGTGATTCTGACCAACCAACCAGCACCGATTTAATGAGAGTGTATACTTAATGAGGGACTGGCATAGTCTTTTTCCTTAATATATCCCTAATTGCATAAACCATGTGCTTATCCCAAAAAAATGACACCAATATAAATAAATAGTGGAAACTTCAATGCAGTTTATTTCTACCCCTTGCTTTCCTCCTCCACACTTGGTGTTATTTACTTTAATGGTGTGTTGCAATGACAGGAATTTTTCTTAACAGAATCACTGAATCTTGCAGTGCAGAAGAGGCCCATCGAGTCTGCACCGACACATGAGAAACACCTGACCTACCTACCTAATCCTATTTACCAGCACTCGGCCCGTAGCCTTGAATGTTATGACGTGCCAAGTGCTCATCTCGGTACTTTTTAAAGGATGTGAGGCAACCTGCCTCCACCACCCTCCCAGGCAGTACATTCCAGACTGTCACTGCCCTCTGGGTAAAAAAGTTTTTCCTCACATCCCCACTAAACCTCCTGTCCCTCACCTTAAACTTATGTCCCCTTGTGACTGACCCTTCAACTAAAGGGAACAGCTGCTCCCTATCCACCCTGTCCGTGCCCCTCATAATTTCGTACACCTCGATCAGGTCGCCCCTCATTCTTCTCTGCTCCAACGAAAACAACCCAAGTCTATCCAAGTCTATCACTGCTTGTTTGTCCCTACAAGCACACCAACCCCCTCCACTTCTCTCCCCCCACCCAAACCCCCCCCCCACCCCACACCTTAAACCAGCTTATATTTCACCCCTTTCTTGGATTCACCTAGTTCTGTCGAAGGGTCATGAGGACTCGAAACGTCAACTTTTTTCTTCTCCGCCGATGCTGCCAGACCTGCTGAGTTTTTCCAGGTAATTCTGTTTTTGTTTTGGATTTCCAACATCCGCAGTTTTTTTGTTTTTATCACCAAGTCTATCCAACCTCTCTTCATAACTTAAATGTGCATTCCAGGCAACATCCTGGTGAATCTCCTCTGTACCCCCTCCAATGCATTCACATCCTTCCTATAATGTGGCGACCAGAACTGCACACAATACTCCAGCTGTGGCCTCACCAAGGTTCTATACAACTCCAACATGACCTCCCTACTTTTGTAATCTGTGCCTCGATTGATAAAGGCAAGTGTCCCATATGCCTTTTTCACCACCTCACTAACATGGATCTCCGCCTTCAGAGATCTATGGACACACACGCCAAGGTCCCTTTGTTCCTCAGGACTTCCTAGTGTCATGCCGTTCATTGAATACTTCCTTGTCAAATTACTCCTTCCAAAGTGTAACACCTTACATTTTTCAGGGTTAAATTCCACTTATCTGCCCATTTGACCATCCCGTCTATATCTTCCTGTAGTTCAAGACAATCAACCACCTGGCCAATCTTTGTGTCATCCGCAAACTTACTAATCCTACCCCCCACATAGTCATCTATGTCGTTTATATAAATGACAAATAATAAGCGACCAAGCACAGATCCTTGTGGTATGCCACTGGACACTGGCTTTCAGTCACTAAAGTATCCTTCTGTCATCATCCTCTATCTCCTACAACTAGGCCAATTTTGAATCCACCTTATCAAATTATCCTGTATCCCATGTGCATTTGCCTTCTTTATAAGTCTCCCATGTGGAACCATGTTAAAGGCTTTGCTGAAATCCATATAAACCACATCAACTGCATTACCCTCATCCACATATCTGATCACCTCCTCAAAAAATTCAATCAAATTTGTTAGGGCATGACCTCCCTCTGACAAAGCCATGCTGACTATCCCTGATCAAACCTTGCCTCTCCAAGTGGAGATAGATTCTCTCCTTCAGAATTTTCTCCAATAGTTTCCCTACCACTGACATGAGACTTACTGACCTGTAGTCCTTGGCTTATGTCTACAACCCTTCTTAAATAACGGAACCACATTAGCTGTTCTCCAGTCCTCTGGCACCTCCCCCGTGGCCAGAGAGGAATTAAAAATTTGGGTCAGAGCCCCTGCGATCTCCTCCCTTGCCTCTCTTAGCAGTCTGGGACACAAGTCATCTGGACCTGGAGATTTGTCCACTTATAAGCCTGCCAACACCTCCAATACCTTGTCACTCCCTATATCAATTTGCTCAAGAACCTCGCAGCCTCTCTCCCCGAGTTTGATACCTTCATCCTCATTCTCTTTGGTGAAGACGGATGCGAAGTATTCGTTCAACACTCTAGCGATGTCCTCTGGCTCCACCCATAGATTGCCCCCTTGACCTCTAATGGGCCCTACTCTTTCCCTGGTTATCCTCTCCCCATTGATATACAATATCTTGGGATTTTCCCTACTTTTACCAGCCAGAGCTTTCTCACATCCCTTCTTTGCTCTCCTAATTGCTTTCTTAAGCTCCACCCTGCACTTTCTGTACTCCAGTAATGCCTCCACTGATTTGCTTCCCTTGTACCTGCTAAAAGCCTCTCCGTTCCTTCTCATCGAATCCTGAATATCTCTGGTCATCCATGGTTCTCTGGACTTGTTACTCCTTCCTATCACCCTAGAGGGAACATGTTGAGCTTGTACTCTCCCCATTTCCTTTTTGAACACCCCCCACTGCTCCTCTGTAGATTTCCCCACAAGTTGTTCCGAGTCTACCTTGGCCAGATCCTGCCTTATTTTACTAAAACCACTCTACTCCAATCCAAAACATTTTTTTGCAAATTGTCTATTTCCTTGTCCATAACAAACTTAAATTGTACCATGTTGTGCTCCCCCACCACCACCTCAGCCACCTGTCCAGCTTCATTCCTCAGAATTAGGTCCAGCACTGCGCCGTCCCTTGTTGGACCCTCTATATATTGACCTAAAAAGGTCTCCTGTACACATTTCAAGAAATCCACTCCATCCAACCCCTTAACACTATGTCTTTCCCAATTAATGTTAAGAAAGTTGAAATCACCTAATATTGTTATTGTTTTTACACACCTGCACAAATTGTGCACATATTTGCTCCTCAATTTCCCACTATCTGGGGGTCTATAATAAATACCTAACAATGTGGCTGCCCCTTTTTTATTCCTAAGCTCTACCCAGAAAGCTTCATTCGATGCCCCCTCCAAGATACCATCTCTCCTTACTGCAGTAACTGACTCCTTAACTAATAATGCAATGCCTCCTCCTCTTTTACCCCCTCCCCTGGCTCGCCTGAAGATTCTATATCCCAGAATGTTGAGCTGCCAATCCTGCCCCTCCCTCAACCACATCTCAGTGATGGCTACTAATCACAATTCCATGTGTCAATCCTCACACTTAACTCATCCATTTTATCTGTAATACTCCTGGCATTAAAGTAGAGGCCATCCAGCCTTGTCTTACTCCCTTGAAACTTAATGCAGCTGTACTCCCTCTGATTTGATTGTTTTACTGTATTATGATGCGTCCCTCTTCTGCTAACATAACATTTGGAAGATCATAAAAAATGTCTTTGGTTTCACTGAAATAGCTTAATTTAAAAGAATAGGTTACGGTAAGGAATTTTGACATGTTTTCAAAAAAAATCCTGTTTAATTAAATGTACATGAAAATTCTCATCAGTCATATCTTGTTTCATGTCCACTAATGATGCAATATTGAAGCTAGTTTATTTTAATTGAAATATTTGTGTCGATGTAAGCATATTTAGATTATTTCATAACAGACAACTTGTAAATAAACATTTCTTGTCTTTATCTGTGCGTGTGTTTTAGGAGCTGGTGGCCCGCTATGTTTCTCTGATGCCCTTCCTTCCAGACAGTGTTTCTTTTGCTGGAATCTGTGACTTATGGTGCACTTCAGATGTAAGTAATTTCATATCTTTGTGTTCTCAACCTTCCTTTTTGGATTATAATGATCATTGGGCTGAATTTTGCCGTCGGCGAGCAGGGGGCGGGGCCCACTCGCCGATGCGGGATGACATTGGGCAGAACTCCCCACATCATCTCGCCCCATTTAAATATTCAAGAAGGCGGGGTACAGCGAGATCAGCTGTGAGCCCACCGACCTGTCAATGGCCAATTGAGGCCATTGACAGGATAATTAAAACAATTAAAGGACCTGCCCGTCCAGCCTTAAGGTTGGCGGGCAGGCCAGGAGCTCCAGCAGGAATTAGAAAAAACATGAAATCTCATCCACGGGTGGGATGAGGTTTCATGTAGGGTTTAAAAAGCTTTAATAAAGTTTTAGTGAAATTTATTAACATGTCCCATCTCGTGTGACGTTGTCAAATGAGGGAGACATGTTAAGGATTTTTTTATTTTTCTATTTTTAACGTTTGAACAACCGTCAGCGATCTCCCTGAGGCAGCATTTAGCCTCAGGGAGAAGTGCACTCTTTCATGAGCATGCACGAAAGAGAGCACTCTCGCATCTGGGGAAACCCACCCCACCCCGGCGTCATTCTGGGTGAGCCTTAATTGGCCCTCCCACTTAAAATGGCGTCAGGGCCCACTTCTCCCAGCCTGCCAGAGACTGGGTCGGGCCTGCCCGCCCGGTAGGCAGAAATTTCTGCCCATTGTGTTGTTGGAGAAAATAATAGACTACCCTGGGTTTAAGGCTGTAATTCTACTGGTCTTGGTGCAGCTGCTGTCAGATGGCCTTGTGAAGGAGTTTCACAATTTACCCCTTTAGCCTATTCACTCGTCTCCTAAATTATTGATGCACACACAAAACCGCTTTTCGTAACTGAGAAGGTGACGTAATAATTGCACTATAAGTGTTGTTTGTTAATTGTGTATCAATTGTTTTCAAATGACGAGCATTAATTTGGGACAAAAACAAAAAATGCTGGAAAAACTCAGCAAGTCCAGCAGAATTTGTGGAGAGGGAAACAGAGGTAATGTTTTGAGTCTGTCTGACTTCTTCAGAGTTCTGAAGAAGAGTTATACGGATTTGAAACGTTAACTCTGTTTCTCTCTTCACAAAGCTGCCAGACCTGCTGAGTATTTCCAGAATTTTTTTTTGTATTTCCAGCATTAGCAATATTTTGCTTTCAGCATTAATTTGGGACTCACCTGTGCTCATATATAGGAGCACGCTCAAAGTGTGATTGTTGTTTGGAGGTGCATGGTTTGCAATGTGCATCTCTCTAAATTAAAAGTTGTGAATATATAAAGACTAGGTTCCAAATCTATCCTTCACTGCCTGGTCATGAGTTGTGTTAACCTTAGAGGGTGAAACTTCCACTCAAGTTGCTGACAATGTAAAGTTAAATTGTATTTTATTCGCCATGGCACAGCAGCAAAATACTGCATCTTAATTCAGCACTAAATAGAAATCTGATTAAAAGACCAAACAGATGACTGAGGTGACAGACACAAAAATGTCACACTGGTGTGGTTGAGGGTGTTCTTTTGAGAATGAGAGCCATGACCGAAAGGGAGGAGGAGGACATTTACTCTACACCTGCATCTATTTTGACCTGTGAGTATTTGATTCTAACACTAAGTGTCACAAAAGGAAACCTTCCATCCCTCGGCACCAAACTCCCTCACTTTGATGTGCACAAATTTCAAAAAAAAGTAAAATCCTATACAAGGACTTTTTCAAGTTCTGACATGGTTGTGGACACCAAGTAGATGCTGTAAGATCTGTGATTATGGGCAGAATTTTTCAGTCGGCGTGCGAGGGCGGGCCCAACACACTGACACATAAAATGACACGCGGTGTTTCATTCAACGCCAGAGTCGGCTGCAGGCCTGCAATAAGGATCTCTTTAAGGTTATTGTAAACACTGCCCATCCAACCTTTAGGTTGGCAGGCAAGCAACAAGGCCAAGCGGCCTTTGCATGTTTTAGGAAACCTCATCTACAAGCGGGATGAGGTTTCCTGAAGCTTTTAATAAGTGAAAACTTTTCCCTAAAAATAAAAATATGTCCCATCACATGTAACACAGGCACAAGGGGACATGTTTAAATACATTTTTGACACATTTATTTAATTATTTCAATATCCATTCAATCTCCCTGAGGCAGCTCCATGTGTGCAGCGCTCTTGTGTGCATGTGCCAAAGTGCACTGGCTCCGTCTTCTCTCCCCCGCCCCCCCCCCCCCCCAGCCTCCCCAACATGGGTATCGCTGAGCACTACCGATCGCGTATTACGCTGGGCAGGCCTTAATTGGCCCGCCCGCATAAAATGGCAGCGCGGAGCCGATCATGGGCGCCCGCTCCCACCTGCCAACTGAAAAATTCAGGCCTTTCTGTGTGTCATGAATATTCATAGAAATACTGTAGCACTTCAGTGCACTTTTATCGATATTACAATATTCTACTTTGTGATAGTTTTGTATGTTTTCCCAAGTATCTGTGAATATTAATTTTCTACAAATATCCTCCAACCAGTAAAACCTTAACATCTGCAGCAGTGATGGCTCCATTAAAGGGTGTTGTGTGCAGTTTAAAATTTTTGTTTGCTTTTTTGCCTTTCCCAAACATTATCATGTTTTTGTTTTTAAAATTCTCAATGCTATGTTTAAATACAATACAGCTGTCACCAGCGTCTGTGAAGAAATTTAGCCTACTTAGACAACACTCTGCAGCTGCAGCTGTCTAGTCTTTGATGCTTAGGGATACAATCGTGATTGGGGATACAATTGTGATTGCCGTTACTTTAATGATTATATAGTTTTTAAATCAGCGTTTTTCTTTATATCTTACATCCAATACAGCAATTCCTGAACTTGCTAGCAGGGGATGAAGAGGAACATGCAGTTCTGCTCTGTAACTATTTCCTAGCAATGGGGAAGAAAGCTTGGCTAGTAATAGGAACTGCCATTCCTGAGGTGAGAGGCTGCATGTGCTTAATTACCATGTTTGCAGAGTTTCCATAGAGAGGTTAATTCTTCAGTCACATCGACCCTTTTCGTGAAGTGATGATTGCTTTCATTTTAAACTGTAAAGTAAATTGAGTATAGAGGAGTAAAAGATGACCAAATTGAAGTGTTGAAAATGATTAAAGAGTTTGATGCGATAAGTGGAGGGAAACTACTTCCTCTGGTGAGGGGGTCCAGAACAAGGGGACACATCTGTACAATTAGAGCTGGACTGTTCAGGTGTGACATCAGGAGGCTCATCTTCACATAAAAAATCTGGAACCCTGTCCCTTAAGAAGCAGTTGAGGTTCAGTCAATCGAAAGTTTCAGAACTAATATTGATTTTTTTTTACTGGGTAAGGTTATGAAGAGCTATGGAAGCGGGTAGATTGAAACCAACCATGAGCTAATTAAATGGCAGAACAAGCCTGAATGGTCTACTCTTGTTCTTGTACTTCTATCCCTGTGTTTTACCATGTGATCCAATTGGTAAATACACCAAATGGAGTAAAATTGAGTCTGACTTACCAGAAAAAATTCAAGGTTTGATTTCCCACCTACGACATTAGTTAATCTCAGGTGGAGAGCCAGAGGGGGTGCAGTAACTGATCAAGACTCCTGCCTGTATTATCCGGTGACACTTAGTACAACGTGCATGTGAGCAGGGGCTTGAGAAACTATTGCACATCATAAGTATGAAGCACACATGTTACCACTTGCTCTGCAACTGAAACAATAATGATCTTCTATTTATCATCTTGTTATGAAATCCTCAGTTGTTGTCTTGTAATTCTTCCATCAGTCAATATAAATTTTTTTCACTATAAAACAACGCATACATTTATTTCAGGGTCCAACGGCATACGTGCTGACCTATGAACAGAACCAGTATGTGATCTGGAACTCCACCACTGGACAGTGCTATGGGCAGTTTGATGCATTCTGTCCACTGCAGTGTGTCAGCTGCTTGGTTAGTGCTGACAATGTAAGTCTTTTTTAAACATTCTCCTGGAAATGATAATGAAATCCAGCAAAACAATTGAGTTATTAGGCCTACCTCATCATCCTGAAAGTTAATTAGATTAAAAGCAGTATCTAATGATGGAACTCAGTGTTCTAATTTTGTTTAACTGCTCATTTCTTTGCTACTTAGAAACTTCTAAACAAAGCTTCTAAACAAACCTGCTGAACTTCAGCGGCACAAAAGTTATATTCTTAATTTGTTTTTGGGATATGTGGTTAATCAATTAGCGCTTTATATTGTTGCTGCTTTCCCACATAATAGTGATATACAAGAAATGTTCTGATACATTTTTTTTCCTTGTGCTAAACTGTGTAGGATTTATTTTCTAGGTCTGGTTCAACATGCAGAAATATGATACTGTTATGCGCCTACATTTTGACACCAGCAAATCCAACTTCTGGAAGCCATTTTTTTCACGAAGCTTTCCTTTTCCTGGTTTGTCAAGTGTTCAGGTACAATGGGTCAAATGAAGATTCTATTTTTAAATCTGCCATGATAGGAATAGAATATTTACAAAAATTAGTAGCAATACTGTACATATTTGGCATTATTTTGTTGCACTGTGAATAAGTAATGAGTGGTTAGTGTGGTATGCATAGTGTGTGCGTTTGGACAGATGCATGTGTATACTATAATAATGTACTTCGGTGCGTAGATAGATATAGACAATCACCAAGGGCATACCGGTATTGACTGCAGGGTTGGAATGCAAACCGGTTAGCCCAGCTGTTATTGACCAACCATGATAGAAGCTATTAGAATACAATTCTATTGCCACGCATTAAAAAGTAAATAAGTAGAACAGATAGAGTCCAGTGAGGTAAGAAGAAACTCACTGGATTGCAAAGTTAGCATGCAGATTGATGCATCAACAATGGTAATTTTTCAAATAATTTGAACACGATGTAAAATGAATATACTCCTATAGAGCAAACAGATGCAAGTTAATATAGATAAGGGTGAGGTAACAAATTTTAGGAAATGGGGAGTATTTAATGGAGACACTTAAAAGTGTGAATGGATAGAGAGGTCAAGACTTCAAATGAATACTGTTCATATTCATGTAAAAGTTTTGAAACCAATACTTTAGGTCAAGAGTAATGAGGTCAACTTTTACACAGATATCAGAAGAGAGTGCAACAGTGTGATTAGTTTGGATTGCAGTAGCAAAGAGCTAGCACAAATGCGGTGGGTCGAATGGCCCGTTTCTGGGCTATAAATGACTGTGGCTCGATGGTTTCCTTGTATTATGTCTGTTGTTATAACTGGGATGGGAGGAGTGTAAGTGAGAACGTCCAGGCATCCACCAGGACCAGTGGCCCCATCTTCACCTGAGGGAACTCCAGGTTGACAGCGGTGAGACCCTGCGGACTTGATCCTTTATTTTATAGTGCCCGCCCTCCAAAGCCCACCTCTGCAGAGAGATTCGACCTATTTGTCCTTTGTTTGTCGGTGTGTCTGTCTGTGCGCGCTGGGGGAATACTTTAGGAAGTGACAGAAAGTTATACTTTCCTATTACAACTGTGTGTTAACCAGTACTTGCAACGTGTTAAAAGAAGTTTTGTTTTAAAAATAAATTAATCGTTCAGAGGTGAATTATCAAGCTCCGCTACTCCTCAGGCTGATCCATTAATTTAAATGTTTAACTTTCTCACCGAAATGGCCAATTGTGTATCTATACCTCTAATGGCCAGAAGAAAAGAGATTCTGACCAGGCTTCTTTCAAAAACTCAGAATGATTAATTTATTTTTAAAGCAAAACTTCTTTTAACACATTGCAAGTACACAGTTGTAAATGGAAAGTGTAACTATCTGTCACTTCCTAAAGTATTCCCCTAGTGCGCACAGACAGACACACAGGCAAAGGACAAATAGGTTGAGTTTCTCTGCAGAGATAGGCTTTGGAGGGTGGGCACTATCAAATAAAGGATCAAGTCCGCAGGGTCTCAAAGCTGTCAACCTGGAGTTGCCTCAGGTGAAGATGGGCCGCTGGTCCTGGTGGATGCCTGGACGTTCTCACCAGCTGATCTCAGCTTTGCAGGTCCAATGCAGATTGGTTACACTCAGATGAGGGTTCTCTGGCTACAGGTTGATAGCTACATACAATTTTAGGCAAGATAGAGAGGGAGTCTTCTTTCCTCAGCTTGTTCTCCAACAAGACTGCCTCCAGAAAAGCAGGTTTACAACTTAAGCTTATTTTCTTTCTCCCACGTGAGTGCCTTTTTGTCTCCTAGCTTTTCATTAATTAAATGCTTTGCAGCTCAACACAAACACAACTCCTTTTCAAGTACCATATAAGACAGGTGATTTCTTGGAAGAGGCTTGCTTGTTGACAGTTCCAAGGTGAAACTTTAAAAAGAAATCCCAGGTTAACATCCAGATCATGCCAGGTCCTTCCATTTTGTAAAAGAAAAATTCAGTCTTGAAAGATATGGTTCTAACACCCTCAAACAGCTATGAGGTAAAGTAGCCTGAAACCAGTATTATAAGTTGGTTTCTTGTGCCTTTGCTAACTCACTTGTATTCTTTATTTAGTGTAAAATTCTATGGCTCTTTGTACCACATGTTCATGCACCTTTACTGTTTTTTTCAGCCAGAAGAGCTGGTTTATCACCGTACTGACAAGGCTGCTGCAGTAGAACTTCAGGACAAGTAATGCTGATTTATTCTCAATTGAAATTATGCTTTTACTATTTTTTATTGTGGGTGCTTTATTTGAGAGTTTTGTAGGCTCCTTTAAACTTTCCATGAAATGTCTAAATTAGTTTATCCTTTTTTGTGTAAATGAGAAAGAGACTTCAGTGCTTTTAATACACTCCTTTATACTGTCCTGTTGGTCACTTGAGTGTGTAACACATGCAGAAGAATATCATTATGAATTAAGAGATCTTGGGTTAAAATTTGATAAGGCCCAATAATGGGTATGAGGTTCATGAAGCACAATTAACCTGCCCCCACTGAAAGTAGGGTAAGCAACACAGAAACTTCCCACTGCCTGCTCGTTTCGATGATTGTGGCATGCAGGCTGGCTCTAAACAGGCTGTTGAGTGGCTGATGTTCCTCAGAGGGTGTTCATGTAAGGCTAGTACCACTTAAAGCTAGTCTGCCCTTCCTAGAAGGGAGGTGCATTCTGACTGCAGCAGCTCATCAACTAGTTGGGAAACATGAGGAGCATGAAGAAAACTGATTAATGGTGCCACTGACCAGGGCGAGGACTCCTAGTTTCTCTGATGCAGCACTGGCGGACTTGGGAAGGAGACCAAAAGAGGGAAGAAGGTGATCTGTCAGCAGGGGACTTGGTGCTCCTCTATACAGATACTGCAAAGGCAGTGACAATAAATAGCAATGGAGGTCATGGCCAGAAGTCTGACCCTGAGAACCTGGTTACTGGGATGGAAAAATTACAGTAATCTCATATGAATGGTCAAGGCCAGTTAATGTCACTTCAGAAGCCATATTCTACCCATTTCAGCACCAAATTCACTACATATGAAACACCAATGTTTCCCTTAAAGATTTTTTGCTGTGGATGGCTGTTTTTTTTGATGCACATTCCTTTTAATTTTTTTTCTGCACCCACACACAGAATTCATCATGGAACAAGGCCTGCACGGCGTCTTGCAGGTTGCAGTACAGCCGCAACGGGAGCGTTGCCCATGACGCACCCATCAGCAATCAGGCCTTAGGCCTAACATTCAAATTCACCACCTCACCCTCACAAACTTACCATGTGCACCAATCCCTCACAGCTTCTACATAGCTTCTGCTATTCAGCAATGACAGACTCATCACCCCAACACATTGTAACACATTCACTAACATTCTTCCCTCCTCCTTGCAGGACAAGGTGGCCCATACAGGAGGATGTAGCAACGAGCCAACAGGGAACCAGCACGGCTGCATCTTCTCACCCTTTTAGAGGAGATAGTGCTGGGCATTATTGGCGTTGCCATCACTGAGACTGTGGCAAAAGGCTTTGCTGGAGCCAAACAGAATGACAATATGTTCCTGCTTTATGCATCTTTAGAAATCCTACTTCACCCTCATCCCACAATCTGGTATAAAGTACAAGCTGCAGATGGTTCCACCATATATCTCATGGTTTCTCCCACACCACCCCCGCAACTTCCCTCATCCCAACCCTCCCCTTTTTATTTATGCTTTTCAGATACCCAAGACCTGCCAACTGACTAGCCAGTGCTGCCTGAAGATGAAGGCCCTGAGGAAGAAGCGATGTCACTTGATTTGACACACGTAGCTGGCAGCTCAGATATTGGTACAGACCAGACTTTAGAATCTAGTGCAGAGACAGGATCTGCACGTGGTGAGCCACCAGGTGCAGGGTTCCTGTAGTAAGGCCCAGGGGAAATGGACTGTGGGTGCTGGCTCCCCACAGTGAGAGGTTGCAGACGAGTTCTGCTGAAGAGTACTCAGATGAAGACTTTGATAGGAGTGATATTAAGGAAAAGCATGGATGCAGAGATAATTGGTTCTTTGGCAGGCCTGTCAGAAAGCCTGTTGTTAAGACATGTTAAGGAGCATTGGAGGAGTTCAGCATGATGGCTGGGAGTCCATCCTTTCCAGCATGGAAGTGGCAGGTGACTCCATGAGCTGGATTTTACGGGCCCCTGCCAGCATATTTGAAGCCTTTCACTGCATAGGCTGCTGTTGGGCAGGAAAGGGTAGCTCCTTTGGCAGGGTGGAGATCCCCCGTGCCCATTGGAGACACCCCTCTCAGCGAAGATCATTTACCGCCTCCCCCAGCCTCTCAAACATGCCACCCCATGCTGGGGCCTGCCAGCCAAACCCGTCCAAAACCCAGACATGCCTTTAAGTCTGGGCTCCATCAGTCGTCTTCTTTGGGACTGGCTGTAGCCCCAGCAATGGCCACTGCTCAATCCTGACTCTGCTGGACTACAGACTGTCCCAGAACGGGGGCGGAAGTCCCACTCTGAAACAATTAAGGCTGCTCTCAGTGTAATATTGCAGCAAGGCAGCTGGGTTTCGGGTGGGTGCGTTGACGACCAACTTGTTGGTCGAGGTGGGGATTGAATATGGCACCCCGTAAAATCCAGCCCCATGAGAACACTTGCGGATCCAGCCACAATGAAACACCTAATGGCCAATGTCACAGCTGTAATCACAGTGTTGGACAGAAGGCATGCAACACTTGAGTACTGCAGTCCAAGTCAGATCAAGGTCATGAGATCTCTGCTCATTGCCATTCAAGTCCAGATAGGTTCAATCTGCTGCTGTTATGGCTACAGACACCCCATTGTTCTAGCAGATTACTAGAATAGCTGAGGTATTGCCCCATGAGATTGGCAATGATTTTTGTCATATACAAACCTGTTCTATCTCAGGATGGCAGCATTTGCGCCCCCCACCATAGCCATTCCATCACTGCCCTTGCTGCTACCTGTTTGCCAGCCCAGACTGCTGTCACCCAGGCCAAGGTGGAGCAGTCTGAAACCAGGCCTTCAACCCCCAGAACGACTCGAGGCATTCTGCAAGGTCATCTACATGCTCCCCCAGTGAAAGTCAGTAGCCTTCCACCAGCCATGCTGCAGTCAGTGTTGGGGTGAGTAGGACCATGTTGGAGCAATGGGTGAGGCAAAGGCACCCTCAAGATAGTCACTGAAGGGAAGCAGGAGGATGAATAGTTGAATGGATTAATTGGGAGTGTTGTTGGATAAAGTTGATATCAAATGGTTGCTTTGTGGTGAATTTTATTTCAGAATTGTAGCCAAGAGGACATAGCGATGGTCCTTAACTGAGGGCAGAATTTTCCGGTCGGTGTGCGGGGGTGGGCCCAACACGCTGATGCATAAAATGACGCACAATGACATCAGGTGTGCGTCCCAAGGTCATCGTGCGCCATCGCGATATTTCATTCGGCGAACCCGTGCCAGAGTCGGCTGCATGCCTGCTGAAATGTAAACAGCCTATTAAGGCCGTTAAGAACTCAACTGATAAAAACAAAAAACTGCGGATGCTGGAAATCCAAAACAAAAACAGAATTACCTGGAAAAACTCAGCAGGTCTGGCAGCATCGGCAGTGAAGAAAAAAGTTGACGATTCGAGTCCTCATGACCCTTCAACAGAACTGAGTAATATTAGGAGAAGGGTGAAATATAAGCTGATTTAAGGTGGGGGGGGAGAGGGGGGGTTGGAGAGAAGTGGGGGGGACAAACAAGCAGTGATAGGAGCAGATAATCAAAAGATGTTACAGACAAAAGAAAAAAGAGGTGTTGAAGTTGGTGATATTATCTAAATGAATGTGCTAATTAAGAATGGATGGCAGGACACACAAGGTACAGCTCTAGTGGGGGTGGGGTGGAAAGACTAACAGGGCATAAAAGGTATAGATTTAGATTATAAAAAATGTAAATAGGTAGGAAAAGAAAAATCTATATAAATTATTGGAAAAAACAAAAGGAAGGGGGAAGAAACGGAAAGGGGGTGGGGATGGAGGAGGGAGTTCAAGATCTAAAGTTGTTAAATTCAATATTCAGTCCAGAAGGCTGTAAAGTGCCTAATTGGAAGATGAGGTGTTGTTCCTCCAGTTTGCGTTGGGCTTCACTGGAACAATGCAGCAAGCCAAGGACAGACATGTGGGCAAAAGAGCAGGGTGGAGTGTTAAAATGGCAAGGGACAGGGAGGTCGCAGGTGTTCTGCAAAGCGGTCGCCCAGTTTGCGTTTGGTCTCTCCAATGTAGAGGAGACCGCATTGGGAACAACGAATGCAGTAGACTAAGTTGGGGGAAATGTAAGTGAAAGGCTGCTTCACTTGAAAGGAGTGTTTGGGCCCTTGGACGGTGAGGAGAGAGGAAGTGAAAGGGCAGGTGTAGCATCTTTTGCGTTTGCATGGGGAGGTGCCATAGGTGGGGGTTGACGAGTAGGGGGTGATGGAGGAGTGGACCAGGGTATCCTGAAGGGAATGATCCTTACGGAATGCCGCCAAAGGGGTGAAGGGAAGGTGTGTTTGGTGGTGGCATCATGCTGGAGTTGGCGGAAATGGCGGAGGATGATCCTTTGAATGCGGAGGCTGGTGGGGTGATAAGTGAGGACAAGGGGGACCCTATCATGTTTCTGGAAGGGAGGAGAAGGCGTGAGGGCGGGCGTCCGTTGCATCTGTTCTGATGATGCTACCTTCAAAAACAGTTCCTCTGACATGTCCTCCTTCCTTAACCGAGGTTTTCCACCCACAGTCGTTGACAGGGCTCTCAACCGTGTCCGGCCCATCTCCCGCGCATCCGCCCCTGACGCCTTCTCCTCCCTCCCAGAAACATGATAGGGTCCCCCTTGTCCTCACTTATCACCCCACCAGCCTCCGCATTCAAAGGATCATCCTCCGCCATTTCCGCCAACTCCAGCATGATGCCACCACCAAACACATCTTCCCTTCACCCCCCCCCCCCCCCCCCCCCCCCCCCCCCCCCCCCCCCCCCCCCCCCCCCCCCCCCGGCGGCATTCCATAGGACTTGTTCCCTCTGGGACACCCTGGTCCAGTCCTCCATCACCCCTAACTCCTCAACCCCCACCTACGGCACCTCCCCATGCAAACGCAAAAGATGCAACACCTGCCCCTTCACTTCCTTTTGTTTTTTCCAATAATTTATGTAGATTTTTCTTTTCCCACCTATTTACATTATTTTTAAATCTAAATCTATACCTTTTATGCCCTATTAGTCTTTCCAACCCACCCGCACTAGAGCTGTACCTTGTTGTCCTGCCATCCATTCTTAATTAGCACATTTGTTTAGATAATACCACCACCATCAACACCTCTTTGTTCTTTTGTCTGTGACATCTTTTGATTATCTGCTCCTATCACTGCTTGCTTGTCCCTACAACCACACACACCCCCGCATCCCCCCACCCCCCCACCTTAAACCAGCTTATATTTCACCCCTCTCCTAATATTACTCAGTTCTGTTGAAGGGTCATGAGGACTCGAAACGTCAACTTTTTTCTTCTCCACCGATGCTGCCAGACCTGCTGAGTTTTTCCAGGTAATTCTGTTTTTGTTAAGAAATCAATTGAGCCACTTGTGAACGCTGCCTGTCCAACCTTAGGGTTGGCGGGCAGGTGAAAAACCCAAGCGGCCTTCCCATTTTTCAGGAAACCTCATCCATGAGTGGGGTGAGGTTCCCTGAAGCTTTTACTAAATAAATTAATTAATTTCCGCAAATAGAAAAACATATCCCCACTTATGTGACACAGTCACATGAGGGGACATGTTTAAATAAATTTTTAGATCATTTGTTTCATTATTTTAATATTCATTCAATCTCCCTGAGGCAGCTCCGCTCCCTCCCCTGCCCAGCCTACCTGCCATAGGAAACATCCTGGCCAGAGTGATGGTGAGATGGAGGAACTGTTGAGTAATGGGGTACGGGGATTTATTCAGGGGAACTAGAGCCTGATAAGATGCTCAAGAACAGCCTGCACTGCGGTGTACTGCCTGTCAACGTCACCCCTTCCTCCACCTGAAGTGCCAAAGCCTCATTGGCAATGGCTGTGCCCTCATGATAGCCAGGCTGTGGAGGATGTAACAAACCAACAAGGATTGGGAGAGACACTCTGGCGAATACAGGGAATTGCCGTTGAGTGGAACAGTCGCTTCAGGGCGCTGATGATTTGCTCTACAGCATTCCTATTTGTAGCATGGTTCTTATTGTAGGAGTCCTGTCCTACATGTGATGGATTGTGGAGGGAAGTCATTAGCCACGTATAGAGTGTCTCTTGTCACCAAGAAGCCCCCCTCTGATTTGTTGGTTTGCAGATGGCTGAAATGAAAACATCATAACCACTGCCAAAATAGTGGTCATTTACCAAAATGATGGTCTGGTTGTGGTTGAAAATGAATTGCATGTCGCGGTTCCTTGTGCCAATTTTTCCTCCTCCTTTCTGTAAAAGAGAAGACAAGTCCCCTCTTTTGGTATTCTGTGTCCTCCCTGATGCTATGATGGATGGGAGTCTGTGATATGTTGCGGTGTTACCTGTTTCAGCCTGGAAGGAGCAACTGATGTAGAACCTGAAGTCGTTGGTCACCTTGGCAACCACTGGCAGTGCCATCCTTGCCCTGCTTTGAGGCTGTAGGTCAGTTTGAAGAGGTGCCACTGTTATGTAACCACTTCCTTGGTGAAGCACAGCTGCCAAACACAGGTCTTGGGGATGGTGGAGGTAGGAGAAGAGATCCCTGAAGATCCTTGCTGAGAGTCCTCCTCCTCCTCCATCTGCTCCATCTCCCTCTGATGTTGCAGCCATTAGGGGACTGCAAATATGGCTCATATGACTGGGAGCAACTAATGTACTCAGAGGCCTTTCAAAAGCACATAACTCCTTTCAAACCTCTGGCAACAATTCCTTCTGACTTAAATAACTTCTGTCAAATCCTCCAACAAAAAAGTACTTCCACTAATTCAACAGCAGCAAGCAGATAGTAAAGACACCTCATTCAGACATGAATGTTGATGACTTTGAATAACATTAGTAGGAATCCCTGCTGCCGCATGCATTTAAGAGAGTATGGCAATTTCCAAAATAGCATATAGGCATCAACTCGGTGTTGCACACTAACTGAGACCACAATGTGCTCACTCTGCATACTTCCAGTGTGCGCACAAAACACCTGCACTGTCATCCTCTACAACATAGTAATCGACACAGGCCCTACTGGAACTGTCACTGTTACAGAACCAAATTTTGCAACCCTCAACTCAACCTACGAAGAATTCCTGTTATATTGTTTTCCATTGTGCGTAGTCAGTCATCTACAGGGATTGAGGTATTTGCTCTGGATTTTTTAACTACTTAATCTTTTGTGTCAACTCATGCAGGATTGAAAAGATCTTGAAAGAGAAGATTATGGAATGGAGACCCAGACATCCAACTCGCTGGAACAGATACTGTACCTCTACTCTTCGCCAATTCCTGCCTAAACTGGAGTTCAGCCAGGGGGGAGAGGTTGGGATTGACCATTGTGCAGAACTGCAGAGTCTGCTTGGAGATTACAGGGTAATGACCCACTTCTGATCTCAAACCGAGCAGAAGACTAGAGTACAGATCAAAGTTTGCTTTTGCCAGAATGAGGCACCTCAGGGAGATTAGTTTAAGGTTTAAAAATTTAAATTAAGAAAAGGAAATATTTTAAGACATGCCCCTCATGGGACAGTGCCCCATGAGCTGGGACATGTCAAGGAACATTATTGAAAAAATTTATTTAATTTATAAGCCCTTAATGAAATGAGGTTCCATGAAGAATGCGAAGGCCGCCTGGACTCTTCGCCTGCCGCCAACCTTAAGGGCAGCTCAGTTTATTACTTTAATTGATATTTAAATGGCCTTAATAGGCCTATGACAGTTTGATGGGCGCACAGCTGACTCGGCTACGTGCCTGCCAAACTGAAAATCTAAATGACATGCAGTGACATTGGGACGCACGCTCGACGTCACCCCGCTTCATTTTATGCCTCGGTGAGCGGGCCCTGCCCCCGCTCACCGAGCCGAAAATTCTGTTCCAGGTGTCCCGCCCGGTCAGAATTTTATACGTTTCAATGAGATCCCCTTTTATTTTTCTAAATGCCAGTGAATACAGGCCTAGTCAACCCAATCGCTCCTCATACGACAATCTTGCCACCCCAGGAGTCAGTCCAGTGAACCTTTATTGCACTCCCTCTATGGCAAGTATATCCTTTTTTGGGAAAGGAAACCAAAACTGCACACAATACTCCAGGGGCGTGGAATGCTCGCCGACACGTAAAATGATGCAGGGTGATGTCAGGCATGAATCCCGATGTCACCCCAGGTCATTTAGCTTTTCAGTTCAGCGGGCGTGCAGCCGAGTCAGCTGCGCGCCTGCCGAACTGTCAAAGGCCCATTAAGGTCATTAAAAAAGTAATTAAAGTGATTAATGGACCTCCACATTCAAGCTTAAGGTTGTTAGACAGGCCGGGAGCCTAGGCGGGCTTCTGAAAAAAGCATGAAACCTCATCTACGGGCTGGATGAGGTTACTAAAAATTTAATACAAATTTGATTAAAAGTGATGGACATGTCCCAACTCATGACAGTGTCACATGAGAGGACATGTCAGGGAAATTTTATTTTTGTACATTTACCATTTTTAAATTTGGTGCCAATCTCCCTGAGGCAGCACTCTCAGCTGAGGGAATCCCCGCCTCCCGCACAGGGAGAGTAAAAGCTTCCTGACGGACGTCACGCTGGGTGGGCCTTAATTGGCCCGCCCACGTAAAATGGTGGTGTGCCCCGATCGGAAGCGCGTCTGCTCACGCCCACTCCTGCACTTCCCACCCATCCCCCCCAATGGGGGGAAAATTCTTCCCTATGTTTCCTGTCTGTTAACCAATTCTCAGTCCATGTCAATTTGTTACCCCAAATCCCATGTACTTTACTTTTACACATTAATCTCTTTTGTGGGACTTTATCAAAAGCTTTCTGAAAATCCAAATGTATCAGATCCACTGGTTTCCCCTTATCTATGTTGCTGGTTACGTCCTCAAAAACTCTAGAGGTTTGTCAAACATGATTTCCCTTTCATACATCCATGTTGAATTTGTCTAATCCTATTGATATTTTCTAAGTGTCCTGTTATCACATCTTTTATAATAGACTCTAGCGTTTTCCCTACTACTGATGTTAGGCTAACTGGTCTATAATTTGTTGCTTTTTTCCCTCCCTCCTTTTTTAAATAGTGGGTTTACATTTGCCACCCTCCAATCTGCCGGGACTGTTCCAGAATCTACAGAACTTTGGAAGATGACAACCAATGCATCCACAATTTCCGTGGCCACCTCCTTTAGTACCCTGGGATGTAGATTAGGTCCTGGGCATTTATTGGCTTTCAGTCCCATTAATTTCTCCAGCACTATTTTTTTTAGTAATACTAATTTCCTTCAATTCCTCCTTCTCACTAGACCCTTGGCTCCCTTGCATTCCTGGATTTGTGTCTTCATCAGTGAAGACAGAAATAAAATAGTTGTTTAATTGCTCTGCCATTTCCTTGTTAAATTATCCTGTTTCCGACCTACATTTGTCTTCACCAATCTTTTTACTTTTTACATACTTACAGAAGCATTTACAGTCCGCTTTTATGTTCCTTGCAAGTTTACTGTCACACTCTACTTTTCCCCTCTTAATCAATCTCTTGGAGCAAAGTTTTTAGCTCGGTGGGTTTCTCTGCCTTCCACTTTTGCTTTCTACTTTTCTGTCTTTCATTTCTATCTTTGTTTCCCTCGCTTGTGTTCCCCTGCTCAGGTTCCCATCCCCCTACCACTCTAATTTAAAGCCGCCCCCACAGTACTAGCGAATACA
Source organism: Carcharodon carcharias (assembly GCF_017639515.1). Lineage (NCBI taxonomy): Eukaryota > Metazoa > Chordata > Chondrichthyes > Lamniformes > Lamnidae > Carcharodon > Carcharodon carcharias. The sequence goes on from NC_054467.1 coordinate 113,771,797, forward strand.
CCTGCAAGGATATTGGTCCTGGTCCTGTTGGGGTGCAACTCATCCAGCCTGTACAGGCCCCATCCCCAGAATCGGTCCCAGTGCCTCAGGAATCTAAATCCCTCCCTCTTACACCGGGGGCTGGATTATCAGCTTGGTGTGAGGGCGCGTGCCCGACAAGCACGACGTCAGGCGAGCGTCCCAACGTTGTCGTGCACGCATGTGATATTTCGGCCATCATGCGCATACATGAGTCAGCGCGCCCACCAACAATTAAGAGGGTTGTTAAGCTCATTAATAAATTAATTAAAGTGAATAAGGTTGGCGGGCGGGCAGGCGAACAGGCCAAGCATCCTTTAGATTTTTGAGGAAACCTCATCCACGGGCGGGATGAGATTTCTGATGTTAGTTAAAAATAAAATAAAAATGTTTTAAATCTAATTTCTAACGTCCCTGCTCATGTGACTCTGTGACATGTTTGCCTTAATTTTAAAATCTTTATTTTTAATGTTCGAAATCTTCAGCTCACTGAGGCAGCTAGGTGCCTTCAGGGAGCTTTCTGTGAGTGCACCCGGGCACATGCGCTGACTTTTGCACTCACCCTCCCACCCAGGCAGCGCTGAGTGTTTCAGCATGTGATTCATGCTGGCTGGCCGTTAATTGACCTATGTTAGTTAAACAACCTCTGCTCTGGTCTTGACGTGAAATAATTCCAAACTTTAGTTCAAAGAAAATCCCCCTGCTTTTCTCCTATTCCAGTAATACCCAGACAGTATTAAGAATTCACCATTTGGTAAAGCATAACCATGAATGGATTTAAAATTTCAATATTCTTTGTATTTAACTTAATATTGCAAGTTTTTAATCACTTCGTAATACTGTATTTTAAATTGTTCTAAAACAGGTGAAGCATTAAACACCTCTTGCTTCATTTACCTTAAGTACTGATTATTGAATACTCTTTTAGGCTGTTGTTGGTATAAGAAAAAGTTGATCTTGATTAACCGTATATCAAATTTTTCTCTGCAGATTTCTGGATTTCCTATTAACTTATCTTTCTCTGAATTGAGGCCCATTGTTGAAGCTGTACATAGCACTGGTGTCCATAACACAGTGATTCCTCACGTAGAGTTTGCTTTGGCTGTGTATGTCCACCAATATCCCAACAACGTGTTATCTGTTTGGATTTATGTGGCATCCTTGGTTCGTAACAGATAGCAAAAGCAAAGAGTTGTGATCCTCAACATTTTTGATTTCAGCAGAAAGTTGTTTATGTGATCTTGTGCATTTGAGTGGTTGTATTTGCTTTCAACCTAAAGCAGATTAAATCTAATGTCACGTGGAAAATAATTTAATACTACCTGTGTTTTCAGATTTTTAAAAATTTTATTTTAAAAGACATTCTATACCTTCATCTTTTAAATACACATTTCTTGCCCCTCCATGCGCAATTTTTTTTTAAAAATGGTATTTATTAACTGGGGAATTATTCCTTCCAATGCCATAATTCCTTTCTCCCAGTCTCAAATCTCAGTGAATCTGTCACATGTGACTGTTGAAGATATGTTGTTTGCAGTCACATGGACCTGACAAGTTACATATGACAGACATGGCAGTATATAATTGACATCAGTACTCCACTGCCCAGTAAACTGTAATTTTCAACTTGTTTGGAGCTCGTTGCTGCAGCTCTGTTGAAAGCCAAATTCCTGGTAAAGCACTGTCAGCGATTCAGTTTGCAATTCAGTTTCTTTCACTTTATAGTTTTATAAGACAGGCTATTTTTACAATCACAGTTAAAATTGCGACCCTAATGCTCAAAACTGGCACTTTTGTTCTATCTTTCCTTTCTCCATTTTAAAATGCTTAAACCTCAAACTTTGTATTACTTTAATCACTATTTCCTGATTTCTCTCATTTTTCTAGTCTTATAGTGATGTCCTGCACTGGAGACCCTTCATCCTACTTCCTCAATTAAAAATATGATTTTTATTTTTATTCCTATCTGACAAAACAGATCGCTCATAAATAGCAAAGATCTATAAATGTTCTAAAGCCAAAACAAAAATGGAAAATTTTGGAAACTGCTGACTGACCTGTATGTTTCTAGTGCTTGTTGGTTCTAAAATTGATCTTCTAAGTTACTGACCAAAGCACAGGCCTGGAGTTTCCAGTAGGAGTACATTCAGTGATATCTGATAGACTGCGCCCTTGCCAAGACGGAGTTACACCTTGAATGCCACTCATGCTCATTAGTGTAAGCCTAAGCATAAAATTTCCCATGAATCAGGACATTCAGACAGTGTTGCCAATCAATTGGAACTTGATCTATCGGGCCTCAAGATGACTGAATTAAAACTAATTTTAACTGAAAATTTATTCAAGCAATTGCTGCAGCTGAAGGAACATGCTCTTCAGTGGTTTCAGTTGACTGCTGCTGACAAGTTTTCCGTATCAAGGGCAGATCAATTGACTGAATTTGAACTCATTTAAACTGGATTGAAAGTAATTGCAACTTTATGCGAATGAGACCTGAGTGAGGCTTAAGTTGTTTGCTGGTCCTTGCAGCTACAGGTCATTAATGATAGACTAGTGTCATCACCCCTAAACAGGCACAATTGACAGAGTCGCCATTCCATTCTGGGAGAACGGTCAGTTTTGCAGTTTTGTGGGTGGGGTGATTTGGATGGATGGACTTTTGAACCAGGGTAAAAGATTGTGGAAACTCATTTATACTTAAAATTCCATGATGTTTTGTGTTATTTCATTCCATCCAGATTCTGGTATTATCTGGGTGGAAATCATGTGGAAACTCCAAGCGCACTGTTTAAATGGTTTATCACAGTAAATACTGTTTTAATGTACATGGCAGTTTTTTAAGGTTTGACGTTTCACTCAAGAACAATAATTGTAAAATGATTCTAGTTGTATGTTGAATATTACAGAAATGACTTTGTACATGTGAGATTACATTTTTAAAAGCATACAATTGTATCAATACATTTGATGTTCAAATAACTTGCACTATAAGAATGATGGAACTGATTGCAATCCATTCTTCCTAGGATCAACTGAATGACATACAGAACTCAACTGTTTCCTAGAGGAAATTAATTTAATGATGTGAATTTTGAGTATTTATATACATTGAATTACAACAACAATTTATATGGCACCTTTAACAAAGTGAAACATCACAAGGCACTGAGATAGAAATTACCCCTCAGAAACAGCCCATGTTTATCCTCTATATGAACGGTGCTCGTAATACCATGTGCCTACTCTGTTTCCATTTCTTTTTTATTCTCTTCCCTTCGACCAAATATCTATCAAGTTCTTAAATATTGAGATTGTCTCTGCTTCCCTCATTAACTCTGGTAGTGCATTCCACAGCCTCATAACTTTGCCCTAGGTTGGCAGGCGGGCAGCCAAAATGGGGCTGCCGCCATTTTGAGTGGCCAGGCCAATTAAGGCCCACCCAGTGGCCTGCCTGATGGGAAGCACTATGTGCTTCCTGTGCGGGGGTGGAGGGATTCCCCAACTGTCAAAGTGCGCTCTTTCATGCATGTGTGTGAAAGAGCACACCGTTCCCTGAGACTAAGTGCTGTCTCAGGGAGATTATTGACATTCTAAAAAACTTTTAAAATAGAAAAATATAAAAATTATTAACATGTCCCCCTCATGTGACACTGTCACACGAGATGGGACATGTTAATAATAAGCACATAAACTTTATTAAAATTTTTAAAAACGGACATGAAACCTCATCCCGCCGATGGATGAGGTTTCATGTTTTTTCTATTCCATGCTGGGGCTCCTGGCCTGCCCACCAGCCTTAAGGTTGGACGGGCAGGGCATTTAACTACCTTAATTATCCTGTCAATGGCCTTAATTGGCCATTTACAGGTTGGCGGGCGAACAGATGATTTTGCTATCTGCCTGTCTGCTTCAATATTTAAATGGGCCGGGATGACGTTGGGGGTTCCTCCCGACATCACCCCGCGTCATTTTCCCATCGGCGAGCAGGCCCTGCCCCCAAATTGCCGATGGGAAAATTCAGGCCTCCATCTCCTGCTATTTGTCCTAAGTCTCTTGCATTATATTTATGTTGCATCGCTTAATTAACTTGTTAATTGCTGGAATTAGTGTTGCTATCCACTCTTTGCCATCCCTTCTCTAATTTTAAGCACCTCTAACAAATCATCCCATAATCTCCTCTGCTCTAATGAAAACAACCTGAATTTTCAGGTCTGAACATTTATTTCTCCTCATCGCCAATAACTTCCTATATCCACTATATTCTTCCTATAGTATGGAGCCAAAGGCTGCATGTGGTACTCTCACAGCATTAGAACAAAGGTTTTATATGGAGTTAGCTTTTACATTCTATACCTTTTGTATAAATCACAGTATTCCATTATCTTTTTATAAGCCCTTATCCATTTGCAATTCCGTTCTAATGTCTTGTGAATGTTTTTGACTTTATAGTTATAGTTTATGCACATTTGTATTTTTATTTGGAAATGTCTCATTGGAAACAGAATCTAATTGTTGGATGTTGAAATGTTAATTTATACATTGTTAAACTTGCTAATAAATATGTAAATTGTTCTTGTTTTTGAACAGAATCCAATTGCAGCTTGCATCACACCTTCATTTTACGTTGCATCTTAATAGCCCCATTATACTAAAAGGTTTTAAATATAGGTGAACTGTTTTCTGCAAGTCTTTCCTTAGGATAAACTACCTGTAATAGGACGTGAAATTTTGCCATTTTTCTTTATATTCATTCTTGGGATGTGGGCGTCACTGGCTAGCATTTATTGCCCATCCCTAAATGCCTGTGTTCAGAGGGCATTTTTAAGGGGCTGGAGTCACATGTAGGCCAAACCAGGTAAAGATGGCAGATTTCCTTCCTTAAAGGGAATTAGTGAACCAGATGGGTTTTTATGACAATCAACAGTAGTTTCCTTTAGATATTTATTGAATTAAAACTCCACCATCTGCCATAGTGGGATTCGTACCCTGGTCCCTGGAGCATTAACCTGTGCCTCTGGATTACCAGTCCAGTGACAATACCACTACGCCACTGCCTCTATTTAAAACTTGAAGAAATTTCCACAATAGCTTACTAAAGGTAAAATCATAATGTAATTGTGTCATACAGAGCTGGTGAATGTTGAATTCTCAGTTTCTACTAAGTAGTACATAGTAGAATTGGCCAAGCCAAAGGTGAGAATTAGCTAAGATCTATAAAGATTAAAGAGCACCCTGAAGTTGTCCACTATTAGCATTGCTATGTAATATGGCCAGTTTCACAAATCATAGAAAACTATGAGGAAAAAGAACTGTCAGGGCAGCCAAGAAATTACAGTAGGATTTAGACCAAAGATTCCCAAACTGTGGGTCACGACTCTGTGAAGTCATGGGACGAGCAATTGGGGTCACAAGCTCCAAGGCAGCAATGGCAGCTGTAGACCTGAGACTCAGATTTGACAGTCCTGGGATCAGCTGCGAGGCCCCTTCAAATGTGCGTGATTTATTTTTGCTTGTAGTCATGGCCTAATCCAATGAGCTCTGAGGCCTGATTGCTGACACCAATAGAGGCTGTAAAATGCTTGATATCTTAGTTGATTTTTGTGCCTTTTTCCCTGCTATTTGAATGCCACCCTCCTCAACAACTCCCACTGCATCCCTCCTCGCCCCCCTCAGGTTTTCACTATTGTGTGGCACCATTAGTGAAGCATTAAGAGAAGGTGACAGCAAAGAAAAATGTTTGGGAAGCACTGATTTAGTCCATATTTGCATGTGGAATTAGATATACCTAAGTGCAAGTCTTACACATTGAAAGAAAAAAAAACTTGGAGAAAGGCTAAAAGAGATCTAGAAGAGATTCTATACTACCCTTTGCTAACATTGCAGAGCACTTGCTGAAGAGTAGAGTTTAACCCCACCATGCTAAAGCTGCATAGTACCCATAACTAGAATGCTGCATCCAGTTTGCATCACTGAGACACAAAGGGCATTCAAGCTCCATATAATAAAGGATGACAAAAGTGCTCACAAGTGTCAATTTATTGGATTATGGTGAAGGATTAAAAAAACCAAACACTTGAACCTTGAAAGTAGGTGTATGAGAGAATTTTATAAAGACATACAAGGTGCTAAGTGGAATAGCAAAGGTTCAAGTGAAACCATGACAAGGGAATATAGATAAAAATTCATAAAAAGACAAGTTAAGGACTGATATCCGGCTGCATTCTTCAAACAAACCAATTAACACCTATAGTGGAAGCAAAATCTGAAATCATTCAAGAAGCAACTGAATACTAAAATGGATGAGTTGCTGTTTTTTAAAAATTTATTTTTAAGGTATGGGCGTTGCTGGCTAGGCCAGCATTTATTGCCCATCCCTAATTGCCCTTGACAAGGTGACAGTGAGCTGCCTTCCTGTCCCACTGCAGTCCCGTGTTCTGTAGGTACATCACTGCTGTTAGGGAGGGTGTTCCAGGATTTTGACAAAACAACAGTAAAGGAACAACGTTATATTTGCAAGTTAGTATGGCGTATGACTTTGTGGGAAACTTACAGGTCTTGGTGATAGTAGTGTTCCCATGCACCTGCTTTGGAAGGTATTGTCAAAGGAGGCTTGGTGATTCACTGCAGTACAACTTGTAGATGGTACACACTGCAGCCACGGTGTGTTCATTCTGGAGGGATTGAATATTTAAGGTGATAGATTATGTGCCATTCAAGTGGGCTGATTTGTCCTGAAAGATATCAAGTTTCTTGAGCATTGTTGGAATTGCACTCATCTATGGAAAGTATTCCATCACACACCTGACTTGTGCTTTGTGATGGTGGAAAGGCTTTGGAAAGTCAGAAAATAAGTTACTTGCCACAGGATTTCCACCTCTGACCTGCTCTGGTACCCATAGTGTTTATGCGGCTGGCCCAGTTCAGTTTTTGGTCAATGGTAACCCCCCAAGATGTTGATAGTGGGGGATTCAATGATGGTTATGCTATTGAATGTCAAGGGGAGATGGTTAGAGTTCCTAGTTAGAGATGGTAATTATATGGCATTTGTGTGGCACAAATGTTACTTGTAATTTATCAGCCCAAATCTGAATGTTCTCCAGGTCTTGTTGATTGTGGACACACAGCTTCATAAGTTGAGAAGTTGTGAATGGTCCTGAACACGGTGCTATCATCAGCAAGCGTCCCCATTTCTGACTTTATGATGGAGGGAAGGTCATTGATGAAAGTGCCAATTTGCTTGAGCCTAGGACACTACCCTGCAGAACCCCTGCTGCGATATCTTGGGACTGAGATAAATGGCCTCCAATAAGTGCAACCACCTTCCTTTGTGCTAGGTCTGATTAGAACCAGTGAAGAGCTTTACCCCTGTTCCCAATTACTTCAGTTTTACAAGAGCTCCTTGATATGTTATGATGTGGCAGGTGGCATGTGCCAGGCTGACCAAATCCACAAGGGAAACTTGGCCACGCCATCACAACGGTTTTGCAATTTAAATTTATTACAAGAAGAATTATGCACTGAATTCAGAAGTAATAAGTCCACTAACGCCTTTAAAGATTTTTAAAATTAAATTAAGACAATTATTAATAAAAGAAAAGAATTCAAACACATATATAAGAATACAGTTGCTTAATATGATAACAAATCTCCAAATTCCTAATTAACCTCACTCCCAACTACACACTTCGTTTAAGGCAACAGTCCAAAATAGATTTTAAATTGAAATAACCAATTCAGCAAGTTTGCCACAAGCACCCACTCGACAGTGGAAGTCCAAAGGCTTTTAACACAATTTTAGCTACTGGAGCAGCACTTCTTCAGAGTGGCCAGGGGCTTTTTTCAAAGGCTGTTTCACCCGGTGTACCTTTCAAGATTTCACACAGCCACTCCCCACGTTGCCTTCCATTCTTCTTTATATACGTTTTTTCTCTTTAATGTGTAAATTCCCATTGTTCTACAAGTCTTTAGAAATTCACTTTGCCCATAATATAAAAATCTTTCATGTTGTCAACATGGCCTTTTCCTATTGGGAAAAATAAACATATTGCTTTGCCTCACTAATCTTGTTTGTTGTAAACATTACATGTCCCTTTGAAAATCAAACAACCTCATCACTTATGTAAAAATGCAAACTTCCTTCACACTGTATCTGTGGAACCCTCATCCTAGTTTATCCATCTCCATTTCAAAAATCTGTTTTTCACCTCTTTTGATAATTTCAATCTTGTGGTCTAAATATTCCTAGTCTAATTGACTCAAGTCACACGGAGAGAACCATCCACATTCACACCCACAAGCCTACAATAATATGAAAAATATGATAATTTTCCGGACTGAATATTGAATTCAACAACTTTAGGTCTTGAACTCCCTCCTCCATCCCCACCCCCTTTCTGTTTCTTCCCCCTTCCTTTTTTTTCCAATAAATTATATAGATTTTTCTTTTTCCCTCCTATTTCCATTATTTTAAAATATTTTTAAATCTTTTATGCTCCCCCCACCCCCACTAGAGCTATACCTTGAGTGCCCTACCATCCATTCTTAATTAGCACATTCGTTTAGATAATATCACCAACTTCAACACCTATGTGTTCTTTTGTTCTGTTGTCTGTGACATCTTTTGATGATCTGCTTCTATCACTGCTTTTGCCACACCATCCCCCTCCACTTCTCTCCCCCCCACCCAACCCACCACCCCCCCCCCCCCCCCCACCCGCCCCCACCACCACCTTAAACCAGCTTATATTTCACCCCTTCCTGGGATTCACCTAGTTCTGTCGAAGGGTCATCAGGACTCGAAACGTCAACTCTTCTCCGCCGATGCTGCCAGACCTGCTGAGTTTTTCGAGGTAATTCTGTTTTTGGTTTGAAAAATATGATAGTTTCGTGATAGTTGCCCTATGGAAAATGAACTGTCGTCACTTTAAAAGACTGCTTCATTTTCTCAACCCATCTCATTACTTACTATAATTGTCTTTTTACACAAGCTACTGCATTACCAGGTGCATGCATTAACATAACAATATATCCAAATCCTTTGTATCAACAAAGATCATTTCCATCCAGTGTCCAGGGCCTGAATCTTATAGTTGGCGTGCAGGGATGGGCCCCGCTCGCCGATGCTTAAAATGAGGCACAGTGATGTCGGTTGCGCGTCCCAGCATCACCGCGCGTCATTACGATCTTCAATTTGGTGGGTGTGCACTGGAGTCGGTTGCGCACCCACCAAACTGTCAGAGGCCTATCAAGGCCATTATTGAACTAATTGAAGTAGTTGACTGGACTGACCATCCAACCTAAGGTTGGTAGATAGGCGAAGAGCCCAGGTGGCCTTTGCATTTATCATGAAACCTCATCCACAGGCGGGGTGAGCTTTCATGAAGTGTTTATAAATCCATATTTACATGACACACTCTCTGCTTCTTTCTTCTACCTGGAGTATTTATTAAATAATTTACTTCATTCAGTTTCTTTTCAATCCTGTCAGATTCACTAAACCTTGCCTTTAATGGTTCACCTAACACTTTTTCCCCAGCATCAAAATTATGAGCTGTGATGCTCTTACCTGCCTTGGCCTTTATCAACTGCTGTGATATCTTTAAATGCTCCTTAGCTAACCCACAAGCCCCGTTCGATCTTTCTCTGAAGTTTGTCACATAATCCAGGACAGCAGTCTCTCCAGGATTACAGGTATTTCCGGGACATAAAAAGTTTCTCGGACTGCTGTTCCCGTCACATCCTGAGATCCACACTCAGTGCCATGAGCCGCCATATGAACACACTCGACCTCTCCCTCCAGCAGCACCGCCGCACCCTTTTTCAAAGCTGCGCATGCCCCCAGTTTCATTTTATTCTCTGGCTCATCCGACGCCTCAACAAGAAACTTTTTCTCTTTCTCTCAGGTGCTAAGGAACGCAAGCTCCAACAACTCATCGACACCAACACCCATCTAGGACCCTCCACCCCTGCCTGTCCCTCCGTCCCCACCCTTTCTTCCAATCCCAACCCCAGCCGTGTATTCACTATACCCCCTGACCTTCCCCTCTCCGATGCTGAACGTTCAGTGCTCAGCAAAGGACTTAGATTCATACCCCTACGCCCTCACCTTAATGAATTCCGGGCTCGGCACGATGCTGAACTCTTCTTCCGCCATCTTCGTCTCCAGGCTCAATTCTTTGGGCAGGAGTCCTCTCCCCGTTCAACGGATCCTTTCACCCACCTCCAATATTCTCCCTCCACCTGGACCCCTCCCTCTGGATTCTCTTGATCTTTTCATTGAGAACTGTCGGCGCGACATTAGTCGTCTCAATTTCTCTGCTCCTCTCACCCATTCTAATCTCTCTCTCGCTGAACTTACTGCACTCCATTCTCTCAGGTCCACCCTGACATCGTCATCAAACCCGCTGACAAGGGTGGTGCTGTTGTCTGGCGCACTGACCTCTACCTCGCGGAGGCTGAGCGCCAACTCACAGACACTTCCTCCTACCTCTCCCTGGACCATGACCCCACCACTGAACATCAAGCCATTGTTTCCAGGACTGTCACTGACCTCATCTCCTCTGGGGATCTTCCTCCCACAGCTTCCAACCTGATAGTCGCCCAACCTTGGACGGCCCACTTCTACCTCCTACCCAAAATCCACAAACAGAACTGTCCTGGTAGACCGATCATCTCAGCTTGCTCCTGCCCCACAGAACTCATTTCTCGTTACCTTGACTCCCTTCTCTCTCCCCTTGTCCAGTCCCTTCCCACCTACATCCATGATTCCTCTGACACCTTACGTCATATCAACAATTTCCAGTTCCCTGGCCCCAACCGCTTCCTCTTCACCATGGACGTCCAATCCCTCTACACCTCCATCCCCCACCAGGATGGTCTGAGGGCCCTTAGCTTCTTCCTTAAACAGAGGCCCGAACAATCCCTATCCACCACTACTCTCCTCCGTCTGGCTGAACTTGTTCTCACGCTGAACAATTTCTCCTTCAACTCCTCTCACTTCCTCCAAATAAAAGGTGTGGCTATGGGTACCCGCATGGGCCCCAGCTATGCCTGTCTCTTTATGGGGTGTGTGGAACATTCCTTGTTCCAGTCCTACTCCGGCCCCCTTCCACAACTCTTTCTCCGGTACATCGATGATTACTTCGGTGCTGCTTCGTGCTCTCGTCGGGACTTGGAAAAATTTATTAATTTTGCTTCCAATCTCCACCCCTCCATCATTTTCACGTGGTCCATCTCTGACACTTCCCTTCCCTTCCTTGACCTCTCTGTCTCAATCTCTGGTGATAGACTGTCCACCAATATCCATTACAAGCCTACCGACTCCCACAGCTACCTTGACTACAGCTCCTCACACCCCGCTTCCTGTAAGGACTCCATCCCATTCTCTCAGTTCCTTCGCCTCCGTCGCATCTGTTCCGATGATGCTGCCTTCAAAAACAGTTCCTCTGACACGTCCTCCTTCTTCCTTAACCGAGGTTTTCCACCCACGGTCGTTGACAGGGCCCTCAACCGTGTCCGGCCCATCTCCCACGCATCCGCCCTCACACCTTCTCCTCCATCCCAGAAACATGATAGGGTCCCCCTTGTCCTCACTTATCACCCCACCAGCCTCCACATTCAAAGGGTCATCCTCTGCCATTTCCGCCAACTCCAGCATGATGCCACTACCAAACACATCTTCCCTTCACCCCCACTGTCGGCATTCCGTAGGGATTGTTCCCTCCGGGACACCTTGGTCCAGTCCTCCATCACCCCCTACTCCCCAACCCCCACCTATGGCACCACCCCATGCCCACGCAAAAGATGTAACACCTGCCCCTTCACTTCCTCTCTCCTCACCGTCCAAAGGCCCAAACACTCCTTTCAAGTGAAGCAACATTTCACTTGCATTTCCCCCAACTTAGTCTACTGCATTTGTTGCTCCCAATGCGGTCTCCTCTACATTGGAGAGACCAAACGTAAACTGGCCGACCGCTTTGGAGAACACCTGCGGTCTGTCCGCAAGAATGACCCAAACCTCCCTGTCGCTTGCCATTTTAACACTCCACCCTGCTCTCTTGCCCACATGTCTGTCCTTGGCTTGCTGCATTGTTCCAGTGAAGCCCAACGCAAACTGGAGGAACAGCACCTCATCTTCCGACTAGGCACTTTACAGCCTTCCGGACCGAATATTGAATTCAACAACTTTCAGTCTTGACCTCCCTCCTCCTTCCCCACCCACCCCACCACCCACCCCCCACCCCCCCCCCCCCCCCCCTCCCCACCCACCCACCACCACCACCCGCCCTCTGTTTCTTCCCCCTTCCTTTTGTTTTTTTCCAATAAATTATATAGATTTTTCTTTTTCCCTCCTATTTCCATTATTTTAAAATATTTTTAAATCTTTTATGCACCCCCCACCCCCACTAGAGCTATACCTTGAGTGCCCTACCATCCATTCTTAATTAGCACATTCGTTTAGATAATATCACCAACTTCGACACCTATGTGTTCTTTTGTTCTGCTGACTGTGACATCTTTTGATGATCTGCTTCTATCACTGCTTTTGCCTACAACCACACCACCCCCCTCCACTTCTCTTCCCCCAACCCCCCCCCCCACCGATGACCACCTTAACCCAGCTTATATTTCACCCCTTCCTGGGAATCACCTAGTTCTGTCGAAGGGTCATGATGACTCGAAACGTCAACTCTTTTCTTCTCCGCCGATGCTGCCAGACCTGCTGAGTTTTTCCAGGTAATTCTGTTTTTGTTTTGGATTTCCAGCATCCGCAGTTTTTTGTTTTTATTATTATTTTTGTCTTTGAATTCTGATCCATTAGTTTCTCCTGCATCAACTTAAGTGGCCCCCTTCATTCCTTTCAGCTTCCTCCTCCTGTACAATCTTTTCAAAAACAGGTCCAGCTAACCTATGAATTTATGATCTCTACTACACAATCTAGAAACAATCCAGGATCACCTTCCTGCAACACCTCTGTTGAATGCATCTCCAAAGCTGCTCAACCACCATAGGCATCACCAACATCTGTGACTCAGCTATATCATTACCTTAAATAAATTGAACCCTGCAATTTCTCCACTACTCCAACAATCACCTCACCTGTTTTCAACTTACTTTTTAAATTTATCTTCCACAATGGAATAGTTTTAGCATCTCCATGAATTCCACTTATTACCACTCTTTCCTGCAATAATCCCTCTGGACAACAAATAGTACTACCCCGTAATATTAAGGTTTGACTAGCCCATGTGCCTCTTAAAATTTTAATATCTTTGCCTGCTCCACCCTGTACACATGGAAAGACTTCCCCATCACATACAAAATATTCAAACATTTCTGTAACCTGCCATTCAGCATTCCGTTGGGTAAATTGTAAACACATCCCCACTTCTTTACCTATCACTGATTCTTCCTGCTTCACCAGTACACAAACCACTGGCTTTTCCTGATTCTGGATCTCAGAACCCACAGTACTCTTATTTCCAGAACTTTCCTGCATTCCAATTACTGCAATGGGTTTTCCCTGTAGCCTCCAACACATTGACTTTGTGTGCCCCACCTTATTACAATGAAAGCACCTAAGCTTTCACGTTTCACTTCCACCCTCAGCGTCTACCTTTTTGGTCTGAAAATAAACTTACTGAAAATTTCCAACTGCTCCTCTTCCTTGACTAACTACCTTCTTGTCACCTTCCCACTTCCTATCCTTCTCTGATTTAAAAAGGTGACAAAAAAGGTTTAGATCTATGAACTAGCTCATAATCATCAGCTATCTCTGCTGCTTGCTTTGCCGTTTCAACCTTCTGTTCCTCCACATGAGTTATCACTACCAAACTAATTGAATCTTTAAATCCTTTCAAAAGAATTACCTGTCTAAGAACCTCATATGTTATCTCTACCTTTAATACCCATATCCACTGGTCAAAATTACTTTGTTTTGCTCTCTCAAACTCAGTATAAGTTTGCCCAGGCTGTTTCCTTATATTCCTAAATTTCTGCCTGCACGCCTCAGGAACCAGCTCAAATGCATTCAAAATAGCCTTTTTCACCACATCATAATTCACCAATATCTCTTCTGACAGTGATGCATATACCCCATGAGCTCTACCTACCAACCTAGACTGTAAATGCAATGTCCAAATTTCTTGTGGTCATTTCATCTGCTTAGCTATCTCCTCTACATCCCTTTCCTTAAACTTTGGAAGAGCCTGCAAAAATTTAAACATCTCCCATTGGGTTTTAAATTGAAATTCGTTCCTTCCACATCATAACCTTTTCGAGCATCTGAGATTTTTTTTTTTAAATTCCAGCTTTTTAAGTTGATATTCCCTCTCCCTTTCCTTTTCTCTTTCCTCCATTGCTAATTTCTCCCTCTGAAGGTCAAGCCTTCTCATTTCCATTTCTCTTTAAAATACTCTCTTTTTTTCCTGCTCCTTTTCTTTCATCTCCAACTCAAGTCTTTTCATTTGTAACTGAATCTTAGCCAATTCAACACACTCATGAGCTCAGGTATCCCTTCCAATTTCAAATGCTGCGCTATTACTTCAATTATATCTGCTTTCTTTGCCCCTAGGGTTAACCTCAACTGCAACTTATTCAACAATTTTGTTAACTTAAGCTTATTTGCTTTATGTAAACCAATCCCAGAAAAGTCTTAGCTATGGATGAAGCCATATTTGCAGTCTCACCACTTTAAAATCCCTCAACACCAATTCCTGAGTTCAATGTTCTTCTTGCACTTGCAGCCTTAAGATTGACCAATTCCAAGCCAATCAAAGAATCCTACAAAGAGCCCTCAATTTTGTCACGATGTGGCAGATGACATGTGCCAGGTGGGCCAAACCCACAAAGGAAACTTAGCAATGGTTTTGATATTTGTATTTATTACAAGAAGATTTGTGTACTGAAGTCAAAGGTAATGAGTCCACTAACACCTTTAGAGGTTTTAAAAATTAAATTAAAAAATATATTAACAAAAGAAAATAATTCAAACACATACATAAGATTGCAGTTATTAAATATTATAACAAATTCCTAATTAACCTGACTCCCAATTACACACCTCCTTTAAGGCAACAGTCAAAAATAGCTTTTAAATTGAAATAATCAATCCAACAAAGTTACCACACATACCCACTTGACAGTGGAATTCCAAAGGCTTTTAACACAACTTTAGTTACTGGAGCAACACTTCTTCTTTAGGTTGGCTACAGCCTCTCTTTCCTAAAGTTGTTTCACGTGGTGTTCCTTTCAAGATTTTACACCGCCACTTCCCACAAAGCCTCCCATTCTCCTTTATATATATATATATATATATATCTTTCTCTTTTTAATGTGTAAAGTTCCATTGTTCTACATGCCTTTAGATATTTACTTTTCCCATAATATAAAAACCTTTCTTGTTATCAATATGGCCATTTCCATTTTGGAAAACTAAACACATTGCTTTGCCTCACTTACCTTGTTAGTTGTAAACATTACACCATCCCTTTGAAAATCAAACAACCCCTTCACTTACCTAAAAATGCAAAGTTCCTTCACACCCTATCCGTGGAACCCTCATTCTAGCTTATCCATTTCCATTTCGAAAGTCTGTCTTTTACCTACCGTGTTGATAATTTCAATCTTGTAGTCTAGGTATCCCTAGTCTAATTAACTCAGTCACATGGAAAGAACCATCCACACTCACACGCATAAGCCTACAATAATATTCTGAAAAATATGACAGTTCCCTGACAAATGTCACACATAGTCACATTACAGAATCATGGAAATGTTACAGCACACAAGGAGGCCATTTGGCCTGTCATGTGTGTGCCAACTTTCCACAGGATTAATTCACCCAGTGCCACTCCTCCACTTCTTCCTGTAGACCTGCACACCCTTTTTAGATAATCCAATCATCTGCTTGAACTCCTCGATTGAGCCAGCTTCCACTACAGTGTCACGCAGTGCATTCCAGATCCTAATCACTTGCTTTATGACAAAGTTTTTCCTCATCTCGCCATCGGTTTTTTTTGCCAGTTATCTTTAATCTTTGTCCTCTTGTTCTAGCTCCTTCCACCGATGGAAACATATTTTCCCTAGCTATTTTGTCCAGACCACACATGATTTTGAGTGCCTCTATCAAATCTCCTCACAACCTTCTCTTCTCCAAGGAAAATGGTCTCAACTTCTCAAATCTATCAGTAACTGAAGTTCCTCATCCCGGGGACCATTGTGATGAACCTTTTCTGCATTGTCTCTAATGCCTTCACATCTTTCCGAAAATGTGAATGCAATACTGCAGTTGAGGCCAAAGCATTGTCCTATTCAAGTTTAACATAGCTTCCTTGCTTTTATACTTTTTACCCCTATTAATGAAGCCTAGGATGCATTTAGCTCTTTTATCTTTGTTTGGATCAAGGCTGTAGTGCAGTCTGGAGTTGAGTTGTCCTGATAAAACCCAAACTGAGCATCAGTAATCAGTTTATTGGTAACACTTCCCATCACTTTGCTGAAGCTTCAGAATAGGCTGACTGACCCAGTTGGATATGCCCTGCTTTTGTGGACATACCTGGGCAATTTTGCACATTGCTGGGTTGATGCTAGTGTTGTAACTATGCTCGTCTAGGTTTGGAGCACAAATCATCCGACCAAAGCCAGGATATTGCCAGCGCCTATATAGCCTTTGGAATATTCAGTACGCTCAGCCATTTTTTGATATCACATGGAGAAAATCGAACTGACTGAAGACTGACATCTGTGATGCTGGGGACCTTAGGAGGAAGCCGAGATAGATCACCCAGTTGGGACTTCTGTCTGAAGGCGATTACAAATGCTTCAGCCTTGTCTTTTGCGCTGATGTGCTTGTCTCCCCCATCAATGAGGATGGGAATGTTTATGGAGCCGCCTCCTCCCGTTAGTTGTTTATTGTCAACCACCTTTTACAACTTGGCAGGGCTGCAGAGCTTTGAACTGATCCATTGGTTATGAGATCCCTTAACTCTGTCTGTAGCATGCTGCTTCCACTGTTTAGCATGCTTGCAGTCTTGTAACTTCACCAGCTTGACATTCTGTTTTTAGGTTTGCCTGGTACTGCTGCTAGCAGGCTTGTCTTCATTCCTCCTTGAGCTACGGTTGGTCTCTTGCCTTGATGGTAATGGTAGAGTGAGATGTGTACCGAGCCATGATGTTACAGATTCTGGTGGGATGCAATTTTGCTGCTGGTGACAGCCCACAGCACCTCATGGATGCACAATTTTGAGCTTCTAAGCCAATTCTGAATCTATATCTTTTAGCACAATGCCAGTGTGACACAACTTGATGGAGCTCAGTGTGCCCTCAGTGTGAAAGTGGAACTTTGTTTCCACTGATGAAAGATAATCGACCACAAACTTTGGCTTAGATTTGCATAGAGTCATGAAGACTCCATGGCGTATCCAAAATGGCGCACAGAAACTGGTTCTGGAAGTCCTGCCCCACATCCAGCAGAAATTATTTTTGCTGGAGTGAAGGGGGAACAGGGCATGACACTGTTCATGTGTGTTTTCCAAATCCTGCAGGACATTTAAATGTACAGCTGAGCAGAATCGGAAGTGATTTTCGTCAGTGGCAATGCCAGAAATTGTCTTGTGTGAGTTATGACTAGCGGCAAAGTTGTAAACCTATCGGAATGTCTCTGGAAAGGTGTCTGATGTTTTTGGAGAGGGCACAAAATTGAAAGAAGTACCACGGAAGATTGACCAGCTCAAATGCAGGTTTGTGGCTGTCTCCGAAGGAAGTGGAGTCTCTGGTCTTGAAAGGGCACATCTCTTCATTACTTTAGGATAAAGCCCTGACTCGGGCATCCAGGTAGGATGCAGGATAGAGTGCCAGGCATGCTGAGGGGATGAGTGGGCAGAAAGCCAAACAATCTGCGGAAATTGGGATGGCACTATTTCATATACAAGCCATAGAGGCATGTCAGCGAGAGGCCAGAGCCAGGGGACAAGGCGGAGACTTGGCAGAGGCAATGCAGCAAGCAGGAGGAGGAAGAAGGCCAGTAGGTATTACCCAAAGGTGAGGGTATATTGAATCCAAAGGTCATATCTTGACATGACTGAGAACCAGTGTAGACAAAGGTTGAGAGTATCCCGAGAAATGATAACAGAGCTATGTGCAGCAAGGTCTGGCACCACAGTTAACAGACCCCCATGTGCTGCAAGTCACATTCAAGGTGACAGTGGTTCTCCATTTTTATGCGGCTGAATCACTCCAGGAGTCTACTGCAGACCTCTCCGATTTTTCACAATCTGCTGCCCCCAGGTGCATAAAAGCCAGAAGCTGGCACAACATCTGCTCATCTGAGGAGGAGGAGGACAATGAGGAAGATGAGGAGGAGGCCCCCTCCACCCAAAGCAATGGAGATGCCATGGAGGAGGAGGGGGATGGCAGCAATGGGAGACCACCTGAGGCCCATGTTTCCATGGCCGATTCCTTACAGGAGGGGGTAATCACCAGAAGCCTCTTATTACATAGCAAGTTCTCCTAGGTTGCAATAGGATAGGTAACCAAGTTCATTAGCCAGTCCCCGGGGAGCAGCACCCAAATAACTGATCTGTTACATGGAAGCCACATATCTTCAGAGCCCATTCCCAACAAGAGAGAGAAACAAACAGCACATACTGAAAGTCAGTGTCATTAACATGGCTGAAATCATGACCATCATAACCTCTGGCCTCAACAAAGTGCACGAATGCACCTTGAGAAGTCATTCACAAACTCGACCATGTACATGTACGTTAGATGCTGTCAAAGTACTGGAAAAAATATCACCTTGTGCCTAGACAAACCCCGACACCTTCAACTACTTTCCACATTATCCATCCACAGGTGCACAGTTTCAGGAGTGTGTGACATCTGCAACATGCTGCTGCCAAACACCCAAGTTCCCTACGAACACACAGCCTGTACCACTTAGAAGTCCCCTTCAGTTGTAGGGGAGATATCACACAAGCATTCTGCCCTGGAGCATACATGGCATCTTGACATGTGGGGCATCCACTTTAGTCACTGTGTAACAATCACACGTGGATGACTGCCTTCAACAAAACACTCACGCTTGAAATGCACCAATAAACTGGATTTGGTCATTGAGTCGAATCATTTACCTTCTCTGAAAAACAATCATTGATGGACAACATGTGCTGTAAGGAGCCTTTCAATCTGCAACCCTTGGCATATTATTCTTACCTGAAAGTCTGGAGAAGGAACTAGCTTTCCACCGCTGACACACCTGGGCACACTTTTGTTCCCGATGATATCAATGAGAGATGGACTTCAGGATGCAATCTCTCGTGCTAAAGGTAAGAACCTCATGCTTTCTGTTAACATCCTAACCAAAGGCATTAATTTACAAAAACAGACCAAAGCACTCATTGCACTGGATATGTGTATTTACAAAGTGATTAGTTGTGAACTTAACCAAGTGCTATCGAATAAAAGAATGGTGAAGCCATCAGTGATCGAGTCATAGCAGTGCCTGCACTCGCAAACACTCCTATGTAGAGTTCCCTGTGTTGCCTGGGAGGAGGTGGAGGCAGGATACTCACCTCTCATGTGACAGAGCACTGAGAAGCATGGTGGCCGGCCTCACTGTGCATGAACCAGTTGGGGACCTACCTCAGACTGCAGTCTCTGTATTTTTGCAGGGGCAATCATTGTCACTGGGACATGTACAACAGAAGAGGGGTCTGGTGGAGGGGCTAGGGAGGTAGATGATGAGGGTGCTGAGATATTCTCAGAAACTTCATCCTCCCTGCTAGCCTCTACAGCTCTAGGTTAGTCTTCAGGTGGTTTAGCTGGAGCTGGTTGCTGGAACAGAGCAATCACCAATTCCAGCAACCGTTGTCCCAACAGTGCAAGCAGCCTGTTACGGGAATGCAGCACTTCATGTATTCCTTGGAAATCAGAGCTCACACTCTGAGCAGACTTCTCCAGGCTACTGAGTGAGCCTTGAACCATTTGCAGGGAGTTACACTGCTCTTGCATGCACTCCGAGTGATGCTGCATGTGCCTCCCCACAAGATTAGCTATTCTTTCATGGTTGGAGTTCATGCGTTTGAGCCCCCAGGACAAGGGTGAGCTCATCACCGTAATGGACTCCTCCACTTGATGTTCCTGAGCTTTGCCTGCTGCCTCCATTGTACACTCCTCGTACCTGTGGAAAAATTGAACAGAGACAGCTTTGAATATTATCCTGCAAAAATCACCTTCCATCATCAAGTTGGGGGTCATTGTGAAGCCCTTGGGCTGCCCTCATTGCAGGCATTCCATCCCCAGATCCCTCCCTTACAGCTGTAGCACAGCCTTAAGGATCACTGGAGGCTGAGTTTTCCCATCCCCACTGCCCCTGCACCCTAGGCATCACAGTGCATTCACAAAGGGGGTTGGATCTGGATTAGTACAGCCAGGTGCAATGAGCCTCAGTCAGGGCACAGTCAGGATGCCTCCTTTGGAGGAGACTAGAGCCCAGTCTTGCACTAATGTAATGACTGCAATTTTTGAACGGTGTAAACCCTGAACCTTCCAACTGCACTGGTCGTTTGGAGCATGTTGCATATTTACAGTAGCCGTCACCCCTTAATACTTTTATCCTTTTGACCTTTCACATTTCTCAGTGAGGGACAATTGATCAATCATAGCAAATCTAGACTTGGCCCCAAGTCGTAATGGATTCTCTCAAGAACATGCATCTTGAGTTAAATTGCCCAAATCCTTCAATTGGCACTTAAGTCTTGCTGATATGTCTCAGCTGAGCCTTGCCCTCCATGTCCTGAAGCGGAAGTTATTAGGGAACCCCTTCAATCAGCCCAATAGTGCAGTAATCAACTCCTCCCAACATCCCTTCCCGTGGTGATTTGTTTCCGAGGTTATTTTTCAACTGTGTCACTCCCATCAGCAGTCGAAATGGTGCTGCTCTGCTTCTGTTTCAAGTCCAGCTTCCAATCTCCACCCCCATCACCGTGACCATCCAAGTCCCTCCTGTTGTCCTGGAAGAGCATCATGGGCAAATTTCCCTCCCTCCAATCACTCTCCTGCCTCTTACTTTAACCCTGGAGCCTGTTGTAATTCTTGTAGATCTCCCTGTCCTCCACTCTGATGTGCCGATGCCTCATGTTGACCTCACCCTCCCCATCTTGCAGCCCCATGCACAGTGACCTACCAAGACCAACCCCATGAAACCATCGATTGCCTCCCACCTAGTTGCCAGATCACCATTTACAGGTTACAGATACCTCCCCTGACTCTGACTGTGCCAGCTGTGGCCCAGTAACAACCCACCAATCCCAGGACCCAATTGTATGAGGGACAGACCTCACCCTGTACATCATGCTATGCACGACCAACACAGGACAGACAGGCCCTCCCCTGGGACCATGACATGCATGCCAAGCACTGCTTTGTAGCAGGGTCAGCACTGCTCCAGAACTGCCTTTAATTTCTGGCCCTGACACTGTGCTGAGCACTGCCCCAGGACTGCTTTTAATTTCTGGCTCTGACATTGCTCCGCGCTGCCCTAGGGCTGTCTCACACTTATCTCCCCTGTTCCTTTAAAACCACCCTCTGCAGTCATGTGTCACCGTCCACCCCTTCCCTTGCCTCTGTCCAGTACCCACCCCCAGCACCCCAGCCCTACCTTCCCTTCCCACTGGTTGGAGTCAGAGCAGCCACAAGAGCAGCACAGTGAAAGGTGCGCGACCGCTCCGTGTACAATCCTCGAAGTCACATGTGAAGTGCAGTTCTCCAGGTGCACGCCACTCATACCTGGTCGTGAATCAGACCGATCTAATAATTCGTTGGGGGGGCAATTAGATTTGGAGTGAGAATGTGATTCCGGCAAACTGGGTTTTTTAATGAGCATTCATGAGATGCAAAGACATGCAAACGTGATTCCTGACATGGAGCAGTGAGAACCTCAACCCGCCATGAAAATAGGGAGGGGAAGATTCCAACTTATTTTCCCTCCAGTGGCAAACTGACTTTTGCCATCACTCCAAATTTTTTGCCCCTACGCACCATGATTTCCGTCACTTTGGAACTGGAAAATCCTGCCTTTAAGCATTATTGCAGTGTTGTTTTCAGACAACCCAACCTTCGCACTCCCTCTCGTACCAATATCTCCTTCTGTTTAGTGCACTAACAGGATCATCTCTATCATTAGCATCATGTTCCAAAGTGCCTCCAACACAGCCTTTGGCATCTGCTATGAGCAATTCTCCATCCCTGACAATGAGCTGGGAGGGCATCGCAACCTCCATCGTTTCTCCTCAACGTTTCAAATCACCCATAGCCTCACGGACCCATTCTTAGTCTGGTACATCTCCCTGGCATTGTGGGCCCTCTTGTCCTACAAATGTAACATATAGAGTAATGTTAGCCTCTTATATAATGTTGCCAGGGACAAAGATCTTGAATATGGCCTTACATAACAGTGGACATTCACATTCAACCTATAACTGTGTCAACCCACAGGCTTGGACACACAAGTGTCCATGCTATAGGAGAAGTTATGCCAAGTGTGTCACCATAGGTGCAGCATTCAGATGTCAACCATTACAAGGATCTCTGTGTGCTTCTGCCAGACAACCTACCTTGCCAAAGCGTAGCGGGTCATGGAACCTCTTCCAGCATTGTATTCACAACCTGACATGGTCCCCTGCTGTGCTCACAGTGGAGGCTATCTCCTTCCTTACCCACTTGGTCACTGTGGCGGGTTCTGCCAACCACTCAGGTAAGTTATTTGCTGGCATCTCTGGACTTTCTCTGGAGGTCCTGTTCACTGAAGTTAGTTGCTGGCTCTCCTGCTCCATCATCAACTGGCCTCCTCTGTGACATTCTAGCATCATAATGAATAAAAAACATGGGCATGTAAGGCTTCCAACTTCGATTGGTCTCACACATAACCTATGTCTGTTTACATGCAGGAATGTTCTCTAGCTTAGCAATGCCTGATTTTATTTTTGGGGGGGTGTTGCAGGGGAGGGGAAATGAGGCTGCATGAATGCAGGGTGGCCTGGCATCTGTTCCTATCACTCATTCAGATGGCATGTTGTGCTCCTGAGCATAAACTATCAAACTGGCCATTTCCCTCTGAGTCACACTGTTCTGCCATGGCAGTGTGCAGCTGTGAGGGGTTTGGGCATAGCTGCATCCTGAGAGATGGGTGAAAAGAGTATATGTGGAAGGATAAATGTTCTGCATGCGGTATCTAGCAATCATCCCTAAGGCTTTATGCTAATCTGAGTCAACGCAGAATGTCATGAGCAGCTGAAACAGCCAAGATGCTGCCATCTCCATGGCTGAGTCTTGGTTAAGCTTGCCAGCCTCAAATTTATAGGGCGTGCTCCTTCATTACAAGGTGAATAGGCAGCAGTAAGCTTCACATTTTCCTCTGGCTGGCCCATGACAGGCCGTCTCTTTCAACGTAGGCAACCAGTTGGACAACTATTAAAGTTAGTGCTCACATGACTCTGATAGACGTCACCTCTCAGGACCAGCAGCTCTCATCAAGTTCGTTAATCACAACTGGGAATTCGACACAGGTTGGTGCATGTGTGTGCGCGCTTTCCCTGCCCCTTCATGTTTCAGATGCTGTTCATATGTAATTTCTTCCACTTCTGACAAAGGGAAGAAAATTCAATTTGTGTCAGATTCCAGAACAGAAAATGATTGAAATGCCGCCTGAAAAGATTGCCATTCAGATCCACAAAATTCTGAATTGGGCCCCATTTGAATTAAACAAAGGAACTGCAAGTGCTGTAACAAGAAGATCAGCTTGTATTTAGTGAATGCTTTTAACCTATAAGCATCCTAAGAAGCTTCACAGGAATATTATAAAGCAAAATTTGGCACTGAACCACGGAACTTTCGCTGCAAGAGCTTTTCGAAATTAGGGCAGATGGTCAAAAGCATGGTCAAAGAGGTAAATTTTAAGAGGCATTTTAAAAGAATAAAGAGAGTTGGAAAGGTTTGGGAATGGAATTCCAGAGTATAGGATCTTGGCAGTTGAAGGCACAGCCACCATGGTGGGTGAGTTAAAATTAAAGATGCTCAATTAGATGAGTGTAAATATCTTTCAGGGTTGTGGGGCTGGAGGAGATTACAAAGATAAGGAGGGATGAGGTCATGAAGGGTTATGAAAATAAGAATGAGAATTTTAAAACCATGGTGTTGCAATGTAGGTCAAAAAAGTGAATGGGTGATCAGTGAACGGGATTGGTGGAAATGAGGACACAGGCATCAGAGTTTTGATTGACCTCAAGCCTAGAGGTAACAAAGGCATGAGTGAGGGTTTCAGTAGCAGATGAACTGAGGCAGGGCTAGGGTCAGACAATGTTACAGATATGGAAATAAGTAATCTTCATGATGGCAAGAATATATAATCATGAGGGTCAAATTCCATACTGAGCTTGCGGAAATCTGGTTTGGCCTCAGATTGTTGCTATCTGAGAAGAATGGACTTGGTAGCTAGAGAATGGAGTTTGTAGCAGAGACTGAAGACAACAGATTCGGTCTTCCCAATGTTTAATTGAAGGAAATTTCTGCTCATCCTGTACTGGGTATTGGACATGACATCTAATAATTTACCAACAGTGGAAGAGTCATGAGAGATGGTGGTGAAGTAGAGCTGGTTGCCATCAGCCTACATGTGAAAATTAATGCAATGTTTTCAAATGATGAAGTCAAGAACAGTATTTAGATGAGAAATGGGAAGGAGCCAAAGAGAGATTCTTTGGGATACCAGAGGTAATGGTTTGGGAGCAGGAAGAGAAGCCATTTCAAGTTATACTCTGGCTATGATGTGATAGATAAGAATGGAAACAGGTGAGTGCAGTCCCAACCAGCTGGATGACAGTGGGGAGATATTAGAGGAGGATGGTGTGATTAACTATAACAAAGGCTGCAGACTGGTCATGAAGGAAGAAGAGGATTACCTTTGTCACAGAAATATAGTAAGTCATTTGTGATTTCGGTCCAACCCATTTCAATATTGTGACAGAGACAAAAAGTAGATTGGAGATATTCAATTGTGGAGCTCTGGCTAACATGAGGATCTGGAAGGGAAATTGGGTGGTCAGCAGTTTAATGGAGATAGAATTGAGGCCCATTTGATGATGGGTGTCATTATGTTCAATTCCACCTGCACCGTCTCATCCATCCCAGTATTAAATCCTCTCTTTCCACAAATACTGATTGAACTGCTGATGGTTTCCAGAATTTTCTCTTTGTGTTAAATATTAAGCATGTACTGTTTTAAGTGTCCTTCAACTAGTTAATTATTACGTATATCTTGCCATTTTTTTCCGTATTATATTTCTGATATGCTCAAGGACTAGTGAAGACGTGGAACTTTCGCTGCAAGAGCTTTTCGAAATTGAGACTCTTGAGTTTCTAAGATGTCGATATGGAGCATGTTTCTGCTTGTAATCCTACTGATGGATTGCATAACTTCAGAAGGTACAGCAGTGAAGCTGTGGCACGGAACTGGTACAATTCACAACTTGGAGGAGATCATTACTGGCAGATGTTACAACTACTTCAGAGTAGTGAATCCTACAATAGGGTAAGACAATGGGGTTCCTTTATAATATATGCATGGAAATACAGATTGACATGGCTTTCGGAACCACTGTCCACTTATTTTCTTCATCAATATGCAGTTTTTAACTCTCATGACCAAGAAGTATGATGACAAGGGTTGATTGCCAAGCATTGTGGCTGATAGCCCCGGGGCTGGAAGTGGTTTGGTCAAAGAGACACAGCAGAAGAAAAATATTGCCAATCGTGAAGTCATTGATAAATACAATGAAAAGCTGAGTCCCCAATAGAGATCACTAAGGGACACCATGCTAATTGGAACATGCAGCCATTATCCCTACTCTGTCTTCTACCTCCTATGACTAAAGACTACCTTCATTCCACATGATTTCGTTTTTGTTAACCATCCCTTATGTGTAGCCTTATCAAATGACTTCAGGAAGTCCACATAAAGAACATCCATACACATTCCCTGGCATACTGCTTTTGTGACCTCCTCAAATAATCTAATTGGATTAGTTAGATGTGACTTGCCCTTTACAAATCTATGCTGGTGCTCTCTAATCAGTTCATATTTGTACAAGTGCTCAATCACTTTAATTCTTAATGATCAATTGTTGTAATTATGATGTTTATAAGATTGTCAAGTTTTGAGACTGTCTTTAAGTTAAAGATAAAATGAAGAGCATCTGAAGTCTGCCTGACAGTAAGCCTGGGTGGTTTGATTGTTAGAGATCAAAGGCAGGCTTAGATTGTTTTATTTAAAAGATGGTGTAAGGTATTTACACTTGGAGACAGTGACAGCAGCCTGTGTGCCAACAGTGGATAGACCATTAGTCTCCAGAGTCCCAGAGAAATGTTGAGGATGTCAGGCAGTAAACAGTTGTGTCTTTACCTATCTATTTAGTTCTAAGATGAAAGAGAGTTGGGCTCACAAGGATAGCTAATTAACATTTCTACTGAGATACTGAGATTTCCCTGTGGCTACCCTTGTGAGCCCAACTCTCTTTCATATTGCCATGGGGAAGGATGCAGAGGAAGCAGAAATATGTTCAATTTTGCCATTCCCCATGGCAATATGAATCACATGGGTCTTGTATCTCAGTAGAAATGCTAATTAGCTATCCTTGTGAGCCCAACTCTCTTTCATCTTAGAACTAAATGGATAGGTAAAAACAATGAATTCCATAGACAGTGTTTTGAGTTTGCCTGGATCTGGGAGAGAGGGAGCATCTAGAGGCCAAAATGTCTCCATCGTTCACAGCGCAGGAATGGACACTCATGCTCCAACTGAAAAGATCAAATTCATGGGGAGCTCTCCCATGCCGGGAGAGTCACCTAGCATGGGCTAGAGGGAGAGTCTCTGGGAACATGCAAATATATGAACTAGGAGTAGGAGTAGGTGTCGAGCCAGGTCTGGCATTTGATGAGACCATGGCTGATCTGATTGTGGCCTCTACTTTCCTATCTAACCCAGATACCCTTTGACTCCCCTGTTAGTCAAGAATTTATCCATCTCAGCCTTAAATATAGTCATTGACCCTGCCTCCACTACTCTCTTGGGAAGGGAATTCCACAGGCTAGCGACCCCCCGAGAGAAAAATTTCCCCTGATCTCCATCTTAAATGGGAGACCCTTTATTTTTTTAACTGTGTGCCTTAGTTCTAGTCTCTCCCATAAGGGGAAACATCCTATCAGCATCCACCCTGTCAATCTCCTTAGGATTTTGTATGTTTCAATAAGATTACCTCTCATTCTTCTAAACTCCATTGGATATAGGCCCAAACTGTCCAACCTTACCTTATAAGACAACCCCGTTCATCCTAGGCATCAGTCGAGTGAACCTTTTCTGCCCTGCTTCCAATGCAATTATATCCTTTCTTAAATAAGAAGACAAAAACTGCACACAGTACTCCAGATGTGGTCTCACCAACACCCTGTACAACTGTAACAACACTTACTACCTTTTTATTCTATTCCCCATTTGCCTTCCTAATCACTTGCTGTATCTGCATACTAACTTTCCATGATTCATGAAAAGAAAGCCTCACTCTGTAAGACAGTTCTAAGATTGCAAGTTACTAGGCTAAGAGAAAGATAAGAACAGGAATGAACCCTCAGGAGCTAGGAATCACTTTGCATTTTTTCTAGGAAAATTGGATGTCTACATAAAGGACAGTATAACGTATACTTGTGAAGTTGGGCTAAGAATAATAAGGGGGATATGCCATTCTGTGGTTTAACATATAAGTTGCCCTACAAAAATATTTTGTTTATTCAATTGTGTTTTTAGTAATTTGTTATAGCAAATGTCTTAAAATGTGAAATCTTGATGTGTCATTCCTTCAGCTGTTAACTGGAAGTTTGAATTTCCTTTTATAAGTTATCAGTCTCCACAAAGATTGCAATAGGATTCATTAGGGACAGAATATCAGGAACCACAAAAAATGGAACTTGTTCTCTTAAGCCTAATGTATTGAAACAAAGTCTTGCATTGAACTGTATTTCATGCACAAATACCCTTAGTGTTCTAATGCACAGCTTTGGTATCTACCCAGAAGAGGGGCAGGACCACAGTAAGACTGGAGACTTTCAGTGATCGTTGGCCCTTAAAGCGGTTCTTCAGATTATTCCAGTATATTATACCTGATGGTCTGAAAACATGCAGAGCAGGGAACAGGTGACATTTTTCTCTCGAGGAATACATCAGACAATGATTTTATTTGATAGATTTTAGAATGTAGTCAAGCTCATGGAAGCAATTTACATTGCTGTTGTCAATTTTTAAAGATTAACCTGTTGCCTTGTGTAGCACTCAAAGTTGTTGGCTGCAATGGGGTATGTGGTCAAACTGCACCTAAATTCTGTGGAAATAGGCATGTGGGCATCAACCTGTTGGAACAGAGCAGACTATCTGTATTTGGCAAACACTCTACAGGTGTGGATTTCTCAGTAATTTTGTTTGGAGACTGTCAAACATGGTCATGTGTTTCTGATCTTGTCTGAAAGTTTGGCAAGAAAAGATCTGAATGACAAAAGCTTTGCTAAATCTATAATAAATTCAGAGCTTGGTTTGGTTTTAGGAGTAAGTAGTTGAGTCATGGTACCTGAAAAAACACTGTTTCTACACATACCTAAGGAAAGATATACTTTCTATAGAAGGGGGGCACCAAATGTTCACCAAACTAATTGCTAGGGTGGATGGATTGTTCAATGAGGAAAGATTAAATAGGCTGAGCATTTATGCTCTGGAGTTTAGAAGAATGAGAGGTGATTTTATTCAAACATACAAAATTCTTACAGGGTTCAATAGGGTAGATGCAGGAAGGACGTTTTCCTTAGCTAGGGGCTCTAGAACCAGGGGACACAGTCTCAGAATAAGGGGCAGGCTATTTAGAACCGAGATTAGGAGGAATTTCTTCAGTCAGAGGATGGTGAATCTTTGGAATTCTCTGCCCCAGAGGGCTGTGGAGGCTCAGTTATTGAGTATGTTCAAGAGTGAGATCAATCTATTCCTACAAATCAAAAACATCAAAGGATACGGGGATAGTGCAGGAAGCTGGTGTTGAAGTAGAAGATCGGCCATGATCTCATTGAATGGGCCAACTGCTGGTAAATGGGATTAGGTAGGTTGGTCAGGTATTTCTCATGTGTCGGTGCAGACTCAATGGACCGAAGGGCCTCTTCTGCACTGTGTGATTCTGTGATTCTGTGAATGGTGGAGCGGGCTCGAGGGATTAAATGGCCTACTCGTGCTCATATTTCTTATAATCTTACATTCTTATATTAGTGTCTCTTGTGAGCAAGTACCATTTCTATACTGTGGGCGGGATTTTCCGGTCCCGCCTTGGGTGAGGCTGCACCCCAGCCAGAAGTCCATTGACTTGCGGCAGGACCAGAAGATCCCGGCAGCGGGCAGGTGCGGAAAATCCTGCCCAATGCCTTGCAGTTTTGTAACTTTTAGAACAATTCTCTTCAGTCTTTTACTTACTTTATGGGCAGAATTTGTATCTCGGCAGGTGCGCGTGTGCCCGACCCACTCGAGCATAAAATGACACACATTGACTTTGGGCGAGTGTCCCAACGCCAATGTGCAGTCGCGCGATATTTGAGTCGGTGGGTGCACACTGGAGTTGCAGCACTCCCGCGGACAACTAAAAGGCCTAATAAGACCATTAAAAAGATACTGAAGAGAAATTTTTCGCTGCCCACCCAACCTTATGGTTGGCGGGCAGGCAAATTGGCCAAGCGGCCTTTGCAGTTGTTAGGAAACCTCATCCATGGGTGGGATTAGGTTTCCAAAACCAATAAAAATTAAATTAAAAATTTCACATTTTATTTATAACATCTCCCTGCTCATGTGACAGGGTCACATGTTTCATTACACTTTTGAAATCTTTATTTTACATTTGGAAAAATGTTCATTTCCCTGAGGCAGTTCTGTGCGCGGAGTTCATGGTCTCACTCCCACCCCGGCCCTCCCCCCTCTCGCACAGGCAGAACAAAGTGCTGCAGCTCACATTTCACACTTCCTGACCACCCCTGACTAGCCCGCCCGACACAGGCTAAATTCTGCCCCATATCACTTTGTTCAGAAACTATAGTCTAGGTCTCGATATTTTTTTCTCTTTGCTTCATTTTGCAAATCTTCATCCTTGCTTTCAAATTCCTCCATGGTCTTGCCCCTTCATACCCCCATTCATCAGTACTATAAACCCTTTGATCTCTGAGGCCCTCCTATTCTGGTCTTTTGTGCATCCCCAATTTTCTTTGCTCCAAGATTGGCAGACATGCCTTCTACTTACTTAATCCTAAACTCTGGTCTTCCCTCCCTATACCTCTCCTCCTCTCTATCTCTCCTCCTTTAAGACCATCCTTTGGTCCAACCATTTTCAGCTGCTTCATCAATGACCTTCCTTCTATCGTAAGGTCAGAAGTAGGGATGTTCGCTGATGATTGCACAATGTTTAGCACCACTTGCGACTCCTCAGATACTGAAGCAGTCCATGTCCAAATGCAGCAAGACGTGGACAATATCTAGGCTTGGGCTGACAATTGGCAAGTAACATTCACACCACACAAGTGCCAGGCAATGACCATCTCCAACAAGAGAAAATCTAACCCATCACCCCTTGATGTTACCACTGCTGAATCCCCTACTATCAGCATCCTGGGGTTATCAGTGTTCAGAAACTGGACTAACCACATAAATACTGTGGCTACAAGAGCAAGTCAGAGATTAGGAATCCTGTGGCGAGTAACTCACCTACTGACTCCTCAAAGCCTGTCCAGCATCTACAAGGCATAAGTCAGGAGTGTGATGAAATATTCCCCACTTGCCTGGATGATTGCAGCTCCTACTACCCTCAAGAAGCTTGACACCATCCAGGACAAAGCAACCTTTGTTTATCATTTATATTTCAATACCTTGGACCAAAATTAACATGCTTTAGCGGTATTTGATTTGTCTTCCACTTAATTGCTATTCACCTAACCAATCAGTTACACCTACTGCGATTGAACATAATGTCCAATAGCTGGTTTTGTTCATGTCATTAAGCAGCAATAATATCAACTGTTGATATCAGAAGTATATTTGACAATGATTATTTTATTTCAGAGAAAAGAACTGCTCAGCAATTTGGGAAGCCTTTCAAAGTGCTTTCATTTATAAACAGCCCTGCAATGTCATTCCAGCCTGACTATAAGGATTTTATCAGTCTGGCATGGCACAATATCCCTCCGGATCAGGTAAGCTTACTCGATAACATGGATTCATTTATTTAATGTACGGTTTGAGTTGAATGGAAATTTGTTACTTTGTGTAATGTAAAAAGGTACGCAGTTCTAGGACTTTGTGCTGAAATTTGGGCAGTGACATGGCATAAAAAACGTTTGGGTGAAATTTTCCATGTTCACTGGTGTTGGACATGCTCAGTGGTATGACCCGACAATATGGCAAGAAGACCAGAAATTGCTTTCACGACGTTGTGAAACCAGTTTGCGATTGTCTGTTAACCCTGTTGATGGTGGATGTCGGGAACCTCATCATAATACATCTGCATATCATTATAAGGTCAGCCCATGGGAATAATTCCACCGCTCCCCCCCACCCCTCTGCTTGGTCGTCCGCCCACCTTGGAGTAATTGCACACCAGTGTAGAACACGTCTTGACAAGTGTGATGTGAAGAATTCGGGACTTACCGCCAGGGCCTTGCTCACATCACGGACATCCAAGGAGCAGAAGATGCTCGAGCCCAACAGCCAAGACACACTGGAGGAATGTCCATGGCATGTTGGCCGCATTCTCATGGACATGTCTCTGCTGCGAAGCAGCTCATGGAAGTTGGAAAGTCACCGTTGAGGGTCTGCTCACCACAGATAATGGCCGAGGGGGTGGAGAGGAAGTTCCAGTTGCGTTTGGGAGAGGAATATGTACCTGGGGGTGGGAGAAGAAGGTCTAGGATTGACTGGGAGAGGAAGAGATGTCGGGAGGGTGAGGTTGGAGGGGGGATTGAAGGTTTCGGGGGCGAGGTTGGGGGGGCTGAGGGAGTAATGGGGAGAAGATGGCGCCTGGGGAGGTGTGCGTAAGGTGGGGGTGGAAGGTGTAGGGGAAGGAGTTTGGAAAGGGGAAGGAGTGCAGAGAGAGGAGGGAATCCAGGGGGAGGAAGAAGTGTACAGTGGGGAGGGAGTTCAGGGGGAGGAAGGAATGCAGAGATGGGAGAGAGCCTGTGGGGTGGGGAGGAAGGATTGTGAAGAGGAGAGGGACTAAGGCTGGAGGAAGAAGTAAGGTTATCTGAAGGAGTCGGGAAGGGCGAAGGAGTAAGGCTAGAGGAAGAAGTAAGGCTGGAGGGAGATTTGGGAGGGGTGAATGATTAAGGGTGGTGAAAGAAGTAAGGATATCTGAAGGAGTCAGGGAGGGGCAAGGACTAAGGGGCGGGGTGGACTAAGAGTGGTAGGAATCTGAGTGGGGGGGAGGGGTTCATAGGGGGAGAGGGGTTCAAAGGGAGGAAGGGACCAAGATAGGTGTTCGTGGGGGAGCGGCGATCCAGGTGAACATGCAAGGGAGGACTATGATGAGTCCATGACTGCCTCCTGAGGAGTGAACTGAGGGTGGGCATGATACAAGGGAATGATGAAAATGACTGAGGGCTGAGTGAAGCAGTAGGGTGGTAGGGTGAGGGCTTGATGGTAGTGATAGGTGGGACAGGAAGGGAATGGAATTTTCGTGAAGGAAGGGAACGTGCATGTTTACCTGGACATCCCCGAAGGAAAAGGGGGTTATGAGTGGTAGGCCATGGATGGGAGGTGGAAGGTGATGCTGGAGTGGTTCAACTATGATGGAGGAAAGGATGGGGGAGGGACAAAGATGGGGGAGCGCTCGAAAAACCGAATCATGACTATGCTGTCTAAGTCGACAGTGAAATGAGAGTGATGGTGGGCGAGATTAGGTGCTGCATGGGAGTGAGACCATTGGGTGGGCAGAGATGCAGGTCAGCTCAGATGGACAATTGAAAGAGAACCTGAGCAGGCAGCATTGAAAATGCTCAGGACAGTGAGATGAGTGTGAGACGTGAAGGATCCGACTGCTTTGGTGAGTGCTTGCACGAGGCTCCGAAAGGCACAGGCACAGGCACACACACACACACATACACGCACTCAGGCGCATGCGCACACACACACACGTCTCCACTCCTCTTCCCTTTGAGTGCCCGGGGACTCCAGCCTGGCTCCTTGAGCACCTGGAGGAACACCCAAGTGCCCCATTTCCCTCTCCCATTGACACTGCAGGAACACACCCATGGTTCCTGCGATGAAATGCAGGTCTGCACACATCTCCGTATTCTGCTGGACCAGGGTCTCCATAATGTTTACCATCCTTCCATGGAGAACTTCATAAGCACACATGTGGACACCACTTCATCAGACAGAGCAGGTGGACTCACTCCTCCGACTCACATGCCACTCTGTGAGGGCTTCCAACAGCTCTGCACAATGTTCCGACACCTTCTGCTGAATCTCCAGGATGGGTTGGAAGGCCGAATCCAGAGGCTCGTCATCTGATTCAAACCTCTTCCCCAGCAATCCTCTAAGTGCCAGGAAGCTTGGCTGTACCCGCCTCCTCCCAAGGCAGACTTGTGTCCGTGTGGTGACCACCAGATTGTGAACCTGAGCCTGATCAAATTCTAGGTCCCACCGAGGTGTGTCTCTCTGCTGGTGCAGTGTGTGGGTAAGCACTGCAATGGGTCTTCCAGGCTGCTTATTTCCAGCTCTTCAATGGAGAAGGTGTCCTATTGGCTGGAGGTGAGGACGTGGATGGAGCTGAGGAACTGGCTGGCAGAGGGTGTCAGACACTCTCTTGGCAGAGCTCCCTGTGAACCAAAGTAGAGATAATTAGCGCATGGCAACAGAGTCAAAAGCAGGAGAGGGAGCACTCACATTTGCATTAAGAGAGGGATGATGTGGTGCAGGATCTTCATCAGGGTGTTCCCCACCGACCTCACCATCACCACAGGCATGGTCCACCCGTCAGCGCAATGGCATGCTCCTCAAAGTGAGTGAGGGGCCTAACGTGGGACACTCCACCCCCCGGCCTGGGACCTCTCCCTGCTGATGTGAGCAGACTTCTCCTGCATGGAAACAGATGGAGAGAGTTTGAGAAGGACACATGGCACTGCATGGAATGTTTGTGTGGTGGCCGGAGACATGGACAGGATGAGGATGCGCGTTTGAGAGGATATGAGCCTGATGAAGATGTGAGGGTGTGTGTGAGAGTTAGTGGTGTTGTCCCTTGAGGTATGAGATCCCTGTGGATGTGTGAAGAGTTTGTGAGTGTGCGAGTTGAGAGTGAGGAGAAGAGGAATGAATTACCCTAGTGGAATGGATGAGACCATTCATCCTGTAAGGGCACTGACTAGCTGTCGTCTTTTGCAGAGCATTGGTGCTGACCGCTGCTGCCACTGCCTCCCAATGCAGATTAGTGAGGTTGCTGCCCCTCCTGCAGCCAGAGTGGAGGTAGAGGACACCACGGTGGGCCTCCACAGTGTTCAAAAGGTGCTTGAGGGATGTATCACTGAAGGAGGGGGCTGCAGTCTTTTTGTCTTCTGTGCAGCAGTCATGGTCTGGAACGAGTGAGATGTGTGTGCGGCTGCACTTTAGATGTGGCGTGATGAAGCGGCGAGGTGATGGCACGGCAGGCGAATGAGAGCCTGCCCGCCATGGAAACGGTGTGTTTCCCAGGAATGCATAATTAATGCAGTAGGTTTGGGGCAATAAGGCGTGAAAAGCTGCTATTGTGCCCATAATGGCACTTAGTGCAAATCTGGGACAATTCCTCCCTTTGTTTCTGTTCTTTTGAAACTTTAAAAAAAATACAATTTCAGATTTTGTTTATGCCTGGAAAATCTGATATGATGAAGTGTAAAGATTTGTCAATCAAAGCACTTTAAGAGATCTGTTTAGTTGTTCCACAGGTAGTTGTTGTCTCAGCTAATTGGTTCCTATAGAGATCCAGGAAAATATTTCCTTTGGTTACTAAGTATGAGTGACCTCGTGAGACGATCTTTAATTTTGCTATTTCCAGTAAAATAATGGAAGTACGTTAGAATGTTTGAAATTTCACTAGAAGTAGCGATCAAAAGACATCTCTGAATATATTAAGACCAGAAAAAGCTCTCATTTATATGAACTAACTGATATAACTTACTTCAGTTTTTAAATGTAATTACAGGCATTATTCTGGGAAAATACCAAGCTTCTGGTTCAGAGATATTCAGATAGAACCAGGCGAATGATGCCTCTTGGTGACACGCTGATTGGCATTTTGGCAGATGACTTGGACTGGTGCGGACAACCTGAATTTCCAGGTGAGATGCATGATTGTTGCAGATGTTTAATATTCTTAACCACAATGTTAAGGAAAGTTTATAGTGCATCGCAAAGTCATGTTATAAATAATTGGGAGCTAAATTGTGTTGTGAATGTGAGTATACATTTATGCTAATCATGCCTCATGATACTTTTATCTTTGTTCAGCCAGACATCTGCTGTGCATAGAAACCCATGATTATGATCTGAATTTTTTGCTCGTTGGGCACCCGCGATCAGCAGGCCTGGAAGCAGACTTCCGGTGCGATCTGCTCCCGACCGCGTTTTCATGCTGGCTGGCCAATGAAACGTGCGTTGAGAAATGTTTGATGCAACTGGGGTGGGGGTGGCAGAGGGCGGGCACCGACCTAACTTAGGGTATAGGTGAGCACTTCTAGTGAGCTCCCTGAAGGCAGACAGCTACCGCAGGGCCATGCAGACCTCCAAAGAATAAAGGAAATGACAAAAATGCTGCAAAATATATCCATGCAACACAGTCAAGCACCTGAAAGCTTATCACATAAAAACCAGTATCCAGATATCTCTTCTTATTTATTCCCCTCGGAGATTTCATCCCGCCCTGGGTCGAGGTTTGAGCAAAAATGTGAATGCCGCCTGAGAGAATGGCCCATTCGCCAACTGTAAATGTGGACGGCCAACGTAAAATTGCTGTTAATTGCTTTGTTAATGGGCTTAATTTCCTGCTTAATTGTCAGCGGGTGCGCCTTCTGACTGCCGTATGCACCCATCGAGCGATGACATTGGGGCGCTCGCCTGCGTCACCTCGCGCTATTTCACGTCAGTTCAGGTTGAACAAGCGCCAACCCACGGGACATAAAATTCTGGCCTATGTTTTAGCGTTTCCAAACCAAAGTATTAAGGAATTCTCATAAATAGAGTTCCTCTTTGCTTGATGTGGAGAATATATGCTCCCTCCATTGGGACGCAGTGCATTTAGCTAAGCTTTCAGAGCATAAATGCAAAGGTTGGAGTTTAGCTGGATAAAATTGTACAGGGTATCAGCACACCTGCTGTTTTTCCAGTTAAGGCTACACTTCCTGATGGCTTGCTGACTAGGCAAGTAGAAAAAAAAAGGGCCCAGTGACAGGTTTATCTTTCTAGGTCCCTCAATGGTAGTATTGTGTCAGCGTCCATTATCTGCTCAGTCTTTGGATTGGGAATTTAAACCACAAGCTGCGGACTCAGGTGGGAGTGCTGCACTACCGCTGAACCATATTTGTTACCTAGATGACTGCTCATTATCTAAATGACTGACAAATGCAATCACCAGAATTTCCACCCTTCCCCCACACCCACCCCACCACTCCCCACACCATGGGCCTAATTGACTTCTATCTTGGCACCACAGGTTGCCACAGTCTCAAGGGTTCATTGACACCAAATGAAAAGAGCAGTGCAGGCTACAAAATACATGTTGGAACTTCCATGCTGAAAGTGGGTTGTAGGGTTAGGGGAGAAAACATGCAATAAACACCAGAAATATTCCAAAGAAACATTGTATAGTTGCCTCCTACCAAACTAGCATGTATTTGTCATTGAGGTACCAATTTTAGACTATGGCATTATTGTCAGCTATTATATTATTCATACCCTACCTTTATAGCTGATATTCTTATTGTTTGCAGGCATGAATTTTGAATCCTGTCCCACAACAACTGAATGTGAAAATAACCCAGTGAACTCCTTTTGGAAAATAGCATCTGAATATGTAAGTAGCTTTAAGAGAAGCCTTACCTCAAATTGCAGACATGATTTTCCTCTTCCCCTTCAGACAAAAAGGATGCTAAACTTTCTCTCTCGCATATTTACACCCTTATCCTCTAAATGTTTCAATCATTTTTTAAAAAAATTAGCACTTCCAATATTGTTGTGGAATAATCATAGTTCTGATAAACGTGGGACTGTGACTTTAAGAATAGGCCTGTGTTGTAAGATCACATAATCTGTGTAAAGCAAAGGGTCAGCAGCACTGGGAACCTCTAGGGGAGACTTCTTCTTTCATTAAAAAGTTTAATGCACACATGTAGTTGCTGCTGTTGTCCTGTAAATAAAGTTCAATGTTTCCACCAAGAAAAGTTGCCTAGAAAATCAACTCTATAACAAACTGGCGATGAGGATAAATCAGATCTGGCAATGTCCCTCAACCAGCGATTGTGAGTATCTAAGATAATTAAAAAGAAAAGAAGATATACTCATCCGAGATGCCACAGTTTGGCAGAATTGATCCCTTTGAACCAGCCACAGATGATGGTCTCAGTAGGTAGAATGTCTTGTGTTCTATTTTCAAGCCAACAAAATCACGGGGGAGGAAAAGATAAGAGCGATTCTGTGTATTTGTGGGAGCAAAACCTACAGTTTAATTCAAAGCTTGATGCCCCCCAGTGCCCCAGATTTTAAGGCTTTCAGTGAATTGGTAGACCTCATTAAGGAATATTTCCAATCCAAGCCCTCAGTCACAATGCAGAGGTTCAGGTTCAATTCATAGAATAGAGCCTGGGGGAGACAGTTGCTATCTATGTGGTGAAATTACAACAACTAACAGAATATTGTGATTTTGGTGAAACCCTGAATGACATGCTCAGGGATCGTTTGGTATGTGGCATTCAGGAGGATGCTATTCAGCGAAGATCACTGACTAAAGTGGATCTTGATTTTAAGAAAGCGTAAGAAATAGCATTTGCAATGGAAAGTGCTGTAAGTGATTCACAAGTGATTCAAGGGGCACAAAATGGTGCCATCTTACTAGCTGGATGGGAACAGTCAGCCTAAAGTGGCACAAAAAGCCGGGACTCTGGCGTGAAGTGGAAAACAGTCCATGCTAACCGAAACAGCTTAGCAGAAAAATCGAAAACTAATTTTTATCAATGTGGAAACAAACATTCTCCGAACGATTGGCAATATAAAAAGGTAGAGTCTTATTTTTGTCACAGAAGTGGCCACATATTCAAATGTTGCAAAGCGAGATTAAAACTGGTTTCCAGGCAACAAACGAAGTCCATTGAAATCTATAGTGTAAAAGAGCCAGAAACAACCAATTCTGAAATTTATTCATTATTCAACATGAAAGTTGGGAAGAGAGAGCCAATTACTATCACATTGCAAGTGAATGGTAAACTCTTAAAAATAGAAGTAGACACTGGTGCTTCTACCACTGTACTAGGAGAACACACTTTCAGATATTTAAATAAAGTTGCTCAACAATTAAATTTGTAACAAACATCTGCCTAGTTAAAAACATACACAGGCAAAGAAATCCAGGTAAAAGGTATCACCATTGTAACAGTTCATTATAGTCATCAAACAGCACAACTACCAGTAATGATATTAGAAGGTAGAGGACCAAGCTTTCTAGGTCGAAATTGGTTGAGGGAAATTAACCTTGATTGGCCTGTGAGGTTTCAAAAGAAAGCAAAAAAGTTCCTGAGTGGAAGAAGGAACAAGGCAACGTTCTTCAGAAAGAGCCTGGAGAGTCCAAGAACCGCAGAAAGGCAATCTTTGTG
This sequence comes from Carcharodon carcharias, assembly GCF_017639515.1. Classification (NCBI taxonomy): domain Eukaryota; kingdom Metazoa; phylum Chordata; class Chondrichthyes; order Lamniformes; family Lamnidae; genus Carcharodon; species Carcharodon carcharias. Next base: position 113,810,764 of record NC_054467.1, read on the forward strand.
TCATCTGCAAACTTACTAATCCTACCCACCACATAGTCATCTATGTCGTTTGTATAAATGACAAATAATAGACGACCAAGCACAGATCCCTGTGGTACGCCACTGGAGGCTTCCAGTTACTAAGGCATCCTTCTGTCATTACCCTCTGTCTCCTACAACTAAGCCAATTTTGAATCCACCTTATCAAATTACCCTGTATCCCATGTGCCTTTGCCTTCTTTATAAGTCTCCCATGTGGGACCTTGTCAAAGGCTTTGCTGAAATCCATATAAACTACATCAACTGCACTACCCTCATCTACACACCTGGTCACCTCCTCAAAAAATTCAATCAAATTTGTTAGGCATGACCTCCCTCTGTCAAAGCCATGTTGACTATCCCTGATCAAACCTTGCCTCTCCAGGTAGAGATAGATACTCTCCTTCAGAACTTTCTCCAATAGTTTCCCTACCACTGACGCGAGACTCACTGGCCTGTAGTTCCCTGGCTTAACTCTACAACCCTTCTTAAATAGCGGAACCACATTAGCTGTTCTCCAGTCCTCTGGCATCTCCCCGAGTCCTCTGGCCAGAGAGGAATTAAAAATTCGGGTCAGAGCCCTGCAATCTCCTCCCTTGCCTCCCTCAGCATTCTGGGACACAGATCATCTGGACCTGGAGATTTGTCCACTTTTAAGCCTGTCAACACCTCCAATACCTTGTCACTCCCTATATCAATTTGCTTAAGAACCTTGCAGTCTCACTCCCCAAGTTCAATATCTTCATCCTCATTCTTTTGGGTGAAGATGGACCTGAAGAATTCATTCAACACTTGAGCGATGTCCTCTGGCTCCACCCATAGATTGCCCCCTTGGTCCCTTATGGGCCCTACTCTTTCCCTGGTTATCCTTTTCCCATTGATACACTTACAGAATATCTTGGGATTTTCCCTACTTTTAACAGCCAAAGCTTTCTCATATCCTCTCTTTGTGCTCCTAATTGCTTTCTTAAGCTCCACCATGCATTGCCTGTACTCCACTAATGCCACTGCTGATTTGCTTCCTTTGTACCTGCTAAAAGCCTCTCTTTTCCTTCTCATCGTAACCTGAATGTCTCTGGTCATCCATGGTTCTCTGGGCTTGTTACTACTTCCTATCACCCTAGAGGGAACATGTTGAGCTTATACCCTCCCCATTTCCTTTTTGAACATCCCCCACTGTTCCTCTGTAGATTTCCCCAAAAGTAAGTGCTCCGAGTCTACCTTGGCCAGATCCTGCCTTATTTTACTGAAATCCACTCTTCTCCAGTCCAAATTATTTTTTTGCAACTTGTCTATTTCTTTGTCCATAACAAACTTAAACTGTACCATGTTGTGGTCGCTATCACTAAAATGCTTGGCCACCACCACCTCAGCCACCTGTCCGGCTTCATTCACCAGAATTAGGTCCAGCACTGCACCGTCCCTTGTTGGACCCTCTACATATTGATCTAAAAAGTTCTCCTGTACACATTTCAAGAAATCCACTCCATCCAACCCCTTAACACTATGTTCATACCAATTAATGTTAGGGAAGTTGAAATCACCTAATATAATTACCCTATTGTTATTGTTTTTACACACCTCCACAAATTGTGCACATATTTGCTCCTCAAATGTGTTAATGTATATCAATTGGGTGTTAATTGTATTCAGGTGGTTAGTTATATATTGAGGACTCGTCTGTGCTTTTGGATATCAGAGCAGGCTGAAAGAAAGGTTTTTGTTATGCACGTTATACAAAGTATAAATAAAAGCTTGTAAGTGAATAAAATATAGACTCCAGTATTCCATCCTTCAACACCAGGCTAACTGAATTTTGACAAATGGAGGAAAATATCCCACTGAATCTGTGCTCTATAACTTCATGGCCTGAACTTTACCTGGGTGCGCGCAAGCTGGGAGTGGTTGGGAAACGGGCCCCTGACCACAATCGGCCCCAACAGTGATTTCTCTCTGGCTGGCCGATTAATGGCCAGCCAGCATGAAATGCATGCTGAAAGGCTCAGTGCTGCTGGGGTTGGGGTGGGAAGAAGATGGGCAATGATGTTTCCGCCAGCGAGTGTGAGCGCTGTGAGAAAGCTCCCCAGAGGCAGACAGCTGCCTCAGCGAGCTGCAGACCTGAAAATGATCAAACAATGATTTAAAAATCTGCCAAAAAAACAATGTCCACGCACCACATTCAGATACCTGAAAATATAACTAATAAAAATGCTGTCCACGGATTTTTTATTTTTATTTTATCCCATAATGGAAACATCATCGTGCCCTTGGATGAGGTTTGATGAAAAATGCAAAGGCCGCCTGGCCGAGTCGCCCGTCTGCCAACCATAAGGTTGGACGGGCCATGAAAAATCAGAGACAATTGCACCATTAATGAGCTTATTTGCCCTCTTAATTGTCGGCGGGCATGCTTCCAACTTTTGCGTGCTCCCACCGAGCAAAATAGCGGCAAGTGTGTGGTGACATTGGGACGCTTGCCCGATGCCTTCTCGCGCAATTTTATGGCTGATCGGGTCGGCCGCACTCCCGCTTGCGGGACTTAAAATTCAGCTCCTTGTCTCTTATAATATGGCACCCAAGCTTACAAACAGTATTTTAACTGTGGCCTAAGCAATGTTTTGTGTAAATGTCTCCTCCTGTATGTTCCATTTATAAAATCCAAATCTCAATGGGGCCTCTGTGGCTTTTTCTTTCAGTGTTCAGATTTTCTGCAAAATATGGAGAACAAATTGGTTGATTCCTGTTGCATCTGTATTTTGGGAAAAACATTCCCAATTTTTGCCTACATTGTCATATTGCTTTGTGTGACACCCAATCCTCCCTTGTTAGTGACATAAACCAGGCTTTTGAGCCCCCGAGCATTTTAATAAGGGGAGAAATACCTGTTTATCAATTTTTTCCTGGACGTTGTTGGCACTCAGTGGAGCTGACCTACTCCACTTTATTATTTGCATTATAACGTCGCCCAACCAGCAGTTCTGAGGCCACCACAAAAAAGATAAGAAAATATTTTTAGACTTACCTTTGTGTGGAGCTGAGCAAAGCATGAGTTCCTACGGGACGTTACCAGCCTGCGCTCGACCGCATCCCCGCCAACATTTTCCTCACCTCCACTCCTAGGATTTACATAAAGGCCACTGGCCTAAATTGGATCTGTAGTTATCATTGAGCTGCCTCTGGAGACTTGACTCATATGGCAGTTCACCACAATTATTGAGAGGATGCTTGAGGACTGATTTTGGCAGATCCTTGAGCCAACTCTTCAAATGTGCACCCTGTACACACCATCTAATTCAGGACCTAAAATGTTCCAAGATCAGTTTCTAGCCCTATGAATTTGGAAGCCTTTGTTCATTTACATCCTTCAGCATTTTTCCTTTGCATGTAAATTCTCATTATTGGATTTTTTCTATGAAAATTATTTCCTTACACTTGTCCACATAGATTGTACCTACAACTACAGTAGAGAAAAGAGAACCACTAATGCAGGCAAAAAATAAAAAAATCTTAGACAGGAACCTGGAAAGTTACAGAGGAAGCGCAAAGAAGACCCTGGGGAGATTTATAAACCAGGATAAGAATAATAAGTACTGGGAAGTCAATAGAGGTTGATGAAGGGAGGGAGGGAGCAGAATATAAGGATAAAAGCAGGAAGTGCCGAAAAAAACTCAGTGGGTCTGGCAGCATCTGTGGGGAGAGAAACGTTTGTACGACTCTTTTACAGGAATCCAAAATTCGACTCAAAATGTTAACTCTGTTTCTCTCTCCGCTGATGCTGCCAGACCTGGGAAGTTGTTCAGCATTTTTTGTTTTTATTTCAGATTTCCAGCGTCTGCAGTATTTTGCTTTTATTTTAAAATTTAAGGATAGTGTGCCGGGACCCAAATCTGAGATTCCTGACCCCATTGTCGGGCTGTCTAATTTTTGGGAGTGCCTTTAAATGGTGTGGGCTGGCTCAGGTCAAAACCCCACGTGCAGCCCTCCCAACCTGGACGGCTCCATTGCAGGGATAGGCATGTCCTACTCTGCCATAATTTTTATAAATTAGGGCCAGTGTTTAAAGAGTTGTGGTTGTCCCTCAGACAAGTTGCGAGCCCTAGTCTGCATAAGGGGACCTTTTTAAAAGGTGAGTACAAAAGTTCCTCCTCATGTCCCCTATGTCAAGGTAAGGCATTTCTATGCTCATTGACCACTATACATTGTATAGAACCAATGAACCCTATAGTGACAGTAGCATATATGAAAAAAGACTTTAAGAAAACAGTAGAAAGTAATGAATGAATGAGTTTGTAAAAATAAAAATCATGCATGACAGGGCAATAAAAGTGTCAATCATCCAGACTTTTTAAAGTATCAGTAACAGAAACCACAAGCTCTTGAAACCATTCAACTTTGTACAAATAAACATTGTGAAATTGACAACAGATGTCAGAGAACCAGAGTTGTCAATCAAGTCATGTTTTCTCTGTGGTGCAGCTGTTTTAACAAGAGTAAAGAAGCTTTGCTAGGAACTCAGGAATTCATTACTCTTTGTTATTTTTCATCTGTTTGATTGCTTGCTGCAGTTCTCCCATTGAGGGTGTTTCATTCATGAATTCTACCACAGAGTACTGGGGAACAAACTGGGGAGTATTAGCTGCCACATTGGATTCATGACTGAGGAGATGTTGAAAATGTTCTTTCCAGATGTCTCTATTGTACAGTTTGTTGAATAGCAAAGGTGAAGGGATTAATCAATATTTTTGTAGGAGTGCCGATAATGAGCCTCATTTCTAAGTTAATACAATTACAAATGGTAAAATATTGAATAATGGCTGCAAACACAGGTTCACTTCCATTACATTAAATGCAATTTAAACTTTGCAATTTCCTTTCAGTATGCAAAGGAGGCAATGGGAGTAGTGAGAGTGATGCTGAACGGCTCAGTTTCTGATGGAACTTTTCCTAAAAATGGGTAAGAGGTGTTATAAATTATTCAGAAACGTTCTGTGAAAGTTTATCTTCTTTTCACTTGTCCATTGAACAGGTTAAATTATTAGCTTAGAAATGTTGTTCCTTTAGCATGGGGGGCATATGTCAGGAATTCCAGTATATGAGGAGTCCAGAATTAGAGCAGAACACAGCTATTTAGATTGCTACACATAATTTCAGGTGGAGATGATTCTGAGCATTTCCTACATTTTAAGGCCAGGTTTAATTATGTGCTGGGGGTTTCACAGGCTCACTCAGAAATCCTACCAGATGTGGTCAGTTGCAGATGCACCTACAAGGAGCAGGCACATATGCAATACTGGGCTCTGTGTGTGTTCCAGTATGCAGAATTCAAATATTAGTCAATCGACAGGGATTGAGTGCTTTTTAAATCTGGGACCTTCAGTCCAGGGAGCAGATAATGAGTTTCTCAGCTTCATCTCTGGATCAGCTTGTGTTGTCCTCCCAAACGGCCCTTCCCCGAAATTCATCCATATCCCACAGATGGACTTCCACTACTGCTGTTCCCAGCTCATCAATAATAACAATAGCTTACAGTTATATAGCACCTTTGACGTAATGACATGTCCCAATGTGCTTCATAGGAGCATTATACATTGAAAAATGAAATCTCATCGGGAAATGCTGTTCTCCATACTTACCCCATTCACCAAGACCCCCTCTCCCCATCCCATTTCTGGCCCAACTGTCAATCCTAGTCTCCTATTAGGTTTGCAAACTGGTTGGAAGCATTCATTGGTGTAACAGTCTGATGTCCTATCTGTAATGATGAGGAAGCCTAGAACCCACTGATACGCATGCTGAAATTACACCAGATGCCCCATGTGTTGTACAAAGTAATTTCAGGCTCCGCAGTTGATGCTATTTTTAACAGGATGTATCTCTCACTATCTCTGGTTTGGATCCAAGTTCTGTGTGAAGGTGATAATTTTGAACTGGGAATCTGTGTCAGAGGTGATCTGCACTTAGATGTCACCCATTTGTGCTCAGTGGTACAGACTGACCTGAACCGAACCAAGAGATTCAAAAAGCCCAGAGAATAGCATCCTAAATCCAGCTCAGCAGGAGCATTTATAAACCATTCCATGGAGCCTGACTCAACAAGGAGAATTTTAATTGAATGAAAGTACAACAGGAGGAGGAGGCACTCAGCCCCCTGTGCCGGTGCAGGTCACTCAGCCTCCTGTGCCAGTGCAGGTGTTGACGCTCTCTTCTGTAACCCTATTGTTCCTTTTCAAATATTAACCTATTCTCTTGTGGTGAAGGACCTCATAGTCAAATAGCCCAAAGTTGAGAACATTCCTCCTCCCTCTCCCCTTGGCTCTTCCAGTGAGCATTTTTGGTTTCAATCTCCTACTTCCCCATTTGCCCACCATGGAATCAATCTTTCACTGTTTCACTTCATTTCTGATAGGAATGCTGATGATCATCCACTTGTGTCTGGCTGTCTTCAGAACAGAGAGTACACAAACCTGTAGAAAGGTTAGTTCCCAAATTGCTGCAAACTATTGATTACCATTTAACAGCACCCACCAATCTTTTCCTACAGTAACATTTAAAACATGATTGCAACAAGTAAAATGCGGTTCCTTTGATAAGACACATACTACATTTGGAAGTGAAATAACTGTAGAAACACCCACCAATTCCCTGACCTCCACATCTCCTGACCTATATAGATTATGTAGTTATAAAGGCCACTTTGTTGGATTGGGTATCAGTCTCATTAGTACAGTGTTGATGCAGAAAGCACCAGGTAAAACAAAATAGATCAGGATACACAGACTGTACTGAGATCTATATTTTGTATTGTTTTCCTCTGCAGGTTCTTTGCTAAGTATGAGCTTCCGAATTTAAGAAAAGACAAAATCTCTGAAATACAGATTTGGATCATGCACAATATTGATGGACCTGTCAGGTAAAGAAAATGGATTGTCTCTTATACTTATCAATAGAAATGTATTTTACAACCAAAGTGAAAAACCAATATCATATTAATTCTTCATCCACAGTCTAAACAATTTGCATTTAATTGGTAAGAATTAGCTTTGATATATTTTCTAACTGATGCTGGTTTGGTATGAGCAGTGTAGGATTTCAGTTCAGGAGTCACAGATGACCCAAAAAGGGGCTTGAGCTCATTAGTGAAAAGCATATGACTGGTGACAGGTGAGAATGGTTTACTAGTCCTGAACAGACAGATGGTACAGAGTATTGATTTCTAACTGGTGATGTAGCCTTCTGCCTTCTAGCTTAAGTGTTAGGAAGCTCTTTTCCTCGTCTTCCTCCATCTGAAGAAGGAAGCAGTCTTCCCTTCCGAGTACCTGTTTATATACTTTATTTCTAGGGGCTGGTGGCTCACCCATGTCAAACACATGTTTGATCCTATCTGACTAATTACCAAGGACATGCACCCAAGGTAAGCCCTCCGTCTCTCCAGCACTTTGCCTCGAAGAGATCTTTCAGTTTATCTTGTGCTGGGTGCCATTTGTTAACTCCTGTCAGACACCATTCTCTGTAAGAGGGTACAAGACTGTATCCCATTGACTCTCAGCATGGAAGCCTGTACCAGGAGACCTTGACATGTGATCCTGAGAGCATGATTCCCTTGGCTATTGTCTTTGTTTATCTCTGTCGGTGGCTGTTAAGAACTTTCTTTTGAAGAGAGAGAAAACGAAAAGAAACTAGCTCCTGTCAGGCGATCACAATATTATGCCTGCTAATTCTATAATATTTTTAAAGCTGCATTTCTTACAGTGGATTGTATCAAATTTAACAAATTCCTGCTTTCCCTATTTAAATATTGTATTTAGAAATGATAGGGAAGGAAAATGTGGGGTTAGGTTAGCTGTGTTAATCAGAAACATCATTCAGACGATAGTAAGAAAGGGCATAACTAACAATAAGACAGACACAGAATCCACATGATTGAGACAATGGGTATGAAGGGATCAGTCATACTATTACAGTTATACTACAGATACCAAAGAGTGGAAAGGAGATGAAGGGAATCGTAGGTTGGCAAATGTATGAAGGGAGCATGTAACACAGAACTATAATAAAGTGGGATTTCAACTATCCAAGAGTAAACTGACAGGAGGAGGCATAAAAGGGGAGAAGGAGGTGGAGTATTTACAGTCCATCCACCACTCCTTTCTGATCCTCCTCTCTGTAAAAAGCCCAACAAAAGATGAAGGATTGCTTGACCTAATGGGAAATAAATTAGAATAGCTATGAACAGTAAGTGTGAAAGGTCATGGAGGGAGCGGTGATCATAATATAAGAAGGTTTAAGTTAGTTGTTGAGAGAGATAAAAATAGTATAAAGAGTAAATAGATTTGAGGAAAGTGAACCAATTAAGTATGGTGCGTAGGCTCTTGAAGCTTGAGAGCCAAAGGAGGCACCCTCTCAGCACTTTAAAATACTTGAAATAAAAAAAGACCACAAAATGACTGCAGAAAATGGCCATACCAAAATTGTGGATGCCAACGGCCAGCTAGATGAAAGGCTGCCTGAAAATGTTCCTAGAGCACTGAACACCTCAATCTGACACCAGGGTGCTACCTCTAGGCAGCTGACATGTTCCTGACACCATGGGGAAAATTCCAGTTGGCCTTGTGTCATTGATGTTGTGAAGTGTGTTTGCTAAGATGTATGGTATATTCATTTAAATATATGATTATGTAAATATTTATGTCATCACAGGAAGTGATGCAATGTCCCATAATGCAGCAGCCATCTTAGTTAGTTAGTCTGCACAGTGAACAGCGCATGGAGCAGAAGTGTAAAGAAACCTGCATTAAAGATCTGTGTTCAACCCCTATGCCTACCTTCAGCTTCATTTGTGGCCTAGAAAGAGATAATACAATAATTGGCCTTAATTGGACTCTGAATTATCTTAACAACTTACCCACTGCTTGCTGGCCTGATCCAGCCTCATGGAAGTTGGTCAGGGTCAGATTGGTGCCAGGAAACCAACATGCCAGCTGGTGGCATTCAATTATGCCCCAGCCTGCCTCAGTTCTTGCCCCATATCAGTACCAAAACCTTGGCCATACTGTCTGCCCATTTCACTTGCTTCAGTTTGTGATAAGGGGGTAGAAGTTCAGGGTGATATATCTTGCCCAAGTGTGTATCAGGAAATGAGCACACGCAGCCTGTTTTTCAGTGCACCCTCAGGGCAAAGTATCTCAGTAGAGGTAAGGACTGAACATAGTCTCTATGTTTGGTGTGCAATAGTGACATCCTTTCTTGGACAAGTAACAATTAAATCATTTCTGTTATTCATTGTTAAACTTGTGTTAATATTCTTTCTGATAGAGAATCATGTGGGACTGGCACTGTTAGACAGCTTGAAAATATCCTGCAGAAGCAAGATTTCAGCTACTCTTGCACAGACAACTACAGGTACATGAATTATTACAGTACTGTCAACAGTAGCAGTTTTGTACTACCAGTGAATTTATTCACTTTTAATGAACCAGTTAGTGATAAATGTCATATTAGAAGACTGTATTATGATCCAGTTGACTTAATTGGATCAATTCCTATTTACAGAAATGGTCCTTAAGAGAGGGCAGAAGAGGAGATGGAAGCATAACAGGTAAAAAAAAAATTTGTTCATGGGATGTGGGGATCACTGGCTAAGCCAGCTTTTATTGCCTACCCCTAATTGCCCTGGAGAAGTTGGTGATGAACTACTGCAGTCCATGTGGTGTAGGATCACCCACAGTGCACTTAGGAAGGAAGTTCCAGGATTTCGACCCAGCGACGTTGAAGGAACAATGATAGATTTCTAAGTCAGGATGGTGTGTGGTTTGGAGGGGAACTTGCAGGTGGTGGTGTTCCCATGTATCTGCTGTTCTTGTCCCTTCTAAGTGGTAGACGTCACGGGTTTGGAAGATTCTGTTTCTTAGATCTGCCCAAATCCTGGGGTGAGGCTTATTTGAATAATTGTGGTGGGCGATCTATGCCTGTGAGTCACAGCAGAAGCACCCATAGTGCTATGTTCTCAGATCCCTGAGGTAGCACAGACCTGCTTTGAAGGAGGGAAGCTAGGATCTTAATGAGCTGAAGGAAAAGATAAGTAAAATAACCTTATGTCCCTTCAAGGAACTTTGGGCAACATTGTGAAGGTAATTGTTCCCTCTGGCAGATTTTTCTGGTTCCTTCTAAAATTGTTACCATTGCAAAAGGTCATTTCCTAGCCTTTCCTGGCCCACAGTGGAATTTATGCCCACTCTAATTAGGTGTGTGATCCATTGGATTAAAAGGGGTGCAATGGTTGGAATTTCCAGGGGAAATAGATGTTACCTAGACACCCACTTAAAATGCCGTTAGTACACAAGTGTAGTGGGTGTAATTTATGTCTGTCTCTGGAATTTGTGGGGTAAATTACTTACAATGAAAATCCAGTGTAGCCAGATTGTGCTACCATTCTGTTTGGAACGGAATATCTAGCCAATGCGCTTTAATATTGAACAATTTATTAAAAATTACCTGCTGCAGAATAGATAATTATGACATATGTTTCACAATGATTACATTTTTCCTTAAATGGCATTGTTAATACTTAGAAATAGGAGGTATAATTAGTTCTTTTGTTACAATCCTCATGGGAATCCATAAACCAAATGAATCAAATTTACCGAACAATGCCCAAATGAAGAAACTACCAACCAAGATTTCACTTTTTGTGACTTATACTTTAACATGAATCAGAATCAACATAAATTAGATATAAAATAACAAGCAAATCACAGTTAGTACAAATAATAAATTGCACTTGGAATAGCAGATTCAACCATGAGAGATCTCACAAGTCTTATATTGTAGGCCATCTACTCTGCCTGTACGGCACCAATTTCAGCCACACAGTTCTTCCAAGCAGGCAGAATTCCAGTCCCTTTCCTTCAAAGACTTAGCCGACTGTTCACAGGCAGCAGCTTCCACATAAACAGGGTTCTGCTCATGCATCTTCCATACAATTGTGTACTTCGTTCCAGAACCTTTTCCGTTCCCATCAGTCATGGTAACATGAATCTACCAGAACAATTTTTACCTTTGCATGGTATGACCAATTCTGAACATTCAATCACTTAGAAGTGAAATAAACAGTAACAACTGTCCTAAATGTCATTTCCAACTGTTCAGGAATCCAGCTTCCTGACCAGCTCCTCCCTTACCTCTTTGTCTCTCTACCATGCAGCCTCTGCATTTGAACTGCCTTCTTGTTGAGACTGCTTCCAGGTCAAGGATCACCAGATCACATGGATCAGTATTTCTTATTATCCAGTAATTATAATTGTTCCCTTTATAAGTGATGCAAACTCTTTAAAGTCCTTTTCAAACATTTTTAAAAATAGTTGCAGATTCCCAAAATATTTTAATGTACTTACAAATTTTCCTTACTGTTACTGCTTTTGGGTCAAAGACCATCATACCTTCAAAGATCAAAAGTAACTGTTAAGGAATATTGCAATGTTGGGAGATTGGACTGAAAAGTGACTTCTGGAATTCAGCATCAGCAACTGTAAGCTGATACAGTTTGGTAAAATAAATGACAGAATAGGCTTATTACTCCACAAGGGAAAGGAATTTCAGAGTGCGGGCTCAGAAAACATTAAAAGCAGCAACCCAAGTTGCTGAGGTTCTGAAAAAGCTGACAGAATTTTAACCAAAGGGGTTTAGAACATAAAAGCAAAGTGGTAATGATAAACCTATATAAAACTGGAATATGATCTTAGTTAGAATGCTGTGTGCAGTATTGTTCCCCATACTATGGCAAGTATATTGATCTTTAGAGAGAGTACAATGCAGATTGACCAGAGTGCTACCTGGTATGAGGAAATACAAGCACAAAGAAAGGCTTGAAAAATTGGATCATTTTGTCTTACAACAGTGCAGATAATAGCATGATATAATAGAAATGTTTAAAAATGTGAAAGAATCAGACGAGGTGGATGGTTACAGTTGGGTTTTCAGGGGCTGAGAGTTCAAGAACAAGGGGACATCAAATAAAAGATTAAATGTAAGAGATTTAGAATGGAAGGTAATTTCTTCATGCAAAGAATTGTAAGATTGGAGAGTTCATTTTCAGTGTTCATGAGACAGAAATTAACTCAGCATTCCTGATTATATTGGATAAACGGATGAAGGAAAAGAGGTCGAAAGTATATGGAAACAGGTCAATGTGATTAGAATGGCTTGGGAGGTAAATGCCAACACAGAATGTTTGTGCTGACTGCCCTGTATGTATGTATCTCAATCTAAGCAAATATATTTATAATTGTCCATCTTCAGGACATCCCAAAGTGCTTCATTTTTTGATGTATAATTGGATTTAAGTACACTGGACACAGCAAAAGCTATGGGTCCCAATAACATTCTTTATATATGTTGAAGACCTATGCTTGAACTAGTTGCCACCTGCCTAATTATTCCAATACAACTAGTACAAATGGTCTCTCTAAGCTGCAGGACCACATGGCAGCCCATAACTTGCCACATAAGTTGCACACAAGTCGGCTCCTTTAAGTTACTGCATGTGGATGTTCACACAAAAAAAGTTTCAAGGGGCTGAGCAGCTGAACAACTTGCCCATGTACTTCAAACAATCAGCTGGGGGTATGTTAGCTATAACATGTACCAAACAATGTAGTGGGCCCTATCATCATAGAACAGGATCAACATAACCCAACCAGCTACCACCCTATTAGATTCCTCTCAATCATTTGCACAGTGATGAAAGAAGCATTCTATAGTATTATCAGTTGACACTTTCCAATAACTGCTCACTAATGCCAATTCTGATTCTACGAGAGTGACTCAACTCTTTCTCTCCTTAAAACCTTGATCCAGATCTGGGTACAAGAATTGAATGCTAGTAGAGATGTGAGTATTTTCCCTCAAGGCAGGATTGGGATGAGTATAACACCAGATACTTAGGGGTCAATGGGCATCAATGGAAAGCCTCTCCGGTGACACACAGGAATCTAACTGGAGATGTTGGTGATGTTGGAGACCAAGTATTGCAATTTAGGACAATGTCTACTGATTTCTTCAGGAAATCCTTGGCACAACCATCTCCAGCTACTTCATCAATGACAGTTCCATTTTCATGGGATCAGGATTGATACTGTTAGCTAACTATTCTACACAGTTCAGCTCTATTCATATCTCCTCCAATAATGAAGGAGCACATGACAACCTACAGCAGGACTTGGACAATTTCCAGCCTTGGGTTGACAATTGCAAGATAACATGTGCATCACATAAGTGATGGCTAATTGCCAACTCCAGGAGGAAAAGACCTCATCACCAACCCCATCTTCAATGCACCACTATCACCAAATCTCTCACTATTAGCATACTGGGAGTTTACATTGACAAAAATCTGATTGGACTAGGCATAACAACAACGTGGCTGCACCTGCAGAGCAAAGGCCGGGTGCACTACGACCCACCTCCTGACCCCCTCAAGACCTCTGCATATTTACAAGGTTCAAGCTTAGACCGTAATTGATACCATCCAGGATAGGGCATTTCTCTTCATTGGAGTTCTTGGCACTGGGCTCAATGTTCAATCCCTGATAGGAAAGGGAGTGGAGAGGAAGGAAAAAGAAGAAAGGGAGATTTGAAGAAGATAGAGAATTGGATTTGGACTGATTTTGGAGGGAAGGAATGGGAAATAGGAAGGAATCAAGGGGAGAAAGTGTGGAATGGCGATGTGGGGCGGAGAGAATTATCATCCTTGTTAAAGAGAGACTGGTCCAGTTCCATTTTGGTTCTCAGTGGAGGGGAGTCCCATGTACATACTCAACAGGTGGAGGGTTCCTGAGCAGCTTTCCTCAGTGTATGGGGACGGGAAGTTACCAGGACTGAGTTTCTTGTCAGTGAAACTAGCTCATGACTGCCGCTTTTCTTCTGCTGTGTGAAGACTTGCTCTTGCTCCCAGCTTCACAGTTTGGAAAGTTCATTAGTGGATTCTTATCGGACTTTTCATGGTGGTATTAGATAGTGACAGATGCTAATTTCTATGCTTGATATTTTTACCTAGAAGTTCCCATTAAGTGAGATTTCACTAGTGATCAGGCAGAGACTTGTGATCAAGTTTTCTCAATGCCAATAACTGGTCATGCAGGGATTTTCTTATTTGTTCTGCTGATATACTTTGTTTTGATTTATAGATAGGAATTATATTCAATTGCTATTTTAGGTTCAAATGCATGAAACTTTGAACAAGCAGTTATTGTTGATGGTAGTAAATCAAGGAAAGTTCAGTGCATGGGGGCGTTCACATATTAATTTAACCCCTTTAGACTCTCACTGCACCAGCTACATTTGCAAAACCTATGGAGAGTTGCAGTCTTTTATAAGAACATAAGGGCATAAGAAATAGGGTGTAGGCTATTTGGTCCCTCGAGCCTGCTCCACCATTCAATCATATAATGCATGATCTGCTTGTGTTTCAAATTCCACATTCCCATTTACCCCCGATAGCCTTTGATTCCCTTGCCGAACAAGAATCTATCCACTTCTGCCTTAAAAATATTCAATGACCCCCGCCTCCACCGCCTTCTGAGGCAGAGAGTTCCAAAGCTTCATAACCCTCTGAGAGAAAAAAATTCTCCTCATGTCTGTCCTAAATGGGCGGCCCCTAATTTTAAAACTGTGCCCCCTAGTTCTGGATTCACCCACAAGAGGAAAATCCTTTCCACGTCCACCTGGTTAAGACTGTTCAGGATCTTGTATACTGCAATCAAATCACCCCTCACTCTTCTAAACTCTGGTGGAAACAAGCCCATTCTGTCCAACCTTTCTTCATAAGACAACCTGCTCAGTCCAGATATCAATCTATTAAACCTCTTCTGAACCGCCTCCAACGCATTTACATCCTTCCTTAAATAAAGGGACCAAAACTGCACACTATATTCAAGATGTGGTCTCACCAATGCCCTGTATAACTGAAGCATTAACCCTTACTTTTATGTTCAATTCCCCTCGTAATTAAGGACAGCATTGCATTAGCTTTCTTCATTACTTACTAATTTTTGTGACTCATGCACTAGAACACCTAGATCCCTTTGTACCTTAGAATTCTGCAGTAGTTCTCCATTTAAGTAATACTCTGCACTTTTGTTCTTCCTGCCAAAGTGAACAACTTCACATTTTCCCACATTAAACTCCATTTGCCTGATCTTTGCCCACTCACCTAACCTATCTATATCCACCTGCAAACTCCTCATGCCCTCTTCACAACATACTTTCCTGCCTATCTTTGTGTCATCTGCAAATTTAGTTACCATGTCTTCACTCCCCTCATCTAAGTCATTGATGTAAATTGTAAAATGCTGAGGCCCCAGTACAGACCCCTGTGGGTCTCCACTCATCACATCCTGCCAACCCGAAAAAGACCCGTTTATGCATCCTCTCTGTTTTCTGCCAGTCATCCAATATTCTATTCATGCTAATATGTTACCCCTACACCCTGAGCTTTTATTTTCTGCAAAAACCTTTGATGTGACACCTTATCAAATGCCTTCTGGAAATCCAACACAGTATGTCTACAGGCTCCTCTTTATCCACAGCACAAGTTATTCCTTCAAAGAACTCCAATAAATTGGTTAAACATGATTTCTCTTTCACAAAACCATGCTGACTCTTCCCAATTACCTTGAGTTTCTCTAAGTGCCCAGCCATAACTCCCTTAATGATCGATTCTAACAACTTCCCCACAACAGATGCCAAGCTAACTGGCCTATAGTTTCTTGTTTTCCGCCTCCCTCCCTTCATGATTAGAGGGGCCATACTTGCTACTTTCCAGTCTGATGGAACCTTTCCAGAATCTAGCAAATTTTGGAAAATTAACATCAGCGCAACTACTACATCATTAGCCAGCTCTTTTAAAATGCTAGGATGAACTCCATCAGAACCGCCAGCCCGCAGCTCCATCAGTTTGCTCTGTACCACTTCCCTAATAATTGTAATTTCACAAAGTCCCTCTCTCCCTTTCACCTCCTGATTTACAACTATTACTGGAATGCTTTTTGTACCCTCTATAGTGAACATAGAATCAAAATATTTGTTAATTTCTTCTGCTATTTCTTTATTATCTGCTATTAACTCCCCTGTCACTCTTTAGAGGACCAACACTTACTTTATACCATAAGACATAGGAGCAGAAATTAGGCCATTCGGCCCATCGAGTCTGCTTCGCCATTCAATCATGGCTGATAGGTTTTTCAATCCTATTCTTCCGCCTTCTCCTCGTAACCTTTGATCCACTTACCAATCAAGAACCTATCTATCTCAGTCTTAAATACACTCAATGACCTGGCCTCCACAGCCTTATGTGGCAATGAATTCCATAGATTCACCACTCTCTGGCTAAAGAAGTTTCTCCTAATCTCTGTTCTAAAAGGTCTTCCCTTTACTCTGAGGCTGTGGCTTCGGGTCCTAGTCTCTCCTATTAATGGAAACATCTTCCCCACATCCAATCTATCCAGGCCTTTCAGTATTCTGTAAGTTTCAATCAGATCCCCCCTCATCCTTCTAAACTCCATCGAGTATAGACACAGAGTCCTCAAACGTTCCTCATATGTTAAGCCTTTCATTCCTGGGATCGTTCTCGTGAACCTCCTCTGGACCCTCTCCAGGGCCAAAACATCCTTCCTGAGATACGGGGCCCAAAATTGCTCACAATATTCTAAATGTGGTCTGACCAGAGCCTTATAAAGCCTCAGCAGCACATCCCTACTTTTATATTCTAGTCCTCTTGAAATAAATGCCAACATTGCATTTGCCTTCCCGACTACCGACTCAACCTGCAAGTTAACCATAAGAGAATCCTCGACGAGGACTCCCAAGTCCCTTTGCATTCCAGATTTCTGAATTCTCTCCCCATTTAGAAAATAGTCTATGCCTCTATTCTTCCTACCAAAGTGCATGACCTCACACTTCCCCACGTTATATTCCATCTGCCACTTCTTTGCCCATTCTCCTAACCTGTCCAAATCTTTCTGCAGCCTCCCCGTCTCTTCAATACTACTTGTCCCTCCACCTTTCTTTGTATCATCTGCAAACTTAGCCAGGATGCCCTCAGTTCCTTCATCTAGATCAATAATGTATAAGGTGAAAAGTTGTGGTCCCAACACTGACCCCTGTGGAAATCCACTTGTCACCGGCCGCCATCCTGAGAAGGACCCCATTATCCCCACTCTCTGCCTCCTGCCAGACAGCCAATCTTCTATGCATGCTAGTACCTTGCCTCTAACACCATGAGCTCTTATCTTACTGAGCAGCCTCCTGTACGGCATCTTGTCAAAGGCCTTCTGGAAGTCCAAGTAGATAACATCCATTGGCTCTCCTTTGTCTAAGCTACTCATTACCTCCTCAAAGAATTCTAACAGATTTGTCAGGCATGACCTCCCCTTAATGAAACCACGCTGACTTTGCCCTATTTTATCATGCACTTCCAAGTATTCTGAAATCTCATCCTTAATAATGGACTCTAAAATCTTACCAACAACTGAGGTCAGCCTAATCAGCCTGTAATTTTCAGTCTTTTGTCTCACTCCCTTCTTAAACAGGGGGGTTACATTAGCGATTTTCCAGTCCTCTGGGACCCTCCCTGACTCCAGTGATTCCTGAAAGATCACCACTAACGCCTCCACTATCTCTTCAGCTATCTCCTTCAGAACTCTGGGGTATAATCCATCTGGTCCAGGTGATTTATCCACCTTCAGAGCTTTCAGTTTTCCTAGCACCTTCTCCTTGGTAATGGCCACCATACTCACCTCTGTCCCGACTCTCTTGAACTTTGGGGATGTTAATCGTGTCTTCCACCGTGAAGACTGACGCAAAGTAACTATTCATTTCCTCCGCCATTTCTTTGTTCCCCACTACTACTTCTCCAGCATCATTTTCGACCAGCCCAATGTCCACTTTTGCCTCTCTCTTACCCTTTATATATCCAAAAAAACTCTTGCAATCTTCTTTTATATTACTGGCTAGTTTACCCTCATATTTAATCTTCTCCCTCCTTATTTCTTTTTTAGTTGTCCTCTGTTGGTCTTTGTAGGCTTCCCAATCCCCTGGTTTCCCACTGATCTTCGCCGCATTGTATGCTTTCTGTTTAGCTTTTATGCTGTCCTTGACTTCCCTTGTCAGTCATGGTTACCTCGTCCTTCCTTTAGTATGCTTCTTCCTCCTAGGGATGAATTTTTGCTGTGTCTCCCAAATTACTCCCAGAAACTCCTGCCATTGCTGTTCCACTGTCTTTCCTGCTAGGCTCATCTCCCAGTCAATTCTGGCCAGCTCCTCCCTCATGCCTCTGTAGTTGCATTTATTCAACTATAATACCATTACATCTGATTCCAGCTTTTTCCTCCCAAATTGCAGGGTAAATCCTATCATATTATGGTACTTCCTCCTAAGGGTTCCTTCACCTTAAGCTCCCTTATCAAATCTGCCTCATTACACATCACTAAATCTAGAATTGCCTGTTCCATAGTGGGCTCCACCACTAGCTGCTCCAAAAAGCCATCTCGTAGACATTCTACAAATTCCTTTTCTTGGGATCCACTACCAACCTGATTTTCCCAGTCTACCTGCATATTGAAATCCCCCATGATCACTGTAACCTTGCCTTTCTTACACGCCTTTTCTATCTCCTGGTGTATCTTGTGCCCCACACCCTGACTACTGTTCGGAGGCCTGTACATAATCCCATTATGGTTTTTTTACCTTTGCGTTTCCTCAACTCTACCCACACAGATTCTATATCATCTGACCCTACGTCATTTCTTGCTATCGATTTAATTTCATTTCTTACTAGCAAAGCAACACCACGCCCTCTGCCAACCTGCCTATCTTTTCGATCGGATGTATATCCTTGGATATTTAGTTCCCAGTCCTGATCCCCTTGCAGCCATGTCTCCGTGATGCCCACCACATTATACCTGCCAATTTCAACCTGTGCCACAAGCTCATTTACCTTGTTTCGTATACTGCGTGCATTCATATACAACACCTTCAGTCCTGTATTTCCCATCCCCTTTCTTATTATCGTCCCTTTATCTGATGTGCTTGAAGTTAGATTCCCATCCCTTTCCAAACACACTGTCCTATTTTGTGTTCTGGAGACTTTAACAGCCTCTCCTGGGCTCTCCTTTCTTTTCAGTTTTTTCATAATTTTCCATGAAGCTGAATCCAACGGCCCCCACACCCCACCACCCCAACATGCTAACCTGCTGCTTTGTTTCCCATGAGTCATACTTCTTGGAGTTTTACCCTTCCCTCCCCCCCCCCACTTTCTAGTTTGAAATCCTGTTGACCACCTTATTTACCCTTTTCGCTATAACATTGGTCCCAGATTGGTTCAGGTGGAGACCATCCCAACAGTACAGATCCCTCCTGTTCCAATACTGATGCCAGTGCCCCACGAAATGGAACCCCTCTTTCCCTCACCACTCCTTTAGTCATGTGTTTACTTCCCTTATTCTCGCGTCCCTATGCCAATTTGCATGTGGCTTGGGTAGTAATTCGGAGATTATAACCCTTGAGGACCTGTTCTTTAATTTAGTTCCTAGTTCCTGATAATCCCCAAACAGGTCCTCTTTCCTAATCTTACTTATGTTATTTGTCCTGACGTGGACCACAACAACTGGATCCTCCCCCTCCCTCTCCAATATCCTTTCAAGCTGGTCAAAGGTGTCCCTCACCCTGGCACCGGGCAGGCAACATACCATGCAGGACTCTCAATCCTGCTTACAAAGGATGCTATCAATTTCTTTAATTATAGAATCCCCTACAACTACCACTTGTATTTTTGCTCCACCCTCTTGAATGGCCTCCTGTGTCACGGTGGCCTTTTTAAATACCTATCGAATCTCTTGCTATCCATTTTACATTTCTAGCTAGCTTCCTCTCATACTCTAATTTATTTCTCCTGATTAACCTTTTAGTCATTCCCTGCTGTTGTTAATAATCTGACCAATCATCTGTCCTGCCATTCATCTTTGTGCAGTTATATGCGTTTTCCTTACTTTCGATGCTTTTCTTAACATCTTTAGTTATCCACGGATATGGGGTCCTCCTCTTAAAATTTTTCTTTATAGTAGGGATATACTTACTCTGAATGTTCTGAAATATCCCCTAAGTGTTTTCCATTGCTTCTCTCTTGATCTATCCTCTAGCCTAGTATCAAAGTTCACTTCAGCTAACTCAGTTTTCACGCCCACATAGCTGCCCACATAGTTTAAAATATTAATCTTAGACCCACTCTTCTTCCTTTCAAACTGGATGTAAAATTCAATCTATTGTGGTCACTTTACCCTGAGGTCATTAATTAATCCTGTCACATTACACACTACTCTGTCTAGTATAGTCTTCCCTCTGGTTGGTTCCAGAACATGGTGCTCTAAGAAACTATCTCAAAAGCATTCTATGAATTCCTCATCCAGGCTACTACTGCCAATCACCATAGCGCAACTGGAGCCTGAATCTGTTTCAGAATCTAACCTGACATTAGAATTAAACAGAGGCAGTCTTCCTGGTGGAGGGAATCTCACTACACTTTACTTTGGGGTCTGTGAAGGTCTTTGGCCTTAAATTAAATCCTAAGTTTAGCATTAAAGTGATGTGATTTTGGCATTGCAATGATGCTAAACTTGAGTACTGTGAATGCTGTTTACTATTCAGCCTATCAGAGTCTATTTGCAGAAAACTGTAGGCTGCCTGGTGAACCCTGATGCCTTCCTTGAAGGTCCGGGCATGTTGTGTTGTTATAATGATAAAAAGGCACCAATCACTTGTAATCAATTAGGCAAACACACCGTGGGCTCACGTATGAAGACTAGGCTTATGAGAACAGATATACATGGATGTAAAGCTTGAAGACATCAAAGCTGTGCTGTATTCTGCTCACAGGCAAAAGTGAAACTAAAACTGGATAGCATGACACACTTCCCTTTTAGTGAGGTCATGCTGCTATCCCATAAAGGCATGTTATAACATCGGGAAGGGAATGTCCTCCTAATTTGACTAATCCTGGTTTGAGTTACACTGGCATCAGTGTCAGAGATTCTGGAGTCATCTTTGGTTTTAACTTGTTCATCTGATCACTCACCACTCCATCATGCATGTCAACCTGAAGTGTGGAGGATGAGGCCAGGAAAGAATGGTCAAGTCATAGATATGACCAAACTCATGGAATGGAAGGCTCCTTTCTGAGTTGGCTCTAATGGTATTATGTGGAATCAATTTCCTGGCATTAACCTGATCGTTGTGAGCATTAGCACAAAACTTCCCTCAATTCAGCACTAACTAATTCTCTCATTCACAAATGTCCATGTGGAATTCAGAAAACAATTACAGTGAGACAGTAAGTTTATTGAGGACAGAGGGACAAATTAGGGGAAGTTTTTGTTTTAAACCAGTGGGGTTATATCTCATCTTAATGCTGCCACTGCTGCCCAAAATGAAAGAAATTGATCTCTACATAAAATAGCAACCCATGTTTGAGAACTGGAGCTGTGGCTGTCATTGGTGCCAGTTAACATTTGATGTAATGACAGTTCTCTGTTTAGCAGAAATGGAAGAACAATGTGTCCTTGAGTTTTGATGGATTTGATGATTTCTCAACAAAGAATCTGAGATAATAAAGTAAATGTATTTTAAATGATGACAAAACATTCCCTTTATCTCGGTGTTCACCTTAATCAAACATTAGAATGGATAGGGAATTAACTGAAGCTTCAGTAGCTGCTGCATTCCCTCTTATGCTAAACAATTCCCTTTTAGTCGGCAACCTCCAGAGCAAATGTAAATACGTTTACCTGAGGGTAGCTTGTTTGAGTGGTGAGGTACCTCACACACTAGCCTGGATTTTACCAGCCTTCTTGGCATGGACTGAGAGGGGTGGGATGGGGACCTTAGAATGGCAAGGGAAGGCAGAAAGTGGAGTGCCTATCGCTTTGCCACCATTACGGCCTTTGCCAGTGTTAGGTTGGGGGTGTTGCGGGTGGACTTTAGCACCCAGAGGCCAACTGAGGCACTTACATGGCCATTTAAGGGCTTCTTCCCGTCACCACTGGCATTTTACCAGTGGCACTAAGCCCTCCGCCTTATTAAAGTAATATTCAGTGCTCATCTTTTCTGTAGCCTTAGCAATCTTATATCCCTCCATTAGATTGCTTCCTTTCCAGGTTCAAATGCCCAAGCATATCCAGTCTTGATCATAACTCCGAACCCTGAGTCTGAGGATCAGTTCCGAGGCTCTGTCTTCACTGCCTCCAATGTACAATTGCCTCTCTTGTTTCTTTGTGCCAGAACTGGACTCAATATTCGAGGTGTGGCCTGATCAGAGAATTGTACAGTTTATCACTACCTCCCTGGCTTTTTTCTACTGGAAGGGATTTAGAGCAGAAGAAAGGACAAAGCTGCAAGGCTGTGGAATTAACTTGCAGAAGTAGGGTTTGAGACAGAAACTATACAAACAATCAAGATGAGATTGGAAAAAGCTATTGACGGAATATGGAAACAGAGTGGATAAATGTAATGAGGGATATTTGGTCCTGTGAAGGATGAGCACTGACTTATCCTTCTGGCTGGACCTTCCATTGGAATCTGTTTTTAAACCTAACAATAGCCTTTCTGGTGTAACCAACACCAATGTAGGATAATCCAGGCTTACCTGGAATACAACTAGTTTGAATTTTAGTAACACATCCACTTTTTAACTTTTTTCTACAAAATGAAAAACTACATTATAAGATTAGGAAATTCTATTTCGCCATGCTCACTGTAGTTATTTCCACAATGTAGTCACTAGAATGGAGAGGAAGGCACCAATGAGCAGATTCCCAGATCAGACACTCCAGTGACACTTGAAGCAGTGCTATTTGGCTAAGTGCTTATGTGACCCTGCAGTCCGAGTTTTCCAGTTGTTTAATGGATGGAAGATCAAGGTTTGCAAGCCCAAATTTTCCCAACCTGTGTCTCTGCAAATGCCACAATCTCATCAATAAATATCTGATCCTGGAATCACATCCCAGTGAATTTTCTAACAGGTTTTTTTCACTTTTTCTTTCATATACAGAGTTATTCGCCACTTGCAATGCGTGGACTTCCCAGACAAACCAGCCTGCAGTTGTATTTAGTCAGAAGATCATTCTTTTTAATCAGATGGATACCTTGATTTCATTTCACCTAATTTCTCTGAGAGCTGATGTTTAATCACTTGTAGTATTGTGCATGTTTGGCATTAGTAAAATTCTGCAAAAAAAAAGTGTTGCCAAATTCCTTTCAGATCAAAACGATTTTTATTTAAATGTGAACTCAGCATCCCACACTCTCCGTCAGGAGCTGTGCTTTTGACAGCATTGCCGATTCTGAGATATGTACTCTTTTAAAGTTTTGCTGGGATTGTAAGATCATTGAAGATGTAGATTAGTCTTGAACAAAAGAAGTCTAAAAATTGAATGAAAAGAAAAATGACCTTGCCCCACCGATTGCTTTCTTCCATCCTTCTCCAGCAAGCATTCAGTTGGCTTCTGTGGACTTCTCTGTTAACCAAATTTGCCCTCCTAAAGCCTGTTAACACACTCCTCATTGTTTGCCAAACCTCCTACTTTTGTGTCCTCAGCAAAACAGTCTCATTGTTGTAGGTCCATATCTCACAAAGTAGGGCAGTGTGAGTCAATGTCCATAGAAGTAAAACCCTCAGACTACTTCCAGGAGTGACTAGTAACTTTAAACTCAAGAAGGTGTGTAAGGAAGACCCATATTTGTAACATAAACAGAAAATGCTGAAGATGCTCAGCATATCAAGTAGCATCTATGGGGAGATGCGGACTGGCCTGTTGTTTTCAGGTTTTTATTTTAGGTTTACAGTGTCTGTAGTGTACTTCCCTCACCACAGCCTGTTCATGCTGTACTATGTTTACAGGTTTATTAACTCAACAATCTTACACTATATATGTTGCCATCTCCTCTAACAGCAATTACTGACATGTAGAACTCCAAAACCCCTTTCTCCATTTTAACAGGTGCTACCAGCTGATCTACTGCGTCAACTGTCTGGCATGGCCTGAGAAACGACCCTCATGCACCACAGACCTCCAGTCCTGGCCGGCCAGAGTATGCAGGATCAGGGCTGAGTCAGGATGCCACTTCTTTGCCAGGAACCCACACATGTATGAGGGCATCTTAGATTCTTATGAAAGAACAGCAATAGGAAATGTGGGGCAGCATCTTACAGACTTAGCCCCTGGCACAATGCTGGGACCATTTTTGGGTCCAAAACCTGATCCCTGGATTAGCGGGTCTCCTGTTTGTTTTTTATTGCGGTGAGCCATTTAAAAATCTCCAGGCTCCCCAACCATTTGGAGAGTACAGGCAGCTGATGTGGCCATTTTGTCAGGGGAGGGATTTCTGTTTAAATGGCTACAAGATTTTTCAGAAAAGCTCAACAACATTTTTCAGTATCCACTGGAATGGAAAGGAAACCAGGGAAGGCTGCTTCCAGACCTCTCACTCTTATCTGGAGGTGGAGCTGAGGGTCTGCACTGAGTTGCACTCTCCTAATGACAAGAGGAGGAGGAGGACAGCCTCTTAATTCACGTTGTCATGGGTTGAAGTGGCCGAGGAAGTGAGCAGCAGCAGTGTGCCTGGAGACAATGCACACGGAAGGTTCAGGAACTCGAGAAGGCATTAAGGTAAGTGCTGTAACACTTACAGTTGGCAAGCCTCTGACTTTCCCAGTATTCCACTGCACAGCAGTCCTCTGATCAACACATCTAGCAGCTCCACTCATCCCTTGCTTTCCAGACTCCTCACATCCCCACCTCAGCAGTCAACACTCATACCCATATCCTATTACCCTTTCCCACCCATGACTCACAGTGACCCTCCACAAATGGTGTCATCCCCTCTTCTGCACACATTATTATCAGCAATCACACCTTGCAGGAGGAGAAAGCACACATCATGGCAAGAGGCAGAGGTACAGCATGGGAACAGGTGGGAGTGGGCCTCCAGTGACAGACGCCTTGTCGGGCATGGGCAATGCTTGCCCACCTGGTTCACCAGGAAGGAGGTCTTTCACCATGAGATTGCAGATGTCAGCAGTGATCTGCCATGAGACCCAGAGCTTCCTGAGGCACCGGTGCTCAGACATGTGGAGGGAACTGATCCCAGCCTGTAGACCCTGTGTTGGGAGACTCACACCCTTCCAGCTGGATGGTGGCATCAATCCCATCTGCCTTGTGGAAGGGACATGCGGCTGAGAAGAAGGCACTGCTGCTGGTGTTGATGCTGCTGGAACAGTCGGCAATGATGAGCCCCCTCCCCTTGACCCAGAGCAGAGTTGAAGGTGGAGCTGCATATACTGCTACATGCTGCTATGAAGGCTGGAAGCAGAGAAGCACAGAAGTAGGTGGGTGAATTGTTGTCAGGAGAAGTGCCTTCCAAATATTTGACAATCATCTGTTAAGCAGTGATAACACTTTGACAGAAGGAGTGCTTTGACAATGGCTGGAGCTTCCTGATATAACTGAATAAAAACTTTCTAGTTCAATGAGGAAATTCTTCCCACTTTGCATTGGCCTTCTCCAATCTACTGGGTTGCAGACTCAGTGAGGGATTTCTCCCCTGTCTGGAAAGAGGGTATAACAAAGACTTGCATTTCTTTGACACTTTTCATGACCATCAAATGTTTCAAAG
Source organism: Carcharodon carcharias (assembly GCF_017639515.1). Classification (NCBI taxonomy): domain Eukaryota; kingdom Metazoa; phylum Chordata; class Chondrichthyes; order Lamniformes; family Lamnidae; genus Carcharodon; species Carcharodon carcharias. The sequence goes on from NC_054467.1 coordinate 113,836,498, forward strand.
TGCTTTACAGTCAATGATGTACTTTTTGAAGCGTAGTCAGTATTGTAATGTAAGAAGTGTAGCAGCTAATTTACACTCATCAAAGTCCCATGAATAGCAACGTGATAATAACCAGATAATCTGTTTTTTTTATGATGTTGATTGATGGATCAATATTGGCCAGGACATCAGGGATAACTCCCTTGCCCTGCTTCAAAATAGTGTCATGGGATCTTTTAAATCCAACTGGGCAGGAAGATGGGGCTGAGTTAATGTCTCACCCAAAAGACAGCACCTTTGACAGTGTAGTGCTCTCTTGGTACCGCATTGGAGGGTCAGCTGTGCTTTATTATGCGCAAATCCTGGAATGGGATTTAACCTAGAACCTTGTGATTCATAGGCGTGTGTGCTATAATCCATGGGGAAGTGATGATGTAGTGGTATTGTCGCTGGGCTAGAATTCCAAAGACCCAGGGTAATGCTCTGGGGACCTGGGGCAGAGTATTGCACTCACTGGGCGGGCATGTACCCAACCCGAACGAGCATAAAATGACGTGCGATAATATCGGGTGAGCGTCCTGACATCATGCACTCATGCAATATTTCGGTTGGCGGGTACATGTAGGAGTAGGCAGCACAGACAGGATGAGGTTTCGACCAGTGTTTAAAAAAGAAATTTAAAACTTTTCAAACTCATCTCTAACAGAGTCACATGTTTTTAATTTCTTTATTTTTTATTTTAAAATCTTCAGCTCCCTGAGGCAGCTCTTTGCCACAGGAACCTTTTACTGCTCGCACCCATGCACATGCACGACCTTCCATGCTCGCACTCCTCCGGCCCCCACCCCCCCCTCACCCACCCCCGGCAGTGCTGAGCGCTGCAGCGTTCGAGGCCCAAATGTGGGCGGCAGTCCATTTCACGGCTCCTCCCGTTCTCCCCCGTCGAGCCCACCCGACGACTGGGAATTCCTGGCCCTGGGTTTAAATCCTGCCATGGAATTTGAATTCAATAAAAATAAGGAATTAAAAGCCAAACGATGACCATGAAACCATTGTTGATTGTGTAAAAACCCATCTGGTCCATTAATGTTCTTGAGGGAAGGAAATCTGCCATCATTAACCAACCTACATGTGATTCCAGATCCACAGCAATGTGGTTGACTCTTAAATGCCCTCTGAAACCTAGCTGTATCAAACTGCTACAAAGCCTCAAAAAAGGAATGAAACTGGCCTGACCACCCAACATTGACCTAGGCACCAGAAACAACGACGGCAAACTCAGCCCCGTCAACCCTGCTGTGGCTACAAGAGCAGGTCAAAGACTAGGAATCGTGCAATGAGTAACTCACCTCCTGACTCTGCAAAGCCTGTCCACCATCTACAAGGCACAAGTCAGGAGTGTGATGAAATACTCCCGACTTGCCTGGATGAGTGCAACTCTCACAACGCTCAAGAAACTTGACATTGACCAGGCCAAAGTAACCTGCTTGATTGGCACCACATCTAAAACATTCACCCCCTCCACCATCGATGCACAGTAGCAGCAGTGTACACCATGGAATTCACTAAAGCTCCTTAAACTGCACCTTCCAAACCCATGGACACTGCCATCTAGAAGGTCAATGGCTGAAGATACACAGGAACACCACCACCTGGAAAGTTCTCTCCTAGTCACTCAACAACCTAACTTGGAAATATAAAACCGTTCCTTCACTGTTGCTGAGTCAAAATCCTGGAACTTCCTCCCTAATTGCACGGGTGTACCTAGACCATATGGACTGCAGAGGTTCATGAAGGTAGCTCATCACCACCTTCTCAAGGGCAACCAGGGATGGGCAATAAATGCTGGCCCAGCCAGCAAAGGCCACATCCATGAATGAATACAAAATAAATGTGCAAAATTATTCTTAATTACCTTCTTAAGTCCTTCAGTTGGCTTCCTGCCTTAGTCACAGGCTTTTCTGACTTCACATTCAACCCATTCCTTGGAATGACAAAAGGAAGGGTCAGGGGAGTGGGAAGATAGCTGACCTGGTAAAATTCAACATGTGGTGTCAGATGCTCACATAGAGAGGGACCACCATCTCCATCCTCTCCTCCTCTGTCTCAGGAGACAAATTAAAACTTTGTGGCAGAAGGAACGCAGGGGTCAAGGAAATCTCTAGAAGCCTTTCCCCTTGGGCATGTTCCTCAGACATCAGAGGCCATGTTTGGAGCAGAGATCCGGTATTTTGAAGTCTCTGTCTGGCTTTCTATGTTCATCAAGCCTTTAATGCTTGAATTCATTTCGCATGTACCCAGAGAGCTGGAGGGCTTTTGGGCTCAATGTGCTCAGCTGTGAGAATGGAATTTAATTTTAAAAATATTTTTGGGGAATATTGTGTTATTCTGTAAAGAAGGCTGTGTGTCTATGTGTGTGTGCATGTGTGTGTGTGTGTAAATGATTTAATTCAGCTGGGGAAGGTTACTAGAAGACGTGTTGTCTGGGAAGTTTAAAACATGAAAGATAGAGGCATTAGGGTTAAGGTGAATAGGTTGGATCTAACATTTGCATTACTGAACAAGTTGAGAGTTCATTTGAATATCAAAGGAAAGTCAGAGGTGACAGGAACCTGCAGGAGTTCCACAGGTAAACAGAAGATGGTATATGACATTTTGTTGACTCAGAAGCAGAGACAAAATAGAAACATCAAAAACTGTATATTTGAAAGGATTTAAGTTTCAAAGAGGTATGAAAACAATGGGACTTGAGATGAAAGGGCAAAAAAGGTATTTTAGAGTTACTGTGGAAAGCTTAGGAGTAGCTGTTGGCTAGTAGCAGTTGAGCTGTTAACTGAGGCTGTGGCCTCTTGGCTGGATGAGGAAGTTCTCATGGAAACAGCTCTAGGCTGGGAGAAGGTGTAGTTTGAATCAGCCATCCAGTCAAGCCAGAAAATTCTTGGTCTGCAGAAAGCAGTTTCATTCTGAAGTCTTGGATTTCCACAGAAGAGTGGGAGAGAGCTTAAGAGGCCATGTGGTATGCCTCTATTAAAGTTATAGCAGTTTGCCTTGGGTAATATTACTGGGTTTTTATAGCTAAACATCTATTAGGTAGTGTTCCCTGGAAGGGTGTCTTTTGGGGGAATGTTTTATAAGACTAATTTTAACTGTGATTACCTTTTCTTTTATTTTTGATAATAAAACTTTTACTTCTAATTTTTAAAATCCCAGAAGTGTTACTGGACTTCTTGTGTTGAGAACAGCACATTTTTTTCTAATTTTCAGAATTTAAAAAAAGGGTATGTCCTGTAAGCCAAGTTTCCCTCTGGGATTTGGTTTGAACAGCAATTAACATCTGTGGTCATAACACTGCACAAATTAAGCAAAGTAATCAGTTTAAGTATAAAACAAATATTTTGCTTCAGTGGTTCACAAATTTGCACCAAAAAGATTAAACGTGCCCACACCTGGAATGCCTAAATAATTTTCTGCTTATGCCTGTAAATCAGTATGAGAATTTTAACCACTGTATTTCTGGAAGAAGAGAATGACGACAATGATCTTTTTAGCGGGCATTGATATATATATAAGCATAGGGAAGAAAGGTTCATAATTTCTGATTCTATGTGCTCAGTAATCAGCGTGACCAACCATCCCTTATTTTATACTTTTTCCCCATATTTGAGACCACCATCCCAGGCTGTATTGCACGTTTTTCCGCAATTTGGCCGTTTAACTCTTGCACACGTGCAGTGCCTGCTTTCCTCCTGTTTCTGTGCTTTCACAGCTCTGGCAGCATGCCATCACCTCCATCCTTCCGCTCCACTCTCACAGATCTGGCAGCAGCACTCGCCACCATGCCCCCAACCCGACCTTCCACTTCCACAAGTCTAGCAGCCACATCCTCCCACTGCCCTAACAGACTCCCATGGCAGAGTGTTCCTCAAACTTCTCCATGAGAGCTGGTCACCCTACCAATGACAGTTCAAAAAGGGGTTCATACAATGAATTATTACAAAAGTATCTGTTGTGAGTTGTGTTCTTCTATCTTGACTCTAGGCGTGGGATTTGGTTCTTAGACAGACTGCATCTGGTATCTGCTTTACACTTGTTTATTAGCACTACATCTAAACAGGTTACAGAGTAGGCACTTGGCTGCCAGGCATGATTCCAACCTCTCTCTTGATCCTAGCACATGACTGACTAGTGTCACTGGTTCATCATCAGCTATGTCATATATTAGCATATCCCACTTTAACCCTTTACACTACACCTCCCCACCAACCCCCCACCGCACCCCCTCCCCACCCCCCCCCACCCCCAAGTATACCATTCTACTTTTTAAAAACAACATGAAACTATAGGTGGAATTTTCTGTGCCTGGAGTTGGGTATGTTTGACAGCATGAACGGACAATATGGCAAGAAGGCCAAAAATTGAACATGACTTTGTAAAACCAGTTTGCAATCGAGCACTTCGCCCATCAATGGTGGGTCATTGTCGGGCATCAACCTCTTTGTAATTCATCTGCGCATCATTATAAACCTATCCCACTGGAATCATCCCCCCACACTGGATCACCTGCCCACACCATGGGAAAACACACTTGCTGCAGAACACGTCTTGACAAGTGTGACATGCAGAGGTTGGGACTTACCATCAGGACCTCACGGACATCCAAGGAGCAGAAGATGCTGGAACCGGACAGTAACAGGGCTCTAGAGGAATGTCCATGGCATGCTGGGTGGATTCTCATGGACATGGCTCCACTGCAAAGTGGCTCATAGAAGTTGGAAAATCTCCGTTGAGGGTCTGCTCACAACGGATGATGGTCGAGTGGGTGGAGAGGAAGGTCCAGCTTTGTTTGGGAGAGGAAGATACACTGGGGTGGAGGAGGAAGGCCTAGGATCGACTGGGAGAGGAAGGTCTGCCAGGGGTGGGATGGATTTTGGATGGGGAGAACGAAGGTGTCGGGGGCGTGAGGTTGTGGGAGAGGGAACGAAGGCATTGGGAAGGTTGGGAGGGGGAAAAATATGTGTCGTGGGGGGGTGAGGCTGGGTAATGGGGAGAAGACAGCAACTGGGGAAATAGGTGTAAGGGAGGAGGAATGTGTAAGGGAAGGAGTTCGGAGGGGGATGAAGTGCAGAGAGAGAAAGAAGTCCTGGTGGGAGGAAGGAGTCTGCAGAGGGGAAGGGGTAATTGTGGCAGAAAAAGTAAGGATGGAGGAAGGAATCAGGTAGGGGGAAGGACTAAGAGAGGGGAGGCCAAGGTGTTGGGGAGTGGGCTGGGGGGTGGGAAGCAGTTCTGAGGGGGGGGATGGGTAGGTCTGGGGGGAGGGGGCAAGGATTTGTAAGAAGGTGAAAAAGTTCCAAGAGAGGAAGGAGTCCGAAGGGGAGGGATGTCCAGGTGAACGTGTAAGAGAGGGCTTTGCTGACTCCATGACTACCTCCTGGGTAGCGAACTGAGAGTGGGATGGTAAGAGGGAATGGTGAGAATGACCGAGGGCAGAGTGAGGCAATAGGGTGGGAGGGTGAGGTTGCAATGGTATTGGAAGAAGAGGCGCTGAGAGAGGTTGGTGGGGACGCGGAGGCAGACACGGACCCTGGGAGGAGGAGAACAGGGAGGTTATTGTGGATGAGGGTGGGATTTTCAGGGAGGAAGGGAAAATGCACGTTTACTTGGACATCCCCAAAAGAAAAGGTTTGTCGCTGGTAGGTCACGCAAGGGAGGTGGAAGGTAATGCCAAGGGAGTCGATAGTGATGGAGGAAAGGAAATGGGTGACTGGGGTGGGCAAAGGACAGAGGGCATGAAGAGAAATGTTAGACGCACCATGCTTGCTAAATCAAAAGCGGAAGAGTTGTGGTGGGAGAGAACAGGTGCTGCATGGGAGTGTGATCAGTGGGTGGGTGGAGATGCAGGTCAACTCAGATGGACAACTGAAAGTGAACCCCAGCAAGCAGCATTGAAAATGCTCAGGACATTGAGATGAGTGTGATGTGGGAAGAACCCACATGCATGGGAGAGTGCTTGCACGCAGCTCCAAAAGATCCTGCCACAAACACACTTCTTATTCCAGAATCACTTGTGGGATGGCTGCATGCATCTGGGGGTGCCATTGGGGGTGGGAGGGTGGTGGAGCCTGTCAATGAAGCTGAAAGATAGGATTACACATTATTCAGTGAAAGTGGATATATTTTCAGCTTGTAAGGTGACAAAATGTGTTCACCTTTGCAATCACCTGTGATCAGAATTTCTTCACTTTTGAATGCCTTAGACTTCTAGGTGCTGCCCTGACATCCACAGCAGGGGTGGAGACAGCCTGTTCAATGGTTGGTCCTGTTGCCTCTGATGACTTCGAGGTAGGTCCTCTGGAGAGCCGAAGCCTTGGGGGCCCCAGCTTGCTTTGTCTGTCCTCCTGTTGGCCAGCTGCTCACTCTGCAGTGACAGAGGATGAGGTTGAGGGGCTCACAGGCAAAGAGAATCCGGAGGGAGTGGACAGCCTCAGAGATTCCTGAGTGGATGACCCAGGGGTGTTCAGCTGCCGTCCGTCCTCCCTTCAGGTGCCTGAGGGCCCCGACCTGACTCATTGAGAAGAAGGGGCACCTGAAGGGATGTCGAGATGCTCCATTTCCCTCTCCCATTGCCACTGTAGGAATTCACCCATGGCTACTGCGGTGGAGTGCAGGTCTGTGCATATCTCCGCATTCTGCTGGACCAGGATCTCCATGGCATCTGCCATCCTTCCCATGGAGGCCTCTATACATGCATATGTTGGCACCACTGCATCAGAGAGCAGGTAGATGCACTCCTCCTACTTGTGTGCTGCTCTGCTGAGGGCTTCCAATAACTGCACAATGCTCCCCCCTCCTTCTGCTGACTCTCCATAATGAGTTGGAAGGCTGAATCCAGAGCCTCATCATCTGGCTCAGACCTCACAGATGCCTCTTCACCAGCAGTCCTCTCTGCCTCCTCCTGCTGCAGAAATATGTCCGTGTGGTGACCACCAAATTGTGAACCTGAGCCTGCTCTGGATCTAGGTCCCACCAAGGTGTGTGTCTTTGCACTGGTGCAGGGTGTGGGTAAGCGCTGTGATGGGTCTTCCAGGCAGCTTATTTCCAGCTCCTCAATGGAGGAGATGCCCTCTTGGCTGGAGGTGAAGATCTGGATGGAGCTGAGGGACTGGCTGGCTGAGGGTGTTGGTCACTTGCCAGAGCTCCCTGTGAAACAAAGTAGAGATGATTAGTAATAAAAACAAAAAAACTGCGGATGCTGGAAATCCAAAACAAAAACAAAAACAGAATTACCTGGAAAAACTCAGCAGGTCTGGCAGCATCGGCGGAGAAGAAAAGAGTTGACGTTTCGAGTCCTCATCACCCTTCGACAGAACTTGAGTTGGAGTCCAAGAAAGAGTTGAAATATAAGCTGGTTTAAGGTGTGTGTGTGGGGGCGGGGGGGCGGAGAGAGAGAGAGAGGTGGATTGGGGGTGTGGTTGTAGGGACAAACAAGCAGTGATAGAAGCAGATCATCAAAAGATGTCAACACCAATAATACAAAAGAACACATAGGTGTTAAAGTTAAAGTTGGTGATATTATCTAAATGAATGTGCTAATTAAGAATGGACATGTCTGTCCTTGGCTTGCTGCATTGTTCCAGTGAAGCCCAACGCAAACTGGAGGAACAACACCTCATCTTCCGACTAGGCACTTTACAGCTATCCGGACTGAATATTGAATTCAACAACTTTAGGTCGTGATCTCCCTCCTCCATCCCCACCCCCTTTCTGTTTCCCCCTTCCTTTTCCTTTTTTTTCCAATAAATTATATAGATGTTCCTTTTCCCACCTATTTCCATTATAAAAAGAGAAAAAGAAAAAAAAAAATTATTTATTTATTTATTTATTTTTTACATCTTTTATGCTCTCCCCACCCCCACTAGAGCTATACCTTGAGTGCCCTACCATCCATTCTTAATTAGCACATTCGTTTAGATAATATCACCAACTTTAACTTTAACACCTATGTGTTCTTTTGTATTATTGGTGTTGACATCTTTTGATGATCTGCTTCTATCACTGCTTGTTTGTCCCTACAACCACATCCCCACTCCACCTCTCTCTCTCTCTCTCTCTCTCCGCCCCCCACACACACACCTTAAACCAGCTCATATTTCAACTCTTTCTTGGACTCGAACTCAAGTTCTGTCGAAGGGTGATGAGGACTCGAAACGTCAACTCTTTTCTTCTCCGCTGATGCTGCCAGACCTGCTGAGTTTTTCCAGGTAATTCTAGAGATGATTAGTGCATGTCAGCAGAGTCAAAAGCAAGAGCGAGAGTACTCACATTTGCGTTGAAAGAGGGATGATGTGGTACAGGGTCCTCACAAAGATGTTCGCTGTTGACATCACTGTTGCCGCAGGCACAGTCCACAACCTCAGCAGTCAGCGCGATGGCACACTCCTCAAAGTGAGTGAGGCGCCCAATGTGGGCCACTCCTCTCCTAGTCTGGGACTTCTCCCTGCTGTTGTGAGCAGACTTTTCCTGCATGAAAACATATATAATGTGAGCTGGACGCGTGACACAACATGGAAGGTTTGTGTGGTGAGTGGAGCCATGGACGGGATGAGGACACGAGCTCAAAAGGGTATGAGCCCGATGGAGATGTGAGATTGGCGTGAGCATTAGCATGTTGTCCACTGCGGTGAGATCCCTGTGGATATGTGATGGGTTTTTGGGTGTGTGTGTTGAGAGTGATGAGACCATTCATCCTCTTTTGGTATTGGGTGGCAGTATTCTTTTGCAGGGCATTGGTGCTGACCATCGTTGCCACTGCTTCTCGTGCTGGATTAGTGACCTTGCTTGCTGGTCTTCACCCAGAGTGGAGGTAGAGGACATCAAGGTGGGCCTCCACGGAGTCTGAGAGGCACTTGAGGGACGCGTTATTAAAGCAGGCGCTGCAGTTTTTTTTGCTTTTGGGACCATGTCTTCCATGCTACTGTCCTGGGCTGGAAGCACTGAGAAGTGTGAGCACAGCTGCACTTTAAATATGGCGCAGTTAGATGATGGTGTGGCATGTGAATGAGAGCCCGCCCGCCATTGAAACAGCCTGTTTCCTGAGGATGCATAATTAATGAGGCGGAGTTGAGATGTTACGGCATGAAAAGCCGCCATTGCGGCCAATGGGTAAAATGTCCTTTTTCCTGCCTTCCGCCACACTTAGTGCAAATCTGGGACGATTGCACCCTATGTATTTAACCATTTACATTGTATTTCTGTAAATCCCTTTTTACAACTACAGATTCCAGCCACTCCAACGCCTACTCTTCCCCTCCCCAAGTCCCAGTCCTGAGGGATTCAATCTCCCCCTGTATTCTCAGCTCTTAGGGAAGATGGGGTGGACACATGAGGGCTTTCTTCTGAATCTGGTAGGAGATTATCATCTGCAGAATAGGACAACACTTCAGCAGCATTGTTGGGAAGCAGAGTGTAGGCTGCAGGATGACAAAGACAATGGAAATTTTTCAATGAAATTCTGAACCTAGACAAAACTGAAGAGAAGAGAATCGAGCTTTGGACCTTCTGGGACTAGGAGAGAAGAATTCAGGACACTTTGAAGAATTTACTGCTCCTTCGAAGGACTCTGAGAAGAAGTTTCTGAGGAGGAATGATTTTCAACTTCAGGGAAGTCATATCAGTTGCTGCTGTTATCAAAGACTGAGAGAGCAGTGAAGATCTGAGACTGCTAAGAATTTGGACAACAAAGGAAAAAATGGACCAAATTCTTGTAAGACTGTCAGGAAAATAAGAAGAGATGATTTTCCAATGATTTTCCTGGAGGACCGTCTATATTCAGTAGGCAGTGGTAGGAGAGCCACACTTCTCTCTATACGAGGCTGCTCCATCTGTGCAATGGAAAGAATTGTTGAGGACATGGAGCCAAGACAGCATCATCTTTTGTAATGAGATGAATTTCCTGTAGACAATTAACTCAGAGACAAGATGTTGTACAAGATTCTGCAGCTTCAGAAATGCAAAATATTCCGCCACAGCTTCTGCACTGACCTTAAACTCTGAAGTGAAGAAGTCTTTCATCCAAGACTGAAGCATGGGTGACTTTCACCCTTGAAAAGTACCAGGTCTTTGGCAGTGTGACCCTCTGTGGACATGGACCTGGACTCAGGCAAGGCATTCTCTGTGGATGACTCTTCATGAACAACAGGAGATAAAGTAGACAATATATCTGTAGATTCAGTGGAACTGAACTAAATGCTGTTCAGCCCCTAAAAGCACAGCTACTTCTTCTATAAAGACGACAGAGACTTTATCTGCTGCACCTAACAATGGGAAAGACAAATCATTCTCTAGGTCCTCAACCTCCAAGAAATCACTCAGTGCTGCAAAGGATTCTTCCTCATTACCCCGTAGGAAGCATCAATTCAGGTCCAGCAGGTCTTCATGAGGATGGCCACCATCTGCTGCAGTGCCTTTAGTATCCTCCACCTCTGGCCTAAATTCTTGATTAACTGAGAGATTCATAACTTCCATTCCTAACATGGATCTAGTGGATGGTGTCTTTATGGAAGAAAGCAACTGTTGATTCTATAAACTTCCTCTGCTTCTAAAGGCTGAAATTCCACTGCTTCTAAATAATGTTGCATGAAAGACAATGAGTCGTTTGAATGATAGACATTAGCTGCTTTGTCTATGATTCCTAGAAGTATGCCATCCTCGCCATTCAACAGGATGTAGGTTTATTATGAGAGAGAGAATCGACAATCTGTTACCCCTTGTAACTAAAAGCAACAAAAACTCTGCCTTCAATTAGGAGATCAATGCTGCCTGGATCTTGTAACTTGTGTCTGATAGATGAAGGGTCATCGGCTGAAGCTAGTTGAGGTCCTCTACTAATGTGTTAACAGCCACTCCAGTATTAATTTTAAAATTAGTATTGAAGCCTTGGGGCAGAATTTACAGGTCAGTGGGCAGCTGCATGCCCAACCTGCTCAAGTGTAAAATAGTCTGTGATGACATCGGGCGAGCGCCCCAACGTCATCCCGCGCTAGTGCAATATTTCAGTCAGCGGGCAAGTGCAAAGGTCAGAAGTGCGCCCGCTGGCAGTTAAGAGGCCAATTAAGCCCATTAAAGTTGTAATTGTCTTGGATTTTTCATGATCCTTCCAATCTTGGTTGGCAGATGGGCGAATCGGCCAGGCAACCTTTATATTTTTCATCAAACCTCATCCAAGGGCGGGATGAGCTTTCCGTTATTAAATTTAAAAAATAAATATCTACGGACAGAATTTTTATAACGTGTATGTTCAGGTGACTGTGATTATTAGACATTTTTGTTCTGATTTTAAAATCATTATTTAATAATTTGGGGGTAGAACCTTTGGCTTGATGAGTGGGGACAGGGCTCGCTTACCAAGGTGTTAAATGATGCGCGGTGATGTCGGGCATGCATCCCGACGTCACCACACATCATTTAGATTTTTAGTTCGGCGGGTGCGCAGCTGAGTTGGCTGTGCATCTGCTCAACTGTCAAAGGCTTATTAAGGCTATTTAAAAAGCCAATAAAGCAATTAGCTGAGCTGTCCATCCTTAAGGTTGGCAGGCAGGTGAAGAGCACAAGCGGCCTTTGCATTTTTCATGGAACCTCATCCACAGGTGGGATGAAGTTTCAAATAGTGACCCAGCGGCCTCTTTAAATGAAGGCCTGGCAGCCTTTGCATGGTTGCTCACAATGACCAGGAGAAGAACACAGCAGAGGGGTAATGTGCAGCACGTAAGTTCGGAGGGTAGGCCAGCTGGGCAGGCCAGGCTGGAGGATATGTCAGCGGGGCCGTGTGCCCTTTATTTCTCCGATGAGTGCCTGGCCTCCCTCCTGGAGCAATGCAGTGGGAGCTCCTGATTCCAAGGGATGGGAGGCGGAGGCCTCCTCACCTGACTAAACGTGCATGGGAGGAGGTGGCCGAGAGTGTGTGCTCCCATGATGTGGTGGGGTGCACATGGATCCAGTGCCGTAAAAGATTCAATGACCTCCTGCGCTCGGGAATGGTGAGTACCAAGTTGGCTAAGGTCACTTAATGAAAGCGTCACCCTTTCCCCCCAGCCACCCCCCACCGCAACTCTGAGTTCAGTAACGGCATTGAATCCTTCACGGCATGTATCCCTTGCTGGGTGTGACAGCAGAGATTGCCCATGCCTAGAGGGTTGAGCTAGGATGGGTTCTGCACCCGCAGCAGTGTGACACTGACACCCAGAGTATAGAATGGGGGTGAAAGTCAAGTGTCTGCACCTAGGCAGAGTGCTGGAACTGGGAAGCATGTCAAAGTCAGGGTGCTAACATATTGGGAGGAGAGCTTCCAGGTGGCGGGGCACCGATCCATCTGCTGGTCTTTGCACTCCACATGCTTGTGCCTCCTTGCTTAGCAAAGTTACACCTTGTGGTGCCACATGTGAAGGAGGCAGGATTTGGGCAAAGGGGGGTCATCCCAGCTTCTTTGCACAAGTGTGCAGCAGCTGCAGGGTGACGAAGAACTGAAGCCCTGCAATGTTCCACCCTGGTTGGGGTGACAGGGATGCGATGGGAATCCAGGTACAGGCTGGACTCATCAATGCTCTTCTCTCCTTTCCATGAGAAGACTACGCACAATTCTGCACAGCAGGTGCGGTCTGGTGACCCTGACACCTTTTGAGCAGCAGGCCATGGATCTGGAGAAGCACCATTGCCCCAGGTCTACTGGTGGCGGTGAGGCTGGGGTGCCATGGGGAGGTATGTTTGATGAGCACATCATGTGTGTCCCAAAAGCCATGGCACTGCTGAATGCTCAGTGATTGAAGTTAGCAACATGGGTTGACCATTGATTATGGAAGGATGAGCGCACAATGATCCAGGGGTGTAGCATGCAAATTGACATTATCTGCACTGTAACTAATCAAATGTCCTTGTTCTTCCTTTCAGCATTACCGGAGCAGGGCCGGGAGGAGGAGGCAGTGGGGCCATCTCTCACCCCGAGGGCCCAGAGGAAACCAACTCACCAGCATCACACATCTCTGCCAGGCAGGCACCAGCGCAGATACGAGCACCTCGGTGGGGATAGGATCATCGGCTAGTGTCCCAGGGCACAGCGGTGAGGGCACTTCACACTCGCTTGAGGTGTGGGCAGAGACAGAGAGTGCCTGGTTCCACTTGCAGAAGTAAGGAATCACCCTGAGGCATGGCAGCATGTCAAAATTTATTGAGGGAACAAATGTTCCCTTCATAAACCAAAAAAAAACGGTGTTGGGCATCACACCAAGTCTTCAATAAACTACTATGGGCCAACAAAAAAGCACTAGTGAGAAACCCGTGGTGTGCTTAAGGTGCCTTAAATTTATGCTTACTGGTGCTACAACTTTGTGGTGTCCCCTTGCTGGGACTGGCGTCTGAGACAGACCGCTCACTGTGCTGTCCTGTTGGCCTCGATGACCTTGGCGGCCATCCTCTGGTCTGTGGAGCCTTTGATGGACCTGCCTGGGAGGGAGCAGCTAGTTTCACAGCTGGCTTCTCCCCTGTCGCCACAGCCTCATCGGATGCCACAGCCACTGGCAGAGGGGCAGAGGAGCTGCTGTCCTCCTCTGGAGCACCCTGAGAGGAGCCAGCAGAGATGACAGGCAGCTGCTGCACTGACATGAGGTCGCTTCTGACCTCCCTGCTTATTGTGGATGGATGGGCACTGAGCTGGGACAATTGGTGCCCAGGCCATCTCCCACACTGGCACTGACCAGCTGAGGTCAATGCCTTTGTGAGGGCTTGCTGGTCTGAGCACATCCCCAGGAAGACCTGATTGTTCGCCTGAATGATCCTCTCCACAAGAGTCGCCACTCTCTCCTTGGAGGAAGCATGGCACTCAGCTAGGCAGACACCAGCGCAGATACTAGCACTTCGGTGGGAGTTAGATCATTGGCTAGTGTCCTGGCACATGGAGGTGAGGGCACTTCACACTCGCTTGAGGTGCGGGCAGAGACAGAGATTACCCAGGGTGCCGGCAGCCAGAGGACTGCTTGGGACCAGACACATGCTCGGTCGATGGCTGATGATGTGCCTCTGGAGTCATCCGTGAGGCAGCAAATGCTGGAAGTGCAGCAGGGTGTGTGGGAGGATCTGGCGGAGATACATGAGGCAATGTGTGGCATGGTGGCTGTGCTTGAGGAGTCCACGTGGAGCAACACCGATGCATTGAGCCTCGTAGCTGAGTGCCATGCTTCCTCCAAGGAGAGAGTGGCGACTCTTGTGGAGAGGCTCATCCAGGAGAACAATCAGGTCTTCCTGGGGATGCGCTTGGACCAGCAAGCCCTCACATCGGCATTGACCTCAGCTGGTCAGTGCCAGTGTGGGAGATGGTCTGGGCACCAAGTGTCCCAGCTCGGTGCCCATCCATCCACAGTGAGCAGGGAGGTCTGAAGCGACCTCTCGTCAGTACAGCAGCTGACTGTCTTCTCTGTTGGCTCCTCTCAGGGTGCTCCAGAGGAGGACAGCAGCTCCTCTGCCCCTCTGCCAGTGGCCGTGGCATCCGATGAGGCTGCGGCGACAGGGGAGAAGCCAGCTGTGAAACTAGCTGCTCCCTCCCAGGCAGGTCCATCAAAGGCTCCACAGACCGGAGGAGGCCGCCAAGGTCATCGAGGCCAACAGGACAGCACAGTGAGCGGTCTGTCTCAGACGCCAGTCCCAGCAAGGGGACACCACAAAGATGTAGCTCCGGTAAGCATAAATTTAAGGCACATTAGGCACACCACTGGTTTCTCACTAGTGCTTTTTTGTTGGCCCATAGTAGTTTATTGAAGACTTGGTGTGATGCCCAACACCGTTTATTTTTTTGTTTTATGAAGTTACATTTATTCCCTCAATAAATTTTGACATGCTGCCATGCCTCAGGGTGATTCCTTACTTCTGCAAATGGACTGGAACCCAATATGTTATGAGTGAGTTGCTTGACATTGAGCTTTATTGGCAAGGACTTTAGTTAATGTTACTATCCAGGCAGATTTAGCACTCACATATTGAGTATGGAGCCTGCAGCCCTGTTGAAGGTCCATATGTGCTGTGCTAGCTGAAGGTTCATTGGATTAAAGCCTCCCGGATGCCCCTGCCTCCCTGAAGTATGTCGAGGTCAGTGTCTACCCTCTCAGCATTCTCCTGTGCGTGCTCATCCTCATACTCACTGCTGGACTCATTGTATGTAGCCAAAGCAACTGCGTCTATGTCTTCCTCTTCCACTGCATCCCCCCCTTTCCAGTGCCAGATTGTGGAGAGCGCAGCATGCAACTACTATTAGCAACACACAATCTGGGGGGTATTGCAGTGTGCCCCCTGAGCGGTCCAGGCACCAGGCATTGGAAGTGCATCTTGAGAAGACCAATGGATCTCTCCGCCACAGCCCATGTGGAGGCATGGCTCCTATTGTACCACTGCTCAGCTTCTGTTCTTGGATGGCGGAGAGGTGTTATGAGCCGCCTTCTGAGGGGATAGCCCTTGTCACCCAGCAGCCATCCATCAAGCTGCACTGGAGCACTGAAGAACCCCGGCACCTGGGAATGTCTGAGGATGTAGGTATCGTGGGAGCTGCCTGCGTACCTTGCACAGACTTGTAGAATCAGCATCCTGTGATCACACACTATCTGCACGTTCATGGAGTGGAAGCCCTTCCTGTTGACGAAGGCACTGGGCTCAACTGCTGGTGCTTTGATGGTCACATATGTACAGTCAATTGTACCCTGGACATGGGAGAAGCCAGCAATGGCCACGAAGCTTCTGGCTCACTGTGTCTGGCTTGCCTGGTCCCAAGTGGATGAAAGCCAATACACACCTGTGCAGAGCATCTGTAACCTGCTTGACACAAGCGTGGACAGCTGATTGGGAGACATCA
Source organism: Carcharodon carcharias (assembly GCF_017639515.1). Lineage (NCBI taxonomy): Eukaryota > Metazoa > Chordata > Chondrichthyes > Lamniformes > Lamnidae > Carcharodon > Carcharodon carcharias. The sequence goes on from NC_054467.1 coordinate 113,852,360, forward strand.
GAAAGATCACCCACTGGCCCCTGGAAGGAGCCAGAGGCATTGAAGTTGAGGGCAGCTGTGACCTTTAGTGCCACTGGCATGGGGCGTCCACCAACACAGTTTGCAGAGATTTCAGGGCCAATCATCTGACAGATAGAGCTGACTGTCTCCCTTGAGAGACAGAGCCTCCTTTGCCACTGCACCTTAGACATATTGAGGTAGCTGCTTCACTGCCTGTAAACCCTGCAGCAGGATAGTGGCGTCTTCAATGGCCCCTTCCGCCTTGGGCTTCCTGTTGGCCCTGCGCCCCTTTTGCCTGTGCCTCTCTTTCCAAAGGTGGATCCCATAGAGTCTGAATGTGGACTCCTGCCCCCTCCCCCTTCTAGCTCTCCCTTCCTCCTCAGAGGAGGTGCCTCCAATGGAGAACACAAGTCCCATTCCCAGGGTAATGGAAGGCTTCCTGAAAGCTGCAGAACCCTAAAATGATCTTTACTGTAGAGTCCTGACCTGTAGGCTTTTCCTCCTGTCCAAGCAGCTGGTATGAATTTTGAAGTATTCCTGCTCACACAGTTAAGTGTCAATAACTTCCATACTTAAATACCTGTCAGATAATATTCGCGACCCCATTCACCCCTCTTATCCCACCTGTGGATGAGGTTTATACAAATGTCTCCTACCCGCCTGCCCGTTGCGCACGTGCGACGTCCTGAAGATCACACAGGTCCCGAAAAATAGCCGTCAGTTGGTGCCTCAAGGGCCTTAAGTACATGATTAATTAATAGTGGGCGCACATCCCATCCAAGAACATTGCGCGCCCGCCCACCTAAATATCATGATGGTGCGCGGCGCCGGGTCGCTCGCCCGACGTCACCATGCGTCATTTTACTCGTCAGCATGCGGCCCACCCCTGCACACCAACGGGACAATTCTGGCCATGGTCTCCGCATTTAGAATGCTCCTTAAAACCAACTGCTTTGTCAAAGTATTTAGTCAGCTGTCCTTTGGCTTGGTACAAATTCTCATCTGACTGCCTTTCCTGGCTCCCATGGTAACTGATATTGTTAAAATTCTCTGTTCTCAGGTGTTGCCCTCTCTTTCAAATCTACTGTAATCTCTCCTCAAAAACAAATGTTAACACTTTAGTCCTTGCAAATTACCGCCTTATCTCCAGCCTCCTTTTCCTCTCCAAAATCCATGAGTGTGATATTGCCTCCCAAATCCATGTCCATCTGTCCTGGAAAAGTATGTTTAACTCCATCCAATGAGGTTTCCGCTCCATCACTGTATTAACATGGCTCTTATCAAATTCACAAGTGACATCCTATGTGACTGTGACAAAGGTAAACTTTCCTTCCTCATCCTTCTCAGTCTGTCTGCAGCCTTTGACACAGCTTACCACACCATCCTCCTCCAACAACTCTGTCATCTAGCTGAATGAGACTGAGCTCAACTGGTTTCACTTTTATCTAGCCTGTTGTAGCCAGAGAATCACTGGCAATGACTTCTCTCTCCACTCCCACACCGCTACCACTGGTGTCACATTAGGTTCTATACTTGCCCCCCCCACCCCCCCCACCATTTTCATCTACATTACTGCCTCACGTTGACATTATGTGAAAACACAGAACCAGTTTTCACATGTATCCTGACATCACCTTTAGCAACCCTCCACTCTCTCTAAATATTCATACTGCTTGACTGACACCCAGCGCTGGATAAACAAAAATTTTCTCTAATTAAATATTGGAAAGACTGAAACTATTGTCTTTGGCTCCCCACACAGACTCGGTTCCATAGCCATGAACTCCATTCCTCTCACTGGCAACTGTCTGAAGCTGAACCAGCCTGTTTGTAACCTTGTTGTTATTTTTGACCTCAAGATGAGTTTCCAACATATTTCCATTAAATCACTTAAGCCCACTTATTTCCACCTCTATAATGTTGCTGACTCCATCCCTGCATCAGCACATCTGCTGCTGAATGCCTCATCCATTCCTTTGTACCTCTAGACTATTCCATCACATTCCTGGGCCGGCCTCCCACATTCTACCCCCATAAACTTTAGATCGTCTAAAACCTCTCTGTCTGTTTCCTAATTCGTGTCAAGACCTGTTCATCTGTCACCCCTGTGCTCATTGACCTACAATGGTTCCTGATTAACCAATGCCCCTATTTTAAAATTCTCAGCTTTTTTTTCAAATTCCTTCACACCCTCGCCCATCCCTACCTAAGTAATCTCCTCCAGCCTTTTAGGATGTAAATGTGTTAGAAGCAGTTTAGAGAAGGTTTACCAGACTAATACCCGGAATCGGTGGGTTGTTTTATGAGGAAAGGTAGGACAGACTAGGCTTGTATCCGCTGGAGTTTAGAAGAGTAAGAGGCAACTTGATTGAAACATATAAGATCCTGAGGGGTCTTGACAGGGTCGATGCGGAGATGATGTTTCCCCTTGTTGGAGAATCTAGAACTAGGTGTCACTGTTTAAAAATAAGGGGTTGCCATTTAAGACAGCGATGAAAAGAATTTTTTTCTCTGAGTGTACAGGGCTTTTGGAATTCCCTTCCTCAAAAAGGCAGTGGAAGCAGAGCTTTTGGATGTTTTCAAGGCAGAGATGGATAGAATCTCGATAAACAAGGAGGTGAAGGGTTACCTGGGTAGGCAGGAGGTTACAATCAGATCAACCATGATCTTATTGACTGGCGGAGCAGGCTCAAAGGGTGGAGTGGTGTCTTCCTGCTCCTAGTTTGTATGCTTGTATGACATCTGAACTCATCTACTTCTGGCTCTTGAACATTCCCAAGAATAATTGCTCCATCAATATTAGTCATGCCTCCTGCTGCCTTGGCCTTAAGCTTTAGAATTCTCACCCTAAACCTTTCCACCTTTCTACATCTGTTTTCTCTTTTAAGAAATTTCTTAAAACCTACCTCTTTGACCAAGGGCTATTCTTAAGGACAATTAGGGATGGACAATAAGTGCTGCCCTAGCCAGCGGAGCCTGCACCCCATGAATGAATATAAAAGGATAATTTTGTCCTTTGCCATATTTCCTTGTGTGGCTTTGTTTCACATATACTCATGTGAAGTGCCTCAGAACATTTTACTATGTAAAAGATTATATAAAAATTCAAGTTGTTGTTATATTTTCAAAATGCCTAAAAGCTGAGCAGCGAAGAAAATGTGGTAAAACTGCCAAGAAGTGTGAGAGCGCAATCCTTGGGAGGACTGTCCAGTGTCCTTTTCATCTAAGAATGAAAAGCAAGGTCAGGGCCTGAATTTTCTGGTCAGTGTGTGGGGGCGGTCCCCACTCACAGGTTGGGAGTGCGTCCTGACATCACCGCGTGTCATTCTGATCCTCACTTCACTGGGTTTGTGGCTGACTCCACTGAAGACTGCCGAATTGTCAAAGGCCTATTAAGGCCATTACTAAACTAATTGAAGTACTTGTCTGGGCTGCCCGTCCAACCTTAAGGTTGGCAGGCAGGTGAAGAGTGTAGGCATGCACGAAAGAATGTAGGCCCCCACTCTCCTTCCTCCCCTCACCTGCACGGGTAGCGCTCAGCACTTCTGGGTGCGCATCGTGCTGGGCGGGCCTTAATTGGCCCACCCACGCAAAATGGCAGCGTGCAGCCGATCATGGGCAGTGATCGGCCATGCGCCCACCTGTGCCCACTCCCGAACTGCCCGTCTGACAGGGAGAAAATTCTCCCCCAGGAATGTGAATCCAAAAAGGGAGACATAAAACGGGCAACACAAGCGAGACACACAAAAGCTGAAAACCAAGGTAAAAAGTGTACCCAGGTGTAGGGTAATAATAGCAAGAGGTTTGAGGGTTTAAAGCAATGTTCAAACTATACTAGGGCACAGCCTGCTAACAGGAGTGGAATAATGAGAGCTCAGGATCAAGAGTGAGACTGAGAGCAGTTTAAAACTGAGATCTGTGTTAGGAAATTTTCAGAGTACCTTGAGTACAGGGAATAGCATGCTTGGAAAAAGCAGGAATGCTTTCTGAGTGCCCTCAATACGAGATGCACAATACTTAAAAAAGAACCTAAGTACAGATAGACTTATGCCCAGAAAGCCTGAGCCCTTAACATAGCAAAGGTTCAGAGAAGCCTTAAAACTATGAAGGGCTTTGACAGATTAATGTCACTGGCAAAATTTGTGTGTTTTCTTAGTGTTTGTGATCAATGTGTTTTGCATGTGAGGTCTGCGTATTTTCTTACCTTCAGAGTGATTGTCCGAATTTAAATAATTCCAACAGCAAGCTTTTTTGTGAGTTTTTAAAAATAAAGAAGGTTATTTATTATCCCACCCTTGCCATGGAGGTTTAAAACATGATATCTCACACACACACTATCACTCAAACGAAGTTGAAATACAGATGAAGAGAAAAAGAATATGATTGCAAAGTATAATTGTCTCAGTCTCTTTTTTGTGGCATGCCTGTAGTTTGTTAGATGAGTTGAAGCTTTTGCTTAAAGATCTTGTAATCAGGAGATTCTCAGTAAGCTGCAAGGCTCCTTGCTTTTGAATTTCCAGGAGGTTGGTTCTCAGGTAAACTCGAAATTTGAACAGTTTGGGAAGTGTCCTTCTTCCACTTTCAATGTATTTCAACACATTCAGCACGTTCACTTTCAACACATACTGTGTTGTCATGTGACACTTTGAAATTCATCTTGTCTAGCTTGGATGGAGGGCCATTATAATACAATGGAGGATTGAAGGAATCCCTTTCATATTCGTCTAACCCACGATTTTTGATGTTTCTTTTGGTCTATGGTGAAACAGAAAGATGAACCAGCTGGAATGCTAATTTTCTGTTTTTGACGGTCCATCCTTAAACAAATGGATGAGCGAATATCCTGGCTGGCTGTGAATGGCCATACTCAATATGATATTTGCTTGAGACTTAGAACTGCCTGGCTCACGTGATTTTCACAAAGTTCACCTGATTTTCAGTGGACATTTTAACAGGCTGTTTGTGTCCAAAATTTGAAAAGTATTGTCTGAAAGTTCATAATGTACTAGAACATGAGAGTAAATAAGTAAACTGTTTCCAGTGCAGGAGGGTTGATAAGCGAAGGTAATTATGGAAAAAACATGTCATGGAATGTTATGATTTGGAAGAACTGCCTGAAAAGGTGATGGAACCAGATTCAATAATAACTTCCAAAAGGGAATTGGACATATAACTGAAAAAGAACGTGGGAAATAGGAGCAGGAGTAGGCCATTCAGTTCCTCAAGCCAGCTCCACCATTCAACTAGATCATGGCTAATCTCCTACCTCAATTCCACTTTCCCACACTAACCCTAGATCCCTTGATATATTTAATAATTAGAAATCTATAAATATCTGTCTTGAACAAACTCAATGGCCAAAATTTTCCACTCCCGTTAGCGACAGGCATCATGGTGTGAGTGGACAAAAGGTGAGAAGGCCAAAAATTAATTTTATGCAGTCATGAAACCAGTTTGAAATTGTTCGATCTGCCTGCCAATGGCAGGATGCGGGAACTTAACTTTAATGTATTTGCATCTCATTGTCCCTGCATGTCAAAATCATCTCCCCTACATGAAGTTTACCTCCCATGTCAGTGTGACTTCAGAACGGCGTGACTGCCTTTAAAAGGTATGCACATGGCGAGCTGATCTTCGAGGAGATATCGAAGGCAAACGCTCACGAGGATTGCTCGTAGGACATCAAGGAAAAGGCGCCATGCATTCGGCGGGGGTGGGGGGTGGCGGGGGGTTGTTGGGGGGGTGGGGGCAGTACAGGCAAGTCACTTTTTCCCAGCTGGCTTTCAGTACAGTGCCGGGGCAAGGGTTCCAGTGTGGATGAGGCTGGGGGTGGAGGGGGGTGCAAGGCAGCACAAGCTGATGGAGGGACACAAGCACATGCTGGGGGTGATGGTGGGGAAGAGGGATGGAGAATGAGGGAAGCAACCACGCACTTGGAAAAGCCTGTCAAAACTGAGCATTCTGCTGCAGCTGAGACCGTTCAGCAGCTGCTCCACTGACATGCTTGGAGTTGGGCCTCTGTGCTTTCCTGCTCACTCAAGCAATGCAAAAGTGTGAAAGTGCCACCAAACGCTCCAGAACCTTTCACCCCTAGGACATAGGCTGCAAATTAGCATGTATTTTAGGGGGCAGCAGAACAATTGGACATTCGGGCAAATTGCAGAATCACATTGCGAAAAGAGGCCATGGCACAGTCACTGGTGGAAGGGCTGACAGCCCCTTGCAATGTCTTTATTTAGTTTGGACCAGTATCCCTCCCAGTTCAAGCTAACAGTGCAGCCTTGCAGTGTGGGTTCAGAGAATGCCTGCAACTGAGCTGAGAGCACAGTATGCAGTCCAATGGGCCAAGCTGCCGCCAATCAATCAGGTGGAGTGAGGTGGAGGTGGGTAGGTTTCGGACAGCCATGAGGCACACTACACACTGGCCATCCAAGTGGTGGCCAGCATTCTCCAGCATGCATGAAGGGGCCTTCAGACTTAACCAAGAGAGTTCCTTAGGACACATGCTAATCCACGTGTCTCTCTCTCTCTCTCTCTGTTTGATCCAGCAGGAGGAAAACATCAAATCATGGAGCCTGGTGATTTAGCGGTATGACTCATGGCTCACAGAGACCAGAGAAGAAGGATAAGAGTGTGACGGAGGTGCCTGGCTCCCCAATGGGAGGAGCACCTCCCTCAAGATGAAGATGTGGCAGGGCCTGCTGCGCACGAAGCTGAAGACCCACTTCAAGCCATCGTTCATAGGCGCCTTGCTAGATCCAGGGTTGACGGCACTTGTCATTCCTGCCAATGACTGAGAACCAGTATTGCTGAAGACTGCGCAAGTCTACAGAACTGGTCGGTCACATATGCCATCTGCTGCAGGATTTGGTGCTACGGGGACATGGAGGGATCCACTGCCAGTGGCCGTGAAAGTGACTGCGGCACTCAATATTTAAGCCAATGGCTCCTTCCAGAGCTCCACAGGTGACCTCTGTGTGGGATCTCGCATGACTCCACCCACAAGTGTATCCAGGTACTCACAGATGCCATCTTCAAAAAGGCACAGGTGCATTTCAACCAAGGCAGAAACAAAAACGCTGGGATTTGCAGCAATCTCTGGTTTTCCACAGGATGCAGGGTGCCATTGACTGCACTCTTGTGGTGCTTAGATCTCCATGGCAACATGCAATCAACTATGTCAACGACAAGGGCTTTCACTCATTGAATTTTCAGCTGGTCTGCGACAAACACAAACGCATCCTTGCAGGTCTGTGCATGGTTCCCATGGAGTGTCCACGACTCCTATATCCTCAGTAGGTCTCAGATTCCTGACATCTTCCAGGATCCAAAGAGGCTGCAGGGATGGTTCCTCAAGGACAAGGGTTACTCATAGAGGCCGTGGCTGATGACACCCATGCGATGGCCTCAGACTGCAGCAGAGCGATGGTATAACAAGGCTCATGCTGCAACTTGGACTTTGATGGAGCAAACGATAGGCATATTGAAAATGAGTTTCTGGTGCTTCAACAGGTCTGGTGGAGCACTGCAACACAGTCCACCGAGGGTGTTGGGCATCATCATAGCTTGCTGCACGCTCCATAACCTGGTGCTGCAACAGGGAGAGTATCAGACTAAAGAGGGAATGGAAGACCTGCACGTCTTCTTTGATGAGGATGACATCAAAGGGGATGACGGTGAAGTCCTCGGAGGTGAGGATGCCGGCATTTAGGCCATTGCACTGGCCAGTTAAGGATGCCCTAATAGCTGCAAAATTCATGGAGGATGATGAGAGATGCAGTGAGGGCAGTCCTGACATCCTCACCTTGCATCTGTGAACATTTAACTCCTGTGCGGCTGATGGTACACATACCCTCAGTGCTGAGGCTTATGTCATGGAGATGCAGTGGAGATCCTAATAGTCGCTAGATTTCGGGAGGTTGATGATGAAATGCAGTGAGGACACTCCATAGATCTTCACATTGCCTCTATGAATGTCTGACTCCTGAGGACAGCTCACTATCATGGAGACGCAGCCATGAAACTTTAAATGCACCTGATCCTTTCTCAGCCTTCAGCACCCATCATCTTCAGGAGCACACGTGGTCACAGATGTAGAAAAGATGGGGGCAAGTCCCACCTTAAAGGTTCTGAGAGCACACAGAGAGAATTACAGAACTCTGTGACGCCTGCCCACTATATTCTGGCAGAAATGACACGCACCATCAAGGTGCAGACATCACCGATGTGTCCAGGGAATGTGAAGCTGGGCCATCATTTTGCTCGGCAGGTTACACACTGCACAGGGAAGAGGCCCTGGACTGAGCCACCTGCCTTTATCTTGTGCAGGAACCAAGGTTTCACATCTGAATGACATGAACACTGCTCATTAGAACAAGGAGCCATAGACAGGGAGACATTCTTGGGAGTTTATTTACAATAATCAACATTATGTTCAAGTGATTAACACCCATGATTAGGCTGTGCAACCACATCTTCTTAACTTTCCTAACCCAGTCACTACTTCTTGGTGCTCCCCCCAGCCACAGCAGAGGTGGAGGCAGCCTGCTCACTGCCACAACCTGTTGGCGGGCATCCTCTGGAGAACCAAGACCTGGAGGGACCTGGCCTGCTTTGCATATCCTGCTGTGGGCCAGGTGCACCCTCCTCAGCTTGTGGAATTGGAGATGATGGGGTCACAGGAAGAGGGCATTTGGATCTGCTGGACACTCACAGAGTCACCTGGGTGGATGGCCATGGGTTGTCGAGCTGCTGATCCTCCTCCCTATGGGTTCCCAATGGCCTCTGGCTGACCCCTTGAGGAGAAGGGGAAGCTGAAGTGAGGTCGGGCTGCCCTGCACCCTCCCTTGTTGACACTGTTGGAAGCCAACTATGGCATCAGCGAAGGAGTTCAGCCCACACAGCAGTGCAAGGCCGATGTCCTGGACCAAAGTCTCCATGGTGGCCGCCATTCTGCCAGTGTTGACCTTGTTGCATTGGCATGCCAGCGCTATTACCTCAGCCTGAGGGTAGACAGACTCCTCCTTCATCCCTTGCAGTCTGATGAGTCCAGTAGACACCCCTTCCTGATGTTCCCATGTTTGTCTTTGCAGCTCCACCAACTGATTGAGGACCAAGTCTAGAACCTCATTATCTAACTCAGACTCAACTGATTCCTGGCCTCCAGCTGTCCTCCAAGCACCAGTAACCTCGGATCTCCCTGCTCACCAGATTGTGCTCCCGAGGTTGCTCTACATCTAGGTTCCACCGAGGTGTGTGTCACTGCGCTGGTGGAGGGTGTGGGTGAGCGCCATGATGGGTCTTTAACAATGCTGCCCTCAGGGTCCTCATCCAAGGTGCTCTCGGCACTGGGGTCGGGGTCAAGGACGTGTCAGTTGTGCCTAGGAAAGTGGAGATTATTAGTGCTTGGCAGCTGTGTTGAGCACAGGACAGTGGACTGAGAGTAATGTTGAGAAAAGGATGACCAGGTGCAGGACCCTGACATGAGTGTTTGCTGCCGACCTCACCATTGCCACAATAACAATCCAAGTCCTCTCTGGCCAGCTCCAATGCACAACTCTCAAATGGAGAGAGGACCTTGATGACCAGCACTCCACCCCCAGCCTGGGACCTCTCCCATTGGTTGTACACAATCTTGTCTAGCATAAAGATGGGTGGAGACAGTATGACCAAGACCCAAGCCAGGCCAAATGAGAAGAATACCAGGTGTGCTTGTGTGTATGCTGAGTGGAGCCATGGGTGGGATAAGGAGGCGATCTCCAAAGGAGATGAGGCCAGATGGAGATGTGAGGGTGTGTGTGAAAGAGTAAATGGTGATGTCCCTTGAGCTGGCAGTGACTGAGATGTCAGTGAATGTATGATGGGCTTGTGAGTAGGTGAGTTGAGATTGATGAGATGATTGACTTACCCTGGTGGCACAGGTGCGATCATTCATCCATTTTCTGTGCTGGATGGCTGGCATTTTATGTTCAGCGTTGACACTAACCACCTCTGCCACCCCTCCCAACCTAGAGTGGTGACACTGATGGGCCTCCTGCAGCCAGAGTGGGAATAGAGGACATCGCAGTGTGCCTGGTGTCCAGAAAGTGTTCCAAGAATGTGTCACTGAATTGGGGGGCTGCCCTCTTCTTAAATTTGGGGCCATGACTTCACTGGAGCAGTCCTGGGCTACAAACACTGAGAACTGAATGCGCAATTTAAATATGGCACCTGGAGTGAGGAAGTGGCGAAGTAATGGCATGGTGGGTAAATCGGAGGCCAACTGCCAGTGATCCAGCGTATTTCCTGTGACTGCATAATTTATGAGGAGGGAAGGGATCAATACAGTGTGAAAATCTTCATTGCAGCCAGCAGGTAAAATGTCTTTTTTTCACGCCTGCTACCGCACTTCTTGCAATTCTAGGATGATTCTGCCCAATAACTGAACCTCCACAATCCTCTGGGGTAGAGAATTCCAAAAATTCACTACCTTTTGAGTGAAGAAATTCCTCTTTATCTCAGTCTTAAATGGCCTGCTCCTTATTCTGAAACTGTGTCCCCCCCCCAGCCAAGGAAAATATCCTTTCTACATTTCCCCTGTCGAGTCCTGTAAGAATTTTGTATGTCACAATGAGGTCACCTCTCATTCTTCTACAGAATACAGGTTCAGTCTCTTCAATCTCTCATCATAGGATAATCCTGCCATTTCAGGAATCATTGCACTCTTTCTATGGCAAATATATCCTTCCTTAGGTAAGGAGACCAGAAACTGCATACAATACTCCAGGTGCGGCCAAACTTAGGCTCTATACAACTGCTGCAACACTTGTTTACTCTTGTGCTCATATCCTCTTGCAATAAAGGCCAATATACTATTTGTCTTTCTAATTGCTTGTTGCATCTGCATGTTAGCTTTCAGTGACTTGTGAACAGGTTCCTTTGGACATCAATACCGCCCAGTCTCTCACCATTTAAGAAATACGCTTCATTTCTGTTTTTCCTAGCAAAGTGGATAATTTCACTTTTGACATACTATATAACATCTGCCATGCTCTTGCCTCCTCACATAGCCTGTTTAAATCCCCTTGAGCCTCTTTGCATCCTCTTCACAATCACATTCCTACAAAGTCTTGTAGCAGCAAACTTGAAAATATTACAGTTGGTCACCAAATCCAAATCATTGGTATATATTGTGAATTGCTGGGGCCCAAGAACTGATCCTTGTGGTATTCCACTAGTCACAGCCTGCTGACATCAGAATGGCCCATTTATTCTTACTCTCTGTCTTCAGTCCATTAATCAATATTTAATCCATGTCAGTATATTACCCCCAATCCCATGTGTTCTAATTTTGCTTACTAACATTTTATCTGGAACCTGATCGAAAGCCTTCTGAAAATCCAAATATACCACATTCACTGGTTCTCCCTTATCTATTCTGCTAGTTATATCCTCAAAAACCTCTAACAGGTTTGTCAAACATGATTTCCTTTTCATAAATCCATATTACACCTGCCCAACCCTACCATTATTTTCAAAGTGTCCAATTATCACATCCTTTATGATAGAATCTAGCATTTTCCTTACTACGATACCAGACTAACAGATCTATAGTTCCCCGTTTTCTCACTTCCATCTTTCTTAATTATTGCTACTTTCCAATCTGCAGATATCATTCCATAATGTGTAGAATTTTGAAAGATGACCACCAATGCATTCGCTATCTCTACTGCCACTTCTTCACTTCTTTCAACATTTTGGGATGTAGATCATCAGGTCTGGGGGATTTATCAACTAAAGTATTATTTTTCTATACTAATTTCTTTCAGTTCCTCATTCCCCTTTGTTCTCTAATATTTCAGGGAGGTTTTTTTGTACCCTCCTCCATGAAGACAGACACAGAGAATTTGTTTAGTTTCTCTGTCATGCCCTTATTCCCCATTACTAATTCTCCAGCCTCTGTCTGCAATTGACCCACATTTGTCTTTCCTAATATTTTCCTTTTTATATACCTATAGAAGCTTTTACAGTCCGTTTTTATGTTTCTCACTAGTTAATTACTTTAATATTCTACTTTCTCTTTCTTTATCAGTTTCTTGGCTCTCCTTTGCTGATTCTAAGATGCTACTAATCCTCAGTCTTAATACTTTTTGGCAACTTTATAAGCTTCTTACTTTGATCTCATATAATCTTTAATTTCTCTTATTAGCCAGGGTTGGATCACTTTTCCTGTTGGGGTTTTGTATCTCAAAGGAATGTAAATTTGTTATAATCCATTTTAATGTTTTATAAACCATGTTATAAACCATGTTAATTCTTTAAATGCTAGTCATTACCCATCTACCATTGTACCTTCTAATGTAGTTTCCTAATCTATCAAAGCCAACTTGCCTCTCATACCTTCATGTTTTCCTTTGTTTAGATTAAAGACTAGTTTCAAACTGAACTTCATCACTTTCAAACTTAATGTAAAATTCTATCAAATTATGGTCATTATTCCCTAAAGGCTCATTTTCAATGAAATTATTAATTAGCCCATTCTCATCACACAATATTAGATCTAAAATAGCCCATTCTCTGGTTGGTTCCTCAAACATCTTGTATACATTCCAGAAATTTGTCCTCCACAGCATTCGTGCTAATTATGTTTACCCAGTCTATATGTAGATTGACGTCCACAATGAATACTACATTACCCTTGTTACATGTGCCACTAATTTCCTGATTTATGCTGAGCCCTACATTACCACTATTGTTTGGTGGCCTATAGCAACCCCTATCAGTGTTTGCTGCCCCGTGCTGTATCCTAGCCCCTTACAAACTGATTTTACATCTTGATCTTCCAATCTAAGATACTCTCTCACTAATGTACTGATCCCATCCTTTATTAACAGCACCACCCCACCTCCTTTTCCATTTTGCCTATCATTCCTAAATGTTGAATACCCTTGAATATTCAGTTCCCAGCTTTGAATATTCAGTTCCCAGCTTTGGTAATTCTGCAGCCATGTTTCTGTAATGGCAATTAGATCATGTCTGTTTACTTTTATTTGCACTGTCAATTCATCGACCTTGTTGTGAATGCTGTGTGCACTCAGATAAAGTGCCTTCAATTTTCTCTTATTATTTTTACAATCTCTAGCCTTATATGCTGGCATGCTCTTAATTTTTCATGCTCTGCCACACTCTGATTATCATTTCCCTTAGCGCTACCTTGCCCTCTTGCTCTCTCTTCTCTCCTTAATTTACCATATCTTCCCTCACATAATCTCTCACCCCTACTACTTGGCTTAAAACCATCTTTACCACCCTATACAACTATACAACTCAACAGAACACTGGTCCCAGCAAGGTTCAGGTGAACATTGTCCCAACACTCCTGCTTTCCCCATTACAGATGCCAGTGCCCCATGAATCGAAACCCATTTCTCCCATACCAACCTTTAAGCCATACATTTAACTCTCTAATCTTATTCACCCTACACCAATTGAGCCTTCAGGTCCAAAGCAGAGGCTACTAAACTATATAACTTAGCAAAGAAAAAGGAACCAATTTTACTGATTGGGCAACCAACTCAGCAGCATGAGCCAGCAGTCCAATCACTGCAGGGATGAAGAGGCCAAACTATTTTGAGGCCCCGGTCTTTATTAAATGATACTGCCAAGTTCTGTGGATCAAACAGAAGTCCTGATGCAGCAGATTGGATTCAAAATGACCTTGGACAGCCTGGAAGCTGTCAGGTTGACAGTAAATAAAGCCTGGGGAGGCCAAGGAGAGAGGGGTGTTGGGGTGGATCATGATTGTGGAGAGGGGAATACCCAGCTTGGCTCAGGTAATAATCCAGAGATTATTACATTTGATGTTCTGCTTTTTGATTTACCTCCTAGCTACTCATACTTTCTAAGCAGAACTTCTTTCCTAGTCCTACCTACACAGATCACAACAACTGGATCCTTCCCCTCTCACTGCAAATTCCTTTCCAGACCAGAGCAGATGTCCCAAACCTTGACACCAGGCAGGCAACACAGCTTTCTGGACTCAAGTTCAGCTGCATCAAACTGTGTCTATACCCCTCACTATACTCCCTCTGACTCCCACTACATTCCTATTAACTCCTCCAACTTGAATGACTCCCTGCACTATGATGCCATGGCCAATTTGCTTTTCCACCCTGCAGTCCCCATTTCACCAACACAGGGTGCAAGAACCTCGAACCTATTGAACAATTGCAAAGGTTGAGACTCCTCTACATCTACCTTATCAATCTCTTTAGCTGCCTTGCTCACAGTCACACCCTCCTCCCCCTGAGCACTGACCAAATCAGAAGTCCCTATCCTAAGGTGTGTGACCACCTCCTGAAACAAAGTGTCCAGGTAACTTTCTCCCTCCTTGATGCGTTGCAGCACCTGCAGCTCAGCCTCCAGCTCAATGACTCTGAGCTGATGTTCCTCCAGATGCAGATATTTAGTGCAGACGTGTTTGTCTTGGATCATACAGGTGTCCATGAGATCCCATATTCTGCAGCTGCCACACATCACCTGCCTGCCATCTTTATGATGTTTAATTAATTAATTATTTACTGATTCAATTTTAATTAATGTCACTAGACTCTGCCGGTGCTTACATACTTATTATTTCAATAAATGTTTTACTTACCCAATTGAAATTAAGATAAATAGGAAATACTCATCAGCCAATCTAATAAATTTTACTACTATTAATAAACCTTCTACTACTAATAAAACCTTCCAATTACCAGAATTACCCAAGTTTTGAAATGCTGGTAAGGCCATGAGGAAGGTAAGCAAGATAAATTAGACAGTTTTTTTCAAAGAGCCTGCACTGGCACAATGGGCCGAATGGCCTTCTTCTGCGCTGTTTTATTCAATGATCCCATGCTGCCCATTCTGTATAAAAACAGCAAAGAGAAATTCAAAATTGGATTTGCTGCTAGACTGAGTCCACTGGAATATGAAAGATACAAACAAGGACATGGTCAGTCTGTAAATAGTCAGGACAGTCCATTCTACATTAAAGCTGCAAGTTCGAGGCAGAGGTACTGAACTGTATATAAATCAGTAGAGAGTATGGTCTCAACTTTACTGATTAACTCGGCATTCCAACCATTGCAGGGGTGAGAGGCCAAACCATTTTGAGGCCCCAGCTATTATTAAATGAAACCGACAAATGGTGTGGGTTAAGTAGAAGTCCCAAGACAGCACATTGCATTAAAACTGACCTCAGGCAGCCTGGTTGACAGTGAGTAAACTCTGAGGAGACTGGTGTGATGGGAGGGAATGTCGGGGGGAAAGGGTTAGAGTGGGTTATGATTGTAAAGGGGAGAATTCCCAGGGTTGCACCAGCCCAGAATATTTTAGTGGGCCCAGAGGGGCATTAATGGTGCAGTAAGTTTACTTTCCTAACCTTTAGGCCTTTAACACCCCTTTAATGGGGATTTGCCAGCATAAAACCAATCCCTAAAAATGTATGATACATTTTGAAAATAAACCATACGTGT
This sequence comes from Carcharodon carcharias, assembly GCF_017639515.1. NCBI lineage: Eukaryota > Metazoa > Chordata > Chondrichthyes > Lamniformes > Lamnidae > Carcharodon > Carcharodon carcharias. The sequence goes on from NC_054467.1 coordinate 113,867,857, forward strand.
ACATGCATAAGAAGGATGTGAACGCATTGGAGAGAGTGCAGAAGAGGTTTGCAAGAATGGTTCCAAGAATGAGAAACTTCAGTTATGAAGGTAGATTGGAGAAGTTGGGACTGTTCTCCATGAAGAGGAGAAGGCTAAGAGGAGATTTGATAGAGATGTTCAAAAACATGAAGGGCTAGACAGAGTAGATAGGGAGAAACTGTTCCCACTTGTAAAAGGACCGAGAACAAGAGGGCACAGATTTAAAATGATTTGCAATAGAAGCAAATGTGACGTGAGAAAAAACTTTTTCACATGAATGGGTTCAGGCCTGAATGCACTGCCTGGAATGTGGTGCAGGCAGGTTCAATCAAGAGGGCAATAGATGATCATTTGAATAGAAACAGTGTGCAAGTATTACAGGGAAAAGCAGGAGAATGACACTAGGTCATAATGCTCATTTGGAGAACCAGTGCAGACACGATGGGCCGAATGGTCTCCTTCTGCGCCGTAACAATCTGTGTTTCTGTGATTCTGAGAGCTTGGCCGGTTGCTATAAAAGGCATGATTGAGACTTCCTTACTGGCTGACTTTTATGAAGATCTTGTTCTGCAGCATTCACCCAATGTGGTTCTTGACAAATAGTATTAAGGGATATTGACAGCTACAATTGTCTTGCAGGTTTAGAAAAGGAAGAGTAAATAGAATTAAAATTTAGCAAAAATAAAATCTGCTAGGAAGAAAACTGGTAGAAACTTGGTGTGACTGGTTAAACAACCTAAAGTTATTATAAATTTGTGATACATTAACTAATTCTTTTAAGAGTTTGTCATCTTAAAGTGTTGATTAACCTTTTTTGATTCTAATCTTTGTGTTTTTGCTTGGGTGCTCTAGGTCATAATTGTCAAGCAATTCAAAGATATTCTGTTTAATTTGCCCAATCCTTTAATTATGATTGGTTCTTGGTTGTGCTTACATACAATCAGAGGAGGAGTTTGCAAAGCTTTTAAACCACGGAAATGTCAAAGAGGGGTGCAGCTTTCAGCACTGATCCAGTATCGAGGAAGAAACTACAGCTTGAAAATGTATTTTCTGAATAGTGTGCATCTTACAGGTAAAAGCAACACAGTAGGTAATACCTGTGGTAATGCCTGTGATAAATTGGTTTTGCTCCAAATCCTACTCAATTGGTTTGTAACTGTTACTCACTCAGACGAGCAAACTATGTCAATTATACCTTATTCAATGGTTTCGTCTCATAGTTCCAACTTATGACTAAGCCGTGTTGCGAAATGCTACCATGGAGGTGTTGAATATAAAAACAGCAAAACATTCAAGCATTTGACAGTTTAAGTTTGTTATGGACAAAGAAATCGGCAAGTTGCAAAAAAATGTTTTGATTAGGGAGAGTGGATTTTAGTAAAATAAGGCAGGATCTGGCCAAGGTAGACTGGGAACAGCTATTTTTGGGGAAATCTACAGAGGAACAGTGGGGGGTGTTCAAAAAGGAAATGGGGAGGGTACAGGCTCAAAATGTTCCCTCTAGGGTGATAGGAAGTAGTAACAAGCCCAGAGAACCATGGATGACCAGAGATATTCAGGTTACGATGAGAAGGAAAATAGAGGCTTTTAGCGGGTACAAGGGAAGCAAATCTGCAGAGGCATGTGTGGAGCTTAAGAAAGCAACTCGGAGAGCAAAGAGGGGATATGAGAAAGCTCTGGCTGGTAAAAGTAGGGAAAATCCCAAGATATTCTATAAGTATATCAATGGGAAGAGGATAACCAGGGAAAGAGTAGGACCCATAAGGGACCATGGGGGCAATCTATGGGTGGAGCCAGAGGACATCGCCACAGTGTTGAATGAATACTTCACATCTGTCTTCACCCAATAGAACTTGGGGAAAGAGACTGTGAGGTTCTTAAGCAAATTGATATAGGGAGTGACAAGGTATTGGAGGTGTTAGCAGGCTTAAAAGTGGATAAATCTCCAGGTCTGGATGATTTGTGTCCCAGACTGCTGAGGGAGGCAAATGAGGAGATCGCAGGGGCTCTGACCAAATTTTTAATTCCTCTCTGGCCACGGGGGAGGTGCCAGAGGACTGGAGAACAGCTAATGTGGTTCTGCTGTTTAAGAAGGGTTGTAGAGATAAGCCAGGGAACTACAGGCCAGTGAGTATCGTGTCAGTGGTAGGGAAGTTCTGGAGAGAGTTCTGAAGGAGAATATCTATCTCCACTTGGAGAGGCAAGGTTTGATCAGGAATAGTCAACATGGCTTTGTCAGAGAGGGGTCATGCCTAACAAATTTGATTGAATTTTTTGAGGAGGTGTAGATGAGGGTAATGCAGTTGATGTAGTTTATATGGATTTCAGCAAAGCCTTTGACAAGGTCCCACATGGGAGACTTAAAAGAAGGCAAATGCACATGGGATACAGGGTAATTTGATAAGATGGATTCAAAATTGGCTTAGTTGTAGGAGGCAGAGGGTGATGACAGAAGGATGCTTTAGAGACTGGAAGCCAGTGTCCAGTGGTGTACCGCAGGGATCTGTGCTCGTTCCCCTATTATTTGTCATTTATATAAACGACATAGATGACTATGTGGGGATAGGATTGGTAAGTTTGCGCATGACACAAAGACTGGCTGGGTGGTTAACCGTGAGGTTGAGTGTCTTGGGCTACAGGAAGATATAGATGGGGTGGTCAAATGGGCAGATAAGTGGCAGATGGAATTTAACCCTGAAAAGTGTAAGGTGATACACTTTGGATGGAGTAAGTTGATAAGGAAATATTCAATGAATGGCATGACACTAGGAAGTTCTGTGGAACAAAGGGACCTTGGCGTGTATGTCCATAGATCTCTGAAGGCAGAGGAGCATGTTAGTGGGGAGGTGAAAAAGGCATATGGGACACTCGCCTTTATCAATCGAGGCATGGATTACAAAAGTAGGGAGGTCACGTTGGAATTGTGTAGATCCTTCATGAGGCCACAGCTGGAGTACTGTGTGCAATTCTGACTGCCACATTATAGGAAGGATGTGATTACACTGGAGGGGGTGCAGAGGAGATTCACCAGGATGTTGCCTGGGATGAAACATTTAAGTTATGAAGAGAGATTCGATGGACTTGGGTTGTTTCTGTTGGGGCAGAGAAGACTGAGGGATGACCTGATTGAGGTGTACAAGATTATGAGGGGGCATGGACAGGGAGGATAGGGAGTAGCTGTTCCCCTTAGTTGAAGGGTTAGTCACAAGGAGGCATAAGTTCAAAGTGAGGGGCAGGAGCTTTAGGGGGGATATGAGGAAAAACCTTTTTACCCAGAGGGTGGTGACAGCCTAGAATGCATTGCCTGGGAGGGTGGTGGAGGCAGGTTGCCTCACATCCTTTAAAAAGTACATGGATGAGCACTTGGCACGTCATAACATTCAAGGCTATGGGCCAAGTTCTGGTAAATGGGATTAGGTAGGTAGGTCAGGTGTTTCTCATGTGTCAGTGCAGACTTGATGGGCCAAATGGCCTCTTCTGCATTTTGATTCTGTGATTCAAGTTTTAATGCTTAGCTTTATTCAGTCAAAATCACATTTCTAACACCATTAGTTTGGGATTTTTTTGTTATAAATTTATGGCAGAACTTTTGAATTTGATTGCCAGAACTTGGTATGAATGATTGTTGCCCAGCGTCGGTGTAAATGTTCAACATCTATTTTAGGGAGCATTTAATTTGAAATTCAGGAGTTAGAAACAGCAGAGCAAAGTGAGAAACACTTATTCTCTCTCTCTCTCTCTCTCCATATTGTTAATTCAAAAAAGTGTACATTTTTCAAGCCATGGAAAATGTGTTAATTACATTTGTCTGGGCACTTTGCCTCTACTATTAATATTGAAAGAAAAATCAATGCATTAAGGTGAGTGTAGGTAGTTCCATGTACAATATTCTTCACCTGCTATAATCTCAAAATAGAATCCCACAACTAAAAGCTTGATCAAGGACAAAGGTTTTAAAGAGTGTTGCAAAGGAGGAAAGAGAGGAGGAGAGTTTTAAGGAGGGAGTACTAGGGCTTAGGATGCTGGCAGCTGAAGACACAGTGGCCAACGGTGGAACAATTCAAAATAGTCAAGAGGCCAAGATTTGCGGAGTGCAGAAATCTCAGCCTTTGGGATGGAGGTGGGATGATGGGGGGATGCTGTAAGGCTGAATGGCATAATTCCTAGCATCTATTCCAGCCATAATGCATCTTCTCTTCAATGAGATGATAGAATAGGATAGAATAGTGTCAGCTGTGGCTCAGTTGGTAACAATCTCTCCTGAGTTAGAAGGTCCGGGGTTCAAGTCCTGCTCCAGGACTTGAGAACAAAAGTGAAGGCTGACACTCTAGTGCAGTACTGAGACATTAAACTGGGCCCCTTCTGCCCTCTCAGGTAGCCATAAAATATCCCATGTTTATTTTGAAGAAGAGCAGGGGAGTTATTCCCAGTGTGCTAGCTAATATTTATCCCTCAATTGGCATCACAAAACAAATTATCAGTCATTATCACATTGCTGTTTATGGGAGCTTACTGTGTCCAAAGTAGCTGCCGTGTTTCTTACATTAGGGCAGTGACTACAATTTAATATCATCTTATGTAATGTAGCATCAAATGTTGTTTTCTATTGCTTATAAAGCATCTTGGGATGTTTTATTATGTTAAAGGTACAAAATAAATGCTAGTTGTTATTGAATCTCTCCTGCAAAAATGAGAAGAATGGTTGACAATGGAAGACCGTGTACAAAAGGTTTTTTAATTATGCGCTAGAGGTGTTTGGTTGAAGAAATGGAAAAGGGGAGAGATTGACTGTAAAATGCTTTGAGATGTCTGGGCATCATGAAGGATGCTATATAAATGCAAGTCTTATTATTACTATAATGGGGACACTATCCTACATTTATAGGGAGATACATACATGATTGACATTGTTTAATTAAAGTACTCCAAAGTATTGCATAAGTATAAATGGCATTAGCATGAGTGTAATGACTTTATTTTTGCTTTGAAATGTCATATGCTAGGTTGAGGTAATCATTTGCCTGTTAGTTCATGTGTAATTTGCATTGGTTCTAATTTATGTCGAAGTAAAAGCTACAGAAAGTGGAATGTCATTTTGTCATATGAATTAAGTACAATTCATTTTGTGCTCTCTTATCTATTTCTAATTTGGTTTCTACTACCTGTAAATTTGTACAGTGTGAGGCTCAGAACCAAAAGATTAAGGAGAGAAACTCAGGGAAATTATTTTTTCTATTTATTAAATTGCTGTAACGTGGTATGATCATAACTCTAACTTTTGCTCGTTCTTCTATGTCATCAAATACTGTTACAAATATCAGAATTTGTATAAATTATTGTACATAAGCATACATTAAAATATAGTCATAATGTTTCAGTAAAATATTTGGTGATCACTTAGATCCCCAGTTTAAAGCATTGTTATAGACATTGTTATGACCCAGCAGTTGGTAAAGCTGAGTTATTTAAAAATCCCAAAAATTCAAACAACTGTCATAACCTATTTTTTTAAGTAGTATGTTTGAGATGCGGCTCTAAATTCAGGAATCAGAGCACCAGTTCTTGAGAGGTTTAATATCAAACTACATGAGACATTTATTAATTTATACAAGTTAAATATATATACATGGCTACAAATTACTACTTTTATAACTTTTAACAAATTCCCAAACAAATTTCCATAAGGCAACAACAACCTATAGACTTAAAGCAGACACTAGGCAAAGCATTTTCAACTTACAAATTCAAAATGAGGTTCTGTTCACTTTGGTTCCTTTGCAGACATGGCTTACAGGCTTTGATCTTACATTGTCTCTGCCCTGCACACACAAAACTGCTATTGGTTATACCCAGCCCATCTCATTGAATATAAGTTCTTATTGTATCACCAGCCCCTTTGAACTCCACCCCTTCTAACACTAAAACGCCTTTCATAGTACCAATTTTATTAGTAATATAAACATTGCTTGGTCTCTGCTAGCTAGGTGCCAGATTTCACTTCCCTTCTTGAATGCTCTATTCAACAAAATGTAAATGCACTCTACTTCTCTTACATCTCAAAACTAGTATACATCAAATCACCCAGACTAGCTGGCTTTAATCCCACAGACTAACCCTGTATTTTAAAAACAATAATTTTCAATAACGTCATATACATTAATAGCTTCACGACAACACCCATTATATAAAATTAAATCAACCATTTAGTCAAAGCGCCTTATTGCAACTGTTGGAAGAGTATCTTACACATTTGTTCATACACCATTGTTTTTAAAGACCATTTCAATATCAACAAGTCTTCAATTTTATATTTGCCAGCAATAAACACAAAATCCCTGAAAACAGGCGCATGAATTGTGATTAATTGGAGCTCATGCTCTGTGATGTTGGTGCAATGTTAAATTGGTGTTGCTGTCTATTTAATGATTGCTCTATGTAGCCAATGTCCCCTCTGTTGTTCATTGATTGTACACATAAGCAGAGTGCCCAATATTGCGCCAGTGCTATTTAAAGTTAACCTGCAATCCTTATATAGAAGATGCATTGTGGTTAGAATAGCTGCTATGAATGATCTCATTCAGCCTTACAGTCCCCCATCATCCCAGCCCCATTCCAAAGCCTGAGATTTCTGCACTCTGCCAATCTTGGCCTCTTGGCTATTTTGAATTGTTCTACCATTGGTGGCCATGCCTTCAACTGTCAGCACCCTAAGCCCTGGAACTCCCTCCTTAAACCTCTCCTTCTCTCTTTCCTCCTTTGCAACGTCCTTCAAAACCTTTATCCTTGATCAAGCTTTTGGTTCAATTTCATCTTATGTGATTTGGAATCAAATGTTGTTTCTTATTGCTTATAAAGCATCTTGTGATGATAAAGATAAAAAATAAATACTAGTTGGTTGTTGTTGTTATTCAATCCCTCCTGTGAAAGTGAGAAGAATGTTTTCTAATCATGCGCTAGAGGTGTTCAGTTGAAGAGATGGAACAGATGAGAGGTGTCATGTATCCATAAGGAGGTAGGAGACCTTCCAGACACATCCTCAAGAGGAATTAGGAAGAAAAAGTGCCAGAGATCAATGCTAGGAGAATTGCACCCAGAACATGGATGCAGTACAGGAAGAAGTTTAATGATCTCAGAGATGTCAAGGTGAATGGGTTCATCTTCAAATGACACATTCTACCACCTCCACAAGTGAGCCAGTGTTCAATTCACCACACCTCCATCGCTCACCCACCAATAATCTCTAACAATCAGGCCTCAATCCTATCGTTTATATGCTTTACCTCACCCACATACACTTAGCATTGTCAGAGGCCTCACACTCAAAACTCTGAACTTGTACACAATGGCAACTATTCAACTTTGACAGCCACATCACTCAAACATATTGCAGGCCGATCACTGACACAATTTCCCCTTTCTAGAAGGAGAAGGTGATGCACTACAGGAGGCTGCAGGAAAGAACCGGAAGCATAAAAGCATGCTTGCATATTTTAACACCCATGGAATTGCTATTTATATGCCTCGAGAAGCCTCAGTTCCAAGAGCCAGATCTGACAGTGTGTCTTTTTTTGTTGGATTGGACACAAACTGCTGTAGAAAATTCTCCTGAACATAATCAAGGAACTACTGCCCCTCTCCACTATTTACACTACCACTGTCCCAGTCTACATTCGGGTAATTAAAGTCCCCCATTATAACTACTCTCTATTGCCTGCATCTCTCTGCAATTTCCCTGCAGATTTGTCCTTCTGCATCCTTCTCACGAGTTGGTGGTCTAAAGACTACACCAAGCACTGCAATTGCACCCTTTTTGTTCCTTAGCTGGAGCCAAATTGATTCTGTCCTTGAAGACTCTGGGACATCCTCTTTTTCCAGCACTGCAATGCTCTCCTTAACCAATTCCACCATCCCTCCTCCTTTCCTTCTTTACCTCTCTTTCCTGAACACCTTGCACCCAAATATTTAATGCGCAGTCCTGTCCTTCCTTGAGCCAGGTCTCTGTTATCACCACAACATCATATTTCCACATGGCAATCTGCGCCTGTAACTCCCCAATCTTATTTACTATAATCTGTGCATTCACATACATACATAGTAACCCTGCTTTAGATTTCATTACTTTCTCCCTCACCCCGACTTCACCTGTTAACTTACTATTCTCTATACTAGTGCTATCTGCCCCTCTCAGTATTTTGTGCACCCTGGTATTCCTCTCTAATATTTTTTCTTGATTCCCACACCCCTCCTGAGTTAGTTTAAAGTCCACCCAATAACACTAGCAAAACGCCCCACAAGGAACTCAGTCCTAGCTCTGTTCAGGTGCAACCCACCCGGCTTGTACAGATGCCATCTTCCCCAGAGCCAGTCCCAGTGTCCCAGGAATCTAAAGCACCCCCCCACTCCTCCCACCACACCATCTTTCCAGCCATGCATTCATCTGCCTTACCCTCCTATTTCTGTACTCACTAGCATGTGGCACTAGGAGTAATCTGGAAATTACTACAGTTGAGGTCCTGCTTGCTAATTTTCTACCTCACTCCCTAAATTGAAATTGAAGAACCACATTCTCCTTCTTACCTAAGTCATTGGCACCTATGTGGACCACCACCTCTGGCTGTTCACCCTGCCCGCCACACACACCACCCACCCCCCACCCCCCCACCCCCACCAGAAGAATGTCCTGCAGCCACTCTAACATCCTTGACCCTGGCATCAGGGATGCAACACACTATTCTGCAGTCACATTTATGGCCACAGAAATACCGTCTGCTCCCCTAATCAATGAAGCGCCTATCATTATTGCTTTTTCTTTATTCTTCCTCCCCTCCTGTACAGCCGAGCTGCTCATGGTGCCACAAGCTTGGTTCTGAGTGCACTCCTCTGAAGAACCAGCACTCTCACCAACTTCCAAAATGGAAAACCAATTTGTTGCAGGGGACCCCAGCACTGCCTGCCTACTTCTCTTGTGAGTGTCCTTGTAAATCTCATAACTAGGGAAGTAGAGAGTGCTTTAAACTAAGCAAGGGGGTTGAGGGATCAAGTTTGGGTAGAGGTAGCAATTCAAGGTGTAGAGTCAAGACAGGAGAGCAAAGTAGTAAAATGAAAAATGGGGGTCAAAGAATGGCAAGAAGGCACTGGGAGAAAAAGCCTAAGACTATACCAACTGTCAAGACTAAATGCTGTAAAGGTAATAAAAAGACATAATTGAAGGCTCTCTATCTGAATGTACATAGCATTCATAACAAAGTAAATGAATTGATGGCCCACATTGAAGTAATTAAATATGATCTAATAACAATTACAGAGACGTGGCTGCAGGATGAGAAAGCTTGGGTCTTTAATATTGAGGGGTACATGACATTCAAGAAGAATAGGAAGCTAGGTAAAAGTGGAGGGGTAGCACTGTTAAGCAAAGAGGGCATTGGTGCAATAGTTAGAGATGGCCTTCGTTCAGGAGATCAGGATGTAGAATCAGTTTGGGTGGAGATGAGGAATAGTAGGGGAAAAACTCATTAGTAGGAGTGGTCTACAGGCCCCCTAACAGTAGCCACAGTATAGGACAAAGTATACAAGAGAAAATATTGTGTACTTGGGATAAAGGGACAGCAATAATCATGGGTGATTTTAATCTACACTAACTGGAAAAATCAGATTGGCAGCTGTAGCCTGGATGAGAAGTTCTTAGATTGCTTTTGAGTTAGTTTCTTAGAGCAGCGTGTTCTGGAACCAACCAGAGAGCATTATATTAGATTTGGTATTGTATAATGTGACAGGGTTAATTAATGACCTCAGAGTAAAGTCACCCCTAGGTAGCAGCAACCACAATATGATTGAATTTTATATCCAGTTCGAAAGGGAGAAAGGTGGGCCTGGATCTTAAACTTAAATAAGGGCAACTATGTGGGGACGAAAATTGAGCTAGCTGAAATGAACTGGGGAACTAGACTAGAGGATAGATCAATAGAGAAGCAGCATCAGACATTTAAGGGGATATTTGAATATTCAAAATAAGCACATTCCCACTATAAAGAAAAATTCTAAGGGAGGACCCAACATCCATGGTTTACTAAAGAAGTTAAAGAAAGCATCAAACTTAAGGAAAAAGTATACAACTCAACAAAGATGAGTGACTGGACAGAATATAAAGAACAGCAAAGAATGACTAAAAGGTTAGTCAGGAGAAAGAAATTAGAGTATGAGAGGAAGCTAGCTAGAAATGTAAAAAATGGATAGCAAGAGTTTCTACAGGTATTTATAAAGGAAATGGATAAGTAGAGTGAGTGTTGGTCTTCCAGAGAGTGTCAGTGGGGAGTTAATTGTAGATAATAAGGAAATGGTGGAAGAGATGAACATATTTTGCTTCTGTGTTCACTAAAGAGGATACAAAAAACATTCCAGTAATAGCTGCAATTCAGGAGGTGAACGGGAGAAAGGAACTTGGTGAAATTGAAATCACTAGGGAAACGGTACTGAGCAAATTGATGGAGCTACAGGCTGGCAAATCTCCAGGTCCCAATGGACTACATCCTAGGGTCTTAAAAGAGATGGCTAATGAGATATTCCTAATGAACTGGTGTTAATTTTCCAAAATTCGCTAGATCCTGGAAAGTTCCCATCAGACTGGAAAGTAGCAAATGTGACCCCTCTATTCAAGAAGGGAGGGAAGCAGAAAACAAGAAACTATAGGCCAGTTACCTTGACATCTGTCATGGGGAAGTTATTAGAATCGGTCATTAAGGAGGTTATAGCTGGGCACTTAGAAGAGCTCAAGGTAATAAGGGAGTGTCAGCATGGTATTGTGAAAGGAAAATCATGTTTAACCAATTTATTGGAGTTTTTTGAAGGAGTAACATGCACAGTGGATAAAGAGGAGCCTGGAGATGTATTGTACTTGGATTTCCAGAAGGCATTTGATAAGGTGCCACGTTAAAGATTATTACAGAAAATAAAAGCGCATGGTGTAGGGGATATCATATCATATTAGCATGGATAGAAGATTGACTGACTGGCAGAAAGCAAAGAGTATGCATAAATGGGCCTTTTTCGGGTTGGCAGGATGTGACGAATAGAGTCCCACAGGGGTCTGTGCTGGGGCCTCAACTTTTTACAATTTACATCAATGACTTAGAGGAGGGGAGCGAAGACATGGTAGCTAATTTTGCAGATGACACAAAGATAGGCAGAAAAGTATGTTGTGAAGAGGGATGAGGAGGTTGCAGGTGGATATAGATAGGTTGAGTGAGTGAGAAAAGATCTGGCGAATGGAGTTTAATGTGGGAAAATGTGAAGTTGTTCACTTTGGCAGGAAGAACAAAAGTGCAGAGTATTACTTAAATGGAGAGTGGCTGCATAATTCCGAGGTGCAGAGGGATCTAGGTATTCTAGTATATGAGTCACTAAAAGTTAGCATGCAGGTACAGTAAGTAATTAAAAAAGCTAATGGAATGCTATCCTTTATCACGAGAGAGATTGAACATAAAAGTAAGGATATTATGCTTCAGTTATACAGGACATTGGTGAGACCGCGCCTCGAATTCTGTGTGCAGTTTTGGTCCCCTTATTTAAGGAAGGATGTAAATGCATCAGAGACGGTTCAAAGGAGGTTTACTAGATTGATACCTGGAATGAGTGCGTTGTCTTATAAGTAAAGATTGGACAGACTGAGCTTGTTTCCACTGGAGTTTAGAAGAGTGAGGGGTGATTTGATTGAAGTTTACAAGATCCCAAACGGCCTTGACAAGGTGGACAGTGATAAGATGTTTCCTCTTACTAGGTGAGTCCAGAACTAGGGGACACCATTTTAAAATTAGGGGTCGCCCTTTTAAGACAGAGATGAAGAGAAATTTTTTCTCTCAGAAAGTTGTGTGACTTTGGAACTCTCTGCCTCAGAAGGTGGTGGAGGCAGGCTGAATATTTTTAAGGCAGAGGTAGATAGGTTCTTGTTAGGCAAGGGAACAAAAGATTATCGGGGTTAGATGGGGATGTGGAAATCAAAACACAAGAAGATCAGCCATGATAAAAACAAAAAACTGCGGATGTTGGAAATCCAAAACTAAAACAAAATTACCTGGAAAAACTCAGCAGGTCTGGCAGCATTGGTGGAGAAGAAAAGAGTTGATGTTTTGAGTCCTCATGACCCTTCTACAGAACTGAAGGGTTCTGTTGAAGGATCATGAGGACTCGAAACTTCAACTCTTTTCTTCTCCACCGATGCTGCCAGACCTGCTGAGTTTTTCCAGGTAATTTTGTTGTTGTTTAAGATCAGCCATGATCTTATTGAATGACGGAGCAGGCTCGATGGGCTGAATGGCCTACTCCTGTTCCTATTTCTTATGTTCTTATGACTGCCTGGTGGTCACCCATTACCTTTCTGTCTCCAGGCCCTTAAGCTGCGGTGTGACTACCTCTCTGAACGCGGTATCCACGTAGCTCTCAGCCTCATGGATACACTGTGGTGACTCCAGCTGCCGCTCGAGCTCTGAAACCCGGAGCTCAAGTTTCTGCAGCTGGCAGCACTTCCTGCACACGTGGTTGTCTAGGACACCAGTAATGTCCATGACTTTGCACATATTACAGGACAGGCATTCCACTCGACTGAGCTGCCCTGCCATGTATTAACTCTATTTCCCTTAAGTTAACTTTATTCTACTTTGGATTATTTATATTACTTTATTATATTGGCCCTAAATTTCCCTCATTCCTGGCACTTCTCAGTTAAATCCAAGTATAGCAACTTGTTTAAAAATATTACATTTTTCTAATTTGCTCACCAGGTCCCACTTACCAAGACCACCGCTCTTTCTGAGTAAAGGTAGAAAAGGAAAGAAGCGCCTCCTCCCTCCTCACCAAACTCTCTCAGTCACCTCTGCTCTCGAACTCTTGCCGCTTCTTGCATTGTTCTTATAGCTCCTCTGCTCTCCTCTCGGTGCTGCTGACTGTCTGGCTTGGGGTCCTCCTCTCGTATTCTCCTCGATCCTGTTCCTCAATCTCTGGTTGCAGCTCCTCTTGCTGTTGCTCCTCAGCTTCTCATCTGATACAGCAAAGTCTGTTCCCATATAATTACCATGCAGCGCACTATCGCTAATTTGATACCCACTCTGCAGAGTACTGCGGGGCTCTTCTAGAGCAGCCCAGACATGGAAACATTGCTTGAGGATACTGATGGTGTGCTCTAAAATGTTCCCCGTGGTGACATGGCAAGGCCTTTTGTGCATGCATGCATGAGTTCCAGATGGGAGTTATGAACCATGTCAGCACTTGTCACCCAGTAGCCAACCTATGACTTGTCACAGCAGTTCAACTGGCACAGATGATTACCACAGAATGAATAAATTATGACTCCTGCCAGAATAACAGACATTCATCTGCATAATGAGGTGCCTGTGGTCACACACCAGCTACATATTGAGGGAGTGGAATCCCTTTTTATTAATGTATGAATTCACATGAGGTATGCATGAAGCAATACATATGCAGGCACTGACATCCTGTACCTTGGGAAATCTGTAACTACTGCAAATCCTCATCACCCCACCTGCATGTCACTGGCAAGAGTGAATGAGATGAAGCCACATCTCTTTCACTGTACAGAAGGCATCAGTATCTTCCCTTTATGCAACACTTCACTAAAAACTGAGATTTTGCTTACATTTCCAGCCTGAAAGGAGCCAGATTTATAAAACTTACGAGTTACTGTAATCCTGACTGCCACAGGTAATGCGGTCCTTGTCTAAAGTTGTAGTTGTGGCTGCAGCAGTTGACAGATTTCAATCACGCTGTCTTTTAGTGAAGTGAAGATGTCTCAAGCATTAGTCATTGCTGAGGTTGAGATAAGAGCAGTGCTCTGCAAAGACCTTAGGCAGATAGACTACTGCCTCTCCCCCACCACGACCACCACTACCACCCATCCTCCTCCTCCTTCTTCTGCAGCTTGTCATGCTCTGTGTGGTCTCTCTTCTTTCTCCCAGTCAAGCTCAGTTCAAAATGGAAGATCTGCCAGGCCATCCATGTCTGAAAGCAACTTGTTCTGTAAAGCCTTTAAATTACCAAAAATGTACTTCAACAGCAACCCACTCCACTCCCTGTGAACTAATTTTAGACAAGTATAAGAAAGCTCCAGAACGCAGAATTGCATCAACAGCCAAAAGGAATAATCAGTAGCGCATTTGTAAGTAGTTCATGATCGTAGACCTGGTGGGCTGGGTGGGGTGTGGGGGATTGGTGGGGGTGTGGTCCTTAACTATCATGTTCAATACTGAAAGGTTAAGGCAGGTCATAAGCTGGAGCATGGCATCCAAAAATGACAGCACTGGCATCAAATCATCATTGCCTGCTGGTGTCATAATCTACTCGCTTACTGTGGTCGGCCATTAGGTGTACTTGCAGGCCCATTTATCAAGTTTGTGTCTGATGCACTTCTCATTGGAAGTGTGCATGCACATCTCAAACTTCATTTTGGAGTGTTAGGAAATGGAGTGGAATCTAAAAAATGGATGCTACAGAGCTTAGTTACCCCTCCATAGTTTAAAATACCAATAGGTTACATTCTTTGTCTTACACTGAAGATGTTATGGACATTTGACTACAGTTGGATTTTGAATATCTAAGGCAGCCCATTTCAAAGTGTTAACTCTTTTCATGTGTAGCCTGAATTGTTTGTTGCCTGAATGTGTTAACCCAAATCTTTCTGCTTACCTGCAGGAATAAATAGAATGTCTTTCTTTTTGATGTAGTACATGTATCTTGTTGATGTTAATAGGTTTGCTACTTCTTGGACTCTTGCTGTTAACCCATATGGAGAGAATATTGGCAAAGGATGATTCCAAAACTGTTTGGAAGGGAAAGGGATCAACAGCAAAATTGAAAGAAATAATGATTGGCAGATGCTTCAATTACCTTGGAACCATAAATCCCAATGCAGGGTAGGTCAATTTATAATCTTTACTGGCATAGCATTACAGCACATCATAATTTTCAATTGCTTGGAAAGGAATACTTGAGGATGATTTCATTTATTGCAACAATTAAAAGCCTTAACCAGCAAAAATGTGAGGTGGATTAACTTGTTTGCAAAGTATGTGTAAACAGCACTTCCACAAAACTCTATTTAGCAAAACAAAACACTTTCTTATCTTCAATTGCTGGAGAAATGACTCATGATCAGCAGAAAAATACAGCAAGTTGTCTTTGGCAATCTTTCAATGTGATTTCTACCTGTTGGCACGTAAGACTCTGAAACATGTTTAATCAAAATTTTGGCAATCCAAAATATAATTTGCCTAATTTCTTTTTTAAGTGAGGTGTTTTTTTTAAATTTTCCTTTCTCTTTTGCTATATCCCATGGTTCTTTCTATGTATTTGCCTACTGCCATAATGAAATAAAATAAAATACAATTTAAAAAAAAATAAAAGGTTTGTTCACAAAATTGAAGGCGGGTCAATGTCAGCATGGATAAAAGAAAATTGGTTTAAGGTCATTAAAAACAGTGAGTTGTGGCACATGATTGGAGGATGATACATATGGGATTTTCCAGCCCAGCCTGCTGCCAGGATCTTCTGGTCCCGCTGAAAGTCAGTGGACTCTTGGCTGGCCCATCGTAAACCCACAAGTGGGTCCTATCACTGCAGGGCCGGAAATTCCCAGCCAAATTAAAATTTCTAAATTTGCCAATTATGGCAAACTTGGAGATGTGGCAACGAGGATGATACTAATCGACTGCAACAGGACATTGGCTAGCTGAATGGGTAGACAAGTGGCAGGTAGAATTTAATACAGAGGTGATGCATTTAGGCAGAAGGGTTAGGGAGGGGCAATATGGACTCAACGGCACAGACCTAAAGAGTGGGCAGAGACAGAGGGACCTGGTGGTGCGTATGCATAGATTTTTGAAGGTGGGAGGACATTGAGGGAGTAGTTAGCAAAGCATGTGGGATATTGGGCTTATTAAATAGAGGTATTGAGTACAAAAACAGGGAGATCCTGCTGAACCATTATAAAGCCATTGTTCTGTCACAACTGGAATATTGTATGCAGTCTGGTCACTGCACTTTAGGAATGATGTGGGGGGTCCTTGAGAAGGTGCAGAGGAGATTTACTAGATTGATTCCAGGGATGAAGGATTTTAACTACAAGGTTTAGGTTGGAGAAGCTAAAGTTTTTCCCCTTGGAGCAAAGGAGATTGGTTGGTGGGGGGAGGGGGGAGGTGCGGGGTTCACTTGGGTGTGGGGGATTTGATAGAGGTGTACAAGATTATGACAGGTTTAGATAAGGTAGACAAAGAAAAGTTGTTCCCCTTAGCTAATGGTACAATATTAGTGGACACAGAATTAAGGTTTAGGACAAGGCTTGCAGGTGGAGGTGAGGAAGACGTTTTTACAAAGTGAGTGCTAATGGTCGGGAACCCACTGCCTTTGAGGGTGGTGGAACGGGAGACAGTCAATGATTTCAAAAGGAAATGGGATTGATATTTAAGGGAAATAAACTTGCAGGGGTTATACAGGAGAATGAGACTGACTGGATTGTTCTACAGAGAACCAGCATGGACTCGATGGGCCAAATAGCCTCCCTCCATGCTGTAAGAACGCTCTATATACATTTGTACAGAAACATTTTCATACAGCAGGGATGCGAGGCCCAGGCTCTCAGCCAATTTCCCTCCAATTAATGGTTCTTTCCACTGGTCCCTGAGAATGTCTATAAGAAGGTGATAGTAAGCCCCAGCTGGCGGCATTAAAACCTCAATTTCTGTTAATAGATGGAAAGGCACCCTCTGCCTTCAATTCAAGCCTCAGAAACTTGCCCCTATAGGCTTCAATTTCTGCCAAGGCCTATAAAACCAGGGATTTTCTTGATCTTCTGCCCTATTTTGCTCCTTTAAGGTCTCTTACCCAGTGCAGCACCAGAACAGGTGATATTTCCACTGCAGCAGTGCCAGGATTTTGCAGCTTTGCAGTGACAACCACATCTTGTTAATAGTACTCCTGCCAGGAGGCCACCTGTTCAGCATGGTTTTGTTGATACAGTTGCCAAATGGCCTTATTATAAATGCCTGGCTGAGCTCCAAGAATGGCTAATTCACTTGGATTTCAGCAAGCAATGTTTATTCAGCTACAGAGGAGGGAAAGTTTTGTTTGATTGACACATGTATTGCCTTGTAAACTTATGTTTATTTTGAATTTTTTCACTGCCTGTGTGTTTACTTACATAAGATTGAGATTCTGAAGTGGATAAAAGCTTTTGACGTTCGTACAATGAATGTCTATCTGTGGTTGATTGACACTTTTAAGAGGTTGTAAGTTGAGATGTTTTCTGAAAGGATATTTCAAAGCCTTTGTGTACCACAGAATAACAGTATTGTTTCTGTGCAGAAGGAGGCCATTTGGCCCATCATGTCTGCACTGGATCTCCAAATGAGAAACTCACCTAGTGCCATTTCCCCATCTTCTCCCCATAACCCTGCACAGCCTTCCTTTCCACTGTCGGTTTCAGGATTATTTCAAAGTCTTGTCAATGGCCATGCGCAATGGTTGGGAGAGTGAGGGTCTGACATTCATCATTACAACTGGGCCAATTCCCCAATAAACTGAGGCAGACATTCTGGTCTTTTCACATCACAATTTGCCCACCTCCATGCTGCCTCAGCCTTGCTTCCAGAGGCAGTGGACCTAACACCACCCGCCCCTGTCCCCCTGGAATGGAAATATGTCAAGCAGGACCTTCCTTAACAGAGATGGCTTTGTGGAGTCAGGAACTTTCCCAACTCTAGATGCCCATCTCCTTCATGTAAATTTGACCCATTAAGTCTGGATAAGCATCTCAACTTTGGCAAGACCAATGTCACTCTATAGCTTGCCTCTATAACCTCATGTCTTGACACCTGATTCCATCCACAGCCTCCTGTCCAATTCTAACCTGAGCTTCAAATCTCATCACCTCATGTTGTTTTCTTCCAGCTCTGCAACATTATTCACCTCCACTTCTTCCTCACTTCGGTTGCCATTAAAAAAACTAATCTTCACCTTTGTTAATTCCGGACTTGATTATTCCATGTACTCCTTGCTGTCTTGCAATATCTCACCTCTACAAATTGGAACTTTTACAAAAGCTTCAGCAGGGAAATTTGAGGATTCAGACCACACACCATCTGCTCAGGAAACGGTAATCTGGAAAAGGCCCGGAATTCCAATGCCTCCGGCTAGGTGTTGAAGGTGCTGTTACTGGGACCTTGCTGCCTGAAATGGATACCATATTTCTCTGCATTATAACTTTCAAAAAATACCTTATTTGCTGTAAAATTGCTCTGGGACATTATGAAAGTCACTACATAAAAGCAAGTTCTTTCTTTAGCTGCGTGTTTACGAGGATAGGCAGGGATTTTCAGCGACAATATTTCTTAGCAACAATAAAAATGGATTACTCCATTCTAATGGTTCATTTAGTGTATCTTTTTATTTGATAGGAACAAAGACTGTTCAAAACTATGGGAAGCATTTCTGCATGTATTTAGTAAGAAGGACCCATGCAAAGTCACAAAAGAGGATTATAAGCCATTTTTGGATTTGGCAGGTCATGACATTCCAGTTGACCAGGTGAGAAAAAAGACACTCTAAGAGTGTATCATGATAGCTGTTACAATCGGTTCCCAAGTCTCTCCCCCAATTTGTTAGCTTCCTGAACAGCACCCCAATTTTGTTACACTCCCAAGTGATGAGGAATGAGTTGGCTCCCCTACTTTATTCAACATCGTCGGTTGGTTGCAACAAGCTTAATTTAAAAGGGGTCCATTCTCTCAGGGATACATTTTCCCAGTCCAAATGTTTTTTTTCAAAGGAGCCAATTTAACCAGGCTTTCTTGAATCAAAGAAGAGTAAATTTATTAGTTACTAAAAACCGGAGAAAAATAATAAAAATGAACACACATACACACAGATCAGAATGAAAAGTTAAGAGTCCAAATAAAAGTTTAAAAAGATATATGAATCAGTCTTTGGCTTGCACATGAGGCACAGATCGCAAAGTGCTACGGCCGTTAAGTTGGGTGTTTCCGTTAGAGCTGACGTTGGCAGTTTAGCAATGGTCTTGGAGAAACTTGGCTTTGCAGGTTGGCTGAAGAAGCTGTCCTATTTCCTTTTTGATTGTGGCTTTGCTGAGCCTTGCCTCCAGTAATAGGGAGAGGGAGAGAGACTTTGCCTGCAACTAATTGGTCTTCTTGTGCTGTCACTCTCACAGCACATGAGTACACTGGCACTGCTCTGCAGCTAGCTTTTTAACCCATTTTTCCCTGTGTATTCCTGTAAGGGGGGGGGGGGGAAATATTGTGCCCAGAGTCAGTTTTCTTTGATCTCAAACCATTTTACATATTCTGAGATATGAATCAACAGGAGATGGATTTTAGACGCCTGCTGAAATGTGGTAATCAGCCTTCTGTCTCAGCAACCACAGGAGATTAAAGTTCAGTCTTTTGCATCTTTCCTATCTCCCTTTTAAGTGCCTAAGGACAAGTCTGTCAGTATAATCCAAAAAGTGGTTACTTTGCAGTATCAGCCATCTTTTGCTCCATGTCGTTGCTTGTATTTCTTTTAAAAAACACACACGTCTTCCTTAAAAAGTTTAAAATGCCCGTAAGTAATTTGCAGCTGTAATTAGCTTTTCATGACACTTCCTCTGCATCACAAATGAAACGGGATTCATTCTTATTTCATTACAAAGGGGAAAAAAAACAACCACTCACTCACTCACGGTCTCTCTCACACACACTCATTCTCCTAGCCTTGTTCAATATTATCTCTTCAATTCGAACCGGGTATGTTCAGTTCTGGATGAAATCACATTTGATATCCCGGCAATGTGGATGATTTTTAGCTGGTACAGTTGAAGGAACAAACTCCAACGAAATAACCTGGCATTCTGCATCTTAAACTTTTCCACAAAGGTTAAAGGGTTTTGGTCAATATAGGCTGTGGTCTCTCCATATCCATTTCAGACATATATCTCAAAAGTGTTTGAGAGCCGATAACAAAACAAGCGTTTCCTTCTCCATGAAGATCACTGTTCCTGATGCTTGTTTAGATTTTTGGAAAAGTACCTGATTGGTCTCTCTATCCCTGATTCATCTTCCTGGAGGAGAACAGCCCCTACCCTGATGTCACTAACATTACTGGCTATTTTAAATGCTCGGTTAAAGTCCGGAGCTGCAAGCGCAGACTCGCCTATTAAAATGGCTTTCAGTTTTTCAAAAGCTGTCTGGCACTTCTCAGTCCATGCTATCTTTGCTTTTTACTGTAGTAGCCTGACAGCAGGCCAGCTCCTGTGTTGAGGTTTGAAATGAACTTGCAGTACAACCCACATATCCCCAAGAACCTCATGATTCCTTGTTTTGTTGTGGGAATGGGGAACTGTGCTACTGTTTGTACCTTTGCAGGCCTGTACAGTACTTGTCCTATTTTTTTGAATTAATTAGGGGATTTGGATGATGAGTGGCTTGGTGGGGAACTTCCAGGTGGTGGTGTTCCCATGTGTCTGCTGCCCTTACCCTTCTAGATGGTAATGGTCGTGGGTTTGGAAGGTGCTGCTTCAAGATCCTTGGTGAGTTCTTGCAGTGCATCTTGTATATGGCACACACTGCTGCCACTGTTAGTCGGTGGTGGGGGTAGTGAATATTTGCGGATGGGGTGCCAATCAAGTGGGATGCTTCGTCTTGGATGCTGATTTCATACAGGCAAGTGGAGAGTACTCCACCACACTCTTGACTTGTGCCTTGTAGATGGCGGACAGGCTTTGGCGAGTCAAGAAGTGAGTTAATTGTCATAGGATTCCTAGCCTCTGACCTGCTTTTGTAGCCACAGCATTTATATGGCCATCCAGTTCAGCTTCTGATCAATGGTAACCCCTAAGATGTTGACAGTGGGGGATTCAGTGTTGGTATGCAATTGAATGTCAAGGGGCAATGATTAGATTACATCTTGTTGGAGATGGTCATTGCCTGACATTTGTGTGGCACCAATGTTACTTGCCACTTGTCAACCGAAGTCTGGATATTGTCCAGGTCTTGCTGCATTTGGACATGGACTGCTTCAGTATCTGAGGAGTCGCAAATGGTGCTGAATATTGTGTAAACATTAGCGAACATCCCCACTTCTGACCTTATGATAGAAGGAAGGTCACTGATGAAGCCGCTGAAGATGGTTGGGCCTAGGACACTACCAAGAGGAACTCCTGCAGTGAAGTCCTAGAGTTGAGATGACTGACTTCCAACAACCACAACCATCTTCCTTTATACTCGGTATGACTCCTACCAGCGGAGAGTTTTCCCCCTGATTACCATTGACTCCAGTTTTGCAAGGGCTCCTTGATGCCACATTTGGCCAAATGCTGCCTTGATGTCAAGGGCAGTCACTCTCACCTCACTTTGAGAGTTCAGCTCTTCTGTCCATGTCTGAACAAAGTCTGTTATGAAGTCAGGAGCTGAGTGATCCTGGCAGATCCCAAACTAAGCATCAGTGAGTAGGCTATTGCTCAGCAAGTGCTGCTTGATAGCACTGTTGATGACCCCTTCCATTACTTTACTGATGATCGAGAGTAGACTGATGGGGTGGTAATTGGCCAGCTTGGATTTGTCCTGCTTTTTGTGTACAGGACACCTGGGCAATTTTCCACTTGCCAGGTAGATGCCAATTTTGTAGCTGTACTGGAACAGCTTGGCAATGGGTGCAGCAAGTTCTGGAGCACAAGTCTTCAGTACTATTGCCTGAATATTATCAGGGCCCATAGCTTTGCAGTATCCAGTGCCTTCAGCATTCCTCAACATCACTTGGAGTGAATGGAATTGGCTGAAGACTGGGAACGGTGATGCCGGGGACCTCTGGAGGAGGCTGAGATGGATCATCCACTCGGCACTTCTGGCTGAAGATTGTTGCAAAACGTTCAATCTTACCTTTTGCACTGATGTGCTGGGCTCCTCCAACACTGAGGATGGGGATATTTGTGGTGCCTCCTCCTCCAGTGAGTTGTTTAATTATTCACCACCATTCATGACTGGATGTGGCAGGACTGCAGAGCTTAGATCTGATCCATTAATTGTGGGATTGCTTAGCCCTGTCTATCACTTGCTGCTTACAATATTTGGCATGCAAGTAGTCCTGTGTTATAGCTTCACCAGGTTGACACCTCATTTTTAGGTATGCCTGCTGCTGCTCCTGACATGCCCTTTTGCACTCTTCATTGTAGCAGGGTTGGGCCCCTGGCTTGATGGTAATGGTAGAGTGGGGAATATGCTGGGCCATAAATTACAAATTGTGGTTGAATGCAATTCTGCTGTTGCTGAAGGTCCACAGCGCCTTATGGATGCCCAATCTTGAGTTACTAGATTTGTTCGAAATCGATCCCGTTTAGCACGATGGAAGTGTCACACAACACGATGGAGACGGGACTTCATCTCCACAATGATTGTGCAGTGGTCACTTCTATTGATACTGTCATGGACAGATTCATTTATGGCAGGCAGGTTGGTGAGGATGAGATCAAATATGTTTTTCCGTCTGGCTGATTCCCTCACCACCTACTGCAGACCCAGTTTAGTAGCTATGTCTTTTACTCCCAGTCAGCTCAGTCTGTGGTGGTGCTACCGAGCCACTCTTCGTGATAGACATTGAAGTCCCCCACCCAGAGTTCATTCTGCGCCTTGCCATCCTCAGTGCTTCCTCCAAGTGGTGTTGAAGATGGAGGGGCACTGATTCATCAGCTGAGGAGGTTTCCATACCCATGTTTAATCTGATGCCATGAGATTTCAGGGGGAGTCAATTATTGACAACTCCCCGCTGACTGTATACCACTGTGCCTCCACCTCCCACTGATAGGACAGACCCAAGGATGGTGATGGTGTCTGGGACATTATATGTAAGGCATGATTCCATGAGTATGACTATATCAGGCTATTGCTTGACTAGACTAGCCTGTGAGGCAGTTCTCCCAATTTTGGCACAAGCCCCCGGATGTTATTAAGGAGGACTTTGCATGATCGACAGGGCTGGGTTTGCTGTTTCATTTCGATGCCATCCTTTTTATTGGCTTTGTTGTGGTTTAATAGAACTGAGTATTTTGCTAGGCCATTTCAGAGGGCATTTAAGCGTCAACCATATCGCTGTGGGTCTGGAATCACATGTAGGCCAGACCAGGTAAGGACGACAGATTTCCTTCCCTAAAGGGCGTTAATATCTGAGGAAGCTTCCTGAGAGACTTGACTTGTAAATAGTCATTCATGTAAATAATTGGGATGTTGTGATGCTTGTCAATTGTACTTTCAAGTGCAATTAGATTTTCATCATTAGCCTTTTAATTCCAGATTTTTATTGAATTCAAATCCCGCCATCTGCTGTGGCAGGGTTCAAACACAGATACCCAAAGCATTACCGTGGGTCTCTGGATTACTAGTCCAGCGACAATACCACAACGCCTTTGCATGGCGCGCTGAATTACTAATGAAAAGGTGTCTCTGCAGCCATCTAACTCTTATCAGGCTGAATTTAAGGGGGAGAGTGGAGAGAAGCCAAGAGGTTCAGAAGACCAGACATGATGGCCATAACCATGAAAGAAATTTCACAGTGGGAGATACAGTTCTTGTGAAGAACTTTGGAGATGGGTCCAATTGGCTATGAGGTGAAGTGAGTTCCGTGACAGGGCCTCTCTCCTATAATATGTTGCTAAATGGTGGAGTATTTAGATGACACATGGATCATCTCCGGAGAAGAGAGACAGTCCCACAAGATGGCATGCTGTCATCTTTTGAGTTTGCTTCTGCACCTCACATGGAAGAAATGTCACACAATTTGGAAGGACCAATGTGGCCTGCTGGACCCGAGAGCATCGGAGACACAAACTTGCTGACCTCCACTGAAGAGCCTGGTGGACAGTTGACCCCTGAGAAGGGGGTCTCAGGAAAACCAGCCGAGGCCATTGAGCTACGACGCTCGACATGTCCAAGGAAGCTTCCTGAGAGACTTGGCTTGTAAATAGTAATTCATGTAAATAATTGGGATGTTGTGATGCTTGTCAATTGTACTTTCAAGTAAAGGGGGAGGGATGTGGTAAAGTGGAGTGCTGTATACCTTTAAGAGAATGTAGTTAGTTGACCATGTGGCTGTATTGACCAATCGCTACACAGTGCAGCCTTCTTGAGTAACTGGAAGTCTAGAGCTGGAAGTGATTGAAGAAGCACACATTGTGTTAGTGCTCTGTTCTTACTTATTTCCAAAAAACCACCAGTGTTTGTTCAGTTAATCTGTCTCCACCTATATTGTTTCAAGAACCAACTAATGTGTAAATATCAAGGGCGCAGCTAGCGTTTGCCAGGCAAAGTGAACTTGAAACCAAAAACATAAAATCTAGTGTTCTCTTCAACTGTGGGCGATACGCTGAAGGGTTCAACTGGGCCATACCCAGGTTACCCATGATTTCCTGGAATACTTTGGACATGAAATTCAAGCCTTGATCCGAATAGATCTCGGTGGGCAGACCATGATTGGGAAAGAATTGGGTTAATTTCCTCACCACTGTTTTGGCAGATATGGTTCCCAGGGGAATGGCATCTGGGAAGCAGGTAGCTGTGTCCATGATTCTAAGGGTATACTGGTAGCCCCACTTTTGTTTAGGGCAGGGGCCCCACACAGTCCACTAATACATTGCTGAAGGGTTCCCCAAAAGCCAGCATGGGAATGATTGGAGTCAGTTTTATTGCAGGTTGGGATTTTCCCACAATCTGGTGGGTGTGGCAGGTTCTACAAAACCTTACTACATCCATGTGGAGTTGTGGCCAGTAAAAATGCTGGCTGATTCGGGCTTGGGTTTTGCATATTTCTGCACATGCAGAATTTCATGAGCTAGCCACAATATGTACCTCAGCGGCACCACTACCTGGTGGATCACTGTCTACTCCTCAAATGCAGGTCTGCGAGGGGTCTCCATTTCCTCAATAGCACTTCATTTTCAACGTAGTAGCATTCAGGGACTGCTTCTGCCTCAGCTTCAATGTATGCAGCCTGAGCTAATGGGCAGAATTTTCCATGCCCGCAGGCATCAGGCGTGATCAGTGGTGTAAACGGACAATATGACGCAATTGGTTTCACAACCGCGTGAAACCAGTTCGCGATTGTCCACTCAGCCCACCAATGGCATGCCGCGTTTCCCTCATCGGATGTCGGGAACCTCATTGTAATATATCAGCATATAATTATCAAGCCAGCCCGCCGGAATCGTCCCCCCTGCTGGATCGTCCGTCCACATCAGTGGAAAGCATGCCGATGTGTTTCACAACAGCACATAAAAGACATGCATTTGGCTGTCGGCACTTGGAGGGGAACTCGGAGTTGAGTGCACAGTAATGTTGTGCAGTGATAAAAACAAAAAATTGCGGATGCTGGAAATCCAAAACAAAAACAGAATTACCTGGAAAAACTCAGCAGGTCTGGCAGCATCGGCGGAGAAGAAAAGAGTTGACGTTTCGAGTCCTCATGACCCTTCAACAGAACTGATTTTTCTTTACAATGAGAGGGGTGAAATATAAGCTGGTTTAAGGTTGGGGGTGGGGGGGGTGAGGAGAGAAGTGGAGGGGTGGGTGTTGTTGTAGGGACAAGCAAGCAGTGATAGGGGCAGATCATTGATCTGCCCACCCCCAACCTTAAACCAGCTTATATTTCACCCCTCTCATTGTAAAGAAAAATCAGTTCTGTTGAAGGGTCATGAGGACTCGAAATGTCAACTCTTTTCTTCTCCGCCGATGCTGCCAGACCTGCTGAGTTTTTCCAGGTAATTCTGTTTTTGTTAACGTTGTGCAGTGCTTGCCAGGGTCGTCTGATGGGCTTCGATCTTGAGGGGTGTTGTAAGGTCTCAGGGTTAAGTGCAGCCCAGCTGTTGGGGCAACCTGTGTCGGGGGGCAAGCGCAGCCCAGCCGTTGAATATACAACGTGAGTAGGTGAGGGAAGTGGTCACACATTAGAGTAACCTGTATAATATGATCATTTCTCTGCAACTCAGGCAGGTCAGGCGCAGCCACATTTATATGTTTGGAGTCAAGCTTCTAGCTTATCTGCCCACTCAAGCAACACAGAGGCACCAAAGTGTCACCAAGTGCTCCAAAGCTTTTCACACCCGCCAGCCCCATCTTCACCCCACCCCCCCCCATAACCACTACCCATACCATCCTCTCTCCCCCCACACACCCGCCCCCCACACCCCTCAGCATAGTCTGCAAAGTCATGAGCATTTTGGTGGGCTGCAAAACAGCTGAACGACTGCACACATTGTACAATTTCCTCGCTAAATCTGGCCATGCAGCAGTCACTGGTGGAGGTCCTCACAACCCTTTGCAATGTCAGCACCCTGGTTTGGACCAGTCTCCCCCATGGTTCAAGCTAACAGTGCAGCCTTGCACTGCGGGTTAGGAGAATGCCTGCGCCTGAGCTGAGAGCACAGCATGCAGTCCAGTGGGCAAAACTGCTGCCAATTGGTCAGGTGGAATGGGGTGGAAGTGGAAGGATTTCGGGCAGCCATGAAGCGCACTAATCTCTGGCCATCCAAGTGGTGGCCAGCAGTCTCCGGGAAGGGGCCTTCACACTTAACCAGGACAAGTCCTTAGTGCACCCATGCTTACCTATGTGTCTCTGACGTTCATCCTGCAGGAGGAGTACATCAGGATCATGGAGCCTGGTGAACTAGCTGTGTGCCTAACGGCTTATAGAGAGCGAAGACGACGGAGGAGAGAGTGACTGAAGCTCCTGGCTGTGCAGAGGCAGGAGCAGCTACCTCAGGAAGAAGGTTTGGCTGGGGCTCCAGCACATACCACCCAAGAACCACAGCGAGCCACCACAGGCCGGTGCCTAGTGATGCCCAGGGTCTATAGACGCCGCCTTTCATTCCTGCAGATAACTAAGAACCAGAGTCGCCAAAGACTGTGCATGTAGGGAGATCATGTTGCAGTTGTATAGAACCTTGGTGAGGCCACAGCTGGAGTACTGTGTGCAGTTCTGGTCGCCACATTATAGGAAGGATGTGATTGCACTGGAGGGGGTGTGGAGGACATTCACCAGGATGTTGCCTGGGATGAAAGAGTTAAGTTATGAAGAGAGGTTGGATAGACTTAGGTTGTTTTTGTTGGAGCAGAGAAGACTGAGGGGTGACTTGATCGAGGTATACAAGATTATGAGGGGTGTGGACAGGATGTATAGGGAGCAGCTGTTCCCCTTAGTTGAAGGGTCAGTCACAAGGGGACATAAGTTCAAGGTGAGGGGCAGGAGGTTTAGGGGGGATGTGAGGAAAAACTTTTTTACTCAGAGGGTGGTGACGGTCTGGAATGCACTGTCTGGGAGGGTGGTGGAGGTGGGTTGCCTCACATCCTTTAAAAAGTACCTGGATGAGCACTTGGCACGTCATAACATTCAAGGCTATGGGCCAAGTGCTGGTAAATGGGATTAGGTAGGTAGGTCAGGTGTTTCTCACATGTCGATGCAAACTCGATGGGCCGAAGGCCCTCTTCTGCAGTGTGTGATTCTGTGATGTCTAGGGAACTAATCGGTCACATCAGCCACCTGCTGCAGGACTTGGCGCCACGAGGACATGGAGGGAATCCATTGCCAGTGGCTGTGAAAGTGACCACACTGCTCAATTTCTATGCCAGTGGCTCCTTTCAGGGCTCCAAGGGTGACCTCTGTGGGATATCACAAGTCTCAATCCACAAATGTATCCATGAGGACACAGATGCCATTTTGCGAGGGCACGCAACTTTGTGCATTTCACCTGGGACCAGGACAGTCAGAATGCGAGAGTGATTGGGTTTGCCCAGATCTCAGGTTTCCCATAGGTAGAGGGTGTAATTGACTGCAATCACATGATACTCAGATCTCCATCGCAACACACGATCAACTATGTCAACCGCAAAAGGTTCCATTCACTGAATGTGCGACCACCTAAACACATCCTGCAGATGTGCACACGGCTTCTATGGAGTGTGAACTTCTCCTACATCCTCAGTTGGTCACAGGTCCCTGACGTCTTTCAGGATCCACAGAGGCAGCAGGTTTGGCTCCTTGGGGACAAGGGCTACCCATAGAAGCCATGGCTAATGACATCCGTGTGGTGGCCTCAGACTGCAGCAGAGTGAAGGTGTAACAAGACTCATGCTACAACTGGCAACTTGATGGAGCAAACCATCGGGATGCTGAAGATGAGATTCTGGTGCCTGGACCGGTCTGGTGGAGCCCTGCAATATAGTCCGCAGGGGGTGTAACACATCGTCATCATCTGCTGTGCCCTTTACAACCTGGCACTCCAACGGGGAGACGGGCTGTCTGAAGAGGAGATGGAGGAGCTGAAGGTCTCCTCCGATGAGGAGGACGCGATGTGGATGAGGCTGAGGAGGTCCTCTGAGGCAGTGATGACGGGGATGAGGCCCTCACACTTACTAGACAAGGCAAGCCCTCATAGCTGCTAGATTTGTGGAGGATGATGATATCATGCAGTGAGGACACTCGATAGATCTTCACATTGCCTCTGAGAATGTGTGACTCCTCTCTGGCTGAGGCAGCTCACTTGCACTCTGTGATCAGGGTCATATCATAGAGATGCAGCCATGAAGCCTCTGATCCTTTGTCCACTTTCTGCACCTGAACCCTTCAGGAGCACAGTGTCACTGGTCACAAATGCTGAAGAGATGGGGGGTGGGGGGGGGGTGCCAGCCCCACCTTAAAGGTGCTGAGAGCACACAGAGGGAATGATGGAACTCTGTGGCGCCTGCCCACTGCATTCAGGCAGCAATGGCCAACTCCGCTGAGGTACAGGTATCAGTAATGTTTCCAGGGAGTGTGAGGCTGGACCATCATTTTGGTCTGAAGGCCACAGAGAGCACAGGGAAGAGGCCCTGGACTGAGACACCTGCCTTTATCTTGTGCAGGAAGGTTTCACACCTGAGTGACAAGAACACTGCTCATCAGAAGAAGAAGCCATTGGCAGGGAGATATTCTTTGGAGTTTAATGAAAATGATGGACAGTATGTACATCCATGGCGAGGCTGTGCAACGAATAACTTCTTAACTTGCCTAACCCTGCCACTACGTCTTGGTGCTCCCTGGACATCAACATCAGAGGTGGAGCAGCTTGCTGACTGTGACGCCCTGTCAGTGATGATCTTGACCGGCATCCTCTGGAGGGCTGAGACTTGGAGGGCCCCAGCCTGCTTTCTGGGTCCTGCTGTGTGGCAGTGGCACCCACCTTGGCCTGTGAAGCTGGAACTGCGGAGGTCACAGGAAGAAGGGATTTGGATGGGCCGAACACTCTCGGAGTCACCTGGATGGGTGTCCCCAGAGTGTGCACCTGCCGATCCTCCGCCCGAGGGCCCCAGGCTGACTCCTTGAGGAGAAGGGATACCTGGAGTGAGATTGAGCTGCCTGGCACCCCTTTTGTGTGCAAATTGTTGGAGACCAACTATGGCATCAGAGATGGAGTTCAGCCTGTGAAGCAGTGCAGGAGCGATGCCCTGGACTCCATGGTGGCCGCCATCCTACCAGTGGTGACCTCGGTGCGTTGGCATGCCAGCGCTGTCACCTCAGCCTGAAGGTGGACGGAGTCCTCCATCGTGCCTTGCAATCTGAGGAGTGCAGCAGACATCACTTCCTGATGTTCCCAAACTTGCCTTTGCAGCTGCAGCAACTGTGACATGACCGAGTACAAAGACTCATCATCTCTCTCGGACTCAGCAAATTTCGAGCCTCCAGCAGTCCCCCGAGTGCCGGACGCCAGGTAGGTCCCTGTCACTACCTGCTGTTGATCAGACAGTGTGGTGTGCTCACCAGAATGTGATCCTAGGGTTATTCTAAAGCTAGGTCCCACCGAGGAGCCTGTCTCTGTGCTGATGGAGGGTGTGGGTGAGCACTGTGTTGGGAGTCCAAGGAGGGTGCCTCCAAATTCCTCTTCCGAGGTTTCTTTGGGGCTTGATTGGAGGCCCTGGGTTATGGCTTCCATTAGCTGTTTCCCAGTTGTGCCACGGGAAGCAAGGAGAGATAATTAGTCCATGGCAGTGGCCTATAAAACAGGACACAGCACTCACAGGATGTTGCACTTCTGGGTCCTCACTTGGTAGAGCAGCACCGACCTCACCGTCAGCACAGGACTGGTCAAGATCCTCACCGGCCAGCTGGATAGCTCTGTTTTCAAAGTCCGTGAGGACCTTGATTTTGGGCATTCTGCCACCGGTCTGCAACCTCTCCCTGTTGTGTGCCAGTTTGTCCTGCCTGGATAGGGATGGAGAAAGTATAAGCAGGATGCCTGCCAGGCCAGATGATGGGTATGCCTGGCATGTGTATGTGGTGAGTGGTCCCATGGACAGGATGAGGACAATGGCGGTGAGTGTGAGAGAGTGAATGGGGATGTCCCTTGAGCTGGTAGTGAGTGAGATCCCTGTGGATTTGTGATGGGTTTGTGAGTATATGAGTTGAGAGTGATGAAAAGTGTGACCTACCCTGGCGGAATGGAAAAGATCATTCTTCCTCTTGCGGCTCTTGGGTTGCTCTCCTCTTTTGCATGGCATTGACACTGAACACCGCTGCCACCGCCTCACAAGCTGGATTAGTGAGATTGCTGCCCATCCTGCGGCCAGAGCGGGGGTACAGGACATCCTGGCAGGACTCCATGGCATCTAAAAGGCATTCCAGTTATGTGTCACTGAACGGGGGGGGCTGTAGTCTTCCTTGCAGCAGTGGTGAGTTGGAAGCAGAGAGGTGTGTGCACGGCTGGACTTTAATTATGGCGCCTGGCTTGATGAAACTGAGGTGATGGCGGATGGGCGAATGAGAGCCCGCTCCCATGGAAACAGCATGTTTCCTGGGAGTCCATAAATAATGTGGCTGGTTTGGGATGATATGGCGTGAAAACCCATCATAGCGGCTGGCGGGTAAAACGGCGTTTTACCTGCCTGCTACTACACTTAGTGCAAATCTGGGACGAGTCGGCCCCCTAGTCTCCAGTAGCAGAAGGATGTTGAGAAGATGTTGAGAAGAAACAGTTATGCTTTAAACTGTCCACTTAATTCCAAGATAAAGAAATGTAGGGCCTTGGGACTAGTTAATCAGCATTTTTCTGTGGATTCAAGACCAATGTATAACTGCAATGTGGGGTCCTGTCCCTACATCCTCACCCTGTTGCAGTGCCAGGTTGTAACGGGCGACAATAATGCGTGACACCCTCTGCAGATTGTACTGCAGGGCTCCACCAGATTGGTCCAGGCACCAGAAACTTATTTTCAGATCCCAATGGTCTGCTTCACCAAGTCGCAAGTTGCTGCACAAGCCTCATTATTTTGCTGCAGCCTGAGGCTACCGCACGGGTGTTATCAGCCATGGCCTCTGTGAGTAGACCTTGTCCCCGAGGAGCCAACCCTGCAGCCTCTGTGGACCCTGAAAGATGTCAGGGATCTGTGATCGACTGAGAATGTAGAAGTCATGCACCCTCCCTGGAAACCCTATGCAGACCTTCAGGATGCATTTATGGTGTTCACACACTAGCTGAACATTCAGTGAATGGAACCCCTTGCGGTTGACATAGTTGACCATGTGTTGCGATGGAGATCTGAGCACCATGTGAGTGCAGTCAATGGCACCCTGCACCTGTGGGAAACCCAAGACCTGGACTGGACTGCATGCTGTGCTCTCAGCTCAGGCGCAGACATTCTCCTAACCCACACTGCAAGGCTACACTGTTAGCTTGAACCATGGGGAAGACTGGTCCAAACCAGGATGATGACATTGCAAGGGGTTGTAAGCGCCTCTACCAGTGACTGCTCCATGACCAGCTTTAGCGAGGAGACTGTACAATGTGCCTAGTTGCCCAATTGTTCTGTAGTCCCCTAAAAAGCTCATTAGTTTGCAGTCTGTGCCCGAGGGGTAAAAAGCTCTGGAACACTTGGTGGCACTTTGATGCCCCTGTGTTGCTTGAGTGGGCAGATAAGCTAGAGGTCTGACTCCAATCACATCAATGTGGCTGCCCTTGAACTGCCTCAGCTGCAAAGAACAGTGCAATCACACCAACAAGGGCGGACGATCCAGCGGGACGGGTTGGGGAGGGGCGCTGAGTCCGGTGGGATGGTCTTATAATGAAATGCTAATGTACTACAGTGAAGTTCCTGATGTTCAATGGCAGGAAACACTGCCCATTGTTGGGCTGAGCAGATGATCGCAAATGGTTTTACAACATTGTTTGTTGGCCTTCTCGCCATATTGTCCGCTCACGCCACTAAACATGCCTGACACCAGTGGGTACAAAAAATTCCGCTCTTGCAGTCTAAACTACTGTATACAGAAATGCTGCTGCCATTGTCTTCACATGTGAACACCTTACACCTTCTTTCCAGCAAACAACCCAGGCCTCAATTTATTCTTTAACAGCTGCATCATTCAGGCCTGTGGTTAGGCAGACTTAAGAACGGATCATATGATCCCCTTCTTTTACCCTAAATTAAAGTCACAGTCCTGAAACATAACAATCTTATAAATCTCATATTTGTAACATGCTTGCCTCATGAATATCAGTGCTGACCTGTTGGACTGAATGTTGTTCTGTGCTTAATATTTAATGGAGCCGAATTTGACTTTGCCCAATGTAAAATGGGTGATAGCGAATCAGCAATCCATATTTTTTATTTCCATTGAAGAAGATGTCAAACAGGGAGGGATGTCAAATAGGCTGCTGATTCTGTATCATCCATTTTATGTTATCACACAAAGTCAAAATCTAGCCCATACACTCTATCATACACCCTGTGGAGTCCTTAAAAATGATTTTCACAACTCCCATTATAAATTTTGAAATCATTTTCCCAGGAATGTCTCTAGTTGGCTCTTTGTAGATCCTTGAGTAATAGGGCAAGCCGAGAGTGTCCGAATAGCCACTAACATGTCAACTTGATGCATCTTGGTAAAATGATCCAGTAGTGCATTCCAAAATAGTTTATAATTTACGTGTTGTTTTCCTTGAATTCCAACAACATACTGATACTAAGATTGTTCATTTTCCCTAGTCAATCTTCTGGAGCCATCCTTCAGTACACCGATGTCACACACAATGTTATACCTCTCGAGAACACTCTGATTGGTTATATGTTGAATGGCCTGAATTGGTGTGGAAAACTCTCCAGCCCAGGTGAGTAATCTCATCTTTCATGGCAGAAAGCATTGAACTACCATCAATAGTTTTCACTTGCTATTCAAGATTCACGAGTTCATGGACTCCTTAGCAGCGGAGCTTTTGAGAATTTAGTTTGTTAATAAATGCTAATGCTTGAGCTTTCATTCTGGAAATGATCAGCGATCAGACCTGTTCCAGACAGGCAATCCTTGGTTTATGCTGCCTGGATTGGAAAAGAATTCTCACGGCCAGGAAAGAGGTCCTCTTATAAGCACCTGCCGGACCTACCTAGGCCCCATCGATTACATTTGGAATGTCTTGTGAACTAGGTACTCAAACTTTTAAAAAACTTGGATTTTTTTTACTGTCCGATGAGATAGCTCTGGATTCAAGTTAGGGTCCAACCATAAGAATTATACTGCTGCTTTTAAACCACTCTTGTGTGAGCTTCTCAAAGATCTCCTTAATGCAGAACTTTGGTGCACATCAGCTTCCATTGGGTCATTCAATTCGCTGTTGTGCACACAGACTCCTATATTTGTCACAATCCTTTGCCTACTAGGAGCCAATGGCTCAAGTCCACACTCCTACTCTTCCAGAAAGCTGTGCACTCCCCAGCAGTGCACTGCAGGATCTCAGTCTATGATATAACTGATCATTTTAATAGGTGGAAAATGCAATGTACCCCACATGAGCAACAGAAATGATTTGTATTTATATTGCACATTTAAGATAGTAAAATGTCCCATGGCATTTCACATGAGCATTATTAAAGAAAATTTGACCCTCTGAGCCATATATGGAGGCATTAGGGCAAATGACTAAAATCTTGGCAAGGATATGGAGTTCAAGAGGCATCTTAAAGGAGGTACAGATGCAAGGAGGTATGAGGAGTGCTTTGGTGCCTTGGCAGCTGAAAGCATGGACACCAATGGTGAAACAATTAAAACCAGGAATGTTCAAGAGGTCAGAATTGGAGAACCACAGATATTCTAGAGGTTTGTGGGGCTGAATGAGATTAGAGATGGTGGAGTGTGAGATCCTTGTCATCATTCTTCTGGGCTGGATACGGTTCCACAACAATTCAGGCCTTCCATCATATAACTAATCAAAGGGCTCTCAAGAGGCATAAATGCCACTGTGATGTCAGTGTACTGAAGGATAGTCCATTTGTCTGGTTTAAGGAGATTGACCGGGAGGTTGAGAATTTTAAAACTGCAGCAAACACAGGTGTGATTGGTCAATAGGACTTTGTGCGAGTTAGGACAGGCACAGCAGAGTTTTGGATGAGGTCATCTTACAGAAGGGAGTGTAGGTAGAATGCTGGAGACCAGCCAGCAATATGTTGGAATCGTCGTGTCTAAAGGTAACAATGACATGGTTGAGGGTTTCAGTAGCAGATGAACTGAGTCAAGGGCAGAGTTGGGCAATGTTAGAGAGGTAGAAATAAGGTTTTCGTGATGTCACTGCTGTTATTTGAAAGCTCACTTTGGGGTCAAAAATGGTGACAAGGGTGCAAACAGTCTGGTTCAGACTCAGGTGGTTGCCACATACAGGGATGGAGTTGGCAGTTTGGGAACAGAGTTTGGGTTAGTTAGAAAAGACCAGGGCAGGGGTAGAGTCAATAGTTAGGGAATAGAATTTGTGGTAGTAATCTAAGACAATGACTTTGTTCTTCTAAATATTTAATTGGAAAAAATTTCTGTTCATTCAGAGCAAGCTGTCAAACAATTTAGAGGCATTGGAGGGATCGAGAGAGATGTTGGTCAGGTGGAACTGGTGTTATCAGCATACATGTGGAAACTGACACTATGTTTTCGGAAGAGGTCACCGATGACTTCAATCTTAGCAACAGGAATCTATAAGCTCCTTGCACTTGTTGGACATGAGGCAGGGAAGAGGGGAAAATGGTTTGCACTCCAGAAGTAATGGCAACATGAGGAAGAACTTTTTTCATGTAATGAGTAGCTAGGATCCAGAATTCACTGCTTGAAAGTGTGGTGGAGGCAGTGAATCAAGGCATTCAAGAGGGAATTGGATGATTATCTGACAAGGGAGAATATCCAGGGCTATGGGGAGAAGGTGGGAGAGTGGCACAAGGTGAATTGCTGTTACAGAAATCCAGCACAGGCACAATGGACCAAATGGCCTCCTCCTGTGCTGTAATCATTCTATGATCCTAGAATAGTGAGCAATTTTAGTACACAAGAACAGGACCTGAAAGTGCTTCATGTGTTTCAGCCCAATTTGGAGGTGAATGGCTAAACTAATCATCCACCATATCAGTTCATGTCTGCAGAGCCCTCGGATTTAAAGGAGTGGTGATTAGGATCATACAAGGGCAATCGTCCAGGGAAAGAGAGAGTAATGATTTTAGAGCACCACTGCCTGGTGGGACTGCAGGACTGTGAAATCATCCCTTAAGTTTAAACAGCCCAAACACAGGCCTCAAAGACTGGCTGCAGCAATACTCCACCCCAGAAAGCCAGGCTGCTTTATGTAAATGGCCCTGAGGACACCCATGATCATGTCTCCACCACTATTCCAAACTAGCTCAGATAATTTAGTTTCAATCTGGAGATTACATCCAAGTTCTTGGCAGACATATTCAAGGAGTGTGTGGGGCTCCAGTTCCTGTTCCTTCCCCACTGGAAGCAAAGGATCTGTGAATTCAACTTTACTTATGTTTGGAGCACTTTGTTCAATCATTTCAGCAATGTCGATGAGCGTTATTGCCTGTTGTCAGGAACGGCAGGAAAACACTTATTTTAGAAAAATCACATATCAAACTGTATTGTTGCAATTAAGGTTCTTAAATGGAGAAGTGAAAATTTTGCAACATTGACAATAAATCATTTTGTAAAGTGTAAGCGCAAACTGACTAATTTATTCCTTCAAAAAATTTATGGTTACTTAACTTTTAATAGTGCTTTTTAAATATGCCAGATGAAGTTCCTGTCTTGCTAACTTCAGCCAAAGAATCACCTAAGAATTAAGTAGGCATTCTCAAAAAGTTATATTTCAACCAGGTCAGCAGGATGTATGTGATACTGAAAAACCGCATTCTCCTTCCTGGCAAATACTCCAGGACAAAGCAGCTCGCTTGATTGGCACCCCATCCACCACAATAAACATTCACTCCCTCTACCACTGAAGTACAGTAGCAGTGTACCTTCAACAAGGTGCACTGCAGGAACTCAGCAAGGCTTCTTTGACAGAACCTTCCAAACCCCTCGACCTCCACCACTTAGAAGGACAAAGGTAGCAGATAGATGGGAACACCACCACCTGGAACTTCCCCTCCAAGCCACACACCAATCTGACTTGGAAATATATCTCTGTTCCTTCACTGTTGCTGGGTCAAAATCCTGGAACTCACTTCCTAACAGCACTGTGGGTGTGCCTACACTACACAGACTGCAGCGACTCAAGAAGACAGCTCACCATCACCTTCTTGAGGGCAATTAGGGATGAGCAATAAATGCTGGCCTAAGCAGCAACGGCAAAGTCCTGAAAAAATATATTATTAAAAATCTGATTTTAGTCCCCCATTTAGACCCCAGCCTCAGTGGTATTGCATACTAAGCATTCCAGATCCTGCAAAAAGGCCAGAGGAAAATAGAAAATGGTTTGGGAATGCAGAGGAAAATCAGATTTTCTCCAAAAAAATTTAAGTGTGCCCATTTACGCACCGAAAAGCACATCTGCACCCAGACAGAATTTTGGCCTAAGAGATCCATATAAAATAGCTCACTTGAGGGTCATGGTGCATTTATAATTCACTCTATATAAGAAAAATTGCTTAGTATTTAACTTATGAAAGGTTTTTTTTCTGAATATTAAACAAGCACCTCCTATACCTCCCAATTAAAAACTGGGACATAAACATGGCACAACAACTTGATTTGTAAAGTTAATTTGTTACAGAACCTAATTTTGAAGCATGTCCTGAATGGAACAATTGTGTAAACAATTCAATGCGTTCATTTTGGAGAGCAGCATCTGAAAGTGTAAGTGATTCCTTTTCTGAAAAAATCCTGATAGGGCAACATGTTGGTCCAGGTCATTAACATTGGAACAACAGCTTTTAGTTCAAACTCCAACAATAGGTGCCTCAGCGCCATTTGCAATTTGAGTCCTCAAATCCCCACAGCCCAGAGGCTTTCACCTGCATCTGTGAGGTCTTGTGTCTTGACAAAGCCTAGTACTAGCTTCCCCACACTCCTGCAAACCCCTACAGCAAAGAAGGGAAAACGAAAAGGACCATCACCATGGGGTGATATTCATGCACCCAGCTAATGGCTGACTATAGAGTGGCATCAACAGAAGACTGGGAACCAGTCACCTTCCTCTCAGCTGAGGAACGTTTTGTGACTAAGAAAGCCCTGAGCAGGGGAAATGGAGAGAATAAGTTCTTTGTAAAACATCAAACCATGATTCATAGGAACATAGGACTTAGGAGCAGGAGTAGAGCCTGTTCCACCATTCGATAAGATCATGGCTGATCTGGTTGTGGTCTCAACTTCATTTTGTCATCTGCTCCCCCCATAAATCTGGAGTTCCTTGGGTATCAAGAATCTGTAGATCTGCCTTGAATAAATTCAATGGCCCACTGCTTCTGGGGAAGGAAATTCCACATACCAATGACCCTATGAGAGAAAAGAAATTCTCCTAATCTCCATCTTAAATGGCAGACCTCTTATTCTTAAGCTATGTCTCCTGGTTATACTCTATCCCTAAGTAGAATCATCCTCCATCTACGAACCCTATCAAGTCCCCTCACATTCTTGTATGTTTCAATAAGATCACCTCTCACTCTTCTAAACTCCATTGGGTATAGGCCCAATCTGTTCACCCTTACTTCATAAGATGAACCCCTCATCCCAGGAATGAGTCAAGTGAACCTTCTATGAACTGCTTCAAATGCAATTCTATCTTTTTTTCAAATAAGGAGACCAAAACTGTACACAGTATCCAAATAGCAATTTAACAGCCAACTCCACTCGTCACTTAATCATAGCTCATATTTGGTAACAAAGCCTAGCAGCTTAGGCAATAGCATGGTGGTATTGTCACTGGACTAGTAATCCAGAAACCCAGGATAATGCTCTGGGCACTTGGGTTCAAACCCTACTACAGCAGATGGTGGAATTTGAATCCAATAAAAATCTGGCCTTGAAACCATCGTTCATTGCTGTAAGAACCCATCAGGTTCACTAATGTCCTTTAGGGAAGGAAGTCTGGTGTCCTTACCTGGTCTGGCCTACATGTGACTCCAGGCACAAAGCAATGTGGTTGACTCTCAAATTCCCTCTGAACAAGGGCAATAAATGCTGGCCAGTGACACCCACAATGAATAATTTTTAAAAAGTTGCCTCACCAAAGCTCTGTACAGCTACAGTAAAACTTCCTTACTTTTATATTCCATTCCCCTAATAAATGCCAACATTCCATTTACCTTCCTAATCAATTGCTGAACCTGCATTCTAACTTTTTATGATTCATGTACCAGGACACTCAGATCCCTCTGTACCACTGAGTTCTGCAATCGCTTTCCATTTAAGTAGTGTACTGCTTCTCTATTCTTCCTGCCAAAGTGGACAATTTTATGTTTTCTCGCATTATGCTACATCTGACAAATTTTTGCCTACTCAATTAACCTGCCTGTATTCTTTTGCAGACTCTCTGCCTCCTCTTGGCAACTTACTTTCCTACCTATTTGGGTGTAATTGGCAAATTTTGCTACCATACCTTTGGTCCCATCATCCGAACTATTGATGTAAATTGTAAATAGTTGAGGCTCCAGTATTGATCCCTATGGTACTCCACTTGTTACAGCTTACTAACCTGAAAAAGTCCATTTATCTGTACTCTGTTTCCTGCTGGCTAACCAAACCTTTATCAATGCTAATATGTCACCCCCAACACCACAAAATCTTATCCTGTGTAGTAACCTCTGATGGAGCACCTTATCAAATATCTTTTGGAAAACCAAGTACATCACATCTACAGGTTCCCCTTTATTCACCTTGCTCATACTTCCTCAAATAACTCCAATAAATTAGTTAAACATGATTTCTCTTTCACAAATCCACGTTGACTCTGCCTGATCACATTATAATTTTCTAAGTATCCTGCTATAACCTCCTTGATAATGGATTCTAGCAATTTCCCTATGATAGATGTTAGGCTAACTGGCCTGCAGTTTCCTGCTTTCTGTCTCCCTCCTTTCTTGAATAAAGGTGTTAGCTATTTTTCACTGGGACCCTTGCAGAACCCAAGGTATTTTGGAAGATTATAACCAATGCAACTATTATCTCTATATCCACTTCTTTTAAGACCCTAGGATGCAGGCCATCTGGTCCTAGGGAGCTTTCAGTCTTTAGGTCCAGTAGCTTTCCCAGCACATTTTACCTAGTAATGGTGATTGTTTTAAGTTCCTCCCTCTTGTTCACATCTTGATTTTCAAATATCTTTGGGAAGTTTTCCAACAGATATTTTGTGCCTGTCTTCACTGTGGAATACAGGTATTCTATAGTGAAGACAGGCACAAAATATCTGTTCAATGCCTGTCGTTTCCTTGTTTTCCATTATTAATTCCCCACACTCTCTCTCTACAGGACTAACACTAGCTTTACTTACTCTTTTCCTAGCTAAATACTTACAGAAACTCTTACTCACTGCTCTTATAGCATTTGCTAGCTTTCTTCATACACCTCTTTCTCCCTCTTTTTTTTAGTCATTCTTTGCTGATTCTTAAAATTTGACCGATCTTCAGACCTACCATTAGTCTTTGCAGAGTTGTACAGTGTTTCTTTCAATTTGATGTTACCTTCCTTAGATTCTAGAAGGGTCCAAGTGGAAAGCTAACACCTTTTTCAAGAAAGGAGGGAGGCAGAAATCAGAAAACTGCAGGCCAGTTAGCCTAACATCTATCATAGGGAAATTACTGGAATCCATTATCAAGGAGGTTATAGCAGGATACTTAGAAAATTATAATTTGAGCAGGCAGAGTCAATGTGGATTTGTGAAAGGGAAATCATTTTTAACTAATTTCTTGGAGTTATTTGAGGAAGTATGAGCAAGGTGAATAAAGGGGAACCTGTAGATGTGGTATACTTGGATTTCCAGAAGATGTTTGATAAGGTGCCACATCAGAGGTTACTACACAAGATAAGATTATATGATGTAGAGGGTAACATATTAGCATTGATAAAGGATTGGTTAGCTAACAGCAAACAGAGTAGAGCTAAATGAATTTTTTTCAGGTTGGCAAGCCATGGATGATGCATCCTTTTCAGAGCCTTTCTTTCTCACTGAGATAATTTTGTTTTTAAATTGATCTGCTTAGTCCTGGTGACATTGCAAAGTCAACCTGTACATTATTTGGTTCGATTCATTCATTGCATACAACCGAATGGCAATTTTTATTGTCTCCGTTGCCATCTGTTAGAGTGAGTTTCACAGAGATCAGTGTGCTAAACCAATCCGCTGCTAAATTCTGTTATGCCATTTTTCTACAAATTTGTGATGGAACTGCTGACGTGACTATGTTCATACTGGATTCAATAGAGCCAGAATGCAGCTTCAGAGCAAAGTCATTGAGATCCACACCTCCACCCACCCCACCCCTCAACACGACATAAAATTATGCTCATTTTCTTCCAGTTTAGAAAACATCTATTCTATTATTGAAAATATATGATATATAAGTAATAGTATGAGCATTTTCACAGTATGCAATGAAGGCCCATGGAGAAGTAACGGTGATGCTGAATGGATCTGCTCGTGTCAAAGCTTTCAGGACCAACAGGTACAACACGCATAACACTCAACATGATAGAATTTGTCTTTTAACTGTAACAAGGTAGAACTTCTGTGAACTTCAGTGCAAGTTTGATGGAAACCTTGGAGAAAAGATGGAGATGGACATTTCTCTGAAGTTTCTGCAAGTCTCCCACCAAAGTTATGTTGGGCAGTAGATGACCTGACACAGAAGTTACTGCCATTTATTCATAACAGGCAGTGCTGGAAAACATTACAGATCAATCAGCCGATCAACAGAAAGGGATTATGATGAAGGGTTATAGCGGAAACAATGAATCAGTTGGGCTTGGATCTAGGAAAGATATTTGATGCAGTTCCTCCAGAAAGGCTAGTTCTGAAAATAAAGAAAATGGAAATTGGTGAAAATATTTTACACTAGTCAACCAGTTATGTATTCAGTAGAACCCAGAAGTGATGGCACAGAGTT
Source organism: Carcharodon carcharias (assembly GCF_017639515.1). Taxonomy (NCBI): domain Eukaryota; kingdom Metazoa; phylum Chordata; class Chondrichthyes; order Lamniformes; family Lamnidae; genus Carcharodon; species Carcharodon carcharias. Next base: position 113,909,292 of record NC_054467.1, read on the forward strand.
TGTCATCACCTTGGAAGAATGTTACAAATGACAACCATAGGGGTGCATTTGAAAGATACTTTATGTAATATCCTCATAAATGATCCAGAGCAAAGAATTACAAGCACAATGGGTAACTTTTCAGATGATACTAAACTAATGGTAGCCTGCAGCTTAACAGGATAATCACTTGCATTGTCTTCTCTTCCTGCCCCCGTTGATTACCTCTTGTGTCCTCCAAACATCTATATTTGCCCCCCTCCTATTTCTCATTGTTACTACTGGTCCCTGGGCAAGGTTCCCCCTAACAGTTATGATCCCGGATGAGGTACCCCAAATTGTTATGCTCTCGGATGAAGACTGATGAACTGGCTTTCTTTCTTTATTCAACCCCCTTGGTTGATCACAATAAAGTTAATTTTAAAAGGATCCATTCCCTCGTGGATACATTTTCCCAGTCCAAATATATTTATGTTCTAAAGGGAGCCAATTTAACCAGGCTTTCTTGAGTTAAAGAAAGAGTGAATTTATTAGTCACTAAAACATGAGAAAAAGATAATAAAAATGCAACACACATATAAACAGATTAGAATTGAGAAGTGAGACCAGAAATAAAACTTAAAAAGATATACCAATCAGCCTTTGGCTGGTCTCTGAAGACTAACTGATGAAATGTTGAGGCCGTTAAGTTGGATGATTCCAGTAGAGCTGACTTTGGCAGCTGAACAGCTAGTTTGGTGAGTCTTGTTCTGCCAATTGGCTGAAAGGAGTTGTCCTGTTTCCTTTTCGACTAAGGGCAGAATCATCCATGCCTGCTGGCATCAGGAGTGCTTGGTGGCTTGAGTGGACAATATGGCAAGAAGTCCAAAAGTCAGCTTCACGAACTAGTGAAACTAGTTTGCTATCGTCCGCTCAGCCTGTTGATGGTGTGCCATGTTTCCCGCCATCCGATGTCGGGAACCTCATTGTAATACATCTGCATATCATTACAAGGCTAGCCCGCTGGACTCATCCCCTCCACCCTGCTGGATCGTCCACCCACATTGGCGTGATTGCACGCCAATGTGTTTCAGAACAGCATATATCAGGGGGAGAATTTTCTCCCTGTTGGGGGGTTGGGTGGAAGCGGGCGTGGGCAGGCGCGTAGCCAGTCGCCTCCCGCGATCAGCTGCATGCTGCCATTTTACATGGCTGGGTCAATTAAGGCCTGCCCAGCGTGACGCAGACTGAGCGCTCCCTGTGTGGGTGGGGTGAGAAGGCTGAGTTGGTGCTTGCGCTCTTTTGCGCATGCAAGCGAAAGAGCACAGAAATCTCCCTGAGGCACAGAGTTGTTTCAAGGAAATTAGTCTGATTTTAAAAATTTTAATAAAAAAAAAATTAAGACGTCCTCTCATGTGACAGTGTCACATGAGCTACGACATGTCAATGAGCTTTACTGAAATGTTTTATTCAATTTATAAAGACTTCATGAAACCTCATCCCGCCTGTGGATGAGGTTTCATGAGAAATGGGAAGGCCGCCTGGGCTCTTCGTATACCCACAAACGTTAAGGTTGGACTGGCAGCTCTGTTAAGTATTTCAATTGATATTTAAATGGGCTTAATAGGCCTTTGATAATTCGGTGGGCACGCAGCTGACTCCGATGCACGCCCGCCAAACTGAAAATCAGAATGATGTGCGGTGACATCAGAACGCACCCCTGACATCACCGCGCATTATTTTACGTGTCAGCAAGCGAGGCCCACCCCTGCTCGCCGACCCAGAGATTCTGGCCAAGGTGTTTACTTGGAGGGCTGCACTTTGAGTGGAACTTTGAGGTGAGTGCACAGTAACGTTCTGTGGCACTCGTGAGGGCTGCCTGTTGGACTTGAAGGTTGAGGAGCATTGTGGGGTGTGGGAGCAAGTGCTGCCCTGCGGTTCAAGCAGTTCATGTGGGGAGGGCTATGGGCTGCCCTGCGTGTTATGATACAGCAGCTGGTATTTGCCAGGATGATCAAATCCATAAGAGAAACTTAGCCAAGCTATCACAATGGTTTTGTAATTGGTATTTATTACAAGAAGGTTTGTGCATTGAATTCAGAAGTAATGAGTCCACTAACACCTTTAGAGATTTTAAAAATTAAATTAAAACATTTATTAGCAAAAAAAGGATTAAAACACATACCCAAGATTACAGTTACACCATTAATTATTATAATAAATCTTTCTAAAATAATATTTTGCAATACAGTATATGAATAATATGAGCACTTGGGATTCTCCTCCCACCCCACTTCCCGGATTTTACCTGCAAAGGTGAGAGCCAGGGCATGTTAGATATAATACTAAAACTAGAGATAAGAGGTACAATGTCTCATTGTCATCGCTCAGAAGAGGGTTTTATGCACCCCATGCTAATAAACTCCTCTTAACTCACAAAACTTTATTAGCTTGGGGTGTATATACAGAGCCTAGGGATGGGGAACATATAATTATTTTGATAACATTATGTTTAATACAAGGTAACTTTCTGTAACACAAAATAAAAATATGCTTCCATAAGTAAAAGTTAGAGGTCTTCTAGCAGACTGGGTAGCATCCCTGCCTCTGAGCTAGAAACCCTGTGTTCAAGTCTCACTCTAGGACTAGATAGCCAAGGGAATTGAGTTCCTAATGGGGATAAAAATAGATTGAGTATCAACTTATAAATCCTTCCAATGTATGCCAATGGCAGCCGGTAAGAGCAGGAGAGATACCTGGTCAGCCATGTGATGGAAAGAAATTAGAGACTCCACCATCACTATCCATAGCTCCAGGATACAAAATGCATGTATAAGTCTTTGTTCCCAAAGCAAATTGGCTTTAAGTTAAACCATCGTCCAGTTGAGTATCATATCAATATTCCTATTGATTCCATTATTCTTTGGACATTATTGGTACTGATTATGTCTTTCTTTTCTGTCACTAGCATTTTTGGTGAAATAGAACTTGGAAAATTAGACAACAAGCGGGTTACCTCAGTTCACCTTTGGATCATGGACAATGTTGATGGGCCTGATAAGTGAGATTTTGCATTTTATTGCATACATACTGTGGGTTTTACTACATAATAGTATTTTTGCTATCTCCATTGCAGCATAGCGGAATGGTAAAGCTAGTTAGACTTCCAACCTGGCATGCATGAATCCAGCATGTGGATTCCCCAAGTGGAGAGATACTGGCCTTATCTGTGCAATTGTAGGGAGGCCCAGTGAGTAGGATGGGCATTTACTTAAAAGGAAGAAGGAGCTTTGAAAAGGAAACAACAATTGTTTGCCTTCACATTGCTGTCAGAGACATAACACATCTGGATTGACAAAGGCCTGAGAACTTACCTTCTCAGCTAAAGGGGATAAAAATTGCACTGAGACTCAGAAAAGGAAAGAGGGGAAAGAAAATGAGGCACAAAGCATTACAATTAATTTTCCATGACTATATTCATTATAGTTTGTTTGATAACTAATAGCATAAATTTAACATTGTTAAGGATGGAGGGACCCTTTTGAAGTGGTAGTGGCATTTTCATCTCTGAGTCAGAAGGTGAAGAGTTCAAGCCCAACTGTAGACAGTCCAGCTAGTGGCAACTAGAATATTTGCTAAATTTTACAAGGAGTTGGTGGCCCCAGCTTAAAAGTTGGGAGCGAGCCTTTATCCATGTGGCCAGGAATCCCCACAGTGATGTAACAGCTATCAGACCATTAAGTGGTTCGGGGTGAAGTCCCGCCTTCTAGTGCTGTCAATCAAATAGCCGGCAGCTCTCTAGTCTAAGCAGCACCACTGAAAGTGGTGACCACTGCTGGGACTACAACTAGTTCCCAACAAAGAGATTCCATGGACCTGGACTTAAAGGGGTGTGGTGGAGGCCAGGTGCATCAGGGCAGTGGGGGGGAGGGGGAATGAGGATGGAGGGTTAGCTTGGCGGGTCTCCATTGGGCATAGGGCTGAACAGGGGGCAATCCCAAGCCAGCAACAAGGTCGCCAGATGCCTCGGCTCTCACCTTTGCAGGTAAAATCCCGGGGGTGGGGGGGGGGCGGGTGGATTGAGGCCCTTAAGTGACCATTAATTGGTCACTAAGAGCCTCAATTGGCTGAGAGCAAGCAGCCACCTGATGTCTCCCCTGCCACAGGTAAAATCCTAGTGGCGGTAGGCAGGCAATCCTTATGGCCAGGGTACCCAATTTGATGTCTCCTTTTCCCTACCGCTGCCCACACCTACTTGCCAACCTGTCCCTGGGGGATGAAGGCATAAAATTCTGACCCTGGTCTCAAAATATTGGGTTGGCATCCAGCAAGGTTCTCACATCCAGATGAAGTGACCACTGAAACAGCAGTAATATTCCTGCCCCTGAGTCAGAAGGGTTAGGGCCACTGTTGGTCTCCCTACCTATCTGTCTGCCTGACTCACATTTGCATTGTACTGAGTGAGGCTTGATTCATCCGTCACACTATCTCAGATAAGCCACTGAAAATTGTTAACTTTAGCACTGATTTGAATGTGTGCTTGTCCCACTGTTTAAAGGCACAAAAAAGGAAGGTTCTTTTCTGGAAAAAATGTTTGGCTACTCTTAGTTTCTAGAGATGAGACAGAATTATCATGTGTCGCTTGTACATAACCTGATGTTTGTGTCAATGTGGAACTTTTCATTGTGCTACACATTTTAAAACAATATCCTTAGCCAAATGATTAGAAAACCCTGCTGTAAACAACTTTGAAAGGAGGTGACTAAGAGGAAATTTCATACAGATATATAGATAGTGAATCATATGAAGAAGGCAAATCTAAAATATGATTTTAAATTAAACCACACAGTAAGAATGGGGAACACATGCAAAGACTGGTAACAGGGCAATTTAGGATCTCAAAAAGTTATTCTTCACAATACAATAATTAACACATGGAATAGACTTTTGGATAGGATAATGAATGCAAAAGAAAATCCCTGGACTTGTTTAAGAATCAGCTAATGGTGTAATGGCAAACAATTTGATCTTTCTTGATCAGTGTGATACGATAAGCTCTCTCATCCCTATCTATATTGTGAAGGGAAACCTTTAACAAAAACTCTTTTTCAGGAAGATAAAACAAAATACTGTGGATGTGGGAAATCTGAAATAAAAACAGGAAGTGCTGGGAATACTCAGCAGCTCTGTTTCTCTCCACAGGGTTAACGTTTTGAGGTGAATGTGACTATTCTCCTGAAAAAGAGTACTCTGAAGAAGAGTCATATTTGAGTTAAAACGTTAACTCTGTTTCTCTCCGCACTGATGTTGCCAGACCTGCTGAGTATTTGCAGCAATCAGCTTCTATTTCACTTTAGGAAGCCTTGATAAGTAATAATTTTCAAGCTAATGATGCCAACTGTCACTTCAAGCTTAGCAAATACGATTAATTATGGCAATTATACTGAACTCAGTCAATATTTTGCTTTGCAGAGAATCCTGCAGTATCGGCAGTGTTTCAGAGTTGGAAAAGGTCCTGAAGGAGAAAAAAATTATGTACTCTTGCAAGGATAATTACAAGTGTGTACCATATCCCTTTCATACTTAAACATTGCAACATTTGTGAAGTTGGTGAAATTCTCACATTTTATGTAATATTTCAGTATTTTAAGATAATTTGCTTCTCTTGCTCTTCCTAAATTGTTAATATACTGTTCTCTCTTCATCCTGGCCTTTATCCCCCACTGCTGCTGGATTCTAAAGGGGAGGAAACTATGCATCAGCTTTATGGAGCCATGTTAAGACCCCAACTGGAGTACTACATTCAGTATTGGGTACCAAACATAGGAAAGATATATTGACCTAGAGAGGGTGCAGTGCAGAATCACCAGAATGGTACCAGGGTTTAAAGGGTTAAATTGTAAGGACACTTTGCAAAAACATAGCTTGTGTTTCCTTGAGTTTAGACAGTTGAGCTAATCAAAAAGATCAAGGGAGTCAATAATGGAGATATAGAGAAACTATTACCTCTGGTTGGAGAATTAAAAACAAGGGCTGGCATTTTCCCAGTCCTGTGGGGCTGGGTTTGGAGGTGGGTTGGTCAGTTGGTGGGGGAGGGGAGGTGTGGTTACAAGGAAATAGGGGGAGCCATGTCAGGATGGTACCCTGATGCATTCCCATTGCAGGAGAAATTTCCTAAGGGAGGACTGGGAATGGGATCAACTATCAGTTTCATGGGGGCAGGTAGCTAATTAGGCTGGTTAAATCCTCAAATAGGGGCAATTTTGCAGCCTCATTGGCATTTTGCCACTGGGAAGGCCCCCACTGTGCACAGAGGCTGCCAGGTCAAAAAGCTAGTCTCTCTGCAGCAGGTTGGGGTTGAACTGAATGATAGAACAGGCTTAAGGGGCTGAGTAGCTAATTTCTGTTCATGTTCCTACATCTCTAACTTTCACCACATACACCCATGTGACTTTCCTTCTACAATCTACGAGCTTTCAAAATTCTAGCCCAGCATCATTATTTCTTAAACTACTCCATTTTCTATTTGATTCTTTCAAATCCTAGCAGTGCCCTTCATTATGGTGCACTAAGCCTTTCACCAAGTGATGGATATGTTATTATTCACAGCGGTGACCAATCCAGTCTCACCTGAAGCAGCACTTCTGCAAATTGTACTCTTCAAATTACTTAAACTTTATCTGTGCTGGCATTTTCTCAGCTCTTCAGTGGAGACAACACAGAGTATCTCATTGTTCACTTTGATGCTGTGCACTCCACTTCAGAAGTATCCAGCTGGTGCCAATCATAGGTCCAAATGATAAGGACTTCAGTTGTTTCTAATACAATTTAATTGCCCCAATCTAGCTCCTAACATGGTATGTCTTTTTCTGTGGGATACATTTTTTCCATCAGTTTTACAGAGAGCCTCAGTGGTGTTAGGGCTTTGTTCTTTTCCCTATTGCAATCAATGGTTGTTATATTAATGAAAGAGATAATTAGTTTCCTTCAAAATATCAGGAAAAGTATCAACTCATTGTAATATCATGGGGGATGACTTCTCCAACAAATGGTGAACATTCCACCTCATTTGACTACTTCAGGTCACAGATGAGGAAATGTGTACCATTTTGTCTAGTTTTAAAATTTGTGAGAAAAAATGGTTTGAAAGCAATACAGAATTTTGGTAACCAAAGATGTAAGGATAATATTGGGTCACATTTTTGGATAGATTGTGTCAGTGTGAATCTATAGGATTGACTATCTGTTTGCAGTTGCTAATAAGTTGTGACTAACACAAAATGAAGTTGCAAACATATATATAAAACAGTAATTTTTGAAAACTTCATCCTGGATAAATAGCAGCTGTTATTGTCAGCACTCTGGGTGGAACTGGGGATGGTGGGGGAGGGGGACTGGAGAATAGGACAAACGCAATTCCACCATGTTTTCTGTTCCAGTTGGAAAGCTGACCTTCTACCAGCAACCCCCCACCCCCAACATCAAAATGCAGCAATTGGTTCCGTTCCCTGACTACTCCTGGAAATTTTCTGCCACTACATCCTTTAAAAGATATTAAGGGAAAGACGTTGACTGAATAATCTGGGCTCTTTAATTGCAATTGCAGGTGAAATTGTAATTAGAAATTAGGAAATGGCAGACTTACTAAGCAGCTATGTTACATCAGTCTTCTCAGAAGAGGATCAGAAAAAAATACTAGAGATGCTGAACAAACTAAGAATAAATCCAGGGGAGGAACTAGCCGGACAAGCTAAAATAATGGTGATGGATGAAATAATTAGATCAAAGGTAGGCAAATCTCAAAACTTGGTGGTTTCCACCCCTGATGAGGAAATTATTGATGTATGAGCCATGATCTTCCCTAGCACACTCCATGCACTACCTCCATGTGCTGGAAAATCGCCAATCTCACTTCACTAAGGATAATAGAGATAAATTAGGAAGTTATAGGCTTACCGGTTAATTAGGAAAGAATGACTAAGCATTTGGACAAATATGAGTTGATCAGACAGAGTAGCTTGGAATTGCAATGGATAAATCATGTCTAAAAGTTGAATTTTTTGTGAAGTAACTAACATGGTAGATAAGGGAGTGTCTATGGATGTTAGTTACATCGATGTCCAAAAGGCATTTAACAACGTTCCAGATCAGAGACTGTTAACAAAAGTGAGAGGGAATGACTCACAAACTATTAACATGGATAGTGATTTGCTTAGGGGTAGGAGACAAGGAGAAGGTATAATGGGTATATATTCAAATTAGCAGAATGTGACTAATGGTGTGGTCCAGGGATCTGTACTGGGATCTGCCTATACTTTACTCTTTATTTAAATTACTTAAATGAAGGAGTAGAAAGCTCTGTATGCAAGTTTGCTGATGACACTAAGTTAGCTGGCACAATAAATAGCGTAGAGACTTATAAAGGGACATTGATAGTTTAAGTGAGCGGGCAAAATGATGGAGTTCAATGTGGGATTAGTCTGAGGGCATCCGCTTTGGACCTAAGGAAGATAGATCAGAGTATTTTCTAATTGATGAGAAGATAGGAACTGGATGCGCAGAGAGATCTAGGCCCAGATTTTCATCCTTGAGGTGGGAATCATGAATCAGGCCATTTCCCAACATCGCGATTCCATCACCTGTCTGGCAGTGCCGACTCATGTTATCTTCGTGGTGGGGATGGGTTGTAGTTGGGGCTGTCACCTTCTGAAGCAGACCTGAGGTAAGAACAGAAGTAGTCAGTTTCCAAGGCGGGCAGGTTAGAAGGCTCGTCTCTGTTCACTGGAATTGTAGTCTAGTCCATAGCTTCATGAGCACCATCATCAATTGTTGTAAAAACCCATCGATTTCACCAATGTCCTTTAGGGAAGGAAATCTTCCATCCTTACCTGGTCTGGCCCACAGGTGATTCCAGATCTTCAGCAATGTGGTTGATTCTTAACTTAAATCCCGTCAGTCATGATAGCAACTAAAAACGCCACAGCCAGATGATATCTCACCGGTCTACCCATTCTTCCTCATTGTTTCTTAATGAAACTTGTAGCGCTGATTAACTAATTGCTCTCTGAAGCGGCTTCGCAAGCCATTCAGTTCAAGGGCAATTAGGGATGGGCAAGTGGTGCCCACATCCCATAAAAGAAAGAAAAAAAACATTGGCACAGTTCTGTACATGAATGGTAGGCACTCTATCCCTCACCCCTCACCCCTCTCACTCTCACCCATCCCTCAGATTCTCCCTATACCCACTCACCCAGTATCCAAAATGGACAGAATGCATAGGCCCTATAAAAAATTGGGAGCATTTTAGGCTGCTCATGAAATTGTCAAAATAGATAGGCATTCAAAAACATCTTCAAAAACAATCCTATTAACTGTTCATAAAACTGGCAATCAAAGCAAAGCTGACAGTCCCCTTGACAGCTGGATCAACAACACTTGCCAAGCTGAATACATTAGCATGGTTCATAGCTCAGTCAAACTTTCTATGAGATTCTATTGCAAAATTGTATCAACAAAGTCTTTGAAGTAATGGAACAGGTGACCATTGGATAAAGAACTCTAATGCATCTGAAATTTTCAAAATGTTGGTCAATTTAATGGTGAATTTTCTTTTCTAAACAAAGCCCTATAATTTTAATCACTGTATTAAAAACAGGCTTATAATATCTAATTATGATACATGAAGTTGTCAACACCTTTTGAAATTACCTGTCAAAAGGTTCCCAACTCCAGACTAAGCATCCCGCATGGTTCATGAACCCTCTAAAATGCCACAAACTACATCCCCCACCAAACAGGCCCAACTCCATTTAAATGTGAGGTGTCTAAAATGCCCCACCTCACAATGGAGTAGGCAAGGGCAGGATTGCTACTTGTGGCTTGTAGCTACTTAGTTAGACTGCCATTTCCTCATTTCCAATTATAACATCAATTAATTGTGATTAAAGGGCCTGGATTACTCAGCCACCCTCGTTCTCTTAATATATTTTAAAGGATGTAAATGGCAAAAATATTCCCAGGGTAGTCGAGACGTGGAGCCAATCACTAACTTTGATGTTGATGATGGGGTGTTGGTGGCAGAAGGTTCACCCATGGCCCTCCAACCGGAAAAGTGGCTGAACAGAAAATATGGCGGAATTGAGTTTTGTCCTACCCCACAGCTCCACCTTCCGTCTCCTACCCTAGTTCCACCCAAAGTGCAAACAATAGTAGTTACTATTTGTCAAGGCTGAAATTTCCAAAAATTCCACATGATGGGAATATGAGCAGGATTCCTGGAATCCAGTCCAGCCCACCATTTTTAAGTCTTGCCCACTTTGACCCAATGTGGATGCATGAAAATTGGGCTGTTAGAGTCCAAGTACAGAAATCATTAAAAGATAGCGGACAGGCACAAAAAATAATAATGGAATGTTGGTCTTTAAGAGGGCTAAAATACAGAGGCGTAAATTATATTGCAGTTGTACAGAGCTCTGGTTAGACCACATCTGGAGTAATTCCTTTAAGGCTGGGCAGCACACTTCAGAAAAGATATTTTGGACTTGGAGGGTGTGCAGCACAGATTCACGAGAATAACACTGGGGCTAAAAGGGTTATATCATGAGAACAAATTGTATAGATTTGTTTACATTATAGCTATTATTGGGGAGAGGTGGTGGCATAGTGGTATTCTCACTAGTATTCCAGCGACCCAGGGTAATGCTCTGCAGGACCCAGGGTCAAATCCCATCATGGCAGATGGTGGAATTTGAGTTCAATAAAAATCTGTAATTCAAAGTCTGATGAAGGGCCCCAAATTTTTGACTGCTAAAGGTAATCAATCCCACATGCAGTTGACTACTGGCACTAAAACATCCTATTACTCTGTGAGAATTGAAGATATAAAATAAAACTAAGCTCTGTTGTGCCTTTTCTGGGCCCTCTCCATGTGGTTGGAGTGGGATGGTGCCATTCCAAATCTGGCAGCAGAACAAGGCCTCTGGGGTTCCTAGCCCATTCTCCTTAGCAATAGCTGTCTCCTGGTGAATTTGGCAGAAGGAGTCATGTTCTGCAGTGGAGTCCAGCCACTTGTTTGCATGATTTCTTTTTTGGAGGAGGGCCGATAGAGATAATAGCAATTTTTCCATATAGACTTTCATTCTGTTGTTGTAAAGGTGCTTTGCTTCAATATTAACTGTTTTCAATGTTTCTAATACTTAAGTGGCAGAATGAATTGGCGGAATATTCAAAGTGGGTTCATTTCTGGTGGTCTAAAATACACACAGTGGAAAACATCCCCATTTATTACTAATGGGATTGTTTCTGCACAGTGGAAAATCTGGATCTTGATATCTAGTTCTTAAGTTATGTTTACTAATTCTAAAGTTTAAAAAATGTTTGTTATTTTCTCGACAGGCCTGTTAAAATGCTCCAGTGTCTTTTCAAGGTGGACCATCCATCCTGCGAGTTAGATTCAAAGCTATAACCATCCACTCAAGCTACGTTTGTGGAATTTCTAAAGCTGCCTGCTTCCACGTAAACACACAATCAGTTAGAATTGCACAAAGATATAAAGAAAGCTTCATTATAAAATGTAATGTGATTGTCTGCATTGGGTTGATTATAATTTGATTTGTAATTCTGAGGAGAAATATGTACATTAAAAATAACGGGGGATGATCAACGTTTTAAGATGGGAAATAAACTGAGGAATCATGCAATTATTTAACACCATTACTACATTCGGGGTTAATCATCTGGTTCTCAAAGCCTATTGCAGTGATCCACAGTGGGCACCACACCTCCAGGCATAAAAGCCTAAGGCCTATCATTTTCCTGATTTGGGGACTTAATCCATAATGTAACTTGAGCATCAATGTCAGACATAAGAAAGAAATAGGAGCAGGAGTAGGCCATTCAGCCCCTCAAGCTTGCTCCGCCATTCAATGAAATCATGGCTGATCTACTTCAACACAATTTTCCCGCACTATCACCCTATCCCTCGATATTTTTAATATGTAGAAATCTATCAATCTCAGCCTTGAACATACTCAACGACTGAGCCTCCACAGCCCTCTGGGACAAAGAATTCCTAAGATTCACCACCCTCTGACTAAAGAAATTCCTCCTCATCTCAGCCCTAAATGGCCTGCCCCTTATTCTGAGACAGAGTCCCCTGGGGAAACATCCTTCCTGCATCTACCCTGTTGAGCCCTGAAAGAATTTTGTATGTTTGAATGAGGTCACCTCTCATTCTTCAAAATCCAGAGAATAAAGGCCCAGCCTATTTAATCTTTCATTTTTGGACAATCCCTCCAAACCAGGAATTAATTTAGTGAATCTTTGTTGCACTGCCTCTATGGCAAGTATATTTTTCCTTAGGTACAGAGACCAAAACTGCACACAATGCTCCAGGTGTGGTCTCACCAAGGCTTTATATAATTGCAGTAAGACAGCTTTACTCCTATACGCAAATCCTCTTGCAAAAAAGACCAATATACCATTGCCCTCTTAATTGCTTGCTGAACCTGCATGTTATCTTGCAGTGACTCATCAACAAGTCCCTTTGAAGTTCAACACTTCCCAGCCTCTCACTATTTAAGAAATACTCTGTGGATAACCTCACATTTTTCCACATTGTATTCTGTCTGCCAAATTTTTGTCCACTTGTGTAGCCACTCCAAATTCCCAAAGCATCTTTGCATCTTCCTCACAGCTCTTACTTCCACCTAGTTTTGTGTCAAGTGCAAACTTGGAAATATTATATTTAATTCACACATCCAAATCATTGATATGGATTGTGAGTGGCTGGGGCCCAAGCACTGATCTTTGTGGTACCCCACTAATCACAGCCTGCCAAACTGAGAGTGACCCATTTATTCCTACTGTCTGTTTTCTGTCCATTAACCAGTTCTCAATCCATGCCAGTATATTATCCCCAATCTCGTGTGCTCTAATTTTGTTTACTAACCTCTTGTGTTGGACCTTATCAAAACCGTTCTGAAAATCTAAATATATCACATCCACTGGTTTCCACTTATCTATTTCTCAAAAAATCTCCCACAGGTTTTTTAAACATGATTTCCTTTACAGGAATCCACGTTGACTCTACCGAATCCTACATTAGTTTCGAAATGTCCTGTTATCACATCTTTTATTACAGATTCTAGCATTTTCCTTACTAATGATATCAGGCTAGCAGGCAATGCCTGCTGTCTTATTGATACTGGGCCTGGTTTCAGGGCGGCTTCTGGTCAGTGTGAGGGCAGATCTAACAGTTCCCATCATATCTAGAAAGTAACAGAGGGACCCTGGATGAGCCTCCCCCCCATCCCACTCCCCCCCAACCAAAGCCCCCACTCCAGAAGCAAGTGCCTAAATGACATCGCAATCTTATTCTTTGTGTTATGACAGAGATAGGAGGAGTGCACAGTTGACCTACCCCCAGTACTCCACAGGTCACAACATTATTTTAAATATTCAATTCACTTACAAAAATGACCAATTATGTACCTTCCCTACTGTTACCCAGAAAATATAGATGTTAACCAGGCTTCTTTCAGTAAATAACAAACTTATTAGTTTATTATTAAACCAGTCTTGTCAACACCCTAAGTGTCTCACTCACACAAACACACACACCTGGATGGTGTCAAGCTTCTTGAGTGCTGTGGAAGTTGCACTCATCCAGGCAAGTGGGGAGTATTCCATCACACTCTTGACTTGTGCCTTGTAGATGGTGGACAGGTTTTGGAGAGTCAGGAGGTGAGTTACTCATCGCAGGATTCCTAGCCTCTGACCTGCTCTTGTAGCCACAGTGTTTTTATGGCTAGTCCAGTTCAGTTTCTGGTCAATGGTAAACCCCAGATTGTGGATAGTGGGGGATTCAGTGATGGTGATGCCATTGAACATCAAGGGTCGATGGTTAGATTCTCTCTTGTTAGAGTCAGGTGTCATTGCCTGACACTTGTGTGGTGCGAATGTTACTTGCCACTTGTCAGCCCAAGCCTGGATATTGTCCAGGTTGTGCTGAATTTGGACATGGACTGCTTCAGTATCTGAGGAGTCACAAATGGTGCTGAATATTGTGCAACCATCAGTGAACATCCTCACTTCTGACCTTATGCTGGAAGGATGCTCATTGATGAAGCAGCTGAAGATGGTTGGGCCCAGGACACTACCCTGAGGAACTCCGGTAGTGATGTCCTGGAGCTGAGATGACTGACCTCCAACAACTACAACCATCTTCCTTTGTGCTAGGTATGACTCCAACCAGCAGAGAATTTTCCCCCAGTTCCCATTGACTCCAGTTTTGCTGGTGCTCCTTGATGCCACACTCGGTCAAATGTTGCCTTGATGTCAAGTGCAGTCACTCTCACCTCACCTCTGGAGTTCAGCTCTTTTGTCCATGTTTGAACCAAGGCTGTAATGGGGTCAAGAGCTGAGTGGCTCTGGCGGAACTGAAACTGGGCGTCAGTGAGCAGGTTATTGCTAAGCAAGTGCCGCCTGATAGCACTGTTGATGATCCCTTCCATTACTTTACTGATGATCGAGAATAGACTGATGGGGTGGTAATTGGCCAGGTTGTATTTGTCCTGCATTTTGTTGACAAGACATACCTGGGCAATTTTCCACATAGCTGGGTGGATGCCAGTGTTGTAGCGTACTGGAACAGTTTGGCTAGGGGGAAGCAAGTTCTGGAGCACAAGTCTTCAGTAATATTGATGGACTATTGTCAGGGCCCATAGCCTTTGCACTATCCAGTGTCTCCAGCCATTTCTTGATATTATGTGGAGTGAATCTAATTGGCTGAAGACTGGCATCTGTAATGCTGGGGACCTCCAGAGGAGGCCGAGATGGATCATCCACTTGGCACTTCTGGCTGAAGGTTGTAGCAATTGCTTCAGTCTTATCTTTTGCACTGATGTGCTGGACTCCTCCATCATTGAGGATGGGGATATTTGTGGATCCTCCTCCTCCAGTGAGTTATTTAATTGTCCACCACCACTCACGACTCAATGTGGGAGGACTCAAGAGCTTAGATCTGATCCGTTGATTGTGGGATCACTTAGCTTTGTCTATCACTTGTTGCTTATGCTGTTTGGCACGTAAATAGTGCTGTGTTATAGTTTCACCAGGTTGACACCTCATGTTTAAGTATGCCTGGTTCTGCTCCTGGCATACCCTTGAGTTGCTTGATTTGTTTAAACTCTATCCCATGTAGCATTGTGGCAGTGCTACACAACATGATGGAGGATTTCCTCAATGTGAAGGTGGGACTTCGTCTCCACAATGACATTCCTACCGCTACTCTCATGGCAGATGCATCTGCAGCAGTTGGGTTGGTGAGTTTTTTGTTTTTGGTTATCAGGATCGCTTTGTCCGGTGAAGGCTAGCACTCTTCATTGAATCAGAGTTGATCCCCTGACTTGATGGTAATTTTAGAGTGGGGGACATGCCAGGCCATGAGGTTACAGATTGTGTTCGATTACAATTCTGCTGCTTATGGCCCACAGTGCCTCATGGATGCCCACTATTGAGTTGTTAGATCTGTTTGAAATCTATCCCATGTAGAATGGTGGTAGTGCCACACAACATGACGTAGGGCGTCCTCAATGTGAAGGTGGGACCATCTCCACAACAACACTCCTATCATTACTCTTATGGACAGATGCGTCTGCAGCAAGCAGGTTTGTGAGTTTTATGTTTTTGGTTATCAGGTTCCCTTTGTCTGGTGAACGCTAGCTGCACCCTTGATATTTACACATTAGTTGGTGCATGAAACAACGTAGGCAGAGAGACCGATTAACTGAACAAACACTGGTGGTTTTTTGGAACTAAGAACAGAGCACAAACACCATGTGTGCTTCTTCAATCACCTCCAGCTCCAGGCTTACAGTTACTCAAGATGGCTGCACTGTGTAACAATAGGTCAATACAGTCACGTGGTCAACATTCTCTTAAAGGTACATAGCACTCCACTTTACCACATCCCTCCCCTTTTACTTGAAAGTACAATTGACAAGTTTCACAACATCTCAATTATTTACATGACTTACCACTTACAAGCTAAGTTTCTCAGGAAGCTTCCTCGGATATGTTGACCATCATAATTCAATGGCCTCGGCTGGTTTTTCTGAGACCCCCTTCTCAGGGGTCAACTGTCCACCAAGCTCTTTAGTGGAAATGGACAAGTTTGTGTCTTTGGCCCTCTTGGGTCCAACAGTCCCCAATGGTACTTCCAAATCATGTGACATTTCTTCCATGTGAGGTGCAGACTCAAACTCAAAAGATGACAGCATGCCTTCTTATGGGACTGTCTCTCTTCTCCGGAGATGATCCACCTGTCATCTAATTATTCGGCCATTTATCGATATGATATAGGAGAGAGGTCCTGTCACAGCACTCACTGCGCCTTTTAGCCAATTGGGCCCGTCTCCAAAGTTCTTCGCAAGAACGATGTCTCCCACTGTGAAATTTCTTTCATAATTATGGCCATCGTATCTGGTCTTCTGAACCTATTGGCTTCTCTCCACCCTCTCCCATAAATTCAGCCTGATAAGAGTTAGATTGATGCGGAGATGCCTCTTCATTAGTAATTCAGCGGGGGCAATATCAGTGGTCGTGTGTGGCACTGTCTGGTATCTAAACAGGAACCATGACAATCTGGTGCTGATGGAATCCCCATCCAGCTTTTTCATCCCTGACTTGAAAAATTTGGACCGCCCGCTCAGCCAAACCATTAGAGGCGGGGTGGTGAGGCAAGATTTTGATATGAGTTATTCCGTTGAGGGTTGTAAATCTGAGGAACTCCCCGCTGGTAAATGCAGTCCCGTTGTCTGACATGAGCACCTCCTGTAACCTGTGCACTGCAAAACTCCCTCGCAAACAGTTTTTGGTGGCAGCAGACGTGGGTGACCGGACTTCATAGACATCCAAACAAAAGCCATGTTCTCCAATGACAGACATTGATGCCCCGGTGTCGACTTCCATCCTGATGGGTTGTTCATTGACTATAATGACTAGCTGTATTGGCTCAGTTCTACCCAGGTTCAGGTTATATAATGAATAGATGTCAGATTCTGCTTCCTTTGGTTCTTCAACAAGATAGATTTTGCCATTTCTACCTTTGTTTTTAAAATGCTTTCTCAGCCTATCTTTACAGCACCACGATATATGACCATTGCAGTGGCAGAAAAAGCATTCAATATTTCTGATCTGTCGACTACCTATAGGCTGCCTGGATGCATTTCTCTCATTAATTTCGTGGGTTTTTACTGTAGTACTGTTGTTCTTCAATGGTTTGTACATAGTGGGCAGAGTCCAACGTTGCTGCCTTTTGTTACCAGTCCTTCCCACCCTACAAAATGGACGGTGCCATTTTGTGTATCTTTTATTGCCTCTGAGTCTCTAACAAGCGCTCTCCATGGCTATTGCCAATTCTAATGCCTTACTGAAGTCTAGATTAGTTTCAGATAGCAATTGCTTTTGAATAGCATCATCCCCAATTCCACATATCAATCGGTCTCTCAACATGTCATTAATTGAAGTTCTGAACTCACAATATTCCGTTAATTCCTTTAAAGCAGCACAATAGCCAACAATTGTGCCTCCTGGAAGCTTATTCCTCGAATTGAATGTAAAACACTGCATAGTGACTGAGAGCTTTTCCTTCAGGTGATTTTTTACAATATTTACTAACTCGCCTAAAATCTTCATTTGGTGACACGAGGCTGTGGATCAGCCCATATGTTTTGCTCCTGCATCCGGACAAAAGAAACGCCCTCTTCTTGTCCTCCCCTGCGATGTTGTTAGCGGTAAAAAAGAATGCTAGGCATTTGACATGAAGGGACCAATCATCGAAACGGGGTCAAATGGTTCAAGATACCCAAACTGCGGCATACTCGATGACTAAGGAGACTACGCTTTCAAACAGCTTTCAAGGTGGTGGCAAAGCAACGTAGCTGGCTTATTGCAGCTTTCTTGATAGCTGTCAATTGACCTGGTTTATCCTTGTCACCGGTTTTATGTTTCAAGTTATCAGTCATCTGATTATCGCTTCGTTCAGTGAGCGCTAGCAGTCCCCGTGCTATTTGCACCCTAATTGGTGCTTGAAACAATATAGGCAGAGAAACTGATTAACTGAACAAACCCTGGTAGTTTATTGGAACTAAGAGCAGAGCACCAACACCATGTGTGCTTCTTCAATCATCTCCAGCTCTAGACTTCCAGTTACTCAAGAAGTTTGTGCTGTGTAGTGATTGGTCAATACAGTCACATGGTCAACTAATTACATTCTCTTAAAGGTATATAGCACTCCACTTTAGCACAGAGAGAATGAGGACATGTATGTTTTTCCCTCTTGTTGGTTCCCTCACCACCTGCCACAGACCCAGTCTAGCAGCTACGTCCTTTAGGACTCAGCCAGTCCAGTCAATAGTGACTACCAAGCCACTCATGTTGATAGATATTGATGTTCCCTACCCAGATTACATTCTGTGTCCTTGTTACCATAAGTGCTTCCTCCAAGTGATGCTCAGCATGGAGGAGCACTGATTTATCTGCTGATGGAGGGCTGATGGTAATTAGTAGGAGGTTTCCTTATCCATGTTTGATCTGATGACATGAGATTTCTTGGGGTCCAGAATCAATGTTGAGGACTCCCAGATCTACTCCGTCCCGACTGTTTACCACTGTGCCGCCACTACTTCCGGAGTGTCTGTCCTTCCGGTGGACAGACCAAGGGTTGGTGGTAGTGGTGTCTGAAACATTGATTGTAAGGTAGGATTCCGTGAGTATGACTATGTTGCTTGACTAGTCTGTGGGACAGCTCTCCCAATTTTGGCACAAAGCCCGTGATGTTAGTAATGAGAAGCTTGCAGGACTGGCAGGGTTGGGTGTGCCGAATTGTGCCCAGTGCCTAAATTGATGCCAACTGGTCCATTTGGTTCTATTCCTTTTTGATTTTTCTGCAGCGATTTGGTTTGCTAGAGGTTTGTGAGAGGTTTGCTAGGCCATTTCAAGCATTTTAAGGTGAAGAGACATAGCCCCAGGAAATTGGTCCATTTTCCACTGTTGTTATGCCTGCAAAGCAGGCACAACATGGAATGATTACTGCCCTCTATTTGTCTTTCCCTTCCCGGATTAGAGCACTTAATAAACTTCAATAATTTAAAAAGCAGCCACTTAAGAGCCAATAGGCCCAAGATTGGGCGGGCTGCCCGATAATTGCTCCATCCTCTATAAAATTTCAGACAGTTGAGGGAACGCGGGTAGGTGGTGGGAAGACCACCCTCTGGATTTTATGTGCCCCCTGGCCTTCAAACCTGCTAGAGGGAGGTGTAAGATTCAGCCTATGGTTTTCCACATTAGCTTAAGCATAAATATTTGCAAGCTGAAAATTTGCCAGAATTGAAATTTTCTTTTTTCTGCATATCTAAAGGACCAGCTTAAAATTACAAAACAAAAACAGAATTACCTGGAAAAACTCAGCAGGTCTGGCAGCATCGGCGGAGAAGAAAAGAGTTGACGTTTCGAGTCCTCATGACCCTTCGACAGAACAGTTCTTCTCCGCCGATGCTGCCAGACCTGCTGAGTTTTTCCAGGTAATTCTGTTTTTGTTTTGGATTTCCAGCATCCGCAGTTTTTTTGTTTTTAGCTTAAAATTACAAATTGCTTAATCTACACCAAACACTAGGTGGCCCTATTGATCCATTTAAGGTGGGAAGTCACTTTGAATAGTATTGTTACTTACAGTGCTGCGTTGCTAAGATATCACCATGGTGTCCGTCATGGCTTTCAGATAAGACTTACAATAATATGACTTACAATGAGCTAACTGAACAACAGATTTGCTTGTAGTTGTCATGGTGTGGAGCAAAATGGTCAGTAGCCTTTGTTTTATTAACATTTTATCTTCACATTCCAATACAAAGTGCTGTGGAAGCACTTGTTGAAATTTGACAAAATGCAAATGTAAGAGTTTTATTTAGGGCACCAAAATGCAATAAAAGCTTTCGTTATTGGAATAATATGAGAATTCCATCAGTTACCCCTGGAAATCTAATTAGGGTTTGATCCCCTTTGAATTCTATGGCAAAAGATGGTGGGAAAAAAATTAACATTCCAAATGCATGATTGCACACTCAAGAATAAAACTCCACCGGTATTTAATAGGAAGCAACTTCAATTCTGTGAGTCTGTCACGATTTTACTTTTTTTTAAGTGCAACTTTAGAAAACAAGGTCACAAATTGGTAATAGACTTCTGATTAAAATTGGGCAAAAGGATGATACAACAATCTTGTTGTTTAAAATCTCCTTTTGTTTTGTTGTGGAAAGCCGATTGTAAATTTTGAACCTACCGCCAATTTTCATGCCCTGGTGGTCCTTTTGCCGATTTCATCATCCAAAGTCCTTTCAGACTGCCAGCAATAACAGAATGCATGGGTAATGCAACATTTGCAGACTCTCAACTCCCTATAATCCAGTCATCTCATGTTTGCCAAGGACGTAATTATAATGATTATAAAAGTGTACAAATAAATGAGAAAATTATACTCCATTACTGTGACAGAAATGATATAAGTTGATGCTCCTCAGACATACATCGCTAATAGTTTGATATATGCTTTGACATAACCACACCTGGAAAGATAAATGACTGACTGAAACAAATTAAACATGACATTTACTTGCAAGATATTCTGGAGTACCCAAGTTCTTTGTGATTAATACAGATGTTTATGCTGCTTCAGGATTTTGAATTGAGCCTTATTAATCAAGTTCAGTTACAGTTCTGACGTTGTCAATACCTGCACATAAAAATAAGGGGGCCAAAGCTTTCCCTGAGTGAACAGCCATTTCCCCATTTCAACTGCGTCCTTTATGTTGGACTGGTATTTGTGGAGCTCCTTGGTGGAGCCACAAACCCATTGTAGGTGTGGAAAGGGGCAAAGAGGGGGCATTTTCCTCCACCTCAACACCACATTTACGCAGAGCAATATTCATTAAGTGCCCCAATGCAGCAGCAGTCAGTGAAATCTGGCACAAAACCAGCCCCAAATCCCCATCAGCCACAGGGCTTGTACGCATTGATAGCTGAAGAGTATGAAGGACAACAGCACACTTCCCTAGGTTGTCAGTGTTTCCTCTTGACAATTATGATAATCTTCAGATTGAATTGTATTGCTAGAAGCTAAGTTTAACTTAGATACGTTTCAAAATTTTAAACATATAAAAGGAATTGAGGAGTTGATCCACATTATTCAATGCATACAAAATATTTTGTTCAATAAATGAAAATGGTTAAAAAAAATACGTGATCTATGAAATGTTAAATTCTGAGCAATGGAGTGGTAAAAATGTCATGCCACATCATGAAGGGGCACAGTTTTTGCTCTGAATTCCTGAACTTCAGCAAATTGGTGGTGAAAATTACATTCCAGGTGTATTGCCTACAGGAAGAGGACAACTCAGAGATAGAAACATTATTGTGCTATTTTCATGCAACTTCATGTGGCCAGTTTAAATCAACATTAGAAATTGCCCAGGAACAAGTCATTTCCCAAACAGCAATGTAAACTGTGGAAATAATGTGGAAATTAGTTCAGGAAAAAGGAGGAACTTGTCTCCTCCTCAAACTAATGGAGACTTGTAGCTCTTCAATAGAAGCAGATACAGGATTTGATTAGTTAATTAACAGTTGAGAGTTTCACTGATCAAAATAATTATGGTTTTAAAAAAATGACAATAATATTTTAAACAATAGCTATGAATTTGCCAAATTACTAGGACTGTGCCAGAAATTATAAAGAGATCATGATAGTTAAATATGTATCTGACAATATGAGATAAAATACAAACAATTTGACTAATAATTTACAACTTCTGAGAACATACCACACAGTAATTGTGTAGTACTCACTGCTTGTACTCAGATTTCTTCTAAGGATGGAATAGCCTTTCATTCACTTGAAAGAATACAATTCCTGAAGGTCAGTGATTACATTGCCAATCCTACAGTAAACTATGAACAAAGGTTTTTAGGAAACCTTCCAAGAATGCAAATGAATAAAAATCACGCCATGAGACAAGGCATGTAGCCTCATGGTTTCAACCAATTATACTTTAACAAACATTGAGAAATATTTATCAGCTTGTGGGTGGAAACCTTTTTAGAATAAAGCTCTGTTACACATGGGTGGGAGAGATGTGGGTGTCACAGCTTCTCACTTGAAGTTTTCTCTTTATCGCATTTTTGAAAATACCTTTAATTATCAAAATTTTCAAGATATCTTCAGTGCCCAGACTATTTATTGTTCAACCAAATTAATGCCAGTTTCTGAGAAAAGGAAACCACAAATAACCCAGAGTTGCCCTCCAAATGGACTAATTCCTCTAATTTCAATGGTGCTCCAATAATAAGACTCTTCCCTCTTGACTTTCAAAGTGAATTTTTTTGTGTTGTAAATTGCAAGATGTGAGAACTGATAAGGGCATAGTCAAGGCAATGGGACTTCTGGGACTCTGGTAGACAACGGGACCAATGGGGCACCTCCTTAGTCAATGATATTTAAGAATTCAGAAGGAATTGGAAGAATGGTGGAGAAGGAAGTAGGGTGAATTAGAGCCAAATTAGATACAGAAGGAGAAATAATCACAGTATCACACTGTATCTTTACAATGCAGAAGAAGGCCATTCGATCTATTGAGAGGGAAAGAAAGATTAGGTTAAAAGAGAAAGAAAAGCAAGACAAAAAAAGTTTAAAATAAGAAACATGAAACAGTTTAAGTTTTAAAAATTTGTAGCTACCACTTAATACAGATAAAAATAAACAACTCCACTGTCTCAACCGTTCCTTTTCTCGGACAGAGAGGTCGAGTGGCATTGCAGGAACATAAATATTGTCGTCAGAATGTTGCTAATGCTGTTAAGTACCAAACCTAACTTTTTGCAGAAAATTTAATTGGAAATTATAATGTAAATTCAGCAACCCCATGACACTCACAGGGAGTTGAGGACGAGCTGACATTTTTGCAAACCTAATGGCAAAGTAGCACAAATCAACCTGCATTTGTGGCAGTTCACAATTCATGAGAAATCTCATCCTCATCATAAATTGCTGGGTTACTTTTACGTTAATAATTGGCAGCAAGTTCTGACCTACTGTACCTATTTGCAAAGCATCTTCAGAAATTTTTCTACATTGAAGGCACTATATAAAGTTTTTATTTGTTCTTTCACAGGATGTGGGTGTTATTGGCTAGGCTAGCATTTATCGCCCATCCCTAATTGCCCTTGAGAAGGTGGTAGTGAGCCTCCTTCTTGAACCGCTGCAATCTATGCTGTGTAGGTATACCCATAATACTGTTAGGGAGGGAGTTCCAGGATTTGCACCAGTCACAGTGAAGGAACAGTGATATAGTTCTAGGTCAGGATGGTGTGTGGCATGGAGCTGAACTTGCAGCTGGTGGTGATCCCATGCGTATTCTGCCCTTGCCCTCCTAGGTGGCAGAGGTCACGTATTTAGAATGTGCAGTTGAAGGAACCTTGGTGAGTCGCTGCAATGCACCTTGTAGATGATACACAGTGCTGGCACTGGAGCTGATGGAGGGAGTGAATGTTGAAGTTGGTGAAAGGGGTGCAAAACAAATGGGCTGCTTTTCCTTGGATGGTATCAAGTTTCTTGAGTGTTGTTGGAGCTGTATCCATCTAGGAAACTGGAGAGTATTCCATCACACGCCTGACTTGTGTCTTGTAGATGGTGGACAGGCTTTGGGGAGTCAGGAGCTGAGTTACTCGCCACAGAATTCCTAGGCCCCTCACCTGCACTTGGTAGTCACAGTATTTATATGGCTAGACCAGTTCAGTTTCTGAACTTTCTGGTTGTTGGTAAACCCCAGGATGTTGACAGTGGGGGATTCAGTGATGATAATGTCATTGGATGTGAAGGGGAGATGGTTAGATTCTCTCTTGTTGGAGATGGTCCTTAACTGTGGCAAGAATGTTACTTGCCACTTATCAGCCCATGTCTGATTGTTCTCCAGGTCTTGCTGCATTTGGACATGGACTGCTTCAGTATCTGAGGAGTTGCAAATGGTACTGAACATTGTGCAATCATCAAGGAACGTCCCCACTTCTGACCTTATGCTGTTGGCATTACTCTGATACACATACTTGTTGTCTAGCTGACTGAGCTAACCAACCCCCCATTCTTGGTTATACTGAACTGTAAATCAATCAGTCAGCTTTCAAAAACACCATTCCTACTTAACACACTCCTTTATTTTCCTTAAGGCCAATACCAATAGTGATTCATTATCAGATCATCTAAGCCCAATGCCTGCTGGTAAAAAATTAACATCCACATCCACTGCCAATGATCAGCTGAACTCCTATTTGCATGCTTCCCTCACCCTTACCCCATACAGAGCATCATAACTAATGCTGACACACAGTCCTAACCAGCCTCCTGCAACCTCCAAGTTTGCCTCCCACTGAGCAGCTGAAGCAGCCTGAGTACACAAGTCTTATCCACTGAACCCCACCACTCCAATGTGGCAGCAGAGAAAATGCCCCTCAAGCACCAATCACAGCAGCAAACCTGCTCATTGAGGGTGAAGAACATCCTTACTTTTCCTCAGCAACCAAAATTCCCAAGGTCCAAATTAATGGTTTGAAAATGTTTTTTTTAAATCAAGGCAGGCTCTTTGGCAACACAGCGATAGGCCATGGAGAAGACTGAAACAACCAGGATGTCAATGGGAAGGAGGCAGCAAGTCATCCCTGTAGTATGAGGGTCTGGCACATGTAGTGTTAATGTGGGGCTGAGTACCGTACCACCCACACCGTGAGTAAAGAGGGCTCATGACCCATACCCAGGATCAGTGTAGTGTTGGACAGAGCCCTATGTACCAGCAAGCATTGAGACAGCTCCTAGTATGTACCCTTCACTGCATATTTGTAAATAGTTCTAAGAGTAAATAAGGACTTACAGTTAACCTATGTATGATCATGAAGACTTCTTCAGACCCATCAAACTGCAACAATTCCCAGGCGGCTAAATTGGATAGTTCCTGGAATTGGTTAAAATCAGGATGCACAATTATCCCATGCCTGATCAAAGTGATGCAGGCAGCATGCAAACTTTGTGCTACCTGCTCATTTCCATGTTTGTGGCATGTAGCCCTAAGCTAAATGTGCTGCTGACTGGCCGCATGTCTCAGCATGGGTCCAAGATTGTACAAGGCTTGTCCCACTCACAGCATGATTTAAAGCTAGCCTGCACTACCTAAAGCCAGACTGTGCCTCTTAAGGGCAGAGTGCATTCTGGTTGCAGCAGGGGCTGAAACTATTTGGGTAACATTTGAACACCTGCACGAAGGATTCAAAGTGGGACAGCAGGCAAGACAGCATGCCCCCGGGTTTTCAGATGCCGTGTTGAAGGCATTGGTTCTTGAAGTGGGTCAGAGGGGAGAGGTTCTCTTCCTTCAGGAGTCCAGGAGGTCCCACAAACGAAGGCTCAGAAGGCAGTGGGAGCAAGTGGCGTTGGCGTCAATGTAAACAGTTTGACATTGAGGAACTGGATACAAAGCTGCAAGAAGTTTAATGGCCTCACACAAATGGACAAGATCAGTGAACAAATTGTCAAGTGCTAAATCCTACCAACGGCAACACAGTCTCAGAATCTGTTACATTCACCAAGGGCCCAGGAGAAGGGGGGGTGGGGGTGGCGGTTGCACACGGTGCCAAACATTGGGGCCCAGGGGTAGGAGGACCCAGGTTGTATATTGTTGCTCTAAACGGAGTTTCTCATCTCCCAGCCTGAACAGCCGGAGGCAGAGCTTCAGACTAGAAAGGCTGACTTTAAAAAACATCAGAATCTTCAAGCTGAGAGTTTGGATGTTTTTAAAGTCAGTCTTTCACGTCGAGTTCACTGAGTTGCAATGCTGCTGCTTCCGACCTTCAACAGCTTCGCGGCTCAGACTTGTTTTGAAAAGCCCGCTCAAAAACCATGGAGCTGTCCAAAGGACAACTGCAGCAGCAGCTGAGAGAGTTCTTGGTTGAAAAATGGTTAGTCAAATGGTTAGAACCAAGTTGATGCTGCTGGAGGAGGTGGGGTGGGGGGGGGAGTGGGTTGGGGGGGCGGTGGGGGGAGGTTGTGGTTGTTAGAGGGGTGGAGGCATGGTTAGGGGTGGTTGGAGAGTGGGAGAGGTTGAGGGATGGTGGAAGGGTGGGGGAGGTTGGGAGTTGTTGGAAGGGGAGGGAAGGTGGTTGGGTGCTGTTGGAAGAGGAGGGTGGTTTGTTGACTGTTGGCGGGACGGCGGAGGTTGGGGGGGTGTTGGAGGTGTGGGGAAAGGTTGAGGGCTATTGGAGGGATGAGGGTGATTGAGTGGTGTTGAACAGGTGGGGCCATTGGGGGCTTTTGGAGGGGTGGGGAAAGGTTGAGGGCTATTGGAGGGGTGGGGGTGATTGAGTGGTGTTGAAAGGATGGGGTCATTGGGGGCTTTTGGAGGGGTGGGGAAAGGTTGAGAGCTATTGGAGGGGTGGGGGAGATTGAACAGTGTTGAAGGGGTGGGGGAGGTTGGGGGCTTTTGTTGGGATGGGGGATGTTTGTTGGCTGTTGGAGGGGTGGGTAGGGTGTTGGGGGCTTTTGGAGGTGTGGGGAATGAGGTTAGAGGTGTTGGAGGGGCGGGGTGAGGTTGTGGGCTGTTGGTGGGTTAGGAGAAGGTTGCAAGTTTTGGAGGGGTGGGGCATGGTTGGGGACTTTTGGAGAGATGGCAGGAGGTTGGGAGTATTGGAGGGTGGCAGAGGTTGGGAGTGTTGGAGGGTTGGGGGGAGGTTTGGATTGTTGAAGGGGTGGGGGAGATTCAGAAGTTTGAAGGGGGGGTGGCGCTAGGGGGTTTGGTGAGGTGGAGTAACAGGGGGAGCATGAGGATGGTTGGAGGATGAGGCGGGTATGTCACTCTTTTTTGCTGTTGGGGTTTCTTACTAGTGAATTACATTTTTCCATTTTAGGCTGTAAATTCACAGTGTACAACAAAATTTGTCTGACAGTTTCTCAGGGAAGGGGAAACAATCCAACTCTTGAGTTAAAGCAGTTCTGAATTTATGTGAATACAGTAATGTACCATTCTTCTCTGAAAAAATCAAATCAACAACTTAATCTACGTTTTTTCTAAGCTACTGGTAGATGTGTCACGAAACTACCATATTTTTCATATTATTGTGGGATATTGTAAAGTAGGGTTATGTTTGTGTGTGTGGGTATGGCTCAGTGCTTGTGGCTGATTTAATTAAATTACAGTCAGATAGGCTGCAAGGTTGAAATTATCAAAAGAGTAGGTGTAAAAAGGATATTTGCAATTCTAAGTGAGCCAGGGTAAAGTCCGTAGATAGGGTGTGAATGAAACTTTCATTTTATGGTAGGCGGAAAAGCAATTGGTTTTCAATGAAATGTGAAAAAGTTTTACAACTAACAGGATAAATTGAGGTGCAATGATTGTAAGTTAATTCTTTTCTTACTGTTATGGGGATCATGTGACTGTATAGACCAATCAGCCCTAAGTGCAAGGAGTCTTAGGAACAGAGCTTTTTGCTTGGTCTTGGAACAAGCATGTAGTTTCCTCTGAAGCCTGTTAGCAAAGTTCAATTTCTTACTAGAAACCCAACCTGCACTCTCCAAGTTTATTACAATTGGCGACGAGGATAAATAGCGTCGACACATCACCACGCCTCACGATTGTGAGTATTCCAACATTTTAAGGGAAGAAAAGAAGTATACTCAGCAGCAATGCCTCTCTTTGGCAGAATTGACCTGTATGATTCATGCGTCAAGGATTGGAGTCAATACATTGAGCAATTAGGTTTCTACTTTGTATCCAACGAAATAACGGCGGAGGAGAAACAGAAGGCAATTCTCCTGAGTGTTTGCGGGAGCAAAACCTATAACTTAATCCATAGCTTGGCAGCTCCAAATGTGCCAAATTCCAGATCCTTCACTGAGCTAGTCGACCTTGTGAAAGGACATTTCAGCCTAAACCCTCTGCAATCATGCAGATTTACGTTTAATTCTCGAGTAAGGGTCCCTAATGAGTCGATCACGACGTACATCGCAGAGTTAAAACAGTTAACGGAGCTCTGTGACTTTGGTGATACTTTAAACGACATGTTGTGAGATCGCTTGGTTTGCGGCATAAACGACGATGTCATTCAGTGCCATTTGTTTGCAAAAGTTGCGAAAGACCTGAAGTGCGCCATGCAGATAGCGCCAGCAATGGAGAGAGCTGAGAGGGACTCTCAGGATCTGCAGAGTGTGCAATATGGCGCTGTTTTGCAGCAAGGGTGAGAACCTGCCGCCAGGCGTGGCGCAAAGATCAAGGAGGCTACCGCAAAGCGGGACATGGTGCCTACCGCCAGAAAAACAAAAAGAAATACTGGAAGCAGCTCATCGGTAATGTAGAAGTTAAAGTGTTACTATAGTGGGGCAAATCATGCAACCAAAGATTTAAAGAGACTGAATGTCCCTACTGTCACAAAAAAGGGCATGTTGTTAACAATGCAGGACTAGATCAAAGCAACCTTTCAGCCATCAGGTCAAGTTAAATAAAGAGCACAACATGGAAGAGCCAGAAGTTATTGAGGCTGACGTTTATTCCCTACATAATCTGAAGGCCAGCAAAACTGAACCAATCACTGTTACACTTCAAGTAAATCGAAAGTCTCTGCTCATGGAGGTGGACACAGGAGCGTCGACCACAGTGGTGGGAGAACACACCTTTAGATACCTCACAGAAGGTATCCAGCCATTGAGTTTGGAGAAAACCGCTACTCAGTTAAAAACATATAAAGGAGAAGCAATACAGGTGAAAGGATTCACCTCTGTAACTGTATCAACATACAGCTCAGCTGCCAGTAATTGTTATAACTGAAGAAGCACCTAGCATTCTGGGCCGTGATTGGTTGAAGGAAATCAAATTAAATTGGTCAGAAATTTTTCAGGTCAAGACTGGGTCAAGAGTTGCTGGAAAAATATGACAGAGTGTTCTGAGATGAGTTGGAGAAAATCAAAGACCTATGTTAGGGGGAAGGAAGTAAGTAAGAATTTATGGTAAGGGAGAATTTATTGAAAAGGAACGAATTACTTAAAACTCCAGGCGACCAGGGCTACCAAGCACATCGGCAATTAAATGTTACCAGATGAACCTTGCACAACCTTAGGGCCTGCAAGCAACAGAAAGGCCTTGGAGCCGGACTGTAATCAGAGGATGACAATAACAACTAAGATTAAGTGTGCTCTTCAACAGATAGGGGAAGAAGAGATGGTCCCAGCTTAGATAGGAGGGAAGGTCTCTGCCTAGGTGAAAACATATAGGGACATAGGGTGCATGTACTTACTACCAGAGATGTCTGTTTAATGTAAACCTCTATGTTGACAAGATCGAAATCTGGAAACTGTTCTTGTACGTGACTTATAATGTATAAATATGATGAACACTTGTAGTTTAGCATTGTACTGTCTCAGGCTGTATTGAGATCGTGTTCTCCTTGCAATTGCTCGAATAAACGATCATGACCTGTACCTGAGACTCCTGTGGTCCATTTGTCAAAGTGACCACAACAGCCTGCAAGCGAAAATATACGTGAACCTTGAAGCAGCACCCCGGTTTTTAAAGGCAAGGCCTATGCCTTACGCTCTGAGAGAAAATGTTGATATGGAATTATGTCATTTGGAAAAATTAGGAATAATACAGCAGTCCAACTTTCAGAATGGGCAGCATCCATAGTCCCTGTGCTAAAGCTCGACCAAACCATTCTCATCAGTGGGGATTATAAATTAACAGTAAACAAAGCTGAGAAATTAGGCAAATACCCAATCCCAAAGAAAGCAGATCTGTATGCTAAACTTGCCGGAGGCAGAACCTACAGTAAACTGGATATGAGTCATGTCTATCAGCAGCTTTAGTTGGACAACACATCAAGAAGTTATGTCACCATAAACAAGGCCCTGTACCAGTATATACACCTACCCTTCCATATCTCCGCTGCCTGTGCAATTTTCCAGAGAACCATGGAAAGCTGGCTACAAGGGCTCCCCTGAATTATTGTGTACCTGGATGACGTCCTGATTACAGGATCCACAGGAGTAGAACACGTGGCAAACCTGGAAGAGGTTTTGAAGAGATTTTTAGAGGCTAGCATTCATTTAAAAAAAGAAAAGTGCACCTTCCAAGCAAAGGAAGCTGCATATTTGGGTCATTGAGTGGATGCCCAAGGGTTGCATCCATTCGGGGAGAAAGTCAGGGCAATCAAGGAAGTGCCATCTCCTACCAACATCATGGAACTTTTTTGAGCATGGTAAATCATTACAGTCAATTCTTGCCTAATCTATCTACAGTGTTAACCCCTTTACATTTATTATTGAAGAAGGACCACAGATGGTCCTGGAAGGCACAGCAAGAGGAAGCCTTCACTAGAGTTAGAAGCTTTTACACTTGTCATGTCTGCTAGTACACCATGACCCATCTAAGGAATTGATACTCAAATGTGACACATCTCCCTATGGAGTAGGAGCAGTATTGTCATACAAGATGGAAGATGGATCTGAAAGACCAAAAGTATATTTATCCAGAATACTTTCTGTAGCTGAGAAAGTTTACTCGAAAATTGAAAAAAAGATAGGCTTTAATTTTGTTGGCATACAAGTACACTTATATGCATCATCTGGGTGTGCATATAGTAAATGCAAATGCCTTCAGTCATGTTCCTTTGCCCGATAGTATTACGCATGTTCCACTACCTCAAGAGGTAGTACTTGCATTAAATTTCCTGGGCTCCTCACCAGTCTGCACGATATTGATAAAGAATTGGACGAATTAGGTCCAACTTTAGCAAGAGTCCACGAACAAGTATTTCAAGGATGGTCAAATGCACAAGTTCCTGGAGAATTAAATCCATCTTTTGTACGTTGATCCGAATCGAGTTGTCAAGATGATATCTTATTATGGGGAGCAGGAGTAGTTATCCCTGTGCAAGAGAGAGAACCATTATTGGTAAAACTTCATTGTGCACATCCTGGTATTTTGAAAATGAAGATACATGAAGTTATATCTGGTGGCCAGGTATAGACAATGGTATAGAAAAAATGGCCAAACACTGTCTCCAGTGCCAACAACAACAGAAGTTGCCCATTTCAGCTGCACTGCATCCATGGGAGTGGCCTGGTCGACCCTGGGTTAGACCACATGTAGACTATGTTGGTCCATTTCTAGATACCCCATGTTTTTTGTGATTATCAACACTCATTCTAAATGGATGGACTTGTTTGAAATGAAATTATCTACTTTGTCTGCAACTGTTGAAAAGCAGCGCAAGAGTTTCAGTGTTCATGGTTTACCTGAAGTTATCCTGTCAGACAATGATACTGCTTTCACTAGCACTTGATTCCAAAGATTTGTGAACCTAAATGGTATTAAACACATGAGAAAAACACCGCACCATTCCTCATCGAATGGCTTGGCAGAAAGAGCAGTACAAATCTTTAAAACAGGCATGAAGAAAAGGTCAGAGGGAACATTAGGAACACCAATTTCAAGACTTCTGTTCAGCTATCACACAACTCCTCATGCAAGCACTGGTTTAACTGCATCAGAATTGTTAATGAAGTACTGACTTTGTACAAGATTGATCCTAGTATACCCTAATTTAGAGGGGAAGGTGGAGAAAAACCAGGGGAGGCAGAAAGTGAATCATGACATTTGCAGAAAAGATTGAGAGTTTACTGTGGGAGAGACAATTTTTGAATGAAATTTTGCAACTGGATCAAGATGGGTACAATTGTCCTGAAACAGGACCTTTATCGTATCAGGTAGAAGTGAAAAATGGGATTGTTAGCAAACACGTGGATCATCTCAGATGTCAGGAAACCCTCCAACAACCTGTTAATCCACCTGAAATCGAAGTTAAAACTTTGACACCTGAGGTGCCAGAGCGACAAAGAATAGACATACCTGATGTTTCTGTTGAAGGAAATAATTCTGAACTGCCAATATCTAAGGATGTCTCCAAAGCTGTAGTTTCTATTGAAGTCAATTTAACGGAAGAACCTTCAGTTGTAGAATTGTGTTGCTCTACCCGAATCCGAAAACCTCCTCAAAGACTAAATTTATAATGGCATGAACTGTATATAATATGGGTTAAGATGTTTTTTAATAAGAGGATAAAATAAAAAGCAAGAGGGGAAGAATATAATGATTGTATGTTAAACCATTATTACAGTTATAGCAATCATGTGACTGTATGGACCAATCAGCCCTAAGCATAGGCTACCTTAGGGGCAGAGCTATTTAGCCTTTGTCTTGGATCAAGCATGTAGTCTCCTCTGAGGCCTGCTAATAAAGTTCACTGTTTCTTACAAGAAACCCGTCCTGTGCTCTCCAAATTTATTACATAGGGCAAGGTTATTACATTTATTTTTCCCAAGAGGAAAAGGCCATATTGACAACATCAAAGATTTTTATAGCATGAGAAAATTAAATTCCAAAGACATATCAAAACAATAGGATTTACAGATTAAAGAGGAAGGAATATATTTAAAGAAGGGTGGATGGTTGTATCAGGGTGGCCATGTAAAATCTAAAAGATACACTGTGTGAAACAGACTTGGGGAAACAGCCTCTAGCCACTTTGCAGAAGTCTGCTGTTCCAGTAACCAAAGTTGTGTTAAAAAACCTTTGGAATTCCACAATCAAGTGGGTGCTGTGTTAACCTTGCTGGATATCCTCTCTACGTTTAAAATCTATTTTGGACTGTTGCCTTAAAGTGGGTGTATAGTTGGGAGTCAGGTTAATTAGGAATTTTGGGATTTGCTATAATATTAAGTAATGGTGTAACATAATCTTGTGCATGTGCTTAATTCTTTTCTTTTGGTAATAACTGTTTTAATTTATGTTTTAAAACCTCTAAAGGTGTTAGGGGACTCGTTACTTCTGAAATTAGTGCACAAACCTCGTAATAAATACAAATTACAAAAACATTGTGATATTCTGGCCAAGTTTCCCTTGTGGATTTGGTCAGCCTGGCAAATACCACCTGCCATATCATAACAGATGCCTGACTGACAAATCTTGGGGATTGTGTAATGAGCATAAGAGGAGCAGATGTCATTTATGGCATATTGTGGCTTGGTGCCAGGGAAGTCAGACTGGTAAGGTTGTATTAGCTACAGAGGTGAATTGTTTTGTAAATGTGTCGATTCTTTTGTAGCCACTTTCCTAACATTAGTTGATTGCTCTTTGAATAATTATCCTTAGAAAATCAGCATTGGGCCTCCATTTTCACCATTGCTATAGTCATTCTACCTATTGCAAGCGGGTGTAAGGAAAGAAAGACAAAACCTACATTTATACACCTTTCATGATGTCTCAAATCACTTTCCAGCCAATTAAATACTTTCCAGTTGTAGCCACTGGTATAATGTAGGCAATATTATCAAATGACAGAGCAGACTCAAGAGCCGAATGGCTCACTCCTTCTCCTAATACATATATTCATATGTGATTCCAGATGGATGAGTCGAGCTGGGCTAGATAGCCTATGTCATCCATAATTATCTTGCAAACAGAGGGTGGAATCATGGTTGGAGTTTTGTTTATTTTGGTGCTAATTGAAGTTTATTGTGATCAGACTTTGTGTGGTGAACTTTTTAGGAAAGGAGTTCGTAATGGGCTCATTGTAAATCAGTGACCTGTTTTATCCTGCAAATGATTCTCAAGAGTCTTTTCCATTAACTTCAATTTTGTCCTTTTGTCTACTTATCTATTATCCCACTCTACCTTGGCACTTTAATGAGCTTTTTGAGGAATTAAGTATCATGATAAAGTTGTGTTGCATAGTCGATATTAAAAATATATTGTAGTGAGAAGCAGCAATCAGCAGAGTCTTCAGACTTGCTGATCAAGAAAACACAGATACAGTTGTGAACTATTCAATCTTTGTTGTCTGGCCTCTTAACAGTTGTAATGTACAGAGACATCCAAGTGTTCCAATGCTTCTCACTAACAGTGAAGACCTATGTAGTTCAATCATTACATTTTGTTGCTCAGGTGTCATTTATCTTTCTACCCTGTGAGAATATTGATAAAATAGGTTCCAATTATACCGCTTCTATGAAATAATTACATTGAATAATATCATGCACCCAGGCAAGGGAAAGTCTTCTCGTTCTTCTACAGAATGGAAAAGATCTTGTGCAGTTTATCTATGTTGCAACTACTGAATCTTACCCCCAAATATGAATTTACTGTCACCGTGTTCATATGGTGTAGAACATGTTCATGAAGGCTGAGGCAGTCACCAAAATCAATGCTATCATCTGCACAGTGTTATAAATAACTAATAGGATATCTCCCTGTCAAATTAGCAATATTGCTTTTTGCTGTTGCAGTAAAATGTGTACTCTTTGGTTTGTTTAATAGTTGTGTTGGTTCATCTATAGGATGCATACAAACTAACACTGCATCATATTGTTGCTGCTCTTAATATTAATAACCCATGCTGCATATATATCAATGAGATTTGTAACCAGATGTCAACAATGGGCATTATCATTTTACTAGGACCTTTCTGGGATTGGTGAATTTAATGGTGAATCTTGAAAGGGGGCACAATATCATGCATGATTGAGGGGGAAGGTTAAGTGGGAGTGGTGGGGTGGTTGTGGGGAAGTGAGCAATAAGGAAAGAGGAGAAGAACCAGAGCCCACAATTTCACTCTCTAGCCCTGAATTCACCACACTCCCTTCACTCACCTGCCAACAATTACTATTAATCATGACTTAAACTTCACATTCACATACTTCCCCTCACCCTCACACTTCACACTGCTGGAAACCACACACTCACATCTCACCACTTGAGCACATCGCCAGCTGTTCAACCGTGAAAGCTACATCAATTAAACACGTTGCACTACACTCACTGACACACATCCCTCTCTCTTGCAATTTAAAGTGACCCATGAGAGATGTAGCAGCAGCTAACCCAGGGGGAAGACAAGCCTACATGTGCTGATCCCCATGGAGGGGTTGGTGCGGGATATAATTGGAGTGGCCATTACTGAGGCAGTGACCAAATGTGTGGCTGAAACCATTGAGAATGATGGCATGTTCCTGCCTTATGCACCTTCTGAAATCTCACTTCGCCCTCATCCTGCAATTTGTCATGATGTACAAGCTGCAGATAATATAACTATGCATCTCTTGCTTTACCCCACCTTCCCTCACCCAACCATCCCCTTGTGCATTTATGCTTTCAGATACCCTAGAACTGTTACCTGGCCAGCCACTGGTGCCTGAGCTGAAGGCCTGAATAGAGAATAAACCTTCGAGGAAGGAAAATCATCACTTCATCTGACAGTTGCAAACGCCAGTTCAGATACTGGCATGGTGTTCAACTTAGAGAGCAGAATAGAGGCTGGATCTGCATGCGGTGAATGACAGGGCATAAGTGCACTACAGCCAGGCCAGGACGAAAGGATAACATGTGTGCCCGTTCACTGAAGGGAGAGATCACAGACAAGTTGTACTACAGAACACGCAAATGAGGGTTTTGATGGGGGCACATAGAGAAAAAGGAATGGACATGCAGACAAAAATGCTTGGTGCATTGGCAAGCCTACCAGAAAGCCTGCTCTTTATGTCTAGGAGCCTGGAGAAGTTCAGTTTTAACACGGATTTGTGTAGAGCTTGGAGATCATCCTTTCCAGTGTGGAAATGGCAACCAAACCTATGAGAACACATTTTTTATTTGTTCATGGGATGTGGTGTCGCTGGCTAAGCCAGCATTTATTGCCTATCCCTAACTGCCTTTCAGAAGATGGCAATTGACTTGTTTCTTGTTTCTTTTTTAATGATGCACACAGGCTGTCAACATTGTAGCTGAGCTAACTTTATTGATAACACATTCTCCTAACCTGAACACATATCTGCAGTGTCTGAACTCTATCAAGACGGGCACCAACATGCACTATCTGACCTTCAACCCCCAGGTCAGGTGACCCCATATATAGTACAGCGTACCGTATAGTATCTAATACTGGAGTCCACAACCACAGTCAGCTATTATCATAACAGTGGTGAGCTGCCTTCTTGAACAGCTGTAGTCTGTGTGGTGTAGGTACACCCACAGTGCTGTTAGGGAAGGAGTTCCAGGATTTTGACCCAGCAACAATGAAGGAACAGCGATATATTTCCAAGTCAGGATGGTGAGTGGCTTGACGGGGATCTTTCAGGTGGGTGTGTTCCCTTGTGCTTGCTGCCCTTGTCCTTCTAGATAGTAGTGGTTGTGGGTTTGGAAGGTGCCGTCAAAGGACCCTTGGTGAGTTCCTGCAGCGCATTTTGTAGATGGTACACACCGCTGCCACAGTACGTCGGTGGTGGAGGGAGTGAATGTTTGTGGATGGGTTGCCAATCAATTGGGTTGGTTTTTTTCCTGGATGTTATCAAGCTTCTTGAGCGTTATTTGACTGCACACATCCAGGCAAGTGAAAAGCATTCCCTCACGCTTAAGACTTGTGCCTTGTAGATGGTGGGCAGGCTTTGGGGAGTCAGGAGGTGAGTTACTTGCCGTAGGATTCCTAACCTCTTACCTGCTCTTGTAGCCATAGCATTTATATGGCTAGTTCAACTCAGTTTCTGGTCAATGGTAAACCCCAGGATGTTGATAGTGAGGGGCTCAGCAATGGTAATGCCATTGAATGTCAAGGGGCGATGGTTAGATTCGCTCTTGTGGGAGATGGTCATTGCTTGGCACCTGTGTGGCGCAAATGTTATTTGTCAGCCCAAGCCTGGATGTTGTCCAGGTCTTGCTGCATTTGTAAATAGACTGCTTCAGTCTCTTAGGAGTCGCAAATGATGCTGAACATTGTGCAATCATCAGCGAACATCCCCGTTTCTGACCTTATGATGGAAGGAAGGTTATTGATGAAGCAGCTAAAGATGGTTGGGGCTAGGACACTACCCTGAGGAATTCCTGCAGTGATGTCCTGGAGCTGAGATGATTGACCTCCAACAACCACAACCATCATCCTTTGTGCTAGGTATGACTCTAACCAGCAGAGATCTTTCCCCTTGATTCCCATTGACTCCATTTTTACTAGGGCTCCTTGATGCCACACTCTGTCAAATGCTGCCTTGATGTCAAGGGCAGTCACTCTCACCTCACTGACAAACCACTGAGCAAGACTCCTGAACAGGATAGATGGGCAGAATTTTTCATGCCCGCTGGCGCTGGGTGTGTTTGGCGGCATGAGTGGACAATGCTGTAAGAATGTCAAAAATAGGTTTCTTGATGTCGTGAAACTAGTTTGAAATTGTCCAGTCTGCCCATCAATGGTGGGCTCTGAGTCCCACTGTTGGATGTCGGAAACCTCATTGTAATATATCTGCATATCATTATAAGCTTATCCCACCAGAATCATCCCCCAATGCTGGATCATTGAGCAAGGTGGCGTGCACACCTATATGGGGTATGTATTTGGTGGGCTGCACTTTGAGGGCAACTCTGAGGTGAGTGCACAGTAATGTTGCGGAGCGCTTGTGAGAGTTGCCTGTTCGACTTCAAGGTTGAGGCATGTTGGTGGGGTGGCTTGGTTGCCCTGTGGTTAAGGCAAGTTGCGGGAGGGGGAGGGGGCAGGGGCCATACTGCAGTTGATGGTAGTGGACAAGCACGTGTAGGATTGGGGGGAGGGAAGCGGCCACCCATTAGGGAAACCTTGTATAAAGTGACCATTCCTCTGCAGCTGAGACAGTTCGGACACAGCTACATTGACATGCGTGGATTCGGGCCTGTAGCTTATCTGCCCACTCAAGAAACGCAGAGGCATGTAAATGCCACCAAGTGCTCCAAAGCTTTTCACCCCTCGAGCACAGACTGCAAACTAATGAGTGTTTTAGTTGCTGCAGAACAGTTGGACGACCGCGCATGTTGTACAATCTCCTTGCTAAAGCTGGCCATGGAGCAGTCATTGTTTGACGTGCTCACAGCCCCTTCCAATGTCATCATCCCGGTTTGGAGCAGTCTCCCCCATGGTTCAAGCTAACAGCGCAGCCTTGCAGTGTGGGTTAGGAGAATGCCTGTGCCTGAGCTAAGAGCACAACATGCAGTCCAGTGGGCAAAGTTGCTGCCAATCGATCAGGTGGAGTGGGGCGGAGGAAGGTGGGGTTTCGGCAGCCATGCAGCACACTAAACTCTGGCCATCCAAGTGGCGGCCAGCACTCTTTGGGATGTGTTAAGGGGCCTTCAGACAGAATCAAGAGAGATTCTTAGAACACTTATGCTAACCCACGTGTCTCTTTCTTTCACCCTGCAGGAGGAGAACATCAGGAGCTTGGAGCTTGGTGAAATAGTTATGTGCTCTGTGGCGTTCAGAGCACAGAGATGACGGAGAAGAGAACAATGGAGGTACCTGGCTGCGCAAAGGGAGCAACAGCACCCCGAGGAAGAAGGGGGAGCTGGGGTTCCTGCATATGCCGCCAAAGAGCAACAGAGAGCGGTCACTCCTCAGCGCCTAGCTAAACCCAGGGTCTATAAACACCGCCTTTCATTCCTGCAGATGACTGAGAACCAGTGTTGCCAAAGACTGCGCATGTCTAGGAAACTGGCCGGTCACATCTGCCACCTGCTGCAGGATTGGGCGCCATGGGAACATGGAGGGCATCCACTGCCCATGACCATGAAAGTGGCTGCGGTGCTCAATTTTTATGCCAGTGGCTCCTTTCAGGGCTCCACAGGTGACCTCTGTGGGATCTCTCAAGCCTCCAACCAAAAATGCATCCATGAGGTCACAGATGCCATCTTCGCAAGGGCATTTCACCCGGGACCAGGAAAGCCAGGATGCAAGAGCGATTGGATTTCCCCAGATCTCGAGTTTCCCACAGGTGGAGGGTGTGATCGACTGCACTCATGTGGCGCTCAGATCTCCATCGCAACAAGCGATCGACTATGTCAACCACAAGGGTTCTATGCGTCGAATGTGCAGCTGGTGTGCGAACACCACAAACACATCCTGCAGGTCTGCACATAGTTTCCAGGGAGTGTCCATGACTCCTACATTCTCAGTCGGTCACAGATCCTTGAAGTCTTCGGCACCTGAGCCCCTCAGGACACAGCATCACTGGTCACAGATGCTGATGAAGTTGGGGGCCAGCACAACCTCAAAGGTGCTGAGAGCACACCAAGACAATGATGGAACTCTGTGATGCCTGCCCATGTCATTCTGCAGCAATGACAAGCTCCATCAAGGTGCAGACATCACTAATGTGTCCAGGGAGTGAGAGGCTAGACCAGCACTTGATCTGAAGGCAGCACAAAGCACAGGGAAGAGGCCCTGGACTGAGACACCTGCCTTTATCTTGTGCAGGAAGGTTTCACATCTGAGTGACAAGAACACTGCTCATCAGAACAAGGAGCCATAGGCAGGGAGACATCCTTGGGAATTTATTGACAATAATGAACAGTGTGTACATGCCCAGGCTGTGTAGCTTACAGCTTCCTGGAGCTTGGCCTAAATAGCCAAGTGGTTATGGTACTGAGTTTGTAACCCTAAGATCAAGAGTTCAGATCTCACAATGGCAAACTATGTAACTTCATCTGAAAAAAACAGATGGAAACGGGTTTGTACTGGAAAGAGTTATAAAGCTTCCTGATTGAGCTTAGGTGTAGCTCATCCCTGGCTGAGTGGGAGCTGTGGCTGCTGCTACTGGGAGAGGTACACCCTGCTGCGACTATTGCTTTTTCCAACATATTCCTCTGGACTTTCCCAAGCTGCCCTGGTTTTGCTGCTGCCTAAGGAACACTAAAAGCCTATTGCTGGTATTGTTGCTGGAGCTACAGGGCCCTGGAGCCTGCAAGGCCTGAGGCTTGAAGAATTAGAGGAGAGAGAGAGGAGGTGCTGCAAGACAGGGATGCTAGGAGGCAAGGACTTTCCATTACATCAGCAGGTGCCTGGACTTCTGTTTGGTGGGGGCTGTGAAGATTGTGTTGCTTTGTAGGTGGAGGAAGAAGACGACTGATGGGACTAAGGGAGAAGGGGTGCTTGTGTGTGTCCATTTAACATCTTGCTCCTCCCCTGACTTCTCGCCCCACCCGTATCCAAGTCCAGGTAGCAGGTGCTGCCTGGCGAACAGGGGCGGACCTGACTTCCGTGAGCCAGGCAGTACTGGCTGCCTGGCAAAGACATCTCCCATTATGGGAAGAACAGCTAGGCCCCCACCACCCAGCGACACCCACCAACTCTGCACCCATTATCCTTTCCCCTTCTGTGCCTCCCTGTCCTTTTTCCCCCTCTCTATCCTCCCCTTCTGTCTTTACACACCATCAGGAGGGAGAGCGTAATCCTTCTTTTCCCCCTCTCCCCCTTTATAAATGCTGTTGCTTCCATCAACAGAGCTCAGGGTGAGTGTGGCTCATCCCCCAATGTCTGCCGTGGGGTCACTGGGGCCGGGCCCTCCGGGGCAGCTGTGATGGCGGCGCTATCACTAGTGACAGGGCCCACCAAGAAGACCTACATGGGAGTGACTGCTTCCGTGGCCTTCACTGCTCCCGCGGCCCAGTCACCATTCTGCCTCCTGACCAGGACCATGGGGGTAAAGAGCTACATTCATCCCGAGATGACAGTAGAAACATGCGTGAAGGCTTTGGCCAGGATTGTTGGTCCCTTGGCCATTGTTGTAGGCTCGTGCATGTATAGGAAGGCGGTGTTCTCCCTGAGGTCTGAACGGGCAGTGCACCCTGGCCCTGGCCGAGGGGCTCACCGTAGGCGGAACCTGTCTGGCAGTGGATCTTCTTGAGGCCACTGTATAGACGCTTGTTTTATCCAACGTCCTGCCCTTCGTTCCTGGTGAGCTGCTCCTCCCCCCGACCTTCAACAACTGGGGGAGGTCAGGTTCGGGGTGGTACTGACCCCGCTCAGCCTCAGGGAGCCCATTCTCCACCATGTGTACTCCTTCCGGCACCAGGTCTTTGTTCGCCTGGCCCAGGAGGAGTGCCTGGAGGGGCGGTTTGATGTCACCTTTGAGGGGGCTGCCTACTGCGTCTCCTGGTCAGATGGCATGCGGTGCCATGCCTGAGAGGAGGTGGGGCACATCCGAAAGATCTGCCCTGCCCCCAAGGCCACCAATGTCGCTCAGGTGGCCACGGCTGGCACCGCCGCTCCTCCCATTCCCCCCCCACCACTATAACTTCCTCCCAGCAAGTGGAGGTACTGCCAGCAGCCACCACCATCTCAGCTGCTGGCAAGACACCTGCGGGAGGGAAGACCCCGCGCCAATAGAAGGAGTGACAGAAGACCCACCATGCAAAGGCAGACCTCCCCCCATCCCTCCCCGAACTGTTCACACCAACCCTGATCCCCAGACACCCCGGGGGAGTAAAAACATTATCCGGTCCCGGTAACGTGTCCGCGTGTGCTCAAGGGCCCGTGTGTGCCTCAATGCCGGGCCCGTGTGTGCCTCAGCGCTAGGCCCATGTGTACCTCAGTACTGGGCCCAGCATCATCCCCGTGTGGGTTCCTGGGTTCAGTGACAGTGGGGTGAGTGACCCCGAGCCGGTGGTCCTATTAAAGAGGGTGGACCTGCCCAAACCCCAGAGGGTGGAGTGTCCGGAGGGGCTGGACGAGGTGGCGGGGGCATCGCAGATGGAGGTCTCCACAGCCCCAGCCTACCCTGGAAGAGACGTCACCCCTCAGAGGGGGAGGACCTCACGGCTTGTGAGGTCGGATGTTTCCCCTCCTCTAATGAAAAGGCTTTGGCTCTCCGCCCTCTGGGGGAAGCCAAAATTCCCGACACCTTGCTGCAATCCCCTGAGCTGGGCCCCTCAGGGGTCAGTGAGAGTATAGTCCTTGCGGTGGTGCCCCACCCCGATCTACCTTGTACCCCCGAAGTGCCATCTGGCCCACCAGGGGACTGCAGCAGTCCATTCATGGCTTTGACCGCTGGGTCACCGGGCAGCGGTGGCAAGGAGGGCCTGCCTGCACCCTCTCAACCTTCAGCGCCGGGCGTCTCCATGCTAGGTCTGGAGCTTTTTCTGGACTCACCAGGCGATCTGGTGCCTGGGGTGAGTGGGATTCCGAGCCACCACCGCCCTTTGGCCCGTATCCCCAAGAGGAGACCAGGGAAGACCCTTCTGCCCTTGATCCTGGGGGTGGGATCGAGGTGGAGGTGGAGCTCACTGGAAAACAAGGGGAGATAACTAGTGTATGGCAGTGGCCTGTGAAAGAGGACACATCACTCACAGCATGGTTGTCTGATGGATGTTGCACTGCTGGATCCTCACTTGGTTGAGCAGCTCCGACCTCACTGTCAGCACAGGACCAGTTCAGATCCTCGCTGGCCAGCTGGATGGCTCTGTTTTCAAAGTCCTGAGGAGCCTGATTTCAGGCATTTCTTCACCAGTCATGCCAGCTTGCCCTGCATGAATAGAGATGGAGAGAGTGT
Organism: Carcharodon carcharias; assembly: GCF_017639515.1. Lineage (NCBI taxonomy): Eukaryota > Metazoa > Chordata > Chondrichthyes > Lamniformes > Lamnidae > Carcharodon > Carcharodon carcharias. The sequence goes on from NC_054467.1 coordinate 113,951,719, forward strand.
AAGCAGGATGCCTGCTCGGCCAGATGATAAGTGTCCCTGGCCTGTGTGGGTGGTGAGTGGTCCCATGGATGGGATGAAGACAATGACTGTGAGAGAGTGAATGGTGATGTCCCTTGAACTGGCAGCAAGTGAGATCCCTGTGGATGTGTGATGGGTTTGTGAGTGTGTGAATTGAGAGTGATGAGAAGAGTGACTTTCCCCCGCGTAATGAAAATCATTCATCCTTTTTCGGTCCTGGATGGCTGTCCTTTTTTGCGGGGCTTTGGTGCTGAACCCCGCAACCACCACCTCTCAAGCTGGATTAGTGATGTTGCTGCCCGTCTTGTAACCAGGGCGGGGGTAGAGGACATCATGACGAGCCTCCACTGCATCCAAAAGCCAGCTCGAGGGACACATCATTAAACCAGGGGCTGCAGTCGTCTTGCCTTTCAGAGCAATATCTTCTCTGCAACAGTTGTAGGCTGGAAGCACTAACGTGTGAGTGTGGCTGCACTTTAAATATGGCGCCCGGCGAATGAGAGCCCGCTCGCCATCGAAATGGCATGTTTTCCGGGAATGCATAAATAATAACGCGGGATTGGGATGATACGGCGTGAAAAACCGTCATTGTGGCCAGTGGTAAAATATCCTTTTTCCCGCCCACTACTGCACTTAGTGCAAATCTGGGACGATTTTGCCCCATTTGCCTGCACTGGTATATGGTGCAGAGCTATAAGGTGATGGTGCCACCTCTGTAGAGTCTCCCCCACACCGAGGAGATTGACAATGACTGTGCAGGGCATTCAGCACCCCCTCCGCTGCAGATCCTGTGGAAAACACAAAAAGATGGTGATGAGAACTGGGGCTAACTCAACAGGTGTCTCAACACAAGCAGCCCCATAGATGACAGCAGTTGCATAGCGATAGTGCGCATTGGGTGAGAGTGACCTCCATGCTCTTCACCTAGTGAGATATTAAATGACCCTGCTCTTTACGGCCTCCTGTCTCACCAATGCTTTCAGCAGCTGCAATGGAACCCTCTCTATGTCCAGTGCCACCTTCTCCATCAATGTCAGGTTGTGCAGGTCTGCCACATCCCCACCCATTTGAGACATCCCACGACTATTGTGAGTTTTGTTTTTTTTGCAGGATGGGTAGTGAATGATATATGAGTAACCTGGTCTCCCTCACCTATTTCATCATGATAACGATCTGAGCTGTTGTATAACTTAGTGATGCCCCTCCTCAATTATGCCCACATGTGAGGGTGGCTGACTTCTCAGTGTTGCAACTGGCCAATGTTAGCAAGAATTACGAGCACACAGACTACTCAACCTGTGTGCACACTGCTATATACAGAGTTACAGGTCTGTCATCTGGGCGTCACTTGCCACTCACCTTTCCAGATTTTATCAGGTCATTGAATGTTTTATGACATTGGACTCACGTCCTCCTGGTCACTCCTCTACTGCTGACCTCTGTAGCTACCCTCCACCCAAGTCCTTTTGGTGCCTCTGGCCAGCTTTCTTCTAACTGATGCCAACAACATTGGCCTGATGTTTTGGTTGTCGGGCACATGTGATCAGCAGGCCCAGGAACATCCGGGAAATGGACCTATGACCACGATCGGCCCCTGATCGTGATTTCATACAGGCTGGCCAATTAATGGCTAGCCAGCGTGAAACACATGCTGAAAAGCTCAGCACTGCCATGGTGGGGGCAGAAAGAGGGCCGGTGATGACATTCCCATGGGTGTGGGTGAGCGCTGCGAGAGAGCTCCCTGAAGGCAGATAGCTGCCTCAGGAAGCAGCAGACATGCAAATAATGAAATAAAGGTTTAAAAAGCTACGAAAAAATGTCCAAGCATTATAGTCAAGCTCCTGAAAGCATACCTCATAAAAATGCTGTCCACAGGTACTTATTTTTATTTTATTTTCTAAAGGAAATTTCATCCCGCCCTTGGATGAGGTTTGATGAAAAACATAAAGGCCACCTGGCCGATTCGCCTGTCTGCCAACCATAAGGTTGGACGGTCCATGAAAAATCACAGACGATTGTGCCATTAATGAGCTTAATTGACCACTTAATTGTTGGCTGGCACTTCTGACATTTGCATGCGCCTGTCGAGTGAAATATCGCATTAGTGTGCGATGACATCGGGGCATTTGCCCAACATCATCTCACATGATTTTACGCCTGATCAGGTCAGGTGCATGCCCGCCCGTGGGATGTAAAATTCTTCCCATTATCTTCCACCTTGGCGCCGCCCATGCCAGCACTGGTCCTCTGCAAACCCTGCAGCGCCATCTCCTCAAAAAATTGCAAGCTCAGTCATGGGTGCCACTCAGCTTTTCTCAGGGCCCTCGGTTCCTATGTCCTGCCTCCAGGCCACTCCCAGTATCACTAGTTGGATGCTGAACTCACCTCCAGGCCAATTAGGCCATTTGTATGTCAAGATAACATTGTGTCACTGACGCTGGCACGACGTGGGCCATTTTTATATTTCTACCTGTGCTTTGTCTCCGACTATTTGTCTCAACTCATGAGGCAGAGAGGTTGAATGTAACTGAGCACCCAGATGAAAGCTAATGGGATCAGGTCAGCTGCCTGTTTACACTTCACCTCATTTTACTTTCCATTGAAGTCATGTGAAGGAAATGGTCAAATAATATGGGATTAATACAGGAACATTAGTTTAAAAGTTACTTTGGGTAAATTCACAATAAAATATATTTTTGCAAACACAAGCATGGTCAACTCCCTTCACAACAATCTGAAGTTACTGATAAGAAACGCATGCACCCAATAAATGGTAATTTATGGTTCTTGCTAGGACACTAGCACGTAAGCTGCAATACTAGCTCTGATAAGCAAAACCACAAAACATATAAATAAAGCACTTGGCGCCAACTTTTATTATCTTGCTGGACACAGCATTGGCTAAGCAACATTGACCAAAATGACTGTAACATCAGGTCCAGTTTCAGGAATAATTTCAAAATAGCATTTCCTAGAAATTGAATGGGCAATCTCATTATAATAGGTGGTCCTTTCACCAAATGCAGGATACTAATTAGGGGTGGTCTATAATTTGAACAAATGAACATCTTCCATAGTTCTACAACCTCAAAACTCATTATAAATATCTCAACTCAAACTTGAATCTTCAGATTCATCAGGGAGACCCATTAGACTGACTTCAGTCCTACTCTGAACCGAGCAACTCTCACTCGGGGATTAATGTAGTATTATTTCATATTTGATGGATATCCTTAGACTTACTGCCTTACTGATTGACTTGCTTACTTACTTACTCTTAGAATTCTTACATTTGTAACCAAGTAAGGTCATTGCTGGATTATCTTATAGAAATAAGAACTAGTTACCTATTCTTTTTGGGGTTTATTTAACTTTGTGAATTATACTCTTTGCATAACCACCGTCTCGCGTGCTTTCTTATTATGATAAATTTGAGTTTATTCTTAAAACTTAAATTGTCTCACCTAAACTTCAAACGCTCAGTGAACTCAACTCCTGTTCCCTTAATGATGGGGAAAATTTACTGAGGAGTTAACCCCTTATAATATTCAGGAATATTACAATTTAGCTAAAATATTATTGAAATTTAGACTATCAGGAGGAAGGTAAAACACTTGGCTGATTTTCTTCCTTTGGCTAAGCAGCAAATTAGATTCACTAGACCCAAAAACATGTTCATGAGCCTGGCTTCCTCTGGCTGAAGTTGAGGAAAATTAATCAGGGAATACACCTGATCTCATAGCTCCAAATAAAGGGACTAGGATTGTAAAAACACCACAGGCAGAGTTAGATTAAATTTAACCCAGAAATGTTAATTTCTCATGCTTATATGACAGAGAGAATCAAATCGAGACAAACACAAACAAAACGACAAGTTGAATTTTGAAAGCAAATGAAGTCTGTTTAAGAGAAATAGACAGGAAGGGAGAATAGGGGAAAGGGGAGAAGAGAAGGGAAATTGGTTGAGGGTGAGGGAGGCCTCTGATCACTTCGCACCTATTTTTGGAGAGATGGATGAAAACTTAAGGAAGAGGTGAGTGCCTGCAAAGAAGAAGAGGGGAGGACGCAGTGTTTGAGTGGCTAGTTGAAAAGAGAAATGCTGGGGCAGTGATGGGGTGCTGGTAAGAAAGTGACTGAGCACTTGAAAGTGAATGTGTGGGCAATGCAGTGAAAGTGAGTCAGTCGGTTGTGGTTTAGAGTTGGGGGAAGGGTAGGAAAAAAGTCATATTCCCCACAAAACCTATTTCACATGCAGCTTGACAGATTAGTGGCTCTGTTCCCCATCATTTCTTAGCCAGAAGGCAACATAGCAGCAGAAAGGGAGAAGCAAAATGATGAATTAATTTGGCAGAAGCAACAGTGAAGAGAGGCAAAAAAAGAACAGGTGACTCAAGAGCAAAACAGCAACACAAAGATGCCAGAGTCAGATAAGAGAGTGACCATATTTTCCTATTTACCAAGAGCAACTATCAGCCAGCATTTTTAAGCGTGTTAAAAATTGAACACTTGGAATCAATTTTCATGTAATTGTGCAACTTTAAATATGCTTGCAGGCAGAGTCACCTTGTCCTTTAATTCTAAAACACTTACAAAATCAAGCAGTTCAATGACTCAGAAATAGCACGAAGGGACAAAGTATTTTGTATTGCTTTAGGCTAAACATTTCATTTGAATAACACCATCTGCTTCCTCAATTTACTATCATGCATCTCATTTGTAATGTAGCATGAGAAAGGGTACAAAGGTTATTTAATGCAGTGCCCAGATGATGTAAAGCCATCACAGAATCATAGAATATCACATAGTGCAGAAGAGGCCCTTCTGCCCATTGAGCCTGCACCAACATGTGAGAAACACCTGGCCTACCTACCTAATCCCATTTACCAGCACTTGGCCCATAGCCTTGAATGTTATGACGTGCCAAGTGCTCATCCAGGTACTTTTTAAAGGATTTGAGGTAACCCACCTCCACCATCCTCCCAGGCAGTGCATTCCAGATTGTCACCACCCTCTGGGTAAAAACATTTTGACTCACATCCCCACTAAACCTCCTGCCCCTCACTTTGAACTTGTGTCCCCTCATGACTGACCCTTCAACTCAGGGGAACAGCTGTTCCCTATCCACCCTGTCCATGCCCCTCATAATCTTTTACAACTCGATCAGGTCGCCCCTCAGTCTTCTCTGCTCCAACAAAAAACAACCCAAGTCTATCCAACCTCTCTTCATAACTTAAATGTTTCATCCCAGGCAACATCCTGGTGAATCTCCTCTGCACCCCCTCCAATGCAATCACATCCTTCCTGTAATGTGGCAACCAGAACTGCACACAGTATTCTAGCTGTGGCCTCACCAAGGTTCTATACAACTGCAACATGACCTCCTTACTTTCGTAATCTATGCCTCAATTGATAAAGGCAAGTGTTCCAAATGCCTTTTTCACCACCCCACGAACATGCCTTCAGAGATCTGTCGACACACACGCCAAGGTCCCTTTGTTCCTCAGAACTTCCTAGTGTCATGCTGTTCATTGAATACATCCTTGTCAAATTACTCTTTCCAAAGTGTAACACCTCACACTTTTCAGGGTTAAATTCCATCTGCCACTTATCTGCTCATTTGACTATCCCGTCTATATTTTCCTGTAGCCCAAGACACTCAACCTCACTGTCAACCACCTGGCCAATCTTTGTGTCATCCGCAAGCTTACTAATCCTACCCCCCACATAGTCATCTATGTCATTTATATAAATGATGAATAAAAGGGGACCCAACACAAAGCCTTGTGGTACATCGCTGGACACTGGCTTCCAGTCACTAAAGCAGCCTTCTGTCATCATCCTCTGTTTCCTACAACTAAGCCAATTTTGAATCCACCTCATCAAATTACCCTAGAGCCCATGCACATTTACCTTCTTTATAAGTTTCCCATGTGGGACCTTGTCAAAGGCTTTGCTGAAATCCATATAAATTAAATCAACTGCACTACCCTCATCTACAGACCTGGTCACCTCCTCAAAAATTTCAATCAAATTTGTTAGGCATGACCTCCCTCTGACAAAGCCATGCTGACTATCCCTGATCAAACCTTGCCTCTGCAAGTGAAGCTAGATTCTCTCCTTTGGAATTTTCTCCAATAGTTTCCCTACCACCGACATGAGACTCACTGGCCTGTAGTTCCCTGGCTTGTCTCTACAACCCTTCTTAAATAGCAGAACTACATTAGCTGTTCTCCAATCCCCTGGCACCTCCCCCGTGGCCAGAGAGGAATTAAAAATTTGGATCAGAGCCCCTGTGATCTCCTCCCTTGCCTCCCTCAGCAGTCTGGGACACAAATCATCCAGACCTGGAGATTTATCCACTTTTAAGCCTGCCAACACCTCCAATACCTTATCACTCCCTACATCAATTTGCTCAAGAACCTCGCAGTCTCTCTCCCCGAGTTCCATACCTTCATCCTTATTCTCTTGGGTGAAGATGGATGTGAAGTGTTCGTTCAACACTCTACCAATGTCCTTTGGCTCCACCCATAAGTTGCCCCCTCGGTTCCTAATGGGCCCTACTCTTTCCCTGGTTATCCTCTTCCCAATGATATACTTATAGAATATTTTGGGATTTTCCCTATTTTTACCAGCCAGAGTTTTCACATCCCCTCTTTGCTCTCCGAATTGCTTTCTTAAGCTTCACCCTGCACTTTCTGTTCTCCACTAATGCCTCCACTGATTTGCCCTCCTTGAACCTGCTAAAAGCCTCTCTTTTCCTTCTCATCGTAACCTGAATACCTCTGGTTATCCATGGTTCTCTGGACTTGTTACTCCTTCCTATTACCCTAGAGGGAACATGTTAAGCTTGTACCCTCCCCAATTCCTTTTTGAATGCCACCCACTGCTCTTCTGTAGATTTCCCAGTCTACCTTGGCTAGATCCTACCTTATTTTACTAAAATCCACTCTCCTCCAATCCAAAACATTTTTTTGCAGCTTGTCTATTTCTTTGTCCTTAACAAGCTTAAGTTGTACCATGTTGTGGGCACTATCATTAAAATGCTCCCCACCACCACCTCAGCCACCTGTCTGGCTTCATTCCCATAATTAGGTACAGCACTGTGCCGTCCCTTGTTGGACCCTCTACATATTGACCTAAAAAGTTCTCCTGTACACATTTTGAGAAATCCACTCCATCCAAGCCCTTAACACTATGTCTATCCCAATTAATGTTGGGAAAGTTGAAATCACCTAATATTAGCAGTTAGCCTGTTGTTTGTGTTCTTACACACCTCCGCAAATTGTGCACATATTTGCTCCTCAATTTCCTGCTATCTGGGGGTTTGTATTAAACACCTAACAATGTGGCTGCCCCTTTTTTATTCCTAAGCTCTACCCATAAAGCTTCATTCGATGCCCCCTCCAAGATATCATCTCTCCTTACTGCAGTAACTGACTCCTTAACTAATAATGCAATGCCTCCTCCTTTTTTACCCCCTCCCCTGGCTCGCCTGAAGATTCTATACCCTGGAATGTTGAGCTGCCAATCCTGCCCCTCCCTCAACCACGTCTCTGTGATGGCTACTATATCACAATTCCACATGCCAATCCTAATCCTTAACTCATCTATTTTACCTGGCATTATAGAGGCCATCCAGCCTTGCCTTACTCCCTTGAAACTTAATGCAGCTGTACTAATGCGGCATGTTTTTCTTTCTAACCTATTTTTTACCCTGTGCTACTCTCCTGGAGATAGTAAGCTATAATGTGCTGCTGGTAGTCCCCAGGAAATAAATATGCCCTGCATGAACCAAAAAGAGTTTTTATCCTTTCAATTGTTGGGCCGGTATGCGATCAGCAGAGATGAAGGCAGGTGATTTCCTGCTTGCCCTGAAGACCTGACATCCTTTTACCAAGCACATGTAGAAACAGCAAAATGATTATTTGAATTCCAAATCAATAAGAAAGGGTTTGTACTTATGTAGTACCTTTATGACCCTTTTATAACCAATGAATTATTTTTCAAGTGTAATCACTGTTGTGTAGTTGGAAACGTAGCAGTCAATATGTGCACGTCAAGCTCCCACAAACCACAGTGAAATAAATAACCAGAGCATCTGATTGAGGAATCTATATTGAACAAGACACTGGGGAGATAGGGAATGGGAATGGACTCCCCTGCTCTTTCTCATAAATTTCCATGGGATCTTTTACATTGACCTGCAAGAGCAGACTGGGCCTTGGCTTAATAACTCTTCTAAAAGGTGGTGCCACCAGAAATCCATCATTTCTTTGGTATTGCACAGAACTGTCTGTCTGGATTATGTCTCTGACATGGTATTCGAACCCCTGGTCTTCTGACTCAGACGATAGTGCCTTCAAGCTGTATACCTAAGAGGAACAGACATATATTGTGTCCAGTGTTGTTTTATGAACATTGTTATGATACACCCACCTGTCCATGGGTAGATGTATCAAACATCATCTGTCGTGACCAGCAGAAAATACAGCTGCCAAAGTGCGTGATGGCCCAATCTATTTCTAGTTCCCACCTATTCAGCTCCTTTGGGGACTGAAAACTTAGGCTGTTGAGTTTCTTTTGTCCATCAGGTCATAATTTTCTCAAATAAACCAATAAATTTGTCAGGTGTTAGTTCATTCCATAATGTCATGCAAACTTTAATCTGTGTGCTTCCTGCAAACATTCTCAATGAAATCATCTCCTCCGCACTCTGCTTAGCTTCTGCACTGAGCGACTCCTCATCTTGTGATTTCAACCTCTTCTACCTCTCTCATTCCTCCTCACTAAATCCCTTCCTCCATAATAACCTCTTCTTCTCTGCCCCATTCCACAAAACCAATCTCAGAGAAAATGACCGGCAAAAATTGTGTTTGATTCATGTTGCATGTGACCCAAGAATACTTACCAAAAATGAACATAAACTACAATAGTAATTTCGCAAAACCTATGGTCCAACAAGTCTGACTAACCAAATACAAATCAAGGAAACTTTGTTCCAATTCAATTCAGTTAAAGCCATTTTTATACTTTGAACTTGTTAAATACTTTTTGGTACCTTTTGACCAGAAGCTTGAAACAGAACTCATATTAATCTTCCTGATTTTGATAAAAGTGTAATTTGGTTTAGTTATCATAAAAAAATCTGTACAAGCAGACAGTAGAGGGGAAAAAAACAGAAAATGCTGGAAATACTCAGCATCTGTGGAGAGAAACAGTTAATGGCCCAGATCTTCCGGTCTCTGGATCGTCGGAGACCAAACATACAATCCAAGATGTGCATCAGGGCCCCATGGAAGTTCTGACATGCTCACCTTTTTTGTGGAAATTTCCCAGGAAGTTTGAACTGCTTCCCTGATTCCCATGATCTTCTGTGAATGTCTCCAACTCTGAGTTAGTGTCAAAGACTTTAGAGAGTTCCATAGGAACTACCTGAAGGACTTACCAAGGAGATCCTGCTGACTGCACTGCTCTTACCAATTTATATAAATGGCTTGGATGAAGGGACAGATGGTAGGGTGGCTGTATTTGTTGATGACACAAAGATAGGTAGGAAAGTAAGTTGTGAAGAGTACATAAGAAGGCTACAAAGTGACATAGATAGGTTAAGCGAGCGAGCAAAGACCTGGCAAATGGAGTATAATGTGGACAAATGTAAAATTGCCCATTTTGGCAGGAAGAATAAAAAAGAAGTATTTTATCTAAATGGTGAGGGATTGCAGAGCTCTGAGATTCAGAGGGATCTGGGTGTCCTAGTGCATGAATCACAAAAAGCTAATATGCAGGTACAGCAAGTAATTAGGAAAGCTAATAGAATGTTATCATTTATTGTGAGGGGAATTGAATACAAAAGTAGGGAGGTTATGCTTCAGTATTCACTGGTGAGACCATACCTGGAGTATTGTGTACAGTATTGGTCTCCTTATTTAAGGAAAGATGTAAATGCATTAGAAGCAGTTCAGAAAAGGTTTAGTAGGCTGATACCAAGAAGGATTGTTTTCTGAGGAAAGGTTGAACAGGTTAGGCTTGTATCCACTAGAGTTTAGAAGAGTAAGAAGTAACTTGATCGAAACGTTTAAATTCCTGAGGGGTCTTGACAGAGCAGCTGTGGAGAGGATGTTTCCTCTTGTGGGAGAATCTAGAACTAAGAGTAACAGTTTAAAAATAAGGAGTCGCTCATTCAAGACAGAGATGAGGCGAAATTTGTTTCTCTCAGAGGGCCGTGAGTCTTTGGAACTCTCTTCCTCAAAAGGCAGTGGAAGCAGGGTCTTTGAATATTTTTAAGGCAGAGCTGGATAGATTCTTGATTAACAAGGAGGTGAAAGGTTATCGGGGGTAGGCAGGAGGTTACAATCAGATCAGCCATGATCTTATTGAATGGCAGAGCAGACTTGAAGGGCTAAGTGGCCTACTCCTGCTCCTAGTTCATACGTTTGTATATAATGTTAGATAGAAAAGTGCTAGTTTAACTCCTGGGTATCTACAGATCATCCCAATCACTGACCAGCTTCTCCCAGTTCTGATGAAAGGTCATTGACCTGAAACGTTGACTCTGTTTCACTCCACGGATACTGCCATGATTGTTTCCAGCATTTTCTGTTTTTATTTCAGATTTCCAACATCTGCGGTGGAAGTGAAATTGTTTCTTGGCAACATAGGCAATCGCAGTTTGGTAACTGGTTTCACATCCACCCAAATTCGGCTCCATGGACTTCAGAACCTTTCATAGACTGTGCTGTCAGCCTCAGGTAGAACTCGTCCAACTCTCTTTTGAATGATTGCGGCAGATCAGCACTCATGACACAAGCTGGAAACTTGTTCCATCGGTCACGACTCTCTATGAAGATAAACATCTCCTGTCATTTAATTTTGTACCCATACCTTCTGGTCCTCCCTAATCAATCTAACTGAAATAGTTATCCACACAGCTATCCACACAGATTTCTAGTCATTTCAGCCGACCTCAAAGAAATATCCTTAAAGCATATATTTCTCTAGAGTGAAAAGGCCCAGTTCTCTAATCTTGCTGTGGTAACCAAGTTCCTTTCAATTAGATACCAATCTAATGACACATCTTTGCATTAATCATGAAATTGTGAGCGCATGCCTTCATTCAGATACTTGTTAAAGATGAAGATCAATGGTCCTAACACCAATCCCCGTGGAACTCCAATAATAATGGTCTCCACACAGAACCACTGCCATTTATAACAACATTTTGGCTAAGAAAATGGTGCAATACCTACACTGATCTAAAATCTACCAGCTAATTCTACAGGGCTTTATCTTATTAAGTAGTAAAACTGCAAGGGCTAGAATTTACAAAGTAACACTGATGGTGCAAAAATTCACCAAACGATGCTTAGCAGGAATTCAGGATTGAAGTCAGCATCCAGCATTATTTTCCATCCAGAACATCAAGCTGAGCACTTTGACTCCCACACGACAACTCCCAATGAATGTAGCCCAGCCCTGGGAAAACTGTTACAGCTAAATAAAATGTTATCAATTCATAGTAAGAAAAGATTTGCATTTATGTATCACCTCATCGCATCTCTTAGAAGCAACTCAAAACACTTAATGCACAACTAATTACTTTGCAGTACAGCAACAGTTTGGAACTTTATTGTCTCCAAAGCAACCCTTTGATCAGACAAATGTACATTATTCGCTGATGTTAAATTCATAAAATAGTCAGATCTGCCTAGCTCTTTCAGAAAAATAGTAAAAACAGACTTATTAAAGAAATGCTTAATTCCTCAAGCAATCAATCTGTTTAGTTAGTCACCCAACCCTAACTGCAGGCTTTTGTGTTTTTATAAAGTGATTTCATAATTTAAATTAAACCGCATATTAAAATTTGCTACTATGAGCGTTCCAGCCTGAGAAACCTTGAATTGCAAGGAACTGTCATTTGCACAAAAATGCAGCTGGGTGTTAACACACATCAGGAGATCGAGTCAAGCTTTTTTGCAATTGGTACTTGGGAGAAGGGTGATTTTATTCCACCTATCACAACCTATGTCCTGTAATTTTAAGTATTATTCACATCACGTGAAAACCCATTCTACTAAAACTGGTGCAGACTTGCCTGCTATAGGAGAGACTTTCACATAATGTATTTTATGGAACAGAAATACGATACAATCATTAGAGTTTTGGCTCCAATTCAGGAACTTTTGTATATTAAAATCATGTTAGTACATAATTTTATATAGTAAACAATTAGTATTTAAAAAATAAGAACCTAAAAAATAAATAGCTTAAAAGCAACATAGAGTAAAACCTTTGATTTGAAAAATGTTCTAGGTTATCTTAGTTTGGTAAAATAGACAAATTTATTCCATCTGAAAGTGAAATTGTCTAATTTGAGAAAAAAAATCTCAATACGAGTTTTACCCATGAATTGGTCAAAACTCTGTAACAATTATTTAGAAAATTGAACACTGAATATCTACACGAATTTACATTATGATATTGAATTCATCACAACCTTAGATGCATTATTACGTAAAAGCTTTGCTCGTGGCATGATAAACTCAGCCAGAGAATTTGCTTCTATTCCCACTCCCACACCAATATTTCTGGTGTTCCCCAAGAATATTTTCTCAGCCCCCTCTCTGCCCCTATTTCCCATCTACATGCTGCCCCTCCACAACATCATCCATGAGCACAGCATCAGTTTTCACATGTATGCTGACAGCACCTAGCCCTACCCCATCATTATCTCTCTCGACCCCTCTACTGTCTCTAAATTATCAGACTGCTTTTCTGAAATCCTGTACTGGATGAACAGAAATTTCCCCTGATTAAATATTAGGAAGATTGAAGCCATTGTTTTCATGACAAATTTCATTGCCTAGCCTCTGACTCCATCCCTCATCCTGGCAACTATCTGAGGTTGAACCAGATCAATCACAACCTTTGCGTCATATTTGCCCCTGAGATAAGTTTCCAACCACAGACCAAAGTCATAACTAAGACTAGTTGTTTCACCTCTGCAACATCACCTAACTCTGTTCTTGCCTCAACTCATTTGCTGCTGGAACTCTCATCCACACTTTTGTTACCTCCAGACTTGACTATTTCAACATACCCCTGAGCTGTCCTCCCACAACCTACCTTCCTTGTAAGCTTCATCCAAAACTCTGCTGCCCGTGTTCTAACTTGCACCAAATCCTGTTCCACCAACACCCCTGGCAATGCCTCAACTTTAAAATTCTCAATTTTGTTTTCTAATTTCTCTATGGTCTCCCTATCTCTCCCTATCTCACATCTCCTTCAGTCTCACAGGCCTCCAAGATAATTGCACTTATTAAACTTTGGTCCCTTGAGCATCCCGGATTTTAATCATTCCACCTTTGGAGGCCCTGCTTTCAGCTGCCAATGTCTGATCTGGAATTTCCTCCATAAACTTCTTGAACTCTTTATCTCTCTCTCCTTCTTTAAAATACTCCTTAAAATCTACCTCTTTATCAAGCATTTGACCATCTGGCTTAATATTGCACTATGTGGCCAGTGTCAAACTTTGCTTTAAAACAAAACACCTTGGAATGTTTTATTCCATTAAATACAAGTTGTTAACATTCAGGGTCCTGGCTTCTGGGATGGTATCATGCATATTCTAGAGTTGTGAAAATAATAATGTATATTTTATTCAAATAGTTAATTTTACAATATAAAATTATAATTTTATGTTATAAAGGGTCCAGTTTAGAACACAGTCTTTTCAATTCTGAGAACTGATTGAAGTTTTTCCATCAGCCTCTGCAAGGATCCAAAGTGTTCTTTGAACTGATGGAATATCTTTCTATGAAACATTGAGTGCTCTAAGATCATAGGCAGTGTATATGGTGGCAGTCTTCCATCTTGTAAGACAATAGTTTGCACTGTGGTAATCAACTCTGTGTTAAACATCCCTTGGTGTGCCCCAGGATCTATACTCTGGCATGGCAGTTTCTGCCATTTTTGCTGCAGAGGAAGACCATGGACTGAGAAGATGCACAATTCGCTGGCATCCATTTTCTCTGGGCCCTCTTCTCAGCCAGGTGAGCTTTTTATTTCTGCTCACCTCTTCCAATGACCTTCCAAACAGTCAGCCTCCAGAGGTCATGGTCATCAGTGACTGTCTCCAACTGCCATCTTCATATCTCACTTGCAGGAGTTCTTGTATCGGAGGTATTAATGCCCAGGAGGTCGTGGCCCAATGGCCAATTCACTGTACTATAGGTCTTTGGGTATAAGGCTATCATCCATCTGATGAATGTGGCCAAGCCAGCGCAGATGTTGTTGGCTTATCAATGAGTCTATGCTGATGGAATTAGCTTGCTCCAGGACCTCTGATTTGGTGACCTTGCCCTGCCAAGAGATGCCGAGGATATATCTGTGACAGCAAAGTTCTTCTGCTTTCCAACAGAGTGTCCAGAATGTAACTGTTCACAACTTGGCGCCAGTCTGGTAATGGAAGGCAAAAGAATGAGCATTGAGTAATGGAAAAGTCACAGTTCTGCAGCAGAAGATCCCCATATCTTGGAACTATGGAAATGGTTGGATAGAATAGAAAATATCATGCTGCATCCAACTTGCAAGTAACATTTGATTCTCCATGTTGATACTGTAAAGGAGTTCAGTATCCTGCACTGACAGTGCTGACTTTAATTAATATATCAAAAAATAACCAACATCAGGTATTTGCTCTCAAATTTTGTTGCCTTCTGGCATAACTTGATTGGAATGTTTTGGAAAATTCCTCAGCAGTCACTCCATACATTTCTGGCTCACCCCTGACGCTTCCAGCATTTTCTGCCAAATGTTGCTTTGAGCATCTAATGCAATCTCCCAAATGTGGGTATGCATATCATAGTTAGATACAAATGGCGCAATACATCATACAATGTATTTTCCATTATTCACACCTTAGCAAGATTCTAAAACTACAAAATTTTGCTCAATCCTTAGCCTCAGGAGCTGGTGCAATGGAAGCTAGATGCCCTCAAAATGGCATGTGTAGTGCTTCCGGCAACTTCTGGCATAGCCCACGCAGTGCCCCAAGCTGGTAAGGGTGCCATTGCGGGTGTGCGATGTGTGGTCTGGAAGTTTTGAGACTGGGTAGATCATCATGTCAAATAGCCTCACAGGCTGATTTGAAACGTGTTCTGCAAACTTGGACCACACAGGCCCAATGAACCTCCCATAATCACTCACCGCTGAACACGGCAGGAAGGCCCCGCCACTATTTAAAGGGCCAGTCATTCAACTTGATGATGAGGTGCCTTTGACTTACTGTTGCTCTGATAATGTTTGTGAGAGTACTGTGGTGTGTTTTGGAGGAGCTCTGGTGACTTGTTGGAGCTGGAAGGGAATGTTTCTGCATCCTCACAGGGAGGGCAGAGCAGTTTTTTGACCCATCCACAAAGAGGCTGCAACAGTTATAGTACCGACAGCACCTCATGCATGCCTCTGGGTCTGTCACATGATGGGGTGATGGAGTTCAGGCTGCTGAGAGGGGAATCCCTGCACAAAGGGAAGGGGAGAAGATCTCTCCACAGAAAGTCCCACCCACGAAGGAAGCATTTCTCTTTCTTCCAACTCAGTCAGGAGCAATGCCTCCAATTGGCAGGCAGCTCTTGGAAGCTGGCTGCCATCTCTTAAAGGTCACTGCCACCCAGACAAAATCCAGCATTGTGTGTGCATTGCTCATCAACCTTCTCCTGTATGCTGTTCCACCAAAATCCTTGTCTGGATTCTCCGTAGGAGAACTCGTCTACAAATTAGCCCACTGGTGAGCAAGCATGTGACCTGTCCTTTTCCCCTAGCCTGGCTGCAGCCCATGTGTCCCGTGACTCACCACGAGATGATCCCACCTCCATACTACCCTGTAAGGTACATGTTGTGCCTATATATGAGCTGGTGGCTGCGAGTGTCTGATCAAATGATGCTGTGTCTTCCTCTAAGATTTGTAGTAGCTCTTGCCTTTCCTCCTGAGGCTGCACTGACTAGCCAGGTGGCAGTTCCTGAGTACTTGAAAGTGCAAAATCAGAAGGAGAAGGTTGAGGTGATGAAAAGAGGGTGGTGGGGTGGAAAGCAGGAGGTCCTTAATACCTGCACACTTCCTGAAGTTTCTGCTTCATGCCAGATAACAGGATGAGGATGAGGTAAGAGTTGAGAAGGGGCATAAAGCAGGGAAATATCTTTACCCTGAATGGTCTCAGCGGTGCCAGATGCAATGGTCTCAGTAACACATGGCCCCATGATGCTGGGCACTGTCTCCTCTAACAGGCTCAGCTGATGCAGGACATGACTATTCCCCTCCAGCTCAGCTTGTACTCCCTGCAGTTATGAGCCACCTTGTCCTGCAAGAGAGAGGGAAGAACGTCAGTGTGCCTGTTGCAATGTATTTAGATGCAGTATGCCCAGTATGGCTGAATAGCTGGAGGTATGTGGAGGCTGCATGACATAAGCTAGCTGAATGTTAGGCCTGACATCTGACTGCTATGGACTGCTAATGGGTGAATGATGGGGACATGGTGCACTGAACAGCATGAGAGGTTGGTGGTGCAGTGGGTAGAAGATGCATTCATGTGCGGTCAATGAACTTCTTGCAGCACTGCTACCAGGTCTGGAGGCAGCAGTCAGGGGTTGAATGGCCTATTCCGGCTCCTAATTCATATGGTCTAAGGTGGTGAGAGGTACTGACGTCCTAGGCCACCTACTCCCTTTCCATTCTGAGCACGTTCTTTGAGAACTTCCTGGCCCTGCCAGAAACATGGCCTCTTTCCTCCTGTCGACCTCCTGGAATGATGCCTCCAGCACTGCATCTGAGAACCTGGGAGCCCTCTAAATTCTCAATTGCTCCATTTGGGGTGATTCTCTTTCCAGCTAATTTTTACAGAGACAGTCAGCAACAAACTCCTTACAATGAATGCGGCTCCCCTTTAAGAGACACAGGCTATCTGGAATATGTGCTAGACGCGGATGCTGTTGGTTCCCCTGCTGAGCATTTAGGCAGCCAGTAGCAAGGGTGAGCTCAACTGAATGCTCCAATCAGGGAAATGGGGAGGCAACATGAAGTTTGATTGCTGCCTGCTTCAACAGGAGTTGATGCAGGCTGATCACACACCGTGACCCTCCATGCCCAAAAACAGGAGCAAACACATTGTTGGCCTCTAAGCATTAAGGGAAGATAATTGCCAGGGAATTTCATGTCAGGAGGTGGCACAACTGATCCCTATGCAGGCACAAGCAGGCTTGAGGTCCAATTAATATTAGTCCTTGGGCTTCACAATTAATAAGACCAGCAACTGCAAATGCCTAATGTTCATCCCAAGATAGTTCACTATTGTAGAGGTGCAATTGGCCCAAGAATGTAGGCTGGGCCAACAATGGACCTCACATAGGCTCTGGGAAAGAGGAGGACAATTGAGAGGCTGGGGGGGCGGCGAGGCAGAAGCCCACAGTGTTAAGAACCTGACAAGAGTGTTCTTGGCTCCACATTAAGCTGAATATGTCTTAAAAAATATCTTTATGGTCATAACCTCTCAGGGCTGGCTTTCAGATCATTCAGCAAGCAAATAGGTCCAACCAACATCTGATCCACTCTGGGCAAACAAATTTCTGGGATGTGCCCTAAAGAAGGTGCTGGGTCCATTATTATTATATTCAAGGGGCCGATAGTGCCTGTTTGAGGCTGTTTTCAGGGATGCCGTTGAAGCAATATATCATCAGAACTGTTTCCAATTTTGTTCAGGCACAGGAGGTTATCCTCTTACATTAGACCTCTGTGTCACAATTTTCCTCATCGAAAACCGATACCTCGGACTCTCCGGAAAAGTGCTGAGTTTATCACTCACTGATGCTCTCAACTCGCCAACCATATTGGCACATAACTTCCAATCTCCGGAGGGTTGTACCTAGGAGGTACTCCAGAAGATCATCCCCCATGAAGTCCCCAAGCAAGGATTGAGCAGGAATTGCCCAGAAAGTTTAAACTTCCCATGGGTAATTACCCTGCACTGTGAACCATCTAAAACTCTGATTTAAGTCAGGGTCTTCGGATGGTTCCGACTGTCTTACCAGAATAGTTTCCCAGGATAGTTTATAAGAATTAAAACCACATTTAACTCCTGGGTAAGTATCGTGTTGACCCTGTCCAAGCACCACCACCCCCCGGCCACCCACCACCACCATGGGAACCCCCAACTACCCTCCCACACACCCGACTACCCTGAAGCCCCCTGACCTTCCTATCACAGAATCACAGAATTACAGAATCACACAGTATAGAAGAGGTCCTTCGGCCCATCAAGTCTGCACTGACATGTGGGAAAAACCTGACCTACCTACCTAGTCCCATTTACCAGCACTTGGCCCTTATCCTTGAATGTTATGATGTGCCAAGTGCTCATCCAGGTACTTTTTAAAGGATGTGAGGCAACCCGCCTCCACCACCCTCCCAGGCAGCACATTCCAGGCCGTCACCACTCTCTAGGTAAAAAAGTTTTTCCCCACATCCCCCCTAAACCTCCTGCACCTCACCTTGAACTTATGCCCCCGTGACTGACCCTTCAACTAAAGGGAACCGGTGTTCCCTATCCACCCTGTCCATGCCCCTCATAATCTTGTACACCTCGATCAGGTTGCCCCTCAGTCTTCTCTGCTCCAACGAAAACAACCCAAGTCTATCCAAGCTCTCTTCATAACTTAAACGTTTCATCCCAGGCAACATCCTGGTGAATCTCCTCTGCACCCCTCCAGTGCAATCACATCCTTCCTATAATGTGGTGACCAGAGCTGCACACAATAATCCGGCTGTGGCCTCACCAAGGTTCTATACAATTCAACATGACCTCCCTACTTTTGTAACCTATGCCTCGATTGATAAAGGCAAGTGTCCCATATGCCTTTTTCACCACCCCACTAACATGCCCCTCCGCCTTCAGAGATCTATCCTATCCCTACCACTGACCAACCGACCCCTCCCTACTGTCCACCCGACCTCCCAACCCTCCAACCCCCACCACCTGATCCCCCTCTACTGTCCATCCAACACCCCCCGACCATCTAAACACCCCCACTGACTACCCAACCCCCCCAAACCCTACCCACTTAACTTACACATTTAGCTTTTCCCTGGCTTCTGAAAATGGCTGGACATATAAACTTATCTGCTTTACGGCAGCGAGTGCTGTAAAAAAGGGGACATGGATTCCATTCGTCCAACTCTGCTGCACTGAAGGCCTCAGGAGGCCACTACAATGGCTATTCTCGCCCAGCCTGAGATGGAAGGTGGGGCGAGAAAATGCAGCTATGTTTCAGTTTAAGCAAAAAAGGAAGCGGACTGGCAATCTGACTGTGATTGCCATTCCACCAAAGTTCTGATCTGATTTGAATTTTTAAAATAAATCTCCTATTTCACTGTCACAGAAGCTGTTCGCCTTGTGCAGTGGGAGGCCTTTGGATGCTGTTGCAGCTAGTGTCCACTCCCCCATCAGTAGACTTTCTGGAAGCTGTCGGGAAGCTATCTGAATTATGCAGAACATCTGGTTCCAGAAAATGAGTTGGGTTGGAGCAGACAAGCACAGCTTTGAGCTCTACCTAAATACATTTAAATGAATCCGTGCAAACTGTTCCAGAGTGACCAACTCTCGGACAGAAACTGTGGGAGGGGCAGTGTAGGGTGAGGGGAGCTGTCCAGACAAGGTGAGCAAGGAAGGGGACAGTCCAGACTTTGGGAGCAGGTGGTGGGGGGTTGTACAGACTATGGGAGTGGGGGGCAGGGTGTTGTCCAGACTGTGGGAATGGGGGACGTGTGGTCTGTCCAAACTGTGGGAGTGGAGGATGTGTGGTCTGTCCAAACTGTGGGAGTGGGGAGGGGGATCTATCCAAACTGATGGAGTGGGGAGGGGGGTCTGTCCAAACTGATGGAGTGGGGAGGGGGGTCTGTCCAGACTGTGGGAGTGGGGGAGGGGGGTCTGTCCAGACTGTGGGAATGGGGGAGGGCGGTCTGTGCTAACTATGGGAGTGAGCCACCCGTAGCAGAGTGCAGTTGTATACTGCGCATGCCTGAGAATCACAGATCTGTAGAATGTGCCTGTAAAACCTGGGACAGTTGCTCATCCTAATGCATGTCCACCCATTAAAGTTAAATTCAGAAGGTCTGCTCTTTTGGTTCCTGACAGAAGGGAAGGTCACATACCAACAGTGTAAAGGCAGATTATTATCAATATATATTTAAAACAGAATATTGATAAAGCAATCGGGATTCCATTCATTCTAAGATACTGCATTCCTTATACAACAGCCCTGCCTTTAGCTACCACTTCTAGCTGCAAATATTTACATCTTAGCAACTTGCCACCCATTCATATGCTAAACTGAGTCATGGCAGCTTCACTCAAATGCAAGGAATGTAATAAAATATGGAGGATTTCAAATCCTTATTCATCCAAGATGTACAAGTTTGCCGTGTGATTCATCAAAGCAATCAGTTGAATTTATAGCCATAAAGCTAATCTCAACAGAAACACAGAATAAGCACAGACTGTGTCAGCTTGAGGCCAATTTACAACCTGAAAAAGTTCCACTTATTTTCCATCTATTCTATCACTTTCATTCATTGAAAATACATAAAATACATTAAGGACAGATACGGTCAGAAGAACTTCTCTGCTCAAAACATCAAAAACTTTTGGGACAATTCAGTGGAGGGTCAGAACGCTGAAGTTTGAAAGAGGAATGCAAGAATGACTGGAGTAAGGAAAGAAACACTTGTAAAAATGCAGCCAAGCTGCTACCAAACAAGAAAGGAGGCTTTATTCAAACAGGAAAAGCGCTGCCTCCTTTTCCACCAACCAATATCATAAATATGATAGGGCTACACAATTTCATCACACTATCAAATTGTTCAAACCTAGAGAGTCATTAATGGTATTCAAATGCTCCTTCAGGCCCTGAGACACAATGCTATGACCTAGTGAACAAAAAGGGTTTCTACTCAATCAGTGCACTGTTGGGCTTTGTCTACCAGCACCATAACGTTAAGGCTTATTTCCAGGCAGCAGTTATCATAATTACATTTTAAGCCCACCAAAGATAAAAAAAATTGCAACGATGGCTCCTTAGATACCAGCACTACCTTCTTCAAACCTGGCTAACAGCCATGGACAGAAGCAGAGTGCAAATACAAGACCCAGGCAGCTACCAGAAGCATTACTGAGCATATTAATGATATCTTGAAGCAGCATTTCAGGCAACTCAACAGATTAAGGGCACCTCATAAAAAGGCCACTCCCCCATGGTCACCGACATTATCATTATCTGTTGCATATTACACAAGAGGCCTAACAATGAAGGAGCCAGAAAAGAAAGCTCAGTGCAGGATGCAGGCACTTACCAGGAAGATGCTGCTGCCGAAGCACCAGGACATCCAGGAAGGCAGGTACACTAAGCTTTCATCCAAGATACGTGTAGCTAAGTTGCCTCTTCAAAGGATCCTATTGCTCACACAACAACAGGAAAGTTATTTGAAGCACCACTTTGCTTCCTCGACTAATTTTAATGACCATTGATTCCTTATTGCATATAATCAGAAAAAAATTCTAGACAAAATTCAAATACAGTGCCATCAATTTACTCACCTACTTTGTGCCATGTGTCAATGTTGTAAGCGTTTTTTCCTTCATTATTTTCTCTTATTACTAGTATATAATGTGTGACTTCTAACCCTTGAATTGCAACTTTTAAGTGATTTCCTTCATGGAAGAAAGGAAAGAATACATGAAAGAACATGGAATTATATACTATCTATTGATATTTTGGATAATATTATTGAGAGGCAGCATGAAGATAAAATGAGAGGAGTGTTGTCTGATTCCTGGATCCTGAGAGGATGTTTTCCCTTATGAGAGAGACCAGAACTAGGGGGACACAATTTAAAAATAAGGGAATCTCCTATTTGAGATTGAGATGAGAATTTTTTTTCTTTCTGTGGGCCGTTAGTCTGTGGAATTCTCTTGCCCAGAGAGCTGTGGAGGCTGACTCAGACAGATTCTTGATTGACAACAGCACCAAGGTTATAGGGGACAGATAGAAAAGTACAGTTGAGGCCACAGTAAGATCAGCCATGATCTTATCAAATGGCGGAGCAGGCCCAAGGGGCAAAATGGCTTACTGCTGCTCCTAATTTGTACGTCCACATGTACTTCTGTATAACAGTGTGTGGGTAGAAAGAGAAGCTATTGCAGGACATTTTCTGACCATGACTGGATAGATAAGAATGGAAGTAGGTAAGGGCAGTCACACTCTGCTGGACAATAGAGGAGAGTCATTGGAGATTGGTGCAGTCAACCATGTCAAAGGCTGCAGACAGTTCAAGAATGAAGAGGGATAGTTCACAGTAAATGTCACAGAGAGTCTCATTTGTGACAAGGATTGTTTCAGTGCTGTGGCAAGGTCAGAAGCCAGATTAGAGAGGCGTTATGGAATAGCTAGGAATAGATTTGGGAGGAAAGGGAGTTTGGAGATGAAAGAGAGGGTGGAGTTAGAGAAAACGAAGAGGACATTCTAACACAGAGATAAAAACAAAAAACTGCGGATGCTGGAAATCCAAAACAAAAACAAAAACAGAATTACCTGGAAAAACTCAGCAGGTCTGGCAGCATCGGCAGAGAAGAAAAGAGTTTTCTTCTCCGCCGATGCTGCCAGACCTGCTGAGTTTTTCCAGGTAATTCTGTTTTTGTTTTTGTTTAGGACATTCTAACACTATGTGTTAGAGAAAGGATTTCTAGGAGCTGACCTCAAACTGCAAGAGGTCTGCACCTAGGAGCTATCACTTTTTTTTTGTTGTTGCTATTTTCATCCCACTATAGACTGGTCATGCCAAAAAAGGGTAGTCGGAAGATGAAAATGAGCCCCATTGAATACTGTGCCCAGTTACCATTACTGAGGCACTTCAAAGACATTTGAGCCTGAGTGCAATTGAGAGAAGAGACAAACTTTAGAGGACTAAGTCATAAAAGGCAGAAGAAGCACAGGCTTCTCAGCCTTGAAAAAAACGATTAGAGATAACCTCAACATGGTGTACAAGATCATTAAGTTTACAGAAAACGTGAAACTGTACATTGCTCCAAAGTAAATTAGGAAACCACAACAGGGGGCTCTTACATTAGGATAATGCAGAGGTGAAAGTAAGCCGGTACGGTCCAGTACAGCGAACCAATAAGAAAGTGACCAAAGCATTCAGTACAAATAGGTAAAATAGACTAGGTTTAATTGTACTAATAACAGGAAATCAGATTTATCACTTGAATTAAATATAGTGGAAATGGGAAGGGGGTTGTGATACGACCATACTGGTAAGAAATTTAAGTTACGGTCACCCCTGGGATAATAGATGCAAAATCCCTGGAATCATTTAAGAAGAGTCTTTCAGGATAACTGTACTAGCTTGGGTGAGAGGGCCTATCTACCTCACCATCTTGTCACATCTAACATAAAAGGATGAAAGTAGTGATAAAGAGTTAAGCAGAAGTAGTAACATTCTGTTTAAGTACTCTGATGTTGGTCAGTGCTGATCAAAAGATTGGGAATTTTTTGCTGTGGTGAATCATCTATAAGGAAGTGGAATGATAGGATATTAATCTCATCCATAACATCTCAGTTTAATTAGACAAGAGGATGAACATAAAAACTATCATGGCCCAAATCTTTTGCCATACAACTGAAGATGTGCATCAGGACCCTACCATTCATTTATTATTTGACACTTCAATCTTATCACAGTCCAATGGATATGCCAGGACAAAGATACTAACAACCTTGACATGCTGCAGGAAGGGTACATTTTTTTATGAATACTTGATCCAATTACACAATAAATTGCATTAAGGGTTGTAACACTTGTCAAGTACAGGCTTGCGAGTAAATTGGATCTAGTATTATTCAGCCATGTGTTATCTCTAATTGCAAAGTCTTTCCAGGCTCATATCCATAAAAAGTTTTTGAAGAAAGTCTGTTTTGAAAAGTGATTAACATAATCATAATCACATGTTTAAAAATCTTTCTATGTGTGAAATATAATCATTGATTTTCCTCTCGCTAGTGCCTATGGAAGAAGTTTATGGTCTGAGATCACAATATCCTGGACTAGAAATTCTTTCACAGGCAATTGGATGACTGAGACAGAGGTACAGTGTGATCAGAAGATCAGGAAGAGGGGTGACTGGGGTGAAATGGGGGGTGATGATCAGCACAGTAGGACGGGGGCTTGGGACGTTGGGACAGGGGATGATAGGGAGGCAGGGTGATTGTGACATTGGGTTTGAGGGTAATTGGAACATTGGGACATGGGTTGATTGTGACAATTGGATGGGGCTGGGAGATGGTGTTTGGGACTTTTTTCCAAGGGTAGTCCAGCCTCCGGTTGCTCCACTGTTCCTGTGAAAACATAAAGACAGAGAAACATAAGGTAAGTTATTGATAGATGCACATGTGTTTATGGGCTTCATTATCTCACCTATATGTGAAGGCCCTGAAAGTTAACACTTTCAGGCACATATATGGCCTGTGAGAATCACCGCAGACAGGATGGAAAACTTAACGAACGAACAAAAGATCTGTTGACTTCAGGTGGGAGTTACCAGTACTGCGGCGGGCGGGACTGGAAAATCCTGCCAATAAACTAGGATTGGAAGGGAAAGAAGGAAAGGTGACCACAAACCTTCAAGGGGTTCTGCCTGGCCAATTCATCTCTCACAGGTTATGATGCTGGATCTCTGCTATTCATTGCTTTACAGTGATGATGTTTAAACTGTAGCAGGCTTTTTTCTTATTCATTCATGAAATGCGAGCATCACCAGCCAGGACAGCATTTATTGCCCACCTCTAATTGCCCTTGTTCACAGGGCATTTAAGAGTCAACCACATTGCTGTGGGCCTGGAGTCACATGTAGGCCAGACCAGGTAAGGAGGAAGATTTCCTTCCCTAAAGGACATTAGGTCCCTTTACATTAGCTGTAGCCTTCCTTCTGTTAAAGGTCACCTTGTAAAGCAGAGACGTATAGAGATAAAAATTCCTCTCCTCCCATCTTCAGTCATAGGTTTCTTATTCACTATTCACCTGCACTGGATCGCATTGAGGGAGGCTGCACGTAAACTTTGTGCTGCCTCCTTATTGTTCAGCCCAGCATGACTCGCTCAACATATGGCCCAGCAGCATGCGTAGCTAGCACATGTTTCCATTAAAGGCAAAGGCAAAATACCGCAGATGCTGGAAATTTGAAATAATAGCAGAAAATGCCAGATACACTCAGCAAGTCTAGCAACATCTGTGGAGAGAGGAACAAAGCTTACCTTTCTATAACTCTGTTTCCTCTGTAATTCACAGATGTTGTCAGGCCTGCTGAGTATCTTCAGCATTTTCCGCTCTTAAAAGCAACCTGCCCCTCTTGAAGGGAAGCTGAACTCAATAGAAAGAAGCTGCTGCTAACTGCCCATGGTGCAGCTGGTTGCAAGGAACAGCTGAATAAATGGAGGCCCAGAGAAGAGGGAGGACACCGAGGTTCATGGATGAGGTGTTGGAGGCCTTAATGATAGAGGTTGACAGAAGAGAGGCCCTGTTTCCCCATGTTTGAAAAAATGCCCTCAGCAGTGAAAAAGAGCAGATGGCCAGGAAGGTCATCTCCCAGAGTCTGGCCCCAAGATCAGAGCAACAGGGTCACAAGAAGTTCAATGATTTCATACAGTTGGTCAAGATCAGTGAATCAGTGCATCTTCAAAGGACACCTCCTACCCACCAACCTCTCCTGCTGCTCAATGCACCCCAGCTCCATAACTCTATGATCTTTTGCAGTCAGGACTCAGGCCTCACATTCAGACACTGCACCTTACCCTCACACACATCCCAATGACACTAGCCTCCATGCCATCTCCTGCTGCATCCACATATCTCCATCCATTCAGCTATGGCAGGCACATCACCCAGACATAGTACACTGCCTCCTCGTCTTGCAGGACAATTGCAGAGAGCAGAGCAGATGTGTTGGGGGCAAGGCACACCTGCATCTCCTAGGTCCTGAGGAGGAGATGGTTATCCGCATCATGGGGTCGGCAACAACAGAGCCCATTGCATCAGAACATTGATGGTACATTCCTGCCTTGTTCTCTTCTCTATCCCCACCTCCCCCATTAGTGACTGTGCTTTAAACTGCCTGGGCCCTAAATCTCAATTCCGTCCCTAACCTCTCTGCCTGTCTACCTCTCTTGCTTCCTTTAAGATGCTCCTTAAAACCTACCTCTTGACCAAGCTTTTGGTCATCTGCCCTTGTGACCCAGATTTTTCTCTGAGCAATGTCACAGTCAAGTCTCTACCTACCAGACCAGTGATAAGGCAGGAATAGCTTTTAATGGGCTGCTGGGTTAGGGCTCCTCTGGGGAAGAGGGGGTACTGGTCTGAGGTATGGCAAGGAGCTGCAGGTCAAGAGCTCCATTGGGTAAGAGTGGGAATGATTGCGCTCAGACATATAACTGGGAGGAAGGTGTGGGGGTTTTGGGGGGGGTGGGGTGGGGGATTGTTATCATCCTCTGTGCCGGGATGGGAAGAGTAAGTTACAGCGCTTAGGGCCAGGATGGGCAGAGCATTGAGTGAAAAAGTTTCAGTTTACATTGTTCAGCTTGCAAGCACTGTCCTTGCTCCAGTCCAGGGAGGTGGAGGGCATGTCAGTCCAGTGTCAGTCATGCCCAGCATGTTGTGCACAGTGCATTGTCGTAGCATCACGCACCTCGGTATGGGGGGCTTCTGGCATCATACTGGGCTGCAGATGGCACACTCCGTCAAGGGAGGAATCTGCAGCCTACAGATGGGGAAAAGACATTGTGGGGGGGGTATCTGAGGATGTATATGTGTAACTGTGCAGGCAGCCTCACGGTGGGGAAGGGTGAGGTCCACACTGGGCACAGGCACATCCGCCTCAAAATGTTCAGGGATGAACAAATAGATATCCACCACAATCACGATAAGATCAAGGTATACAGGGGGAGGATGGAGAGGTCTGTTTGGGAGGGAAATCTGAACATGAAGCTACTTTGGGACAATGGGAGGGTCCAAGTTGGTCTGGCAGTGAGAGCTCAGCACCACCATCTTCCATCCTGCAGCGGTGGCACAGTACAAAATTAAAATGAGGGGGAAAGCTGCTGGTGAGGATTCTGAGGGGGAAATGGAAGGCAGGTGCATGCACTGGTTGGGGGGAGGCGATTAAAGAGGCACCAAACTGAATTGTGTATTCCCAAATGTGGAGAGAGGCACAGCTGAAAGATGTTAAGAGCCTTTCAATGACAATGCAAGAAATCAGGAAAATGAAACAATGATGCGTATTCATGTAAGACTAATCCCGCAAAGTGGCACTAATCAATCTCTTTGCTTTTACCTCTTGTTCGTAGCGTGTAAGTTCTCCAGAGTGACAATGAACTCCAGAGCAACTGGGTGACTGCGCAAGCTTCAGAAGCATGTTAAAATTGTGGCGCTGGAAAATTCACAGAAGAGAAGCCTCAGGTCCCCCTCAAATAATCTCACTTCCCAACTAAACATCTTCCCCCATGTTTATTCCAAAGGGTGTTGTACCAGAGTGCAGCGAATGAGGATCCCAGTGCCTGGGCTGAAAGCAGCACATCCAAGCACCTGGCCAAAGCAATGTCATAGTAGTCGGTCATATAAAGGGTGGAGGAGGAGGAGGGAGGAGCACCTTGAAATACACCCCATGCTGGCCAGCATTTCAGGGGCGAATAGTTGCCGACACTGGAAAAAAGATCTTGAATTCACATTCACTGACGTGTCATTGACAGCAGGAGGACCTTTGGAGACTAATATTGACTCTTGTCTGTTTTTCATTAATGCTGCAGAGAGGAGACCATCAGGAAGATGGAGGCTGGATTTATCGGTGTCTGCAAAATCGCATACAGGCAGGGGAGAAGAGAAAGAAGATTGCGACGGAGGCACCTGACTCGCCAAAGGGAGGAGCAAAACCCTCAAGACCAAGGGGCACCAGGGCCCCCTCTGGACGCAGAGGATGAGGTTCACAGAAACGTCGTGCACAGGTGGCCTGCAAGACCTAGAGTGTACAGAACTCAGGTGTCTTATCTGCAGATGAGTGAGAGACAATGGTGCCGACGCCTTCGCATATCCAGGGTTCTGGTAACTCACATTTGCCACATTCTCCAGGATTTGATGCCACAGGTACTGGGAGGACATCTATTGCCAATGGCTCTGAAAGTCACTGCCACTCTTAACTTCTATGTGAGTGGCTTTTTCCAGAGCTCCAATGGGGACATCTGTGTGTTCTCCCAAGCTTCCATGTACAAGTACATACATAAGGTAACACACGCCCTTTTTGCCAAGGCCCACAATTACGTCAACTTTGACAGAGATCAAGCATGCCAGAGCACTGGGCTTTGCTGAGATTTCCAGATTCCTGCAGGTGCAGAGAGCCATCAGCTGCATTCATGTGGCTATAAAATCTCCCTGGTAAGAGGCAATGCAATACATCAACTGGAAAGGCTACCACTCACTCAATGTACAGCTGGTCTGCGACCATAAGAAACTTATCTTGTAGGTTACCCAGGAAGCATCCACAACTCATTCTTCTTGAGCAGATAGCAGATCCTGGATATCTTCGAGGGACCAAATAGGATCCAGGGCTGGCTCCTAGGTGACAAAAGCTACCCACAAAGGACATGGCTGATGACTCCTGTGCGGTGGCCACAGAACCTTGCAGAGAGAAGATATAACGGTGCTCATGCCGCTACCCGAGCATTGGTGGAGTAGACCATAGGCATCTGAAAGATGTGATTCCGATGCCAGGACAGATCTGGTGGAGCACTCCAGCACTCTCACAACAGGGCCTCACAGATCATCGTGGCTTTCTGCACACTGCACAGCCTGACGCTGCATAGTGGGGAGGGCTTGCCAGATGCTAGCATGGAGGAGATGCACATTGAAATCACTTAGTGCATTGAGGGGAAACCCCGCCCACTTACTCCCAACTAACCCAAACTTTTTCATCCATCTTTAGTGCAAGACTAATGGATAGTCACCCTAAGTTCACAATGATGCAGTGATTTCTGTTCAAATTCCATCATCAAAGACTGCAACAGCACAACTTGTGGAGAAGCAGGGCATCACTGACAGCAACTTCAGCTTTTCATGTTTAAATGTGCATGTATGGATGCCAAAAGTTTCTGTCACTTTTAACCTGTGATAGCTTCAAGCACCTACAACCTCACCATTACTAATACAGCAAAATCTGGGCTGTTATCTACCTTTGTGGCTTCATGTTAAATTTTGTTTAATAACAACCCTGTGAAGCTACTTGGGAAATTTTACTATATTAAGTGCAGATTGTTGTTATTATTATTAGTAGTAGTGATAATGTACTGTCAGTAAGTTTGTATGTGACACCTAAATCTGGACAAGAGTTAATACGTTAAAGGAGTGCAAGAAAATGCTAAGGATTTAGATGCACAAGGGGAGCTAGCAGCACAATGGCAAATGACAACTAACTGAGATAAGTATCATGTTATTGGTACAGCTGACGCAGGATACGCCACGCTGAGGGAATAAAACTGAACAAAGTTGAGAGAGAAAAAGATTTAAGCGTGATTGTGCAGGGATCACTGAAGGTTCATAATTAATATGAAGCTGTAGCTAAAGTTAAAAGGATGCTGGTTTGTATTAATAGAAGCATTCAGCATAAATTAAAGGGCACTATTTGTCATGATACAGGTCACTGGTTAGGCTACATCTGGAGTATTGCACCTTGTTCTGGTCACACCACTACATGGTGAGTGATATAATGGCCTTGGATGAGGTCTGGAGATTTACAAGAATGATTTCCTAGCTTAACAAACCTATGCTACTCGTATAGGCTTAAGGACCTGAGTCTATTTATTTTAGACCAGCATAGATTCGAAGGCAACCTGAAAGAGATCTATAACTTAACTAAAGGACTGGATAGTGCGCCCATTAATAGGTTGCTCCAGTTGAATTGATTGAGGAAGAATAGGGAATATGAGTTTAAACCATGAAAGAGCAGGAAAAGAGGGCACCATTCTTTCTTCTTGCCTTATTCAATCACACTGGTCATGCTGTAGAAGTACAGAGTGCTTTCATAATATGGCCCGCAATTTATTTTTAGCCAGGCTGTATTAAGACATTCAGAATGAAGGAAAGCAGTCACCAACTTAGAGGGTTAAACTTCAGGGACAGATGAGGCTGGTGCATAACAAGCTAGAAGCGGCAGAAGCAAGTCACTAATTTCATAGGAAGGTGTACTGGGAACATGATAATTATTTCCCTCTACGCAACATTATAAAGACGGTACATGCATTAACACTTCTCCTAAAAAGTTACCCCTTGGTATTTGAACAGGGAAATCCAGCAAATAAAAGAAGGTGGTGGAGACATGGGGGACAGGGAGAAGCCACGATGGCTTCTTTAAATTGGTCATTTTTTAAATAAGCAGCTGCAAGTAGTAAAATGATTTTCTATAAATTACTGGAATATATAACTTGAGTTAAAAATTAAAAATCAAGCAGCTTAATGATTTTCTTACCTTGAGGAAGCGCAACTGAAAATGCATGATGTCAACCCAGCTGGCATAGACAGCTCGGAAAGCTGTCCGAGAGACATCTATGATTTGCAATGAGTAGGACAAGTTTACATTGGCTAAACTGTTTAAAAACTTAAGAATAAGATTTTACAATGAAAAAACTATCACAGATACTATGGCAAAGAAACATAACAATAGGAAATTAAGTGCCCCAGCAAGGAAGTGTGTACAAAATAAGATTGCTTGTAGCATTAGATATATCTGAAAAGTCTCAGTTTAATTAACAAATCACTTTTGAACTTAGCATGAATTACTGTCAAATCCAGCACAGTTGATTCTAATTCAAATAATGTCATTCTACGATATTATAAGGCAATAATTTAAAAGAAAATGGAAGAGGCTTTTGAGGTTGGGATCTAGGTATAAGCTGTAAATGTATCTAACCTTAAAATGGTGCACAGTGTAAACTGTTTACTTTTAGCATAATCATTTGAGATTTTAAAAGGCTCAAATGCATAAAAGCTATATATGAATAAGGAACATTTCAGTGGAATTTATGGTAGTAATGTTCTTGTCTGCTTACTGAAGCAAACAACTATTTGTGAGATCTAACTTCCCTAGTTGAAAGAATGTTGCCTGCCTAGGCATGAATGATTCAAGAAACATGAATGGTTTCAGTAATTCCAATATTTTATGAAACATTCAGACAATTGTTTTGATATTAACTCATCTATTGAAATAGTGAACAGGGATCATTAAATGCATATTATATGTGATGAGGTTGTCCTACAGGCTGACAGTCAGCTCCTTAATGAATGATGGAATGAGTTGTGACAAGACTTAAGCTCATAAAAGCTCCGATCCTGGGTCCCCATGATTTATGATATGAGAATTAAGATACTAATCAGAATGGAAGAGGAAGCTGTGTTATTTCACTTCAGTATTTCAATACCAATCCCAACTGTTGATAATGCAGGAAATTCCACAATGTCATTTCGTAGTGTCATTTCAACTTGTTGGAAAGTAAATTGAGGAGGAAATTATCCTATGCTGACTTCAGCGACAATTAAGGTATTTAAGATTTAAAATATGCATTGTCAATTAGGATCAATACTAGAGATAAAATTGCAAGCCACACTGCATTGTTCTTTAAATTGGGACCTTCAAGATTAGATTGACCTCAATGGTCTTCTTCAGTTTTGTGTCCTGAAAGTAGTATTACTGTCCTTGAAAGGAAGAGCTGAGAAATTACAGTGATAGCATAAACTATAATTTACTACATTGACAATATCTTTATAAACTGCAAGTCAAAACTGGGATCATTTCAAAACTGGGATTTTCCAATACTGAGATCTTTTCAATTATGTCACCTTACCATTGGATAAAAATTAAGACTAAATTGAAATTTTTAAAAGGGGGTAATGTTAACCTGAGAATGAGGTATTGATCTGAAACCCTGGATGGAATTTTCTGTGCCCACTGGCGTCGGGCATGTTCGGCGGCATGAGTGGATAACATAGCGAGAAGGCCAAAAATTGGTTTCACAACATCGCGATCGTCCGCTCAGCCGGTCGATGGTGGGCCGCGTTTCCCACCATAATACTTCAGGAACCTCATCCTAATACGTCTGCAAATCATTATAAGGCTAGCCCGCCGGACTCATCCCCCCACGTTGGGTTCTCCGCCCACGACAACATGATTGCACACTGACGTGTTTCACAACTGCACATAAGTGACGGGCATCTTCGAGGTTTGTTTGCCTACCTTGCTTTGGGCAACACTCACAGTCACCAGCGCCAGGCTTCGCAGGCAGCACCACATCACTTTTAGGGGGACTGAGAGCCAGGCCTCTACTTACCAGTCCAGCCATAAGGAAGGTTGCTTTTGTATGGCTAGGGCTTGTTTGGGAAAAGGGGAGAAGTGGCCTCAGGCAAGGGAAGAGGCTGTAGGATGAGGGCTGTACCGAGGAAGGGTGGTTCGTGTGGGGGCACAAGTTGATCTGTACAAGTGGCCTCAAGATAGTGAGGGCTGAGGAGGTAGCCTCCGGAGCAGATGAGCCCAGATGGAGATGTGAGGGTGTCGGTGAAAGAGCGAGTGGTGATGTCCCTTGAGCTGGCAGTGAGTGAAATGCCAGTGAATGTGTGATAGGCTTTAGTCTGTGTGTTTAGAGTGATGAGATGGTTGCCTTACCCAGGCTGCATGGAGGAGATCATTCATCCTCTGTCTGCATGAGATGGCCAACCTCTTCTGTGCAGCATTGGCACTGATCACCTCTGCCATTGTGGTTGACTATTAAATGCCCTCTGAAACTGCTACAAAGTCACAAAAAAAGAATGAAACCGGACAGACCACCCGACATCAATCTAGGCACCAGTAAGAACAACGGCAATCTCAGCCCTGTTGACCCTGCAAAGTCCTCCTTACTAACATCTGGGGGCTAGTGCCAAAATTGGGAGAGCTAGCCTGACATAGTCATCCTCACGGAATCAAATCTTACAGATAATGTCCCAGACACCACTGGCAGGACAGACCCAGCAGAGGTGGACAGACCCAGCAGAGGTGGCGGCACAGTGGTATAGAGTCGGGAGGGAGTTGCCCTCGGAGTTCTCACCATTGGCTCTGGACCTCACAAAGTCTCATGTCATCAAGTCAAACATGGGCAAGGAAACTTCCTGCTGCCCTCTTTTAATTAGTGTTCCTCCATATTGAACACCACTTGGAGGAAGCACTGAGGATGGCAAGGGCACAGAATGTACTCTGGGTGGGGAACTTCAATGTCTATCACCCACAGTGGCTCGGTAGCACCACTACTGACCAAGCTGGCCGAGTCCTAAATGACATAATGGCTAGGCTGGGTCTGCGGCAGGTCGTGAGGGGAACAACAAGAGGGAGAAACATACTTGACCTCATCCTCACCAAGTTGCCTGCCGCAGATGCATCAGTCCATGACAGTATCGGTAGGAGTGACGACCACATAGTCGTTGTGGAGATACATTGAGGATACCCTCCATCATGTTGTGTGTCACTACCACCATGCTAAATGGGATAGATTTCGAACAGATCTAGCAACACAAAACTGGGCATCCATGAGGCACTGTGGGACATCAGCAGTGGTAGAATTGTACTTGAACACAATTTGTAACCTCATGGCCCGGCATATCCCCTACCCTACCAGGGGATCAACCCTGGTTGAATGATGAGTGCAAAAGGGCATGCCAGGAGCAGCACCAGGCACACCTAAAAATGAGGTGTCAACCTGATGAAGCAACAACACAGGGCTACTTGTGTGCCAAACAGCATAAGCAACAAGTGATAGACAGAGCTAAGCGATCCCACAACCAATGGATCAAATCCACTGTTTGCAATCTGCATAAGCTCTGCAGTCCTGCCACATCCAGTTGTGAATGGTGGTGGATGATTAAATAACTCACTGGAGGAGGAATTCCACAAATATCCCCAACCTCAATGATGGAGGAGCCCGGCACATCAGTGCAAAAGATAAGGCTGAAGCTTTTGCTACAATCTTCAGCCAGAAGTGCCAAGTGGATGATCCACCTTGGCCTCCTCTGGAGGTCCCCAATTACAAAGGAACCTGGGTATGCTTGTACAACTGTCACTAAAAGCAAGCATGCAAGTATAGCAAGCAGTTAGGAAGGCAAGTGGTATGTTGGCCTTCATTGCAAGAGGATTTGAGTACAGGAGCAAGGATGACTTACTGCAGCTGTACAGGGCTTTGGTGAGACCACACCTGGAGTATTGAGTGCAGTTTTGGTCTCCTTACCTAAGAAAGGATACATTTGCCATCGAGGGAGTGCAGCAAAGGTTCACCAGACTGATTCCTGGGATAGCAGGAATGTCTTATGAGGAGAGATTGGGCTGACTAGGCTTCAAAGCAGTTTAGAAAAATGAGAAGGAATCTCATTAAAATGTATAAAATTCTGACAGGGCTATACAGTCTGGATGAAGGGAAGATATTTCCTCTGGTTGGGGGGATCTAGAACACAAAGTCACAGTCTCAGGGTACAGGGTAGACCATTTAGGACTGAGATGAGGAGAAATGTCTTCACTCAGAGGGTGGTGAACCTCTGGAATTCTCTACCATAGAAGGTTGTGGAGGCCAAGTCACTGAATATATTTAAGAAGGAAATAGACTCTAAAGGCATCAAGGGATATGGGGAGAGAGTGTGAGTATGGCATTGAGATGGAGGATCAACGATGATCATATTTTTTGTTTATTCAATCACATGGGCTTCACTGGCTGAGCGAGCATTTATTGCCCATCCCTAAATGCCCTTGAGAAGATGGCGGTGCGCTGCCTTCTTGAACCGCTGCAGTCAGTAAGCAAGTTATTGCTAAGGAAGTATGCCCGCTGTGCTGTTAGGAAGTGAGCTCCAGGATTTTGATCTAGCGACAGTGAAGGAACGGGGATATATTTCCAAGTCAGGATGGTGAGTAGCTTGGAGGGGGACTTCTAGGTAGTGGTGTTCCAATCTATCTGCTGCCCTTGTCCTTCTAGATGGCAGTGGCCGTGGGTTTGGAAAGTGCTGTCGAAGGAGCCTTGGTGAATTCCTGCGGTGCATCTTGTAGATGGTACACACTGCTGCTACTGTGCGTTGGTGGTGGAGAGAGTGAATGTTTGTGGATGTTGTGCCAATCAAGCGGGCTGCTTTGTCCTGGACGGTGTCAAGCTTCTTGAGTGTTATGGGAGCTGTACTCATCTAGGCAAGTGGGAAGTATTCCAACGCACTCCTGATTTGTGCTTGGGAAGGCTTTGGGAGTCAGGAGGTGAGTTACTTGCTGCAGGATTCCTATCCTCTGACCTGTTCTTGCAGCCACAGTATTTATATGGCTAGTCCAGTTCAGTTTCTGGTCAATGGTAACCCTCACGATGTTGATGTTGGGTGATTCAGTGGTGGTAATGCCATCAAATGTCAAGGGGCAATGGTTAGATTCTCTCTTGTTGGGGATGGTCATTACCTGGCATGTATGTGGCACAAATGTTACTTGCCACATATTAGTCCAACCCCGAATATTGTCCTTGACTTGCTGCATTTGGACATGAACTGTTTCGGTATCTGTGGAGATGCAAACAGTGCTGAACATTGTGCAATCATCAGTGAAGATTCCCACTTCTGTCCTTATGATGGATGGAAGGCCATCGATGAAGCAGCTGAAGCTGGTTGGACATAGGACACTATCCTGAGGAACTCCTGCAGTGATGTATGGAGCTGAGATGATTGACCTCCAACAACTACAAATATCATCCTTTGTGCTAGGTATGACTCCAACCAGCAGAGAGTTTTCCCCCTGGTTCCCATTGACTCCAGTTTTGCCAGGGCTCCTTGATGCCACACTCGTTAAAATGCTGCCTTGATGTTAAGGGCAATCACTCTCACCTCACCCCTGGAGTTCAGCTCTTTTGTCCATGTTTGAACCAAGGCTGTAATGAGGTCAGGAGCTGAGTAGCCCTGGCAGAACCCAAACTGAGCATCAGCAAGCAGGCTATTGCTAAGCAAGTGCCGCTTGATAGCACTGTTGATGACCCCTTCCATCACTTTACTGATGATCAAAAGTAGACTGATGGGGTGGTAATTGGCCGGGTTGAATTTGTCCTGCTTTTTGTGTACAGGACATAGCTGAGAAACTGTCCACAATGCTGGGTAGATGCCAGCGTTGTAGCAATACTGGAACAACTTGGCTAGGGGTGCAGCAAGTTCTGGAGCACAAGTCTTCAGTGCTATTGCCAGAATATTGTCAGGGCCCATAGCCTTAGCAGCACCCAGAGCCTTCAGCTGTTTCTTGATATCACATGGAGTGAATCGAATTAGCTAAAGACTGGCATATGTCTGTTGGGAACCTCCAGAGGAAGTCCAGATGGATCATCCACTCAGCACTTCCAGCTTAAGGTTGTTGCAAATGCATCAGCCTTATCGTTTGCACTGATGTGCTGGGATCCCCTATCACTGAGGATGCATGCTCTGGAGAAGAGTCAGATGGACTCGAAATGTTAACTCTGTTTTTCTCTCCACAGATACTGTTAGACCTGCAGAGCTTTTCCTGCATTTTCTGTTTTTGATTGAAGATGGGGATATTTATGGAACCACTTCCTCCAGTGAGTTGTTTAGTCGACCCCTACCATTCACCACTGGGTGTGGCAGGATTGCAGAGCTTTGATCTGGTTGTGGATCACTTAGCTCTGTCTATCACTAGATTCTTATGCTGTTTGGCACGCAAGTAGCCCTGTGTTGTAGCTTTACCAGGCTGAGACCTCATTTTTGGGTATGTCTGATACTGCTCCTGGCATCCCCTCCAGCACTCTTCATTGAGCCAGGGTTGATCCCCTGTCTTGGTGTTAATGGTTAAGTGGGAGTTATGCTGGGTCATGAGGATACAGGTTATGGTTGAGTATAAATTTGCTGCTGCTGATGGCCCACAGTGCCTCATGTTTGCCCAGTCTTGAGTTGCTAGATCTGTTTGAAATCTATCCAATTTAGCATTTAGTGCCATACAGCATGAAGGACGGATTTTGTTTCCATAAGGACTGTGCAGTGGTCACTCCTACCGATACTGTCATACACCTGCGGCAGGCAGGTTGGTGAGTATGCCAGTGGGACAGGACATACCCAGAGATGGTGATGGTGGTGTCTGTGGTTTGTAAGGTATAATTCCATGAGTATGACTATGTCAGGCTGTTGCTCGACCACTCTGTGGGGCAGCTCTCCCAATTTTGACACAAACCTCCATATGTTAGTAAGGAGGACTTTGCAGAGTCAATGGAGCTGAGTTGTCGTTTCCAGTGTCTAGGTCAATTCCGGGTTGTTCGTCCAGTTTCATTTATTTTTGACTTTCTAACAGTATGATACAACCGAGTGGCTTGCTAGGCCATTTCAGAGGGCATTTAAGAGTCAGCCACATTGCTGTGGATCTTGAGTCACATGTAGGTCAGACCAGATAAGGACAGCAGATTTCCTTCCCTAAAGGACATTAGTGAACCAGATGGGTTTTTACCACAATCAATAATGGTGTCAACATCATCAGCAGACTTTTAATTCCAGTTTTTAAAATTGAATTTATTGGATTTGGAAACGGGTCCTCAGAGCATTACCCTGGATCTCTGGATTACTAGTCTAGTGACAATACCACCACGCCACTGCCTCCCCAGTCCTCACCACATCCCCCCTGAACCCACTATCATCCATTGTCTGAGATTACAAAGCCTGGAATTCAAAGTATTGCAGAAATCTCCTTCAATGATTTTATTACTGCTTCAGAAGTGTGACCCTGAGTTGCTTGACTTCTATCTATCTGGAGTAGTAGTGCACTATGATCAAGAACATCACACCTTTGTGTTTGAAGAGGTCCACCCCAAGGAATTCATATGGTCTTAAGAAGATATCAATGGTTCTCTTGTCTCCTGACAATGAATACCACGAGTAATACAGTTTGATATCCTCTCTTCCAATAACTTTGAGAGAACTGACCACCAAAATATCTTGCTCTGGCTCAACATTTTGTGATCCCCAAATGTCCTTGGTGCAATCATTGCAACATCTCAAATCTCAGAACCTTTGGAATGACCAACCTCTCATCATAGGTAAGTAAATCATCAACTACATTGAGGTGTCCTCTCTGTTCATAGTATTGTCTGAGCATGGGAATGTGTGACATGTACACTGGCCACCCTTTGACGCAGTACTCTCTGACCTGAGCACGTTCTTCATCAGATTTCTGTACTTCTCTGATTTCATTTAGTCACTGAGTTATTGTTGATAGAATTGTGGTTGTTGTCGATGCAAAGGTTTCGATCTCTTCAACAAGGACTAAATCATCTTGTTCAGGCTTTGCAACTGGCATACGGGACAAAACATCTGCTGTAGCAATAGTGGATGAGGGGATTTTCTGCATGTAAACAGATACACTGGCTTTGGTTTTGGATGAAAGCTGATACAATACGCTGTCTTCAGCTTTCCTAGTCCCATGAACAGCTGTGGAAATTCAGCTCTTCTTAGGCTGAGCTTCTCGGTTTACCACTTTCTCAAACTTGCAAGTCAGATGTAAGTTGATAGTTGATCCTGCTTAAAAGTGAACAGCTCTGGATTAGTATCACATATTTCAGTGATTCTTCTCTCTCTACATTGAAGGGTTGCATTCAGTTGCCCTATGACCTTCTATATCTCCTGGTCCACGTAGTTTTATACATGATAGCAGAGAAGAACTTTTCTCCACTACAGTTCAGCTTCAGAAAGAACCAAAATGACTGCACCTGTGTCTAACTTAAAGGATGTTGTCACAAAATAATTTTTATAATATTATTGTGGTTTATTGTAAAATAAGTTTATGGGCGTAAGTGGAGGTGGTCCTGTCTGTGTGATTTAATTAAATTAGAGTCAGATAGGCAGCAAGCTTGAAATTATAAAAAAAGGATTAGGGGTAAAATGCATTTGGAATGCTAATGAGTAAACATGGATGAGGTCTTAGTCTGTAGGGTGTGAAGGAAATTTGCATTTTTAGGTAAGTGAAGCAGTTGTTTGGGTTTCAAATGGATGGTAGGATGTTTACAACTAACAAGATAAATAGGGCAAGGTTATTATATTTATTTTTCCCAACAGGTACTGACTATTTTTGCAACATAAAAGATTTTTATATTATGGGAAAAGTACATTCCCAAAGATATATAGAACAATGGAATTTACAGATTAAAGAGGGAGGAACATATATAAAGAAGGATGGAGGATGATGATGTTGGGGAGGGGCCATGTAAGACCTAAAAGGAGTGTGTGAAACAGCCTAGGGGAAGTCTCTAGCCATGTTTGCAAAAGTCTG
Organism: Carcharodon carcharias; assembly: GCF_017639515.1. Lineage (NCBI taxonomy): Eukaryota > Metazoa > Chordata > Chondrichthyes > Lamniformes > Lamnidae > Carcharodon > Carcharodon carcharias. The sequence continues at coordinate 113,991,156 of NC_054467.1, forward strand.
CTGTGCCCAGTGACTAAAGTTGGAGAAAAGCCTTTGGAATTCCACTGTGAGTGGGTGCTGTGGTAAATTTGCTGGCTTGCTATTTAAATTTGAAATCTATTTTGGACTGTTGCATTAAAGGGGGTGTGTAATTGGAAGTCAGTTTAATTAGGAACTTTGGGATTTGTTACAATATTAAGTAATTGTAACCTTATGTTTGTGCTTGAAACATTTTCTTTTGTCAATAAATGTTTTAATTTAGTTTCTTAAATCTCTAAAGGGATTAGTGGACTCATTATTTCCGAATTCAGTGCTCAAATCCTATCATAATAAATACAAATTGCAAAATTGTTGTGATGACGTGGCCATGTTTCCCTTGTGGATTTGGTCCACCTAGCAGCTCATCTGCCACGTCATAGTAATGTCTTGTTATCAGCACTCTCCTAGCTTCCGCTTGGTTCCTGGGTCTCTCCAAGGAAAAGCATCTCTATATCATTGATATCTTCTATTTCATGGATCTTTCCAACTTTTGATGGCTTACCTATCCACTTATTCTATTCATAGGCTTATTGCTGTGACATAGCAGAAGTAACCCTTCTTTCTGCAAATATGGCATTCAGCCTCTGGCGAGACAATTTTCACGCTTGTAGTTCTCCCTACCATACCAATACAGTTAGCTGGGGCAGCTGATGGATGCTCTTCCTGCCTCCCCTGCTTTTGTCTGGCCACCACTCTGATTTTAAATTCCATATACTCCACTGAGTTAGTCATTTTTGGGATATGATTCTCCCCCTCATTCCAAATCACCGGTTGATTTTGCTTCGTGATTTCGGCTTGTCCGTTCAGTTGAATTGTCTTTGTTCAGATTAAATCATCCACCAACTGCAAATGTTTAGACAATGCTTCATCAAAGACTCGCAAAAATTCTGCCCTGATTAATTAACCTTTTAAGCAGCCATATTCACAGTTCTCTGCAAGTCTACACAGATCATTGATAAATGAGTAAATCAGTACTTTCCCCTTGCTGTTGGGTAGGCTTGTTAAACTTAGTCCATTTGATAATGTTATCCTTTCACAGACTGAAGTAAGCATCAAGTGCTTTTATTACTTCATCGTATGTAGGCCGGAATTTTCCAATCCCATTGGTGGAGGGGTATCATGGCGAGCGCAAGTGGACAATATGGCAAGAAGGCCAAAAATTGATTTTACGCCATTGTGAAACCAGTTTGTGATCATTCACTTCAACCATCAATGGCAGGCCGCATTTCCCACCGCCGCACATCAGAAACCTAATTTCAATACTTTAGCATCTTATTATAATCTCCATAGGAGCTGAGGCCAGATGGAAATGCGAGGGTGTGTGTGAGAGAGTAAGTGGTGATGCCCCTTGAGCTGGCAGTGAGTGGGACGCCAGTGAATATGCGATGGGCTTGTGAGTTTAGAGTGATGAGATAGTTGCCTTACCCTGGCAACACAGATGAGATCATTCATCCTCTTTCTGTACTGGATAGCCAACCTCATCTGTGCAGTTCTGTTGAAGGGTCATGAGGACTCGAAACGTCAACTTTGTTCTTCTCCGCCAATGGTGCCAGACCTGCTGAGTTTTTCCAGGTATTTCTGTTTTTGTTTTGGATTTCCAGCATCCGCAGTTTTTTGTTTTTATCTCATCTGTGCAGTGTTGGCACTAACCACCACTGCCACCACCTACTGCGCCGGAGTGGTGAGACTGCTGGACCTCCTGCGGCCAGAACCAGGCTGGAGGACATCATGGCAGGCCTCCAAAAAGGCATTCCAGTGATGGGTCACTGAAATTTTCTTGGCTTTCAGTGCCATGTCTTCACTGGAGCTGCAAGCATTGAGAACTATGTGCGCAGCTGCAGTTTAGACATGGCACTCATAGTGAGGAAATGGTGAGGTAATGGCATGGCAGGCAATTCAGAGACTACCTGCTAGTGAGACGACGTGTTTTCTATGGCTGCATAATTAATGAGGTGGGAATGGGGTGATATGGAGTGAAACCTGCCATTGCGGCCAGTGAGTAAAACATCTTTTTTCATGCCTGCTACCGCACTTATTGCAAATCTGGGATGATTCTGCCCATAGCTTTTTCCTTTGTTGTTTCCTTGCCTGACTAGGATATTGTCTGCACAGCCAGCCATTGCATATAACAACATATTGATCTGCTCACTGATCAGCCTCGCCACAAGGCCCAATGCTATATGATATCTGATAAATCTTCAGCACCAGTTCAGCCAGACTTCTGCTTCGTTGAGACCTGCAGCCTGCTCGAAGATTTCTGGAGATGGCAGAGATTTTTCCATGCTTGTGCTTTCACTCGTTGCCACCATATAATATTCTACTTGGTACTTCTGGCTGAAGATGCTTGCAAATGTTGGCAGTCTTGACTTTCACACTGATGTGCTAGACTCCATCATCGAGGATGGGGATCTTTATGGAGCTTTCTCCTCTTATAGTTGTTTAATTGTCCACCACCATTTATGACTGGATGTGACAGAGCTTTGATCTGATCCATTGACTGTGGGATCATTTGGCTCTGTCTATCACATGCAGCTACCACTACTTGGCTTGCATGTAGCCCTGTGTGCTGTAGCTTCACCAGGTTGACACCTCATTTTTAGGTATGCCCGGTGCTCCTCCTGGCATGCTCTCCTACACTCCTCACTGAACCAGGGTTAGTCCCCTGGCTTGATGGTAATGATAAAGTAAGGTATATGCCAGGCTATGATGTTACACATTGTGGGTGAATACAATTCTGCTGCTGCTAATGGCCCACAGTGCCTCGTGGGTGCAGGCTTTGAGCTGCTAGATCTACATGTATCGCATTTAGAACACAATAGAGGATGCCCTCACAGTGAAGAAGGAATTTTGTCTCCATAGGGACTGAGTGCTAGTCAGTCCTGCCAATATGTCATGGACAGATACATCTTTGACAGGTAGATTGGTGAGAACCAGGTCACATAGGTTCTTCCCTCTTGTTAGTCCCCTTACCACCTACTGGAGGCCCAGTTTAGCAAATATGTCCTTCAGGACTCAGCCAGCTTGGTCAGTGGTACTGAGTCAATCCTGGTGATGGACTTTGAAATACCCCACCCAGAGTACGTTCTGTGTCCTTACCACCCTCAGCACTTCTTCCAAGTGGTGTTCAACTTGGAGGTGATTCATCAGTTGAGGGAGGGTGATAGGTGGTAAACAGCAGGAGGTTTCCTTGCCCATTTTTGACCTGACACCATCACACTCCATAGTCAATGCTGAGGACTCTCTCCTGAGGCCCACTCCTTCCTCACTGTATACCAGTGTGACACCCCCTCTGGTGGGTCTGTTCTGCTGGTGAGAAAGGCATACCCATGTTAATGGAGGAGTCTGGGACCATAGGCTGTAAGGTAAGATTCGGTGAACATGACAATATCAGGCTGTTGCTTGAATAGTCTGTGAGTCCTAATTATGGCACAAGCCCCAGAGTGAGGTGTGAGTGAGTTAGCGAGGAGGGTATGTGCCTTTGTCATTTCTTTTGACATTTCAGTGCCTAAGTTGATGCTGGTGGTCCATCTGGTGTTATTCTTAGTTTCTTTCTGTACCAGGTTTGATACAACTGAGTGACTTGCTAGGCCATTACAGAGGGCAGTTAAGATTCAATGACATCGCTGTGGGTCTGGAGTCACATTTAGGCCTGAATGGGTAAGGAGGGCAAATTCTTTTCCCCTGAAGGACATTAGTGAACTAGGTATGCTTTACGACAATCCAATAATTTCATGATGCACTGGTTCCGTTATCTATCCTGGAAGTTGCATATTCAAAAAACTATTAGATTTGTTAAACATGATTTTCCTTTCATAAAATTGCGTTGACCCAGCATAATCATATTATGATTTTCTACAAGCCCTTTTACCTCTTCCTTAATAATAGATTTTAGAGATTATTAGATCTCTGTGGGCAACTTTCTTCAAGATCAGCAGCTAGCCTCATCATTTTGGCATCGGCCAAATCCAGGCCATAGTAAATACAGAAGGAATACATTTTATCTCTTGCTTAATCACACTTGTAGTGAGTTTGGTGGCAGGGGCGGGGGAGGGTGGGGGGTGGTGGCAGCTGGTGGTGGTGCATTTAATCATGTGGGAAGGTGGCCGTTGGGGACCCCACCACCCTCCTGCCAGGCCTCAATTAAGCCTGTGGCAGGAAGGCCTGTGGACGACTTTCCCATCCTACTGCCAATTGAAGCCATTAAGGGCCTCTTCCACCACTGGTGGTATTAACTCAATAGTAGGTGGGGTTCTCTCCACATAGGTAACCCAAAAATCAAACCCTGTTGAGGTTGTTTGCAGGCTCTTAGGAGGTGGGGGGATGAGGGAGGGTGTCCCTCATTCAAAGGCACTCTGTGCCTGTTCAAGGGAACCCAGCATTGGGAAAAGCCCACTGAGAGTCTTAGGAAGGGCTGCTGGTAGATTATTAAGGGACTGATTGCCACTCAATTTATCATGTGAGTACTCACTAAGGAAGCTGAACAGCATTTTGGTGGATAATACTTGAGCAACTCCCTCTCCTAATAGCAACTAGCAATAGTTGTTTATGATTTCGAGTGCTATTTAAAGGTATATCACCTTTTAGTGTTCAGTTGCCAATGTTCACTTGCGGCTGATAGTTTGAGGAGAACTTTTGAAACATGTCAGGTAACTTTCTGAAATATTTTGGAATGAATTTTCCCAGCCAGGTGGAGGTGGGTTCAAATGTATGTGGGGTTGAAAAGTCCCAGAAAAAGGCATCGATTAAAATGACTTGGCCTGAAAGTTGGGGAGGGGGAAGGGGGGAAGGAGGAAGGGGGGAGGGATAGGGATGAGCTAACCATGAATCCTTTCTTTCCCAACAGGCACAGCTTCCATGCTGTATTTGCACCTAGCCAGGTCACTGATCCTAGTGTACAATGGGTAGAGTGTCTTCAGTGAAACTGACAGGCTGGGAAAAATGCAACTAATTACACTGAAGAGCTCCAGTCATAGCCATTGAGAGATTGCTGGTCAAAGTGTAATGAACCTCGAGGAAATTACCTTAACGAGAAGTCGGAGATCGGGAGTTTGGAGGCCAGGTACTATAGTTCCCATCGGGCCTTGTGCCTCCTGCGCCTGCACTGGCCAGGAATATAATGTGGGCAAATGTGAAATTTTCCATCTTGCCAGGAAGAATAAAAAAGAAGCATATTATCTAAATATGAGAGATTGCAAAGCTATGAGATTCAGAGGGATCTGGATGTTCTAGTGCATGAATCACAAAAGGCTAATATGGAGATACAGTAAGTAATTAGGAAAGCTAATAGAAATTATCGTTTATTGCGAGAGGAACTGAATACAAAAGTTGGGAGGTTATGCTTCAGTTGTATAGGACACTGGTGAGACCTTATCCGGAGTATTGTGTACAGTACTGGTCTCCTTATTTAAGGGAAGATGTAAATGCATTAGAAACCATTCAGAGAAGGTTTACTAGACTAACACCAGGAAAGGGGGAGGGTCATCTTATGAGGAAACGTTGCACAGGTTAGGCTTGTATCCACTGAGTTTGGAAGAGTAAGAGGTGACCTGATCAAAACCTTTAAGGTCCTGAGGGGTCTTGACAGGGTGGATATGGAAAGGATGTTTCCTCTTGTGGGAGAATCTAGAACTAGGGGTCACAGTTTAAAAATAAGGGGTCACTCATTCAAGACTGAGATGAGGATAATTTTTTTCTCTCAGAGGGTTGTGAGCCTTTGGAACTCTCTTCCTCAAAAGGCAGTGAAAGAAAGAATATTTTTAAGGCAGAGCCAGTTAGATTCTTATTGAACAAGGGGGTTAAAGGTTATCGGGGTAGGCAGGAGTTTACAATCTTATTGAATGGCGGAGCAGGCTTGAAGGGCGGAGTGGTCTACTCTTGCTCCTAGTTCATATGTATGTATGTATGTATGTGTGGCTGCGCAGTTAGTTTTTTTTTGGGCTAGCAACCAGCCTGCCCACATGCGCAGAAGAAAATGGAATTTAAAAAAAGGTGAAACAGCGTGAAAAGCAAGTCAGGTGACGTTGGACCTTAGGAGCGAAGGTGCCCCAGGGAGCAAGATGTGGGGAGGGGGACAGGGAGAATGTCCCAAACCAAGAAGAGGTCCCAGAAGTGAAGTTGAAAGAAGGATGCAGAGAAATAGGCTCCAAATTAAAGACAGAGCTGCAGGCAGCAGACTTGAAGCTGAGTTGGCTTGAAAGAAGCCCTGAAGATCCAAGGAGGCAGTCAAAAGTTAGTGACTCCTTGCTGCAGGCTTTTGGAGCAGTGGTGTTCTGCTTGGCATGGCCAAAGTTTTGAAAGAGTACTTGGAAGGTGAAGCTTGAGTGTATGCAGATTGCCAATATCTTGGAAGTCACTTCACCTGACCCGCATTTCACTCACCAACAGCTGGACTTCCCTGCTGTCAGCCTTCAGCACCTCATGGGAGCAGCATATGCAGCTCCACCTGCAACCTTGCAGAAGGGCAAGAACAAAGGCTACACCATCCCCAATAGCTCCAACAGCTGCAGGAACAACACCAGCAGAAATAGCAGCTGCCTTTTCTTCAACCATCTGCCCCTAGATAGGGCAAAGGGGATGAGGACCAAGATCAAGCTGGGAGCAGGCAAAACCCCAACACAGGTTCTACGGGCAGAGAATCAGCTTCCTCAGCATGCCTGAGCACCAGTGCTTCAATTACTCACACTCTCCAGCCAAGTCATTGCTGACATCTGCAGCCTCCTGGAACAAAACTTCCTTCCCAGTGGAGCAGGTGGGCACACATTAGCATTGACCAACAATTTGCCTGTCACTGGAGGGCTAGCTCATCCCTATACTTTCTCAATTCCCCCTCCCCTCCTTCTCCCACATTTTGATATGAATGTTTGTAATGTCTTGTGCATATAGGGGGAAAGGATAACATTTCTGCAGGGTGCAAGAGGGCAAAGACTAAGGGTGAGTTTGAATGTTAGGTGTTCTGATTTGGATGGCAGTTGGCTGCGGAGAGAGGAATGAGTGGAGCTGCAAGATTTATTGACCTGATATGTGCTGTGCAGGTGAATGCTGTGAAAGTGTGAGATTTGTGTTTATGCATCCCATCTTTCCTAGCCTCCTGAGGTCCTGGCTCATCTTGGTGCACAGTCCCCTAGTTGGAGGGGCCAGTCTTCTGCTGCTGATTTCTTCAGTCAATTCCTTCCATTCCCCGCTTGGTTGGACAGGTTGTCCTCTTATCCTTGGGAAAGATCACCTCAGCGCAGCCTATCAGATACCACAGCAGGGCCTCCAGGTAAAAGCGAGACCCCCAGGGACCAGCCTTCCCAGGTCGCCTCTCCATTCCTGTGGTTGCTGCAATCTCCATGTTCCAAGCATTGATGAATGGTTGTAGCCCAATTCATGGTCCTTTTAATTAGAAATCCTTCCTTTGGCAGAAGGGACACATCATCCCATCCACCCTCCCTGATTGGTTAGTGAAGTGTTTGTCACTTCTTATCAATTACACAAACATATACACACACACACACACTCATACATCTGCTTCTGCACACCAACTTCCTGTGTAAAAAAAAAAATAGAAGGTTCCTTTATTCCTTATTCTACACCAGAGGGCAATACTTCTGGGACTTAGCACGGCCCACAGTCAGGTTTTTTATATAACGTTTATTTTTAACTAAAATCTCCTTTTACAAAAAATCATAAATGTTAAACACAAACATCACATCTCCTCCTCCTTTAACCAGGAACAAATCGGTCAGGTGGTTTGCAGATTCGCTTTGGTCTAGAGAGGAGTGTTAGCTCAGGTATCTCAGTTTGTTTGCTTCAAAATGGAAGGTTCTGTTGTTCCACTTGTTTCTGTTCAGGTTCAACAGTTGCAGCTACAGGTGCTACAGGTTTGTCAGTTGAGTCAAGCCTGGTTTCACCAACTGTAGCAGATGTTTCCCAGAAATCTTCCACTGTGACTGGAGATCCCTGGAAATTTGTCCCTTAGATTTGGCTTCTCTAACCTGCTCAGTGCATCTCTTCCAGATTCCACAGGAAGATTCAACATCATAGGTCAGTGGTCTTCGACACTTGATAATTCTCCCCAAGAGCCACTTTGGTGTTCCACAGTAATTTTGGACCCAAACAGACTGATCCAGATTAAACTCACAAGCTGGTTTACTTGTGTTATGTGACCTTTTCTGATCAAGTTGCCTTGAACCAATCTTTTCCTTTCAAATCCGGACACAGCAAATCCATTCTGGTGCGCAGTCATCTTCCAAACATCAGCCCAGCAGGAGATACGCCTGTTGTTAAATGTGGAGTGTTACGTCGCATCATCAAAAAGTTCTTCAGCTTCAACTTCCAATTTGTTTGCGTGGTTATTATGGTCATTTTGAATGTCTGGACAAAGCGCTCCGCTTCACCGTTTGAGGATGGGTGGTAAGGCGAGATGAGAATCTGATGAATCCCATTGTTTTTCAGGAATGTTTGAAATTCACATGATGTGAACTGTGTGCCATTGTCAGACACAATCTGCTCCGGCAATCCAAAAGTTGTGAACACTTTCTGGAGAGCATCAATGGTCTTTGCTGAAGTAGTCAACTTCATGGGGATAACGTGAGGCCACTTTGTGTGGCCATCCGCTACAATCAGGAACGTATGTCTGAGAAGTGGTCCGGCGAAGTCCACATGAAGCCTCTGCCATGGGTGGTCAGGCCAAGCGCAGGAATGTAATGGGGCAGATGCAGGAGAAGACTTCATTTCCTGGCATGGGAGGCAATCACTGACCATGTCTTCGATGTCTTTGCCCAGGTGCTTTAATTTTGACGATTCCCATGTGACTGAGGTGAAGTTCTTCTAACACTTGTGTTTGGAATTTTGGAGGAATAACAACTTTGATTCCCCATGACAAACAACCATCTTGCAGAGTCAGCTCAAATCTAAGCAGGTAGTAATTCTAAGCTCAGTAGTCACTTCTTGGGGTACACACCAACCTTTCTGTGTGTACAGGTAAACTTTGGAAAGCACAGCACCCTATGCATTTCAAGTCCAATTTAATCTGCTTTAACAGGTAACATGTCTTTCTGGTTCACACTGAAAGCAGTGACTTCACTTCAGGTTGTGGAACTGTAGTGTCTGGAATGTGTGTCCACATTTCCATGATTCTCAGTAGAGAAAATTTAATTTCGTACTGTCAAGCAGGTAAGATCAGTGCCCATCTGTGTAGGCCGGCAGCAGCAAGTGTCAGGGTTTGTGACTTCAGGCTAAGCAACCAGGTCAAAGGTTTGTGATCTGTAATTAACATTAATTTACGTCCATACAAATGTTGGTGGAACCTCTTGACCCCATAGATTAATCCAAGAGCTTCCTTCTCAATTTGGGCATAATTTTGTTCTATCTTGGACAATGTGCATGACGCATGTGCAATGGGCCTTTCACTGCCATCAGATAATGTGTGGGCGATGACAGCTCCAATACCATATCCAGATGCATCATAAGGCAGGCTGACCGGTAACCTTTCATTGAAATATGCCAGGACTTTAACAGAAGTGAGCTCTTCCTTGAGTTCCTTGAAACTTTCCTGACAAGGCTTGTGACCAATCCCATTTTGCATTCCTCTTCAGCAGATTATTCAGTGGTGCTGCTTTAGTAGCCAAACTGGAAATGAACTTGCCGTAGTAATTCACAAGTCCCAAAAATGAACGAAGCTCCTTAACATTTTTGGGCTGTGGTGCATTCACCATTTATGGGTTAGGTTGGGAGGCCAGTTTCGTCAATCACATGTCCCAGGTACTGAGGGCTTCAGGAACGAGCATTTGGATTCTTACAGTCTAAGCAGGACCCTGCCTAGGTTCTCCAAAGGAGTTGAGAGGTTTTTCCCAGATCGTCTTGGAAGCAGATTACACCACGGAGGCCCTGCAGTATTTTGTCCACGGTCTGCTGAAATAAGGTTGGTGATGACACGATTCTGAATGGTAGTTGTTTGTATAGGTACAGACCTGTGTCCTGAGGGTTGTTTACTTCCTGGAACCTTCATTCAGCTACATTTGCAGAAACGCCTGTGATAGGTCAAGCTTTGTGAATAATTCAACTCCATTCAGAGCAGCGGACAGGTCCTCAATTTTCGGTAGTGGATACTGATGTACTTCCAGGAAAGGATTAATGATTTATAGTCACCACATATTCTAATAGACCCGTCATCCTTCACTACTGGTACTCTTGGGGCTTCCCCCTCTGCATAATCAGCTTTCTCAATTATCTGAAAGTCTTCAAGTTGTTCTAGTTTCTGCTCAATTTTCTGTTGCAGTGAGTAGGGAACTGAACGTGGTTTGAAGAACCTTGGAGAAGCTTCGGCCTTCACAGCAAGTTTGGCTTCAATGTCTTTAATAACTCCAAGGACTTCTTTGAAGACATCAGTACACATGTCTAACAAGGACTGTAACATGTAAAGTGCAAAGCACTTTATTTATTTTATCCCAGGCCAGCTGAATTTCTTTCAGCCACTTCCTGTCCATAAGCGTTGGATGATCCCTTTTCACAATGATAAGTGGCAACCTTTCTATTTGATCTCCATATTTATCTTGAACAGATATTTCACCAAGTTCATTCACAGGCTCACCAGTGTAGGTGCTAAGCTGGAGGAGGGTTTTCTCCAATGGGCATTCCTTGAAAATTGTCGCCCATGTCTTCTCTGAAGCAATAGAAACAGATGCTCCAGTGTCAACCTCCATTTCAACCATTTTACCATTTAAGATAACACCAACTTTTAGTCCTTCATCTAGTTTCAGATCAAACTGAATGCAATACAATTGCGCTTCTGCATTGTCGCTGTTAGTTTCACTTCCTGTCTCGTCTGGACTCGCGTCGGTTTTGTATTTTGTTTCCATGTAATGTGTCTTTTTAAACTGCCTGTTTATTTTCAAGCGTGACTTGTCTGTGTGCTCCTCGAGATGCCCTTTCTTTGATGGTACTGCTTTACTGTGATCAGCCCTTGATCTACATGCACGCTGTATGTGTCCTATTTTCCCACAGCAGCAACAATCAGCAGTTTTCCACTTAAAGGCTTCTGCATTATGCCCTATTCCATTACAGCATTAACATGTTTGAAAGCAAGTATACCCTGACTTTACAATTTTAACTTCGGCATTGTTAAAATGCGCTTTCAAATCTCCACTTGTTTCTCTGCTATTTCTATGCTTTGCGCAATCTTGAATGCTTTCTTCAATGTCAACTCTTGCTCCACTAACAATCTACGCTGAATTCTTTCATTTCTTAATTCACAAACCAAGCGATCACACAATGTATTTTCCAGATAACCTTTAAAATCACAATGTTCTGCTAACTTTCTCAACTCAGCCAGAAACTGGGAAATTGACTCACTCTCGTGCTGTTCTCTTTGGTGGAATGTGAATCTCTCGGCAATAATTGCTGGTCTGGGATCGAAGTGCTTTTTCAAAACATCCACAAGTTCTTTAAAGATTTTACCTGCTGGCTTGTCAGGAACAATGAGATTTCTCAGTAAAGTGAAATTTTTCATTCTGATGACTATGAGAATCACTGAGGCCTGCTTTTCCTCTTCATTCTCATTCGCAATGAAAAACTGTTCTATTTGTTCGACATAAACTACAAAGTCCATAGTAGCTAGGCCAAAAGCCTCTAAAGCCCCTAATAATGATAATCCCATCCTTGTCACCATTTGAAGTGTTTTGTCACTTCTTAACAATTTAGAATACACACACACACATCTATCTGCTTCTGAACCCCAACTCCCTGTGTAAAAAGAACAGAAGGTTCCTTTATTCCTTATTCTACAACAGAGGACAATACATCCGAGACTTAGCACACCCTACTGTCAGTTTTTTATACAGCAGTTCTTTTTAACTAAAATACCCTTTTACAAAAAATCATAAACGTGAAACACAAACACCACAGTTAAGGAACATCTGCCCTCTTTGACTGGTTGAGGAAGACTCTGATAAAGAGCAACAGCCAGGCACAGAAGTCAGTGAGTCAGGTTCCCAACCCAGAAATGGCACCAGTGTTACTAAAGGGACTAAAATTAAAAGATTTTGCCCTTTGTCAAGGCATCACCAATACATTTTAGGTACAGGGCTTCCCTTCTCCTCTGAACCCACTCTACCAGGACATCTCATGCTGCATTTGAGAACCCATACATGAGTCTGACCTAGAGCCACAATAAACCTTTCTGCTGTGTGTCAGCCAGTGCACACCACACCTTCTGTGGATGTAGTGGAGCCTATATGTAACTCTTTCGAGTACAAACCCATTTCCATCTGTTTCAGATGAAGTTACATTGTTTCATAGTTTGCCATTGTGAGATTTGAACTCTTGATCTTGGGGTTACAAACCCAGTACCATAACCACTTGTCTATTTAGGCCAAGCTGGAGCCTATATGTAACACTGCTCTATGAAAATTGCATCTAATCAGTGTTTGAATGCCAAACCTGTTGGTGTCTGTTTTAGCACCTTCAAACAAGTTCAAATTACGGTAAACAGCAATTAGGATCAAAATTGTGTGCTAAAGCCAGACATTCAAACAGCTGCGCCTGACTTGCACAGCATTCAGTGAATGCCAGTTTTCACCCTTCCAGTAAAATAACCCTGACTGTTCCTGTTCTGTCCTGGGTGCAGAGACATGATGGCAAGCTTTGGCCACACAGCCTGTTGCTTGTAGTCACAAGCTGTGACAAGGGTTAAACCTTATTCAGATTTCAACTTCATCTTTCATTTAAAAAATTGACATTCAGATCTACAAGAAGTCAGTATTTGATCTTATGAGCTTATTTCTGAAATCTATGTGGTCTTGCAAACAAAGGCAAGTTATTCTTGGCCACCGGGGAATCCATGACTAGACCACCAAGAATTAGAAGCAGACAAACCCTCGGGCTACTCCCTCACTTCCCACACCCTCTCTTCCCCACCCTCAGCACAGTAGTGGAAGATAAAAAAACTTCATTAGACCACAAAAAAATCACAATTATCTTGTGCTGTTAGAATGCCTAGTACTTATACATTATTCAATAGATAGGCTGGGAAATTTGTAGTTAGGAAATAAAACAGCCTTTCATCATTATTGTGTTGTACCTCCAGAGGGAATACACCAAAGGGCAAAACAGTAGGTGAAGATACCCCATGTCTTGGTCTTGGGGTTATATAAGGGACAGAGTTTCCACCTTACATGGTCCTTTATATGGCCAGAAATGTAGGAGTGGGTAGTTCTGGGTCTAGGGACTTCTAGCCCAGGTATCCCCACATCCAGTTTCTCAACAGTGGACCAGATCATTGACTGCCCGCTAAAGATGTTAAAGAGCTGAACCTCAAAGGAAATAATCTCTGAATTATTCCCAGAACCATGTCCTAGTGAGTATAAGAATAGTAAAAAGAGTAATGATTGGCTTGAGAAATAGTGCAACAGCAAGGGCTTCATATTACAATAGCATTGGAATCAATTTTGGGGCAGGAGGGACCTGTACAAAATGCACTGATTGCATTTCAATAGGCCTGGGACCAATGTTTTCACAGAGAGGTTAACTAGTGCTGTGGGGGAGGGTTTAAATTAAGTTAACAGTGGGGGTTGGACTGCAGGATGAGGCATTAAAGGTGTCATACAAGGTTCAGAGAGGACTGGAAAGAGACAAATAGCATTAAAGAGAAGTTCAGAAATAGTAGAGTCAGGAAGAGGGAAATGCAAGGCAGGGTAGGATGGGTTTAGAGTTCATGTATGTAGATGAACAAAAGGCAGTGAATAAGGTTGGTGAGTTGCAGACACAAGTAGCTACATGGGTTTATGATACAGTGGCAATAACAGGTACCTAGTTCAAAAAGGGGTGGGAATTCCTGAAAGGTGTAGAAGAGAACTTTCTAGAGCAGTGTGTTTCCAGCCTCATGAAGAAGGAAGTAGTGCTAGATTTAGTTCTGGGAAATGAAGTGCAGCAAGTAGAGCTTGTTTCAATGGGATAGCTTTTGAGAAACTATGATCAAAATGTCATCAGGTTTGAAGTTGTTATGGAAAAGGCAAAGAAAATCAAATGAGAAAATATTCAACTGGATCAGGGCTACTTTTGGTGGATTGGAAAGGAATCTGGTCCTGGTTGATTTGAACCAAGGATTTGAACCAAGGTCCAACAGCACATGAGAAATGGGAGCCCTTCAAAGAAGATATATTTTGGGTATAGATTAGACACATTCACACAAGGGAGAAAGGAAGGATATCCAAAACTAGAGCTATTTGGATGACTGAAGATACGGAGATTAAAATGAAACAGGATTATTATGATTATTATCAGATTCATTATCCTGTAGAGAACAAAGTGCGGGGAAAACTGAAAAAGGAAATGAGGGAGAGCTTACGAGAATAAAATAGTGAGTCACGTAAAAGATAAACCAAAGTCTTTGATAAGCATATAAATAAAAGAAGGGTAATCAAAGGAAAGGTGGATTGATTATAGAGATCAAAAAGGAAATCAGTTTTTGAAAGCAGAGGGCATGGTTGATGTTATAAATGAATACTTAGCTTCTAGCTGCATGGAGCAGTAAAGATGGAGGTGGAGAAATTGGATGGGATAAAAATAGACAAAGGGAAGGTACTTAAAAGAATGGCAGCACTCAGAGTAGAAAAGTTACCTGATCCTGATGGGATGCATGTTAGGTTGCTGAGAGAAGCAAAAGTGGAAATCGAGGCTCTGGTCACAATCTCCCAATTTTCCTCTATAAATGGAAGTGGTAACAGAGGCCTGAAGGATTGCAAATGTTGCAGCCCAGTTCAAAAGGAGGAAAGGGATAAATCTGGAAATAACATTCACTCAGGCTAACATCTGAGGCGGGGGGAGCTTTTAATCTGGGACAAGATTAATTGGGGCTTGGAAAATAAGTTAATAAATGAAAGCAATTTCATGGATTTGATAAAGGCAAGTCATGTTTGAGGTAACTTATTTCTTGGAGGAAGTAATGAAGAGGGTTGATGAGGGTAGTATGGTTGATGTTGTGTATATGCACTTTCAAAATGAGTTTGATAAAGTGCTACATAATAGACTTGTTAGCAAAATTGAAGCTCATGTGATTAAAGGAGCAGTGGCTATATCGATTCAAAATTGGGGCAGGGACAAAACACAGAGAGGATGGCAAGCAGTTGATTTTTCGACTGAAGGGAAGTCTGGTGTCCTTCAGGTAGTCAGTACTGGCACTACTGCTTTTTTGATATTGTCATGCCCAGTAAAAGGCATGTCATATAACTTTAAGCATGGGCTGTGCTTGCCTGGAAGCTTCTGGAACTGCCTTTATTTTTTAAAAAATGGACACTGATGAACTGGTAAGATGGCTACTAAGGGGGTCGGGTGACCTTTGCAATTATCCAGCTTCCTGAAAGTTTCAAATTGAATCATACTACATTCTTCCCATTAGTTGGTAGCCTAAAGATGACACCGAGCAGTGTAATTGAACCTTTTTGTTCCTTAGCTCTGGCTATATAGACATTGATCTTGACCCATCTGGGACATCCTCTTTCTCCAGCACTGCAACGCTCTCCTTACCAATACCGCCACTCCTCTTCCTTTTCTTCCTTTCCTATCTTTCCTGCACACCTTGCACCCAGGAATATTTAATACCCAGTCCTGCCCTTCTTTGAGCCAAGTGTCTTATTGCCAGAACATCATACTTCCACACAGCAGTCTATGCCTGTAACTCCCCAGTCTTATTTGCCACACTGTGAATACACATACATGAATTAGTAACACTAATTTACATTTTAATACTTTCTCCTTTACTCTGACCCCTATAAACTTACTTTTCCTTATTCTAGTGCTATCTATCTTTCCCAATACTCTGTGTACCCTAGTATTCCTCGCTGATATTATCTTCTGGTTCCCACACCCCTGCTAAGTTAGTTTAAACCCTCTCCAATAACATTCACAAAACACCCCACAGGGTTGGCCGTGACTCCAAAAGAGCCAAACCATTGGGAAAAACAGTGTGGGAATGATCAATGCAAATGGCATCCTCCTGCTGTCAAAGTGTGCTCAGCAGGGCCTCATTATAACAATCAGTCTCTTCCTCCAGAAGGACAAATATAAAACAATATGGAGGCAACCTAGATAAAAGCAGTGGCATCTCCTGAATTATGTCATTATTTGGGTCAAAGGACTAAATCAGGCTTGTCGTACTAGTGGCCCATCCCCAAGCCCTCTGGACCCGGCCCCCAAAACTTGTTGGACATTCAAATGACTTACATTCGTAAAATGCTGTAAAGCTGCTCATCCAATCACAGGCTGGTTTCTCCCTGCACTGGCCTATCAGTTGCAAACGCAGGGAGAAACCAGCTTGTGATTGGATGACCAGAAAACAATGGGAAGGTAAGTTTTTAAGTTTCAAGGCACGGGTTTCCGAGTGAGAGAGCGAGGGAGAGTGGGCCTCGGAGAAGGAGAAACAGCCTCGAAGCAAGAAGGAGAGCAGACCTCAGATTGCGACGGAGATTGGGATCAAGAGCAATGGGGAGAGTGGGTCCTGGAGTGAGAGGAAGAGGGAGAGAGGGCCTTGAAGTGAGAGAAAGAGCAGGCCTCAGACTGTGAGGAAGAGGCAGTATTGGAGTGAGAAGGAAAGCAGGTCTCAGTGAGAGAGGAAGGGGGAGAGCAGACCCTGGAGTAAGAGGGAGAGGGAGAGCAGGTTCAGAGCAAGAGGGAGAGGGAAAGTGGGCTTCAAAGTGAGGGGGAGGTGGAGAGCGAGCATCAGGGCGAGAGGGAAAACGGGCTTTGAAGTGACAAAGGGCTTCGGATCGAGAGGAAGAGCAGGCCCCAGAGCAAGGGGGAAAGCAAGATCGAGCCTTGGAGTGAGAAGGAGAGCGGGCCTTGGAACAAGAGGGATAGCAGGCCTTGGAGTGAAAGGGAGAGGAAAAGCTGGCATTGGAGCAAGACACAGAGGGGAGCAGGCATTGGAGCGATAGCAGGGCCCACCAGTGTGTGAAAGTGAGGGGAGAACATGAGTACGCATATATGAGGGGAGATTGTGAGTGCATGTGTGTGTGAGAGAGGGGAAGGTGTGTGTGTGTGTGTGTGTATGTGTAAGAGAGGGGAGGGTGATTTTAAAAAATTTATTCATGGGAAGTGTGCTTCATTGCATTTATTTCCCAACCCTAATTGCCCTTGAGAAGGTGGTGGTAGGCTGGCTTCTTGAACTGCTGCACTCCATGTGATGCAGATACACCCAGAGTGCTATTAGGAAGGGAGTTCCAGGATATTGACCTAGCGACAGTGAAGGAACAGCAATATATTTGCAAGTCAGGATGGCAAGTGACTTGGAAGGGAACTTCCAGGTGGAGGTGTTCCCATCTATCTGCTGCCCTTATCCTTCTAGATGGTAGCGGTCAGGTGTTTGGAAGGTGCTGTCAAAGGAACCTTGGTGAATTCCTGCAGTGCATCTTGTAGATGGTACACACTGCTGCTACTGTGCATCAGTGGTGGAGGGAGTGAATGTTTGTGGATGTGGTGCCAATCAAACAGGCTGCTTTGTCCTGGACGATGTCAAGCATCTTGAATGTTGTGGGAGCTGCACTCATCCAAGCAAGTGGAGAGTATTCCATCACACTCCTGACTTGTGCCTTGTAGATGGTGGACAGGCTTTGGGGAGTCAGGAGGTGAGTCAGGAGGTGCAGGATTCCTAGCCTCTCACCTGCATTTGTAACCACAGTATTTATATGGCTAGTCCAGTTCAGTTTCTGGTCAATGATAACACCCAGGATGTTGATAGTGGGAGATTCAGCAATGGTAATGCCATTGAACATGAAGGGGCGATGGTTAAATTTTGTCTTGTTGGAGATGGTCATTGCCTGACACTTGTGTGGCACGAATGTTACTTGCCACTTGTCAGCCCGAGCCTTGATATTATCCAGATCTTGCCGAATTTGGAATATCTGAGGAGTCACGAATGGTGCTGAACATTGTGCAACCATCAGCAAACATCCCCATGTCTGACCTTATGCTGGAAAAAAGGTCACTGATGAAGCAGCTGAAGATGGTTGGGCTGAGGAACTACCCTGAGGAACTCCTGCTGTGATGTCCTGGAGCTGAGATAACTGACCTCCAACAACCACAACCATCTTCCTTTGTGCTAGGTATGACTCCAACCAGCAGAGAGTTTCCCCCCTGATTCTCATTGGCTCCAGTTTTGCTAGGGCTCCTCGATGCCAAACTAGGTCAAATTCTGCCTTCATGCGAAGGGCAGTCACTCTTACCTCACCTTGGGAGTTCAGTTCCTTTGTCCATGTTTGAAACAAGGCTGTAATGAGGTCAGGAGCTGAGTGGCTCTGGCAGAACCCAAACTGGGCGTCAGTGAGTAGGTTTTTGCTAAGCAAGTGCTGTAGGTAGCGCACTGTTGATGACCCCTTCCATTACTTTACTGATGATTGAGAGTAGACTGATGGGGCGCTAACTGGCCGGGTTGGATTTGTCCTGCTTTTTCTGTACAGGACATACCTGGGCCATTTTCCAAATAGTCGGGTAGATGCCAGTGTTGTAGCTGTATTGAAACAGCTTGGCTAGGGGCGTGGCAAGTTCTGGAGCACAAGTCTTCAGTACTATTGAGGGAACATTGTTAAGGCCCATAGCTTTGCAGTATCCAGTGCCTTCAGCCATTTTTTGATATTGTGTGGAGTGAATCAAGTTGGCTGAAGACTGGCATCTGTAATGCTGGGGTCCTCTGGAGAAGGCCGAGATGGATCATCTACTCAGCACTTCTGGCTGAAGATCGTAACAAATGCTTCAGCCTTATCTTTTGCACTGATGTGCTGGGCTCCTCCATCACTGAAGATGGGGATATTTGTGCAGCCTGCTCCTCCAGTGAGTTGTTTAATTGTCCACCACCATTCATGACTGGATGTAGCAGGACTGCAGAGCTTAGACCTAATCCGTTGGTGGTGGGATTGCTTTGCTCTGTTTATCACTTGCTGCTTATGCTGTTTGACACGCAAGTAGTCCTGTGTTATAGCTTCACCATGCTGACACCTCATTTTTAGGTATGCCTGTTGCTGCTCCTGGCATGCCCGCCTGCAGTCATCATTGAATCAGGGTTGATCCCCTGGCTTGATGGTAATGGTAGAATAGGGGATATGCCGGGCCATGAGGCTACAGATTGTGTTCGAGTACAATTCTGCTGCTGCTGATGGCCCACAGTGCCTCATGGATGCCCAGTCTTGAGTTGCTGGATCTGTTCAAAATCCATCCCATTTAGCACAGTGGTAGTGCCACACAACGCAATGGAGAGTATCCTCAATGTGAAGGCTGTGTGGTGATCACTCCTACCGATACTGTCCTGGATAGATGCGTCTGCGGCAGGCAGGTTGGTGAGGATGAGGTCGAGTATGTTTTTCCCATTTGTTGGTTTCCTCAGCACCTACTGCAGACCCAGTTTAGCAGCTATGTCCTTTAGGACTCAGCCAGCTCTGTCATTAGTGGTGCTACCGAGCTACTCTTGAAATGTGTTTGTGTGAGAGAGGGTGGAGTGTGTCTGTGTGTGCCTGGGTGTATGAGAAAGGAGAGTGTGAATGTGTGTGTGTGTGTGAGAGGGGGTAGTATGAGTACGTACATGTGTGTGTGAGAGTGTGAGTTTGTGTGTGAGAGAGGGAAGGGTGTGAGTTTGTGCGTGTGTGTGTGTGAGACGGGACAGTGTGAGTGTGTGTGTGTGTGAGAGAGGGGACAGTGTGAGTATGTGTGTGTGAGAAAGGGGAGATTATGTGTGTGAAAAAGAGGGGTAGAGTGAAAATGTGTGTGTGTAAAGGGAGACTGAGTATGTATGTGTGCATGTGTGCGCATGTATGTGAGAGGAGAGGGTGTGAGTGTGTATATGTGAGGGGGAGAGAGTGTGTCTGTGTGTGTGTGTGTGAGAGGGGAGAGAGAGAGAGAGAGAGTGTGTGTGTGTGTGTGTGTGTGTGTGTGTGTGTGTTTCTGGCTCACTCCCAGACTGAGGATTCTCATTCACCCTCAACCCCCACCCCCCCAAACACACGAATGTGCACTCTCACCTGTTCTCACAGTGGATGAGTGAGTGAGGACCCTGAGCCTGGGAATGAGCCAGACATACACACACTCACTTTCTCACAGGGACTGCAGCGGTTCAAGAAGACAGCTCACCACCACCTTCTCAAGGGCAATTAGGGATGGGCAATAAATGCTGGCTTAGCTAGCAATGCCCACATCCCATAAATGAATTTTTTAAAATCGTCATCTTTCTTTATTACTCAATTTTCAAATGAGTTTGAGTTTATTGGTTTGATGGACCATCCTTGAAGCCAGCTCCAGAATTATCCATGCAAAACTCCTGCAAAATCAACTTCAATAGACTGGATACTGTGATCAGATGGCTGGAAAACACCTCCCCCCCATAGTTCCTGTTTTCTCAACGCTCAAATGGTCAACATTCCAAGGGAGGACCAAGAAAATGCTTCAAAGACAATCTGAAGCTCTTCTTGAAGTGTCGTAGCATTGACTTTAATGAATGGAAAAAGCTCACCACAGATCATTCAAAATGGCAGCAACCTGTCCCACAAGCTGCATCATGCTTTGAGTCACAACGTCTTAATGATGTGGCAGAGAAGGAGAGAAAAGAAAGTAAATCCTGCACTCCAGATCCCACTGCCTCATGGGCATCTTGCCCCATGTGCTGAAAGATCAGTAGGCAGGGAAAAGGCCTGTCAGTCACATGAAGACCCATGGCCGAAACTCACAGTTGACATCATCCTTAAATCGGGGGAGAGCCGCCACCTCCACAGACAACGAACAGGACTGAAAGACTTCAGTTATGTGGAGAGATCTTCTTGGAGCAGAGAGGATCAAATGGAAGGTGGCAGAAGGGTCATAAATCAGAGA
Organism: Carcharodon carcharias; assembly: GCF_017639515.1. Taxonomy (NCBI): domain Eukaryota; kingdom Metazoa; phylum Chordata; class Chondrichthyes; order Lamniformes; family Lamnidae; genus Carcharodon; species Carcharodon carcharias. Next base: position 114,012,000 of record NC_054467.1, read on the forward strand.
TTTAAGGTAATTGGGAAAAGAATCAGAGGCAATTTAAGAACATAGTTTTTTCACAGAGGGAGTTTTTATGTCTGGAGTGTACACCTTGAAAATGGTGATGAAAACAGATTCAAAAATAACCTTCAAGAAGGAATTAGATTTTTTTAAATGAAGTGGAAAAAAATTGCACGGCTATGGGGAAAGACCATCAGAGTGGGATTAATTTGATAGCTCTGTGAAAGTGCGATGGGCCAATTAGCCTCCTTCTGTGCCTTATCATTCTATGATTCCAAATAGGACAACCTGGAGGTCCAAGTTTGGATTGTGTCCTGAACCCCAAATAATGAGGGGATATTTTGTACAAATTTTGACAACACCCTCCCCCCCGAAGCCCCCGACCTCCATAAAGAAGGTTGAGAGGACACAGATGCATTCACTTCTAAAGATAGGACTCCGGCATTACTCTACATTCTTCCATATCACTGTGATCTGTGGGGAGGCACCTGACTTTTTCCCAAAATAACTTTGGCAGCTGTAAATTGTATTTAAATTAAAGGCACTTTCCTGGACACCAGGATTTCACCATTACATCCAACAAAGAAGTGAGAGTGGCATAACAAGACACAATTAGCTCTTAAATATTAAAAGTGCCTCAAGTAGGAGAGGCATAAGCATAAGATTGCATCACTGTTCTCATCATTGTAGACCCAATTGCCCAACACATGCTTCATGCTAGCTCAGCTACTTATTGAGAACAGAGATTGACTCAATTATCCCTTCCCTTTCGAAAGAGGAAGGGGACTATAGAAAATAGTAACGTGCTGTCCAAAACTTGAGTTTTAACATACAAACCTTCTCCCAAATTGGCATCTCAGCATCCTGCTATAATTATTTTTTTATTATAAACATTAATTTTAAAATGTTTCTTCCATCCCATCCCTTTTCTTGGTTGTCATTAAACAGGCTGACATGCTTATGGAAATGTAAAAATGCAGTTTGAGTTTCTTTTCTTAAAAGTATATAAAAATCTGTATTTCGTGGTATTAATTCAGAGTTGACATGGAGATAGCTAAACAGCTAATTATATTAACTATGTTTATACATTTCTTAGCCTATTAATGTTCCTTTGTGTTGTTACTGGGGATACTGTCAACTAATTCTTGTCATGTAATAGCACAGATGCTACTTATGAATAATCACTATAATAATACAACCGAAAAACCATATTACTTTAGAGGCTTGGCCTAATTTATCTGAGGTGTGAATTATATCATTCAGCTAAAACTCTAACAGGTATATACAAGCATGGCTACCCAATGCTGCATATATCTGTAAACACCTACTCTGAGTCACCTTCTAATAGAATTCTTGTGTTGTAACATTTTTGAACGGAGCACGAGCAGAACAACCTCAGCATCTACCCTTTAACGATTTTTTTAAACTTGATCATATGGTAATCATTTCCAGTTAACTTGATGCTCCTGTTTTCCAACATGCCACAATTTATTTGACTTGATGTACATACCCTCAAAAGCTCTGATCCTTCATGGGTGTGGGCAATCAGGATAATTTCACCTCTAAAATTTATGGTTTCCTAAGTGTCTGTAAGGCATTAGCACCAAAAGTTTTCTAAATATGTTCATTAAAGGGCACATCTGCAGAAGCCAAATGTACACAGGATTAGTATTCATGGCTCCTTTTTTATTCTCCTTCAGTTTCATATTTTTCCTATTTGGTTTAAAAGTTTGAATTGCAGAATTCCTGCTTTCATAAGTAAATATCATCTCATAATTATTGCATGGTAAAATAGCTAAGCTTTTAGCAATAATTTGACTAGAAATGAGTAGAAATTATTTTGCATGGGTATTTTGAATTCAATGCATAGAAGTAAATTAAATCTTTATTAAACTGAAGTTGTGTTATGGCCAGCAACAAAAATAATGCCATGCATAACCCTTAACTATCTGTTGCTTTTAAACATATTTAAAGAATTGCAATAGAAATTATGATGTTCCTCTTATTTCAGCAATGTTCCTTTTTTTAGTTATGAAGCATAATCAACTCTTATTATTTAAAAGTAAAACCTATGACTTCCTTAATTGCTCAACTAATTCCAAAAGTATTGAATAGTTCAATCTATAATCCATGAAGACTCCAGATTTGGTCCATGGTCTACGCTGAGTTAGCTAGTCTCAGCAGGATGGCAATAAGAGCAATGCGATTGTCCGCAGCACCCTGATGACTATCTAACAATTCCCTACTGGAAGTGGAAGCATGTAGATGTCAGATAAGATTGGTCTACTTGCAGCCAAATAGCTGTGGGCATTGCAATGCACTGCTGATATCACAGCCTTTTGGTAATCAATTTGAAAATCTCCCAAAATGACTATAGGCCTATATGCTAATCAGCTAGTCAACTGAGTGAACTAGTCCTCACTTTTTTCTCAAATAATCATGGTTGTTTAGAGTTCCTCCCTCCCTTTTCCTCCTTTGATTTTCTACTGCCCTTTGGATGCTTTTTCTGTCTATCACCATGATGGTCAATATTTCTGCCATTTCCTTGTTTCCTATTATTAATTCCACAGTCTCATCTTCTAAGTGATCTTTATTTTAATTTACCTACTCTCTTCCTTTTTATACATTTGTTACTGCTTGTTTTTAAATTTCTTACCAGTTTACTCTCATGATCTAATATCTCCCTCTTTATTATTCTTTTAGTCATTCTTTCTAAAATGTCCAAATCTTCTGGCCTACTACTAATCTATGCAGTATTGTACACCTTTTATTTCATTTGACCCTAATTTCCTTAGTTAGCCATGGATGGCACATCCTTCTCATAGAGACTTTCTTTCTCAATTGAACATATCTTTTTTGAGAGTTATATCTCCTTAAATAACTGTCAGAGATTATCTACCACTTTATCTTTTAAGCTATTTTAAAATTAATGATAGCCAACTCTGTCTATCTAGTTTTGTAATTGTCATTATTTAAATTTAGAATAGTAGTTTTAGACACAAGTTTCTCAAACTGATTGTGTGATTCTATTATGATATAATCATTCATCCTTAAAGGTTTCTTTCCTATGTGGTCATTAATTAATTCGGTCTTATTACATATTATCAGGTCAAAATAATCTGTTCCCTGGTTGGTTACAGAGCATATCATTTTAAGAAACTGTCCTGAATACACACTATGAGCTCATGCTATAGGCTATCTTTACCAGTTTAGTCCACCCCGTCTCAATGAAGAATGAAGTATCCCATGATTATTAAATTATCCTTCTTAAAAGCCCTCATTCTTTTTTTATTTATATTCTGTCCTACAGGGGGCCTATACGCTATTCCCAGCAATGATTTCTTTCACTTGCATTTCTGTTCTCCACCCAAACTGATTCTAAATTTTGATCTTCTGAGCCAAGATCTTTTCTCAGTACTGTGTTGATCTCATTCTCTATTAACAGAGCTACCCCACCTACTTTCCTTTTCTCCCTGTTATAAAATGTCAAACACCCTTGAATATTCAGTTCCCAGACTTGGTGACTTTGCAAACATGTCTTTCTCATGCCAACATGTCATACCCATTTAGTTCCATTTGTATTGGCAATTCATCCATCTAGTCTTGAATGCTTCATGCATTCATATACAGAGTCTTTAGTTCTGTCTTTTTACAATTTTTCCCTACTCTGACCCTATTTGCTGGTGCACTGTTATGTTTATGTGCTTTGCCCCTTTCTGTCACACTCTTGTTATCATTACCCGCATTGCTACCCTGCATTATTGCCCTTTAATTTCTCATTAACTTTCTAAATCGCCCATGAAATGAACCTTGCCCCCACCCACCGCGCCCCCCCCGCCCCCCCACCCCCCGCCACCTACTGTTTAGTTTAAAGCTCTCTCTACAGCCCTAGTTATACAATTCACCAGGAAACTAGGTCCACCACATTTCAGATGAAGTCCATCACAAAAGTATAACTTATGTTTCCTCAGTACCGGTGCCAGTGCCTCATGAGTTCAAACCAATTTCTCCCACACCAGACTTTGAACCAGGCCTAACTGCCTAATCTTTTTTACCCTATGCCAATTTCTCATGACTCAGCTAGTAATCCAGAGCTTAATACATTTGTGGTTTGCTTTTAATTTAGCTCACAGGTGCTCATACTCGTTTAGTAGAACACCTTTCTTAGTCCTACCTATGTTGCCGGAACCCATGTGGACTATAACAATTGGATCCTTCCCCTCCCTCTTAGCTTGAATGGTTCCCTGTCCCATGGTGCTCTTGTCCACATAGGCTACAAGAACTGAACGAATACAATCAAAGAGAATCAAAATGTGACATCACAGAGAAGAAGCTAAGTAATTAGTTGGTGAGTATTTTTCTCTTTTCCCTCTCTAAAACTAAAGGTTTAATTTAAAGGGCTAAGTCATGGCAGGAGACCTCAAAGCCGTGTTATGCTCCTCATTCTCCATGTGGGAAGCTGGGGACATTTCCAGTGCCCGGGATCAGCATGTGTGCAGGAAGTGTGTCCAGCTGCAGTTCCTGGAAGCTCGGGTTTCAGAGCTGGAACGGCGGCTGGGGTCACAGTGGAGTATCCGCGAGTCTGACAGCATCGTGGATGCCACGTTTAGAGAGGTGGTCACACCGCAGATGAAGGGACTTGAGGAAGGAATGGAATGGGTGACCACCAAGCAGTCCAAGAGAAACAGGCAGGTAGTTCAGGAGTCCCCTGGGGTCCCGCTTGCAAATCAGTATTCCATTTTGGTGGCTAATGAGGGTACTGTTTCCTCCAGGGAATGCAGACAGAGCCAAGCTTCTGGCACCACAAGCAGCCTGTCTGTACAGGACGGGAGAAAGGGAAGAAGAGCAATAGAAATAAGGGATTCTATAGTCAGGGGAACAGATAGGCACTACTGTGGCCATCAACATGACTCCAGGATGGTATGTTGCCTCCCTGGTGCATGAACAGCTGCAAGGAATCTTGAAGGGGGAGGATGATAAGGCAGAGGTCATGGTACATGTTGGTACCAATGACATAGGTAGAAAGAGGATGAGGTCGTGCATTACAAATTCAGGGAGTTAGGCAGTTGACTAAAAAGCAAGACCTCTCAGTTTGTCATCTCTGGATTACTCCCAGTGCCACATGCTAGCGAGCTCAGAAATAGGAGAATAGCGCAGATGAATATGTGGCTTAAGAGTTGGTGCAGGGGGGAGGGTTTTAGATTCCTGGATCAATGGGACCGTTTCTGGGGAAGGTGGGACCTGTACAAGCAGGATGGTCTACATCTGAACCAGAGCGGGACTAACATCCTTGCAGGCCGGTTTGCTAGTGCTGTTGGGAGGAGTTTAAACTAATTCGGCAGGGGGAGGGGACACAGAATGTTAGCAGAATAGGGGCACGTCATAATACAGTAAAACAATAAAGTCAGAGGGAGTACAGCTGCATTAAGTTTGAAGGAGTAAGACAATGCTGGATGACCTCTACTTTAATGCCAGGAGTATTACAGGTAAAACGGATGAGTTAAGGGTGAGGCTTGACACGTGGAATTGTGATATAGTAGCCAGCACTGAGACATGGTTGAGGGAAGGGCAGGATTGGCAGCTCAACATTCCGGGATATAGAATCTTCAGGCAAGGCAGGGGAGGGGATAAAAGAGCAGGAGGCATTGCATTATTAGTTAAGAAGTCGGTTACTGTAGTAAGGAGAGATGATATCTTGGAGGGGGCATCAAATGAAGTTTCGTGGGTAGAGCTTAGGAATAAAAAAGAGGCAACCACATTTTTAGGTGTTTATTATAGACCCCCAGATAGTCAGCGGGATATTGAGGAGGAAATATGTGCACAATTTGCGCAGGTGTGTAAAAACAATAACAATAGGGTAATTAAATTGGTGATTTCAATTTTCCCAACATTAATTGTGTTAGGGGCTTGGATGGAGTGGATTTCTTGAAATGTGTACAGGAGAACTTTTTAGGTCAATTTGTAAAGTGTCCAACAAGGGACAGTACAGTGCTGGAACTAACTCCGGGGAATCAAGCCGGACAGGTGGCTGCGGTGATGGTAAGGGAGCATTTCAGTGATAGCAACCACAACGTGGTACAGTTTAAGTTTGTTATGGACAAAGAAATAAGCAAGTTGCAAAAAAATGTTTTGGATTGGCGGCGAGTGGATTTTAGTAAAATAAGGCAGGATCTGGCCAAGGTAGACTGGGAACAGCTATTTGTGGAGAAATCTATAGAGGAGCAGTGGGGGTGTTCAAAAAGGAAATGTGGACGGTACAGGCTCAACACATTCCCTCTAGGGTGATAGGAAGGAGCAACAAGCCTAGAGAACCATGGATGACCAGGGATATTCAGGATACGATGAAAAAGAAAAGAGAGGTACAAGGGAAGCAAATCTGCAGAGGCATTAGTGGAGTTCAGAAAGTGCATGGTGGAGCTTAAGAAAGCAATTAGGAGAGCAAAGAGGGGATATGAGAAAGCTCTGGCTGGTAAAAGGAGGGAAAATCCCAAGATATTCTATAAGTATATCAATGGGAAGAGGATAACCAAGGAAAGAGTAGGTCTCATAAGGGACCAAGGTGGTAATCTATGGGTGGAGCCAGAGGGCATCGCTAGAGTATTGAATGAACACTTCACATTTGTCTTCACCCAAGAGAATGAGGATGAAGTTATCCAACTCGGAGCTAGACTGCAAGGTTCTTAAGCAAATTGATGTAGGGAGTGACAAGATATTGGAGGTGTTGTCAGGCTTAAAAGTGGACAAATCTCCAGGTCCAGATGATTTGTGTTTCAGACTGCTGAGGGAGGCAAAGGAGGAGATCGCAGGAGCACTGACCTAAATTTTTAATTCCTCTCTGGCCACAGGGGAGGTGGCAGAGGACTGGAGAACAGCTGATGTGTTTCCACTATTTAAGAAGGGTTGTAGAGATGAGCCAGGGAACTACAGGCCAGTGAGTCTCACGTCAGTGGTAGGGAAACTATTGGAGAAAATTCTGAAGGAGAGAATCTATCTCCACTTGGAGAGGCAAGGTTTGATCAGGGATAGTCAGCATGGCTTTGTCAGAGGGAGGTCATGCCTGACAAATTTGTTTGAATCTTTTGAGGAGATGACCAAGTGTGTAGATGAGGGTAGTGTAGTTGATGTAATTTATGTGGATTTCAGCAAAGCTTTTGACAAGGTCTCACATGGGAGATTTATAAAGAAGGCAAACGCACATGGGATACAGGGTAATTTGATAAGGTGGATTCAAAATTGGCTTAGTTGTAGGAGACAGAGGGTGATGACAGAAGGATGCTTTAGTGACTAGAATCCTGTGTCCAGTGGTGTATCACAGGGATCTGTGCTGGGTCCCCTATTATTTGTCATTTAAATAAACAATATAGATGACTATGTGGGGGGTAGGATTAGTAAGTTTTCGGACGACGCAAAGATTGGTCGGGTGGTTAATCTGAGGTTGAATGTCTTGGGCTACAGGAAGATATAGGCAGGATGGTCAAATGGGTAGATAAGTGGCAGATGGAATTTAACCCTGAAAAGTGTGAGGTGATACACTTTGGAAGGAGTAATTTGACAAGGAAGTATTCAATGAACGGCATGACAATAGGAAGTCCTGAGGAACAAAGGGACCTTAGCGTGTGTGTCCATAGATCTCTGAAGGCGGAAGGGCATGTTAGTGGAGTGGTGAAAAAGGCATATGGGACACTTACCTTTATCAATCGAGGCATAGATTACAAAAGTAGGGAGGTCATGTTGGAGTTGTATAGAACCTTAATGAAGCCACAGCTGGAGTACTGTGTGCAGTTCTGGTCACCACATTATAGGAGGGATGTGATTGCACTGGAGGGAGTGCAGAGGAGATTCATCAGGATGTTGCCTGGGATGAAAGAGTTAAGTTATGAAGAGAGGTTGGATAGACTTGGGTTGTTTTTGTTAGAGCAGAGAAGACTGAGGGGCGACCTGATCGAGGTGTTCAAGATTATGAGGAGCATGGACAGGGTGGATAGGGGGCAGCTGTTCCCCTTCGTTGAAGGGTCAGTCACAAGGGAACATAAGTTCAAGGTGAGAGGCAGGAGGTTTAGGGGGGATGTGAAAAAAAACTTTTTTACCCTGAGGGTGGTGACGGTCTGGAATGCACTGTCTGGGAGGGTGGTGGAGGCGTGTTGCGTCACATCCTTTAAAAGGTACCTGGATGAGCACTTGGCATGTCATAACATTCAAGGCTATGGGCCAAGTGTAGGTAAATGGGATTAGGCAGGTAGGTCAGGGGTTTCTCATGTGTCGGTGCAGACTCGATGGGTCGAAGGGCCTCTTCTGCACTGTGTGATTCTGTGATTCTGTAAACTCGAGTATTTGTTCAAATTAGGAGCTGGGAAATTAATTTTTTAAAATTGTGGTTAGGATAACATAATTAATAAGAGTATAAATAGAGCAGGTCTAGAGTTCATAAATTAACTAGCTAAATTGTTAAAGAGGGAATAGAGGGTTTTTCTTACATCAACTCCTGGGCCATATGGGAGCTTGAGGGGACTACATATGTCTCAGGGGACCATGTGATTAGGAGATGGCTCCAGCTGTTTCAGCTTGAACTCAGGATTCCCGAGCTTAAGCAGCAGCTGCTGGGTAGTGGTAATATAAGAACATAAGAGCATTAAAAAAGAGGAGCAGGAGCAGGACATTCAGCCCTTCAAGCCCGCCGCACCATTCAATGAGACCGTGACTCTGAACTAGTAATCCAGAGGTCCCAGGCTAATGCTCTGAGGACATGGGTTCAAATCTCACCAGGGCAGCTGGAATTTGAATTCAGTTAATAAAATCTGGAACATAAAGTTAACCTCAGTGATGATGACCATGAAACTATCACCGATTGTCCTAAGAACCTATCTGGTTCACTATAATGTCCTTAAGGGAAGGAAATCTGCCATTCTTACATGACTCCAGACCCACAGCAATGTGGTTGACCCTTAACTGCCCTCTGAAATGGCCTAGCAAGTCACTCAGTTCAACAGCAATTAGGGATGGGCAACAAATACTGACCTTGCCAGTGACACCCAGATCCCACAAGAGTAAAAAGGTCATGTTTGACTAATTTAATTAGTTTTTTTGATGAAGTAACAGTGAAGGTTGATGAAGGGAATGTGGTAGATGTATATGGATTTTAAGAAAGTGACAAAGTGCTACATAAAAGGCTGGTTTAAAAAATTGTGTCTCGTGGAATAGGAAGCTCAGTGTTCAACTAGATAAAAATTTGGCTTAAGAACAGAAAATAATGAGTCATTGTAAATGATTATTTTTCAGAATGAAGGATGGTAGACAGTAGTGTTACTCAGAGGTTAGTGCTAGCCTTTTTTTTGCTACATGTAAATGACTTTGATCTTGGAATGCAGGGGAGAATTTCAAAATTTGTCGATAATACCAAACCTGGCATGGCAAACAATGAGGATGATATGAATCGCCTGCAACATGATGTAGATAGGCTATGGGCAGACAAGTGGCAGATAGAATTTATGAGTGTGAGGTGTTGCAGTTTGGCAGAAGGGATGGGGAGAGACCATAGAGACTTAATGGCACAGTTGTAAAGAGTGTGCAGGAACAGAGGGACCTGGGGTACATGTGCATTGATCTTTGATCAATGATCTTTGAAGATGGCAGGATAAATTGAGAGAGCCGTTAGCAAAACAAACATCCTCTTGGGCTTCATAAATAGAGACATTGAGTACAAAAACAAAGAAGCCCTGCTGTGCCTTTATAAAGCTCTGGTTATGCCCCAGCTAGAATATTGTGTCCAGTTCTGGTCACCACATAGTAGGGAGGATGTGAGCATTCTTTAGAGGATGAGGAAGAGATTTAGTAGAATGGTTCCAGGGATGGCGGATCTTACAAGTTTAGGTTGGAAAAGCTGAGGTTGTTATCCTTGCAGCCAAGGAGATTGAGGGGAGGTTTTATAAAAGTAAACAAGGTTACACGGATTTGAGGTTTTGGACAAGAAATGGAGAGGGAATGTGAGGAGGAGCTTTTTTATACTGCGAGTGGTAACGACCTGGAACTCGCTGCTCATGAAGGTAGTGGAAATAGAGACAATAGAGATTTTAAAAGGTAATTGGATTGGTACTTGAAGAAAATAAACCTATGAGGGTTGAATGGGCTAGTGGGTCTGACTGGATTGCTCCACAAGGTGTCAGCATGCACTTGATGGACCAGAATGGCTGTCTTCTGTGCTATAAATGACTCTATAATTAGTGTTTCAGATTTGGAAATATCACTCAATGATTATTTGTAGTTATATTAAATGGTTTAACTAGTTAACCTATAAATTTAACACAGTACCTTTGTCTCCCTGGTCCCAGTTTAAACTACTGCCCCAGTTAAGAAGAAGGAAAAGTAAAACTCACCAGTCACCTGCCTGCTCAAGTAATTAATGCCTTGAGACATCAGCTCTCAGGTCTTGCTGTCTCTAGTTCCCTCTTTCAGGCCACTCCTTGTCTTGTAAAAGACCAGAACAGCATCTATTCCCTCACTGCACCAAATTCCCTCACTTACCAAATTCCCAAGTTCAGTACCTTATCAAAGCTGCACTCCATTAAACTGACTTTTCTGGTGCATACTTCATGAGCCAATGTAGTTCAGCAAGGACAAAGGTGATGGATGAACAAGACATCATGCCTGTCTGGTGGTGTCTTTCTTATACCTATCATGCCAGGTAATATAATCTAATCTCTGATCTAGTCTCAATTGAACCAAGTTAATTTTACCTTTTGTCCTCTGGTTATCACAGCCTGAGTGCTTATATCAATGTTGCTCATTCCTCTCATAAATTTAAAGTACTGACATCTGAGATTACAACAGCACCATTATGTCACCAGAATAGAGAAACCTGACTTCCACTCAGCACGATGCAGCCCCGATCTCACTGTGAGTTGTGGGCTTGGTTTATTTCAAAATAGAAGGGCCTGCAGCCTGTCTAAATCTAAAGATGCCAGCAATTACGATATACAAATATACAATAGATGGGGTGGGGTGGGGTGATGAAGGAAATTAGGGAAGAGGGAGCACTTGGGCCCAAAATCGGGCCCAAAATCAGCCGCAAATATTTACTGAATGAAGTAGAGGGAAATAACTGGAAGGGAAGCAAAGACCTGATGTAGGAGGAGAGTATAAAACTTGTTGCTACTTAGAGTGGCTGAAGAAGCACTTGGAGGAAGCAGGCAACCTAAGCAACAATGTTTGCTGCAAGGGTCAAAAGAAGAGTCTGAACTGGATACCCTCAGTCAGAGAAATAGAGCAGAAAGGAGAGATATTTGCAAATCAGGAGTTGGATCTATTCTCTAAAGACCCTCTTTAAAGCCCACCTATTTGATTAGACTTTTGCTTACCCCCGCTAATGTATCTGTCTTTGGATTTGTACACACTATTTCCTTACGCCTCTGTAAAATCCCTTAGGACATTTTTTGTTGTTAAAGGCATTATATAAGTGCAACTCATTGTAAGAATACTAGACTTAATGGTTTTTTCTTTTTCATTATTGGTATATTATCTCAGAATCTGCATAATGGTAGCCCAAGGGAACAAATTCTGTTTGTTCAAATTGCACTGCCTGCCTGTGCAATGTTAATACATATATCAATATTTGAAATCACATATAAGTAGTAGCTGAAACTTTATATTTGCAGATTTTTGTATTTGCCTGTGCATACTGCTGGCATTGGATGACATTTGGGCTAATGCATGAGTATTAACAAAAGAATAGTTTTGGATGGAACTGTGGTGTGCCTAAATGTATGTTATCAAAGACTGCCACCCACACTGGAGATACAAAGCTTCAATCATTATGTTATCATATGATTTGCTCTAAGAGGTAGAACAGTTAGTTGATCGTGAGAGGACGGTGGAATGAATGTGAGTAATTTCCAAAAGGAAATGGACCTGTACCCAAGGGTTTCACTGTACATTATTTTATGTTTTGCTGTTATAAAGATACAACCACTTTTCCTTTTAAATTATTTTCTTCCCTTCACTTATTGCACTATTGTTGCCCAATAAGTACCCACAAACACAAAAACAAAATACTGCAGATGCTGGAAATCAAAAATAAAAAGCAGAAAATGCACAGAAGTCTGGCAGCATCGATGGAGAGAGAAAGTGAGTTGTTAAACATAATTTTCAGTATTGAGGCGGGTAGCTCAAGTCAGTTTCTGACTTGGCAGACTCACCTCAATAAAAAGTGCCTGGTTTAACTCAATTCTCAATTTTCACCGGTGTGGGGGGAGGGGGGGGGCGGTGTGGGGTTGAGGGTGGGGTGTGGTGGAGGGGTCAGTGGCAGGGACATGAACAAATTGAGCCTCCCACCTATGGAGGCAGTTTGGAGATGGTCACAGAGGCAGGATTGTGCTGAGGCAAGCTGGTTAGAAGGCCACGTCAGATCTGTACAACTTTGGCCCAGTTTTATAAAAGGCTGTTAGGCTCATTAGCCTTCACCCCTCAACTATCCCTCCCCCACACTCATGCCACCTCATGCCTTCATGCCACCTCCCAGCCACCACATACCCCTCATGCCACATCCAAAGCCACTCACCAAGTATCCACTATGGGAAGACTTTAGGAGCCATGTGGAGATGAAAAATATTAATTTTCTAACAATCTATTAGAGATCTCACTCATATACACTTGATACTGGAAATAAACAGTCTCATTCATGAAATCCATTTATAGATTTTAAAACCCACAAATGGTCAATCTGTTAGAAAATGAATAAACTTCTATCCATTAACCACACCAAAGACAGCTAATCCTCTTAAAACAATCAATCAATATGCGAACTCCGCTCCCCTGCTGAGATAAGTACTTTTGGAGCTTTTGAAACTCAGCCATGCATTCATAATTAGCTCAGCTATAATAACAGCCCTTGGGAAATGTAAATGATGATGTCTATTGAAACTTTGGGAACAAAAGGTAATGCTTTCTTTTCAGCTACACCAAATGGTCAGAGAATCAAGCAGCACGGCCTTTTTTTTACTCCAAATGATCGGTGCAGCCTGTTTATCTTGTTTGAAGGACTGGAGATTTAAACAAATTCAGACCAATTAAACAAACCTTATTTGTCATTCAGAATTAATTACATCTTCTCCATAAATTTGTGGCTCCCATATTATGGGTTAAGGCGGGCTTGTTCAACCTTTTCTTGTTGGGGGCCACATTTCAATTTTTCCAGATTTGCGGGGGTTAGATGACAAATTTCAGAAAGATAAGGTTTGGCGCAACATTAAACATTAATTTTTTTAAAAAGCTGACGTATGATTAGAAACAACTTGCTGAAAGAAAATCACAACAATAAATTGATCATTAAAAAATGAGTAATAAGTAAAGACAACCATTTGAGTGTGATAGGCTGAGAATGTTTGTGTCCAGCTACCTCTGAGTTTCAGGGTGCTCACTCACTCACCCTCACTCATTGTTGGTGTATGGGGTGAGGATGTATGTGAACCCTCTGACTGGGAGTGAGCCAGGCACACACACTCTCCCCTCCCTATTACCGACTTCTCTCTTACACACACAAACGCATGTATAGGTGCAAGCGCTCCTCCTCCCTGTCACACCATGCATGCTCACCCTCTCTCTCATGCATGCTTACCCTCTCTCACATGCATGCACGCACACATGCATACTCATCCCTCTCCCTCACACATGTACACGCGTACACTCTCACCCACCCTCACATCCCACCCTCACTCACTCACCCTCTCACCCACCATCACATTCATTCACCCACCCTCACTCAAGCACCCTCGTACTCACCAACCTTCACAGTCCACCCACACTCATCCACTCACCTACCCTCACAGTCACTCACGAACCTTATTACTCACTCATCCACATTCACACTCACTCACCCACCCTCACAGTCATTCAGTCACCCACCCTCACATTCACTCACTCATCCACCCTCACACTCACTCGCCCACCCTCACACTTATTCACTCACCCACCCCCAATCACTTACTCATCCGCCCACACTCACCCATCATTACACCGACACACACACTCACCTACACATCCACACTCACCTACTCACCCACTCATCCAGCCTTACACTCACTCAGTCACTCACCCTCACACTCATTCACTCATCAACCCTGACACTCAGTCACCTACCCAGTCTTACACTCACTCACTTATCCACCCTCACGCTCACTCACCCATGCTCACTCACTCATTAACCCACCCTCACTCACCTTCCCACCCACAAATTCTCACACTCACTCAATCACCAACCCTCACACTCACTCGCTCACTCACTCACCACCTCATACACCCCCACAAACCCCTACTCATTAAACCACCCTCAAAGGCACTCACTCACCAACCTTCACTCATTCATCCTCACACTAACTCACCCACACTCACTCACTCATCTTCACACTCATACTCTCACACACCCTCACTCATCCTTACACTCAACCACTTACCCACCCTCACACTCACTTAGTCACCCACCGTCACACTCACTCACCACCAACCCTCACACTCACTCACCAATGCTCACATTCATCCAGGCACCCACCCTCACAATCACTCATCCATCCTCACTCATTCACCCTCATACTCACTCATCCACCCTCACTCACACCCTCACACTCACTTACCCACTCTCACTAACCCACCCACACACTCACCCACCTCGCACTCACCGACTCAACCACACTCACCCACCCTCACACTCACTCACATTCATTTGCACTCCCTCACATTCACTCACAAACCCCCATGCTCACTCACTCGCCCCCTCACTCACCCACCATTACTCACTCACTCACCCAGAAACCCTCACACTCACTCACAAACCCCCACATTCACTCACTCACCCCCCTCACTCACCCACCATTACTCACACACTCACCCACAAACCCTCACTCTAACATCACTCACCAACTCTCACACTCACTCACTCACTCACCTACCCTCACACTCACTCACTCACCAACCCTCACACTCACTCACTCACCAACCCTCACACTCATTCACCCACTCTCACACTCACTCAACCACCCTCACTCACTCATCCTCACACTCACACCTTCATACTCACTCACTCACCCTCACACTCATTCACTCACCCTCATACTCACCACCCTTGCACTCACTCACCTACCCTCACTCATCCACCCTCACTCAACCATCATCACTCACTAACCCTCACAACCACTCACCCACCCTCACACCCACTCACACACCATCACTCACTCACCCACCCACAAACCCTCATGCTCACTCACTCACCAACCCTCATACTCACCCACCCTCACTCACCTTCCCACCCACATATTCTCACACTCACTCAATCACTAACCCTCACACTCACTCGCTCACTCACCACTTCATACTCCCCCACAAACCCTTACCCATTAAACCACCCTGAAACCCACACACTCACCAACCTTCACTCATTCATCCTCACACTAACTCACCCACATTCACTCACTCATCCTCACACTCACACTCTCAAACACATTCACTCATCCTTACACTCAACCACTTACCAATCCTCACACTCATTCACCAATGCTCACATTCACCCAAGCACCCACCCTCACAATCACTCATCCATCCTTACTCATTCACCCTCATACTCACTCATCCACCCTCACTCACACCCTCACACTCACTTACCCACTCTCACTCACCCACCTCGCAGTCACCGACTCAACCACACTCACCCACTTACCCACCCTCACATTTGCTCACAAACCCCCATGTTCACTCACTCGCCCCCCTCACTCACCCACCATTACTCACTCACTCGCCCAGAAACTCTCACACTCACTCAAACTCACTCACAAACCCCCGTGTTCATTCACTCACTCCCCCTCACTCACCCACTATTACTCACACACTCACCCACAAACCCTCACACTAACATCACTCACCAACCCTCACTCACTCACTCACCTACCCTCACACTCACTCACCCACCCTTACACTCATTCACCCACCCTCACACTCACTCAGCTGCCCTCACTCACCCTCACACTCACACCTTCATACTTACTCACTCACCCTCATACTCATTCACTCGCCCTCATACTCATCACCCTCACACTCACTAACCCACCCTCACTCACTCACCCACCCACCCTCACTCATCCACCCTCACTCAACTATCATCACTCACTAACCCTCACACCCACTCACCCACCCTCACACCCACTCACACACCATCATTCACTCACCCACCCACAAACCCTCATACTCACCCACTCACGCGCTCACTTACTCACCCAACTTCAATCACTCACCCACCCTCACACTCGCTCACTCACTCACCCTCATACTCGCTCACTCACCAACCTCACAGTCACGCACCCACCCTCATACCCATTGACCCACCCTCATACTCACTCACTCACACTTCTCACTCATTCACTCTCACACTCTCACAATCACTCACCCACTCTCACTCATCCACCATCACTCATTCCGTCACCCAAAATTACTTTCTCACCCATCCACAAACCCTCACACTCACTCATTTACCCATCCAGATTCACACTCACCCACTCACACTCTCACTCACTCATCCACCCTCACACTCACTTATCCACCTATTTCACTCACCATCACACTCACTTACACACCCTCATCCACCCTCACATTCACTCACCCACCCTCACGCAAATAGAACATAGAAAATAGAAGCAGGAGTAGGTTATTCAGCCCTTCGAGCCTGCTCCACCATTCAATATGGTCATGGCTGATCCTCTTCCTCAACACCATACTTCCTCTCTCCATACCCCTTGATGCCTTTAGATCTAGAAATCTACCTATTTCATTCTTAAATATATTCAGCGACTTGGCCTCCACAGTCTTCTGTAGTAGAGAATTCCACAGGTTCACCACCCTCTGAGTGAAGAAGTTTCTCCTCATCTCAATCCTTAATGGCTTGCCCCGTATCCTGATATTGTGGCCCCTTGTTCTAAACACCCCCAGCCAGAGGAAACATCTTCCCTGCATCCAGTCTGTCTACCCTATGCAAATTTACTTGCAATAATTTACTATCTTTGAGGTTCTGCTTTTTAATTTAGCACCTAGCTGCTCAAACTTCCTAAGCAGGAACTCTTTCCTTGTCCTATCTATGTTATTAGTACCCACGTGAACTAAGGCAACTGAATCCTCCTCTTCCCACTGCAAGTTCTTCTCCAGCTCCAAGCAGATGCCCTAAACCCTGGCACTGGGCAGGCAACACAGCCTTCTGGACTCTCACTCTTGACCACAGAGAACTTTGTCCATCCTTCTGACTATATTGTCCCCTACCACCACCACATTACTATTTACTCGCCGCACTTGAATGGCTACCTGCACCATGGTTAGTTTGTTCATCCAGCTTGCAGTCCCTGCTTTCATCAATACAGGCTTGAAGAACCTCAAACCTGTTGAACAATTGCAAAGACTGAGGCTCCTCCACTTCTACCTTCTCAATCCCCATACCTGCCTCACTCGCTGTCACAGCCTCCTGTTCCTGATCATGGACCAAATCAGAAGATCCTAGCCTAAGGGGTGTGACCGCCTCCTGGAACAAAGTATCACAGTATCCTTACAGTGCAGAAGGAGGCCATTCGGCCCATCGAGTCTGCACTGGCTCTCTGCAAGAGCATTCCACCTAATCCCACTCCCTTGCCTTATCCCCGTGCCCTTGCACATTCTCTCTTTTCAGGTAGCAATCCAATTCCCTTTTGAATACCTCGATCGAACCTGCCTCAACTGCCCTCTCAGGAAGTTTGTTCCAGACTCCAACCACCCTTTGGGTGAAAAAATGTTTCCTCACATCACATTTACTCCTTTTACCAATTATTTTGAACCTGTGCCCACTAGTTCTTTATGCTCTCTTGAGTGGGAATACTTTCTCACTATTTACCCTGTCCATACTCCCCAGGATCTTGAATACCTCTATCAAGTCCCCTCTCAGACTTCTAGTCTCCAAGGAAAACGGTCCCAACCTCTACAATCCATCCTCATAGTTACAGTTCTTCATCCCTGGAATAATTATTGTGAATCTCCTTTGTACTCTCTCCAATGCCACCACATCCTTCCTCATGTATGGTGCCCAGAACTGGATGCTGTATTCTAGATGAAGCCTAACTAGTGTCTTATATAAGTTCAGCATGACTTCCTTACTCTATGCCCCTATTAATAAAGCCTAAGATACTATATGCTTAACTAGTCTCTCAACATACCCTGACATCTTCAATGGCCTATGTACATAAACACCGAGGTCCCTCTGTTCCTGCACCTCCTTTAGAGGCTCTTCCTTTATTTTATATTGTGTCACCATATCTTTACTGTCAAAACGAATCATCTCACAGTCCTCTGCATTGAACTTCATCTGCCGCTTATCTGCCCAATCCACCAAGATGTCTGTGTCCTTTTGAAGTTCAAGACTCTCCCCATCATAGTTGACAACATTTCCAATCTTCATATCATCTGCAAATTTTGAAATCACACCCTGCATACCACAATCTAGGTCATTAAGACTGACCCCTGAGGAACTCCACTACAAACCTTCCTCCTTACAAACCTGAAAAACAACCATTTATTATTATTCTCTGTTTCCTGTCACTCAGCCAAGTTCTTATCCAAGTGCCTTCTTTCCCTTTTATTCCATGAACTAGAATTTTGTTCACAAGTCTGTTGTGTGGCACTGTGTCAAATGCCTTTTGAAAATCCATATACACCACATCAACAGAATTTCCTATCAACCTTCTCTGTTACCTCCTCAAAAAAATTCCAGCAAGTTAGTTAAACATGATTTTCCCTTGATGTATCCATGCTGGCTTTTCTTATTTATCCTGCACTTGGCTAAGTGATTATTAATTTTATCCCATACTATAGTTTCTTTTTTGAACAAGTATGTCACATTCGCAGTTCTCCAGTCCTCTTGCTCCTCCCCTATGTCTAAGGGACACTGGAAGATTATCACTAGTGCCTCTGCAATTTTCATTCTCACTTCCCTCAGTACCATTGGATGCACCTCAGCTGGTCCTGGTATCTTATCTATTTGAAGTAAAGATAGCCTTTCCAACGCCTCCCTCCGGATTGTAAGTTCTTCTGGTATACCAGTTACTCCCACTCTCACCTCAGCCTGGGTAGCAAGATCTTTCTTTGTGAAGACAGATGCAAAGCACTCATCCAATAGCTCTGCTATTTCTCCAGCCTCCACATGCAAGTCCCCTTTTTGTCCCTAATCAGCCTTACTCTTACTTTTGCGACCCTTTTATTATTTACATGCTTATAGAAGACCTTGGGATTCCCTTCTATATAGGCTGCCAGTTTCTTTTCATACTCTCTCCTTGCTTTTCTCATTAGTTTCTTCACTTCCCCTCTGGTCCTTCTATATTCAGCCTAATCCTCCATTGTATTTTCTACCTGACATCTGTCGTATGCGCACTTCTTTTTCATCTTTACCTCTATCTCTCTTGTCATCCAGGGCAGTCTAGATTTATTTGTCCTACCTGTCCCCTTCTAGGGAATATACCTGGATATTGCCTGCAATATTTTTGCTTTGAAGGTGGCCCATTGTTCAGCCACTCAGCAGGATTTTCCATACCCTTCCACTGCCACGATCTTCTGGCCCACCGCCTCGCCCGTGGCGGGTCCTGGCCACTGTCTTTTCTGCTGACGTTTGATTTCAATTCACTCGGCTCATATGCATTCTCATCCCATCGAAGTTGGCTTTCCCTCAATTAATTATTCCTACTCTGGATTGTTCATTGTTCTTTTCCATGATTAACCTTAGCCTTATGACACAGTGATCACTATCCCCTAGAGGCTCTCCCACTGATATTTGATCCACTTGGGCCAACTCATTCCCCAGAACCAGGTCCAACAGTGCATGTCCTCTCATTAGATTGGAAATATAACGGTGCAGAAAATTATCTTGAACACACTCCAGGAACTTTCAACCCTCTTGTCCTTTTGTACTCTTCCGATCCCAGTCTATATTTGGATAATTGAAGTCCCTCATTATGATTACTCTATAATTCTTGCACCTCTCTGTAATTTCTTTGCAAATTTGTTTCTCCACATCCCTTCTATTAGTTAATGGACTATATACTACACCAATCAATGTTATTTCCCATTGCTTACCTCCAGCCAAAGACATTCTGTCTTTGACCCCTATGGAACACCTCTCTCTTCAGTATTGTAATTCCACCTTTAATCAATATTGCCACTGCCCATCCCCCCATGTTCTTCTTTTCCTGTCTCTCCTAAACACCTTACACCCAGGAATATTTAACGCCCAGTCCTGCCGTTCTTTGAGCCAGGTCTCTGTTATAGCAATAATATCATAATTCCGTTTGTCAACCTGTGCCTGCGATTCACCAATCATGTTAACCATATTCCGTGCATTCACATACATGCACATTGGTCCTGATTTAGGCTTTTTTACTTACCCTCTTATTTTAACCCCATCAAATGACTTACTGTTGCCTACTCTAACTCTATCAAACTCTCCAAGTATTCTATCTACATTGATGCAACTCTCTGAGATATCCTTGTTATCAGTTAATACTTCACTACTTCCCACTGCCAGTTTTTCTCCTCTACACTCTAAACTCCCCCCCAGGTTCCCATCCCCCTGCCAATCTAGTTTAAACCCTCCCCAACAGCACTAGCAAACCTCCCCGTGAGGACATTAAACCCAGCCCTGTTAAGGTGTAACCCAACCCTCTTGCACAGGTCCCAGTGCCTCAGGAATCTAAAGCCCTCCCTCCTACTCCATTTCTCCAGCCATGTGTTGAACTGCTCAATCTTCCTATTCTTATGTTCACTAGCATGTGGCACTGGGATTAATCCTGAGATTACTGCTCTTGAGGTCTTGCTTTTTAATTCTTTCCTAAATCCCTAAAATCTGCTTTCAGGACCTTATCCCTTTTCCTACCTAAGTTATTGGTCCCAATATGGACCACAACCTCTGGCTGCTCTTCCTCCCCTGAAAGAATGTCCTGCAGTCATTCTGTGACATCCTTGACCCTGGCACCAGGGAGGCAATATACCATCCTGGAGTCAAGACTACAGCCACAGAAACGCTTGTCTAGTCCCCGAAATATGGAATTCCCTACCACTATAGCATTTCCACTCTTCCTCTTCCCCTCCTGTGCAGTTGAGCCACCTGTGGTGCCATGGACTTGGTTCTTGCTACAGTCCTCTGAGGAACCATCTTGCTCACCACAATCCAAAATGGAAAAGCGGTTAGAGAGCGGGATAGTCTCAGGGGATTCCTGCACTAACTGTTTGTTTCTCTTCAATATCCTGTGGTCACCCATTTCTCTCTGCCTGTGTACTGCTTGGCTGTGGTGTGACCACCTCTCTAAACATGCTACCATGTAACGCTCAGCCTTGCAGATGAACCACAGTGACTCCAGCCACCGCTCAAGTTCCGCAACTTGGAGCTCAAGATTTTGCAGCTGGTGACAGTTCCTGCAGTTGTAGCCATCGAGGGCACTTTGTGCCTGCATGACTCTCCACATCCCACAAGATACACATTCCACATGGCCGAGCTGCAATGACATATCTTATACTCCAGATAAAGTGTTTACTATAGTATTTACTCATTTATTTTAAATATTATCTTAATTTAGAATAATTCCCATGTACACTGTGGCTTTCTCATTCTCACTCCTTCTTGCATTCTTTTAACTCTCCGGATCCGCTTTCAATCTCACCCCTACTCACAGTCTTTTAACTCTGTAGCTTTGCTCTCAGTTTCACCCCTTCTCGCGCTCTTTTAATTCTCTGACTCTGCTCCAGGTAGCTTTCCACTTCCCCGATGCATTACAGTTTCAAGACTCAGATTCCAGCTCATTAAATCTGAGCCAATTTGTTCCTGGAGACAAAGACATTTACCGCAAATGTTTTTGCCTTGGGTCACGCTGGCACCCACCAGCTCCCACATACTGCAGCTGCACCACATTTTCTGCCCAGCCATACTTATTGTATTCTAATTAACTAATTAATTATTTTCTCAATTAAATTTTATTTAATGCATTTAGGCTTGCTTGTGCTTATATTATTTCAAACAATGTTCTACTTACCCAAGTTGAAATTCCCTGGTGTAGATACGTAGGAAATAGTCACCAGCCAATCACCTACCTGTTTGCCTGAGATGTCACACCTTGCTTTTTTATTCTGAATGTGGGCTTAGAACCTACAGACTGGCTCCTGGTGGATAGCTGTTTAAACTCTCCCAAAGCCTCATTGTTTAAACTACCCCAAAGTCTCGCTGTTTAAACTACGCCAAAGTCTCGCTGTTTAAACTGTCCTGAATTTTCACTGTTTTAACTGCCCCGAAGTCTCGCTGTTTAACTGCCCCAAGGTCCAGCTGTTTAACTGCCCCAAGGTCCCGCTGTTTAAACTGTCCCGAAGTCTCACTAGTTAAACTGCCACAAAGTTTCACTGTTTAAACTGTCCCAAAGTCTCTCTGTTTAAACTGCCCTAAAATCTTACTGTTTTAACTGTGGTGGACTGCCTTAGATGATTCGCCATGACCGTTATTACAATTTCAGTGGAGGAGCTCATGTGGCCTTAAGCCTGAGACACAACAGTGCTCATGAATTGTTCTCTGTTTTATGCCCTAGTGTCCACACTGCCTCAAGGAACACTGACAGATGACTACACTTTGCTGTTCCACAAGCACCTGCTTTGTATATGGCCTTGAGGCCCTATGTGTCTGAAAGGTAAGCCTGGTTGGTGTTGTCCTCTGCTCTCTGATGGCAGTTGCCAATAGAGGCCTCTGTTCCATCACTTGTTCCTGTTCACATGTGGCATGAGGTTTACCTTGAGCCACTCATTTTAAATGTGCATGAGGCCACACCAAGCACCATATATCTGGGCTGGTAGAGAGTGAGCTTGACTCCTGTAGTGGTGGATCTTCAGAGTGCTTCTCATCCTCTGAGGGTGACGTGGCCTTGTCTGCTACTGCTTCTCCAGCATTGGCGCTGTGGAAGAGAGAACACATCAGTTACTGAACCTCCCATCTCTTAGCTGCTTCATCAGGCATCAGGCTGACCACCAATTGGGATCCAATGGGAACAACTTCACAAATGAGGAAACTGCTCTATGCTACTTGCTTGGACAGGATGAGAAGCTTCCACCCTCTGTCTGCTGGACACTCATCCCGCCCTTGGGGGTTGCCTGCCCTGCAGCCACCCTCACAATGTCACAGGCCCCCACCCCCATCAATGTGAATGTTGCCAGGTGAGCCACTCCACCCCTGGGGTGACTTCTCTTATGAGTATTGTGTACTTGTCTTTCCTGCAAGGTGCAGATCAAGAGTGTTAAGACTGTGTTACTTCCCATCAGAACACATGTAATGGTTCTGGCAATTTACTGTCCATGGCTTTAACTCAGAATCCTCCAAAAGCTAAAGTGCTGTGAGCCCTTCCTTCAGGTGAGGAATTGACTTGGACACACATGCCCTACGTTTTCAAGGGTGATGCCTACCGTGAGGCCTTTGTGCTCAGAGGTGGTGTTAAGCATGAATTTTATTTCATGTCTGCCAGCTGGGCATTGCATCTTTCTCATGTTACCAGACCTCAGAAGGTCATTGAAGTGCTTACTGCACTGTACCCATGTCCTGCTCATTGTACTGCAGCTGCTGATCTTCTGAGTGACCTTCAGCCAATACCTGCTTAGTTGGGCTGACAGTTTTTTTTTCCTGACACCCTCAGGAAACAAAATGTGCCTCCAGGATCTTGGTGCCTCTATCAGAACCAGCAGGGAGGTGCAATTGAATCATGGGGCTGCCTTCCAATGACCGCCTGCTGTATTTCTGCACTGAGCTCTTGCTCACTGTGTAAGGACACAGTTTTTTCTGCATCTGCATTGATAGTGATAGGCGCATATTAAATGAGGCCCACTACATCTAGCTCCTGCCTCCTGAAAGCCTACCATTCTTAACTGAATAGTGATCGTGGAAGAGAGCCACTACTTAGATGCTCCCTGCAAAACTCTGATGGATGACACACAGTGATCTCATGCAAGGTCAGAACCCAGAAGTGGTCCCAATGTTAAGTTGCCAGCCCTGTCAGGAAAACTCAGCCAATAGAGTCTTTCAGCCATGATGGAGTCCACTCAATTCTTTGTGCCTGTGGTGGCAGTGTAGTAAATGTTAGTTAATGTTTATATGGTTTAGTGTGATTCTGTTCAATCTCTCTTTTATTCCCTATGTCCTGGAGTTAACAGCTCACTCTATATTTTTATAGTGTATATCATACATATATATCATCATGGTTAATTTATAAAATCTTTAAAACTGGACAAAGGCTTCAAAATGACTGAAGCCATGACTGGCTATGGTTAAACAAAAAGGAACTTTCTGGCATCCATAACAACTACTATCTCGTTATCTCTATAGAGGTGCTAATGATCCCTGTGGCTGCAGATAACAAATCCCAGAGAATTTTATAAAGGCCATTTATGTTTCTAAGGCCAGGCCCAGCCAACAGGGATGACTAGTCTGCCAGGGCAAAGGACCTTGAAATCTCTTTTGAAATTATTA
Source organism: Carcharodon carcharias (assembly GCF_017639515.1). Classification (NCBI taxonomy): domain Eukaryota; kingdom Metazoa; phylum Chordata; class Chondrichthyes; order Lamniformes; family Lamnidae; genus Carcharodon; species Carcharodon carcharias. Next base: position 114,036,520 of record NC_054467.1, read on the forward strand.
ATGGTTGGAACATTAACCATCTCAAGAATCCAGGTGAAGGAAGGAATATACATGTTTTAGCCACCAGTGGAGAGGTGGGAGCCACCTGACCTCACCCACCCCCCACCCCCACAACCCTGCCAATGCTGCTGGAACCTGTAATATTGGCATATGGAGCTGCACAACCCAGACTGCCATCTTCCATCAACCAAGCAACAGCTCAGAACCAGGGCTTTGTCAAGGTTTGAATACCTGGCTCTCCATGTAGACTGTTTCTATTGAAATTTCTGAACATCTGTCCCAGCACCTACAAGACTAATTCATCATGACATGCCTATCCTATTGTGCAAGTCACCTCTGTTAAAAAAGTGAATTATCCAGCATCAGTCTGCGGCCTGCCAACTCTGTGAAGGAATACACCATAGGACCTTGATTCTGGACCCTGGACTCACACGAACAATAATTTTAATTTTGTCTGTGGTCTTTGCCCTGTACCTCTTTCTTTTCTCTATCCCGCCGTTATTGCATGAATGAAAAGGAGGCCACATTGCTACCCTACTCTCATGTTTGAATGCGTGCAAGTAAATTAACCCTTTTAGTTCATGTTATCTCAAGTTTGCTGTTGGGTTATTAATAGAGAATTGGACCACACCAAAACTGAGGGGTTGGGAAATATACCACCACTTATAAAGGGGGAAGTCCAAGGGGGAAATCACAAATCAAAAACACCTTTCTGTTTATGGATGGGTGGTGAGAGGAGAAAACAGGGCTGTTTAAATTAAACCTCCCTTCTGTCTGTAACAGAAATAGGGAGCTCAAGTCCGGGATAACCCAATTTGAATTTGACCAGAGACAAGCCAAATCTGGTAACAGAGTTAATTGGAAGCCAAAAGGGGAAAACCTAGTGGCTGGAATGAAATTTAGAGCACAAGTAACTTGCCACAGCAAATTCCTTATCTCTACTTGTCCAGCAAGAGAATCTAAATGGTGAAACTTTGGCAGCCTTTAGCACAGAACATTTGAAAACTGTAGTTGGGGAGGTATTGTCAAGATTTCCCAGTAAAATGAAAAGAAGTGAACTCATCCAGTTGTTGGGAGGACATTTGGATCTCACATTACATTCGAGCAGTTAGAGGTATAGCTCAGCCATGACTCCAAATCCCCTCCCCTATCCAATTTCAAGATGGAAATGCTCACATCTCACTTTGAATTTCAGGAGAAGGAAAAAGAAAGAGAAAGAGAGAGAGAGAGTAAAGGAACAGGAAAGGGAAAGAGAATTCTAGCTCTGAAAATTGTAAATAGAGTTAACAGCTCAAAGAGAGAGAGAAGCCGGACAACTGGAAGTGGCAAAGGAAAATCTCTCTCTACCCAGTGGCACCTCCTATTCCCCTACCCTAGAACCACTCAAGTATGCAAGATTCATGCCCAAATTTGAAGAGAGTGATGTGGAATCATTTTCTTGCCAATTTAAAGAAAGTATCAAGACAGCTAAAATGGCCATCAGATACCTAGGAATTTTTAATTCAAGAGCAGTTGTCCAGGAGAGCCCAAGATGTCTCCTCCATGCTGCCTCCTGATGTGTCCCTGAATTATGAGCAGACCAAGGCAGCCATCCTAGGTGCCTATGACTCATACCCGGAGGCATATGGCCAACAATTCCAGAACAGTCACAAGAAGCCCACACAAACCTACATCGAGTTTGAACAGCTGAAGAAAATCGCATTCGACAATGGGTAAGATCCCTAAAAATCCCATGCACCCGTGAGGGGCTACGTGAGCTAGTATTGTTGGAGGAGTTCAAAAATTGCCTCCCCTCAAACCTGCAAATGAACTTAGAGGAGCAGAGAATCTCCACAGCTAGGGATGCAACCACCAGATCAGACAGCAATGATCTCACCCAGAGGCCTGGAAACTCAGGCAGACCCTTTCCAAACCATACCCATGAGCATTAGAGAGATAAGCAGGGCTGTATAGATGGGAGAGGCCCACCCATCCAGAAATGAAAACACAACGGAGGGTGCGAGAATCTGTCTTGCAGCATGAAAGGAGAATTCCCGGAGGCCGATATGTTCTCATTGCAACAAAATAGGCCATTCCAGACCCGAATGTTGGAGATGGCGCAGCAAGGCTGTTGGCCTAATAGGGCTCCATGCAAGTGGTACCCCAAAGGACACCCCAATGGGTAGTGCAACAGAGTAGGCAGAGGCTCTCGCTACAGAAACTTAGTCTTTGGAAGGCAAGGCAATTTGTGTGTCTGAGTTGAACAAACTCCCATGGAGCTTCAGAAGTTTGGTCCTGTCAGGAATAGTGCCCCCCCTAACCATCCCAAAAAGTGAACAAGTCCATGGTAATGCTCCAGGACACAGGAGCCACTCAATCCTGAGTGTTGGAGGGTAAGTTAAAACTACCCCCTGGGTCCTCTCTGAAGGCTAAAGCCCTGATCAATGGAGTGGGAGGAGCATCTGTGTTTGCACCCACCCATAAGGTCCACCTAGAGTGTGGCCTTGTTTCAAGCCCTTTCTAAATGTCCCAGAACTACCAATAGCAGGAACTGATTTCCTCCTTGGGAATGATCTGGCTGGCAGCAAGGTGCTAGCCAGCAAAAGAAAAGAAGCCAATGCCAGGCAGCAGAAATCTGCAGGAGAGCAGAACACTGAGGAAAGTCCCGAGGCCCAAGAAGGTGAAATGGCACCCTAAACATTGAGCAAGGGCTGCTCAAATGTAGCAAGGCCAAAGCCAGGCCAATAAAATTAAAAGTGGTGCATGAAAGGCCCCTACAATCAAAGGTAGATTCACCCAATACCCCAGAATTAAAAAGGGACCAGAGAAGCCCTAAAGCTGGGAAAGAAATAGTGAGGGAGATGCCCCCACATAGCCAAAGAGCCTGAAGGAATGTAAGTTGTTAAGCCCAGAAAGAAAAAGGTTAAGCACATGCCTGTAGTATGGCTGGCAGAAGCCTTCTTTACAACATTAACTAGGGACAAAGGGAGTTCCCAGACCGATGAGCAGATAGGAAGCGAGATGCGTCCCCCAGTCAAAAAGCCACAAGGGAGGATAGCACCTCCACTTGAGGACAGAAATGAGTTAGGAGAGTACCCTCTCTAAAGCCAAAGGCTCCAGTCAGGAAGCCATTGATTGGCCTGGCTGGTAGCTTTATGGCAAATTTAAATGTGGACCAGGAAAGTTCCTAAATTGACCCAGAATGAGTGAGGGTGATGCACCCATTAGTTGAAAAGCCGCCAGGAGGTACAGCAAGAGATGACCATCCACCAGTCCCAAAAGGCATGACACATACAACCCCCAATTAACCAGCAGAGGGACCACAACCAGATTGGACCCCATGCTCACCCACCACAATGCAGCATCCCAAGGTGACAGAATTAACCACCCTATTTAAAATGATCCATAACCACTCACCAGAACACTACACTGTAGCCCTATCCGGCATGGATGTGGGAGAGGTCCATGCCAGAAGGCCATCTTCCTATCATTCAGACCCAGGAAGGCTGGCCCAAGTTCAGGAACCAACTGCCTGACTGTTGCTATGCCAACCCAAAGCACCTAGCACCAGAAGCTGGAACTCTCCAGTTGTGCTCGACCCCAAGCCAGACCTGAACCTGAATCCCCTAAAGAAGCCAAAGTCCCGTTAAACCCCCCTAATCTCCTGGCAATGAAGTTAACCACAGTCCCTGGGTCTGAACAACTGAGCCTCCAGATTACCAAACAGAACAGGCAGCAGCTAAGCTGGACAAGAACAGCTCGGCCCTAAGATCAAAGGGCCTGGCACCCACAGAGTGAGATGCCCAGGATCCCCCTGCAGATCGCCCAGAGACTCTTGACCATCACTCACTCCCATGAGTGCTCACCTCCTGAAAAAGCCCCAGACCTTTTTGAGGATACTTAATCAGGAGTGGGAAGACAGAGTTCTGAAACCAAGGGCTTTGCTTTTGCTTGAGCCCCAACAGAGGAAATTTAGAACTCTAGGCCTGAATAGACTTCCCCATACAGATGAATTTCAAATCAGCTTAAACTTTCTAAATGCCAGGACTGGGCAATGCCCTTGCTGATGTAAGAGACTGGGTTTAAACCTCAAAAAAAGGGAATGCAGCAGGGAATTGCCGTTGCCCGTGCTAGCTGTGTGCCTGACACATGCCAGTGTGAACGAGAGAATGCATGCTTGAGATTTCAGAATACTTGGAAGTGCATGGTAAAATCGGGCAAAGTCAGCATGATTTCATCAAGGGGAGGTCATGCCTGACAAATCTGTTAGATTCTTTGAGGAGGTAACAACTAGGTTAGACAAAGGAGAGCCAATGGATGTTACCTACTTGGACTTCCAGAAGGCCTTTGACAAGGTGCCGCATAGGAGACTGCTCAGTAAGATAAGAGCCCATGGTGTTAGAGGCAAGGTACTAGCATGGATAGAAGATTGGTTGTCTGGCAGGAGGCAGAAAGTGGGGATAAGGGGGTCCTTCTCAGGATGGCAGCTGGTGACTAGTGGTGTTCCGCAGGGGTCAGTGTTGGGACCACAACTTTTCACTTTATACATTAATGATCTAGATGAAGGAACTGAAGGCATCCTGGCTAAGTTTGCAGATGATACAAAGATAGGTGGAGGGACAGGTAGTATTGAGGAGGTGGGGAGGCTGCAGAAGGATTTGGACAGGTTAGGAGAATGGGCAAAGAAGTGGCAGATTGAACACAAGGTGGGGAAGTGTGAGGTCATGCACTTTGGTAGGAAGAATAGAGGCATAGACTATTTTCTAAATGGGGAGAGAATTCAGAAATCTGGAATGCAAAGGGACTTGGGACTCCTAGACCAGGATTCTCTTAAGGTTAACTTGCAGGATGAGTCGGTAGTTAAGAAGGCAAATGCAATGTTGGCATTTATTTCGAGAGGACTAGAATATAAAAGCAGGGATGTGCTGCTGAGGCTTTATAAGGCTCTGGTCAGACCACATTTAGAATATTGTGAGCAATTTTGGGCCCCGTATCTCAGGAAGGATGTGCTGGCCCTGAAGAGGATCCAGAGGAGGTTCACGAGAATGATCCCAGGAATGAAAGGCTTAACATATGAGGAACGTTTGAAGACTCTGGGTCTATACTCGATGGAGTTTAGAAGGATGAGGGAGGATCTGATTGAAACTTACAGAATACTGAAATGCCTGGATAGAGTGGACGTGGGGAACATGTTTCCATTAGTAGGAGAGACTAGGACCCGAGGGCACAGCTTCAGAGTAAAGGGAAGACCTTTTAGAACAGAGATGAGGAGAAACTTCTTTAGCCAGAGAGTGGTGAATCTATGGAATTCATTGCCACAGAAGGCTGTGGAGGCCAGGTCATTGAGTGTATTTAAGACCGAGATAGATTGGTTCTTGATTGGCAAGGGGATCAAAGGTTACAGGGAGAAGGCGGGAGAATGGGGTTGAGAAACTTATCAGCCATGATTGAATGTTGGAGCAGCTCAATGGGCCGAATGGCCTAATTTCTGCTCCTATGTCTTATGGTCTTATGGTATGGCTCTCCCTTCTTAGGACAGCATAAAAAAATGAAATAGAATTTGCTTTTTTTCACCACGGCGGCCTTTGCATCTTTTACAAAACCTCATCCACAGGCAGGATGAGGATTCCAACAGTAAATAAAAAAAATAAATTATTTTTAAAATAATTTTTAACATGTCCCTCTTCATGTGACAGAGGGTGGAATTTTCCCAGAATTGCACTAAGTGCGGTAGCGGGTGGGTAAAATGGAGCCCTACCCGTCAATGAGAACTGCAGATTTCCACGCCATATCTTCCCCAGCCCACCTCATTATTTATGCATTCCTGGGAAACACACCTTTTCCATGGCGGGAGGGTTCTCATTCACCCGCTCGCCATCACCCGGCTGTTGCATCACGCAGGCCGCTACCTTTAGAAGGCAGCCGCCAGCAAAGCGCTCATCGCCACCAGCTCACCACCACTGCCTGGGAGACATGGCCAGCAAAGGCAATAAGACTACAGCCCCCTGCCTCAACAACGGGAACCTCGAGTGACTGCTGGATGCTGTGGAAGCCCACTGGGATATACTGTACCCCTGCTCTGGCCACAGGAAGGGTAGCAACATCAAAAACATGGCTTGGGAGACAGTGAGAGTGGTGGTCAGCACAAACGCCCTGCAGAGCCACCCAATGCCGCAAACGTATGAATGATCTCCTTATTCCGCCAGGGTAAGTCACTCTTTTCATCACTCCCAACTCACACACTCACAAACCCATCACACACCCACAGGACCCTCACTCGCTGCTAGTGCAAGGGACATCACCATTCATTATTTCACACACACTGTCATTATCCTCATCCCGTCCATGGGACCACTCACCACCCACACAGGCCAGGCATACTTATCATCTGGCCTTGCAGGGGTCCTGATAGACTCTCCCCATCTCTATCCATGCAGGACAAACTGGCTCACAACAGGAGGGAAATGTTGCAGACAGGTGGAGGGATGCAGGAAATCAAAGTTATGACAGAGTTTGAAAACAGAGCCAGAGATGACCGGGACCAGTCCTATGCTGATGGTCAGGTCGGCGTTGCTTTACCAAGTGAGGATCCAGCAGTGCAACATCCATCAGACAACCATGCCGTGAGTGATGTGTCCTCTTTCACAGGCCACTGCCATGCACTAGTTATCTCCCCTTGCTTTCACAGGCACATCTGCCAAACAGTCGACAGTGTCCATGACCCAGGGCCTCCAATCAAGCTCCGAAGAAACCGCTGAAGAGGAATCTGAAGTCACCCTCACTGAAGTCTCGTCACAGCGCTCACTCACACCCTCCACCAGTGCAGAGACACACATGTTGGTGCTTTAGAGTAGCCTCAGGATCACAATCTGGTGAGCGCATCAAACGTTCTGATCCACAGCAGGCGGAGGCAGGGACTTCCCAGGTCCCCAACACTTGGAGGACTGCTGAAGGCCAGAAGGTTGCTGAGTCCGAGTCAGATGACGAGCCCCTGGACTCGGTCATGTCACAGTTGCTGGAGCTGCAAAGGCAAGCTAGGAAACATCAGGAAGGGATGTCTGCTGCACTCCTCAGATTGCAAGGCACGACGGAGGAGTCTGTCCGTCTTCAGGCTGAGGTGATAGCGCCGATATTGAGATGCACCGAGGTCAATACTGCCAAGATGGCGGCGGCCATGGAGACCTTGGCCCAGGACGTCGCTCCTGCACTGTTGCACAGGCTGAACTCCATTGCTAATGCTATAGTTGGCTTCCAACAGTGCGTACGCAAGAGGGATGCTGGGCAGCTCGATCTCACTCCAGCTACCCCTTCCACTCACAGAGTCAACCTGGGGCCCTCGGGCGCCCATGGGGAGAAGGATCAGCAGGTGCACACTCCGGGCCCATCCACCCAGGTGATTCTGGGAGTGACCGGCCCATCTGACTCCCCTCTTCCTGTGACTCCCGCAGTTCCAGCTTCACAGGCCGAGGAGGATGCCACTGCCACACAGCAGGACCCCGAAAGCAGGCCGGAGCCCTCCAAGTCTTGGCCCTCTAGAAGACGCCTGCCAAGGTCATCACAGATAGGGCATCACACTCAGCAGGCTGCCTCCACTTCTGCTGTGGATGTTCGGAGAGCACCAAGACATAGCAACAGGGAGGGTTAGGAAAGTTAGGTAAAAATAGTTGCACAGCTTGGGCACAGGTGTTGATCACTTATACATACTGTTCACTATTGTTACTAAACTCCTAAGAATGTCTCCCTGTCTATAGTTCCTTGTTCTGATGAGCAGTGTTCTTTTCACTCACAAGTGAAACTTTTCTGCACAAGATAAAAGGCAGGTGTCTCAGTCCAGGGCCTCTTCCCTGTGCTTTGTGCAGCCTTCAGACAACAGTGATTGTCCAGCCTCACACTCTTTGGAAACATTACTGATGCCTGCACCTCAGCTGGTTATTGCTGCCAGAATGGGCAGGCACCACAGAGTTCTCTCATAGTCTCTGTGTGCTCTCAGCACCTTTAAGGTGGGGCTGGCCCCCATCTGTGGCAAGTGATGCTGTGCACCAGCTCCTGAAGGGCTGAGGTGCTGAAGGTGGACACAGCATCAGATGCGTCTAAAGTTTCATGGCCGCGGCTCTGAGATGGTCCTTATCATGGAGCACAAGCAAGCTGCCCTCAGCCAGACAGGAGTCAGACATTCTCAGAGGCTATGTGAAGATCCATGGTGTGTCTTCACTGCATGTTGTCATCATCCTCCTACGATCGAGCGACTATTAGGGCCTCCACTGCATCTCCATGACAGGAGCATTCTCACAAAGGGTATCGGTGCTGCCATAAGCCAGACTGGAGTCAAACGTTCACAACTGTGATGTAAGGGGACACCTCACTGCATGTCGTCATCATCGTCCACAAATCTGGCAGCTATGAGGGCCTCCTGAGCGCGCCTGCCTCATCTAGCCTGTGCGAGGGCCTCATCCTCATTGCCGTCACCACCGAGGACCCCCTCACTCTCATCTCCATCAGCGTCCTCCTCATTGGAAGAGACCTCCAGCTCCCCCATCTCCTCCTCAACCATCTCCTCTCCCCATGGCAGCACCAGGTTGTAAAGTGTGCAGCAGATGACAACAGTGCGTGACACTCTCTGCGGACTGTTTTGCAGAGCTCCACCAGACCGGTCCAGGCACCGGAACCGCATCTTCAGCATCCTGATAGTTTGATCCACCAAGTTGTGAGCTGCTTCATGAACCTCGTTATAGTGTCGCTCTGCTGCAGTCTGAGCCACCGCACAGGTGTCATCAGCCACGGCCTCTGCGGTAGCCCTTGTCCCCAAGTAGCCAACCCTGCAGGCTCTGTGGACCCTGGAAGACTGCAGGGATCTGCGGGTGACTCAGGATGTAGGCATCGTGCACAACCCTGGAAACCGTGCACATACCTGCAGGATGTGTTTCTGGTGGTCGTATACCAGATACACGCTCAGTGAGTGGAATCCCTTGCAGTTGATGAAGTCCACTGAGTGTAACAATGGACACTGAGCACCTCATGAGTGCAGTCAATCACACCCTGCACCTATGGGAATCAAAGATCAGGGCAAATCCAATGGCCCTTGCATTCTGGCTGTCCCGGTCCTGGGCGAAATGCACAAAGTTGTGCGCCATGGAGAAGATGGCATCCGTGACCTCATGGATGCATTTGTGGATGGCAGATAGTGATATCCCAAAGAGGTCACCTGTGGAGCCCTGAAAGGAGCCACTGGCATAGAAATTGAGTGCCACGGTCACTTTCACAGCCAGTGGCAGTGGATGCCCTCCATGTCCCCTTGGCGCCAAGTCCTGCAGTAAGTGGCAGATGTGAGCCACCAGGTTCCTAGACATGTGCAGTCATTGGCCACACTGGTTCTTGTCATCAGGAATGGCAGGCAGCGCCTATAGACCCTGGGTGTTGCTAGGCGCTAACCCGTCATGGCTCGCTGTCGCTCTTGGGCAGCGTGTGTGGGCACCCCTGCTGCCCCTTCTTCATGAGGTTGCTGCTCCTGACTTTGCACAGCCAGGAGCCACAGTCACTCTCTCCTCCATCTTCTATGGTCTTTGTCGGCCATTAGGCATACAGCTCGGTCACGAGGATCCATGATCCTGACGTGGTCCTCCTGCAGCATGAAAGAGGGAGAGAGATGTGGTTATCATGACTGTACTTAGCACCTTTCCAGGCCCTGGGTGACCACCCCTTAATGCTTCTGGGAGAGTGCTGGTCACCCCTCGGATGGCCAGAGATGAGTGCGCTGCATGGCTACTCTGTCAGCCTGCGACATGGGGACACTGGTCCAAACCAGGATGCTGAGATTACAAGGGGCTGTGAGCACCTCCAGCAGTGACTGCTTCATGGCCAGCATTGGCGAAGAGATTGTACAACATGTCCAACTTCTGCGCGGTTCAATAAAGTGGTGGCGGACTCAAAGTCTGTTCCAGGGCAATGGGGGCTGGGGCGGGGGGCATTGGGGCGTAAGGTATGGAGTGCTTGGTGGCCCTTTGGTGCCTCTACATTGCTTACGTGGGCGGACAAGCTAGGAGCCTGACCCCAATCATATCACTGTGGCTGCCCCTGATCTGTCTCAGTTACAGAGGCATGGTCAGTTTATACAGGTGTCCCTGATGTGTGGCCACTTCCCTCACTTACCCTGACCCCTACCTAGATCGCCTGTGCGTGGGATGCAGCGCCAGGGCAGCTTTTGACACCCCCCCCACCGCACTCAGCAGTCGCCTCCAAGGCTGGCCAACACTTGCCCCCGGACACTATCCGCACCCCCCCACAAGCTGTTGCCTCCGGTGCCCCGAGGCCTGTAAACAACAGTCGAGCTGTGGTGAACGCTGCTGTTCACCCACCTCAGTTCCCCTAAAGTGAAGGCTGCCAGGTGCACGTTGCCTCTGTGCTGATGTGAAACACGACAGCGTGCTTTCCCGCTGACGTGGACGGACGATACGGCAGGGTTCCAAGAGCCTGGCAGGATGTCCTTTTAATTATAGGCTGATGTATTACAATTAGCTCCTCGCTGACCGATGGCGGGAAACACAGCCCACCAATGGTGGGCTGAGTAGACGATCGCGACCTGCCTTCACGCTGTCAGGTCGCCCCATATTTTCCATGCACGCCACCAGTGGGCTCGGAAGATTCTGCCCTGAGTCACATGTGGGGACATGTTTATTTCACTCGTAAAATGCTCATTTTTTCATTTAAAATTCTTCAGCTCCCTGAGGCAGCTCTGTGCCTTCAGGGAGCTTTCAGTGCGCGCTCCCCGGCGCACACGCAGACTTCAGCACCCACACTCCTCCGGCCCCCGCCCCGGCAGTGCTGAAGCTCTCAGCCAGCCAGCATGAAATCACGGACAGAGATCTGTTTCACAGCTGTTCCTGAGCCCGCCTGCCGCGTCCGCCGGGAAAGGGAAAATCCTGCCCGTAAAGTACCTAAAGTTGGTTGCTATGGTAATTTACCTGTTGCCTTAGCAAAAAATAAAAACAGAAATTCACCTATGTCCAAGAAATGCAAGCGATGACTCAAAGAAGTGTTAAGGCATAATGCCAGAAATATGATTTTTTTGTAAAAGGAAGAAGAATGCTGCAATCTTTCAACTGGAGGCAAAATATCCAGTCAGTATATTTGTGCCCAAGAAGCAAATACCTCATCCTTTCGTTTCAATGTTCTGGGTGAGCCTCTAGTCTGACAGCATTTGTTAATTTCCCCAAGCTTCTTGTCAGGCTCAATCTTCCCAACAACACTTGCTGGACCCTTTCTGTGCAATTAGATATTTGGACTTTCCATATTATCAGTCATGCGATAACTAATTTCAGCAGTGCATGGTCCCATTGGATAAAAACTTAAGCTTAGCACCTTAATGCCCCAGGCCTGGTAATTTCAGGTGCATGTAAACATGGTAGTAGAATAGCTTCACCAACTGTACAGTTAGCTCTTCCCGCTAATTAGAATCCGCTCACAAAGCCAGTAAAACAGGTATCGCAAGCTAAGCCCAGCAAACAGCAATACTGTAGGAAAAGTTGGTAAAGAAACTGAGGGAATATGCAAAAATTGACTCTGTATCAAAGTATCCAATCCAGATAGAAAAATCAAGCAAATGTGCGCACACACGACCTGGCCGAGCGTAAAATGATGCGCGATGACACCAGGTGAGCATCCCACCGTCATTGCGCAGTCCTGCAATATTTAAAAGGCCTATTAAAGCCATTAAAAAGTTAATTAACTTCAAATTTACGCTGCCCATCCAACCTAATGGTTGGCAGGCAGGCGAAGAGGCCAAGCGACCTTTACATCCATGGCTGGCTGAAAATTTTACACTTGAATTAAAAACATGTCCCTGCTCGAGATGATGTACCGTGTACTCGCACGCATGCACAAAAGTCACACTCGCCTGGCTCACACTCACCCCCCCCCTACACACAGACAATGCTCAGCGCTGCCGCTCGCGCTTCATGCTGGGTGGGCTTCCATTGGCCCGCCAACGTGAAATTGCCTTCCAGGCCCGATCGCGGGCGGTGGTCGGCTTCCCGACTGCCCCCACCTGCCCCCGCCGAGCCCGCACGCCAAGGGCAAAATTCTGTCCATAGAAACATACTGAAACATGGAAAATTTACAGCACAGAAAGAGGCCTTTTGGCCCATTATACTGTGCTAGCCAATAAAGAACTATTCAATCTAGTCCCACTTTCCAGTTTTTGGACTGTAGCCCCGTACGTAATGGCAACTCTAGTGTATATCCAAGTATTTTTAAATGTGATGCCTTTGAGGCAGTACCTGCCCAGCCCCCCTCCACCCCCTGGGTGATAAACTGACTCCTCAAGTCCACTCCAATTCTTCCGCCAATTGCTCTAAGTCTTTCACCTCTGGTTATTAATCTTTCCGATAATGGACATAGGTCCTTCCCATCCACTCTATCCAGGGCCATCGTAATTTTCTACGCCTCAATTAAAACTCCCCTTAGCTCCTCTGTTCCAAAGAAAACGATGCAAGCCTATCCGGTCTTTTCACATAATTAAAGATCTCCATTCCTGGCACATCCTTCTGAATCTCCTCTGTACCCTCTCTGATGCAACCACATTCTTCCTGTAAAGCAGTGACCAGAACTCTACGTAGCATTCTAGCTGTGGTTTAACTAGTGTTTTATATAGTGCTACATAGCTTCACTCCTCTTACACCCTATGTCTCAGTCAACAAAGGGAAGTGTCTCATATGCCTCCTTAACCACCTCCTCTACCTGGTCATGTTATCTCTGGGATCTATGGATATGCACTCTAACATCCTTTAGTTCATCTAGACTTCTCAGTATCTTGCAATTTATGGTGTATTTTCTTTCCTTACTTGTCCTCCCCAAATCCATTACTTCACCTTACTCTGGATTGAATTCCATTTGCCAATTTTCTGCCCAGCTGACTGGGATAACAGCAGTTGAATTCAGAGGGCAGTGGGAAATATGGGGAGGTTGCTTCTGTGAGTCAGGAATTGGTAAATTCTTGCAGTCTACAGCTTTCTTCTTCACTTTTAACCTCATAACCAATATTTCTGGTTTCATTAGTTCTACTCAGACATAACTCAGTTTCAAAATGGAGTTGTAACTTTTAAAATCCAGCCACAGTAGGCTGCTGTAGGGTAGCCAAGTTGTACTATTAAGGATAGAGTTGACCTGCAGACACTTCTTGGGTGGAAACATTAAGTTTATTTACAATATACTCAGCAGCAACTACACGTGTGTTTTCAATTCCAAATCTATCACTGTACTGACTGCTGAGGTAGCCCGTGCTACTGTCCTATTGGCTACTATAGATCATGTGTTCTTTCCTAACAAGTATTATTCTTAAAGGTACATTATGCACTAAATAAAACCATAATTACTACATTCCTCCTCCTTTAAGTCAGCTATTCATATTATATTTACAAGTACATATTTTTCAAGACAACATAATATTTACACTGGGTAAGGAATTTGCAATTTCAGTCTTTCATGTGGTTTGCTGGTACATGTGGAACATCGCAGCTCCATAAGTTCAGATTCTTTGTGTCAGGAACCTCCTTTTCTGGAGTTGCTTGAACATCAGGTGCTTTGGTGGGCACTTGCAGTTCTGTATCCTCAACTCTTACAGGAACATCAAACATGCCTGTCCTGGGTTGAGTATTCTCAACAGGAAATGGGGACCCAGTCATGGTCACTGGTGGAACCAAATCTTGATGATTTGTCTCTCTCTTCCTTAAATGGTCCAAATGTTTATGGATGATCCAGCCTTCAGCCCCCACATGCTAAGATAGAGGTCCTGTCACCGGACTTATTTCACCCGGTAACTACTTTGGCCCTTCCCCAAGTTTTTCACAGATACCAGCTCTCCCGCAGTAAATTTCATCTTGCAACTATGCCAATCGTGCCTAGTTTTCTGGCTTCCCTGACTCCTTTCCACTTTCCCCTCTAAATTTGGCATTATTAAGATCAATCTCATCCTGAGATGGCGTTTCAACAATAACTCCACCGGAGTGGCACCTGTTGTTGTGTGAGGGGTAGTCCTGTAATGATAAAGAAAGCGTGCTAGCTTCGTTGCCAAGGAATCGCCAGTTGGCTTTTTTTTGCCTGCTTTGAATGTTTGAACTGCCCTTTCGGCCAATCCATTTGAAGAAGGGTGTTACGGTGCAGTTTTCACATCAGTGATACTGTTGTGGCTGATAAACCATTGAAACTCTGCACTCGTAAATGCCATCGGAAATGACTATTCCTGTTAGTCCAAGAGCGGCAAATCTCTGACATAGTTTCTCAATTGTAGTGCCCAATGTTGGTGACTTCACCTCATATATGTCCAACCATTTTGAATGGGCATCAGTAATAAGCAAAATCATTGTTTCCAGGAAAGGTCCAACATAGTCAATGTGTAACCGCATCCAGGGTTCACCTGGCTAACCCCATGGGTGTAATGGAGCTGTCAAAGGCAACTTTTGCAGTTGCTGACATTGCACGCAGCACTTTACTAAACTCTCTATTTCACAATCCATCCCAGGCCACCATAGATAGCCGTGTGCAATGGTCTTCATTCGGGAAATTCCTGGATGGGCACTGTGTAGTGGCTCCCTTCCTTTTGGAGGAACTATCACTTGTGCTCACCACAATAAGATGCCATTGTGGCTGGTTATTTCATGTCTTCAGTTGAAGTACAGTTTATTTAAACAGTTACGGGCTCCTGAGACCAACTGCGCAGCACTTGTTCTCATACTTGAGATATGACTGGGTCCTGACTTATCCAGTCTCTGATATGTCAAGCACATACCAGCAAGGAATCTAAGATAGTTAACAGTAAAACAAGTTCCTGTGGAACTGGGATATGCTCATCATTTTCTTGTAAACGCAAACGATTAAGGGCATTAGCGTTTGCAAATTGATTGCCAGGCCTATGTATGAAAGTGTATTTGTATACAGCCAGAATTAAGGCCCTATTAGTATTTCTATATTTTCTTTCTAGGTGCTTTCTTCTTCCTAGCACAAACTTTAACCTCGGCCTTCTTTTTGACTTCACTATTGGCCAGACTTCTCTCAGATGCAAGCTCAGCTTGCCTGAGCTCAGCAGCTGAACCTCCCAAAATTTTATTATCTGTCTGCTTCTCGGAAAATTCCATGACTTTTGCTTCCAAAGCTTCTTTGGCTTCATTTATCTGGTTCTTCAGCTCTTCCGTCTCTTTTTTGTATTTGTTTGCTGCCTCCTGGGAAATTGAGCATTGTTGTGTCTTCTCTGCCAGCTGACTCTTCAGTTTGTTCATAGAAGTGCTGAATCCTTTTTGTTTCTCTTCATAATTTTCCAGAGGTACAAACTTTGACCTGGGGGAGTCTTGTAGTGTGTGAAGGGCTTTTCTTTTTCCCTGCGAATGCTGATCACCTCATCTCAAACCCTGTCATCAAGCAAGGTCTCTTCTTGTTCCTGCTGCTGGTTCTTCCAGGTTTTGGCTTAAGACAGCCTGCATTTCTTCAGGTTGTTGAGTCCTTACACACTCCTTTTTCAAAATAGGAATGCTTCCAGCATCCTTTTGGAACCTCAGTGGCCACTCAAGGTTGATTTCCCTTAACTAATTTCGCTCTAGAAGGCTTAGTCCTCTGCCTCTCAATACTAACACTGGTAGCTTTGCCGATTGGCTTCTATAATGACAGTTACTCTGCTTATGCCTTTTCCTTGAATGTTTTTAGCTTGGCAGCTGTTTGTTCTAAACTTAATTGATATTCACTATTATTCAAATATCTGAAAGTATGTTCCCCAATTAATGTAGTAGAAGCTTCCAGGTCTATTTCCATTCCAACAGGTTTGCCATTTTCTTTCACTGTGACAAACATTGGTTCTGTATTTCCAACTTTCAGATTAAACAATGAGTAAATGTCTGAATTTGTTGTTTCAGGCTCTTTTATATTGCAGATTTCATTGGGCTTCTCCTTTTGTTTACAAGCCTGCTTGATCTTTCCTTGCACTGCCTCATCATATTTTCATTTCGGTGACAATAGTAGCATTCGATTTTTTTAAATTGCCAATCACTAAAAGACTGATTGTTTCCACCTCTATTAAAATTATTCTTCGATTTTGCTGTTAAGATATTTTTCTTTATTCTTTGGCTGGGGGGGGCGCTGTTTCCCGCTTCTCGGCAGAGTCTTGCTTTTTCGCGTTACTTTTGGTTGAGGCTTCCCATCCAATGTGGAAGACGGCTCCATTTTGTGCACCTTGTATTGCTTTTGAATCTCTTACTGCACTTCCCATGGCCAGCACTATCTCTAACACCTTCTTGAAATCCAGATTCACTTCTGACAAAAATCTTTTCCGAATAGAGTCCTCTTTCACACCACACACTGAACGATCTCTGAGCATGTCATTCAGAGTCATACTGAACTCACAATGCTCCGTTAGCTGCTTCAAATTTGCCATGTAGCATGCAATTGTCTCACCCAGGGCTCTATTTCGCAAATTAAACCTGAATCTCTGCATCATGACTCAGGGCTTGAGTTAAAATTGACCCTTCATGAGGTCCACAAATTCATCGAAATTCTTCGGATCCGGGGCACTGGGTGCCATCAAACTTTGAATCAAACTGTAGGCTTTGCTCCCATAAGTACTCAAGAGGATTGCCCACCTCTTCTCTTCCCCCGTAATCTCGTTCGCTTGAAAAAAGAGCGTGAGGCATTCTATGTAATGAGACCAATCATCTGTGGCTGGTTCAAAAGGATCAATTCTCCCAAATTGTGACATTTTGAGAGCGGATGATTTCTTCAATTCTAAAGGAACTTGTTACTTACAACCACTGGGCAAGGTGCAGTGCTGATTTTTTTCTAACTTGATTTCTTCTGCTCAATCCTATTTTATCCCATCCTCATTGCAAGTTTGTTGTAGGGTGGCCAAGTTGTACTATTAGTGATAGAGTTGGTCTGCAGACACTTCTTAGGTGGAAACACTTAGTTTATTTACAATATACTCAGCAGCATCTACACGTGCACTTTCAACTCCAACTCTATCTCTAAACTGACTGCTGAAGTAGCCCACGCTACTCTCCTATTGGTTATTAGAGATCATGTGATCTTTCCTAACAAGTATTATTCTTAAAGGTACATTACACACTAAATAAAACCATAATTACGACAAGGCCAATTCACAGGCTTAGTAATTTAAGGGTCAATTTTCACCTTCATCACTTGGGTGATAAACTGATGAAGAGGATTGCTCACTCATTATAGGAACCCAAACATCAATGGAAATGATAATTGCATGAGCCCTGTAACGTGTGAGTGATCCATTCCACAAGTTTGCCACCCACGTGATGAAGGTAAAAATTACTCCCTGTCACATTACACATTCCTGGCTCATAGAAGATGTTTAACACCTTTGTCATTTTGTTTTCTTAAGTTCTTCTTGTTGAACCATTAAATACAGACATGTCACCATGGCTGAGGGTGCCTCTTTTCTTCTGCAGGTGGATGGGTACCAATAATGTTATGAGTGATTTGTGGGGCATTCGGCTTTATTGACATGGCCCTTGGTTAATGTTCTTATCCAAGCAGATTTAGCACTCAGGAATCAAGTATGGAGCCTGCAACCCTGGCTTGTCCTGGAGGTCCATATGTGGTGTGCTAGCTGAAGGTTCATTGGATTAAAGCCTCCTGGGTGTCCCTGCCTCCCTGCAGTATGCCCGAGTCAGCATCTACCCCCTCAGAATTTCCCTGTGTGTGCTCATCCATGGACTCACTGTTGGAATCATCGTGTGTAGCTGCAGCAACTATGTCAATGTCTTCGTCGTCCACAGCGTCCCCGCTTTCCAGTGCAAGATTGTGGAGAGCACAGCATGCAACTATTATCAGCGACACACGATCTGCGGAGGTACTGAAGTGCGCCTCCTGAGCGGTCCAGGCATCGGAAGCACATTTTGAGAAGACCGATGGTTCTCTCCACCACAGCTCTTGTGGAGGTGTGGCTCCTATTGTACCGCTGCTCAGCTTCTGTTCTTGGATGGCGGAGAGGCGTCATCAGCCACCTTCTGAGGAGATAGCCCTTGTCACCCAGCAGCCATCCATCCAGACAGGCTGGAGCACTGAAGAGCCCTGGCACCTGGGAATGTCTGAGGATGGAGGCATCGTGGGAGCTGCCTGGGTACCTTGCACAGACTTGTAGAATCAGCATCCTGTGGTCACACACTTTCTGCACGTTCATGGAGTGGAAGCCCTTCCTGTTGACAAAGGCACCGGGCTCACCTGCTGGCGCCTTGACGGCCACATGTGTACAGCCTATAGCACCCAGGTCACGGGGGAAGCCAGCAATTGCCGCCAAGCCTCTGGATCACTATGTCTGGTTTGCCTGGTCCCAACGGTAGGGGATGAAGATCAATGCACACCTGAGCAGAGCGTCTGTAAACTGCTTGACACGAGTGTGGACAGTTGATTGGGAGACATCGCAAAGATCACTCACTGAGCCCTGGAAGCAGCCAGAGGCATAGAAGTTGAGGGCAGCTGTGACCTTTAGAGCCACTGGCATTGGGTGTCCACCCACAGAGTTAGTGGAGATCTCAGGCCCAATCATCTGACAGGCATAGTTGACTGCCTCCCTTGAGAGATGGAGACTCCTTTGGCACTGCACCTCAGACATATTGAGGTAGCTGCTTCACCACCTGTATACCCTGGCAGCAGGAAGGTGGCATCTTCAGTGGCCCCTTCTGCCTTGGACTTCCTGTTGGCCCTGCACCCCTTGTGCCTGCGCCTCTCCTCCCAAAGGTGGCTTCCCTGGAGGCTGAAGGTGCACTTCTGGCCTCCCTCCCTTCTAGCCCTCCCTTCCTTCTCAGAGGAGGTGCCTCCAGTGGGGAGTTCAACTCCCATTCCCAGGCTAAGGGTAGGCTTCCAGGCCCCAAAACAATTCTTCACTGCAGAGCGCTAACCTGAAGGTTGTGAGTCCTGTCCAAGCAGCTGGTATGAGTTTTGAAGTATTTCAGCTCACACAGGAAAGTAACAGTTACTTTCCAATTTAAATATCTGACAGAGCACCTTTGCGACCCCACTGACTCCTCTTATCCTGCCCGTGGATGAGGTTTATACAAATTCACCAGCCCATTGCGCCCATGCGACAACCTGAAGGTCACACGGACCCAGAAAAACTGCAATCAGTTGGTGCCTCAAGGGCCTTAAGTGGCCCGTTAATTAATGGCGGAGACCATAACACGTCCGCCCACTGAAATATCACGACAGCGTGCGGTGATGTCAGGACGTTCACCCGACATCACCACGCATCATTTTACACGTCAGCGTGTGGGTCCCGCCACCACATGCCAACAGGAAAATTCTGCCCACTGATTTTTCTGTTAATTGTTCATGCGCTATCGACATTTCTGGCAAGGCCAGCATTTATTACCCATAGCTAATTGTTATTGAGAAGTCAGTGATGAGCTACCGTAAACCACTGTAGTTCATGTGGTGTAGCTACACCTACAGAGCTGTTAGGGAGGAAGTCCCAGGATTTTGACTGAACAACAGTGAAGAAGCAGCAATATATTTCCAAGTCAGGATGATATGTAATTTGGAGGGGAACTTGCTGGTGCTGGTTTTCCTCTGCACCTGCTGTTCTTGTTCTTCTAGGCCATAGAGGTTGCGTCCTTGGAAGTTGCCGTTGAAGGAGGCTTGATGAATTGCTGCAGTCCATCCAGTACATGGCTCACACTGCTGCCTTTGTGTGCTGATGGTTGAGGGAGTGAATATTTAATTTGGTGAATGTGGTGCCAATCAAGCAGGCTGCTTTTTTCTGGACGGTGTCAAGCTTCTTGAGTGTTGTGGGAGCTGCACTCATCCAGGCAACTGGGGAATATTCCACCATGCTCCAGACTTGCAACTTGTATATGGTGGACAGACTTTGGGGAGTCAGGAGGTGAATTACACACTCCAGAATTCCCAGCCTCTGCCCTGATGTTGTAGCCACAGTATTTATGGGGCTGGCCCAGTTAAATTTCTGGACAATGGTGATTCCCAGGATGTTGATGGTGGCCCATGCAGTGATGTTAATGTCATTAAATGCCAAGAGGATGGTTGTTATGGCTCCAGCTATTGAAGAGTTTTTCTCAATTCCCATTGACTTCAATTTTACTACAGCTGTTTATGCCACAATCAATCTAAAGCTGCTTTGATGTCAAGAGTGTCACTCTCACCTCACCTCTGGGATTCAGCTCTTTCGCCTTTATTTGGACTAAGGCTGTTATAATATCTGGAGTTGATTGGACCTTGCAGAACCGAAACTGAGTAATAGTGAGCATGTTGTTGCTGTGTAAGTGCCACTTGATCACACTGTCAATAGCCCCTTCCATCACTTTGCTGATGATTGAGAGTAGTCTAATGGGAATGTGTTTGGCCAGATATTTGTCCTGCTTTTCGTGGACTGGACAGACATGGGCAGTTTTCCAAATTAAAAACAAAAAAACTGCGGATGCTGGAAATCCAAAACAAAAACAGAATTACCTGGAAAAACTCAGCAGGTCTGGCAGCATCGGCGGAGAAGAAAAGAGTTGATGTTTCGAGTCCTCATGACCCTTCGACAGAACTTGAGTTCGAGTCCAAGAAAGAGATGAAATATAAGCTGGTTTAAGGTGTGTAGGGGGGGGAGAGAGAGAGAGAGAGAGAGAAGTGGAGAGGGTTGGTGTGGTTGTAGGGACAAACAAGCAGTGATAGAAGCAGATCATCAAAATATGTCACAAACAACAGAACAAAAGAACACACAGGTGTTAAGGTTGGTGATATTATCTAAACGAATGTGCTAATTAAGAATGGATGGTAGGGCGCTCAAAGTATAGCTCTAGTGGGGGTGGGGAGAGCATAAAAGATTTAAAAATATTTAAAAATAATGGAAATAGGTGGGAAAAGAAAAATCTCAAATCTCAATTTCTCTACTCCTCTCACCCATTCTAATCTCTCTCTCTCTGAACTTTCTGCACTCCATTCTCTCAGGTCCAACCCTGACATTGTCATCAAACCCGCTGACAAGGGTGGTGCTGTTGTTGTCTGGCGCACTGACCTCTACCTCGCGGAGGCTGAACGTCAACTCGCAGACACTTCCTCCTACCTCTCCCTGGACCATGACCCCACCACTGAACATCAAGCCATTGTTTCCAGGACTGTCACTGACCTCATCTCCTCTGGGGATCTTCCTCCCACAGCTTCCAACCTGATAGTTGCCCAACCTCGGACGGCCTGCTTCTATCTCCTACCCAAAATCCACAAACAGAACTGCCCCGGTAGACCAATCGTTTCAGCTTGCTCCTGCCCCACAGAACTCATTTCTCGTTATCTTGACTCCCTTCTCTCTCCCCTTGTCCAGTACCTTCCCACCTACATCCGTGATTCCTCTGACACCTTACGTCACATCAACAATTTCCAGTTCCCTGGCCCCAACCGCTTCCTCTTCACCATGGACTTCCAATCCCTCTACACCTCCATCCCCCACAAGGATGGTCTGAGGGCCCTTAGCTTCTTCCTCGAACAGATGCCCGAACAATCCCCATCCACCACTACTCTCCTCCCTCTGGCTAAACTTGTTCTCACACTGAACAATTTCTCTTTCAACTCCTCTCACTTCCTCCAAATAAAAGGTGTGGCTATGGGTACCCGCATGGGCCCCAGCTATGCCTGTCTCTTTATGGGTTATTTGGAACATTCCTTGTTGCAGTCCTACTCCGGCCCCCTTCCACAACCCTTTCTCCGGTACATCGATGATTACTTCGGTGCCGCTTCATGCTCTCGTCGGGACTTGGAAAAATTTATTAATTTTGCTTCCAATCTCCACCCCTCCATCATTTTCACATGGTCCATCTCTGACACTTCCCTTCCCTTCCTTTACCTCTCTGTCTCAATCTCTGGTGATAGACTGTCCACCAATATCCATTACAAACCCACCTACTCCCACAGCTACCTCGACTACAGCTCCTCACACCCCGCTTCCTGTAAGGACTCCATCCCATTCTCTCAGTTCCTTCGCCTCCGTCGCATCTGTTCCGATGATGCTACATTCAAAAACAGCTCCTCTGACATGTCCTCCTTCTTCCTTAACCGAGGTTTTCCACCCACGATCGTTGACAGGGCCCTCAACCGTGTCCAGCCCATCTCCCGCGCATCCGCCCTCACGCCTTCTCCTCCCTCCCAGAAACATGATAGGGTCCCCCTTGTCCTCACTTATCACCCCACCAGCCTCCGCATTCAAAGGATCATCCTCCGCCATTTCCGCCAACTCCAAAATGATGCCACCACCAAACACATCTTCCCTTCAACCCCCTTATCGGCATTCCGTAGGGATCGCTCCTTCCGGGAAACCCTGGTCCACTCCTCCATCACCCCCCTACTCCTCAAGCCCCTCCTATGGCACCACCCCATGCCCACGCAAAAGATGCAACACCTGCCCCTTCACTTCCTTTCTCCTCACCGTCCAAGGGCCCAAACACTCCTTTCAAGTGAAGCAGCATTTCACTTGCATTTCCCCCAACTTAGTCTACTGCATTCGTTGCTCCCAATGTGGTCTCCTCTACATTGGAGAGACCAAACGTAAACTGGGCGACCGCTTTGCAGAATACCTGCGGTCTGTCCGCAAGAATGACCCAAACCTCCCTGTCGTTTGTCATTTTAACACTCCACCCTGCTCTCTTGCCCACATGTCTGTCCTTGGCTTGCTGCATTGTTCCAGTGAAGCCCAACGCAAACTGGAGGAACAACACCTCATCTTCCGACTAGGCACTTTACAGCCTTCTGGACTGAATATTGAATTCAACAACTTTAGGTCTTGAGCTCCCTCCTCCATCCCCACCCCCTTTCTGTTTCCCCCTTCCTTTTGTTTTTTTCCAATAAATTATATAGATTTTTCTTTTCCCACCTATTTCCATTATTTTTAAATATTTTTAAATCTTTTATGCTCTCCCCACCCCCACTAGAGCTATACCTTGAGTGCCCTACCATCCATTCTTAATTAGCACATTCGTTTAGATAATATCACCAACCTTAACACCTGTGTGTTCTTTTGTTCTGTTGTTTGTGACACCTTTTGATGATCTGCTTCTATCACTGCTTGTTTGTCCCTACAACCACAGCAACCCCCTCCACTTCTCTCTCTCTCTCTCTCCCCTCCCTACACACCTTAAACCAGCTTATATTTCAACTCTTTCTTGGACTCAAACTCAAGTTCTGTCGAAGGGTCATGAGGACTCGAAACATCAACTCTTTTCTACTCTGCCGATGCTGCCAGTTTTCCAAATTGTCAGGTGGACACAAATGTTTCAGTTAAACTGGAACAGCTTACCTAAGGGCTGCAACTGGTTTCAGAGCAAAAGTCTTTAGCACAACACTCATGAAGCTGTCGGACGTATAGCCTATGATGCCTTCTTTCATTCCTTGACATCACATGGAATGAATCCAATTGGCACCTATGTTGCTGGCCTCAGGAGGAGGCTGAATTGGATTATCCACTTGAAACTTCTGGCTGAATGTGGTTGCATATGCTTCAGCCTTATCTTTTTCACTGACATTCTAGGTTCCCCCATCATTAAGGATGGGGATGTTCAGGAGTTTCCACCACCAGTCAGTAGTTTAATTGTCCACCACCATTCACAACTGGATGTTGCAGGACTGCAGAGCTTTGATCTGATCCTTTGATGTGGGATTGCTTAGCCCTGTCTATAGCTGGTGTAAAGAACTTATTTTTATTTTTCTTGGACTGTGGCTTTAAAACTGGACAGTGGCTTTAAAAACTACCATGGCTGCTGGTGAAAGACATGTTCACTGGAACAGGATGAGGGATATCTACAACGTTGCTATCCTGGAACAGAGTGTGCCATAAAAGAACAGGATGGTGCCAGAAAGGAGTCCTGGACTAAGGTGAACTGTCTGATGACAGCATTTTAATTGGCTCCTCACCAGGTAACCAGGGTTTTATGTGATAACAGTGCAGGCAGAATAGCTCCTAGCCTGCAAAGAGAGAAGCCCTAAAACCTCTCTCCTCTGTGTTTGTAAGATTCCAGTAATTCTGCAATAGTAGCTAGCTGGATATTCCTCATATCAGTGTAACCTGTTTTCTCTGAAACCCCCTGCCAAGAAGAAAAGAGGGAAAATCACCAGAAGGGACATTGAAAAGCAAGTTTTTCAACCAGTGGACCACAGACTAAAAGTGCTGGGAGACCACCTCATTTCATCAACAACAAACTGCAAGGATTTTGGAAGACATCAATCAAAGTCAACCCATCTAATCCTGTACTCCAGATTGGTGCTACTGAACTGTTTTATCTCACCCTTAAAATCCATGTTTTGTGTGTCTTATATGTGTGTGTGTGTGTGTGTATAGGGGTTTAAGAAGGCAAAGAGTTTAAGTTATAGAGTTAGAAATTAGCAGTTCATATTTTTTTTTTGCCACTGGTTAAAGACAATTTGTTTAATAAACAGTTATTTACTTGCACCCGTATTCAGTTAACCTAAATTAAACAGCTAGGTGGAATTGGGGCAATCTGGTAGTTTGGTCAAACTTTCACATTTGTCGTGGCTTGGGGAGCAGTGGGGTTCAATACTATAGTGCACTATCCCCAGTGAGTCATGGCACAGGTTGCTTCTGCTGTTTAGCATGCATGTAGCCCTGTATTTGAGTCACCAGGTTGGCACCGCTTTTGTATCTGTGCCTGGTGATGCTCCTGGCACTCTCTCCTGCATTTTTCTCTGAACCAGGTTGGCCTCCTGCCTTGATGGCAATGGTAGACTGAGGGATATGTTTGGCCTTGAGGTTACAGAGTGTGATAGAAAACAATTCTCCTGTTACTGATGCCCACAGCATCTCATGGATGCCTAGTTTTGAGTTGCTGGATCTGTTCTGAATCTATGTCACCCAGTGCAGTGGTAGCATCCTCATGTGAATACAGGACTTTGTCTCCACCAGGATTGTGTAGTGATCCTACTAATACTGTAATGAAGAGATGCAGCTACAACAGGTAGATCGATGACAGTGAGGCCAGGTGGATTTTTCCCCTCATGTT
This sequence comes from Carcharodon carcharias, assembly GCF_017639515.1. Classification (NCBI taxonomy): domain Eukaryota; kingdom Metazoa; phylum Chordata; class Chondrichthyes; order Lamniformes; family Lamnidae; genus Carcharodon; species Carcharodon carcharias. The sequence goes on from NC_054467.1 coordinate 114,061,503, forward strand.
GGTTCACCCTCTACCTTCCACAGTTCCAGTCTGGCAGATATGTTGTTCAGGCACTGGGTAGCTTGATGTGTTGCTACCGAGCCACTCTTGGTGATGATCATTGAAGATCACCGATCAGAGTACATTTGGTACACTTGATACCCTCAGTATTTATTCCAACTGGCATTCAACATGGAGGAGTAGTGATTTATCAGCTGAGGGAGGTGTAATCAACAGGCAGTTTCCTTGCCCATGTTTGACCTTTTGATATGAGACTTCATAGGGACTGGAGCCTGAGTTGAGGACTCCCAGTGTCACTCCCTCTTGACTGTGTCCAACGGCCAGTGGGATAGGGTATACCTGGGGATGGTGATGGACAAGTCTGGGACATTGGCTGTAAGATATGATTCAGTGAGTATATCTATGTCAGGCTGATGCTTGTAGTCTGTGGGACACCTCTCCTAATTTCGTAACAAGCCCCCAGTGTTAGTGAGGAAAGTCGCGGGTTCAAGTCGGCTGAATGTGCCTTTCTCAATTCCAGTGCCTTTGGCAATGTGCTTTTATTCTTATTCGACAATAGTAGTTTGATACAATAACTGGTTTGCGCGGCCATTTCATAAGACAGTTAAGAGTCAATCACATTGCTGTAGGTTTGGAGTCACATGTAGAACAGTCCGAAGAAGAGTCATATTGGACTGGAAATGTTAATTCTATTTCTCCCTCCACAAATGTTGCCAGGCCTGCTGAGTTTTCCAGCACTTTCTGTTTTTATTTCAGATCTCCAGAATTATTTTGTGACAATCAGCAGTCCTGGGGTGGGACTCAAACCCACTGGTTCAGAGTCAGGGACACTACCCACTGTGCTACAAGACCTAACTAACAGCTAAGTATTTCAATAAAAGAATCTTCTGCCTATAAAGCTTCTAATATTCTCAATTCACAAAAGTTATTTGCCATTGGACTGACCAAAATGAAAGTCTGGTCTATATCAGTTACATTTAACCTCCTGGGACCACTGATTTAAGTTTCTCAAGATTTTAGACACTATAGAATTAAATAATAATATTAAGATAATTACCCCATAATCTTAAAGCCCTCTACAATGTTTTTAAATAAGTCTTTTGTTTACTATGATATCTGCAAAAAAAAAAATTCCTCAGAAAATATAAGTTGGACAAAAGTACAGAACTGCAGAAATCTTTTAGTTCACTAGTATAGCATCCATATCTAAACAGATTACTATAACCAGTAAATAGTTAAACAGCATTCCCTCATACAACCACCAAAATTAAGTATTGAGCATTCCTGAAATCTGAAACAAAAGCAGAAAATGCTGGCAATATTCAGCAGGTCTGGTAGAAATCTGTGGAGAGAGATAAACAGAGTAAACGTTTCAGGTTGGTGGCCTTTTCTCTCCACAAATGCTGACTGACCTACCATGGGCCAGGATTTTGCACTTTGGTCAGGACCCCAGAGTCGGTGTCAAATGGGCATCCCAACCCCACCCTGTGTCGGAAGCAGTCACCGAGTATTTTTAACCACAATGGAAGCTCTTCATGACAATTTAAGGTTAAATGCACCTCTTGCAATGGATTCAATGAAGTTAAACGATGGCTGCTTGCCTTGTCGTTCTAGCAGTGACTTTTCCTTGATTGGCAAATTAGTGGCCAGAGAGAGCACGAGCCATCCAATTAAGCACAGCAGACAGGTTCTCAAAGTTGGAGGGCCAATAAGAGGCCCTCCAACATGGAGGAAGTTGCAGCCTGCTGTTGCAGGTAAGGGCGAGAGAGGGCACCACCTTCTTGAGGCATCCATTCAGCAATTTTTAAATTGTTTTGAATTAAAAAGGGCAACAGCTGCCAGGCCACCATCATGAAGAGAGTTCCCTTCACAGGCTGGACAGGGGCTGTGGTCAGGCACACAGGAACAACATCAAAGTCTGCTGGATTGCTGGCATCCAATCTGCCACTGGGAGGCTGCTTCGAGGCAGCTGGTCTATTCTCGATGAGGTGAGAGGCCCACAGAACTGGAAAATTCCAACTGGCCTCTGATAATTAGCCTTCAACTTACCTCAATTGGCTACCTGCCTCTTCTGTAAAATTGACCCAGGGGCAGGATGGTGCTGGCAAACTAGCATGTTGGCTGGGAGCATGAAATTATGCACTCTTCCAACTACATTCCCACCCCCATCAAGCTGGGAAAATTCTGCCCCGTGCGACTCCAGCATTTTCTGATTTTGCACAAAGATTTTCTCTGGTCTGTATTTCTGGCAAATCTATAAATATTTTCAAGTTGGACTGGATTTTACATTTTTTGGCAGGGTGAGAGAGGTGGAACAGAAAGTGAGTGGTCCACTCACTCCTGCCCCCTCCTACTGTTATCATAGTTCATCGAGTCAAATGTTGAATGGCCAATTAGTGGCCATCAGGTGGGAAGACGTCCAATTAGCAGTGCCAATGGAGGCTCCATGCCCAATCAGGAATCTAGGCCAGGAGTCATGCGGCAAGCAGAGGGGCTGCGCCATTAATGGAAAGTCAGTCACGGCTAGAAATTTGAAGGTCCCCACTCCCTCAATCTTTCTTTATTTGTTATGGCAGGCTCCAAAAAGGTGAAAAAAGATAATTTAACAAAATATACAGACACTGCCACCTTCACCAGCAGAACTGGCCATGATCCCAGTGGCAAGGCTTTTCTTCCATCTCGTCATAGCTGCCATAAAACACTCCTAAATTTTTTTCATGTCTGATGCCCGAGAAATGCAGCAGGCCAAGAAAAATTGGAGGTCATTGGGCCATCAGCCAGCTCAATAGCTTGTTAATTAGTCATTTCAAAATGGCGGGCAGGCCTCTGATTTCCGCACTTACTCACCTTTCATAATTTTGGAGACTGGCGCGATGACATCCTATTTTATGCTCGCGAGGGGGAGGAAGTGGCCCACCCGATTTGTGGCTGCAAGATACAGCCCATTAACAATTTCATAGAAATACCCACTCCCTGCATATTTCACAATCTCATTGCATGTAGCAGTAAAGAGGAAATGATCCCCACAGATCCAGATAATCTGGTATCCACTCCAAGACTGTGTGAAAGATGAGAGGCCATGTTAGCACCGAAATTTGGATTTACTGTCCTGACTGCTCCCCCTCCTGGAGCTCTGCGTTTCCTATTGTCTGGGATGTAAGCATGTGCATCAATTGCTGTAGCGTTCTTCAGAAAGATATAAACTTCTAAGTACTGAATTGGCCTTATATTTTTGGTTTGGCGTTTTGACTAAATATTTTTGACCTTTCATATCACCAGCTATTAGGTCAGTTGTTCTCTTTACATTTTCTGGCCAAAAATGTTTTAGTTATGACAAATCTAAAGTCTATGACTGCAGAAGAGTCTATAGCATGTAAGCATTAAGCAGAAACATTGTGATATACGAAAGTTTTAAAATATCTCAAACTTACTAATGCTGTATGTCAAAATATTTATTCAAGCAATTATGTCCAAATATTCTGCTAAACTGCCTCATTTCCAATTAAAATGTTTGTAACGTATGTGTTCTGGCTGTCCCTTGAGAATATTGCATTTGTGCTATTAATAAAGGAGCAGTTAACATGTTTAGCATGTTTATTGTGCAGAGTCATGTCCCCATACCAGCCCCATGATTCAAAGAGAGGCCAACTCCATTTTACTAGACTGGCCAGGGATTGGTTATTGACTATTGGCTGTGCCACTTCTGATTCGCAGCTGTAATCACTGCAGTGCATTCAAATTGCAAAGGCAGGAAACTTTGGCATAAATTTGGAACAGTGAGATTAGTCCTTGAAAGAGTGTAATTTACAGCATGCACTTGGCGCTGCAGAAATCTAGGCCTATATCCCAGGTTCCAGCCCTACATCAAACAACAGTTACAACAGCATTCATAAAAGCTCAGGATCAGGTGGTCTTCTTGGCCTCTTGGCTGGAGAATGAGAATCGAGGGCTGCTATAGAGAGCTATACAGAGAAAGAGAGAGAACTCATAAAATTAAGGGTGCAAAAGCAATTAATATCTTTGAGTCAATCAATTGTCAACTGAGGAATATCAAGTCAGTATCTCTTATTCCAGATAGATAATCCATTATTTATTATTTTAATCAAATATTCTGCAGCCACTACTCCAGCAAATGATAAAAACAAAAATAAAATGATTAGGTCAGCTGGACTTTTTTTCTGCATTGTGCAGGAAAGACAGCCCAATGGGTGCACCCACACCACACGGACTGCAGCCCAAAGAAGAAGGGGGCCCACCACCACCTTCTCAAGAGCAATTAGGGAAGGGCAATTAAAAAATGCTGGCCTGGCCAGCAAAGTCCACATCCTGTAGAAAAAAGAAATTTTAATTATTTCAAATAGTTCAATCCTTTGCTCCTAAGTGGAAGGTCCTGAGGTAAACAAATTGACTCATTTTGAGGTTTTTTTCCCAGTTAGTCCATTCTGATTGATGCGCATTCAGCAGAAGCCAGACATATAGATTCTACATGTAAGTACAGCACCTAAAAGTTATGCAAGCTTGACTCATACTCAGTCATGTACAGGAAATCAGTCATTGAAAACGTTATTTTGAATTTGTGAAAGAGATATCAATGCAATGTTATTGTTCTGCACACCTACACCTTTTGTGCATGCTTAATTTGACTTGTTGGAAAGTGCTCTGTGGTTGATGACTGTTTCTTGGTGGAATGAAAGAGAAAGACAACCACACAGACGATCTATGACTTGTAGAACAATCCTCTGGTGATAATAAAGTCAAAAATGCACAGTTAACCTGAAATACGAAGCTCGCTTTATAATGACATTTATGGTATCTTAAAGTAAATCATGGCTCTGGGATTCATAAGTGATACAAACTTGGCATCACCTTTCTGCTGAATTTCTCTTCCTGATTGACCAGCTTACTGAGCTTATGAAGGTAAAGTGTTAAAAACAACAGGTGTTTTTTTTTGTTTTGTTAACTAAAAGGTCAACATCACGCCATGGATGATGCCAAATTGGGGAGATAGTCAATACTGAGCAGGGCTGCAGCAAATTACAGGAAGACATTAATAAACTTACAGAATGGGCAAATAATTGGCAAATGAATTTCAACACAGATAAATGTGAGCTAGCACATTTTGGTATGAAGAATAGGGAGGTCATTTATTACGTAGGAAGTACAAGTCAAAATGGAGTAGAGGAACAAAGGATCTTGGGAGTACAAAGTTGCGCCACTGGTTAGCAAGGCCAGAAAAAACAAACCAGTCACTAGGCTTTATTTCTTTAGGGATAGAATTGAAAAGTAGGGAAGTTACGTTAAACCTGTAATGAACTTTGGTTAGACTGCACTTAGAATTCTGTGTACAGTTCTGGTCACCATATTATGAGAAGAATATAGAGGCAGTGGCGAGCATGCAGAGAAAATTTACAAGGACGATACCAGAGATGCGCGAGCATACATAACAGGAAAGGATTGTCTCTATATTCTTCGACTCATCCACAGAGGGTGGCGTCAATATATAGAATGTCTTGGTTTATTTTTCCAAGAAAACAAAATAATGATGGACGAGAAAAGGAAAACAATTCTCCTAAGCGTCTGTGGGAGTAAAACTTATAATTTAATCCATATTTTGATGGTGCCAAATGCTCCTGATTCAAAGACCTTCAGACTTCATAAAGGGTCATTTTCAACCCAAACCCTCTGTAACCATGCAGAGGTTCAAATTTAATTCAAAAGTAAGCCCCCAGGGGGAGACCTTAGCGACATATGTAGCAAGGTTGGGGAGACCCTAAACAATATGTTAAGGGATCGTTCGGTCTGCGGTGTGCACGATGATGCCGTTCAACAATGATTATCAGCTGAAGTAGATATCAGTTTTTAAAGAGCATTGGAAATAGCGCTTGCGATGGAAAGTGCCAAGCGGGATTCGCAGGCCTTACGGGGTGTACAAAACTGCGCCATTTTCCTGTTGGGGTGGGAACTGACCACGGGACATGGCTCAAAAACCTGGGAGTCAGCCACAAAGCAGGAGACAGTCCCTGCTGCTCGAAAATTTTAAAAAAATACAGACGGCAGCTCAGCAGAAAATCTAAAAATGAATTGTTACTGATGTGGATGTAACCATATCGCTGGAACTTGCTGATTTAGAGGTGGAGTGCCATTATTGTCATAAAAGAGGGCACATACTGAAGCAATGTAAAGCAAGGTTGAGACAGAATTCCTAGCAGCAAACTAAACTGATCAAAGTACATAAAGTGGAAGAACATAGATTTAAGGTGAGAGGAGAAAACTATAGAGGAGATGTGCGGGGCAAGTTTTTTACGCAGAGGGTAGCGAGTGTCTGGAATTCGCTGCCAGAGGAGTTGGTGGAAGCAGGTACGATAGTGGTGGTTAAGAGGCAGCTTGACAAGTACATGAATAGGATGGGAATAGAGGGATACAGACCCCAGATGTGCAAAATGTTTTAGTAGACGGGCAATATGATCGGCGCAGGCTTGGAGGGCCGAAGGTCCTGTTCCTGTGCTGTACTTTTCTTTGTTCTTTGTTCTTTGTTCTAACCAGAAACCACTAATTCTGGTGTGTATTCTCTATTTAATGTGAAAGTAGGGAAAACAGAGCCAATCACTGTTACTCTGCAGGTCAATGGAAAATCTTTGATTATGGAAGTGGATACTGGTGCATCACCCACTGTAGTGGTGGAGCACACATTCAAATATTTAAACAAGGGTACTCAACAATTGAATACGGAGCAGACTTCAGCTAAATTGAAAACATATACTGGTGCAGTCATACAAGTGAAAGGTATTTCCACTGTACCTGTTTATTACAAGCATCAGACAGCACAGTTCCCTGTGATTGTAGTGGAAGGTGAAGGGCCAAGCCTTCTAGGTCATAATTGGTTGTAGGAAATTAACCTTGATTGGCCAGTGAGATTTCAAAAGAAAGCAGGAAGAGTTCCTGAGTTGGAAAAGGAACAAGGCAAGGTACTTCAGAAAGAGCCTGGAGAGTCAAAGGAACTTAACAGGTTGCAAAAGGAGTGTGTAGCCATTCAGCGACCTGAGGAAATGAAGACTCTTAAACAGCAGTATGGAAGAACAGCAGGAGAAACTCAAAGAAACTCAAGGAGGCTCTGCTGAATTACAGAATTCAAAATAAACCAAGTGAGATTCGCAAAGAAAAAGAAAACCTGCTGAAAGACATTTACACACTTCAAGGGTCCTTCAGGTCAAAGTTTGTACCTCTGGAAAATTACAAAGAGAAGCAGAGCGAATTTAACATCACTCTGAACAAACTGAAGAACCAGTTGGCAGAGAAGATGCAACAATGTTCAAGGTCCCAGGAGGAAGCCAAAAGATACAAGAAAGAGACAGAAGAGCTGAATCAGTTGAGTGAAGCAAAAGAGGCATTAGAAGGAAGAGCCATGGAACTTTCCAAAATGCAAGTGGGTAATGGAGCCATGGGTGGCTCAACCCCTGAACTGAACCAAGTTGAGATTTTGCCTGAGAGAAGTCTGGCCAACTATGAAGTCAAAATGTAGGATGAGACTAAACTCTGTGGTAGACAGAAGAAGACAAGATGGAAGATGGTTCAGAAAAGACAATGAATGACCCCCCCACACTACTACAAGTTCAACACCTTCAGAATTACTTATGAAGCCTTCGTATGAGATTAAGCCTGGTACTTCCCAATTTGGAAGGGAAAGCAGAAAACAATCAAGGGAATCAAAAAGTGACTCATGATTTGCATAGTCAAGAGCAAGAATTTACTGTCTGTGAAACAGTATTTGTATGAAATTTTGGTGGTGGATCTTGTTGGTTGCTTGATGTAATAGTTTCTGTGACCGGACCGCTGTCATACCACGTAGAAGTGGAGGGTCGGATCACCCAAAAACACATGGATCATTTGAGAAGAAGGGAGATACCCCAATAAACCGATGTTCCACCTGTAACTATTGTAGAACCTGTGGTCCCCGTTGTGAATCATCAACCAAGGATAGACATACCAGATGTCTCTGTCCGAGTGGGTAACACTGAACTGCCTGTGCCTAAGCAGGTACCTGATGCTGCTGCAATTCCAGAAAATGAATATTCAGTAAGAGATTCTAAAGTCGTGGAGCTATGACATTCCACCTGGATCAGGAAACCACCTGAGAGATAGAATTTATAATTTCATAACCCATGTATATATTTGTAATGTCATAAATGTAGTTGTTTATATAAATGCAAATTGTAAAAAAAAAGTTAAAGGAGACGGAATGTAGTAATAGTAGCTTTAAGGAATGTAGTGACTGTAGTTTTAAGACTTATTGTACTGTGTAGTATCATGTGACAGTGTGAACGAACCAGCCTGAAGCGCAGGGAACCTTAAGGGTGGAGTTTGTGTCTAGTTGTTGATCTTAATGGAAACATACAACTGCTGCTGAAGCCCTGTAAATAAAGTTCATTGTTTCTTATGAGAAACCTGTCTGGAACATCAAGTCCATAACACCAAGTATGAGCAAAAACATGATTTTTGGAGCCAGAAAAATTGGGTCGTCTTATACGCTGGATGACAAATGGTAAACATTTTTCATCACATTTGCCTTTGCAAATTATATTGCTCAATCAACATGTGAGGGGAGACTTCAAAAGTTAAAGAGAAAGGACAAGACAATAATGCAGTGTAGCGATATAGGGTAATGACAACTACAACGTGACAGAAAAGTACAGAGTGTACAAACATAAGAGAGGGCCAGCAAAAAAGGTTATAATGGGGAAAAATGGTAAAAAGACAACTGACAGCTCTTTATTGAATGCTTGCGGCATTTAGAGTCATAGAATTATAGAAGTCTACAGCACAGAAAAAGGCCCTTTGGCCCAGCGAGTTTGCGCCAGTCCAACAAGTACCTAACTATTCTAATCCTATTTTCCAGCACTAGGCCCATAGCCTTGTATGCCATGGCATCGCAAGTGTACATCCAAATACTTCTTAAATGTTATGAGGGTCTCTGCCTCTACCACCCATTCAGGCAGTGAGTTCCAGATTCCCACCACCCTCTGGGTGAAAAAATTCTTCCTCACATCCCCACTAAACCTCCTGCCCCTTACCTTAAATCTGTGCCCCCTGGTTATTGATCCCTCCACCAAGGGGAAAAGTTCCTTCCTATCTATGCCCCTCATAGTTTTGTACACCTCAATCATGTCCCTCCTCAATCTCCTCTGCTCCAGGGAAAATATCCCCAGTCTATCCAATCTCTCTTCCAACCCAGGCAACATCCTGGTAAATCTCCTCTGCACTCTCTCGAAGTGCATTTGTAACAAGATGGATGAATTGATAGCACAACTAGAAATAAATGAGTATGATATGATAGACATTACAAACAAAGACTTTGAAACAAAAACAGAAAATGCTAGAAATCCTCAGCAGGTCCAGCAGCATCTGTGGAGAGAGAAGTAGAGTCGACATTTCAGATCTATGACTTAACATCTGCAGAACGTTATCCTGACTTCAAGGCTTCTGTGCAAAGCCACTTGCTCCCAGACATGGGTGCAGGGATAGGCATTTCCTTTGGAATATAGCATGACAGGGTGAATGTGTTGGCAAGACACAGAGCAGAGCAAGCTGCTAAAAGATGGAGGATGAAACGGGGAGGGGGAGAAGGGGTCTTGGCAGGAGGCCCTATCCGCCCAGGGAACAAATCTTCCATCTGAGCCTCAGCGAGGAACAGTGTGTGAGATGTCTGCGCTTCAATAAAGACATCCTTATTAAAATCTGTCAACTGCTGCAACCACAGAAGGGCAAGGACCACGTTGGCAGTGGGTGTGAAAATGACCGTGGCTATGAATCCTTTACACATCAGGCCCCTTCCAGGCTGGAGATATTTGCGATATCTCACATTTTGCCATCCGCTGTTGTGTAAGGGAGATCACTGAAGCTTCCAACTCAAAGGGCAGAATTTTATGGCCCCTCCTGCTGATCGGATTTTCCAGTCCCACAGAAGTCAATGGACTTTTGAACAGCTCGTCGCTTTTTACAGCCCCACCCCCGATGCGTTTAGGCCATAAAAATCTGCCTAAACAGAGCTAACTACTATTCATTCTCTCTTGCCGGGTAGTTGAAGGTGGAGGGACCAGTTTCCAACAACAGCAACTTATATTTATATAGTGCCTTAATGTAATAAAACATCCCAAGGCATTTCACAGGAGCATTAGAAAAGAAAATATGACACCAGGTCACATAAGGCAAGATTAGATCAGATGACCAAATATTTGGTCAAAGAGGTAGATTTTAAGGAGTGTCTTAAAGGAGGAGAGCAGGGCAGAAAGGCAGAGAAGTATAGGGAGGAATTCCAGATCTTGAGGCCAAGGCAACTTATGGCCTGGTCATCAATGGTGGAGAAATCAAAATCAGACATGCTTAAGTGGCCAGACAGAGGAATGCAGATACCTCCAATGGCTATAGGGCCATAGAGGAGATAACAAAGATAGGGATAGGAAAGGCCATTGGAGGGATTTGGAAACAAGGATGAGAATTTTAAAGTTAAGACGATGCTTGACCAGGAGCCGATGTAGGTCAGCAAGACAGGAGAATGAGCCTTGCTGCGAGTTAAGACACATGCAGCAGAGTTTTGGATGACCTCAAGTTCACAGAGGCTAGAATGTGGGAGACCAACAAGGACACTCCATTGTGGTCTCATCTTCCAGTGCTCTCATGGAGTTGTCTGCCATTTCCAAAGTGGAAAGGATGGGCTCTAAACCCTGTGCAATGTACTTTGCAATGTTAGAAGTGGACTCCCCCAAGCTCCTCTTTTTGGTGGGGGGTGAGGGTGAGGTAGTCTTGATAGAAAGCATATAAAATGTGCCTGGGTGAGTCTGCTGAGTCTGTTGTGAACTTCTCTGTCAGCCAAGTGTGAAGCTACAGTAATCATGGGCACATCAGGCTCCTCTTCTGACGATACTGGGTGCTCTCCATCTTCTTTACCTCCATTCCTCTCTGCAGCCAGATGTTGTGAAGGGCACAGAAGTTCGCAACATTCCTGGAACCCCCTGCAGGGATATATTGAAGGGCACCTCCAGATCAGTCCAGGCGCCTGAACAGCATTTTGTACAAGACAATAGCTTGTTCCATTATTACCCTGATGCTGACATGACTCTTGTTGTGTCCCTCTTGTGCCTCTGTAGTAGGGTTCCTCATTGGAGTCATCAGCCAGATCTTGAATGGGTATCCCTTGTCTCCCAGGAGCCAACTGCTCAGGCTGCCTGGTGGAGAAAAGAGCTGTGCAACATGCACAGTTCAAGGATGAGGAGGCAACCTTGACCCTTTCTGACCAGGCTGTCAAAGAGAAACTCATCTGAATTCCCCATTCACTAACAATTCAACACCTTACCTTCCCTTGGTTACCGACTGGCACTGTCTCCACTTGTCAACAATGCCAAAATAAAAACCATCACAAAATAAACATTTCAAACAAAATTGAGAAAAGAAATCATGCCATATTGCATACAAAAGTCAATAATCACCCTTGTGCATTCCCTTGCAGCCTGTCTTCTGTGTGGGGCTTAGCCTGTCCTGATGCTCCTATGAGCTGTTATCCCAGTAGCTGCAGCATGGCTGGTGAAAGGCAACTGGAGGACAACCTCGAGCAGCTCTGACCCTACAAAGCCCAGTTGCAGACTGCACTATCTCGGCCAGGACGGCAGCAGACTGTGCTGACTGGCAGACAGGCAACAGCAGGTGTAGTGGCAGACTGGAAGTGGTGGGAGGATGGATGGTGTCTTCCTGAGAGAGGACAGCAGGTTTGTGCTCTATCGAGCCTCTCCCCCTCTCCCCAGGCAATGCCTCAGCAATCCTAGTACTCTGTTGGAGGACAGATTGCTAGACTGCTGTTACACTCTGCAAAACACTTTGAAAACTGGTATCTTCAGCCATGATGGCGGCAGTCTGAGCTTTCACTCCAGCACTCAGCGCTTCACTGGTTACTGTTTGCACTGCAATATTGGCCATCAGATACTGTATCATGGTTGAGTTCACAAGTGTGCAATCAGAGTTGGCTACCAGTCCACACTGGAAAGAATGGGCCCCAAGATGTGTCAATTTGCTGCTGGTCTCCTCCATGCTTCTTGACACTGAACACTGGCTGAGCACCAAGCAGCAAGCACTTTGTTATGCATACCTGTCAGCCTTCTTCTGTACTCTGCCCTATCGAAATCCTCACCTGCGTTCTCTGCAGTAGAACTTGTGAGCAATCTCACTGTCCAGCAAGTTGGCACCTACACTATCCTTTCTCACCGAATGGCAACAGGTCACTCGTGCTCAGTGTCTCACCACGTGCAAATCCCAGCTGTAATTTATCATCTAGTGCCAGTATCTGAGCTGGCAGCTGCGAGTATGAAATGGAGTGATGACACAGTGTCTTCATCATCTCTCTGTTCCTGGTGTTCATCCACTGCCTAGCCAGATTGTTCCTCATGGGTATCTGAAAGGAGAAAGACACAAGGGTAAGATTGTGGAAGTATTGAGATCCATGAGGAAGATAGTGTTAAACTTCAAAAGGACATAGACAGGTTGATGGAATGGGAGGGCAAGTGGCAGATGAAATTTAATGCAAAGAAGTGGGAAGTGATTCATTTTGGAAGGGAAAATGGGGAATGGGGAGAGGCAACATAAAATAAAGGGAACAATTCTAAAGGAAGTGCAGGAGCAGAGGGACCTGTGTACAAGTCAATGGCAGGTGGAGAGCATGGGTGATAAATAATTTGAGTCATGGGCTTTATAAATGGAGTCATAGAGTACAAACACAAGGATGTTATGATAAACCTGTATAAAACATTGGTTCGACCTCAACTTGAGCACTGTGTCCAGTTCTGATTGTCACACATTAGGAATGATGTAAAGGCGATATAGATGGTGCAGACAAAATTCAGGAGAATTATTCCAGGGATGAAGAACTTCGGTTACATCGATAGATAAGTGAAGCAGGGCTGTGCAGAGGTATTCAAGATCATGAGGGGTTTGCACAGTGTAGATAGGGAGAAACTGCTCCCATTGGTGGAAGGATTGAGAACCAGAGGACACAGATTTAAAGTGATTGGCAAAAGAAGCAATGGTGACATGAGGGAAAGCTTCTTTGTGCAGTGAGTGATTTAGACCTGGAGTGCATTGCCTGAGAGAATGGTGGAGGCAGATTCTATCATAGCTCTCAAAAGAGACTTGTACCATTGTCTGAAGAGGAAAGATTTACAGGACTATGGAGAAAAGGTAGGGGAGTGGGACTAGGTGAATCGCTCTTGCAGAGAGCCAGCACAGACATGGTAGCTGAATGGCCTCCTTCAGTGCTGTAACCATTCCCTGACACTGTGGTGCAGAGAAAGAGGTAAACTAAGAAGTGCTTGCATATACCATCTGCAGCTTATAAATCAAAAGAGCATTAGGGCTGGGGGAAGGTTGAGTGTAAGGAGGAGGAGAATACTGTACTTTTCAATGGATACAGCTCTCCAATTGACCATGGCAGTGCAAATAATGGCCAGCACCATCTTGCTCATCGGTGTTAGAACATGCAGGTGTGCCAAACCCCTTTTGGTAGCTGTTGATGCTTCTGGTGCATCAGTGAGCATCATGCAACCTCTTTCTGTGATGTCACTGTCATGGTTGAATATGTATGTAAGCTGTGAGGTGTGGGTTTGGTGTTTGCAGCAGAATCTGAGAGGGTGCAGTGGAGCATATGAAGATTAGGTATGTATCCTGATTGATAGAGATTGTTGGTATGTGAATGATGGGGGCGTGGTGCACTGAGCAGTGTCTGAGGCCAATAGTGCAGCTGGTAGGAAATGGCATTTGATGACATATTTGCTGACATTGACCATTCATGTGAAGTCACTGAACTTCTTTGGGCACCTCATCCAGGTCATCAAGTCTTGATTCCTGCCATTGATGTGCACGACCACACACTCCCAGAAGTGATCATGATTGTTTTAAGTTCCTCCTTCCATTTGCCTTTTGATTTTCTACTATTCTTGAGATGCTTTTATGTCTTCTGCTGTGAAGTTAGATACAAAATATTTGTTCAAAGTCTCTGCTATTTCCTTGTTTCCCATTATTAATTCCCAGTCTCATCCTTTAAGGGACTCATTAGCTATCCTTTTCTTTTCTACATACCTGTAGAAGCTTTTACTGTCTGTTTTTATTTTTCTTGCTAGTTCTCCCTCATACTCTAATTTTGCTCTCTTTTGTTTAGCCATCCTTTGCTGGTTTCTAATATTTCCCATTCTTCCGACCTACCACTAATCTTAACAGCATTGTATGCCTTTTATTTCAAGTTGATACCATCCTTAACTTTCTTAATTAGCCACAAATGGTGCAGTCTTCTCACAGAGTCTTTCTTTCTCAATGGAATATATCTTTATTAAGAGTTATTTAATATCTCCTCAAATATCTGTCACTGCTTTTCTGCCATCTTACCTTTTAACCTATTTTCGCAGTCCACTTTAGCCACTCTGTCTTCTTGCCCTTTTATTCCTTTTACCTTTATTTAAGTTTAAGCCTCTGGTTTCAGGCCCATAATTCTCATTCTTTTTTTATTCCCTCATGTGGGCTTGCCTATCCCTTATTGTTCTTGAGAAGGTGGTGGTGAGCTGCCTTCTTAAACCGTTACAGTCCACCTCAAACTGAAGGCATAATTCTATTATTTTGTGATCACTCCTGCCTGGAAGACCCTTGATTATGAAGTCATGAATTAATCCTACTTCATTACACTTAACCAGGTCTAAAATGGCCTGCTCCCTGGTTGGTTCCAGAATGTATTGTTCTAAGAAACTGCCCAGAATACACTCTATGAACTCATCCTCCAGACTATGTTTGCCAATTTGTTCATTCAATCTATATGAAGATTAAAATCGCCCATGGTTATTGTAGTGCCATTATTTCTTGGTTTATATTCTGTCCTACAGCGTAGCTACTATTAGGGGATGTTACAAAAGTATAATAATTTTCATAATACTCTTCTGCTTTATTGTAAAGTAGGTTTTTAGGTGTGAGTGTAGTTGGTTCTGTCTGTATGATTTAATTACATTTGGAGTCAGGCCGACTGCAAGCTTAGAATTATCAAAAGAAGCTAGGTGTAGAAATGTGTTTGAAATGCTAATGAGTAAACATGGATGCTAGCTTCGCATGTAAGGTGTGAAGGGAATTTGCATTTTAGATAAATGAAGGGATTGTTTGGATTGCAAAGGGATGTTGGTCTGTTTTTTGCAATTAGCTAGATAAGCAAGGCTGAGGAGTGTGATATTTTCCCCAAAGGTTACTGACAATATTGGCAACATGAACATTTTTATATTATGGGAAAAGTACCTTTCCAAAGACTTATGGAACAATAAAATTTACATATTAAAGAGAGAGAGACATATATAAAGGAGAATGAAAGGCCATGTGAGGTGAGTGCCATGTAAGATCTAACAGAAGTTTATGAAATAGCCTTCAAGAAGCCTCCAACCATTTGTGCATAAGTCAGCTATGTCCAGTAACTGAAGTTGGAGAAAGCCATTTGGAATTCCACTGTCAAGTGGGTGTTGTGTTAACTTGCTGATTTTGTTTTAAATCTAAAATCTAGTTTGGACTGTTGCCTTAAAGGGGGTGTGTAGCTGGGAATGAGGTTAATTAGAAATTTTAGGATTTGTTATAGTATTAAGTAATTGTAGTGTTATGTATATGCTTGAAATCTTTTATTTTGTTTTCACTACTGTACTGATCTCATCCTTTATTAACAGAGTTACCCCAAATTCTTTTATTTTATTCCTGTCCTAAAATGTCAAATAACCTTGAATATTTGGGTCCCAGCCTTGGGCACCCCACATATTGGAAGGTGGCAAATATAACCCCACTATTTAAGAAAGGAGTGAGAGAGAAAACAGGGAACTACAGACCTATTAGCTTGACATCAGTAGTAGAGAAAATAGTCATTTGGTAGTACAGAACTTGAGTATTGCTAAAAAAGAGACATTCTGTCAAAGCTTTTCATCTTGTACTCATCAGGACAATTCACAAGAAAATACCAATGTCAGAAACAGCATAGGGTGGAATAATCCCAGATTTGCACTAAGTGCGGGAGCGGGTGGGGAAAAAGGTTGTTTTACCCATTGGTTGCAATGGTGGGTTTTCGCGCCATATTGTCGCATTCCCACCTCAGTAATTATGCATTTCTGGGAAACACATCTGGTCACTGCCCAGATGTCCTCTGATTTGCCCACCTCGCCATCACCTCAGGCCTTCAGTAAACCGGACGCCATATTTAAAGGCCACCTCTGCAAAGAGCTAGCTCTCTTCAAGGGATAGGAAGCTTCTGGGAAATGGTAGCTGCCAAAGGGAGGAAATATGCTGCCCCCAGATTTAGTGATGCCTTGCTTGAGCACCTACTGGACACAGTAGAGCCCGCCGCGATGTCCTCTACCCTTGCTCGGGGCAAAGACCAGCAAGCAAGGTCGCCAAATCTGCACGGTAGGCAGTAATGCCCTGCAAAAGAGGACAGCCACCCAGTTCCAAAAGAGACTGAATGATCTCCTACATTCGCATCACCCTCAAGTCACACACTCAAACCCTTCACACACCCACTGCCAGTTCAAGCGACATCACCATTCATTCTCTCACACACACACCTTCATTTGCCCTGCTGACCATGTCCTCATCCCATCCATGGCACCACTCACCACCCACACATGCCATGCATCATTATCACTTGGCCTGGCGAACGTCCTGCTTTTCTATTCATGCAGGAAAAGCTGGCACACAACAAGAGGGAGAGGTCGCAGACTGGTGCAGGAATGCCTGAAATCAAGGTCCTCACGGACTTTGAAAATAGAGCCATCCAGCTGGCCAGTGAGGATTTGGACTGTTCCTGTGCTCAAGGCACGTGTGAAGGCACGGTGCTCAATTAAGTGAGGATCCAGCAGTGTAACATCCATCAGACAACCATGCTGTGAGTGAGTTACCCTGTTCCACAGTCACCTGCCATACACTAATTATCTCTCCTTGCTTTCTCAGACACATCTGGGAAACAGCCAAGGGATTCCACAACCCAGCTCCTCAGCTCAAGCCCCAAAGACCCTCAGAAGAAGAATCTGATGACACTTCCACTGAAGACCCATCACAGCGCTTAACCACACCCTCCACCAGAGCAGAGACACCTTGGTGGGACCTAGCTTTAGAGTAGCCTTGGGGTTACAATCTTGTGAGCACATCAGACTTTCTGATCCACAGCAGCGACTTCCCAGGTTTCAGCTGAATCAGCTGGGTAGCCTCTGGACTCGGTCATACCTCAGTTGCTGGAGCTGCAAAAGCAAGCTTGGGAGCATCAGAAAGGGATGGCTGCTGCACTTCTCAGATTGCAAGGCATGATGGAGGAGTCTGTCCACCTTCAGGCTGAGGTGATAGCACCAGCATACCAATGCACCGAAGTCAACACAGGTAGGATGGCGGCAGGCATGAAGACCTTGGTCCAGGATATCAGTCCTGCACTGCTGCATGGGCTGAGTTCCATTACTGATGCCATAATTGGCCTCCAACAGTGTAAACATGAGAGGGGTGTGGGGTGGCTCAATCTCATTCCAGCTTCCTCTTCTCCTCAGCCAGGGGCCCTCGGGCACCCATAGAGGGGAGGATCAGCAGGTGTACACCCCGGAGCCATCAATCCAGGTGAGTCATGGAGTGTCCGGCCCATCTGAATCTCCTCTTCCTGTGATCCCAGCAGCTCCAGCTCCACAGACCCAGGAGGGTGCCACTGCCACGCAACTGGAACCCAAAAGCAGGTTGGGGCCCTCCAGGTCTCGGCCTTCCAGGGAATACCAGTCAAAGTCACCACAGACAGGACATAGCAGCCAGCAGGCTGCCTCCACCTCCACTGTGGATGTCGGGCGAGTACCAAGACCTAGCGGCAGGTTGAGAAAAAGTAACTCTTTCGAGTGCAAACACGTTTCCATCTGTTCCTATTCAGATGAAATTACATTGTTTCATGATTTGCCATAGTGAGATTTGAATTCTTGATCTTGGGGTTACAAGCCCAGTACCATAACCACTTGACTATCCTTGACATGGGTGTTAATCACTTGTCAATAATGTTCACTATTGTCAATAAACTCCCAAGAATGTCTCCCTGCCTCTGACTCTTTGTTCTGATGAGCAGTGTTCGTGTTACTCAGATGTGAAACCTTGGTCCTTGCACAAGATAAAGGCAGGTGTCTCAGTCCAGGGCCTCTTCCCTGTGCTTTGTGCAACATTCCCAGCACACTGATGGTGCGCCATCACAGTCACATCACTAGACACATCAGTCATGCCTGTACCTCAATGGGGCTTATCATTGCTGCCAGAATGTCCTGGGCCGGTGGCATAGAGTTCCATCATTCTCTCTGTTTGCTCTCAGCGCCTTTGAGGTGTGGCTGGCCCCCATCTCTTCAGCATCTGTGTCCAGTGACAGTGTGGTCCTGAAGGGTTCAGCTCACGAAGGATACCATAGGATCAGAAGTTAATGCTTCTCCACTGCATCTCCATGATATGACCCTGTTCACAGAGCACAAGCGAGCTGCCATCAGCCAGACAGGAGTCAGACGTTCACATAAGTTGTGTGAGGATCTATGGAGCGTCCTCACTGCATGTCATCATCATCCTCCTGGAATGTAGGGACTATGGGCATCTGCTGCGTCTCCATGACAGGGGCCTTATCACAGAGGGTATGTGCGCTGCATTCAGCCAGACCGGAGTCAAACTTTCACAGATGCAATGTGAGGATCTATGGTGCCTTCACACTGCATATCGTCATCATCCTCCATGAATCTAGCAGATATGAGGGCCTCCCAAGTACTCCAGTCTATTCTGGCCCGTGTAATGGCCTCGCCGCCATCATCTTCTCCTTCAAGGAGCTCCTCACCCTTATCTCCATCAACGTCCTCATCGGAGGAGATATGCAACTCCCCCATTTCCTTCTCAGCCAGCGACTCTTCCTGTTGCAGCGCCAGATTGTGAAGAGTGCAGCAGGTGACGAGGATGCCTGACACCCTCTGCGGACTATATTGCAGGGCTCCACCAGACTGGTCCAGGCACCGGAACCTCATTTTCAACATTCCGATGGTTTGCTCCATCAAGTTGCAAGTTACATCATGATCCTGGTTATACTTTCCCTCTGCTGTACTCTGAGGCCACCACACGGGCATCATCAGTCACATCCTCTGTGAGTAGGCCTTGTCCCCGAGGAGCCAACTCTGCAGCCTCTGTGGACCCTGAAAGATATCAGGGATCTGACACCTACTGAGAGTGTTGGAGTCGTGGATTCTCCTTGGAAACCGTGCACAGATATGTAGGATGTGCTTGTGGTGGTCGCACACCAGCTGCTCATTCAGCGAGTAGAAGCACTTGCAGTTGATGTAGTTGACCACTTGTTGTGACAGAGATCTGAAAGCCACATGAGTGCAGTCGATGGCACCCTGCACCTGTGGGAAACCTGAGATCTGGGCAAATCCCAGCACTTTTGCTTCCTGGCTCTCCTGACCCTAGGCAAAATGCACAAAGTTGTGTGCTTCACTAATATGGCGTCTGTGACCTCATGGATGCATTTGTGGGTGGAGGCTTGCGATATCCCACAGAGGTCACCTGTGGAGCCCTGAAAGGAGCCACTGGTATAAACATTGAGCACTGCGGTCACTTTCATGGCCACAGGCAGTGGATGCCTTCCATGTCCTTATGACACCAAATCCTGCAGCAGCTGGCAGATGTGATGACTGATCAGTTCTGTAGACATGCACAGTCTTCAACGACACTGGTTCTTGGTCGTCTGCAGGAATGACAAGTACCATCAATAGACCCTGGGTCTAGCGAGGCGCCGACCAATGACAGCTCACTGTGGCTCTTCAGCAGCGTGTGCTGGAGCCCCAGCCACCCTTTCTTCCTCATGGTGCTGCTCTCCCCTCTGCCTAGCCAGGCTCCTCCGTCACTGTCTTCTCTTTCGTCTCCACTCCCTGTAAGCCACGAGGCATACAGATAAGTCACCAGGCTCCATGCTCCCGATGTACTCCTCCTGCCGGATGAAAAAGAGAGATGCTTGGGTGACCATGGGTGTATTAAGAACCTCTCTTGGTTAAGTCTGAAGACCCTTTAATGCGCCCTGGACAGTGCTGGCCACCACTTGGATGGCCAGAGTTTAATGTGCTGCAGGGCTGCCCGAAACCCATCCACCTCTACCCCACTCCACCCAACCAATTGGCAGCAGCTTTGTCCATTGGACTGTATGCTGTACTCTCAGCTCAGGCACAGCATTCTCCTAACCCACACTGCAAGGCTGCACTGTTAGCTGAACCATGGGAGCAGACTGGCCCATAACTGAATGATAACATTACAAGGGGCTGTGAGCACCACTACCAGTGACTGCTCCATGGCCAGCATTTGCAAGGAGATTGTACAATGTGCCCAGTCGTCCAACTGTCCTGCAATCCACTAAAATGCTCATTAGTTTGCAGTCTGTACCTGAGGAGTGAAAAGTTCAGGAGCACTTGGTGGTACTTTCATGCCTCTGCATTGCTCGAGTTGGCAGATAAGCTAAAGGCCCAACTCCAAGCATGTTACTGTGGCTGCATCTGAACTGTCTCAGCTGTGAAGGGATGGTCACTTTATACATAGTTTCCCTAATGCATGGCCACATCCCTTTCCCCCTCCGCCCACTCACCCCACAAGTGCTTGTGCACTACCAGCAGACTGGCCTACCCTAACATCTCGGCTCAGCCGCAGTGCAGCCTTTGTACCCACCAACCCGCCTCACAACGTGCTGCCTTACCCCCCGCAACTCGCCCCAATCGCAATGCAGTCCTTGCCCCAGCACTGCACTGTCAGCCAGCCAGGAAAAAGCAGCTTGCCTTTGCCCTCGCCTGACTGCGTGGTGCTGCAACCTTGAAGTCCACACGGTGACCCTCGCAAGCACTGCGCAGCATTAGTGTGCACTCACCTCCGAGTCCCTCTCAATGTTCAGCTCGCCAAGTGCGTGTCTTTTAAATGCTGTTGTGAAACACGTTGGCGTGAAATCACACCGACATGCCTGCATGATCCTGCGTGGGAGGATGATTCCGGTGAGCAGGGCTTATAATGACATGCAGGTGTATTACAATGACGTGGAGCAGACGGTCGCAAACTGGTTTCACGGCCTCAAGAAACTGATTTTTGGCTTTCTCGCCTTTTTGTCCGCTCATGCCCATCATGACGCCTGACGCCAACAGGGACGGAAAGTTACAGCCACAGTCTCAGAAAAAGGGACAGGCAGTTTAGAACTGAGATGAGGAGGAATTTCTTCAGTCAGAGGGTGGTGAATCTTTGCAATTCTCTGCCCCAGAGGGCTGCGGAGTCTCAGTCACTGAGTATGTTCAAGACTGAGATTGATAGATTTCTACTTATTAAAAACATCAAGGGATACGAGGATAGTGCAGGAAAACTGTGTTAAAGTAGATCAGCCATGATCTCATTGAATGGTGGAGCAGGCTCCAAGGGCTGAATGGCTACTCCTACTCCTGTTTCTTATGTTCTGATATCTCATATCATACTTACTTATTTCTACTTGTGCTATCAGTTCAGCCACCCTGTTATGACTGCTGCATGCATTCAGATAAAGAATCTTTAAGGCTGTCTTCTAAACATTTTTCCCTACTCTGACTAGTTGCTGGTACACTCTTGTTTGCATGCTCAGTCCCTTCATGTCACACACTGGCTTCACTACCCCTGTCACTACGCTGCACGATTGCCTTGTCCTTTCCCTTTAGCTTTCTAAATGTCCCCTCACATGAACAACTGCACCCCCTCACCCAAACAACCACAACCCCTCACCCGACCAACCACACCCGCTCACTGAACAATCACAAACCCTCACCCGAACAACCACACCCCCTCACTTCCACCCAAATATTAAGTCTAAGTCTCTCACTGCAGCCCTAGTTATACGATTTGACAGGACACTTTTCCCAGCCTGGTTGAGGTGAAGACCATCCCATTGGGACAGCTCGCTCTTTCCCCAGTGCTGGTGCCCCATGAATCAAAACCTATTTCTCCCAGAGTAATACTTGAGCCACACATTCAACTCTCTGACCTTATTTACCAGAAATTGTTACCTTTGTGCCTCTGCTTTTTAATTTAGCCCCAGCTATTCATTCTCACTCAGCAGAGCTTTTCTTAGTCATGCCTATGTCATTGGTACCACACAACAACTGGATCCTTCTCCTCCCACTCCAAGTTCCTCTCCAGCCCAGAGAAGCTGTCCTTTTATTCTAGCACCAGGCAGGTAAGATAGCTTTTAAGACTCATGTACTCAGCTGCAGAGAACAGTTTCTATTCCCGGAACTATACTGTCCCCTAATACTACTACGTTCCTTTTTGCTTGCCCCACTTGAATCACCTCCTGCATCACAGTGCTGTGGGCAGTTTTCTTATCCTCCCTACAGTCCTTGCTTTCATCCACACACACTGCAAGAACCTTGAAGCTGTTGAACAATTGCAAGGACTGAGGCTCCTCCTGTCTTACTTTCTGAATCTCCATACCTGCCTCATTAGCAGTCACACCCTCCAGTCCCTGACCACAGGTGAAATCTAAAGAACATAGCCTAAGGTGTGCTTTCCGGAACAAAGTGTCCAGGTAATTTTACCCCTCTCTGATGCATCACAGTGTCCAAAGCTCAGGCTCCCCAGCTCATCAAATCTGAGCTGAAGTTCCTCAAGTTGCAGACTCTTACTGCAGATGTGGTTGTTGTGGATCAAACTGGTGTCCACCAGCTCCCAGGGGATGGAGTGCCTGTCATCCTCTGATTAAATTAGATGCAGAGAAGGTCCAGGATTGCCTTGCTACCTGGTGGCCAACTGAATCCCTTTAGTGGCCAGTTAATTTTGCTTAAGGGCCTCATCCCACCGCTGCTGGTAATGTACCAGTTCCCAGTGGCATTGCTAAGACTGAAATGCTGCCGGACTTTGACTGGCCAGCAGCTCTTAGAGACGAAGCCTCCGCCCTTAAAGGGTAGAAGCCCCACTGGCAATTAACTGCCTGATTGCCATTGAATTCAGGCACGGCCCTGAAAATGGTTATTCCCGGCTCTTCAACCAATGGACAGGGCCACCACCATGACCACTAAATTCAGCCCAATAACTGAGAAGGGATATGGTGAATTAGAGTCAAATTAGTGACAGAAAGTGAAACAAAGAAGTAAATAGAGTAGATTAAAAGGGAGCGAGAAAAGATAAGTAAGAAAAAAATTAGAAAGAACAAACAAAAGAAGACATTGTAACCCCAGTGCTTGGGAATTGTTGTATTAATCTTCGCAAAGCTAATAATTAATTTCACAGCAGGTGGAATGTACAAACATTCTTACCCAAATACTGTATCCCAAAATCAATTTCTGAAATAAATCCATTGTATTTACATTCACATTCCTGAGAGTTTTAAAGGAAGTGGCTGCAAATATGTTTAAAGCATTTGTAATCTTCAAAAATTCCCTAGATTCTGGAAAGGTCCCAGTGGATTGAAAAACCACAAATGTAACATTCCTATTCAAGAAATGAGGGAGACAGGAAGCAGGAAACTATAGGCCAATTAGCCTAACATCTGTCATTGGAAAAATGCTGGAACCTATCATTAAGGAGGCAGTAGCAGGACATTTAGAAAATCATAATACAATCAAACAGAGTCAACATTATTTTCTGAAAGTGAAATTGTGTTTGAAAAGTTTATTAAAGTTCTTTAAGGATCGAACTAGTAGGGTGGATAAAGGGAATGAGTAGATGTAGTGTATTTGGATTTCCAAAAGTCATTCAATAAGGTGCCACGTAAAAGGTTACTATGTAAGATTAGACCTCATGGTTTGGGGTGATAAATTAGCATGGAAAGAGGTTTGGCTAACTAGCAGGAAAGAGAGAGTCGGGATAAATGAGTCATTTTTAACTTGGCAAACTGTAACTAGTAACTAGGAATCTGTGCTGGGGCTGAACTGTTTACAATCTATATCACTGACTTGGCTGAAGGGACAGAGTGTATTGCAGCAAAATTTGCTGATGATACAAAGATAAGTAGGAAAGAGGGTTGTGAGGGGGGCACACAGAGTCTGCAAAAGGATATAGGCAGTTTAAATGAGTGGGTAAAAATTTGACATGGAGTATAATGTGGGAAAATGGGAGGTTTCTATTTTGATAGAAAGTATAGAAAAGCAGAATGTTGGGCCGTAACACCCGAGCTCCCCAGCAATGGATTTGGGGGATACCCCAAAGATGGGGAATCCCTCTGGGAAGTTCCCAGGTAAGGGTTTGCATGAAAATTGCCCAGAAGTGCACACTTCCTCTGGAAAATAGCTCTGCACTGGGAACCATCTGAAAATGTGGTTTAAATCGCAAACTTCGGAGTTACACCAATAGCTACTCAGAAAAGATTAGAAGAATTAAAACCTCTTCTAATTTCTGGGTAACTATTGTAAAGACCCAGACCAACCCCATGGGACTCACCCCACATCCCCGTCCCACCCTCATGGGGCTCCCCCCACCCCGCCCAACCCTCACCCGCCCGAACCCCCGACACCCACATCACAACCCCCGCCCCCTGACCACTGGCCCGCAACCCCCCCCCGGCCTCCAAACCCCCAACCCCCGACCTCCAACCCCCACATCACCCTCCACACTTGCCCCGTACCCCCTGGACCTCCGACCGATCAATCCCACCCCAAACCCTTCCCTCCCAATACCTCCAACTGCACCCCCATCCCCAACCCCACTTCCGCTGGACCTCTAACTAACTTCCCTCGGGCCTCTGGCCAACACACTCCCCACCCCCATCCTTCTGGAATCCCCTCCCCACCACCCCATGCCCCTCTGGAACCCCACACGCCCCCTGGACTCACGACCCCCTCCAAACCTCCAAATCCTATCCACTTACATTAGACACTTTCTTCTTCCCAGCCTGTCAATTTCACTGGCCCTTTAAACTTACCTGCTTTATGGCAGCAAGTGCTGTAAAAAAGGGTTATGGCTTCCTTGAATCTGCTGGAGCTGCACTTGGTTGCAGGCCGCAAGCAGCTCCGGTGAACGAAAGGGTCAGTGTAATTTTCAAGACCAGGTAAGTGTGCATTTATTTCTTCTAATTCCTGCGGGCCTTCGCTTTCCGACACTAGTTGGAAGTTATGGCCCATCATTTAAATGAAATGCTGCAGTATTGAAGGATCTGGGTGTCCTTGTTTATGATTCACAAGAAGTTAGCATGAAAGGACTAGGAAGGCGAATGGAATGTTGATCTTTATTGCATGGGGCTGGGATATAAAAGTAGGGAAGTCTTGTTACCGCTATACAGGGTGTTCCTGAGACCACAGCTAGTATACTGCATATGTTTCACTGTCCTTATTTAAGGAGGGATATACTTACATTGGAGACAGCTCAGAGAAAGTTCACTAGGTTGATTCCTGTCATGTAGGAGTTGTCACAGGAGGAAAGGTTGAGCAGGTTGGGAGTTTAAGAGAATGAGAGGCGACCTTATTGAAACATATGAGATTCTGAGGGAGTTTGACAGAGGAGATGCTGAGAGAATGTTTCCCCACATGGGTAAATCTAGAACTAGGGAGCGCAGTTTCAGAATAAGGGGTCTCCCATTTAAGATGGAAATAATTAGAAATTTATTTCTTCAGACAGTCATTAGTCTTTGGATTCTCTACCCCAGCGAGCAGCGGTGGCTGGGTCATTGAATATATTCAAGGCTAAGTTAGTCTAAGTTTTGATCTACAGGGAGTCAAGTGTTATGGGCAGAAGCAGGAAAGTGGAGTTGGGGCCAGGATCAGATGCTTATTGAATAGTGGAGCCGGCTAGAGGAGTAGGATGGTCTACCCCTTGCTACAATTTTTTGTGTTCTTCTCAGTCATTATTTTTAATGAAGCTGGTTAGACTCACCACACATCCACCATTGATCAGTTTGTAGCACTCTCACTTCTGAGTTCATAGGTTCAGGTGGCCTGGGGGCCTTATAATCCTTCCATCTCTTATCCGCACCACTACCGGAGGAGTTGTAGACTCTGCAATTGCAGGTAAACTCTGTTGATTTGGAGGTTCTTCTGTCATCTGGATATATTTTTGATCCTCTTTTACCATTCCTTGGTACTGAACCGCTCTTTGTCGATTCGGCAGTTGTGAAAGGTGGTTGTTGCTCCATCCCATTTCTTGCAGGGTGGACAAACACCGTGCTCGTTTCCAGGTCATTTTTACCTCTGTTTCCGTTGTCGTGTGGGCCATTGTGATGTTCTGTGTAATGGAAGATGGCCATTCTTGTTCTGAGGATGTGGTTTTTTTGTAAGCTCACCTTTGCATTTGGCTGTGTCGTGCGCTGTCAGCTGCTACTTGGTCCCAGCATCATCTGTGGCACAGTCATTCTGACCAGTTGGTGCAGTGTTTGCTCTGTGGTCACAGTGTTGACCTTATCAACAGTCGCCTAAGCCGGAGGTTGAGGCTCTTCTATTTGATGATTGCTCTCTTGTCTATCCTCCACTGGAAATGTCATGGTAACTATCTGACTGGTTAGCTGATTTGACCAATGAGAGTTTTCTGGCACCTGTAACAAAAATGGGTAAACCAGCTCTGCAAAGAGTGAAGACAGTTCTGAGCTGAAGTCCCAGTCAGGATACTCTTTCTTGTTTGAGCTCTTAGGAACTTGCAGCTCTGTATAATTTACAATAGTGGTTGTCTTGACATCTTCTGCTATTTTGAGGAGATTCAGGGCTACACAGCATCTCTGCTCAAGAGAGAGAAAGACTGGTTACAGATGACGTACATCAGCCCGAAGGTTTGTTTGTTGCCATACATTAGTGGTTCCAGAATCATGCCTATAACTGGAAGCTGGATTCCTTGGGCCTATAGAGTGGTGTGTCTGTGGTTCAAAGCCAAAGGTCTCTTGATCACAGTTCTCTGTCCAATATGACCGTAACACAGGCTACTGTGTCCAATTTAAAGTTTGTGAGGTAGCCACTAGCCAAAATGCCCGCACTCCAATATGAAAATCTAGGATCTTTGACCTTGCTCCGGAAGTGTGCAGTCTCGACCTCATGAATCATCTTTGGGTCTCCTGTGTTTTGGTCTTGCACAATGTGCTGAAGTGTCCAATTCTGTTACATTGAAATTACAGGACATTGCTCTCAACTACAGGGGTGCTTTGCTTCACAACACTGGCATGGTCATTCGACTAATCGGTTAAGGTATTTCTTCCTTTGGCCTGGAGTGTCCCTGTTTCTGTGCTGTTTAACTAACTGGACTGTGGGGCTTCCTTTGTACAATGGTTTACTTTCTCCTCTTAAAATGGACCTGTGCTGCACACGGAGTTTATACTGCCTAACAATCTGGATGGTTTTCTCGAGGGTTAGACCTTCCTTTGCTTGCAGCATGTCTGAGAGTGCATCATCTTGTTTGTTACTCTTACAGCTGTTCTATCTCTGATAAGTACAGGTTTTGGGTCTCCTTGTACTCAACCTTCAGCCATCCTGTACAGATCATTAATGAATGAGTTGACAGGTTCTCCTGGCTGCTGGACAAGTTTACTAAATTTAGCCTTTTTGAGGATTTAATTACTTCTCAGGTTAAAATAAACTTCAAATGATTTTAGCACAACTT
Source organism: Carcharodon carcharias (assembly GCF_017639515.1). Lineage (NCBI taxonomy): Eukaryota > Metazoa > Chordata > Chondrichthyes > Lamniformes > Lamnidae > Carcharodon > Carcharodon carcharias. The sequence goes on from NC_054467.1 coordinate 114,089,094, forward strand.
AAAATTTAGCAGATGATTCATTTATTCCTTGTCTAGCAATAATGCTGTCTGCTATTGGACCTACCGAATAAAGCAGCATGTTAACTTGTTGAGATTTTGTCTTTTTATCCAAACTGAAACAAACATGTATCTAATGAATCATTTTCTCTAAAGCCCCCCATTATGTGATTGATCTGGGCCTTGGATAAATTCAAATTGATCTGGAATGTGGTTCAGGCATCTGATAAGGATGCCACCTGGTAGGCTCCCACTGGAACTGCACCAGGCACGGCCCACTGGGAGGAGACCTCGAGGCCAACCCAGGGCATGCTGGAGGGATTACATCTCTTGGCTAGCTTGAGAACACCTGGGAATCCCCCAGGAGGAACTGGAATTGGTGGCTGAGGAAGGGAAGTCTGGTCAGCCCTGCTCAGCTTACAGCCACCATGACTCTCACCAGGAGAAACGGTGTAAAAATAGATGGATGGATGGATGGATGGATGACCTGGAAGAGTGGCTTTCATATCCATGGTTAAAAAATTTTAAAATGCAGGCTCAGCTTCAAGAAGTTGCTGAAATTCAAGATGGTGCTGCTGTTCGTTTGAAGATTAGTGGAAGGGTGGAATCATCCCAGGTTTTCACTAAATGCGGTCGTGGCCGGAAAACAGAACATTTTACCTTTCACACCATATCATCCCATCCCCACGTCCTGCCTCATTAATAATTCATTCCCAGGAAACACACCATGTCGCTGACGGGGCTTCTGATTCCCTGCAGCCTCTGCTACTCCCAGGCCTTCAGTAAATCATGCGCCATATTTAAAGGGTGCCCCTCCACAGAGCTAGCATTCTCCAAGCGATAGGAAGCTGCTAGGAACTGATGGCTGCCAAAGGGAGGAAGCATGCTGCCCCCAAATTTGGCGATGCCTCCCTTACTGGATGCAATGGAGGCCCACCGTGAAGCCCTGTACCCTCACTCTGGATGAAGGCCAGCAAGCAAGGTCACCAGTCCATCATGGGAGGTAGTGGCAGCGGAGGGCTGCACCAACACCCTGTAAAAGAGGATAGTCACCCAGTGCCAAAAGAGGATGAATGGTCTCATCCGTTCTGCCAGAATAAGTCACTCTTCTCATCACTCTCAGCTCAAATCACTCACAAACCCATTACACATCCACAGGGACCTCACACCTCAAGGAACAACACCACTAACTCTCACACACACCCTCACATCCCCATCAGGCTCCTACCCTCTGGAGCTTGTGTCCTCATCCTGTCCATGTCTCCGCTCACCCTACAAACATTCCATGCAGTGCCATGTATCCTGCTCACACTCGCTCCATCTGTTTTCACGCAGGAGCAGCTGGTTCACATCCGCAGGGGGAGGTCCCAGGCCAGGGGTGGAGTGACCCACATTAGACCCCTTACTCACTTTGAGGAGCATGTTATCATGCTGACTGGTGAGGACATGAACCATGCCTGCGGTGACGGTGAGGTCAGTGATGAACACACACATGAGGATCCTGTACCACATCACCCACTCTCAATGCAACTGTGAGTGCTCTCTCACCTGGTTTTGACTCTGCTGCCATGCACTAATGTTTGACAGAACTTGCTTTACTCTGGAATTTAAATTTTTAGCTCACCCTGCTAGGTCTGCAGGCTCCGCACTCTGGGAATTGAAGCTGGACTTCCAAGAGATCCAATGGAGTGAGAAATTTTAGATTTCAGCTTCCAAGCCTTTCTTTGGAGCTTTTCCCTGGTGATTTTCCTCTGCACGTCTGCTTCTTGAGCTTTTCTTCAGATCAGAATTGAAAATGTTTTTCTTTTGTCTCTATTAAACCATTTTTATTTCTGGTGACTATGTTGCAGAATAAAATCATAAATTACCTATGACAATTGAAAAGAAGTTAATAGGCTGAAATTTACTTAAAAAAATTACTGAACACCGCATTTTGTAATTGATGTGAAAATTGGCCAAGGAACTTGCAGCTCAAGACATACACTCAATGAATTGTGAATCACCACAAATTGCCACATGATTTGTGCTACTCCACTATTAGACTTGCAAAAATGCCACCTTGCACTGAGCCTTCTTCGAGGTTCATCTGGTTGCAGCATTTGCCCATCGAACATGATACAGAGAGTTAAGTAATTAACAGTGTAAGTATCCTTTTAACAACATGATAATTGTTGATAATGGCCAATCAACCACCTTAGTCCTCTCAGGAAATTTCTAAAAGTCAAATATTTAATTTTCTTCCTTACTTTTCCTTTCTGTCCTTTTTCCCTCTCTCTCGTGTAATCCCACCTTTTTTCTCTTTATTTCTGTGTTTAATTTGTCCCTAATTTACCCTCCTTCTCAGTCTTTCTTCTGTTTATTTCTCAATCCTTAAATCTCATTGGACAGGATGATACACTATTTGTCCCATTGTTCACCAAGGTCTCACATGTCCTATTGCCCTTGCCTCATTGTTATCAGCCCACACTTTCAGCAACTTTCAGGACAAAAATGTTTTGAGCTGAAAAGTGCAGGAAAATGCCTGACTAACTAGGCATGCTGTAAGATGTCCTGCTCCAGCACTTTGTGGAATAATCTATTTCCTGTGGAATTTGAGCAAAAAATTGGAGAGAAAATATAAATTATGAAAGAACTGAAATCCTTAAGGCATAGTCATGTATCTGTTTACTTATGTCTGAGCATCAACCTCCTATAAGTATCAATTTGAAATCAGTACTTTATAATGTTGAGATCTATTAGTTGATGTACAAGAATGTAAGTAAATTCAGTAACAAAAAGCAGAAAATGCTGGAAAACTCACCAGGTCTAACAGCATTTGTGGAGAGAAAAACAGAGTTATTGTTTCAAGTCCATATGAAGAAGTTATATGGACTTGAAACGTTAACCTGTTTTTATCTCCAAAGATGCTGTTAGGCCTTCTGAGCTTTTCCAGCATTTTCTGTTTTTGTTTCAGATTTCCAGCATCCACAGTATTTTGCTTTTATCTAAGTACATTCAGTGACAGTTTCTAATTTTCATTGGGAAGCGCGACAGTAATGGAACTAAATAAGAAGCATGATGAAAAGTGGTTTGGGAATTTGACTGTGCATTTGGACATTTTGAGTTTGCTAACCCTGAACTGAAACCTTCCAGGGCTCCTACTGCCCTTTTGGTCCTTTCTGCCTCCCATATGCTCCAGGCTTCCTCTGTGCCTGTACTCACCAGCTGTCAGCTACTTCAGTGGCACCATGTTTGTTCTCATCAGTTCTCTGGGCTGTTTCAATGGTCACTTTCTTCCTATCTTGCTTGCATCAGACTGAGCTGTACATGAGAAAGTGAGGAAAGTGGGAATTACAGATGGACAAAAAGTGAAAGAGAAAAGCTAGGAAGAGGTGGGTAAAGCTGGAAAGAGACTTCAAAGAGGTAGAGAAAAGCTGAAGGAGCAATGGCAGAGGGGGAAGCAGGAGAAGTATGCAGATGAGGGCAAGGAAATTAAGGGAGGAGAGGAAGCAGAAATGTGAGGCAAACTAACAGAAAAACGAGGAAGAAATGAACCAGAAAAGGGGAATAAACCGAAGAAGAAATCAAAGGACAAAGTGAGGGAAAGGACGAACATGAATGAAGAATTTATACAGTGCTTTCCGCAGCCTTCGATGTCCCAGCATACTTTAACACTTAGTCTCTGTAACATTATAGGACAAGAGAGAATGAAAAGAGAATGCCACACAAACACAACACAGAGGAAGAAGGAAAGAGACAGGGAGAAGGGAATGAATGTAGGACAAACAAGGAGAGGAGAGAAACAGAATAGTTACCAGTAGCGAGAGGTTGGGGGGGGGGGGTGCGATTTTGCAGAGTCGACTGTTAAAAAGTAAACAAATTTCAGGACTCCCGAATCGGATTGTTTTAAATTTTATTGTCACGATTTGTGTAACTGGGGGCAAATGTAGGTTTAAACATGCTGGAAAATAAAATATACTTTTGTTCCGGAACTTGATGATTTTGCTCCAGCCAAATTTGATGCTTCAACTCCTGAGTGTCCCCCAAATTTGTCCAGCACGAACCCACGGAGTTCCCTGTGAACGCTATCTGTGTACTTGCAGCGAGGCTGATTATTGGAAACGTTACGAAATGACATGAAATGAAAATGGGAGCAAAGGGGTGAGGAAGCACTGAAGCCAGTTCTCAGTAAAATACGGTAAGTGCAGGGACAGGTCTGCTTGTCGAGCTGAGGGTGGGAGCGGAGGGAGAGGCAATGCAATGGGAGTCACTGGAGCCAAGCCAGAGGGATCGGATTGGCTCCCGAAGCGTGGGGTGAGCGATGTGCTGACAGAATGGGAGCCACGAACCCGCCCACTTCAAAAGCAGCGCAACCTTCATAAATCAATGACAGGTTGGAATGATCACCCACAACTCTGGTTACAGGCGGGGAGTCAGCGAGAGAGCGATAGCGCATCAAACTGGACCCAAGCTAAAAATTTAATGCTGCCCGGTTGTGGTATTTCGGACCTCGCGGCTCCATTTGGATGCTGCTGTTTAGCATTTTGTCCTTATATGTAAAGTTGAAATGCCAATAGTTTAATATTGATCATTATGTAGATGTGGCGCCTAACAGCAGTTTATTCATGATTGAAGATACATTAGCATGTTGATACGAAGAGCTTCCAACTGTGCGTTGATGCAAAAGTAATTACAGAATTCCTAAATGATATGGGGAGAAGTAATTTAACCCTGTATCACATTTAACCACCGTCCTGCCCCAACGCCAATCTATTCTATCGATCCTCTCTCTGTTCGAACAGCATCAAATGCGTCATCCATTCCCTCAACTAATATTAACTAGTGTCTATAAAATAGTTACTATAGTGACAATGCTGATTACAGTTCCTTGAATTGATTTACAAAATATAAGAACTTGCGTGTATATTGTACCTTCACGTTTTCGGGAGGCCTGCTTTTGAAGTGCAACTACTGTTAATGTAGGTGAATACACCAGCCACTTGTGCACAGCAAAGTCCCCCACAGTGAGAGGAACTATCAGTTATTCTGCTTAGGTGGAGTTGGCTAAGGTATAATTTTTTAGCCAATAATTTTTATAATTTTTAGCCAAGATGTCAAGACTCCGGCAATCTGTTTATCTTGAAATAGTACCATGAAATCTTTTGCACCCTCCTTAACAGGCGCACGAAGCCCTGATTTAAGCAGTATAGCATTGCAATGTCATCTTAATTATGTCATTACCAATTTGCAGAGCATGAATCCACAATTTGACTTAGATGTGAGCATTACAACTAAACCAAACTATTTCCAGGTATCTGAAGATGAGTCATACGGACTGGAAACGTTAATTCTGTCTTTCTCTCCACAGATGCTGTCAGACCTGCTGAATTTTTCCAGCATTTTTTGTTTTAATTCCAGTTATCACTATTTTCCCAATGGTGAGTTTATCTGGTATTCAGTGTTTATTTGACCCTGAATTGAGTTTCCAACTCTTTATTCACTCTATCACTAAGACCTTTTTAAATTCTTCCATGGGATGTAGATGTCACTGGCTAGGCCAGCATTTTCATTGCCCATCTCTAGTTATAGAGTCATAGAAGTCTACAGCACATAAAAAGGCCCTTCGGCCCATCGAGCTTGTGCTGGTCAAACAAGTACCTAACTATTCTAATCCCATTTTCCAGCACTAGGCCCATAGCCTTGTATGCCATGGCATCACAAGTGCATATCCAAATACTTCTTAAATGTTATGAGGGTTTCTGCCTCTAACACCCTTTCAGACAGTGAATTCCAAATTCCCACCACCCTCTGGGTGAAAGAATTCTTCCTCACATCCCCTCTAAACCTCCTGCCCCGACTTTAAATCTTTGCCCCTTGTTTATTGATCCCTCCAACAAAGGAAAAAGTTCCTTCCTGTCTACCCTATCTATGCCACTCATAATTTTACACGCCTCAATCATGTGCCCCCTCAATCACCTCTGCTCCAGGAAAAATAGCCCCAGTCTATCCAATCTCTCCTCATAACTAAAACTCTCCAGCCCAGGCAACATCCTGGTAAATCTCCTCTGCACTCTCTCTAATGCAATCACATCCTTCCTATAATGTGGATTCCAGAACTGCATGCAATACTCTAGCTGTGGCCCAACTAGCGTTTTATACAGTTCCAGTATAACCTCCCTGCTCTTATATTCTATGCCTCGGCTAATTACGGCAAGTATCCTGTATGCCTTCTTAACCACCTTATCTACTTGCCCTGCTACCTTAACGGACCCATGGACATGTACACCAAGTTCCCTCTGATCCTCGGTACTTCCCAGGGACCTACCATTCATCATGTATTCCCATGCCTTGTTTGTCCTGCCCAAGCGCATCACCTCACACTTATCTGGATTAAATTCCATTTGCCACTGATCAGCCCTTCTGACCAGCCTGTCTATATCCTCCTGTAATCTAAGGCTATCCGCCTCAATATTTACCGGCCCACCAATTTTCATGCCATCCGCAAACTTACTGATCAACCTCCTACATTCAAGTCTAAATCGTTTATATTTACCACAAACAGCAAGGGACCCAACACCGGTCATTGTGGAACCCCACTGAACACAGGCATCCCCCAGTCACAAAAATACCCCTCAACCATCACCCTCTGCTTCCTGTCACTCAGCCAATTCTGGATCCAATTTGCCAAATTGCCTTTGACCGCATGGGCTCTTACCTTCGTTATCAGTCTCCCATGCAGGACCTTATCAAAAGCCTTGCTGAAGCCCAAGTAAACTACATCAGATGCATTGCCCTCATTTACACACCTGGTCACCTCTTCGAAAAATTCAATCAAATTGGCCAGACATGACCTCCCCTTAACAAAATCATGCTGTCTGTCCTTGATTAATCCCTCCCCCTCCAAGTGTAGATTAATTCTGTCCCTCAGAGTTGCTTCCAATAGTTTCCCCGCCACTGAGGTTAGGCTGACTGGCCTGTAGTTCCCTGGTTTATCCTTTCCTCCCTTCTTGAATAACTGTACCACGTTGACTGTCCTTCAGTCCTCTGGCCCCTCTCCTGTGACCAGAGAAATATTGAAAATTATTGCCAGTGCTCCTGCTATCTCTTCCTTTGCCTCACTCAACAGCCTGGGATACATTTCATCCGGGCCTGGAGATTGATTTATTTTTAAGCATGCTGGGCCACTTAGAACCTCCTCCCTTTCTATGCTAATTTCTTTAATTATATCACAGTCCTTCTACCTGATTTCCATTCCCGTGTCATCCCTCTCACTTGTGAACATCAACACAAAGTATTCATTTAGAACCATACCGACATCTTCCAGCTCCACACACAAATTACCACTATGGTCCTTAATGGGCCCTACTCTTTTCCTAGTTATCCTCTTACTCTTAATGTACTTGTAAAATAACTTTGGATTTTCCTTTATTTTACCTGCCAATATTATTTCAAGCCCCCTTTTTGCTCTCCTAATTTCCTTTTTTACGTTCCCCCCTACACATTCTATACTCCTTCAGTGCTTCCGCTGTTTTGAGCCCTCGGTATGTGCCATAAACCTCCCTTTTTTGCTTTATCCAAACCCTGTATATTCCTCGACATCCGGGGTTCCCTAGATTTGTCGGTCCCACCCTTTGTATTTACTGGAATATGTTGGCCCTGTACTCTCCCTATTTCCTTCTTGAATATGTCCCACTGCTCTGATGCAGATTTACCTAAAAGTAGCTGCTCCCAGTCCACTCTAGCCAAATCATATCTGATCTTATTAAAATTGGCCTTCCCCCAATTTAAAACTCTGATTTCTGACCCATCCTTGTCCTTTTCTATAACAACCTTGAACCTAACGGTGTTATGATCACTATCTGCAAAATGTTCCACCACTGATACCTCTACCACTTGCCCGGCTTCATTCCCTAAAATTAAGTCCAGGACTGCCCCCTCTCTTGTAGGACCTTCTACGTACTGACTTAAAAAGCTCTTCTGGATGCAGTTTAAGAATTCTGCTCCTTCTAAACCTATCACACTATGATTAACCCAGTTAATATTGGGGAAGTTGAAATCCCCCACTATTACTACCCTATTATTTTTACACTTCTCTGAAATTTGCCTACATATCTGCTCTCCTGTTTTCCTCTGACTGTTTGGGGGCCTATAGTACACTCCCAGCAAGTTGCCCTTGAGAAGGTGGTGGTGAGCTGCCTTCTTGAATCACTATAGTCCATGTGGTGTAGGTGCACCCACAGTGCTATTAGGGAGGGAGTTCCAGGATTTTGATCCAGCGACAGTGAAGGAACAGCAATATATTTCCAAGTCAGGATAGTGAGTGACTTGGAGGGGAACTTGCAGGTGGTGATGTTCCCATCTATCTGCTGCCCTTGTCCTTTACCACTTGTAAGCGGTAGAGGTCATGGGTTTGGAAGGTACTGTTGAAGGAGCCTTACTTTTGCAACATCTTTTGTCATCACTTCATCTGCAACCCTCAGCCACGCCTTTGTTACCTTTAGTTTTGACTATTCCAATGTATCTCCCACATTCTACCCTCCTTAGATTATTCAAAACTCTGTTGTCCTGTACTTGCACCAAATGTTATACAGCACATTTCAGGCTGCTATTTCCCCAAATTCTTTAAGTACCCAATCGCTTTTGACTTGAGATGCAGTGATTTATGTTGACAACCTAAAATAATTCATTTAGCATCCAATCTAATAATTTTGCCATGTCTTGTGCCTTCCCGATTACAGAAGTTTCTCACAGTACTGCTTTTAAAACGCAGGTTGTCGCTGTCAATGGGCACCTGGTCTTGCTGGCTTACATCGGCTCTCAGTTAACTAAAATCTCCTTTTTAAAATTCACATGCTTGAGAGGGTTTTGCCCTCTCTATCTTTATCATCTCCATCAGCTCAACAACCCTCTGAGATATCTACACTTCTCCAATTTTGGCCATGAGCATCTCTGATTTTAATCCCTCCATCACTGGTGGCCATGCCTTCAGCTGCCATATCTTCAGCTGCAAAGACCCTGAGCTCTGGAATTCCCTCCCTAAACCTCTCTGCTTTTGTAGCTTGTTTTCCTCCTTTGAGATACTCGTTGAAATCTATCTCTCTGACCACATGGCTTAATACCTTCTTATTTGGCTCCATATCAAATTTTGTTTGACAGCCCTCAGGTGGTGACCTTTTAATATCTAAAGACGTTATATAAACTCAAGTTGTTGCTTTGATTGCTTTAAGCATAATGGTGACTTCTTAAATCAAAGTAACACCCCAACCGGACTCTGCCAGATCTCCTGGGAAAGACCGGGTCACATCACATTTATTCAAAAGTCCAAACACCCCTCAATGTTAATTACTTCGGAGGAGGTCTCAACATATTTAAAATGTTAATGTCTTAACAGAGTCTTTCCTTATCTCATAATACAAGCAGCTGCTGCCTGGGTCCAGTGGCTCCTGAACTTAATGTGGGCTCAGTAGAGTTTTATGTACCGATCGAGTGTAAATCTTAGATTGATTCTTTGCTTGGGTTTTTTCTCGTGTTCTGAAAAGACAACATAGCGTCGAAGTAAAATAAAGTTTTAAAAGTTTTTATTTCCAGTTTTAGTTAAATATACCTGGTTTTATTTACAATAGTGTTGAAATTTCAGTAAAACAAGAGGTTGTGCTGTTATCAGAAGTAACGTTTCCCAACAAGTGACATTGGACGATGCAGGACATGAAATAAAACAAAATACGGCTGAAGGTGGGAGTATGTGTATATAATGTACATGTGTACAGAGTCTGCATGACTTCCCGGGGACCCAATTCATTGTCATTTCAAACCGAATTATTATTATGATGGTTTGACAGCAATGTGGGCTTTGTAATTTATTGGCGTGGTTAGTCACGCCCACAACGCTGTACTACACAGGTTGTCCCGAGTAGCTACGTGTATTAAGTTTAACGCCTGTTAATAAATTAGGGGCACTTTGCGTTTCACAAACTCATTTATAAACCATGGAACTTTAATATAATTGATCAGCTATACAAACAATAAAGTCCCATTCTTTAAGCAGTAAGTAAAAATGGACAATCGCATAGAAACACAACATTGCAGTCCTTTTTGGCTTAGCCCTGGATTGCTGACAACATGAACTTGCAGACAGATCCCCATCTTTCGTTGCAATATTCCGCAGCTATTTTGTCGATATCTGGAGCGTCAGGGTCCGCGGTGGAAAGTGGGGTTGGCGCATTCGGCTGCTCCTTTCCCGGGGCTGCAGTGGTTCGCAGGCTGGATGCGGTCATTTTCAAATGAGCCGCTTTCGTACTTCTACACAAGCTGGATTTCAGCACCGCCGACGGCTCACTGCAGAGCGCCTTTTGCTTCTTCAGTGTCCTGGTGATTTGCTTCCAGTAGGTTTTTGCATCCCCCGAATACTTCGCGCAGGCGGATGGTTTCCCAGTGAAGTCACACCAATAATCGTTAGGTCCTTTTTTACATTCCACATGCAGGTTCTTGTCAGCGTCTTCATCTCCTCTCAAAACCCACTTGCACTGTGCTTGGTCCCGGCTGAGGAATCTCCCCTGCTTAGGGGCTGAGCCCTTCCCCTTCCGTTGCTTGTCCCCTTCGGCTCCCACGCTTGACCCAGACTCTGCCTTCCTACTTTTGCCCCCGTCGTGCGATTGCCCCTGGTCCTGTCCTTTGCCTTTCCTCCTCCTCCTCTGCTTTTGGTCGTCACTTGCCTCGGCCAAGAGATACTGAGTGATGAAGACGAGGAGTAGGAGCACAGCAACTCTCGAGAACTTCATAGCTGAAATCTGACAACTGTCGGCTCTTAGAAGTGGCAACTACAGAGTGGGGGGGAAAAAAGTGTAGATTTTAATAAAGTGCACGTGCACAAGCCGGACCTTACAGAATCTGATATCCCAACTCCAAAAAAAAACCCCAAAATAACGAAGAGAAGGAACCTACCTCGAGGAATCTGCTATATGATGCTCTTGAGAGAAATGCAACAGTTAGTGGCGATAGGCTGGGATCTCTGCGATTTATATGATTTAGGCAACGCCTACGATGGATGGGGCGTCGCTGTGGAACAATGCGGAGAATACCTGAGCTCTGCTTCATCAGGTTTCTTACCACACCTTGCCAGGTTCGCCGAAAGGTCCAAGTGCAAAGCACCATGTGTTCCATTGACAGCGACAACCTGCGTTTTAAAAGCAGTACTGTGAGAAACTTCAGTAATCAGGAAGGCACAAGACATGGCAAAATTATTGGATTGGATGCTAATCTGAATTATTTTAGGTTGTCAACATAAATCACCGCATCGCAAATCAAAAACGATTAGATACGTAAAGAATTTGGGGAATTAGCGGCCTGAAATGTGCTGTATAACATTTGATGGGAGGATTTTCCTTCCACCTAAGGCACTGTCCAGACGAAGGGGAACCCTCCGAGTGTATAACGGGCGGCCGTTGCGCGACCGGCAGCAATTGCAAATTCCTTGCTTTATCCCCCAGTTCTATAGGCATAGCCTTCAATCTGCAGTATAACGTGATGGTTGTTTACAGCATGAGATTTATTTCATAGGGTGGGCAGTTTTAAATCAAGATTAATAGAACAGTGATAACGTGACATTAGGGTTTATGGGAGAATCACATAATGGTTACAGCACAGAAGGAGGCCATTCGGCCCGCTGTGTTTGTGCTGGCCCTCTGTAAAATCAATTCACCTCGTGCCACTCTCCTCACTCTCCTGTCTTTTCCCGTAGCCCTGCAAATGTTTCACTTTCAGATAATGGCCCAAGTCTCTTTTAAAAGACATGATTGAATTTGCCTCCACCACACTCACAGACAGTGCATTCTAACCACTTGCTGTGTAAAAATGTCTTTCCTCATGTTGCCATTACTCCATTTGTCAATCATCTTAAATCAATGTTCTCTGGTTCTCCATCCTTCCATCAATGGGAACAGTTTCACCTGATCTATTTGTCTACATCCTTCATGAGGAGGGTGTGACTGCAAGCGAGGCAGATAAAGTGACTCGGAGTGCAGGAGCCTCAGCCTTTACAATTGCCCAACAGGTTTAAGGTTCTTTCAGCTCGTTTGGATGAGAGTGGGGGCTGCAGAGTGGATGAGCTGACTGGCCATTGTACCATGGCACAGGAACATAGGAACAAGAGTAGGCCATTCAGCCCATCAAGCTCACCCCACCATTCAAGAAGATCATGGCTGATCATCTACCTCAACACCACTCTCCCGCACTATCTCGATATCCCTTGATGTCATCAGTCGCCAGAAATCTATCAATTTCTGCCTTGAACATACTCAATGATTGAGCTTCCACAGCCCTCTGGGGTAGAGAATTCCAAAGATTCACCACTCCCTGAGTGAAGAAATTCCTCCTCAACTCAGTCTTAAATACCTGCCACTTATCCTGAGATTATGTCCCCTGGTTTTAGACTCACCAACCGGGGGAAACATCTTATCTATATCCACCTGTCGCACCCTGAAAGAATTTTGTAAGCTTCAATTATGTCAACCCTCATTCTTCAAAGTTCTAGGGAACACAGACACAGTCTCCCCAATCTCTCCTCATTAGAAAATCCTGCCATCCCAGGGAAGAATCTGGTGAACCTCTGTTGCACTCTCTCTATGGAAAGTACATCCTTCCTTAGATAAGGGGACCAAAACTCTACACAATACTCCAGGTGAGGCTCTATACAACTGCAGCATGATATCTTTACTCCTGTATTCAAATTCGCTCACGATGAAGGCCAACATACCATTTGCCTTTCTAATTGCTTGCTGCTCCTACATGATAACTTTTAGCGACTCATGAACAATTATACCCAGGTCCCTTTGGACACTGCACTTCCCAACCTTTCACCATTTAAGAAATATTCTGCCTTTCTGCTTTTCCTACCAAAGTGAATAACTTCAGACTTAGTCACATTATATTTCATTTGCCATGTTCTAGCCCATTCACTTAGCCTGTCCAAAATTCTCTTGAAGCCTCCTTGCAGTCTCCTCACAACTTATGTTACCACCCCATTTGGTGTCATCAGAAAATTTGGAAATATCAAAATTGTTGCCCACATCCAACTCTTTTGTATAGATTATTAACAGCAGTGGACCTAGCACTGATCCTTGTGGTATCCCACTGGTTACAGCCTGCCACCTTGAGAATGATCTGTTTAGTCCTGCTCTCTGCTTTCTGTCTGCTAACCAGTTCTCAATCCATACTAGTATATTTCCCCCATCCCATGTACTCTAATTTTCTTTACTAATCTCCTTTGTGGGACCTTATCAAAAGCCTTTGGAAAATCCAAATGCACCATATCGACTGGTTGTCCTTTATCTATGCTACAAGTAACATCCTCAAAAAACTCCAACAGGTTTGTCAAACATTATTTCCTTTTCATAAACTTCCTTTTCATGACTCTGCCCAATTTTACCATTCTTTTCTAAATGTCCAGTTATCACATGCCTTATTATAGATTCTAACAATTTCCCTACTACCAACGTCAGGCTAACAGATCTGTAGTTCTCCATTCTCCCACATCCTCCCTCCTTAAATAGTGGGGATACGTTTGCTACTTTCCAGTCCACAGGATCATTTCTACAATCTGTTGAATTTTGAAAGATAACCACCAATGTATCCACTATCTCTCTAGCTGCCTCTTTCAACACTCTTGGATGAAGCTCATCTGGTCCAAGGGACTTATCAACCTTCAATCCAATTAACTTTTCAAGTACTACCTCTTTACTAATACTAATTTCTTTTAGTTCCTCAGTTTCACAAGTCCCTTTGTTGCCCAGTATTTCTGGAGATCTTCTGTATCTTCTTATGTAAAGACGAAGGCAAAGTAACTGTTAAGTTTCTCCGCCATTTCACTGCTCTCCACTATAAATTCTCTTGTGCCCACCTGTAATGGCCCCACATTTATCCTAGCTAATCTTTTCCTTTTCACATACTTAAATAAGCTTTTACAGTCGGTCTTTATGTTACTTGCCAGTTTGCATTCATATTCTCATTCTTCCTTTCTTAATCAGTTTCTTGGTCCTCTTGTGCTGGGCCCTAAATTGCTCCCAGTCCTCAGGCTTACCACTTTATCTGGCATACTTATCAACCATTTCCTTTGATTTAATGCAATCTTTAACTTCCTTTGTTAACCATGGTTGATTTATGCTTCCCTTTGGATGTTTGTGCCTGAGAGGAATGTATATCTGTTGTAGACCGTGTAGCATTTCTTTAAATACAAGCCATTGCCTGTCTATCATCAAATCTTTTGGTATATTTTTCCAATCCACCATAGCCAGCTTGCCTCTCATACCTTCATAATTTCCATCTTCAGATTTAAGACCCTAGTTTCAGAATGAACTATATCATATTCAAACTTAATGTGAAATTCTATCATATATGGTCACTATCTCCCAAAGGCTCCTTTACAGCAAAGTTATTTATTAGCTCTTTCTCATTACACAACACTAAATCCAAAATAGCCCAATCCCTAGTTGGCTCCTCAATGTACTGTTCCAGAAACCCATCTCGTACACGCTCCAGGAATTCATCCTCCACAGCATTAGTGCTAATTTGGTTAACGCAGTCTGTGTGCAAATTGAAGTCACCCATTATTACCCATGTTACGTGCATCTTTAATTTCCTGACTTATACCATGCCCAACATTAACACTACAATCTAGTGACCTATAAACAAATCCCACCAATGCCTCCTGCCCCTTGTTGTTTCTGAGCTCCACCTAAACTGTTTCTACACCTTGATCCTTTGAGCTAAGATCCTCTCTTACCAATATACTGATCTCACCCCTTATTATGAATGCTGCCCCAACTCCTTTTCCTTTTTGCCTAAACCTCCTAAATGCCAAATATCATTGGATATTCAATTCCCAATCTTGGTCACCCTGTAGCCACATCTGCATAATGGCAATTAAATCATACTCAATTGCCTCAATTTGTGCATTCAAGTTTCTGCAGCTGTCTGGCGGTCACCCAATCCCTTTCTGCTTCTGTGCTGCTAATCTGTAGTGTGACCAGCTCTCTGAATGTGCTATCCACGTAGCTCTCAGCTTCGTGATGCGCCACAGTGACTCCAGCCACCACACAAGTTCCGAGACTAGGAGCTCAAGTTTCTGCAGCTGGCAGCACATGTGGCCATCTAGGTCACCGGTAGCATCTATGACTTCCCACATACTACAGGACATGCTTTCCACATGACTGAGCTGCCCTGCTATGTCTTAACTTTACTTCAATTATGTTAACTTTATTTTACTTTGGTTTACTTATTTTACTTGGTTTACTTTATTTTACTTGGCCCTAACTTAATAAACCTTACAATTCTTGATAAACCTTACTAATACTGATAAACCTGAACAATTAATGCTTTATTGGTTGCAATGAACCTTACTAAAGACACTCCTTAACAGCAATTTCTCACCAAGCAATAAACGTATGGATTTCCTGTGATGTCACTGTTTGAGTTTTTCAAACTCAGCCAGCTGCCAAGTAGCAGTGCTCTCACACAGGTCCAGCTTCTCCCAGTTCCCTGAAGCCATTCAACTGGGGACAGCAAAATGGAATGTAGTGGTCATAGGGGACAGTATAGTGTGGGGGATGGTCGCTGTGGAAAGGGGAGGATCCTGTCATTGTGATCCATGTAGGTACCAATGACATAGGCAGTATAAAGAAATAGGTTTGGCATAGACAGGGTGAGGAGTTAGGCACCAGATTAAGAAGCAGAACACCAAAGTTAATATTCTCTGGATTATTACCTGAGTCATGTGCAAATTGGAACCTTGGGGTGGGGGGCAAAGGCTGCTCTGCAGTTGAAGGTAGTGCACAAGCACGTGCAGGATGGGTGAGGGGTGGGTGAGGGAAGCGGCCACGCATTAGGGTCACCTTGTATAAAGTGACCATTCCTCTGCAGCTAAGACAGTTCAGGCGCAGCCACATTGACATGATTGGAGTCGGGCTTCTAGCTTATCTGCCCTCTCAAGCAACACAGAAGCATCAAAGTGCCACCAAGTGCTCCAGAGCTTTTCACCCCTTGGGCTCAGACTGCATAGAAATGAGCATTTTAGTGGACTGCAGAACAGTTGGACAACTGAGATGACATTGCACAATCTCCTTGCTAAGGCTGGCCATGGAGCAGTCACTGGTGGAGGTGCTCACAGACCCTTGCAAAGTCATCATCCCAGTTTGGACCGGTCTCCCCCATGGTTCAAGCTAACAGTGCTGCCTTGCAGTGTGGGTTAGGAGAATGCCTGTGCCTGAGCTGAGAGCACAGCATGCAATCCAATGGGCAAAGCTGCCATCAATTGGTCAGGTGGAGTGGAGGAAAGTGGGGTTTCGGGCATCCATGCAGTGCACTAATCTCTGGCCATCCAAGTGATGGCCAGCACTCTCCAGGATGCTAACCGATGCGCCTCTCTCTTCCATCCTGCAGGAGGAGTACATCAGGATCATGGAGCCTGTTGAACTAGCTGTATGCGTCATGACGTACAGAGTGCAAAGACAATGGAGAAGAGAGCGACTGAGGCACCCAGCTGTGCAGAGGGAGGAGCAGCACCTTCAGGAAGAAGGAGTGGTTGAGGCTCCCGCGCACGCCGCCAAAGAGCCACAGCAAACAGTCGCTGTTCGGCACCTAGCTAGACCCAAGGTTTATAGGTACCACCTTTCGTTCCTGTAGATGACAGAGAACCAGTGTTGCTGACGACTGTGCATGTCTAGGGAAATTGTCGGTTACATCTGCCAACTGCTGCAGGATTTTGTGCCAAATTGACATGGAGGGCATGCCAGTGGTTGTGAAAGTGACCACGACACTCAATTTCTATGCCAGTGGCTCCTTTCAGGGCTCCACAGGTGACCTCTGTGGGATATCGCAAGCCTCCATCCACAGTTGCATCCATGAGGTCATGGATGCCATCTTCGCGAGGGATCACAATTTTGTATATTTCGCCTGTGATCAGGAGAGCCAGGATGCAACGGCGATTGGATTTGCCCAGATCCCAGGTTTCCCACAGGTACAGGGTGCCATCGACTGCACTCATGTGGTGCTCAAATCTCTGTCACAACAAGCGGTCAACTATGTCAACCGCAAGGGATTCCATTCGCTGAATGTGCAGCTGGTGTGCGAACACCACAAATGCATCCTGCAGGTCTGCGCATCGTTCCCAGGGAGTGTCCATGACTCCAACATTCTCAGTCGGTTTCAGATCCCTGACATCTTATTATGGACAAAGAAATAGACAAGTTGCAAAAAATTGTTTTGGATTGGAGAAGAGTGGATTTCAGTAAAATAAGGCAGGATCTGGCCAAGGTAGACTGGGAACAGCTACTTGTGGGGAAATCTACAGAGGAGCAGTAGGGGGGGTGCAGTTTAAAAAGGAAATGGGGAGGGTACAGGCTCAACATGTTCCCTCTAGGGTGATAGGAAGGAGTAACAAGCCCAGAGAACCATGGATGACTAGAGACATTCAGGATATGATGAGAAGGAAAAGAGAGGCTTTTAGCAGGTACAAGTGAAACAAATCAGCAAAGACATTACTGGAGTACAGAAAGTACAGGGTGGAGCATAAGAAAGTAAGTAGGAGAGCAAAGAGGGGATATGAGAAAGCTCTGGCTGGTAAAAGGAGGGAAAATCCCAAGATATTCTATAAGTATATCAATGGGAAGAGGATAACCAGGGAAAGAGTAAGGAGTAGGGGGCAATCTATGGGTAGAGCCAGAGGACATTGGTAGAGTGTTGAATGAATACTTCTCGTCCGTCTTCACTCAAGAGAATAAGGATGGAACTCAGGGAGGGAGACTGTGAGGTTCTTGTGCAAACTGATATAGGGAGTGACAAGGTATTGGAGGTGTTGGCAGGCTTAAAAGTGGACAAATCTCTAGGTCTAGAAGATTTGTGTCCCAAACTGCTGAGGGAGGCAAGGGAGGAGATCACAGGGTCTAACCCAAATTTTTAATTCCTCTCTGGCCACAGAGGAGGTGCCAGAGGACTGGAGAACAGCTAATGTGGTTCTGTTATTTAGAAAGGGTTGTAGAGATAGGCCAGGGAACCACAGGCCAGTGAGTCTCACGTCAGTGGTAGGGAAACTATTGGAGAAAATTCTCAAGGAGAGAATCTATCTCCACTTGGAGAGGCAAGGTTTGATCAAGGATAGTCAACATGGCTTTGTCAGAGGGAGGTCATGCCTAACAAATTTGATTGAATGTTTTGAGGAGGTGACCAGGTGTGTAGATGAGAGTAGTGTAGTTGATGTAGTTTATATGGATTTCAGCAAAGCCTTTGACAAGGTCCCACATGGGAGACTTATAAAGAAGGTAAATGCACATGGGACACAGGATAATTTGATAAGGTGGATTCAAAATTGGCTTAGTTGTAGGAGACAGAGGGTGATGGCAGAAGACTGCTTTAGTGACTGGAAGCCAGTGTCCAGTGGCGTACCACAGGGATCTGTGCTGGGTCCCCTATTATTCGTCGTTTATATAAACGACATAGATGACTATGTGGGGGTAGGATTAGTAAGTTTGCGCATGACACAAAGATTAGCCGGGTGGTTAACAGTGAGGTTAAGTGTCGTAGGCTACAGGAAGATATAGACGAGGTGGTCAAATGGGCAGATAAGTGACAGATGGAATTTAACCCTGAAAAGTGTGAGGTGATACACTTTGGAAGGAGTAATGTGACAAGGAAGTATTCAATGAACGGCATGACACTAGGAAGTTCTGAGGAACAAAGGGACTTTGGCATGTGTGTCCATAGATCTCTGAAGGCAGAGGGGCATGTTAGTGGGGTGGTGAAAAAGGCATATAGGACATTTGCCTTTATCAATCAAGGCATAGATTACAAAAGTAGGAAGATCATGTTGGAATTGTACAGAACCTTGGTCATGCCACAGCTGGAGTACTGTGTACAGTTCTGGTCGCCACATTATAGGAAGGATGTGCACTGGAGGGAGTGCAGAGGAGATTCACCAGGGTAAAGCCTGGGATGAAACATTTAAGTTATGAAGAGAGGTTGGATAGACTTGGGTTGGAGCAGAGAAGACTGAGGGGCGACCTGATTGAGGTGTAAAAGATTATGAGGGGCATGGACAGGGTGGATAGGGAGCAGCAGTTCCCCTTAGTTGAAGGGCCGGTCATGAGGGGACATAAGTTCAAGGTGAGGGGCAGGAGGTTTAGGGGGGATGTGGGGAAAAACTTTTTTATCCAGAGGGTGGTGACAGTCTGGAATGTACTGCCTGGGAGGGTGGTGGAGGCGTGTGGCGTCACATCCTTTAAAAAGTACCTGGATGAGCACTTGGCACATCATAACATTCAAGGCTATGGGCCAAGTGCTGGTAAATGGGATTAGGTATGTAGGTCAGGTGTTTCTCACATGTTGATGCAGACTCGATGGGCCAAAGGGCCTCTTCTGCACTGTGTGATTCTGTGATTCTGTGATCTTCCAGGGCCCATAGAGGCTGCAGGGATGGCTCCTCGGGGACAAGAGCTATTGGCAGATGGTATGGCTGATGACACCCGTGCGGCAGCCTCAAACTGCAGCAGAGTGAAGGTATAACAAAGCTCATGCTGCAACTCGCGCCTTGATGGAGCAAACCATCGGGACCTGAAAATGAGATTCTGGTGCTTGGACCGATCTAGTGGAGCCCTGTAATATAATCCACATAGGGTGCCACACATTGTTATCATTTATTGCGCCCTTTACAACCTTGCACTGCAACGGGGTGATGGGCTGGCTGAGGAGGAGGTGGGGGAGCTGGAGGTCTCCTCCAATGAGGAGGACATCGATGGGGATGAGGGTGAGGAGGTCCTCAAAGGCAACAATGAAGGCAATGAGGCCCTCGCACTGGCCAGACGAGGCAGGTATGCTCGGGAGGCCCTCATGGCTGCTAGATTTGTGGAGGATAATGGAGACATGCAGTGAGGAGACACTATGAACATTTGACTCCAGTCTGGCTGATGGCAGCGCGTGTACCCTCTGTGAGAATGCTTCTGTCATGGAGAGTGCATCGTCATCGGGGGGGGGGGGGTGGGGGTGGGGGGGCGGGGGGCGTGGAGTGTGGGGAGGGATTTCTACTGTACCCTCTAGGCCCGGGACCGTCATGGTGCCCAGCACCGCTCGCTAGGTGTGAGTAAGTTGAGGGGCCTGGTCGGGTCCTTCAGCTTGCTGGACATCTGGCGACATCTCCATCCTGACTCCAGTGTTTTCACTTTGTATCACCTGGAGTGGAAGCGTCCAGACTCAACTGCCTTTATGTTTCCAAGGCCCACGTGTCCCGTGTTCCATTGGCTTCCGTGTGGTGGGTGCCGTGCATGGACCACCGTCTGGTGTGGGTGGAGCTCGGTCCGTTCTGCGCTCGGACAGGGTCCGCATACTGGACCTTTAACAATCTGCTGCTGGAGGATGAGCGGTTCCTGGACTTGTTCCATCATTTCTGGGCCGGCTGGAGAAGGAAGCGGGGAGGCTTCCCTTCCTTGAGGCTATGATGGGATATGGGCAAGGCTCACATCCGAGTTTTCTGTCAGCAGTACGCGAAGGGGTCGATAAAGAGGCGGAAATCCAGGGTCGAGGAGTTGGAGGAGGAGGTGCTCGACCTGGAGGCCCGTCTCCATCAGCCCGACGCGGACCCGGCCCTGCGGTCGGTGTACGATGAGAAGAAGGGCGCGCTGCGGGACCTGCAACTCGTCGGGTCTCGGGGCGCGTATGTGAGGTCACGGATCCAGTTCCTCAAGGACCTGGACCATGGCTCCCCCTTCTTCTACTCGCTGGAAAAAAGGCACGGGGTCCATCAACAGCTCCTTACACTGCTGGCCGACAATGGATCCCTTGTCTCAGATCCGGAGGGCATCAGGACCATTGACTGAGACTATTATACTGCCCTGTTCTCTCCAGATCCATCCAGTGAGGATGCTCGCAGAGTTTTGTGGGAGGACCTGCCGCAAGTTGGCCCAGAGGG
Source organism: Carcharodon carcharias (assembly GCF_017639515.1). Classification (NCBI taxonomy): domain Eukaryota; kingdom Metazoa; phylum Chordata; class Chondrichthyes; order Lamniformes; family Lamnidae; genus Carcharodon; species Carcharodon carcharias. The sequence goes on from NC_054467.1 coordinate 114,110,017, forward strand.
CGTTGGAAAGCTTGACTCCCCTATATGTCTGGCAGAGCTGACCAGCGCCCTTGTCGGTCTCTCCAGAGACAGGACAGGCTGACCCTGGAGATTTTCAGGGCATTCTGAGACTTCCTGGGAAATGACTACATGAAGGTCCTGGGGGAGAGTATCGCGACCGGGGAGATGGCCCTTTTGTGGTGCAGGGTGGCCATTGTCCTACTACCAAAGAAGGGGGATCTCTGCCACCTTAAAAACTGGCTTTCCTGCCTCTTGACCAGGAGAAATCGTTCAACAGAGTGGATCACGAATATTTATTCAGGACTCTGCAAGCATTCGGGTTCGGGACACACTTCATCACCCGGATCCGACTTTTGTACGCTGCCGCAGAGTCTCTAGTGAAGGTTAACAGGTTCCTAATGGCGCCCCTTCACTTTGGAAGAGGAGTGCGACAGTGCAGCCCCCTGTCTGGCCAGTTATATCTATCTGCGTGAAGCCTTTCTTGTGCCTCTTGCGGAGGAGGTTGTCGGGATTGGTTTTGTGCGGGCCGGTCATCGGGGTGGTCCTTTCGGCATACGCTGATGACGTGTTCCTCATGTTCACCGACCCAGCTTACCTGCAGAGGATGCGCAAGTGCCAGGAGGTCCACTCTGCCGCGTCCTCTGCCAGGATCAACTGGACAAGTCAGCAGGTCTGGCAGCATCGGCGGAGAAGAGCAAAGTTGACGTTTCGAGTCTTCATGACCCTTCAACAGAACTGAGTAAAAATAGGAGAGGGGTGAAATATAAGCTGGTTTAAGGGGGGGTGAGGAAGAAGGTGGAGTGGTGGTTGTTGGGACAAACAAGCAGTGATAGGAGGAGATAACCAAAAGGGAGGGGAAGAAACAGAAAGGGGGTGGGGTTGGAGGAGGGAGTTCAAGATCTAAAGTTGTTGAACTCAATACTCAGTCCGGAAGACTGTAAAGTGCCTAGTCGGAAGATGAGGTGCTGTTCCTCCAGTTTGCGTTGAGCTTCACTGGAACAATGCAGCAAGCCAAAGACAGACATGTGGGCAAGTGAGCAGGGTGGAGTGTTAAAATGGCAAGCGACAGGGAGGTCTGGGTAATGCTTGCGGACAGACTGAAGATGTTCTGCAAAGCGATCACCCAGTCTGCGTTTGGTCTCCAATGTAGAGGAAACCGCATTGGGAGCAATGGATGCAGTAGTCTAAGTTGGGGGAAATGCAAGTGAAATGCTGCTTCACTTGAAAGGAGTGTTTGGGTCCTTGGATGGTGAGGAGAGAGGAATTGAAAGGGCAGGTGTTGCATATCTTGCGTGGGCATGGGGAGGTGCCGTGGGAGGGGGTTGAGGAGTGGGGATGATGGAGGAGTGGACCAGGGTGTCCCGGAGGGAACGATCCCTATGGAATGCCACCGGGGGGGGGGGTGAAGGGAAGATGTGTTTGGTGGTGGCATCATGCTGGAGTTGGCAGAAATAGCAGAGATTGATCCTTTGAATGCGGAGGCTGGTGGGGTGATAGGTGAGGACAAGGGGGACCCTATCATGTTTCTGGGAGGGAGGAGAAGGCGTGAGGGCGGATGCTCGGGAGATCGGCATTCCCTGTCGCATGCCATTTTAACACTCCACCCTGCTCTCTTGCCCACATGTCTGTCCTTGGCTTGCTGCATTGTTCAGTGAAGCTCAACGCAAACTGGAGGAACAGCACCTCATCTTCCGACTAGGCACTTTACAGCCTTCCGGACTGAATATTGAGTTCAACAACCTTAGATCTTGAACTCCCTCCTCCATCCCCACCCCCTTTTCGTTTCTTCCCCCTCCCTTTTGTTTTTTCCAATAATTTATATAGATTTTTCTTTTCCCACCTATTTCCATTATTTTTAAATGTATTCCACCCATCGTTTATTTCACCCCAGCCCCACTAGAGCTACCTTGCTTGTCCTGCTCTCCACTCTTAATTAGCACATTCTTTTAGATAATATCATCACCTTTAACATCTCTTTGTTCTTTTGTCTGTGACATCACTGCTTGCTTGTCCCAACAAACCCCCCAATTCTTCCCCCCCCCTTAAACCAGCTTATATTTCACCCCTTTCCTATTTCTACTTAGTTCTTTTGAAGGGTCATGAGGACTCGAAACGTCAACTTTGCTCTTCTCCGCCGATGCTGCCAGACCTGCTGAGTTTTTCCAGGTATTTCTGTTTTTGTTTTGGATTCCCAGCATCCAGTGTTTTTTGTTTTTATCAACTGGACAAGTGGTCTGTACTCCTGGTTGGTGAGTAGCAGATGGATCCCTTATCCAAGGTGCTCAGGCCTTGCACCTGGAGCAGGACCAGCCTCCTCTACCTGGAGGTCCGCCTCTGCCCTGCTGAGGAATCCTGGCCGGCGAACCGGCAGGAGCTGGAGGCCAAAGTCACCACACGTCTGCGGTGCTGGACAGGACTGCTCCGAGTGCTGTCTTACCAGGTTCGCGTTCTCGTCATAAACCAGCTGATTGCCGCCATGTTGTGGTACCGGCTAGTCACTTTGACCCCTCCCCCGGACTTTGTCACAAAAATCCAGAGAATGCTCGTCGACTTCTTCTGGGACCAAAGGCTACACTGGGTCACTGCTGAGGTTCTGAGTCTCCCGCTTAGGGAGGGCGGTCAGGTGCTAGTGTGCCTACGCACCCAGGTGGTGACTTTCTGCCTTCAGACCCTGCAGGGATACCTTTACGTTGAGCCTCCTCCGAGATGGTGTGCCCTGACGATGTATTTCTTCCATCAGGTGCACAGCCTGAATTATGACGTGCAGCTCCTGTTTGTAGACTGGAGGGGCCTTCATGGCTCCTTGCAGACATTGCCCGTCTTTTACCAGGGCTGATCAAAGCCTGGAACATGGTCGCCTTGTGACGCAGCTCTCCCCTGTCAGGAGTAGCGGCTAACGTCAGGGAGCCACTGCTCGGGAATCCGCCGTTCCGTCCTTTTCAGTGGCTGGCGGAGAGGAGGGCTGTGGCTGCCAGGGTGACCAGGATTGTGGACGTGCTGGGTGGCGGAGGAGTGGGCTGGATGCTTCCACAGGTGGAGCATCGTGTGTCGGTGGACTTCCGGCTTGCAACCAATGCCACTGAAGACCTTAGGACGGTTGTGCTCAACGTCATACTGGGTCTCGAGGCTTGGACGGAACTCCACATTGGCCCCAAGCCCCAAACCCTCCTTTGGGAGCCGGTGCCCCGCAACCTAAGTCGGCTCTGTGCCCTTCACGGTGTGGAGGGGTTTCCTGTATGGGCTGCTGCTGCACACCCTTCACTTCCTCCCCCGCGCCCGCCGCCCGGACACGCCCTGGCGTGCCTTGTTGCCGGTTGGCAGCGGATGTCCCCAGTGGGGGGCACCCTACGGGGGTGTCCTCCCATTTTCCATCGGGGACCTAGGGTGGAGGGTGTTGCATGCAGCAGTCCCACCGATAGGTAGGTTGAGTCGGTTCACAGACTCCATAGATACCTGTATCTTTTGCAGTCTTGTGGAGTCTGTGGACCATGCTTATATAGGGTGTTGTAGGCTGCACTCCCTTTTCAGTTGTTTAACAAACCATTTACCATTGTTTTGTTTGCGCTTCAGCCCCATGCTCCTGATCTGTGGGCACTCCTGCGATGCGGAGTGGGGCCGAGAGAGAGGAGAACCTCCTCATGAACCTGCTCCTGGGACTGGCCAAGTTGGCTATTAACAGGTCCAGGCAGTGGGTGATCGAGCCTGACCTGACTGTTTGCCCCTCTTCCGTGGCTATGTTCGTGGTCGGGTGTCCCTGGAGAGGGAGCACCTGGTGTCTGCCGGCACCCTCAAGGCCTTCCATGCCCGGTGGGCACCGCGGGGACTGGGGTGTTTTATTGATCCTGTTAATCATATTTTGGTTTAATGTTTGTAAGTTTCGTTTAAATTTTGTCTTTGCTTTTTCAGTTTCCCTTTAAGGGACTGCTTTTTACTTTCTCCCTAATTTTGTTAACTTAGTTTATTTGTTTGACTCAAAAGTGTTACATCTTCTTAAGCTTCCTAACTCTGCCTCAATGGCTTGGTGCTCCCTGGACATCACAGCTGAGGTGGAGGCAGCCTGTTGGCTGCTGAACCCTATCTGTGATGACCTTGGCAGGCGTCCTCTGGAGGGTCAAGACCTGGAGGGCCCTGGTCTGCATTCGGGATCCTGCTGTGTAGCAGTGGCACCCTCCTCAGCCTATGGAGCTGGAGCTGCTGGGGTCACAAGAAGATGGGATTTGGATGGGTTGGATACACCCGGAGTCACCTGGGTGGATGGCCCTGGTGTGTGCGCTTGCTGATCCTCCTCCCTATGGGTGCCTGAGGGGCCCTGGCTGACTCTGTGAGTGGAAGGGGTAGCTGGGTTGAGATCGAGCTCCCCCACATCCCTCTTGTGTACACATTGCTGGAGGCCAACTATGGCATCAGTGATGGAGTTAAACCCACGCAGCAGTGCAGGAGCAATGTCCTGGACCAAGTTCTCTATGGCAGCCGTCATCCTGCCAATGTTGACCTCAGTGCATTGGCATAGCAGCGCTATCACCTCAGCCTGAAGGTGGACGAACTCCATTGAGCCTTGCAGTCTGAGGAGTGCAGTGGACATCCCTTCCTGGTGCTCCCGAGTTTGCCTTTACAGCTCCAGCAACTGTGACAGGCCCGAGTCCAGTGCTCGTCATCTGGCTCAGACTCAGCAAGTTTCTTGCTCCAGCAAACCTCTGAATGCTGGAACCCTGGTAAGTCCTTGCTATTATCTGCTGTGGATCAGTCAGCGCGATGTGCTCACCAGATTGTGATCCCGAGGCTGCTCTAAAGCTAGGTCGCACCGAGGTGTGTGCCTCTGCGGTGGTGGAGGGTGTGGGTGACTACTGTGATGGGATTTCAGGGAGGGTGCCTCCAGATTCCTCTTCAGGGGCTACTCCGGGGCTTGATTGGAGGCCCTGGGTCATGGACTCTGTGGGCTGTTTGGCAGATGTGCCGGCGAAAGCAAGGGCAGATAACTAGTGCATGGCAGTGGCCTATGAAAGAGGAACATCACCCACAGCATGGTTGTCTGATGGATATTGCACTGCTGGATCGTCATTTGGTCGAGCACCACTGACCTCACCGTCAGCTCAGGAACAGTCCAGATCCTCACCAACCAGCTGGATGGCTCTGTTTTCAAAGTCCTTGAGAACCTTGATTTCAGGCATTCCTCCACCAGTAAGTGACCTTTCCCTCTTGTTGTATACCAACTTATCCTGCATGGATAGAGATGGAAAGAGTGTAAGCAGGACTGCTGCCAGGCTAGATGATAAGTGTGCCTGGCACATGTGAGTGGTGAGTGGTCCCATGGATGGGATGAGGACAATCAAGGTATGTGTGAGAGAGTGAATGCTGATGTCCCTTGAACTGGCTGTGAGTGAGGGCCCTGTTTATGTGTGATGGGTTTGTCAGTGTTTGAGTTGAAAGTGATGAGAAGAGTGACTTACTCTGGTGGGACAGAGGAGATCATTCATCCTCTTGCACCACTGGGTGACTGTCCTCTTTTGCAGGGCATTGGCGCTGACCACTGCTGCCACCAGCTCCCAGGCTGGATTAGTGAGGTTGTTGCCCAACCTTTGGCCAGAGTAGGGCTAGAGGACATCACGGCAAGCCTCCAATGCGTCCAAAAGGCACTTGAATCATTGAACTGTGGGGCTGCAGTCTTTTTGCCTTTCAGGGCAATGTCTCCTTTGCAGCAGTCATTGGCTGGAAGCACTGAGAAGGGGCTGCACTTTAAATACGGTGCCCAGCATGATGAATTAGCGAGATGATGGCATGGTAGGCAAATGAGTGACAACCAGCCATGGAAACAGCGTGTTTCCCAGGGGTGCATAATTAATGCACAGGTTTGTGACAATACAGCATGAAAAGGCGCCATTGCGGCCGGCGGGCAAATCATCATTTTACCCGCCTGCTAATGCACTTAGTGAAAACCTGGAACAATTCTGCCCAATGCCTTTATTAGAACTACATGTAACATGGCTGCCCGCACCTGTGCCTCATGGCAGAGGTCGCATGACTACATCAAGCCAGGTAGGACCTTCAGTATATGATTACGTTTCAGTTCCAAACATTTCCCTTTTCATAAAGAAAAAAAGACCAATTTCCATGAACTATCATGTGAACTGTGAGTTACCTAAGTTACCCATATACAATTCATGTTCTCATGCATTAAAAAACTATTCATTATTCTCGTCAGTCCCTGCACATATATTGCATACATAGTTGTTAAATTATGCAGGTTGCTTGATGGTATACGACGTGTTGTCATTGGCTGTTCCTGTTCATCTAAGTGATGTTCGTCTGTACTCTATGCAGCTGGTGAGATCCCATCTGCTTGATCAACCTCCTGCAGTAAAGGAACAGCTTCTCTAGTTGTTCATACATGCCAGTATATTTGACTGTTCACGTCCACTGCATACCATCGAGGTGACAACTGCTCTATGCATGTCCCAAGTTTCCATGTGGGCTGAATCCTGTTGAGAGCACTGGCTGTCCAATGCTCATCTCTGGCAATGGTTTGGCAGTTTTGTCAAAATGAAATTTGGCTTTCTGCTGTTTTGCTGATTTTTTTCACACATGTCTATTACTACTTCTGGCTTCAGTAGTGTTTTTGCTATTGGAAGAGTAGTTTGTGTAGGGTGTGACATTAGTCTTCAGGCTGGAACACTTTCCATGCATTCAATCAGTGTGTTTCTTGACTCAAGGATTGCCTTGTATATGTACGTGCTATAGATTTCTTGATGGTTCCTTTGGTGATTTTTACTGCCACCTCAGCCTTTCCAGTTGACTGGGGATAGTGCAGAGATGATGTGTAGTGTTGAATTTCCCAATCCTTTGTGAAGTGGCTGAATTCTTTGCTTGTGAACTGATGGCCATTGTCACTCATCACAATGTCTGGAATGCTGTAGTGACTGAAGTCTGTTTTCAGGCATTCTACTAGTTCTCCTGTCATTGTTGAAGTCAGCTGGTCTAACTCCCAGTAGTCAGAATAGTAGTCGACAGTGATCAGATAAGAGTGAACACGGTCCGCTCCCAGCTTCATTCATAGTCTGCCTGGGAGTCCTAGTCCAGGATTCTCTTAAGGTTAACTTGCAGGTTCAGTCAGTAGTTAGGAAGGCAAATGCAATGTTGGCATTTATTTCGAGAGGACTAGAATATAAAAGCAGGGATTTGCTGCTGAGGCTTTATAAGGCTCTGGTCAGATCACATTTAGAATATTGAGAGTAATTTTGGGCCCCGTATCTCAGGAAAGATGTGCTGGCCCTGGAGAGGGTCCAGAGGAGGTTCATGAGAATGATCCCAGGAATGAAAGGCTTAACATATGAGGAACGTTTGAGGACTTTGAGTCTATACTCGATGGAGTTTGGAAGGATGAGGGGGGATCTGATTGAAACTTACAGAATACTGAAATGCCTGGATAGAGTGGACGTGGGGAAGATGTTTCCATTAGTAGCAGAGACTAGGACCTGAGGGCACAGCCTCAGAGTAAAGGGAAGACCTTTTAGAACAGAGATGAGGAGAAACTTCTTTAGCCAGAGAGTGGTGAATCTATGGAATTCATTGCCACAGAAGGCTGTGGAGGCCAGGTCATTGAGTGTATTTAAGACCAAGATAGATAGGTTCTTGATTGATAAGGGGATCAAAGGTTACGGGGAGAAGGTGGGAGAATGGGGTTGAGAAACTTATCAGCCATGACTCGATGGGCCGAATGGCCTAATTTCTGCTCCTATGTCTTATGGTCTTATGGTCTTATGGGATGTCATGCGTCATCAGTGACCCTCTAGCTTGCCTAGCTTGATTCTCATTGCAAGCACTGATGTGGTCCTTAATTTCATTGCTCAGGTTTGGCCAGTAGAGCACTTCTCTTGCCTTCCTCAGACTCAACTCAATTCCTTGATGGCTTGCCTGGATGTGCTTCAGCATCTCTCCTCCCATCTCTTTAGGGACAATGTCTCTATTTCCTCTATAAAAAATACCATCTTGTGCTTTCAATTCATCTCTGTATGCCAGCATGCTCTTGTGACCACAGATACATACTTGATGCTCTCATGCCATTCTTTCATCACTACTTCTTGCAGCACTTGAAGAGTTACATTCTGTTCGGTAGTTCACTTAATTTGAGCAAGGCTCTTGTCTGACAGACACAACATCTCTGCTGAGTTGATGACTTCCAGAGCATGTCAAGCTGCTGTCTCACATTGAATCTGGAAGATTTCATGTTCTATTTTATCACCCTCAACTTTCTTCATAGGGAGTGCCACACTTGACAGCATGTCAGCAATGTACATCTGTTTCCCTTGCTCATATGTCACCTCCAGATGATATCTTTGTATATGAGGTAACATTCTTTGCAAGCGTTTGGAACAGATAGTAGCGATTTGGGGAAAATGCTTTTGTGCTTGGACTCCACTGTTACTTTGTCTCTCCCAAGCAGATATTGATGAAAATGCTCACAAGCAAAGACAATAGCCAGGCACTCTTTCTTGATCTGAGCATGGCATAGTTCAGTTTGCATTAACTCCCTGGGTGCAAATGCAACCGGTTGTCCTTGCTGCATTAGGGTTGCTCCAAGGCATGTCTCACTAGTGCTACACTGCAAGGTGACTTCATCATTGATGTCAAAGTACTTCAGCACTGGCACTGTCATCACTAGTTGTTGGATTTTAGTGAACACTGCTTCTTGTTTTGTGCTCCAGTACCACCATCCTTGGCAGTGAGTTGGCAAAATGGTTCACACTCCAATGACAAATTAGGCAACAATTTTGCTAAATAATTCATGAATCCAACAAATCATTGCACTTGTGTTAGCTGCTGCATTGCTACTACAGTTCTCACCTTTTCAAGATCTGGGTGAAGACCTTTTGCTGTCAGTATCTATGTACTTGACTTCAGGAATCTTCAATTGCAATTTTTTCATCTTCAGCTTCAGGTTCACCTGGTGAGCTCACTCTAGCAGTCATATTAAATTCTGATCATGGTCAGCTATGGCTTCTCCCATTGTGTCTCCACATCCATCGACTAGTAGATCATCCAGTATGGCTTCCACTCCGGGAAGATCACTGACTATCTCATGCTGTCTGCATTGACATCTTCTGGAACTGTGGAAATGCCATACACAACCATCTGTTTCTGCCAAACAACATCCAGAATATCATTAGAAAGTGGCTGCTTTCATCCAGCTTCACTTGCCAGTAACAATCCTTCACATCTGGGGTAGTGAATATCTTTGCCTTGGTAAGTTGTGGCAAAATTCCATTGGCATGGTGTAGTGAGATCTATTCAATGCTTAATTTAGATTATTTGGGTCTAAGCATACTCATAGCTTTCCAGGTTGTTTCACTGCTACCATGCTGCTGCTAATCCAGTCTGCGTTCCCTTCTTTTCCAGCTCTTGTCTCTTATTTTTTAGGCAGGCCTTGAGGGTAGCTGGAACTCTTCTCGGCAGATGCTGAATTGGTCTTACATTGTCATTTATTTCGAGATGATATTCACTAGGAAGGCATCTAAACCCTATAAACACATCTTTGTGCTCCTTTAGGATCTGTTCAGCAATCAATAGTTTTGTGTGCTGCAACACCTAAACCTCTGTTGACAAGTTTAGGGTTATCAGTCCAAGCTTTAAACCGCTTTGACTGAGATGAGTGGCTGTTGTGTATCAACTATGATCTGGAACTCAAGACCTTCATTCTTGCCCTTGCTTTGGGCTCTCAGGTTAATTTGTCCCTTCATCATGAGTTTTGTGCTACCTTTTAGCCTCAACCTTACTTTCAAGGGCTTCATTTTTGGATTGCCATAATGAGCCACTTTGCACCGGTCTGTGAATATCATGATGTTGCATGATGCACCGGTGTCTATCCAACACTTGATGCTCTCCTTCTGCATGTCATCATTCTAAAAGTCACAAACCATTTATCATCTATAAACTTGACAGGACCAGCCTGTTGTATGGTGTATAGTGATTCACCAGAATCTTCAATTGATAGCCCTGCAGAGGCCATCTATATAGGTGTATTTTGGTTCTTTCTAGCCAGGCGCTTACATGCAAAATGATTTGGCTTCTTGTAGGTAGAACACTGCTTTCCCCACATTGGACAAGCCTTCTTTTCCTTTGTGTGAAGTCTTCCGCAGTATTTGCATCCTGCCCTTTGTCCGTGGTCATTCTGCTCTTTAGGCCTGGAATGTCTATGAGTATAATGGTCTGTTCTGTCATACTTGTGCTCTAGCTGATTTTTTACAACCTCTGAGCTTCTGCACATCTATCATTTTCTTGAGTGTACTTTTCCCCTCTCTCAGTGGACATGCTCTCACTGCAGGATCTCTAATGACTAAGACAATCCTATTTCTAATGAGGTCATCTTTTAGTTGGCCAAATTCACAGGATTCTGCGAGCTGTGTTACTGCAGTCATATACTGATCAATAGGCTCTATCACCTTGACCCCTAATTTTGAATACATAATGTTCATAAGTTACATTCACTTGAGTTTCAAAGCATGCCTTCAAGGCTTTCAAGATTTTTGCTGTATTTTTCCTGTTCTTTGGGGAGATTTAGGGTGGAATACAATTTCTAGAAATCTCTCCCCAACAGCTTTAAAAGTATTGCTACTTGCATTGGCTCTGTCTTGTTAATTAGACCTGTTGCAATCTTGGAATTTTGCCATTGCAAGTGGAAGAACTGCCAGTTCTTCCGCATATCACCATTCATTTCAACAGAAACTGGAAGAGGAAAATTGACAGCCATTTTGACTCATCCAGCTTGTTTGTTTTCCTTTTCCATAGCTTTCAGTGGCTTTTTTTAGTAGCTTTCTCCAGCTCTGAACATTTGTGTTCCACATTCAGTGACTGTGGCTTCTGTCCAGCTCTTCAAAACTCAATCCCAGCTCCACTTCTGACACCATGTTACAGGCTCAAAAATACATTGCTTCTACTACAATGCCTTCATTAGAACTGAATGTAACGTGGTTTCCCCAAGCATGTGCCTCATGGCAGAGATCACATGGCTACAGCAAGCCAGGTAGGACCTTTAGTACATGATTGCATTTCAATCCCATATATGGTTCAGCTTCAAGGAGTGTTCGGGGAAAAACATGGAGCTGGTGGCTGGGATCAAAACAAATGTTTAGGTTTTCTCAATATTCAATTGGATGAAGTTGCCACTCCTACAGTAGTGGATGTAGAACATGTAGCATGACAAACCAAATAACAGAGATCATGGCTTTATGCACAGACCATCACTGGCAAGTAAAGGCACAGTCAGTAGCTCTCTGTACTATTGGGAAGCCAGCATCACAATAGAAATATGGCATCATTTCCTATTTTGCTAATGCTGTTAATCTATTTGGAACTAAATTAAATCATTGACATAGCTGAATAAGGCATCCGTTATCTTGATGGTGCTTTGGACAGCAAACTTCTTGAAATTACATATGCTACCAATGCTTACTTAGAATGCTTGAGCCGTACAAATTCAGAGCCACAGTAACTTTCGCTGCTTTTGGTATTCTGTTCCAATATCTAAGTCTGTCCACAGGGTCTTCATTCAGCAGATGCCAGAGTTTGTTTAGTCACAGCCTCCTAGCTTAGCTTCAGATTTAAAGCAATGCTCAGGTACCTAAGACAGTTCACATGATTTGTGGAGTACAGAAGAAGCCTGACCAGCTTTCTGTGCCATTTTACTTTCTGGGTGCATTCTGGTGTTCTTTCTAGCCATTCTCCAACAGAAGTACATGTGGTACACAAGTCCAAAACCAAGTTTGTCCTCAGGACAATCAAAGTACTTCTCACTTATATTAATGATCTGGAAAGTGATCAGCAGCTGCTGTAGTAACAGACCTGTAGAAAAGGGACAGTGATTGAATATTGTTCAAAATAGATTCAAATCTTAGAAAATTTACAACAAAAGAAGGAAATTTGGCCCATTATGTCCATGCTAGTCAACAAAGAGTTGCCCAGCCTAATCCCACCTTCCTGCACTAGGTCCGTAGCCCTGCAGGCCATGGCTCTTCAAGTAGACACCAAGCACTTTTTACATGTGGTGAGAGTTTCTGCCTCCACCAGCCTTTCAGGCAGTGTATTCCTGATTCCTACCACCTTCTCCTCTAATCCTTCAACCAATTACTTTAATTCTATCTCCCCTGGTTTTTTACCCTACTGCTAAGGTAAATAGGTTATCCTTATTTACTCTATCTAGGCCCCTCAATACATTATATACCTCAAAGAAATCACTTCACAATCTCTTTTGTTCTAAAGAAAACAACCTCAGCCTATGCAATATTTCCTCGTGGCTAAAATTTTCCAGTCCTGCCAACATGCTTGTAAATTTCCTCTGCATCCTCTCCAATCACATCTTTCCTGTAATGTGGTGATCAGAACTGTACACAGTAAAAGGCACAATGTGGTCTAACTTGTGTTGCATACAGTTCTAGCATAACCTTCATGCTCTTAAATTCAATGCCTTGGCTAATGTCAACCACACAGCCAAATTCTGTATAATCTGTAAACCTCTTTGTCATGTCCCTACATTTGAGTCTAAACCATTAATATAAACAACGAAAAACAAGGCACCAAGTACTAAGCCCTGTGAACAGCCTTCCAGTTACAGAAACACCCATCAAGCATTAACCATTACATCTTGCTTCTTGTCACAAAGCAAATTTTGGATGCGATTTGCTACCCTCCCTTGGATCCCAAGGGCCTTTACTTTTTTCATCAGCCTTCCTTGTGGAACCTTGTCAAAAGCCTTGCTAAAATCCATGTAGAACATATCCAGCACCCTGCCCTCATCAACCCTAATGGTCACCTCTTCAAAAGATTCAATCAAGATAGTCAGATATGACCTTCCCTTAACAAATCCACAATAATTGTTCTTGATTAATCCATGCCTATCTAATTGAAGGTTTATACTGCCCCTCAGAATTGCATCCAATAATTTGCCCTCAACCGAACTGCTTTAACACTACTCAGATTGTCCCTTCCTCCCCTTTTAAACAACTTTGGCAGTCCTGCAACCATGGCTATAGCCAGGGAGGATTGAAATAACATAGAGCCTCAGCAATTTCCTCCCTTACTTTTTTTTTTTAACAGACTGGGATATATTTCATCCGGGCTGAGTTATTTACCAACTTTAAAAGAACATTTAATACTTCCTCTCCTACAACGTTCACCACAGTCACACTTCACAACATCATCATCGGCCCCCTTTTTGTGAAGGCAGCTGCAAAGTATTCATTAAGAATCTTACCCACATCCTTTTCCTTCACAAACAGGTTACCTTGTTGGTCCCTAATGGGGCCTACTCTTTTCTTAATTATCCTGTTGCTCTTTATGTTCTTATAAAACATATTTGGATTTTTTATGATTCAGTAAAATTGCTGGTTCTGTCATAATGCAACTACTTTTTCATGCCCTTTTTCCCTAAATTTCCTTTTAACTTTTTTTTTAACTGTTCCAAGTTTTCTGTAGGATTAAGCTCTTGATGTTTGACAATAAGCTTCCCTTTTTTTGCTTTACTCTTCAGGCACCTTGTCATCAGATTTGGATGTCCCACCCTTTTTCTTTGTGGGAACATATTTTACCTGAACCCCTTCAATCTGCTTCTTGAATATCCACCGTTGCTCTGACACCCACTTGAAGTGGCTGTTTCCAGCCCATTTTTACTAAATTGTTTCTCAGCCTAGTGAAATTGGCCTTCCACCCGTTTAGAACCTTTACTCTGTTTGGCTCCCTTTGGCTCTCTTTGGCTCTGCCAAGCTCTGCCAGGTTCTGTTTGGCTCTACTAGGCTCTGTTTGGCTCTGCCAGGTTCTGCTTGGCTCTGCCATGCTATGTTTGGCTCTGCCAAGATCTGTTTGCTCTGCCATGCTTTGCCAGGCTCTGTCCGGTTCTGTCCGGCTCTGTTCAGCTCTGTATGGCTCTGTATTCTCTCTGTTTGGCTCTGTTTGGGTCTATTTGCCACTGCCAGGCTCTGTCTGTCTCTGCTTTTCTCTGTTTTTCTCTGTTTGGCCTTGTGTGGCTCTGCCATGCACTGCTTGGCTCTGCCAGGCTCTGTTTGGCTCTGTTTGTCTCTGTTTGGCTCTGACAGGCTCTGCCAGGCACTGCTAGGCCCTGCTTGGCTCTTCCTGGCTCTGCCAGGCTCTGTTTGGCTTTGCCAGGCTCTATTTGGCTCTGTTTGTCTCTGCTTGGCTCTGCAAGGCACTGTTTGTCTCTGCCAGGTTCTGTTTGGCTCTGTCAGGCTCTGCTAGGCTCTGTTTGTCTCTGCTTGGCTCTGTTTCGCACTGTTTGGTTCTGCCAGGCTCTGTTTGGTTCTGCCAGGCTCTGTTTGTCTCTGTTTGGATCTCTTTAGAACTGATTGGCTCTGCAAGGCTCTGTAATGCTCTATTTGGCTCTGCCAGGTCTGTTTGGCTCTGTTTATCTCTGCTTGGCTCTGTTTGGACCTGTGTGGCTCTGCCAGGCTTATTTGGCGGTGATTGGCTGTGTTTGGCTCTGTTTGGCTCTATTTGGCTCTGTTTGGTTCTGAGTGGCTCTACCAGGCTCTGTTTGGCTCTGCCAGGCTCTGTTTGGCTTTGTTTGGCTCTGTTTGGTTCTGTTTGGCTCTGCTTGGTTCTACCAGTCTCTGTTTGGCTGTATTTGGCTCTGGCCTGGCTCTGTCAGTCTCTCTTTGGCACTGCATGGCTCTGCTTGTCTCTGCATGGCCGTGCCTGATTCTGCCAGTCTCAGTATGGCTCTGTTTGACTCTGTTCCTGTTTGGCTCTGCCGGGCTCTGTTTGGCTCTGCCAGTCTCAGTATGGCTCTGTTTCACTCTGTTTGTTCCTGTTTGGCTTTGCTGGGCTCTGTTTGGCTGTGCTAAGCTCTGCTTGGCTCTGCTTGATTCTGCTTGGCTTTGTTTTGTTCTGTTTTGCTCTGTTTGGCTCTGCCAGGCTCTGATTGATTCTTTTGGCACTGACAGGTTCTGTTTGCATCTCTTTGGCTCTGTTTGGCTCTGCCAGGATTTGTCTGGTTCTGCCTGGCTCTGCTTGGCTGCCTTTGGCTCTGTTTGATTCTGATTGGCTCTTTTTGGCTCTGTTTGGCTATCCTTGTCTCTGTTTGACCCTGATTGGCTCCGACTTGCTCTGTATGGCTCTGCCAGATGCTGCTTGGCACTGTCTGGATTTGTTTGGCTCTGTCAGGATCTGCCTGCCTCTGTGTGTATACTGATAGGGGATTCAATAGTTAGGGGCACAGACAGATGCTTCTGTGGCCGCAAACATGAATCAAGGATGGTATGTTGCCTCCCTGGTGCCAGGATCCAGGATGTCATGGAGCGGCTACAGGACATTCTGGGGAGGGAAGGTAAACAGCCAGTGGTCGTGGTACACATTGGTTTCAACGACATAAGTAAATTAAGGGATGAGGACCTGCAAGCTCAGTATGGGGAGTTAGGAGATAATTAAAATGCAGAAACTCAAATGTAGTAATCTCAGGATTACTCCCAGTTCCACGTGCTAGTAAGAGAAGGAATAAGAGGATAGACCAAATGAACACGTGGCTGGAGAGATGGTGTTGCCGGGAGGGATTCAGATTCTTGAGGCACTGGGACTAGTTCTGGAGAAGGTGGGACCTGTACAAACCGGACGGGCTGCACCCAGGCAGAGCTGGGACCAGTATCATTTTGCTAGTTCTGGTGGGGAGTATTTAAACGAGTGTGGCAGGGGGATGCAATTGCAGGACTAGGATCAGAAAGGTCAGATTCAGATCAGAAAAATGGAGGTAGAACATTAGCTAGGGACATTGTGTTAGACATGGGGTTACAGGAGAAGCAAAGTTTAAAAAGCGTCCAACAAGGGAAATTGATGGGGTTAAACTGTTTATACTTCAATACAAGGAGTATTACAAACAAGGTAGATGAGTTAAGGGCACAGGTAGACACATGGCAGCAGGATGTCATTGCTATAATGGAGACCTGGCTAAAGGAGGGACAGAACTGGCAGCTTAATATCCCTGGTTATAGAGTTTTCAGACACAATTGAGTAGGAGATAAAAAAGGAGGGGGGTTAAATGGTTAACTAATAGTAAAAGAATCAATTCCAGTTGTGAGAAGGGATGCTATACTAAATGGGTCAACAAACGAGGCTTTATGGATTGAGCTTAGAAATACAAAAAGGGGCAGTCACACTACTGGGAGTATACTACAGACCCCCAAATAGTGAAAGGGAGATAGAAGAACAAATATGTATGCAAATTTCTGCTTGTAAGAACAAGAGGGCAATAATAGTAGGAGACTTCAACTATCCTAATATCAACTGGGATTCAAACAACATAAGGAGCACTGAGGGAGAAATATTCATACAGTGTGTCCAGGAAAGTTTTTTCAACCAATTAGTGACAAACCCAACGACAGGAGATGCAATTCTAGACCTAGTCTTGGGGAACGAAAAAGGGCAAGTGGGTGAAGTGACAGTTGGTGACCATATTGGGGGCAGTGATCACAATTCAATTAGATTTAGCATTACCATGGAAAAGGACAGAGATAAGGCATGATTAAAAGTCTTGAACTTGGGGAAGGCAAATTTTGCAGAAATGAGAAGGGACTTGGCTGAGGTGGACTGGACAGCATTGCTGGAGGATAAAACAGTGGAAAACCAGTGGGAAGCACTAAAAAGCGATATCCTAATTGTACAAAGTAGACATGTCCCCTACAAAAATAAGAGTGGTACTGCCAAATTTAGACCTCCCTGGTTGTCTAGAGGAATACAGGGGAAGATCAAACAGAAAAAGAAAGTGTACAATAGGCACAAAGAACTAAGCACTGCAGATAGCCTAGACGAATATAGGAAGTGCAGAGACGAAGTAAAAAAGAAAAGGAAAATCAAAGAGAGGGCATGAAAAAGATTAGGAAGTAAAGTTAAAGATAACCCAAAGATGTTTTACCAATACATTAATGCTAAAAGGTTAGTTAAGGAAAAAGTGGGACCTATCAGAGATGAAGATGGAAACTTGTGTGTAGATGCAGAGGCTGTGGGAAGGGTTTTGAATGAATATTTTGTCTCCTTGTTTACAAAAGAAAGGGAGGATGTAGATATAGTAGTCCAGGAGGAACACTGCGAGATATTGGACGGGATAGTCATAAAGAGAGAGGAAGTACTCGAAAGGTTGAAATCCTTGAAAGTTGATAAGTTGTCAGGGCCAGATGGATTGTTTCCGAGGCTGCTGAAGGAAGTCAGGGAGGAGATAGCAGATGCTCTGAGAATGATTTTCCAATCTTCACTAGATACAGGGGAGGTACTGGAGGATTGGAGAAATGTAAACGTAGTTCCATTATTTAAAAAAGGATCAAAGGAAATGCCAAACAATTATAGGCCAGTTAGTCTTACATTGGTGGTGAGCAAATTAGTAGAATCAGTGCTGAGAGATAGGATTAATTCTCATGTGGAAAGGCGTGGACTAGTCAGGGATAGTCAGCGTGGATTTGTTAAAGGAAGGTCTTGCCTCACAAAGTTCATTAAATTCTTTGAGGAACTGACAAGAAAGGTTGATGAAGGAAGTACAGTGGATGTTGTGTACATGGATTTTAGCAAGGCATTTGACAAGGTCCCACATGGCAGATTGGTCAGGAAAGTAAAAGCCCATGGGATTCAGGGTAATGTGGCAAACTGGATAAAAGGTTGGCTTTGTAACAGGAAACAAAGGGTAATCCAAACCAAAAACAGAATTACCTGGAAAAACTCAGCAGGTCTTGCAGCATCGGCGGAGAAGAAAAGAGTTGACGTTTCGAGTCCTCATGACCCTTCGACAGTACTTGAGTGAATCCAAGAAAGGGGTGAAATATAAGCTGGTTTAAGGTGTGTGTGGCGGGGGGTGGAGGGGGGTGGGGGGCTGGTGTTGGGTGGTGGGAGAGAAGTGGAGGGGGTTGGTGTGGTTGTAGGGACAAACAAGCAGTAATAGAAGCAGATCATCAAAAGATGTCACAGACAACAGAACAAAAGAACACATAGGTGTTAAAGTTGATGATATTATCTAAACGAATGTGCTAATTAAGAATGGATGGTAAGGCACTCAAGGTATAGCTCTAGTGGGGGTGGGGGGAGCATAAAAGATTTAAAAATATTTAAAAATAATGGAACTAGGTGGGAAAATAAAAATCTATATAATTTATTGGAAAAAACAAAAGGAAGGGGGAAGAAACAGAAAGGAGGTGGGGATGGAGGAGGGAGCTCAAGACCTAAAGTTGTTGAATTCAATATTCAGTCCGGAAAGCTATAAAGTGCCTAGTCAGAAGATGAGGTGTTGTTCCTCCAGTTTGCGTTGGGCTTCACTGGAACAATACAGCAAGCCAAGGACAGACATGTGGGCAAGAGAGCAGGGTGGAGTGTTAAAATGGCAAGCGACAGAGAGGTTTGGGTCACTCTTGCGGACAGACCGCAGGTGTTCTGCAAAGCGATTGCCCAGTTTACATTTGGTCTCTCCAATGTAGAGGAGACCACATTGGGAGCAACGAATGCAGTAGACTAAGTTGGGGGAAATGCAAGTGAAATGCTGCTTCACTTGAAAGGAGTGTTTGGGCCCTTGGACGGTGAGGAGAGAGGAAGTGAAGGGGCAGGTGTTACATCTTTTACGTGGGCATGGCGTGGTGCCATAGGAGGGGGTTGAGGAGTAGGGGGTGATGGAGGAGTGGACCAGGGTGTCCCGGAGGGAACGATCCCTACGGAATGCTGATGGGGGGGTAAAGGGAAGATGTGTTTGGTGGTGGCATCATGCTGGAGTTGGCGGAAATGGCGGAGGATGATCCTTTGAATGCGGAGGCTGGTGGGGTGATAAGTGAGGACAAGGGGGACCCTATCATGTTTCTGGGAGGAAGGAGAAGGCGTGAGGGCAGATGTGCGGGAGATGGGCCGGACACAGTTGAGGGCCCTGTCAATGATCGTGGGTGGAAAACCTCGGTTAAGGAAGAAGGAGGTCATGTCAGAGGAACTGTTTTTGAAGGTAGCATCATCGGAACAGATGCGACGGAGGCGAAGGAACTGAGAGAATGGGATGGAGTCCTTACAGGAAGCGGGGTGTGAGGAGCTGTAATCGAGGTAGCTGTGGGAGTCGGTAGGTTTGTAATGGATATTGGTGGACAGTCTATCACCAGAGATTGAGACAGCGAGGTCAAGGAAGGGAAGGGAAGTGTCAGAGATGGACCACGTGAAAATGATGGAGGGGTGGAGATTGGAAGCAAAATTAATAAATTTTTCCAAATCCCGATGAGCGCATGAAGCAGCACCGAAGTAATCATCGATGTACCGGAGAAAGAGTTGTGGGAGGGGGCCGGAGTAGGACTGGAACAAGGAATGTTCCACATACCCCATAAAGAGACAGGCATAGCTGAGGCCCATGCGGGTACCCATAGCCATATTTTTTATTTGGAGGAAGTGAGAGGAGTTGAAGGTAAATTGTTCAGTGTGAGAACAAGTTCAGCCAGACAGAGGAGAGTAGTGGTGGATAGGGATTGTTCGGGCCTCTGTTCGAGGAAGAAGCTAAGGGCCCTCAGACCATCCTTGTGGGGGATGGAGGTGTAGAGGGATTGGACGTCCATGGTGAAGAGGAAGCGGTTGGGGCCAGGGAACTGGAAATTGTTGATGTGACGTAAGGTGTCAGAGGAATCACAGATGTAGGTGGGAAGGGACTGGACAAGGGGAGAGAGAAGGGAGTCAAGATAACGAGAAATGAGTTCTGTGGGGCAGGAGCAAGCTGACACGATCGGTCTACCAGGACAGTTCTGTTTGTGGATTTTGGGTAGGAGGTAGAAGCGGGCCGTCTGAGGTAGGGCGACTATCAGGTTGGAAGCTGTGGGAGGAAGATCCCCAGAGGAGATGAGGTCAGTGACAGTCCTGGAAACAATGGCTTGATGTTCAGTGGTGGGTCATGGTCCAGGGAGAGGTAGGAGGAAGTGTCTGCGAGTTGACGCTCAGCCTCCGCGAGGTAGAGGTCAGTGCACCAGACAACAACAGCACCACCCTTGTCAGCGGGTTTGATGACAATGTCAGGGTTGGACCTGAGAGAATGGAGTGCAGTAAGTTCAGAGAGAGAGAGATTAGAATGGGTGAGAGGAGCAGAGAAATTGAGACGACTAATGTCGCGCCAACAGTTCTCAATGAAAAGATCAAGAGAAGGTAAGAATCCAGAGGGAGGGGTCCAGGTGGAGGGAGAATATTGGAGGAGGGTGAAAGGATCCGTTGAACGGGGAGAGGACTCCTGCCCAAAGAAGTGAGCCCGGAGACGAAGACGGCGGAAGAAGAGTTCAGCATCATGCCGAGCCCGAAATTCATTGAGGTGAGGGTGTAAGGGTATGAAACTAAGTCCTTTGCTGAGCACTGAACGTTCAGCATCGGAGAGGGGAAGGTCAGGGGGTATAGTGAATACACGGCAGGGGCTGGGATTGGAAGATGGGGTGGGGACGGAGGGACAGGCAGGGGTGGAGGGTCCTAGATGGGTGCTGGTGTCGATGAGTTGTTGGACCTTGCGTTCCTTAGCACTTGAGAGAAAGAGAAAAACCTTCTTTTTGAGGCGTCGGATGAGACGAAGAATAAAATGAAACTGGGGGCACGCGCTGCTTTGAAAAAGGGTGCGGCGGTGCTGCTGGAGGGAGAGGTCGAGTGTGTTCATATGGCGGCGCATGGCACTGAGTGTGGATCTCAGAATGTGACGGGAACAGCAGTCCGAGAAATGTTTTATGTCCCGGAGATACCTGTAATCCTGGGTGGGTTCGAAACATGAGGGGTGGAATTTCAGCTGAAATCCACGTGAGGTAAGTCGGAGACGGAGACAGTCACTGAGAAAGGAGATATGGCTGTGAAAGCGGGTTTTAGTAAACACCTTGTCAAACACCAGGAGAGAAATGGAAAGCAATGAAGGTGAGCAGGGCAAAAGAGAGGAACGGAAATCTTGTCGCAGTGACGAACAGAACTTCTTCAAGGAGGTAGGCATTTCTTGAAGAGCAGTGGCAGTCAATTAAACACAGAGATAAAAACAAAAAAACTGCGGATGCTGGAAATCCAAAACAAAAACAGAATTACCTGGAAAAACTCAGCAGGTCTTGCAGCATCGACGGAGAAGAAAAGAGTTGACGTTTCGAGTCCTCATGACCCTTCGACAGTACTTGAGTGAATCCAAGAAAGGGGTGAAATATAAGCTGGTTTAAGGTGTGTGTGGTGGGGGTTGGGGGGGGGCGGGGTTTGGTGGTGGGAGAGAAGTGGAGGGGGTTGGAGTGGTTGTAGGGACAAACAAGCAGTGATAGAAGCAGATCATCAAAAGATGTCACAGACAACAGAACAAAAGAACACATAGGTGTTAAAGTTGGTGATATTATCTAAACGAAAGTGCTAATTAAGAATGGATGGTAAGGCACTCAAGGTATAGCTCTAGTGGGGGTGGGGGGAGCATAAAAGATTTAAAAATATTTAAAAATAATGGAACTAGGTGGGAAAATAAAAATCTATATAATTTATTGGAAAAAACAAAAGGAAGGGGGAAGAAACAGAAAGGAGGTGGGGATGGAGGAGGGAGCTCAAGACCTAAAATTGTTGAATTCAATATTCAGTCCAGAAGGCTGTAAAGTGCCTAGTCGGAAGATGAGGTGTTGTTCCTCCAGTTTGCATTGGGCTTCACTGGAACAATACAGCAAGCCAAGGACAGACATGTGGGCAAGAGAGCAGGGTGGAGTGTTAAAATGGCAAGCGACAGAGAGGTTTGGGTCACTCTTGCGGACAGACCGCAGGTGTTCTGCAAAGCGGTCGCCCAGTTTACATTTGGTCTCTCCAATGTAGAGGAGACCACATTGGGAGCAACGAATGCAGTAGACTAAGTTGGGGGAAATGCAAGTGAAATGCTGCTTCACTTGAAAGGAGTGTTTGGGTCCTTGGACAGTGAGGAGAGAGGAAGTGAAGGGGCAGGTGTTACATCTTTTGCGTGGGCATGGCGTGGTGCCATAGGAGGGGGTTGAGGAGTAGGGGATGATGGAGGAGTGGACCAGGGTGTCCCTTAGGGAACGATCCCTACGGAATGCCGATAGGGGGGGTAAAGGGAAGATGTGTTTGGTGGTGGCATCATGCTGGAGTTGGCGGAAATGGCGGAGGATGATCCTTTGGATGCGGAGGCTGGTGGGGTGATAAGTGAGGACAAGGGCTACCCTATCATGTTTCTGGGAGGGAGGAGAAGGCGTGAGGGCGGATGCCGCGGAGATGGGCCGTACACGGTTGAGGGCCCTGTCAACGATCGTGGGTGGAAAACCTCGGTTAAGGAAGAAGGAGGACATGTCAGAGGAACTGTTTTTGAACATAGCTTCATCGGAACAGATGCGACTCCGCATTCAAAGGATCATCCTCCGCCATTTCCGCCAAGTCCAGCATGATACCACCACCAAACACAACTTCCCTTCACCCCCTATCGGCATTCCATAGGGATCGTTCCCTCCGGGACACCCTGGTCCACTCCTCCATCACCCTCTATTGTCAGATATACGCTCAGTTTTTTGCAAAACCTGCCCTCTATATTCCATAAGTTTCAACTAGTTCAGAACTTGGCCACCTGCATTCTAACTCACACTATGTTCCACATTCTGAAGAAAGGCTGGTGAGAACTCTGAGCTATGTTAGAAACAATAGTTACATTGTACTGTAGTGTTGGTCTAATTTTCCATTTATAATTATGTCTGATTTTATAAAAGACAAACCTGTTGAATCTCTTGAATATGCAAATATGCAAATATGCGAATATGCAAATATTTTCACCTATCTAAATTGTATATGAAAATGTACACAAAACTTTACTTCATGTAGTACCAGTACTGCAAGCACTACAGAAAACCAATTCTTAAACTGCATTCTTTGTGATTTGAAATCAGGAACTTTTCATTGAATCAAGTCTATGGACCCAGATTAACTGTTGTCAGGCTGTGGACATAACAAAAGTATTCAAAGCTCTAACAATAAATCACAATCTTACAAGCTATCCATAAATTGCAAACAGATTTGGGAGCATTTCCAACAATTAAAATAGGGTTTTAGCATCTGCAAGGATTAATTAATTTTATGATGTAGTATTAAAGAGAGAACACGTTAACACATTTCACTCATTTAGGTGGATCAAATTAAAGCATATATTCATTGACTGTAATGATCAAAATCACTTATTGCACAGTCTCCAGTTTTAAAGTGTGTTAATTTGATCAACAAATCATAATCTCTTTCAGGCTGTTTGATAGGGCGACAAATAGGTACTTTTTTCAATTCTTTGAAGGAACAGTTCTTCATGCTTCTTACAAATTTAAACAACATCTTCTACCACTCATCCTGAGTGGCTCCATCCTTCTTCATCTACATGCTGCCCTCAGCAACATCATCTAAAAACACAGCATCAATTTCCAGATGAGTGCTGACAGAACCCAGCTCTATCTCACCACTGTCTCTCTCGAACTCTTCCATTGGGCGGAATTGTCCCAGATTTGCACTAAGTGTGGTAGCAGGTTGGAAAAAGAACATTTTACCCATGGGTCACAATGGCGCTTTTCATGCTGCGTCACCACAATCCTGCCTCACCAATAATGCATTCATGGGAAACACACTGTTTCAATGGCCAGTGGGCTTTCATTTGCTCGCCACGCCATCACCTCGCCGCTTTATCACACTGGGTGCCATATTTAAAGTGCAGCCGCATGAACACCTCTCAGTGCTTCCAGACAAGGACTACTGCAAAGAAGACATGCCCCCAAAAGGCAAGAAAACTGATTTAATGATGTGTCCCCTGAGTGCCATTTGGACACAATGGAGTCCTCTATCCCTGGTCTGGCCATAGGACGGGCAGCAGCATCACTAATCCAGCTTGAGAGACAATGGTGGTCAGTGCCAATGCCCTACCAATGAGATCAGCCACCCAGTGCTGCAAAGGGATGAATGACCTCCTCCGTTCTGCCAGCTTAAGTCACTCTTCTCACCACTCTCAACTCACGCACTCACAAACCTTTCACACATCCACAGGGCCCTCACTCACTGCCAGCTCAAGGAACATCACCGTTCACTCTCTCTCACACACCTTCATTATCCTCATCCCACCCCTGGGACCAATCACCTTCCACAAATGCCAGACATACTTATCATCTGGCCTGGCAGGTGTCCTGCATCCACTCTCTCCATCTCTATTCATGCAGAACAACTGGCACACAACAGGAGGGAGAAGTCGCTGACTGGTGGAAGAACGCCTGAAATTAAGATCCTCACGGGACTTTGAAAATAGAACTATGCAGTTGTCTGGAGAGGATCTAGACCATTTCTGTGCTGACAGTGAGGTCAGTGGTGCTCTCCCAAATGAGGATCCAGCAGTGCAACTTCCATCACACAACCATGCCATGAGTGATGTGTTCTGTTCCACAGTCCACTGCCATGCACTAATTATATTGCTTTCGCGGACATCTGGGAAACAGCCGATGGAGTGCACGACCCAGAGCCTCCAATCAAGCCATGAAGAAACCTCTGAAGAGGAATCTGGAGGCACCCTCCTTGAAGTCCCATCACAGTGCTCACCCAAACCAGCACAGAGATACACACCTCAGTGAGACATAGAGTAGGTCACAATCTGGTGAGCACATCACACCGTCTGATCTACAGCAGGTGGCGATAGGGGCTTCCCAGGTTTATGGGACTCAGAGGACTGCTGGAGGCTGGAAATATGCTGAGTCCAAGTTAAATGACCAGCCTCTGGACTTGGTCACGTCTCAGTTTCTGGAGCTGCAAAGGCAAGCTCGGGAACATCAGGAAGGGATGTCTGCTGCACTCCTCAGGTTGCAAGGCACGATGGAGGAGACCATCCCCCATCAGTATGAGGTGATAGCGCTGGCGTCCCAACGCACCGAGGTCAACACTGATAGGATGGCAGCTGCCATGGAGACCTTGGTCCAGGACATCGCTCTTGCCTTGCTGCGCGAGCTGAACTCCATCACTGATGCGATAGTTGGCCTCCAGAATTGTGTACGCAAAAAGGGTGCCGAGCAGCTCGATCTCACACCAGCTACTCCATCTCCTCAAGGAGTCAGCCAGGGACCCTCAGGCACCCACAGGGAGAAGGATCAGCAGCTGCATACCCTGGGGCCATCCACTCAGGTGACTGTGGGAGCGCCCAGCCCATTCAAATCCCCTCTTCCTGTGGCCCCAGCAGCTCCAGCTCCACAGGCTCAGGTGGATGCCACTGCCAAACAGCCAGGCCCCAAAAGCAGGCTGGAGCCCTCCAGGTCTCGGCTCTCCAGAGGACACCTGCCAAGGTCATCATGGACAGGGTCTAGCAGTCAGCAGGCTGCCTCCACCTCGCTGTGAATGTCCTGGGAGCACCAAGATGTAGCGGCAGGGTTAAGTAAGGTTAAGAAGATGTAACACTTTCGAGTACAAACCCGTTTCCATCTGTTTCAGATGAAGTTACATTGTTTCATAGTTTGCCATTGTGAGATTTGAACTCTTGATCTTGGGGTTACAAACCCAGTACCATAACCACTTGGCTATTTAGGCCAAGCATTAAGAAGATGTAGCTGCATAGCCTGGGCGCGGGAGTTAATTACTTGAACATAATGTTCACTATTTTAAATAAACTCCCAAGAATATCTCCCTTCCTATGGCTCCTTGTTCTGATGAGTAGTGTTCGTGTCACTCATATGTGAAACTTAGGTTCCTGCACAAGATAAAGGCAGGTGTCTCAGTCCAGGACCTCTTCCCTATGCTTTGTACAGACTTCAGATCAAAGTGATGATCTGGCCTCACACTCCCTAGACACATTACTAATTCCTGCACCTTGAGGTGCTTACCACTACTGCCAGAACGTCGTGGGCAAGCATCACAGAGTTCCGTCATTCTCTCTGTGTGCTCTCAGCACCTTTAAGGAGGGTTTGCCCCCCCCCCCCATCTCTTCAGCATCTGTGACCAGTGACACAGGTGCTGAAGGCCCTGGATTAGGTGCATTTAAAGTTTCATGGCTGCATCTCCATGATATGACCCTGATTGTAGAACACAAGTGGGCTGCCCTCGGCCAGAGATAGGAGTCAGACATTCACAGGGGCAATGTGAAGATCTATGGAGCATCCTCACTGCATGTCATCAGCATCCTTCTGGAATTGAGTAACTATTAGGGCCTCTGTCCATCCCCTTGACAGGAGCATTCTCACTTAGGGTATGTGCGCCGCCATCAGCCAGACTGGAGTCAAACATTCACAGTTGTAATATGAGGATCTATGGTGCCTCCTCACTGCATGTTGTCATCATGCTGCACAAATTTGGCAACCATGAGGTCCTCCCAAGCGTGCCTGCTTCGTCTGGCCTGTGCGATAGCCTCATTGCTGTCAACGTTGCCTTTGAGGACTCCCTTACTCTCATCACCGTTGATGTCTTCCTAACCAGAGGGGATGTCCAGCTCCTCCATCTCCTCAGCCAGCTCCTCTCCCCATTGCAGTGACAGGTTGTAAAGGGCGTAGCAGACGATGATGATGCGTGACACCCTCTGGCTATATTGCAGGGCTCCACCAGACCAGTCCAGGCACAGAAACCTTATTTTCAGCATCCCAATGATCTGCTCCACCAAGTTGTGAGTTGCAGCATGAGCCTTGTTATACCTTCTCTCTGCTGCAGTCTGAGGCCACATGGATGTCATCAGCCATGTCCCCTGCGGGTAGCCCTTATCCCTGAGGTGCCAACCCTGCAGCTTCTGTGGACCCTGGAAGACATCAGAGATCTGAGATCAACTGAGATTGTAAGAGTCATAGACACTCCATGGTAACTGTGGGATGCATTTGCAGTGGTCACATACAAACTGCCCATTCAGCGAATGGAAGCCCCTTCAGTTGACATAGTTGACTGCTTGTTGCAACAGAGATCTGAGCACCACATAAGTGCAGTCGATGGTACCCTGCACCTGTGGGAAACCCAAGACCTGGGCAAATCCCAGCGCTCTTGCTTCCTGGTTCTCCTGGTCCCGGGTGAAATGCATAAAGTTGTGTGTCTTTGTGAAGATGGCATCCGTGACCTCATGGATGCATTTGTGGGTGGAGGCGTGTGATATCCCACAGAGGTCACCTGTGGAGCCCTGAAAGGAGGCACTGATGTAAAAATTGAATGCAACAGTCACTTTCACGGCCACTGGCAGTGGATGCCCTCCACATCCCTGTGGCTCCAAATCCTGCAGCAGCTGGCAGATATGACTGACCAGTTCCCTAAACGTGTGGCATCTTTGTCAACACTGGTTCTCGGTCAACTGCAGGAATGAAAGGCAGTATCCATAGACCCTGGGTATAGCTAGGTGCTGACCAGCGACAGCTCACTGTAGCTCTTCAGTGGTGTGTGCAGGAGCCCCAACCGTCTCTTCTTCCTGAGGGTGCTGCTCCTCCCTCTGCACAGCCAGGTGCCTCCATCGCTCTCTTCTCCTTAGTGTCTGCTCTCTGTATGCCATAAGGCATACAGTTGGCTATCCAGGCTCCATGCTCTTGATGTACTCTGCCTGCAGGATGAAAGAGAGAGGCACGTGAGTTAGCTTGGGTGTTCTAAAAACCTCTCTTGCTTAAGTCTGAAGGCTCTTTAACTGGAGAGTGCTGGCCACCACTCAGATGGCCAAAGCTTAATGTGCTGCAGGGCTGCCCGAAGCCCCACCCAACTCCACCTCACTCCACCTGACCAATTGGCAGCAGCGTTGCCCACTGGACTACATGCTGTGCTCTCAGCTCAGGTACAGGCATTCTCCTAACCCACACTGCAAGGCTGCACTGTTAACTTGAACCATGGAGGAGACTGGCCCAAACTGGGATGATGACATTGTAAGGGGCTGTGAGCACCTCCACCAGTGACTGCTCCATGGCCAGGTTTAGCAAGGAGATTATACAACATGCCTAGTCATCCAACTGTTCTGCAGTCCACTAAAATGTCCATTAGTTTGCAGTCTGTGCTGGAGGGGTGAAAAGCTCTGGAGCATTTGGTGGCAATTTTATGGCTCTGCGTTGCTTGAATGGGCAGATAAGCTAGAAGCCCAACTCCAAGCATGTCAATGTGGCTGTGCCTGAACTGTCTCAGCTGCAGAAGAATACAAGGTTTCCCTAATGTGTGGCTGCTTCCGTCCACCCCAACCTGCATGTGCTTGTGCACTGCCATCATCCACAGTGCAACCCTTGCCCCCCAGCCCCAATGCACCTCCACTACAGGGCAGCCCTTGCACACTGACCCCCCCCACACCCGCCCAACTCACCTCAACTGCAGGGTAGCCATTGCCCCGGCACTGCACTGTCAGCCAGCTGGGAAAATGCATGTTTCCTGTGCCCTCACCTGAATGCACGGCACCTCAACCTTGATGACCCTCGCAAGCGCTGCACAACGTTCACTCACCTCCGAATTCCCCTCGAAATGCAACCCGCCAAGTCCAAGCCTTATAGGCTGTTCTGAAACATGTCCCTCAGATGATCCAGCATGGGGGGATGATTCTGTGGGCTGGGCCTGTAATGATGTGCAAATATATTATAACGAAGTTCCTGACATCCGACGGCAGGAAATGTGGGCCGCCATTGACGGGCAGAGCAGATGATTGCAAACTGGTTTCATGACGTTGTGGAACCTATTTTTGGTCTTCTCACCATATTGTCCGCTCACCCCGCCAAACATGCCGGATGCCAGCAGGCACGGAAAATTCCACCCATTGTCTCTTAGTTGTCAGAGTATTTGTCCAATATGCTGTACTGGATGAACAGAAATTTCCTCTACCTAAATATTGCAAAGATCGAAGACAATCTAGCCACAAACTTTGTTCCCTAGCTACTGACAACTCCCTGACAACTGTCTGATGCTGAACCAGACTGTTCACAACCTTTATGCCATACTTGGTCCCAATATGGCCAGTCACATGTCTGCACCATCACTCAAAACCACCTGTTTTCACCTCTGTAACATCAGCTCATCTGCTGCTGAAATCCTCATCCATGCCTTTGGCTTACCTCTTGACTTTTCCAATGCACTCCAGGCCAGCCTCCCACATTCAGCCTTCTGCAAACTTTGTCACCCACAACTCTGCTGCCTGTGCAGAACAGATTTAGGACCATTTGCAACAACTAAAACAGACAAGATTTTAGCATCTGTAAATAATTTTTCATTCTTTTCTGTGGTGTTTAAGAGTAGACGGTCTTGTGGTGCAGTGGTAGTGTACTACTTCTGGACTAGAAGCTGCAGGTTCAAGTCCCACTCTGGGACTTCATAGCCACAGAACTTGCATTCATAACATGGCCAAACAGATTCACAAAACAAAAATGCTTGGAAAAACTCAGCAGGTCTGACAGCATCTGCAGAGAGGAATATAGTTAACATTTCAAGACCATATGACTCTTCATCAGAACCAAGGAAAAATAGAAATGAGGTGGCATATAAGCTGGTTGAGGGGGGTGGGGCAGGTGAAGCTGGATAGAGGGCCAGTGATAAGTGGAGGCAAAGAAGAGATTGCTAAAGATGTCATGGACAAAGGGTTGTTGACAGTGGTGATATTAGCTGAGGAATGTGCTAATGATGACATTAAGGGTAGAAAGCAGGACGAGCAAGTGACAGATAGCCCTAGTTGGGGTGGGAGGAAGGGATTGAAATAGGCTAAAAGATAGAGATAAAACAATGGATGGAAATATATTTAAAATAATGGAAATAGGCGGAAAAAGAAAAATATATATAAAAAATTATAAATTATTGGCAAAAGGGAGATCGGGAAGGGGATGAGGATGGAGGAGAGAGTTCATGACCTAAAGTTGGTGAACTCAATATTAAGTCCGGAAGGCTGTAAAGTGCCAGGTTGATTATCAGCATGTAAATCCTTCTAACACACCTGATGGCAAGCGGTAAGAGCGGCAAGGTTTCCTGGTCAGCCATACTACAGAAGGCAATGGCACACCACTGCAGTACTTTGCCAAGCATAATCATGGACCAATCTAATGGAAGTCTATGGTTGCCAAAGCCCCCTTCTGGCATGGTACCTGAAGGAGGAGGAGGAGAAATGTTAAAGAGAAAACACATTAACATTGAGTATTTCATACATGTACATGGATGAAATTAAGTTGTGTATTCACTTGACAGAAATGCTCAAAATCACTTATTCTGCCCTCCATACACACTCTTGCAATGTGCTATTTTGATCACTATATCATATTCTTCAACCTCAGAAAAATATATTTTTTTAAATATTTGAAGGGACGGTTCCTTACAAACCTAAACAACAGCTTTTATCATTGGTCTTGTTCACCCTTTGCTCACTGACGTCCATTGTCTCCCATACTTCCATTGTCTCCAATACCTCCACTGGCTCCCATACCTCCATTGTCTCTGATACCTCCACTGGCTCCCAAACCTCCATTGTCTCCCATAGGTTTCCTGGTCAGCCATACTACAGAAGGCAATGGCACACCACTGCAGTACTTTGCCAAGCATAATCATGGACCAATCTAATGGAAGTCCATGGTTGCCAAAGCCCCATTCTGGCATGGTACCTGAAGGATGAGGAGGAGAAATGTTAAAGAGAAAACACATTAACATTGAGTATTTCATACATGCCTCCATCCCATGCCTCCATTGTCTCCCTTACCTCCATTGTCTCCTATACCTCCACTGGCTCCCATACCTCCATTGTCTCCCATACCTCCATTGTCTCCCATACCTCCACTGGCTCCCATACCTCCATTGTCTCCCATACCTCCATTGTCTCCTATACCTCCATTGTCTCCCATACCTCCATTGTCTCCCATACCTCCACTGGCTCCCAGACCTCCATTGTCTCCCATACCTCCATTGTCTCCCATACTTCGATTGGCTCCCATACCTCCATTGTCTCCCATACCTCCATTGTCTCCCATACCTCCACTGGCTCCCAGACCTCCATTGTCTCCCATACCTCCATTGCCTCCCATACTTCCACTGGCTCCCATACCTCCATTGTCTCCCATACCTCCATTGTCTCCCATACCTCCACTGGCTCCCATGCCTCCAATGTCTCCCTTACCTCCACTGGCTCCCATAACTCCATTGTCTCCCATACCTTCACAGGCTCCCATACCTCCACTGTCTCCCATACTTCCATTGTCTCCCATACCTCCACTGGCTCCCATACCTCCATTGTCTCCCATACCTCCACTGGCTCCCATACCTCCATTGTCTCCCATACCTCCACTGGCTCCCATACCTCCACTGTCTCCCATACTTCCACTGGCTCCCATACCTCCATTGTCTCCCATAGGTTTCCTGGTCAGCCATACTACAGAAGGCAATGGCACACCACTGCAGTACTTTGCCAAGCATAATCACGGACCAATCTAATGGAAGTCCATGGTTGCCAAAGCCCCCTTCTGGCATGGTACCTGAAGGATGAGGAGGAGAAATGTTAAAGAGAAAACACATTAACATTGAGTATTTCATACATGCCTCCATCCCATGCCTCCATTGTCTCCCTTACCTCCATTGTCTCCCATACCTCCACTGGCTCCCATACCTCCATTGTCTCCTATTGCTCCATTGTCTCCCATACCTCCACTGGCTCCCAGACCTCCATTGTCTCCCATACCTCCATTGCCTCCCATACTTCCACTGGCTCCCATACCTCCATTGTCTCCCGTACCTCCATTGTCTCCCATACCTCCACTGGCTCCCATACCTCCACTGTCTCCCATACTTCCATTGTCTCCCATACCTCCACTGGCTCCCATACCTCCATTGTCTCCCATACCTCCACTGGCTCCCATACCTCCACTGGCTCCCATACCTCCACAGGCTCCCATACCTCCACTGTCTCCCATACTTCCATTGTCTCCCATACCTCCACTGGCTCCCATACCTCCACAGGCTCCCATACCTCCACTGTCTCCCATACTTCCATTGTCTCCCATACCTCCACTGGCTGCCATACCTCCATTGTCTCCCATACCTCCATTGTCTCCCATACTTCCATTGTCTCCCATACCTCCACTGGCTCCCATACCTCCATTGTCTCCCATACCTCCACTGGCTCCCATACCTCCATTGTCTCCCATACCTCCACTGGCTCCCATACTTCCATTGTCTCCCATACCTCCACTGGCTCCCATACCTCCATTGTCTCCCATACCTCCACTGGCTCCCACACCTCCACTGGCTCCCATACCTCCATCGTCTCCCATATCTCCACTGGTTCCCAGCTAAGCAATGTCTCAATTTTAAAATTCTCTTCGTCATTTTCAAATCCCTTCTTTGTCTCGTCCTTCCATATCTGTAATTTTCTCCTACACTTTTCCAATTCTGGCCTCCTGAACATTCCCGATTGTAATCGCTCCACCAATGGTGGACATGCCTTCAGCCACCAAGGCCCTAAAGCCCTATGATTTCCTATCTAAACCTCTCTTTCCTCTTTAAGAAATTCCTTAAAACTATCTCTGACCAAGCTTTTGGCCACTTGCCCTAATATTTCCTTGAGGCTGCGTCAGATTTTGTTTTACAGTGCTCTTGCATTGCACTTTTCTATGTTAAAGGCGCTATATAGATACAAGATGTTGTTGTTTGTTAGTCTTAGCTTCACTATCAACAACTCAAATGGAACTTCTAAATCTCCACCTGTACAGAATTCGAAAATATGATTTCCTTCCTCTTGTCACACACTATTCCCTTCAATCAACTCAATTCTCCTAAAAGACTAACTGTCCCAATATCTAGTGGAGATTTTTAGTCCTTTTCTTGCACTCTTAATCAGAAGAACAGAAAAAGCTGGTTTCTGACAGATGATCCCATTCTCACTTCTACCTTTTAAATTCTATCTGAAACCTTCTCCTGCTTCTACTTTGTCAGTGATACCAGGGTGACTACTCCTCTGAATCCTCTTCTCACTCATCTTAGGCTGCAAAAATGGCGGCAGATACACACTCATCCCTCTTTTCTACATCCTCACTTAAATTAAAGACATTCTATAATCTCCTAATATCTAACTCATGCTTCCCCACAATATCAAAGCATTGATCATCTCTCTGAACTACCTTCTTCCTTCAAGGCCTTTACTACACAAGCTTCACAACACGAAAAAAACCTTGAAATGTTGGAAAGCGCAGCAGCTCATCAGTATCAGTAAAAAGAAATAAGGGCCAACCATTTGGTTGTAGAACTGCCTCAATTCCCTGGAAGGTAATTATAATAATTTATTAATAATGATAACAATTAAGAATAATTATAATAATTAAGAATAATTACATTTGATGCTCCTTTAAAGGTCTCCAATAAAATAGGTATGAAGAATTGAATCTGGAACGCAATCAAAATAACCTGACTTCTCAACTTGTGGCATAGTGTAATTGGTGAAAGTAATCTTGGTGCACTAAGGAATTTAAGTGCCACCTACTGCCAAGGAGTGGAACATCAGATCCAGAAGAGACAAAAACTCAGAGATAAAAAACAAAAAACTGCGGATGCTAGAAATCCAAAACAAAAACAAAAACAGAAATACCTGGAAAAACTCATTTTTTGTTTTTATCTCTGTGTTTAATTGACTGCCACTTCTCTTCAAGAAATGCCTACCTTGAAGAAGTTCTGTTTTACTCTCCGTCAGGATTTTCGAATCTCTCTCTTGCCTTGTTCACCTTCATTGCTTTCCATTTCTCTCCTGGCGTTTGACAAGGTGTTTACTAAAACCCGCTTTCACAGCCATATCTCATTTCTCAGTGACTGTCTCCGTTTCTGGCTTACCCCACGTGGATTTCAACTGAAATTCCACCCCTCATGTTTCGAACACACCCAGGATTACAGGTATCTCCAGGATATAAAACGTTTCTCGGACTGCTGTTCCTGTCGCATTCTGAGATCCACACTCAGTGCCATGTGCCGCCATATGAATACACTCGACCTCTCCCTCCAGCAGCACCGCCGTACCCTTTTCCAAAGCTGCGCGTGCCCCCAGTTTCATTTTATTCTTCATCTCATCCGACGCCTCAACAGGAAACTTTTTCTCTTTCTCTCAAGTACTAAGGAACGCAAGCTCCAACAACTCATCGACACCAACAACCATCTAGGACCCTCCACCCCTGCCTGTCCCTCCATCCCCACCCCATCTTCCAATCCCAGCCCCTGCCGTGTATTCACTATACCACCTGACCTTCCCCTCTCCGACGCTGAACGTTCAGTAAAGAACTTAGTTTCATACCCCTACACCCTCATCTCAATTAATTTCGGGCTCGGCATGATGCTGAACTCTTCTTCTGCTGCCTTCGTCTCCGTGCTCACTTCTTTGGGCAGGATTCCTCTCCTCGTTCAATGGATCCTTTTACCCACCTCCAATATTCTTCCTCCACCTGGTCCCCTCCCTCTGGATTCTTACCTTCTCTTGATCTTTTCATTAAGAACTGTCGGCGTGACATTAGTCATCTCAATTTCTCTGTTCCTCTCAACCATTCTAACCTGTCTCTCTCTGAACTTACTGCACTCCGTTCTCTCAGGTCCAACCCTAACATTGTCATCAAACCCACTGATAAGGGTGGTGCTGTTGTTGTCTGGCGCACTGACCTCTACATAGTGGAGGCTGAGCGTCAACTCGCAGACACTTCCCCCTACCTCTCCCTGGACCATGACCCCAGCACATCAAGCCATTGTTTCCAGGACTGTCACTGACCTCATCTCCTCTGGGGATCTCCCTCCCACAGCTTCCAACCTGATAGTCGCCCAACCTCGGGCGGCCCACTTCTACCTCCTACCCAAAATCCACAAACAGAACTGTCCCGGCAGACCAATCGTGTCAGCCTGTTCCTGCTCCACAGAACTCATTTCTCGTTATCTTGACTCCCTTCTCTCTCCCCTTGTCCAGTCCCATCCCACCTACATCCGTGATTCCACTGACACCTTACATCACATCAACAATTTCCAGTTCCCTGGCCCCAGCTGCCTCCTCTTCACCATGGACGTCCAATCCCTCTACACCTCCATCCCCCACCAGGATGGTCTGAGGGCCCTTAGCTTCTTCCTCAAACAGAGGCCCGAACAATCCCCATCCACCACTACTCTCCTCCGTCTGGCTGAACTTGTTCTCACACAACAATTTCTCCTTTAACTCTGCTCACTTCCTCCAAATAAAAGGTGTAGCTATGGGTACCCGCATGGGCCCCAGCTATGCCTGTCTCTTTATGGGGTATGTGGAACATTCCTTGTTCCAGTCCTACTCCGGCCCCCTTCCACAACTCTTTCTCCGGTACATCGATGATTACTTCGGTGCTGTTTCATGCTCTCATCGGGACTTGGAAAAATTTATTAATTTTGCTTCCAATCTCCACCCCTCCATCATTTTCACGTGGTCCATCTCTGACATTTCCCTTCCCTTCCTTGACCTCTCTGTCTCAATTTCTGGTGATAGACTGTCCACCGATATCCATTACAAGCCCACCGACTCCCACAGCTACCTCGACTACAGCTCCTCACACCCTGCTTCCTGTAAGGACTCTATCCCATTCTCTCAGTTCCTTCGCCTCCATCGCATCTGTTCTGATGATGCTACCTTCAAAAACAGTTCCTCTGACATATCCTCCTTCTTCCTTAACCAAGGATTTCCACCCACGGTAGTTGACAGGGCCCTCAACCGTGTCCGGCTCATCTCCCCTGCATCCACCCTCACACCTTCTCCTACCTCCCAGAAACATGATAGGGTCCCCCTTGTCCTCACTTATCACCCCACCAGCCTCCGCATTCTAAGGATCATTCTCCACCATTTCTGCCAACTCCAGCATGATGCCACCACCAAACACATCTTACCTTCACCTCCCCCGTCGGCATTCCATAGGGATCGTTCCCTCCGTGACATCCTCCTGATCCACTCCTCCATCACCCCCTACTCCTCAACCCCCACCTATGGCATCTCCCCATGCATACGCAAAATATGCAACACCTGCTCCTTCACTTCCTCTCTCCTCACTGTCCAAGGGTCCAAACACTCCTTTCAAGTGAAGCAGCATTTCACTTCCAACTTAGTCTACTGCATTCGTTGCTCCCAATGTGGTTTCCTCTACATTGGAGAGACCAAACACAGACTGGGCGACCACTTTGCAGAACACCTTCGGTCTGTCCACAAGAATGACCCAGACCTCCTGTCGCTTTCCATTTTAGCACTCCACCCTGCTCTCTTGCCCACATATCTGTCCTTGGCTTGCTGCATTGTTCCAGTGAAGCTTAACGCAAACTGGAGGAACAGCACCTTATCTTCCGACTAGGCACTTTACAGCCTTCCGGACTGAATATTGAGTTCAACAACTTTAGATCTTGAACTCCCTCCTCCATCCCCACTCCCTTTCCGTTTCTTCCCCCCCCCACTTTATTTTATTCCAATAATTTATATAGATTTTTCTTTTCCCACCTATTTCCATTATTTTTAAATCTATATCTTTTATGCCCTTTTTGTCTTATTTCACCCCACCCCCACTTGAGCTATCTGTACCTTGCGTGTCCTGCTATCCATTCTTAATTAGCATATTCTTTTAGATAATATCACCACCTTCAACACCTCTTTGTTCTTTTGTCTGTGACATCTTTTGCTTATCTGCTCCTATCACTGCTTGCTTGTCCCTACAACCACACCCCCCTCCCACTTCTCCCCCCACCCCCCCACGTTAAACCAGCTTATATTTCACCCCTCTCCTATTTTTACTTAGTTCTGTTGAACGGTCACGAGGATTCGAAACGCCAACTTTGTTCTTCTCCACCGATGCTGCCAGACCTGCTGAGTTTTTCCAGGTATTTCTGTTTTTGTTTTTGTTTTGAGACAAAAGCTCAATTTCAAGAAAGGTTTTAGTAATATTCCTGGTGCCTAATGGATTTCAAGCACTGAGCATCAAAAGGCCTTTTCTCACAAGTACAATAATGTGTATAGATGAGGACTGAATTTCTCCATTTGGTTGCACTGATGTCTCCAGTGCAATTCACCACAAATCATGCAAACTAGTGCAAAACATTGATGAATTTCAAATGCAAAGTATGTCCAGCATCAATTGAGTTTCTGAGATATTCTGAAAACACCACGCTGGAAGCCAGGCTTATCCACAAAACTAGCCATGTACCCAGAGTAAATAAATCACCATAGCAAGCTCTGCCACTTTATCTGATTGTGGGACTTCAAGGAGTTTCTTAAACATATTTTATGTTCACAGGCACTAATGGGCCGCTTTTAATAGTTGTTAATTTTCAAAATTGCTATATCACTGATTATACAGCAACACGACTAATAAATGATTCTGGATACCTTTCTAAAGACATTTCCAATTATTTCAAATCGGTCACTCACATGTTCATGAGAGATTTCAAGCAAGGTGATATCCAAATGGGTTTGAATGGAAAGTTGAGCAATACAAAAATCACTTTGGAAAATTAGTGCAAATTCTGCGCACAATTTGCACGCGGATCATCAATTACGATTAAAGCAGAAGGTCCTAATCTATGTTTATTACTTTACACAGAATCTCTCAGAGAATGTATTGTAAAAAAGAGAACGCTATGCCATGCAGAATCATAGAATGGTTACAGCACTGAAGGAGGCTATGCAATCCGTTGAGACTGTACCGGCACTTTACATGAGTAATTTAGCTAATCCCACTCCCCACCCTATCCCTATAGCCCTGAATTTTCCCCTCATGCCTAATTCTTTTTTGAATGCCACAATTGAACCTGTGCCTTCACTCTCAGCCAGTATTTAAGATCATGACCACTTGCTACGTAAAAAAGTTTATCCTCATGTCACCTTTGGTTCTTCTGTTAAACACTTCAAATCTGTGTCCCCTGGTTCCCAAGTTTTTTTTATCAATGGGAACAGTTTCTCTCTATCTACTCTGTCCAATTCCTTCATGATTTTGAACATCTCCATTAAATCTCCTCTCAACCTTCTCCAAGGAAAACAGTCCCAACTTCTTCAATCTTTCTACCTATCTGAAGTTCCTCATCCTTGGAACCATTCTGTACTCTTTCTAATGCCTTCACATCCTTCCTAAAGTGCGGTGACCAGAAATGGACACAATATTCCAGTCTGAGAAACATTCGGTGGAATTTCATATTAGCGACAGGCTGTAAAACTGGTGTTAATCCCACGTCACTTTTATCTGGGAAAATGTTATTCAAAGGCAATCCGGCACTTTCCAGGACAGCGTTGGACATCCTGTGGAATTCAGCTCGTAGCAGGGTGGAAATCTCGCCTCCAAGACCTGTCAGTCAATCAGGGGCTGGCAGCCATCCAGTACTGGCAGCACCACCGAGAGCAGCGGTCACTGCTGGTTCTACACTCAGGCCTGCACCAGGGATTGCTACTGGACTTCTGGATAGAGAGGTATGTGTGGGCAGGATGGGTATTGTTGGCAATGGCAGGGAGGGGAATCGAAAGCAAGGGCGGGGGGTGGATTTCGGCAGGCAGCCCCCCTCCCCCCAATGCCTGATACCTGGCCCCTCAATCAGATAATCAGATGCAGAGTGCCTGAGAATGAGGGACCTCCTTCCCTCTGATCATCCCCCACATCACCCCACTAGGCTGCAGGCAAACCTGGCAGATTCTGCTGGGTGGTCTCCCTAGATGGTGAATTCCTTACATATAGTGGCGGTAGTATAAGGCCCTTAAGTGGCCCTCCAGGTAAATGGGCCACCTGCCACTCTTCTCTTAATCGGGGAGGGGTGCGGGGGGGCGGTGGAATTTGTGAAGGCGGTGGGGCCTGGACAGCGCACCCTCCGGCCTGATCAAGCAGCATCCAATGCCCCACCTCCAAACTTGCCTCCTGAGATGGGGAGGGGGGGCATTATATTCCACTCACTCTTTTTTGATTTTCTTGAGATTGCTATTAAGTTTAAATGTATTTGTGATTGAGACAAAGAAGAAAGCTTTTGAATGAAGATAACCGCAAGTTGTGTTCTAAAATCACAGCACCATTCAGGTAAAATTAATAACTTAGATAAAGCAGCAGAGTGTGTAACTTAACCAATGTAATGGAAAATAACTACACACATGGCTAATTAGTTTCATGTGATTACATCTGGAGCCCAGTTTGAGATAGGGTCCTTTTTCATACATATAAAGGGCATAAAGCACTGTGAAGTCGATCCAGTTCCACATTTCCCCGCATGAGTAGCTCCACAATGCTCTCCCTAGGGAACTTTAACAACTTCAAGTTCAGATACATTAACCTTGTTCTTTGCACTACCCTCTGCACATCCCTTTCTGAATAATCAAAGTAAAGAGTGGTCTACATCTGCACACTTATTTTTCATTGCTATTGCTATGTATACAGATTTAAGGAAATTTACAAAAGAAGCAATTTAGACATGCGGAGAAACTTTTTCACGCAGCGAGTCATTAAGATCTGGAATGTGCTGCCTGAGAGCGTGGTGGAGACAGGTTCAATCAAGGCATTCAAGAAGGAATTAGACTAGCTGAAAAGGAAGAATGTGCAGGGTTACAGGAAGAAGGCTCCCCAGCGGAACTAGGTGAATTGCTCATTTGGAGAGCTGGCACAGACCTGACAGGCCAAATGGCCTCCTTCTGTGCTGTAACAATTCTATGATTCTGTATCTGTGTATCTATTTTTCATTTCTTTCTCCACATTAGAGGCAATGAGTCAACTGTTCTCCCTAGCTTCTTTCAGTTCTCTTCATTGAACACCTTTTGTTACTCATTTTTTCTCCTATGGAAGATTTTGCATTTGTTAGTAAAAAATTTAATTTGCCACTTTCAAGCAATTTGGTAAACCTGCTTGTTCTAAAACTTTTTTTCAAATCATTAACCTAATCCTTTGTCCCCATTGCTCTATTTTAATGTTGCCTGCATGTTTAACCATCACTGTTCACTGCACCTAAGAAATTTATGCAGATGAGAAATGGCAGGGTTCCAACCAGTGATCTTATGGTATGTCACTCAGCATTTTTCCCCCATCTGTCACTATAGCAGCCACTAATGCTGTTTAAAAATCCAGCTCCTTAAGCAGTCCCGTTTTCTACTTTGTATTCCCATGATTTTTATTGCTGATTTGGTTTCTTTTGGGACCATGCGATAGGCTTTCTAAAAATTCAAATAAACCATATCATAGAGAATTCCATCATTTACTTGTAACATCCTCAAAGTTGAGCTTTTGAGATTTATCAGATGCTGCCCTTCTCTTCTCCTTAGAGAAGAAGCCCACTCCCTAGAATGATTTCCATTATTTTAGCGACGATTGTTAATCAGCAACAGGTCCGAAATGCTTGAGTCAGATTGTTACCCCACTTTTGTAAACATAGATACTATGGCCCAGATTTTCATCTCTAGGTCAGGTTTGTCAAGATGGGAGATTTCCCGGTTCAATGCACCCAACCTTAAAAACAGCAGCCTGCATGTGGGATGTTCGGTCAATGGTGGATGTGGGGTGGGCTCAAACAGGAGTCAGGCCAGGCGACTCTGCAATGAATCAGCAGGCTGCTGAGTGTAGAGGCGAGATGGGTGCAAGGCCTGCCTCTGTGTCCCAGCGATCTGTTTAAATAAATAATAATAAAACAAAAAACATCCCTCCAGCCCTCACCCCCTTCACACACTCCCTTTGCCACATCCGTGCCAACCTATGGCCCCCTATCCACCCCCCCATGGTCCCTCAGACCTCTATGCCAACTTAGTGCCCCTCTACCCACACTCTATTGCCCTTAAGGCCCTTATGCCAACTAAATGCCCCTCCACTCACCCTGATGGGCCCCAAACTCCCTATGCCAACTTAGTGCCAATTCATGCCAACTCATGCCCCCCAAACATTTCCCTTACCCCCTCCATTCAAGCTCATTTAGTGTCCTTGGATAGTTCCTTCACAACTTTGACACTTTGTGAGTAACTTTTACATGTTTGGCATTTGCTGGATAGTTTTGACAGATTTGAAAGCTGCACAGTTCCTGGACATTTCCTAGACATCTGAACAGTTCTTGGACAGCTGGAAACTTCTTTTACAGCTTGAAAGTTCCACTGAGCTTGTGAGTAAAAAGTGCGCAATCATATTCATGTTTAACAATGTAAAAGGGTGATACAGAACTTGAGTATTGCTAATAAGTGAGACATTTCAAAGCTTTTTGCCTTGCATTCATCAGGACACTTAGCAAGAATACCAATGTAAGGGGAAAACAACAATTTATACTGTGGGCGGAATTTTCTGAGCCCACTGGTGGCATGCGTGGAAAAAATGGCGCAACCTGCTTCATGACGGCGTGAAGGCAGGTCACGATCGTCCGCTCAGCCTGCCAACGGTGGGCCGCATTTCCTGCCATTGGTCAGACGAGAGCTAATTATAATACATCAGCCTATAATTAAAAGGCCATCCCGCCAGTCTCTTGGAACCCTGCCGTATCATCCGTCCACATCAGTGGGAAAGCACGCCGATGTGTTTCACGACAGCACACAGACAACGTGTACTTGGTGGCCTTCACTTTGAGGGAACAGAGATGAGTGAGCAGCAGCGTTCTCCAGAGCCCGCCTGGGGCACCAGGGAGAGCGGGGGCAACTGATGCCTGGCCCCAGAGGTGACTGCTGGTGGGGTGGGGGGAGGTTGTGTCCCGGGGCAAGTGCTGGCCAGCCTCAGAGGCGACAGGTGTCAGTGGGGGGTTTCAGATGCTGCCCTGGCACTATACCCCATGCACAGGCAATCGAGGTGGGGGCAGGGTAAGCGAGGGACGCATCAGGGACACCTGTATAAACTGACCATGCCTCTGCAACTAAGACAGATCAGGCTGAGCTCACTGTGATATGATTGGGGTCAGGCTCCTAGCCTGCTCGCCAATGCAAGCATCGCAGAGGCACCAAAGGACCACCAAGCGCACCATGTCTTACCCCCTGCCACCCCCGCAACCCCCACCCCACCCAGCACAGACTTCAAGCCCACCACCAGTTTATTGGACTGAGGAGCAGTTGCACTGCACACATTGTACAACCTCCTCACCAACACTGGCCATGTACCAGTCACTGCTGGAGGCACTCACAGCCCCTTACAATCGCAGCATCCCAGTTTGGACCAGTATCCGCCTTGCCGCAGGCTGACAGGGCAGCCATGCAGCGCACTCATCTCTGGCCATCCGAGGGGTGACCAGCACTCTCCGGGAAGCATTAAGGGGCAGTCACACAGGGCCAGGAAAGGTGCTAAGTACAGGCATGATAATCATGTCTCTCCCTCTTTCATGCGGCAGGAGGACGACGTCAGGATCATGGATCCTGGGGACCGAGCTGTATGCCTGATGGCCGACAGAGACCGTAGAAGATAGAGGAGAGAGTGACTGAGTCATCTGGCTGCACAAAGTCAGGAGGAGCAACCTCATGAAGAAGGGGCAGCAGGGGATCCCACACACGCTGCCCAGGAGCAACAATGAGCTGTGGTTGGTGGGTGCCTAGCAACACCCAGGGTCTATAGGCGCCGCCTGCCATTCCTGCAGATGACGAGAACCAGTGTCACTGACACTGCGCATGTCTAAGGACCTGGTGGCTCACATCTGCCACTTAGCACAGGACTTGGAGCCAAGGGGACATGGAGGGCATCCGCTGCTAGTGGCTGTGAAAGCTCAATTTCTATGCCAGTGGCTCCTTTCAGGGCTCCACAGGTGACCTCTTTGGGATATCACTATCTGTCATCCACAAATGCATCCATGAGGTCACGGATGCCATCTTCTCCATGGCACACAACTTTGTGCATTTCGCTCGGGAATGGGACAGCCAGGATGTAAGAGCCATTTGATTTGCCGACAAGTGCAGGATGCGCTTGGCTGCACTCATGAGGTGCTCAGGTCTCTGTCCCTGCACTTGGTGGACTTCATCAACCACAAGGGCTTCCACTCACTGAACGTGCAGCTGGTATGTGACCACCAGAAACACATCCTGCAGGTATGTGCACGGTTTACAGGGAGTGTGCATGACACCTACATCCTGAGTTGCTCGCAGATCCCTGGTGTCTTCCAGGGTCCACAGAGGCTGCAGGGATGGCTCCTTGGGGACAAGGGCTACCTACAGAGGCCAAGGCTGATGACACCTGTGCGGCAGCCTCAGACTGCAGCAGAGCGATGCTATAATGAGGCTCATGCAGCAACTCGCAACTTGGTGGAGCAGACCATCGGGATGCTGAAGATGTGGTTCTGGTGCCTGGACCTGCAATACAGTCCGCAGAGAGTGTCGTGCATCATTGTCGTCATCTGCTGCGCCCTTTACAACCTGGCGCCGCAACGGGGTGAGGAGTTGGCTGAGGAGGAAATGGAGTAGCTGCATGTCTTCACAGTTGAGGAGGACGCTGCTGGGGTTGAGGGTGAGGGGGTGCTCAATGGTGGTGACGATGACGGGGATGAGGCTCTCACACTGGCTAGATGCGTCAGGTGTACTCAGTAGACCCTCATATCTGCCAGATTTGTGGAGGATGATGACGACATGCAGTGAGGTGTCCCCATAGATCCTCACATCACAGTTGTGAACGTTTGACTCCAGTCTGGCTTATGGCAGCACCAATACCCTCTGTGAGAATACTTCTGTCATAGAGGTGCAGTGGTCACTCGATCGCAGGAGGATGATGATAACGTGCAGTAAGAACACTCCATAGATCTTCACATAGTCTCTGAGAATATCTGACTTCTGTCTGGCCGAGGGCAGCTCACTTGTGCTCTGTGATCAGGACCATCTCAGAGACGCAGCCATGAAACTTTAGATACATCTGCTGTGTCCGCCTTCAGCACCTCAGCCCTTCAGGAGCTCGTGCACAGCATCAGTGGTCACACATGCTGGTGTAATTGAGGCCAGCCCCACCTTAAAGGTGCTGAGAGCAGACAGAGAGAATGAGAGAACTCTGTGGCGCCTGCCTATTACATTCTGGCAGCAACGACCAGCACTGCCAAGGTGCAGGCATCAGTAATGTTTCCAGGGAGTGTGAGGCTGGACCATCCAGGAAGTGTGGGGCTGGTCTGAAGGCTGCACAGAGCACAGGGAAGAGGCCCTGGACTGAGACATCTTGTGCAGAAAGATTTCACATCTGAGTGACAAGAACACTGCTCATCAGAACAAGGAGCCACAGGCAGGGAGACATTCTTAAGAGTTTATTGACAATAGTGAACATTATGTACAAGTGATCAACACCTGTGCCCAGGCTGTGCAACTACTTTTATCTAACATTCCTAACTCTGCTGCTACATCTTGGTGCTCCCTGGGCATCCACAGCAGAGGTGGAGGACGCCTGCTGACTGTGATGACTTTGGCAAGCGCCCTCTGCAGGGCCGAGACCCGGAGGGCCCCGTACTGAGTTTGGGGTCCTGCTGTGTGGCAGTGGCACCCTCCTTAGCCTTTGAAGCTGGAGCTGTGGAGGTCACAGGAAAAGGGAATTCGGATGGGCCAGTCAGTCCCACAGTCACCTGGGTGGATGGACCCGGAGCGTGCACCTGCTGATCCTTCTCCCTATGGGTGCCTGAGGGCCCCTGGCTGACACCGTGAGCGGAAGGGGTAGTTGGAGTGAGATCCAGCTGCCCAGCACCCTTCCTGCATACACACTGTTGGGAGCCAACTATGGCATCAGTAATGGAGTTAAGCCCATGCAGCAGCACAGGAGTGACATCCTGGACCAAGGTCTTCATGGCTGCTGCCATCCTATCTGTGTTAACTACAGTGCATTGGCATGCCCGTGCTGTCACCTTAGCCTGAAGGTAGATAGACTCCTCCATCGTGCCTTGAAGTCTGAGGAGTGCAGCTGCCATCCCTTCCTGATGTTCCCGAGCTTACCTTTGCAGCTCCAGAAACTGTGGCATGATCAAGTTCAGAGGCTCATCATCTGACTTGGACTCAGCAATGGTTCTGGCCTCCAGCAACCCGCCGAGTGCCAGGGAC
Source organism: Carcharodon carcharias (assembly GCF_017639515.1). Taxonomy (NCBI): domain Eukaryota; kingdom Metazoa; phylum Chordata; class Chondrichthyes; order Lamniformes; family Lamnidae; genus Carcharodon; species Carcharodon carcharias. The sequence goes on from NC_054467.1 coordinate 114,154,826, forward strand.
CTGGGAAGTCCCTGCCTCCACCTGCTGTGGATCAGAAAGTGTGATGTGCTCACCAGATTGTGACCCCGAGGCTACACTAAAGCTAGGTCCCACCAAGGTGTGTGTCTCTGAGCTGGTGGAGGGTTTTGGTGAGTGCTGTTACTGGACTTCAGAGAGGGTGCCTTCAGATTCATCTTCATAGGTTTCCTCAGAGCTTGACTGGAGGCCGTGGACCATGGACACTGTCGCCTGTTTGGCAGATGTACCTGTGAAAGCAAGAAGAAATAATTAGTGCTTGGCAGTGGCCTATGAAAGAGGAGACATCACTCACAGCATGGTTGTCTAATGGACATTCCACTGCTGGATCCTCACTTGGTGGAGCAGCGCCGACCTCATCGTCAGCACAGGACTGGCCCCGGTCATTGCCGGCCAGCTGGATGTCTCTGTTTTCGAATTCTGTCAGATCTTTGATCTCCAGCTCTTTTCACCTGTCTGTGACCTTTCCCTCCTGTTGTGAGCCAGTTTGTCAAGCATGTGTAGAGATGGGGGGAGTCTATCAGGATGCCTGCCAGGCCAGATGATGAGTATGCCTGGCCTGTGTGTGTGGTGAGTGGTCCCATGGACAGGATGAGGACAATGACGGTGTGTGTGTGTGTGTGAAAGAGTGAATGGTGATGTCCTTTGTACTGGCAGTGAGTGAGGGCCCTGTGGATGTGTGATGGGTTTGTGATTTAGAGTTGGGAATGATGAAAAGAGTGACTTACCCTGGCGGAACGGAGGAGATCATTCCTTCTTTTGTGATGGCTATCCTCCTCTGCAGGGTGTTCGTGCTGACCACCGCTGTCACTGCCTCCCAAGCCAGGTTGGTGACTTTGCTGCCCAAGCTGCGGCCAGAGCAGGGATACAGCACATCCTGTCGAGCCTCCATGCCATCCAGCAGTTGTTCGAGGGACCCATCGTTGAAGCAGGGGGCCGCAATCTTTTTTTCTTTGCTGGCCATGTCTCCCGAGCAGCGGTAGTGAGCTGGTGGCGATGAGCGCTTTGTTGGCAGCTGCCTTTTAAAGATGGTGGGCGGGCAAATGGAAATGGCCTGTTTTGGGGGAGTGAGTGAATAATGAGCCTGGCTTGCAACAATACGGCATGAAAACCTATCATTTTCATCGGCAGATAGGACTCAATTTCACTCGCCTGTGACCATACTTTGTGCAATTCTGGGAAAATTCCAACCTGTATGTGAAGAGAGTGGTGTTCTTACCAAGTGTCCTGATGAGTGCAAGATGAAAAGCTTCAACATGTCTCTTTTTTTTTAGCAATCCTAAGGGGTGCTTTAACACTCCTAAAGGGTGTCCTGAAACCCTATCGAAAGGGATGCCCTGGTTATCCATAAGAATCCATGAAGTTCAGACACTCTCTTACCTGTTCTAATCTGCACACTCTGAATTTTGTACTCCTGTTCTTCCAAAACCCCACTTCAATGGAGGCTGTTGTTAATTCAAATGGCCAGCTGCCTCCGCGAATCAAGCTTGCTCAAACCCTGGCCCGGCTCCAGTCCCGCCCCCACGAAGATGAAAAATGCCGGGTTCAGGACATCAGATTTTTTGCCACTTCCGGGGCTTTTGCCACAACGGAGTGGCTCTCCATTGTGCTCAATGATTCTTTAATAACTATTGATAATGCTCCAGAAGTACCCTCCCTAATTTCTATCCCAAGGCATGATATATTGGTGCTTGCTTAGTAGATTTATTAGTGCTCAATCTACTATCAAGTATGTTCTCTACATTGATTTCAAAATTAGTGTACTGTTAATTATTCATTTTCCACAACTGCCTTTGTCTATTATGGAGTTAGATCACAGATCAGTAATGATCTCATTGAATGGCAGAACAGGCTTGAGGGGTCTAAAACTTCTCTTCCTAATGCCCTCGTTCATCTTTGGAATCTCCTTTACATCAGTACATTTTTAGATTTATTTTCTTTTTTGATATTCCTTCCAAATTGTCTCCCCATTGACTTTCCATATATTGTTTCTCATTCTCTTTTTATTTCACTCTCAATATTCATCATTTGGTGACTTTTGTTTAACATAGAATGATTTTTTGAGCAGGTGAGCGATTGCATTAAAATGACAATAATTTGCAAAAGAATTTAATTTAGCATGAGTAGTAAATATAGATCATTTGAAATCGGGTATCTGTACATGATCCATAAAGGGACATGTTTAGATGGCCCTTATGATCATGTTGCTGGGTCAAAATCCTGGAATTCCTTCCCTAATAGCACTGTGGGCTACCTACACCATATGGAATGCAGCGATTCAAGAAGACAACTCACCATCACCTATTCAAGGGCAACTAGGGATGGGTAATAAATGTTGGCCTAGCCAGCGATGCCCACATCCCGTAAATGAATTAAAACAAAATTGACAGAACTACATTTCGCAACTATCATAATAGTTAAAACTTACCAGCATAGAAGCAACTTGAACACTGTAGGCTATATAACAAGGTTATAATTGAAATAAATAATTTTGTTGAGAATGATTTCAGAATGACTATGTCCTAGACCAGAGTACAAGCATGGCACACTGTAACGCTTTAAATTATAGGTTAGTTTTCTTTAAATTATATGCTTGCCTGTGCATTGACTTATGCCCATCGTAAAAGTGAAAGTTTTCCGATTTTACAACTTTTAAAAACTTCAATAATACATATTCACAATAATGCAGGTTTATTATGTCATTTTGATAAATTATTGAGGGTGGCAGGACAAGTTGAGAGGGTGGTTAATAAAGCATACAGCATCCCAGGCTTTATGAATAGGAGCATAGAGTACAAAAGCAAGGAAGTTACGTTAAACTTGTATAAAACATTGATTCGGCCTGAACTGTAGTATTGCATTCAGTTCTGGGCAGCACACTTTAGGAAGGATGTGAGGGCATTAGAGAGAAGGTGCAGAAAAGATTCATTAAAATGATTCCAGGGACGAGAAATTTCAGTTACGTAGATAGATTGAAAAAGGTTGGTACTGTTTTCCTTGGAGAAGGTGAGAGGAAATTTGATAGAGGTATTCAAAATCATGAGGGATCTGGACAGAGTAGAGAGGGAGAAACTGTTCCCATTAGTGGAAGAATCAAGAACTAGAGGTAAAGTAATTGGAAAAAGCAGCAAAGAAGAAATGAGGAAGAACTTTTTCATGCAGGGATGATTAGGAACTGGAACGCACTGCCTGATTGTGTGGTGGAGGCAGTTTTAATCAAAGCGTTCAAGAGGAAACAGATTATTATCTGTAAAGGAAGTATGTACAGGGCTACAGGGAAAAGACAGAGGAATGGCACTAGGCGAATCGCTTCTTCAGAGAATCAGCATAGACATGACAAGCTAAATGGCCTCCTTTTGTGCTGTAACTATACTGATTCTCTGATTATCAGAGTTTTTTTTATAAGGACCATGTGTAGGCCTGTCCGTTAAGCCTCGATCTTGATGTTACTCCGCTAAAGCACAGCAAAACGTTCTTTCCTACCTAATATCCTTGTTGCTGAGCATTGAATGTGTACCAGCTGTCCCAGGGGCCTTGCATATATTATACCTTATGAAGGTCTAACCAGACTGACAGATCATCCATTAATTTAACTACATGTCCTATTATGTATCTGTCCTCGTCTAGTCTTTCTCAATAATACCTTTTTGATGGAAGGGCTGAATACATGGCCTGTAGAGTAATTCAAAACATGAGAACCCTGTTGCTTTTTGGGGCACCTCCAAGGAAACAGTACAATATGACAAATTTTATCCAGTCTTTGGAGTTCTATTCTCAAAATATCAGCACAGCACTTGCGTCATGAAATCTTTACCAGCCTGTTCATTTAAGGATGGCATGAGGTGCATTGAAGTTATTTATGTGGCTTAACTGACTGAATGGTCAAAACTTCAAATAAGCCTCCTTTTGGACAAAATCTCTTCGGAACCCCAACTTGAGTAAACATTTCTAGAACGGCTTCAGCAGCATCTTGTAGCATGACCTCAATCACCAAGAGGAACAGCAGCATTGTATGGGAGCGTCACTTCCAAGTCATACACCATCCTGAAGTATGTACCCGCACAGGGTCAGTATCCTGTAATCTGCTACCCAACACCATCGCAAAGATTATGGTGATCCAGGAAAACAACCTAACCATTACCTTCTCAGGGAAACTAGGGACAGGCACAAATGTATCCTTGCTAGGTTGCCACACTTTTGAGAATACAACTAATCTCTACACGCATCAGAATGGGATTTATTTAACACACATCATTTTTAGGTTTCAAAATACAATTTAACATTTTTGCGTTAAGCATATTCGTGCTAATTAAGTTGCTTATAAAGTTAAAGCAGAAATCCAAAAGGTAGAATTTCCCCCCACCGTGCGGGCTGGGCGGGAGTGGGCGCAGTCGGGCATGCAGCCGATTGCCACTCACGATCGGCTGCGTGCTGCCATTTTACATGGGTGGATCAATTAAGGCCCGCCCAGTGTGGTGTGTACCCGGAAGCGCTCAGTGCTCCTTGTGCAGGTGGGGGGAGTAGGCTGAGTCAGGGCATGTAATCCTGTGCGTATGTGTGCGAAAGAGCGCAAAAATCTCCTTGAGGCACGGAGCTGCCTCAGGGAGATTAATTTCATAGAGTCATAAAGGTCTAAAGCACAGAAAAAGGCCCTTTGGCTCATTGACTCTGCGCCAGTCAAACACGTACCTAACTATTCCAATCCCATTTTCCAGCACTAGGCCCATAGCCTTGTATGCCATGGCATCGCAAGTACATATCCAAATACTTCTTAAGTGTTATGAGGATTTCTGCCTCTATCACCCTTTCAGGCAGTGAGTTCTGGATTCCCACCACCCTCTGGGTGAAAAAATTCTTCCTCACATTCCCTTTAAACCTCCTGCCCCTTACCTTGAATCTATGCCCCCTGGTTATTGATCCCTCTGTCAAGGGGATAAAGTTCCTTCCTGTCTACCCTATCTATGCCGCTCATAATTTTATACACCACAATCACCCCTCAATCTCCTCTGCTCCAGGGAAAATAACTCCAGTCTATGCAATCTCTCCTCAGAGCTAAAACTTTCCAGCCCAGGCAACATCCTGGTAAATCTCCTCTGCACTCTCGTGCAATCACATCCCTCCTATAATGTGAATTCCAGAACTGCACGCAATACTCTGGCTGTGGCCTAACCAGCATTTTATATAGTTCCAGCATAACCTCCCTGCTCTTATATTCTATGCCTCGGCTAATAAAGGCAAGTATCCCATATGCCCTCTTAACCACCTTATCTACCTGTCCCACTACCTTAAGGGGCCAGAGGACATGTACACCAAGTTCCCTCTGATCTTCGGTACTTCCCAGGGTCCTACCATTCATTGTGTATTCTCGTGCCTTATTTGTCCTTGCCTTGTTTGTCCTGCCCAAGTGCATCACCTCACACTTATCCGAATTAAATTCCATTTGCCACTGATCAACCCGTCTATATCCTTCTGTAACCTAAGGTTATCTTCCTCACTATTTGCCACCTCACTAATTTGTGTCATCCACAAACTTACTGGTCAACCCTTCTACATTCAAGTCTAAATTGTTTATATATAGCACAAACAGCAAGGGACCCAACATCAATCCCTGTGGAACTCCACTGGGCACAGGCATCCAGTCACAAAAACACCCCATGACCATCACCCTCTGCTTCCTGCCGCTCAGCCAGTTCTCGATCCGTTTTGCCAAATTGCCTTGGATCCCATGGGTTCTTACCTTTGATTTTAGTCTCCCATGCGGCACCTTATCAAAAGCCTTGCTGAAGTCCAAGTAGACTATGTTAAATGCGTTGTCCTCATCTATAAATCTGGTCACCTCTTCAAAAAATTCAATCAAATTGGTCAGACATGACCTCCCCTTAATAAAATCATGCTGACTGTCCTTGATTAATCCCTGCCTCTCCAAGTGTAGATTAATTTTGTCCCTCAGAATTGCTTCCAATAGTTTCCCCACCACTGAGGTTAGATTGACTATCCTGTAGTTCCCTGGTTTATCCTTTCCTCGCTTCTTGAATAACGGTATCACATTGGCCGTCCTCCAGTCCTCTGGCACCTCTCCTGTGGCCAAAAAGTTATTAAAAATTATTGCCAGCACCCCTGCTATCTCCTTCTATGCTTCACTCAACAGCCTGGGATACATTTAATCCGGGCCTGGAGATTTATCTACTTTTAAGCCTGCCAGACCACTAAGAACCTCCTCCCTTTCTATGCTAATTTCTTTAATTTTATCATAGTCCTTCTGCCTGATTTCCATACCCACGTCGTCCCTCTTGCTTGTGAACACTGACACAAAGCATTCATTTAGAACCCTATCTATGTCTTCAGTATCACAGAATCACACAGTGCAGAAGAGGCCCTTCAGCCCATCGAGTCTGCACCAACACGTGGGAAACACCTGACCTACCTACCTAATCCCATTTACCAGCATTTGGCCCATAGTTTTGAAGGTTACGAAGTACCAAGTGCTCACCCAGGTACTTGTTAAAGGATGTGAGGCAGCCCGCCACCACCACCCTCCCAGGCAGTGCATTCCAGACCCTCACCACCCTCTGGGTAAAAAAGCTTTTCCTCGCATCCCCTTAAACCTCCTGCCCTCACTTTGAACTTATGTCCCCTTGTGACTGACCCTTCAACTAAGGGGAACAGCTGCTCCCTATCCACGCCCCTCATAATCTTGTACACCTCGATCAGGTCGCCCCTCAGTCTTCTCTGCTCCAACGAAAACAAACCAAGTCTATCCAACCTCTATTCATAACTTAAATGTTTCATCCCAAGCAACATCCTGGTGAGTCTCCTCTGCAATGCCTCCAGTGCAATCACATCCTTCCTATAATGTGCCGACCAGAACTGCCATGATGGTCCTTAATGGGCCCTACTCTTTCCCTAGTTATTCTCTTATTCTTAATGTGCTTGTAAAATAACTTTGGATTTTCCTTTATTTCACCTGCCAATGCTTTTTATGCCCTTTTTTGCTCTCCTAATTTTCTTTTTATGTTTCCCCCTACACATTCTATACTCCTCTAGGGCTTCTGCTGTTTTGAGCCCTCGGTATCTGCCATAAGCCTCCCTTTTTCTCTTTATCCAATCCCGCATATCCCTCAACATCCAGGGTTCCCTGGATTTGTTGGTCCCACCCTTTGTCTTTACTGGAATATGTTGGCCCTGTACTCTCCTTATTTCCTTCTTGAATGAGTCTCACTGCTCTGATGCAGATTTACCTCAAAGTAGCTGCTCCCAGTCCACTCTGGCCAAATCATATCTGATCTTATTAAAATCGGCTTTCCCCCAATTTGGTTTCTGATTTCTGGCCCATCCTTGTCCTTTTCCATAACAACCTTGAATCTAACCAAGTTATGAAAACTGGATAAAAAAAATTTAAAAATTACTCAGACATGTCCTCTCATGGGACACGTTTATGTATTTCAATAAAAATTTTTATTTAATTTATAAAGCCTTCGTGAAACCTCATCCCGTCCATAGATGGGGTATCATGAGAAATGCAAAGGCCACCTAGTCTCTTACCCTGCTCACCAACCTTGAGGTTGGACGGGCAGCTCTGTTAATGATTTGAATTGGTTTTTAATTGGCCTTAACAGGCCTTTGACAGTCTGTTGGATGTGCAGCCGACTCTGGTGCACGCACGCCGAACTGAAGATTGGATTGATGCGCAGTGATGTCAGGACGCATGCCCGACCTCATCGCGCATCATTTTACACATCGCCGAGCGGGACCCACCCCCGCACACCGACCCAAAGATGCAGGCCATAGGAAACATTGAATGGCAGAGTAAAGTGAAGTACTGATGTAGGCTGACAAGAGTGGTGCAGCAAAACGTGTCATCCAGGGTAACAAATTAACTATTGTGGTTATACTTTCTTCAGGAGATGAGAGTGGAAGGCAGCCAGTGTTCCTTCTGCACAATTTTTAGCATCTGGCTAGCAAGCAAAATTGCCAAATGAATGGAAAACAGGAGGATTCAAGCTTTTTGTTTAAGTAAGGACACATGGCACAGTAAAACTTAAGGTGGGGAAGGAGGTCTGATTGAAGAAAAACAGCAGGGAAGGGAGTCTGATTGAAGCAAAACAGCAAGTTGAAAAAAGGATACAGGACCAGCAAATTTCTCAGCTTGGAGTTTGAGAGATCTAATTATGTATTATTATAGTGAAGAGCTTCTGCAAATTGAAACAGGCTCAAAATGTTATCCCCATGCTCTTTTGCATTAAGTACAGTTAACACAATACCTAGTATCCAAGACATTTTATTGAATATTCAAAATAGAAGATCCCATAAATCTACAACTATGAACATATATACAAATTCAATTCTTAAAAAAGTTGTGGTTAAAGCATACATCGAATGCACATTCTACGCAACAATGAGAGAGCCTGAATTAAATAATGCCAGAGAGAGACTCATGATTAAATGTTTTGGACATTGAACACCTTAAATATAAAATGATGCACATGATTATTAGGTTATGGCAGTAGTACAATAATTTTAATGGTCTAGCCAACTTCACTAAAATACACTACATCAGCGGCAGCATAAGCATCTTCAAACAAAAGGGTTAAAGATAACATTTAATTTAAAAAATAATTCAGATATTCTCGTATAATCGTTCATTGCAAATTAGTTCTCAAAAACTTGCATCTCATTTAACAAAATGTTTGATAAACTGTAATAAACTACTTTTCCCCACCAAAAAAAATTCTTCATTAGTTTGAACAGCTACCCATACAATATGGCAGCATAAATCCACCATCTGTAATAGGCATTCTATTATTAAAAGTATTTTTGCATTTAAGGATTACTAAATTTATTCAACTTTCTGAACATATAAAATATTTAACTTGATCACACAGCTTAAGTATACAAAACAATCTACATTAAGAATAAGAAAATGATTCATTCAACAGCATTATAATACACAATATCCAAAATCAACAGGTTATGAAAACTGCTTACAACATTTAAATCATTCATAAAACAAAAATGGAACAAAATGTTTAGTATAATGAAAGTGCTAAGATAGCAAAGAGAGCAGATAACAAAGTGAGCAGAAAAAAACATTGTGATTTTACAAAGAAAAACACCAAACTATGAAATAGGATAGTGGAATGCAGAAACTATAAAATACTCCCCAAATGTTCAATTGTTTATTTGTAATATATGTCAACAAATTGGATAATAAGATGCACATTGACTAAGAGGTGCGCTGGAGCTGCTTCATCTGAAGGCCTTTCGCAGAGCACATAGATGTGAATTGATTGTTGGGCCCAGCAAAATGCATGAAGGTCCTCCTGTGGGTGGCAAAAAAAAGTAATGAAAATATGAAACTTGAAGAAAATACACAGGTCATTGTAGGGTTCAATAATTTGATTGATTATGTTTGTCTATTCTCTGATCCTTGTACTCTCAAATGACAAAATAGCAATAACTTATGCCCAAAGCCCTAAATGAGGTATTGGGCTGGATTTTATGTACACTGATCTCCTCTGCACCTGGCATGTTTTCGGCAGGGAGGCATGCAAATACGAGGGGTGGTAAATCTACCGCCTTCCCACCTGCTCTCGACCTGGCCCCCATAATGTTGGGTGGGCGGGTGTCGAAATCAGCAGCCCACCAGTCATTCAAAAAAAAAACTAACAGGCAATTGAGCCAATTACCAAGCCAACTTACCTGTTTTTCACTTCCTGCACCATAAAACAGCTGGCATGGGCAGGTGGGTGAGAGTGCCCACTTCTGAAAAAGATTTATCTGGGCACAGCTCCCTGTCCTGTTGCTCCAGCTTTGTTCTTTCCTGCCTGGCCTCCAAAACCTGCCCCATAAGCTCCCCCAGACTGCCCAATCCTTCCTCGCCCTCAGGGCCTGGGCGTTACCTGGCTCCGGATCCACTGAAGTTCTTTGTGAGACCGCTTGGAGTCTCAGTAGCACCCACTACTCAGTTCTGGCACTGCCGGGATTGCTGCTAGCCAATAAGATTGGTTGTCAGCTCTCAAGAGTTCCTCCCACTGAGGGGCAGGCTGTATTGAGGTCTGTCGGCTGATGGTCGACTCTTTCAACCGAGGTGTTGGGGGGGGGGGGGGTGGGTGATGGGGTGGTTTGGTGGTGGTGGGCAATACACCTCTTCTGTGAAATTCAGCCCTTAAAATCATAGCCACTATTCCTTATTAGGCACCTTGTACGGAGCTCATTAATTAAGCAAAAGACCAAGTAATAAAAACAGAAAATGCTGGAAAAACTCAGCAGGTCTGACAGCATCTGTGGAGAGAGAAACAGAATTAACATTTCAAATCCGTATGACTTCATCAGAGCTGAAGAGAAGTAAAAACGTGACGGATTTTATACTGTTGAAGTGGGGCGGAGCAGGTAAAGCTGGAAAGGTCAGTGATAGGTGAGGGCTAAGGAGAGACTGACAAAGAGGTCATGGACAAAAGGGCAAAGGGAGTGTTAATGGTCATGGTGAAGATTAAAGAAGGTGCTGATAGTAGCGTAAAGGTAAGAAAGCAGAATGTGTAAATAGCAGAACAAAGGTCAGCACTCTGTGAAAGAACAACATGGAACAAGTAACAGATGGCCATTTTGTGGGGGTGGGGGGGGGGGGGTGGTGTTGAGGAAAAAGGATAGAAAAAGGGATTCTAAAAAGGGATAAAACAATGAATAAATGAATTTTAAAAAATAAGTGAAAAAATAATCTTTAAAAAAGGGATTAAAGGGGTGAAGATAGAGGAGAGAGCTCATGGGCTGAAGCTGTTGAACTCAATATTAAGCCCAGAAGGCTGTAAAATGCCTAATTGGAAGATGAGGTGCTGTTCCTCCAGTTTGCAACCGGCTTCACTGGAGCATTGCAGCAGGCCAAGGATGGACATGGGGCAGAGAGCAGGATGGTGGTTGAAATGGCAAGTGACAGGAAGGTCTGGTTCATACTTGCAGACAGACCGAAGGTGTTCGCGAAGAGATCATCCAGTTTGCATCTGGTGTCCCCAATGTAGAGGAGACTGCATTGGGAGCAGCAAATGCAGTAGACCAAATTGAAGGAGGTGCAAGTGAAGCTCTGCTTCACCTTAAAGGAATGTTTGTGCCCTTGGGTGCTGAGGAACAAAGAGGTAAAGGGGTAGGTGTTACACCTTCTATGTTTGCATGGGAAGGTGCTGTGGGAAGGGATAAGGTGTTGGGTGTGATGGAGGAGTGGACTAGGGTCCAGTAAAGTAATTGAGATTAGAAGTTTGCTATATTCCTGTATGCTTACTCCATCAATTAATATCAACAGTGAAATCCTGGAAAATGAGCACCATTTTCCATATCTTCGAAGCCTCCTCTCAATGAAGTAATAGATGATGAAATTCATCATTACCTCCAATGTGCCAGCTGAGGAAAAGAGTATTTCAGGACCAGGATCTAGACTAAGGTCATGATTTACTGGGCAATTGCGATCCCTGCGCTCCTATATGCTTTGGTGACTTGGTCAACTACAGCAGACATCTCAAAGCCCTGGAGAAGTACCATCAGTGGTGCCTTTGCAAGATCCTCCAAATCCAGTGACAAGAAAGGCAGTCTAACAGTAGTCCAACCTGCCCAGCATCAAAGCGGTAATCACTCAAAATCCGCTCCTATGGGTTGGACAAGTCGTCTGTATGCCTGACATCAGACTCCTGAAGCAATTGCTCAACTCGGAACTTAAGTTTTGTAGGTGACCCCCAGGAGGACAATGGAAATGCTTTAGGGATGTCCTCAAAGCATCCCTGAAGAGGTCAAACATCCCTGCCAACCCATGGGAGTCCCTGGCATATGACCAACCAAAATGGAGATGGGTTCATTTGAGAAAGCACTGAATACATTGAGAGACTTCATCAGGAACAAGCAGAGACAAAGCTGAGGTTTTGGAGTGAGTGCACAAATCTCCCAACAACTCATCTACCGATCCTCCAAACACACCTGCCTCACATGTGGCAGAGTCTGCGCATTGGACTTATCAGCCATCTCAGAACCCATCGAACCAGGTTGAAACTAGTTATCCTCAATCCTGAAGAAGTATGCTTTCAGAAGAGGAGGCAATTTTAATAAGATGTCTGGAAAAACTCAGCAGGTCTGACAGGTATTTTTATTTTTGTTTTGGATTTCCAGCATCCGCAGTTTTTTGCTTTTAATAAGATGTTTGCTGTGTGACAAAGCTTTATAATTCTGAATACTTCCTTCAAATGAGTCTTCACTGCTGTTCTAGCAGTTAAAATATATTTCTATGAAACATGAAAGCTATTTTCTGGAAAAGGTATATTTTAAAATCAAAATGAACAAGTAATTCTCAATTAAAAACAGAAAATATTGGAAATGCTCATCAGATTACATTTAGCATTAGACTTTAAATGTGATTTCATGATTGGACAGCACTTGCTAAATAATCTCGTGTGTGCTAAGAACCACACTTAACAACCAATTTCTGATTATCAGTCGGGCTCACAACGTGGCTTACTTACGCTTGCTAGAAGCTACATATTTTCATTCGGAAGGACCTGTCCTCTGCAGGCGAAAGGAACATTCCAGGCTCTGTGTCTTTTTTGAATCAAAAGAGTGGGGGACAATAGTTCCCTGGTACATTCTCCATGGCAACACATAGACCAGAAGCTACTTGCCAACTAATCAGCACCCTTTTTCTCATGCAGTATAACCAATGCTCTCTTTGAAATTTGGCATTCTTGAGTTTGTCCTTTTGATTAGACAAAAGTGATTTTTATTGCAAACCTGGAGTTCATGCCACAATGCTCAGCACAGAATTTAACAAACACGGGGCAGAGTATAACATTAGAAAAAATTGTGGTCAGGCTTTAGGAAGTTACCAACCCTTTCTGACCAATGGAATTGTGCTCATTGTTAGGGGATGGGGGGTAGGGGGAATGAAGAAAGTTGAGAACACAAGTGTCTTGGGTTTTTGGCTTTTACTAGCTTAAAAAAAAAATTTCAGTTGATTCATTGAGGCATTTAGTGAACACAGAATTATAGTAGAGTAGCCCATTATCAATAAGGTGATGATAATTCCCTAAAGGTGGAGAACTGTAGGCAATATCATGGAATTTTGAAAAGTACTGAAATTATACAATTGTTTAGACCAAAAAAATAAACTGGAAAGGTTGAAACAACTTTGCTTTTTTTACAGGGGAGAATTGGATAGAAAGTATCTTTGATCTGGAGTGACCTATGAGAAAGTGGTGTTTTTCTTCCAAATGTCTTAATCACCAAATTTGAAATAGACACCAGTAGTTTTTACTGCGTAGAACAAGAACTGAAGAAAAACAATGGTCTCTTAACTCAGTGTTTCACAATAAATGTGTTGAACAAGAGAATAAGAATTATAACAAACATAAATATACATAATATTTAACCATTAAATTTCCTTCTTCAACTTGATCATATTCAGTTATCCTCATTTATGTTTGCATGAAGATAGACAAAATGAATCCAAACATCATGATTAAACTAGCAGCTTAATTATATAAATATCAAAATTATTTAAATTGCAGTTTTAAGAAACCTACCTTCAAGAAGCTGTCAGTGCATCTACCAGTATTCCATTATACTGCTACAATTTTAGACAGAAATGCAAAAGGTTAGCATAGACAAAATTTCAGCATTGTAGCTATTCCATTTAATCTTAATGAAAAGGAACCTTATCGACTCAATATATTGAAGGATTCCTTTTGAAAATGACCCGTTCTATTAAGTTCTAAAATTTAAGTCAATATTTCTTCAGCATTATTGCTACATATTTATCAGTGTTAGCTGTGCAAAACATAACATTAAATATGATTAAGTGAAACACTTGCATTAACAAAACAAATCTGAATACCACAAATTGCACAGATCTACAAAGCACAAAACATTTCAGTTCTGAAATCCAAGCAACGCCATTGTCCCCCACTACCTAGAGGAATCTAAAAGGTGATAAGACACATAAGAAGGGTCAACACTATTGGGTAAGAAATAGGGACTGATTCTTTATATGGGGTAGGGGAATGTTGTAGCAATATTTAGTGTATCTGTCTCAGGCAACTGCTGGCTGTCTATTTCAAAATGAAACAAATTAGTGAATTATTCATAATGATGAATTCAGCTTTCCTTTGCAACACTATATTACTGGTTATAGACATGGCTAGAGCTTGACGTGAAACTAATATTGGCACAAAAGCATTAAGTGAAAAATTAAGCACAACTTACAAATTAGTTAAAATTGTTTGATACAATGTACAGGGTAAATTTGTGATTGAATCCTGTATCCTGGTAGTTTTACTTTGAAAATTACCATTTACTGACTCTATCTTATTTAATGACAGTTCAAAACATCAGAAATCTTTATAGGAAAAGATTTTCTGCTGTCATGTCTCTATTGACTTGACAGTGTTCTTTAATCCATACTCCATCCACTTTTGAATCAGGGCTTTGTCCATATTCATTCCATGTCATAACTAAACCATTGATTTTTCTTTGGATCTTGCCTTTCAAACACCCATTCTCTAGTGACGGATTTTCATCCAAACTTGAGCACGCTTTCTTTATGTTTCTGGTGTGGATCAGCCAGGTCAACAATGTGGAACATTCCTGTTGACCATAGTGACCTGGGCCTGCAGTTGTGGTGGGCGTAGGAAAATAAAGAGCTCTGGTTCCTGCATTCAATGGCTTTGTGACAATACCTGCCGAAAAGTACATGACTGCTAGATGATACCTCTTCATAAATTGCAATTTGTTTCCTGAAACAAAATATATCCAGGATCCCTCAAAGAATTAATAAAGTACTGGATGGTTATTGCTGCTCAGAGAACTGCAAACAGGGTCAGGCTTCAGAGGAGAAAGAATATTACAATAACTTCTTAAATAATTCTTGTCTTCTTGGTGTTTTGGACAACACGCCTTTCTCAACCTCCACCAAAAGCTAATTAGCAGGTCATTTATCTTTGTATCTTATTTGCTGTTTGTGGGTTCTTTTCCTACACAAATTGCTTGTCACATTTGCCTACTTTAAAAAGTAATTAATTGGACATGATCCTTTTGAGACATCCTAAAAACACAGGATGTGACATAAATGCTCCATAAAGACAGTAAAAATGCATAATTAAAAATCTAATCTACCTAAATGAAGTTAAGATCACCAAAGGTAGCAATCATTAATATATTGCCCAGATACTATAATTAATTGAAGTACTTTTTGGAAACATGGGATAGAACAGTATCTGCAACAGCTTTGTGTCGTTGAACTGAGGTGGAGAGAATGTAGCAATTTATTAGTACCTTAAAATTGCTGTCAGCTTTTTGATGAATTTTCTTCAGCCAAATGAGCTCAACAGACTCATCGGGAAGGATACCTCAGAAGTTTATGAATTATTAATAACAGATTTATACCTACGTCTTTTCCAGGATAATTGCATAGTGCCCCACAGTTTCTTCAATATCTTCCAGAGTTTTTAAAGCAATTTGCTGAGTTTCAAATATGAACAGACGCTCAGATATTTGTACTTGAGAAATTGCAGCTGCTTTGCAGAACCCGTTGAAGGAACACTTCATGGCACTGAAGGTTATTTCTGATTTTAAACACCTCCTTTAAGGAGGTAAGCTGTGTAGAGATATAGGGCGGAATTTTCCAAGTCCGCTGGCGATGGTGTGAAGGCAGGTCGCGATCATCCACTCAGCCTGCCAGTGGCGGGCCGTGTTTCCTACCATTGGTCGGCGGGGAACTAATTGTAATACATTAGCACATAATTAAAAGGCCATCTGCCAGGGTCTTGAAACCCCAACGTATCATCCGTCCACATTGGCAAGAAATCACGGTGACATGTTTCACAACAGCACACAGGCCATGTGCACTTGTTGGCCTTCACTTTGGGGGAACTGAGGTGAGAGAGCAGCAGCATTCTCCACAGCTCGTCTGTTGTTTACAAGTCTCAGGGGCACCAGGGCAACTGATGCCTGGCCCCAGAGGCGACTGCTGAGGGGGTTGTGTCTGGACGCAAGTGTTGGCCAGCCTCGGAGGCAGCTGCTGAGGAGGGCGAGGGGGTGTCCAGGGGCAAGTGCTGGCCAACCTTGAAGGCGGCTGCTGGGGGGGATGTCCGGGACAACTGCTGGCCAGCCATGGAGGTGACTGCTGTAGGTGGTGGGCAGGGTTGGTGCAAGTGCTGCCCTGGAGCCGCATCCCATGTACAGGCAACCGAGGTGGGGTCAAGGTAAGTGAGGGAAGTGGCCACGCATTAGCGACACCCATATAAACTGACCATGCCTCAGCAACAAAGACAGATTAGGCACAGCCACAGTGATATGATTGGGGTTGAGCTTCTGGCCACCCATGTAAGCAACACAGTGGCACCAAAGTGCACCATACCTTAGCACCCAGCTGTACGCGCCCCCCACCCCCTCCCCCCCAAGCAAAAACTTTGAGTCCGCCACCACTTTATTGGACCGTGGAGCAGTTGGGCTGTACAACTCCTCGTCAATGCTGGCCATGTACCAGTCACTGCTGGAGGTGCTCACAGCCCCTTGCAATCTCAGCATCCTGGTTTGGACCAGTGTCCTCCATGTCGCAGGCTGACAGGGCAGCCATGCAGTGCACTCATCTCTGGCCATCCGAGGGGTGACCAGCACTCTCCCAGGAAGCATTAAGGGGTGGTCACACAGGGCCAGTAAAGGTACTAAGTACAGTCATGATAATCATGTCTCTCCTTTCATGCTGCAGGAGGACCACATCAGGATCATGGATCCTGGTGACCTAGCTGTAAGCCTTATGGCCTACAGAGACCATAGAAGACTGAGGAGAGAGGGACAGGTGCAGGGTGCAAACGACTGTGCTCAAGTGGTGCTCAGGTCTCCGTCGCTACACTCGGTGGACTTCATCAACTGCAAGTTCACTCACTGAACGTGCAGCTGGTTTATGTGACCACCAGTAACGCATCCTGCATGTCTGAGCACGGTTTCCAGGGAGTGTGCATGACACCTACATCCTGAGTCACTCACAGATCCCTGCAGTCTTCCAGGGCCCACAGAGGCTGCAGGGTTGGCTCCTTGGGGACAAGGGCTACCCATAGAGGCCATGGCTGATGACACCTATGTGTGGCCTCAGACTGCAGAACAGCAACGTTATAATGAGGCTCATGCAGCAGCTCACAACTTTGTGGAGCAGACCATCAGGATGCTGAAGATGATGTTCCGGTGCCTGGATCGGTCTGGTGGAGCCCTGCAATACAGTCCACAAAGAGTGTCAAGCATCGTCGTCATCTGCTGCGCTCTTTACAACCTGGCACTTCAATGGGGAGACAAGCTGGCTGAGGAGTAAATGGAGGAGCTGGCGGTCTCCTTGGATGAGGAGTACACCGACGGGGATGAGGGTGAGGGGGTACTTGGTGGTGACAATGATGGGGCTTGAGGCTTTTGCACTGGCCAGATGAGGCAGGTGCGCTCAGGAGGCCCTCATAGTTTGTGCAGGATGATGACGACATGCAGTGAGGTGTCCCCATAGATCCTCACATTGCAGTTGTGTACGTTTGACTCCAGTCTGGCTTATGGCAGCACCAATTCCCTCTGTGAGAATGTTCCTGTCATGGAGATGCAGTGGAGGCTCTAATAATTACTCGATCGCAGGAGGATGATCACAACATGTAGTGAAGACACTCCAGAGATCTTCACATAGCCTCTGAGAATGTCTGACTCCTGTCTGGCCTAGGGCAGCTCGCTTGCACTCTATGATCAGGGTGATCTCAGAGCCGCAGCCGTGAAACTTTAAATACAGCTGATGCTGTGTCCATCTTCAGCCCTTCAGGAGCTGATGCACAGCATCACTGGGTCACATATGCTGGTGTGATGGGGGCCAGCCCCACATTAAAGGGGCTGAGAGCATACAGAGACAATGAGAGAACTCTGTGGCACCTGCCCACTACATTCTGGCAGCAATGACCAGCGAGGTGCAGGCATCTGTAATGTTTCCAGGGAGTGAGAGGCTGGACCATCACTGTGATCTTATGACTGCACAGAGAAGAGGCCCTGGACTGAGACAGCTGCCTTTTATCTTGTGCAGAAAGGTTTCACATCTGAGTGACAAGAACACCGCTCATCAGAACAAGGAGCCATAGACAGGGAGACATCCTTAGGAGTTTACTGACAATAGTGAACAGTATGTACAAGTGATTAACATCTGTGTCCGGGCTGTGCAACTACTTTTACCTAACTTTCCTAACCCTGACGATACGTCCTGGTGCTCCCTGGACATCCACAGCAGAAGTGGAGGCAGCCTGCTGACTATGTCGTCCTGTGTGTGATGACTTTGACGGGTGTCCCCTGGAGGGCTGAGACTTGGAGGGCCCCGGCCTGCATTCTGGGTCATGCTGTGTGGCAGTGGCACACTCCTCGGCCTGTGAAGCTGGATCTACGGAGGTCACAGGAAGAAGGGATTTGGATGGGCCGGTTACTCCCAGAGTCACCTGGGTGGATGGCCCCAGAGTATGCACCTGCTGATCCCCCTCCCTATGGTGCCCGAGGGCCCATGGCTGACTCCATGAGCGAACTTGGTAGCTGGAGTGAGATTGAGCTGCCCAACACCCCTCTTGCGTTCACACTGTTGGAAGCCAACTATGGCATCAGCGATGGAGTCAAGCCCGTGCAGCAGTGCAGGAGTGACATCCTGGATCAAGGTCACCATGGCGGCCACCATCCTGCCAGTGTTGACCTTGGTGCATTGCAATGCCGGCGCTATCACCTCAGCCTGAAGATGGACGGACTCCTCTATCATGCCTTGCAATCTGAGGAATGCAGTGGACATCTCTTCCTGATGCTCCTGAGCTTGCCTTTGCAGCTCCAGCAACTGACATGACCAAGTCCAATGGCTCACCATCTGTCTCGGACTCAGCAATGTTCTGGCCTCCAGCACTGTGATTATACCTACACCACATGGACTGCAGCGGTTCAAGAAGGCACCTCACCACCACCTTCTCAAGGGCAACTAGGGATGGGCAATAAATGCTGGCCCAGCCACGACGCCCATATCCTGTGAATGAATGAAAAAAAAAGCAGTCCTTCAAGTGTCAAGGACTAGGGAAGTCGCTGTCTCCGCCTGCTGTGCATCAGAAAATGCAAAGTGCTCACCAGATTGTGATCCCAGGGCTACCCTAAACCTAGATCCCACCAAGGTGTGTGTCTGCGCTGGTGGAGGGTGTGGGTGAGTGCTGTGACGGGATTTCAGGGAGGGTGCCTCCAGATTCTTCTTCAGAGGTTTCTTCGTGGCTTGATTGGAGGCTTCTGGGTCATGGACTCTGTGGCCTGTTTGGCAGATGTGCCTGTGAAAGCTAGAGGAGATAATTAGTGCATGGCAGTGGCCTGTGAAAGAGGACACATCACTAACAGCACGGTTGTCCGATGGATGTTGTACTGCTGGATCCTCACTTGGTACAGCAGCGCTGACCTCACCATCAACACAGGTCCAGTCCCGGTCATCGCCGGCCAGCTGGATAGCTCTGTTTTCAAATTCTGTCAGAATTTTGATCTCCAGCATCCCTCCACCTGTCTGCGACCTTTCCCTCCTGTTGTGTGCCAGTTTGTCCTGCATGGATAGAGAGGGGGAGGTGATCAGTATGCCTGGCCTGTGTGGGTGGTGAGTGATTCCATGGACGGGATGTGGACAATGACGGTGTGTGGGAAAGAGTGAATGGTGATGTCCCTTGCACTGGCAATGAGTGAGGGCCCTGTGGGTGTGTGATGGGTTTGTGAATGTGAGAGTTGGGAGTGATGAGAAGAGTGACTTAACCTGGTGGCCTTTTGCAGCACTGGGTGGCTGTCCGCCTCTGCAGGGTGTTTACGCTGCCACCGCCTTGCAACCTGAGTTGGTAAATTTGCTGCCCATCCTGCAGCCAGAACGGGGTAGAGCTCACCCCGGCGGGCTTCCACAGCATCCAGCAATTGCTCGAGGGACCCGTTGTTGAGGCGGAGGGCTGCAGTCTTTTTTCCTTTGCTAGCCATGTCTCCCAGGCAGCGGTGGTAAACTGGTGGTGCCTTTTAAAGCTAGCGGCCGGCGTGATGCAACAGTGGGGTGATAGAGGGTGGGCGAATGAGAGCCTGCCTGCCATGGAAACAGCTTGTTTCGTGGGAGTGAATAAACAATGAGGCGGGCTCAGGAAGATACGACGTGAAAACCCGCCATTTTCGCCAGTGGGTTGGACTCCGTTTTACCCACCTGCTACTGCACTTAGTGCAATTCTGGGAAAACTCCACCCATAATGATGAAAAACAGGGAATAGCATATATCCAATATATTCTTCACAAATAAAGACTGTAGTCAATGTTTAGATCTAGAGAAATTGACTCAGCAAAGTATTAGACTACCAGGGAGATCAATAAAAGTGTTTGCCTGGGAAATTTTAAGATATAAAGTGTTTGTATTACCACATGATCAACAGTGTAGAATCATCATGGACATTTGCTTAACATTTTGAAGTTCCCTAAATACTAGAGCTTTACTTGATAATTGGCATATACTGTATACTAACTCAATGTTAAAAGGAGCAGCATATATAAACTAAGAAAATAGTCTTACATGGGTAAAATGCTTTTTTGTAATTCATTCACAGGATGTGGGGTGTTGCTGGTTAGGCCAGCACTTTTATTGCCCATCCCTAGTTGCCTTTGAGAAGGTGGTGGTGAACTGCCTTCTTGAACCGCTGCAGTCAATGTGGTATAGATACAGCCACAGTGCTGTCAGGTGGGAGTTCCAGTATTTTGACCCGGCGAGAGTGAAGGAATGGCGATATAGTTCCAAGTCAGGATAGTGTGTGCCTTGGAGGGGAACTTGCAGGTGGTGGTGTTCCCATGCATTTGCTGCCCTTGTCATTATAGGTGGTAGAAGTCGTGGGTTTCGAAGGTGCTGTCGAAGGAGCCTTAAGTGAGTTGCTGCAGTGCATCTTGTAGATGGTACACACTGCTGCCACTGTGCATCGGTGATGGAGGGACTGGATGTTGAAAGTGGTGGATAGGGTGATAATCAAGAGGTAAAAACAAAAAAACTGCGGATGCTGGAAATCCAAAACAAAAACAGAATTACCTGGAAAAACTCAGCAGGTCTGGCAGCATCGGCGGAGAAGAAAAGAGTTGACGTTTCGAGTCCTCATGACCCTAATCAAGAGGGTTGTTTTGTTCTGGATGTTGTTGAGCATCTTGAGTATTGCTGGAGCTGCACTCACCCAAACAAGTGGAGATTATTCCATCACACACCTGGCTTGTGCCTTGCAGACGGTGGACAGGCTTTGGGGAGTCAGAGATGAGTTACTCTCCACAGAATTTCCAGCCTCTGATCTGCTCTTGTAGTCACAGTATTTATTTGGCTGGTCCATTTCAGTTTCTGGTCAATGGTAACCCCCAGGATGTTGATAGTGGGGAATTCAATGATAGTAATGCCATTGAATGTCAAAAGGAGATGGGTTGAATTCTCTCATGTTGGAGATGGTCATTGCCTGGCACTTGCGTGGCATGAACGTTACTTGCCATTTATCAGCCCAAGCCCGAATGTTGTCCAGGTCTTGCTGCATATGGACATGGACTTCAGTATCTGAGGACAATGGTGTGAACATTGTACAATCGTCAGCGAACATCCCAACTTCTGACCTTATGATGGAAGGAAGGTCATTGATGAAACAGCTGAAGATGGTTGGGCATAGGACACTACCCTGAGGAACTCCTGCAGTGATGTCCTGGGGTGCGTTATGGAGTTGATTTTCCAGACAGGTTTCTCATTCGAAACATTGAATTTTATTTACAGGCTGCAGCAGCAGTTATATGCTTCCATGCAGCTTCACAACTAAAAGAAGATCTCCCACTCTAAGGTTCCCCGTGCTTAAAGCTGATTTGTTCACACTGTCATGTGATACTATACAATACAATAAGTCTTAAAGCTACAGTCGCCACATTCCTTAAAGCTACAATTACTATATTCCTCCCCCTTTAAATTTTTTGTACAGTTTGGAGTTGGTAGATGTAAGGACATCTACCTTCATGACATTACAACTATGTTCACAGGTCATAGAATTATGAGTTCAGTCTCTTGGGTGGTTTCCTGATCTAGGTGAAATGTCGCAACTCCAAGACTTTCGAATCTCTTACAGGATCCACATTATCTGGAATTGCAGCAACATCAAGTACCTCTTTAGGCACAGGCAGTTCAGTGTTATCTACTCTGACAGAAACATCTGGTGTTTATATCCTTGGTTGAACAATTTAAACAGGGTCCACAGATTCTACAATGGTTACAGTTGGAACACCATTTTGTTGGGGTATCTCCCTGCTTCTCAAATAATCCACGTGTTTGTAGGTGATCCAGCCCTCCACTTCCAAGTGGTACAACAAGAGTCCGGTCACGGAAACTATTATACCAGGTAACCAAGTCGATTCACCATCGACGTTTCGTACATATAATACTTCACCAACAGTGAATTCTCGCTCACAACTATGCAAATCATGAGTTGCTTTTTGATTCCCTTGACTGTTCTGTACCTTTCCTGGCAAATTTGGAAATACAAAGCTCAGTCTCATTCATTTTGATTTCACAGTCAGTCAGACTTCTCTCAGGTGAAATCTTAACTTGTCTCAGTTCAGAAGTTGAGCTACCTATGGCTTCATTATCCACTCGCATCTTGGAAAATTCTATGACTTTTCTTTTCAATGCCTCTTTAGCTTCGTTCAGCTGATTCTTCAGCTCTTTGCCAGACAGCTAGCTTCACTGAGCTGGCACTACCTTGGAGTTTCTCTGAACTCCTGTCTCCTGGCTGTGTCCAGCTGTACATGACTCCCAGGGCTTCCTTTGAGCCCTCTCTGATTACCAAGGCTTTCCGAGTCCTCTTCAATTACCAGGTCTTCCCCTGAGCCCACTCCGAGTTTCTTCTGCTAAGCTTCCATTCTCCTGTTCAAGACAATTTTCATTTCTTTATTTTACACATTCCTTTTGCATTTGTTCTTGAAGGACAATCAACTGCTCTTTCAACTGTTTATTTTCTTGTTGCCCTCCCTCTGGGGTCTCCTGTTGCCCTGGGCAGAGCTGCCCTCTCTGAGGTTTTCTGTTGCCCTTGGTGGAGCTGCCCTCTCTCTGGGGTCTCTTTTAATTTTCTGTCCATTGCCATTTTTCTTGTGTTTACTACTTTAAATGTATTGCCACTTTAAGAGCAGTCACTTTTTTTTTAACCAGGCTGTCTCTGCAGCTTTCGGTTTTTTGTGCTGCTTTTGGAGTTTCTCATGATTTTCGTGTTTTGGCAGGCTCACTGGCAAATGTGGCTGCTTTTCCTTTAACTTTGTAAAACTTTGTTCCTGTTCGAAAAAATGCAGCAGCAATTTATTCACCATTTTCTGGGCGATTCTGCGGGGTTTTTTTCTTTTTTCCTAACTCGGCAGATCCTTTTGATGTTGGACGTCCCACACTTCGGGAGACCCAGTGTCCTCATGATCTGATCGAGCCTTCTTTTTTTTTCATATAAAGTTACAGCACTGCTGTATGTTCTGACTGCCCCTTTTTTAAACTTGCAAGCTGTCAACTCTGCAGCCAGCCTTTTTTTTAAAAAACTCTGTCGTCATTTTTTCCTTACTGTGCACTGCAGGTTGTTTTTAAACCTTTCTTTACTTGCAACTGTGTTCCAGCTTCTCTAACCTACCGAGCCTGTGGGTCTGCTGCCTATTTCAGAATGCAATACAGATTCTTTTTTTCTTTCTCTTTTTGCTTTGGCAGGTCCTTTTTTTTAAATGTCGGGTGAGTTCTGGGAGATTTCTCAGCCGTTAGGATCAGGGCCCTTTTTTTTAAACTTAAAGTGACCGCATTCCTGTTTCTTCTATTTGAACTATGCAGCATGCCCGGTCATTATATTTTCCTTTTCCTCTGTTTAAAACAAGATACTCTAAGTCACAAGGCGAGGGACAATGCTGGACCTAATCTATCCTTGTTGCCAGTTTGTTACGGACTTGATTTTCTAGACAGGTTTCTCATTAGAAACATTGAACTTTCTTTACAGGCTGCAGCAGCAGTTACATGCTTCCATCCAGCTCCACAGCTAGAAGAACTCCCACTCTAAGGTTTCCCGTGCTTAGAGTTGATTCTTTAACACTGTCACGTGATACCATACAACACAATAAGTCTTAAAGTTACAGTCACAACATTCCTTATAGCTACAATTACTAGAGGGTATGACGATTGACCTCCAGCAATCACAACCATCTTCCTTTGTGCTAGGTATGGCTTCAACCAGTGGAGAGCCTTCCTCTTGATTCCTATTGACTCCAGTTTTGTTAGGGTTCCTTGATACTACACTCGATCAAATGTTGCTTTGATGTCAAGGGCAGTCACTCTCATTTCACTTCTGGAGTTCAGCTCTTTTTTCAATGTTTGCACTAAGGCTGCAATGAGGTCAGGAGCTGAGTGAGCCTGGCAGAACCCAACAGAGCATCAGTGAGCAGGTTATTGCTAAGTGCCACTTTATAGCACTGTCAAGGACCCCTTCCATCACTTTGGTGGTGATCTAGAGTATGCTGATGGGGCGGTAATTGGCCAAGTTTGATTTGTCTTGTTTCTTGTGGACAGGATGACCTGGGCAGTTTTCCACATTGCCAGGTAGATGCCAGTGTTGTAGCTGTACTGAAACAGCTTGACTAAGGGCACAGCTAGTTCTGGAGCACAAGTCTTCAATTCTATTGCTGGATTGTCAGGACCCATAGCCTTTGCAGTATCGAATGCCTTCAGCCATTTCTTGATATCACATGTAGTGAATTGAATTGTCCGAAGACTGGCATCTGTGATGCTGGGCATCTCAGGAGATGGATCATCCACTCGGCACTTCTGGCTGAAGATAGTTGCAAATGCTCCGGCCTTGTCTTTTGCACTGATGCGCTGGGCTCCCCCATCATTGAGGATGGGGCTATTTGTGGAACCTCCTCCTCCTCCAGTGAGCTATTTAATCATCGTCCACCAGGTGGATGGATGTGGCAAGGCTATAGAGCCTAGATGTGATCCATTGGCTGTAGGATTGTTTAGCTCTGTCTATTACATGCTATTTGGCATGCAAGTAGTCCTGTGTTGTAGCTTCACCAGGTTCACAGATCATTTTTAGGTATACCTGGTGCTGTTCCTGGCATGCCTTTTTGCACTCTTCATTGAACCAGTGTTGACTCCTCAGTTTGATGGTAATGGCCAAGTAGGGGATATGCCAGGTTACAGATTGTGGTCGAGTACAATTCTGTTGCTGCTTATGGCCCACAGCAGCTCATGGATACCCAGTTTTGAGTTGCTAGATCTGTTAAAAATCTATCCCATTTAGCACGGTGGCAGTGTCAATAACATGAAGAAGGTTATCCTCAATATAAAGATAGGATTTCGTCTGCACAAGGACTGTGTGGTGGTCACTTCACCCAATACTGTCATGGACAGATGCATCTGTAACAGATAGATTGGTGAGGACGCAGTCAAGTAGATTTTTCCCTCTTGTTGGTTCCCTCACCACCTGCCACAGACCCAGTCCAGCAGCTATATCCTTTAGGATAAAAACAAAAAAACTGCGGATGCTGGAAATCCTTTAGGACTTAGCCAGTTCAGTCTGTAGCGGCCCTACTGAGCCACTCTTGGTGATGGAAGTCCACACCCAGAGTACATTCTGTGCCCTTGCCACTCCAAGTGGCGTTCAACATGGAGAAGCACTGATTAATCAGCTGAGGAGGGGGGGGCTGGTGGGGGGAGACAGTAGGTGATAATCAGCAGGAGATTTCCTTGCTGACGTTTGACCTGATGATATGAAACTTCATGGGGTCCAGCGTTGATGTTGACAACTCCCAGGGCAACTCTATCCTGCATGTATACCACTGTATACCTCATGTGGGTCTAATCCTGTCGGTGGGACAGGACATACCAAGGGTGGTGTCTGAGACATTGGCTGTAAGTTATGATTCCATGTGTACAACTATGTCAGGCTGTTGCTTGACTAGTCTGTGAGACAGCTCTCCCAATGTTGGCACAAGCCCCTTTTTGTGGGCTTCATAGCTGGCTGGCTGATACAACTGAGTGGCTTGTGAAGCCATTGCAGTGGGCATTTAAGAGTCAACCACATTGTTGTGGGTCTGGAGTCACATGTAAGCAAGACCAGGTGAGGAGGGCAGATTTCCTTCCCTGAAGGACATTAATGAACCAGATGGATTGCTATGACAATCAGGACAATGGTTTCGTGGTCACTATTACTGAGACTGGTTTTTTAATTCCAGGTTTATTAACTGAATTTAAATTCCACCAGCTGCCATGGTCAGATTCGAACCCATGTCCCCAGAGCAATAGCCTGAACCTCAGTTATTAGTCCAAGGACATTACCACTTTGCCACTGTCTCCCAATTTATACTCGATAGGAGATGATACTAAATTAGGACTTCCTGTGAGACACTTTGGGAGATACTGGACGATGGAGTTAGGGCATGGAGAAGGAAGAGTTACTTGCTTTGTTCAAAGTTTTGCAACAGTTAGGAAACCTGTATACAGTTAGTATGCAGGCACAGCAAGTGATTAGGAAGACAAATGGAATGTTGCCATTTATTGCAAGGGGAATGGAATACAAAAGTATGAAAGTTTTGTTACAGTTGTACAGGGTATTGGTGAGACCACATCTGGAGCAATGTGTGCAATTTTGGTCTCCTTATTTAACGAAGGATAAAATTGTATTAGAAGCAGATCAGAGAAAGTTCACTCAACTGATTCCTGAGATGAAGGGCTTATCTTATGAGGAACGGTTGGACAGGTTGAGCATATCCCATTGGAGTTTAGAAGAGTGAGAGGTGATCTTATTGAAACATACAAGATCCTGAGGGGACTTGACAGGGTGAATGCCAAGAGGATGTTTCCCCTTATGTGAGAGACTAGAATTAGAGGCCACAGTTTAAAATTAAGTGATCTCCCATTTAAGAAGGAGATGAAGGGTATAGGGGCTAGGCAGGAAAGTAGTGTGAGGCCACATCAGATCAGCTATGATCTAATCAAAAAGCAGAATAGGTTCGAGGGGCCAAATGGCCTTCTCCTGCTTTTAAGTTGTATGTTTGTATTATTTAAAACACATTTATAGCAGAATATTCACCTTAAATTAGTTCATCTTCTGTGCAAATGTCATTCCTATTATTTAAGACGGGAGGGATGGAAAAACCAGAACACTGCAGTCCTCCCAGTTTAATGTCAGTTGAGGGGAAGTTACTCAAATCTATCAGGGACAAAGTGATTGAGCATGTGAACAAATATGAGCAGATCAGAGTTAGCATAAATTTGTGAAGGCAGGTCATGCTTGACCAATCTAGCTGAATTTTATGAGGTCACCAAGATTGATAAGGGGGTGTCTAAGAATTTTGTCTGAATGGACTTTCAGAAGCCATTTGATAAAGTGCTGTATAAGAGATTAGCAGCAAACATTGGGGTAGGGAATCTTGTGGCATGGTTTGGTAACTGGGTGAGAGCTAACAGGCAAAGCACAGGAAAAAGGAAATGTTGGTAGAATGTGACAAGTGGTGTTCCCTCGGGATCTAGAGTAAGGCCTCAGCTTTTTGCATATATACATCAATGAATGGATGAAGGAACAGAGATGCATATCTATGTTTGAGATGATACTAAATTAGGAGGCACAAAGGACATATACAGGTCAAGTCAGTGGGCAAAACTGTGGCAGATAGAGTTCAATAAAAGGTATTGTGGGGTCACCACTTTGGATCCATAAAAGAAAAGTAAGATATTTTCTTAACGCAGGAGATTAAAAACTGTGTCCAGGCACACAAAGTGGTATAAAGACTTGGTCAGATCCCATCTACAGTACAGTACTCAGCTTTGGGCACCACAACTCAGGAAAGATATACTGGCCGTGGAGGTTCACCAGAATAATATCATGACTTTAACAGTTAAATTAAAAGGACAGATTGCATCAACTTGGGTTAGAACATTAAAAATAGGAAAAGCAGGTGGCCATTTGGCCCCTTGAACCTGCTCTGTCATTCAATAAGACAATGATTGTGGCTGATGTGATTGTGGCCTTTAACTCCACTTTCCCGCATGGCCCCATTACCCTTGCAAAACAAAAATCTGTCAAATTCAGCCTTAAATATATTCAATGACTCATCCTCCACTGGTCTCTAGGGAAGAAAATTCCAAACACTAACAACCCTCAGAAGAAACTTCTCCTCATATCTCTGTCTTAAGTGGGAGATCCCATATTTTGAAATTGTGTCCCCTTGTTCCAGATTCCCCGACAAAGGGAAGCATCCACTCAACATCTATCCCTGTCAAGCCCCTTCAGAATCTTGTACGTTTCAATAAGATTACCTCTCATTTTTCTAAATTCCAATATAGGCCCAGTTTGCTCAACCTTTCCCATAAGACAACACCTCAGCCCAGAAATCAGCCTAGTGAACCTTCTCTGAGCTGCTTCCAATGCAAGTAAGTCCCTCCCTAAATAAAGTGACCAAAACTGTACACATTGATCTAGATGTGGTCTCACTAATGCCCAATGCCAAGATTCCCCTACTTTTATACTACACCCCCCACCCACACCCCCCCCCCCAACCCCACCCACCCCCCGCAATAAGGCCAACATTCCATTTGCCTTCCTAATTATTTGCTGTTTCTGATTGCTGACTTTATGATTCATGAACAAGGACACCCAGGTCCTCTGTTCAGCAGCATTCTGCTGTCTCTCTCCACTTAGATAATACTCTACTTATCTATTTTTCCTGCCAAAGTTGACAACGTCATATTTTCCCCCATTATGCGCCAATCTTTACCCAAGAGTTCTATTCCCTTGAGTTTAAAAGGTTGAAGGGTGATTTAATGATAACAGAATTTGATACAGAAACTACAGAGAAGCTACTTCCTCTGGTGATGGATTTCAAAACAAGCAACACAATCTTAAAATTTAAGTTAGGTTATTCATGAGTAAAATGAGGATGCACATTTTCACACAAATGGTAATGGAAATCTCTTCCCCAAAAGGCTGTGGATGATGGGTCCATTGAAGTTTTTTGGACATATTTTTAATAGGACAGGTATTAAGGGATATGGATCAAAGGTAAGTAAATGGGGTTGAGGCACAGATCAACTATAATCACATTGGATGGTGGAACAGGCTCAATAAGCTGAATTGCCTACCCCTGTTTCGATAACAGAAGATGAACACAGCTACAATTCCTCAGATTAAGCCAGTTTTGATAAGCGGTCTTGCTGCTTATATAATTACAATGTATTGATGTCCCAATCTTCAAGTAAGTTCTGATTTAGTGGGCAGCACTCTCACCTCTAAATCAGAAGGCTGTGGGATCATCTAGGCTGACACTGCAGTGCATTGCTGTGAGAGTGCTGCACTATTGCAGGTGTCATCTTTTGGCTGAGATGTTAATCAAGGCCTCATCTGCATTCTCAAGCATGCATAAAAGATGCCATTGTATTATTTTGAAGCAGAGCAGAGGAGTTATCCCCAGTGTCCTGACCAATATTTATCTTTTTTTTAATTATTTGATGAGATGTGGGCATCATTGGCAAAACTAGCATTTGTTGCCCATCCCTAATTGTTGTTGAACTGAGTGGCTCACTGGATTATTTCAGAGGGCACTTAATATTCAACCACATTGCTGTGGGTCTGTAGTCACATGCAGGCTAGACCAAGTAAGGACAGCAGGTTTCCTTCCCTAAAGGACATTAGTGAAGAACATGGGTTTTTACATATGACCATACAAATTAGAAGCAGAGAAGGCCACTCAGTCCCCCAAGCCTGCTCTGCTATTCATTAAGATCATGGCTGGTCTGATTGTAACCTCAATTCCACATTCCTGCCTGCCCCAAATAACCTTTCACCCCCTTGCTTATCAAGAATCTATCTATCTCTGCCTTAAAAATATTCAAAGACTCTGCTTCCACTGTCTTTTGAGGAAGTAAATTCCAAAGACTCATGACCCTCAGAAAAAATTTCTCCTCACGTCTGCCTTAAATGGGCAGCCCCTTATTTTTAAACAGTGACCCATAGTTCTAGGTTCTCTTGCAAAAGGAAGCATCCTTTCCACATCCACCCTGTTAAGACTCCTCAGGATCTTATGGGCAGGATTTTACATGTCGGCAAGTGGGAGTGGGGCCCACTCACCGACTCGTAAAATGTTGCGCGGTGATGTCGGGTGTAACTCCTGACATCACCACGCCCCATCTAAATTTTCAGGTAGGCGGGGGCACAGCAAAATCAGCTGGGTGCTCAGACTTCAACTTCGCCCCCGACGGGGAGAAAATTCTGCCCTATATGTTTCGATCAAGTCTCCTCTTACTCTTCTAAACTCCCATGGATACAAACCTTAGCCTTTCCAACCTTTCCTCATAAGACAACCTGCTCCTTCGTGGTATTGGTCTAGTAAACCAGACTTTTATGACAATCGATGATAGTTTCATAGCCACCATTGCTGAGACTAGCTTTCAATTCCAGATTTAATAAACTGAATTTAGATTCCACCAATTGCTATGTAGCTAGAGGATTAACCTGGGTCTCTGGACTACCAGTTCAGTAACATTACCACACTGCCACCGTCTCCCGCTATACTAAAAATACTAAAAAGATTATCTGGTCACTGTTGCATTGCTTTTGGGAGCTTGCTGCAATGAAGTGCTTTGGGACATCTTGAGGTCATGAAAGGCTACACAAGTCTTTCTTTCTTCATATGTAATGTTGTCCCACAATAATTTTCTTTGAAAAAAAAAGGAAAAAGATATAGTATATTTAGTACCTTACCAACCCCAGAGCCAGGAGTGTCTCACCAACCAGAGAGCTTTGGAGGAGCTGAAGCTCTGGGGAACCTGGTCAAAGTATCATATGGAGGAGTGCTATTGATGTGAACAGAACCCAAAATCAATTAAGCCAAAATATTTACTACATCAGTTCAATCATGCCATTTAAAATAAAAAAAAACATGCATCTGTTGCTTCAAAATTATCACCCTTCTCTATCTAAATAGAAATCACAATCTTTAAAAAAATGCAGAATTTGCATTGAGATACATTATTAAGAAATGAAAAATACATAGTTCTCAAACATAACAGTTGCATTTATAAGAATATTTGTTTGTGTTTGAACAGTATTCAAAATTTTACTAAGCTGAGGTAAAGTTCGAAACACTAAATCTCATGAAAATAATTTTAACATTCACATACAGATACTGTAAGAAACTGATTACAGTTTGTCAGTGTTTACATACATTAAAGTACACTCTTCTGCACTACCTAACCATTCAAATCCGACAAAACATGCTTGCAATCACCCATTCTCTGAAATGAACTATCACCACTTTAAACATTAGAGTAAATTTTTACTGCAATTTCCCTCTTGGTACTGTATACACATGCATTGGTTTGGACAGGCTGGTCTATCTTGCAACTTTCGATAATTATGCTGAAATAATTTATTCCAAACCATACTCTGAACTTTGCATTGCTGGAATTGGACCAAATTCAAATACCTAAATTTCCTTCAGTTAATATTTTTTACACTGCATTCTACAAATACCTTTAAAAAATACGTAGACTGAGAGATTCATGATTCACACATACACATCCGGCCACTTCTCCTAGGAGTTTAAAGCTTGGTAGTTAAGCGAATTGCCTTGCACCATAGTAAATATGGTTAATTAATTTTAGAATTTATTTTTAAGGCATAAGCTAGGTCCAAGGCAGTTAGTAGCAAGGCGGCAGCAACCTTGTAAATTGTCTACGTAAAATTCAGATTCATCAACATGTATAAAATTTTACAGCCATTTCACTCATATTGAAATGTGCAACAGGCAAAAAATTGCAGCAATTCTCATCTCTGCTTGCACACCAATACAAGAATAAAAGCACTCAGACTTGTGCGCTTTGTTAATTGTATATTAATTGCACTTAATTGTATGCAGGTGGTAGGCATTAACTGGGGATTCAATTGTGCCCCTGTAAACAGGCAGACCAAAACTGTGGTTGTTGGGGTTAGGAGGTGCACGTGTGTAATATGTAATTCTGTAAATAAATTGTCATGAACATGTGTAAAGATTGGTTCCAGTTCTATCCTTCACCAACTGGTTTTCTGGAATAACATGATGGCTGAGGATAGCTGCCTAAAGGTGAAGATTGGAAGTGAAGCAAAAAAGTTTCAAAAAAACTACATTCCTGAGGCCAATGTGGAAAATGGCTGAAAACAAATGTAGATTGTCAGGTCCTGATCACATGCCAATGTTCTTGAAGTCTGACCACGTGATTGGTGGCAGAATGAAGTGGTTTTGTGGACATGGGTATTGTCTTTACCAAAGGAAAGAAGGCTGCTTTCTACAAGAAGTAAAATGAGAAATATTTTGTGAGATCAATGCCTTGGTCAATTGGATAGTGAAGAAGGTTTAGACCTTCTAATAGAGTTCTTGGATGAAATCTACAAGAAAGATTACCTGTTAAATGCCTATTATAGATTTCAGAAAATAGATGGTCATTCCTTAGAAAAATATATCATGGACATCAACAGATTGTATAAAAGATTTAAAAAATCAATTTGGGGGTCAGTATTAGCACTTAAATTCTAGATTGTGTTAAGGTGTCCTAGTGGACAATTTACTGTTGGAACTGCTGTTTGGTTTTGGGAGAGGGATCTGATGTCTGCTACCTTGAAAAAATTCTTGGGGAAATAGTCATTTTCTTCATCCTTAAAGAAACAAATGGGATTTCCCATGGTCAAAGAAGGAATAGAGGACTCAATGATCACAAGATTTCCAAAATGAGGATGGAAGCACCTTTAACAGATCTGGCTATTAAAGCAGAAAACAGAAATGCTGGGTAAATGAAACCCAGGAATGCCCAAGGAACAATCAATAGGTGCTTCATATGTGACTCCAAGTATCATTATGCAGTTTTAAATATATAAAGAGCAAGAGAATAACTAGGGAAACAGTAGGGCCAATTAGGGGCCATAGAGGTAATCTGTTTGTGGACCCAGAAGACGTGGGTAAAGTCCTCAATGAAAACATTGCATCAGTCTTCACAATGGAAAAGGAGGACGCAGGTATAGACATCAGGATGGAGGACTGTGAAATGTTAGAGGAAATTAACATAGAGAGAGAGGAGGTACTAGTGGGTTTAGCGGCCTTAAAAGTGGATAAATCCGCAGGCCCGGATGAGATATATCCCAGGATGTTGAGGGAAGGGAAGAGATATCAGGGGCCCTGACAGTAAATTTCAAATTCTCTCTGGCCACAGGTGAGGTGCCAGAGGACTGGAGAGCTGCTAACATTGTTATTTTATTAAAAAAGGGAGGAACGGATAGACCAGGAAATTACAGGCCAGTCAGTCTAACCTCAGTGGTGGGGAAGCTACTAGAAAGAATTCTGAGGGACGGAATATATCTGCACATGGAGGGACACAGAATAATCACAGATAGTCAGCATGGATTTGCGAAAGGAAGGTCGTGTTTGACAAATTTGATCAAATTTTTGAGGAGGTAACCGGAGTATTAATGAGGATAATGCATTTGATGCGGTCTACATGGACTTTAGCAAGGCTTTTGATAAGGTCCCTCATGGCAAACTGGTCAAGAAAGTAAAAGCCCATGGGATCCAAGGCAAAGTGGCACTTTGGATCCAAAATTGGCTGAGAGGCAAGAAGCAGAGGATGATGATAGAGGGGTGTTTCTATGACTGGAAGTCTGTTTCCAGCGGGGTTCCGCAGGGCTTGGTGCTGGGGCCCTTGCTGTGTGTGGTGTACATAACTGCAGTAGGATATCAATGGACTGGTCAGGTGGGCAAATGGAATTCAACCCAGCAAAATGTGAGGTAATGTACTTGGGGAGGGCTAACAAGGCAAGGGATTACATTATGAGGGTGCAGAGGAGATATACCAGGATGCTGCCTGGGCTGGAGGGTCTGGACTATGAAAAAAGATTGGATAAGCTGGGGGTTGTTTTCCTTGCAGCAGCAAAGGTTGAGAGGGGATCTGATAGAGGTGTATAAGATTATGAGCGGCATAGATAGGGTGGATAGGAAGGCACTTTTTCCATTAGTAGAAGGGTCAATAACCAAAGGGTATAGATTTAAGGTAAGAGGTAGAAGGCTAAGAGGGGAGTTGAAGAGAAATTTTTTCACCCAGAGGGTGGTGGGAGTCTGGAACTCATTGTCTGAAACAGTGGTTGAGTCAGAAACTCTTATAACATTTAAAAAGCACTTGGATATTCACTTGTGTTGCCATAGCCTCCAGGGCTATGGGCCAAGCGCTGGAGAACAGGATTAGTGTAGTCAGATCTTTGTTGACTGGCGTGGATACTATGGGCTGAATGGCCTCCTTCTGTGCTGTAAACATCTATGAGTCTAATTGCTGAAAATGAAGGGGCAAGGTCCTTGAAATGATTGATGCAAGGCTGACGAATATAAACTTACTACTTGCTTTTGATTTGGTGATTGCAACACATTGAAGTCACGATGTAGTCTCTAGTGAGATACCTACATGGTTGAGTAAGCCTTCTATGAAAAAAGTTTAAATGAAACTTCACATGGAGCATAAGACAATTATATTTGGAAAGTCAGTGGATCTAGTGTTTACCCAGTCAGGGCATTATTATATCCTTTTAACAAATCGTGATATTTCTCATCAGGGTATTAAATAAATATTAATGGGATCAGGTGATAAGAATCAAAGAGAAAAAAAATTGTCTTAAAATTATATAAACAATTTGCGCACCCCACTAGCCAAAGGTTAAAACTCCTGCTAAAAGACGCGGGTGTGATTGAAGAGTATGAGGCTACTAGAAGAGATAAATGAGAAGTGTGAAATCCGTCAAAGTATTAGACAATTCCGCCACGTCCTATTGTAAGCCTTCTTAGCACCCGACACTAACAAGGTTGTTGTCACACATCTAAAGATTTGGGACAAAGGCAGAAATATTTTCATTTTACAATATGTAGACTTGGCAACCAGATTTAGGCAGGAATTTTGTGGAAGTATGAAGGCTCTATGGACCTTTAAAAATGGTGGGTGTGACCCAAATATCAAAGTCCTGCCCCCATTTCCGGCACATCCAATTTTTGCCGGTAAGGAAAAGCAGCGGGGTATGATTCACACAGGAGAGAAACCTAAACTCAGCAGGGCTATTTGAACTCAGTGCTGAATTCAAACAGACCCAATTTTGGCTGTTCCAAGGGCCTTAAACTGCAGGGTGGGAGTGATGAAATGATGGTGTAGATGTAAACGCACTTGAGGGTGGAAAAGGTCTGTATAACTGTCATGATCTGATTTTCTTTTTTAAATGTCCCACTCTTTACACTTAAAATAAACAGGCTGCAACGATCAGTGAGAATTTTAAAAACTCTCTGCTTGACTGCTTTGATTGACAGGCATAAGTTAAAAAAAAAGTAGCGTCCCGTCATGCAATTTCAATAGAGTTTTATGTTGACATTTCCCCAAGGGCTATTATTGTGGTGTTATGAATGCTTGACTGAGTTTCAAAAGCTACAATTATCTCACAGGGGTTTTGAGTTCATAGTTTTATTAACAGTTTAAAGAGTTTATGACATGATTAACTGTCTTTGATGTGAATAGAAGTTTGTTTGCTTTTAATTAGAGATGAAAGACTTCAGGTAATTTAAAACCTTTGAATGGGTTTTGCGAATAAATTTTCTTTCGCTATCAAGTGGTAGCATGCCACAGGGATCAGTGCTGGGATCTCAACTGTTTACAATTTATATACATGACTTGGATGAAGGGATTGAAGGGATGGTTGCCAAATTTGCTGCTGACATAAAGATAGGTAGGAAAGTAAGTTGTGAAGAGGACATAAGGAGGCTGAAAACAAATATAGATAGGTTAAGTGAGTGAGCAAAGATCTGGCAGATGGAGCTTAAAGTGGGAAAATGTGAAATTGTCCATTTTGGCAGGGAGAATAAAATAGAAGCATATTATCTAAATGGTAAGACATTGTAGAGCTCTGAGGTGCAGAGGAATCTAGATGTCCTAGTGCATGAGTACTAGCACTAGCCACAAATGGCTAGTGTACAAGTACAGCAAGTAATTAGGAAAGCTAATAGAATGTTATCATTGATTGCAAGGGGAATTGAATACAAAAGTAGGGGGGTTATGCTTCAGTTGTACAGGACATTATGAGACCATACTTGGAGTACTGTGTACAGTATTGGTCACCTTATTTAAGGAAGGATGTAAATGCGTTGGAAGCAGTTCAGAGAAGGTTTACCAGCCTAATACCTGGAATGGGCGGGTAGTCTAATGAGGAAATGTTGGACAGACTAGGCTTGTATCCACTGGAGTTTAGATGGGTAAGAGGCGACTTGATTGAAATATATAAGATCCTGAGGGGGCTAGTCAGGCTGAATGTGGAGAGGATGTTTTCTCTTGCGGGAGAATCTAAAACTAGGGATCACTGTTTAAAAATAAGGTGCCGCCCATTTAAAGCAGAGATGAGGTGAATTTCTTTCACGCAGAAGGTCATGAGTTTTTGGAAGTCTCTTCCTGAAAACGTGGTGGAAGCAGAGTCTTTGAATATTTTTAAGGCAGAGGTGGATAGATTCTTGGTAAGCAAGGGCGTGATAGGTTATCAGCGCTAGGTGGGATGCAGATTTCAGGCTACTATCAAATCAGCCATGATCTTCTTAAATGGCTGTGCAGGCTTGAGGGGCTGAATGGCCTACTCATGCTCCTTGTTCTTATGTAGATTATTAGAAGTTTATTTATTTTCATTGCCACATGGCTCCTGAGGTCTGCCCATGGTGGATACTGAGAGGTAGCACAGGAAGTATGAAGGGTCATGGTTGTGGGTAGGGGGCATAAGTTGGCATTGACTCGGTATGGAGGTTATAAAAATCCCTGAGGAGGTGGGTGAGGAATATGAGTTGGCACTGAGTTGGTATGAAGGCTATGAGGGGCCATGAGGCTGGGTTGGGTAATGGCAATGTGAATGATCATTATACGCATGACAAAACTATCACATTGAATGGTCAACTGCCCAGAGTCGGTACTCTGGTGGCATTTATTCCATGGGGTCCAGATGCAACATTGTGGGACATACAGAAAAAGCTACTGAAGTTTAACTCCTGGTTGAATGTTCAGGATGGTAGTCGAGAGGTAACGTCCACGGACTGGCAGGCTGGGGTGAACAATTGGAGAATAAGAGAGCACAGTGTAACAACTGATGGTGGTCTGAAAGTGGTTCTTGTGACAGAAAATGATCACGTACTGGCGAAAGGTTCTCCGAAAGTGTAAAGGGGAGATCTTGCAGTAGTAGTACTGACAGACATAAAATCGCAAATTGAGGCTGTAGCTTGAATCGGTTACACAAGGAACTAAAAGCCACAGAACAGTCTAGAAGCACAAGTCCTCATAATCGTGAAGTTTTAGTGATTGTCAACTGGAGGATAAATTAACGAGAGGTAAAACTATGGGAATTAGATAGTTGGACAGAATTTTTTTTTATTAATGGGATATGGGCATCGCTGGCTGGGCCAGCATTTATTTCCCTTCCCTAATTCCCTTGGGAACTGAGTAGCTTGCTAGGCCATTTCAGAGGGCATTTAAGTGTCAACCACATTACTGTGGGTCTGGAGACCAGACCAGATAAGGACAGCAGATTTCTTTCCCTAAAGGACATTAGTGAGCCAGATGGGTTTTTTTATGACAATCGACAATTGTTTTACGGTCATCATTAGACTTTTAATTCCAGATTTTATTGAATGCAAATTCCACTATCTGCTATGGTGGGATTTGAACCCGGGACCCCAGAGCATGACCCTGGATCTCTGGATTACCAGCCACCACCTCTCCCTAAATTTAAGTTTATTCCGAACTAACAGATAAGGGACAACCAGCCTTGTCACATAAGTGAGTTTACACTGAAAAAGTCCTGGCAGATAGGACTTTTAAGGTTAATGCGAGGCTGGTTACTAGGGGTTTTGAAGAGTCACTGGGTGTTACAGATGTTAGATTATTCTGTAGCTGGAAAAGTAATCTTGAAAATCTTTTTGAGCTTTTCTGGCCACATGCTCATCAGAGTGTAGACCAATCAACATTAAAGCAGCATTTCTGCAGGGTGATACTTTTCACAGAAATGTTTCTGAAACATCCCAAAGAAGCAGCACATGCAGAAGGAAAACTGTGGAAACTAAACAAATGTGCTAAAGAATAATACTTTCAGGATGTGGTATTTTTCAGTGAGATATGTTTTGCCAAAAATAATGTTCAACTTAAAAGGGATCCAGTTATGTTTTATTGGTAACATAAAGGAAAACTTTCAGATATCTTCAAGATGCATATTGATGATCTCTAATCAGATGGGACTGCGAAACTTAAGAGCTATATTATTAATAAGATCAGAGTAGAATTTAAGATTGGAAGTCAGGCTTGTGGGGCTTTTAAATATATTGGTTTAGATATTAAGCAGAGCAGGTATGGCATAACTTTAAATCAACAAACCTATCCAGAGAGTTTTATTTGATCCTGGTCAATCATAGTAGGTCCTCTCAGCAAGATGATGTTACATCTATAGAGATGGAGCACTTGTGAGGCTTGTTTGGTCAGTTGAACTGGTTGGGCACTCAGACCAGACCAGATACTACTTTTAATGTGTTGGAATCAAGTACCACAATGAAATGTTTTAAGGGCAAAATAAAATTACAATAATTAAATCTGGAGACTTGCACACTTAGGTGAGTCAAAAAATACATGCTAGTCTTCCTGATGGGTATTCTAGTGCAGCTGATTTCACAATATTTCTTATGGATGAAAATGGGAAATGTTGTCCTTTAGCTGCGAAGCTAAGAAAATAAAAATGGCTGTTAAAAGTGCTTTGGCTGCTCTTGTGGAGGCAGTGGATACGAGATTTCATTTGTCAAAAAATTTAAGCGGAGTTCTATAGAATGGATGTACTGAATGTAACACACCCATTGAATGTTAAGTAGATAATCATTCAATGTGGTGTTATGTGCAGTCTGCAAAAAGTATAAATGAGAAAAGGTTACAGATTGACTTAAAATAAAAGCAAACTACTGCAGATGCTGGAAATCTGAATTAAAAACAGAAAATGCTGGTAAAACTCAGCAAGTCTGGCAGCAGCTGTGGAGAGAGAAACAGAGTTAACGTTTCAAGTCCATATGACTCTTCTTCAGAGCTAAAGAAAGCTCTGAAGAAGAGTCATATGGACTCTAAATGTTAACCCCTTTTCTCTCTCCACAGATGCTGACAGACCTGCTGAGTTATTCCAGCATTTTCTGTTTTTATTACAGATTGACCTTGCTGGCTTGAAACAAATGCTGGAGAGAAAAGAAATCACTAAAATTAAATGGGTGGGTGTAAGTTATCAACTATCTAATTGTTTTACAAAAATAAATGCTTGTACAAAGAAATTGTGCTTGGCCTAAATAGCCAAGTGGTTATGGTACTGGGCTTGTAACCCCAAGATCAAGAGTTCAAATCTCACCATGGCAAATTATGAAACAATGTAATTTCATCTGAATAGGAACAGATGGAAATGTGTTTGTACTCGAAAGAGTTACAAAGAAATTGTCAGGGTCCTAGATAAAATGTGTCACACAACATAAAGCTTGACACAGAATATGGAAGCTTTTGATTCAATTTGTTTTGAAATTTTGCACGTACTTATAAATTCTAATTTAAAGAGTGAATGAAATCTGTTAATTGTGTTTAATTGTATGCAGGTGATGGGCATTAACTGGAGATTCACTTATGCCCCTGTAAATAGGCACAGACTGAACCTGTGGTTGTTGGGGTTGGGAGATGTATGTTTGTAATGTGTAACTTTATAAATACATGCTTAGAATAGTGTGTAAAGATTGACTTTATTTCTACCCTTTAAAGGCTTTCTGGAATATAACATGCTGTACCCTTACAATTTACATTTTGAATTTCCAGCTCTTTGGAAACTGATTTGCCCAAATATCCACCCCTTTTAAATTTACAACACTCCTCCCATAGATATACTAAAATTAGCCAGCATTCTACATAAAATACAAGCCTAGAACATAATCCAAAGCAATGTACAATCCTTCAGACATGCATTTTTTAGATTGTTTTCATGGAATTATGGATCCAGAAATATTGAAGAAATTTATAATCTTTTCATAGTGAAAAAATAATATATATGTAGAAGTATTTTTGAACATTGAGCATTGGCCTGCACAGTCTAAAGTTGTATTCATGCCATACCTTTGTAAAATTAAACATTTCCATTTGCTGTGGAGCATAGTAAATTGAGTGAACAGTTTATTGTCTTAATGAATGTACACACAACATACTCATGCTGGTTAGTTTTAAAGAAGCATGCAAAAGTTAGAAGCCTTTCAGTGTTTAGCTTGAGCAGGGAAACTCTTTCAGTAATTATAGACAAATCTGCCATGCATAGATGCACTCTCAGGTCATTTACCTTATCAACACTGGACTTTGACTATCAATGTGAATTCTCATTATGATAACCATTACTACCAATTTCCAAGCTGCAACAAAAAGTTTATACTATATGCATAGAGGGAAAAAGGCTTGGGCTTTCAATGTACATTTAAAAAAATGTATGAAGCAAAATGAAAAATAAAACATGTCTGTATTGGTAGTTATTTCACATTCATCTCAAAACGAAAAAAAACTATACATTTTCCAATTCTGAATCTGCAACGTTATCCTAAATTTAAAAGGTATCTGAATAGACACTGGATACACTGCATCAAAACATACAGAGTGCTATTTTATAATAGGAAACAATCAAAGTTATATGCAGCTTAATCTATTTTGTAAGCAAATAATTCAAAGCAGTTATGCAAATAATTAAAGTGCATGTCACAATATTTTTGTTTGATTTCTTTTAACCTATAGATTGTGCTCAGTGTTATTCAAATTTTTCTCTTTACATACATAATTGTATTTTTGCCCAGATTTCAATGTAACACTACATGTATAACTCAGTTTACGACCTATTACCTTGTCAGACTTACAAATTTAACCCCCAAGGTGATTCAGTATGAAACAATCTCTTACGTTTTCATGGGAATATTCTCAACACTACAGAAATACAAGAAATGGGAATGTCGTTAAAATGCGTAGAAAATATTAAAGCAGCACTTATACTTTGCTGAGGATAATATTAATATGTAAATTTTCTGTGGTGCTAAACCACTGACATCACCTCTTCAGTTTAATACTTAATGTAAAGTTTATTAAAGAAAAAGAAGGGAGGGTAGAAATAAAAATCCAAAACACAAATATGTGACAACACTTTTCCAAATGCAATGTGTATTGGATCCCCAATTAAAAGCAAGCAATGATTGCCTAAAAAAAAGAAAACTGAAAGAAAGTGGAAAAGGTATCAATGGTTATCACAAAGTAAAATGCCAAGTCCCTGAGACAGAGGAACTGTAAAGAAAGAAAGGAATATTTAGAGTTTAGAGACCGACAGTTAATAAATCAATGGTTCAATTTAGCTCTATACTCTTTTTACAAACGTGTAGCATTTGAAACCTTGGGAGAAACACAAGACTATAAAGAATCATGTGGGCGAATACTATGTCTACTTCTACTTTTGTCTAACACAAGGAAAAAATCTCGTCAGTCCAAAACAAAAACACAAATCATTATAGAAACTCAATTGTCAGCTGAACCTGCACAACAATGTTTTGCCCATGTTACTCAATTTCTGCACAAGGGACCACCAATATCATAGGAGAGCAGCTGCTCAAATTTTATTCCTTCAGTACAATTTCACAACAGATTGAAATTTGGAAAAATGATTTTGTTTCATGCAAGGGGCAGGTGTGTTTTGTGGATTTTTTCCCAGCACTGACTTTCATTCATTTAGCGCCACATTGAAATTAAGATTTATCTGCAAAATTGATTTTATTTAGAAATGCTACAAATATAGAAAGGCCTGTATTTTCGGAAAAAATCCCAATTATAAATATGAATTAACAATTCCTTGTGCTTCAAAAACATGCAAAAACTGTAGGAAGATTAGGAAATTAATAGAAACACCATTTTAAAGTCTACTCACTCATCATATACATCCTCTGTATCCATCCGCCGATAGAATTTGGCTAATTTCACAGCAATTATAATACTTGGTATTAAAAATATTGTACAGCATCCAAGGCCAAACCAAAAACCATTCTAAAGAAAGCAATGAAAAAAGAAAATAAATAAACTTATTATTCCTAGGTAACCAAAAACATGACCAAATGTTACTCAAAAAACAAGTAGCATGCATCATACAATTGGTGGAAATATTTTACCAGGGAATCCATTATAAAACCGCACAGTATCATATCAGCTGCATCCACAGCATTAGCAATCGGCTTACAGATGGCAACCTCATTGCTCATCTGCAAAATTAAACAGAATATATTTTATGAGAAAAACATTGATATTTAACATTAATTAATTTGACCTTTTTCATGTAAATGAACTGACATGTTACAGGAAGTTGCCAAGTAACTTATATAACTTCTCAGTGATTGGTAGCAAATAGGAAGAGAAGGGAGAGAAAGAAAAAGTCATACACCATTTTGACTTGGACACATGCCTTCATCATCACTGGTATAATCCTGGAACTATCTACCTAATAAAATGCGAGAGTACCTTCACCACAGAATGCAGCAGTTCAAGAAGTCATCCCACCACCAGCTTTAAGAACAACTAGGGTCCAACAGAGGGCGGTAGTGAGAAGTGACTGAGAAGCATTCTGGGAGAAGTCAGCGCAGTCACCGCAACTCGGAAGGGGATCAAGGAGAAGGACCCTTGCTCTCAACAGGAGAAAGAGCATCCAACAGAGGGCGGTAGTGAGAAGTGACTGAGAAGCATTCTGGGAGAGGTCAGTGCAGTCACTGCAACTCAGAAGGGGATCGAGGAGGACACTATCAAAGAGCAGAATAGCCCCAAACATTACATTGCTGTAGTGTTCCCATCCCTCCCTCCACCTCAAAACCAAAAAAAAGAGAGGGAGAGGCAGTACCTTCAGGAGTGCACCAGACCTGCAAGGGACACTCTTCTAACAGTGGATTTTTTAAAAAAGCAGCTGTTTGGTGAGTAAATCCTGGTGAGTTTTTTTTTTCAATCAATTAAAATAATTCATTGCTTAATACTGAGGTAGGAGCTAAAACTAAAGTATAGAGTAGTACTGTACAAGTATAATTAGTCAAGAAACAAGGTTCCTAGCTAACATAAATAAAGGCCCAAGCTAGTGTATTTTTTAAGGGAGTAACTAGCTTAATCGAGAGGGACATCATGGCAGGAGCACTCAGACCCGTGATATGCTCTTCCTGCAGAATGTGAGAAATGAGGGACTCTTCCAGCGTCCCTGGTGACCATGTGTGCAGAAGGTATGTCCAAATGCAGCTTCTAGCTGACTGGATTTCGGAGCTGGAACTGCGGGTGGACTCATTGTGGAGCATCCGTGCTGAGCAAGTCGTGGATAGCACGTTTAGTGAGATGGTCACACTGCAGGTGAAGATTACACAGGCAGAAAGGGAATGGGTGACCATCAGGAACAGTAAAAGACTCAGGAAGGTAGTGCAGGAGTCACCTGTGATCATCCCCCTCTCTAACAGATATACCGCTTTGGATACTGTTGGGGGGGGATGGCCTCTCAGGGGAAAGCAGCAACAGCCAAGTTCACAGCACCGTGGGTGGCTCTGCTGCTCAGAGCGGTGGGAGGAAAACAAGTGGCAGGGCTATACTGATAGGGGATTCAATAATTAGGGACACAGACAGACGTTTCTGTGGCCGCAAACGTGAATCAAGGATGGTATGTTGCCTCCCTGGTGCCAGGGTCCGGGATGTCATGGACCGGCTGCAGGACATTCTGGGGAGGGAAGGTAAACAGCCAGTGGTCGTGTACCACATTGGTACTAACGACATAGATAAACTAAAGGATGAGGACCTGCAAGCTCAGTACAAGAAGTTAGGAGATAAGTTAAAATGCAGGACCTCAAATG
The DNA here is from genome assembly GCF_017639515.1 of Carcharodon carcharias. Lineage (NCBI taxonomy): Eukaryota > Metazoa > Chordata > Chondrichthyes > Lamniformes > Lamnidae > Carcharodon > Carcharodon carcharias. Next base: position 114,198,833 of record NC_054467.1, read on the forward strand.
TAGTAATCTCAGATTACTTCCAGTTCCACGTGCTAGCGAGAGCAGGAATAAGAAGATAGACTAAATGAACGCGTGGCTGGAGAGATGGTGTAGCCGGAAGGGATTCAGATTTTTGACGCACTGGGACCGGTTCTGGGGAAGGTGGGACCTGTACAAACCGGACGGGCTGCACCCAGGCAGAGCTGGGACCAGTGTCTTTGCAGGGGCTTTTGCTAGTTCTGTTGGGGAATATTTAAACGAATGTGGCAGGTTGGGATCCCAGGAGTAGGATTAGATAGGTCAGATTCAGATCAGAAAAATGGAGGTAGAACATTAGCTAGGGACATTGTGATAGACATGGAGTTACAGGAGAAGCAAAGTTTAAAAAGCATCCGCAAGGGAAACTGACAGGGTTAAACTGTTTATACCTCAATGCAAGGAGTATTACAAACAAGGTAGATGAGTTAAGGGCACAGGTAGATACATGGCAGCAGGCTAAAGGAGAGACAGAACTGGCAGCTTAATATCCCTGGTTATAGAGTTTTCAGACACAATAGAGTAGGAGATAAAAAAGGAGGGGGGTAGTACTAATAGTTAAAGAATCAATTCCAGTTGTGAGAAGGGACGCTATACTAAATGGGTCAACAAACGAGGCTTTATGGGTTGAGCTTAGAAATACAAAAAGGGGCAGTCACACTACTGGGAGTATACTACAGACCCCCAAATAGTGAAAGGGAGATAGAAGAACAAATATGTAGGCAAATTTCTACTTGTAAGAACAAGAGGGCAATAATAGTAGGAGACTTCAACTATCCTAATATCAACTGGGATTCAAACAATATAAGGGGCACTGAGGGAGAAACATTCATGCAGTGTGTCCAGGAAAATTTTTTCAACCAATTAGTGACAAACCCAATGACAGGAGATGCAATTCCAGACCTAGTCTTGGGGAACGACAAAGGGCAATTGGGTGAAGTGACAGTTGGCGACCATATCAGATCACAATTCAATTAGATTTAGCATTACCCTGGAAGAGGACAGAGATAAGGCATGAGTAAAAGTCTTGAACTGGGGGAAGGCAAATTTTGCAGAAATGAGAAGGGACTTGGCTGAGGTGGACTGAACAGCACCGCTGGGGGACAAAACAATGGAGAACCAGTGCAAAGCACTAAAAAGCGATATCCTAATTGTACAAAGTAGACATGTCCCCTACAAAAATAAGAGTGGTACTGCCAAAACTAGAACCCCCTGGTTGTCTGGAGGAATACAGGGGAAGATCAAACAGAAAAAGAAAGCGTACGATAGGAGCAAAGAACTAAGCACTGCAGATAGCCTAGACGAATATAGGAAGTGCAGAGACGAAGTAAAAAAGGAAATAAGGAAATCAAAGAGAGGGCATGAAAAAAGGTTAGGAAGTAAAGTTAAAGATAACCCAAAGATGTTTTACCAATACATTAATGCTAAAAGGTTAGTTAAGGTGAAAGTAGGATATTTCAGAGATGAAGATGGAAACTTGTGTGTAGACGTAGAGGCTGTGGGAAGGGTTTTGGATGAATATTTTGTCTCCGTGTTTACAAAGGAAAGGGAGGATGTAGATATAGTAGTCCAGGAGGAACACTGCGAGATATTGGATGCGATAGTCATAAAGAGAGAGGAAGTAATCGAAGGGTTGAAATCCTTGAACTTCGATAAGTCACCAGGGCCAGATGGATTGTTTCCGAGGTTGCTGAAGGAAATCAGGGAGGAGATAGCAGATGCTCTGAGGATGATTTTCCAATCTTCACTAGATACAGGGGAGGTACCGGAGGACTGGAGAAATGTAAACGTAGTTCCATTGTTTAAAAAGGGATCAAAGGAAATGCCAAACAATTATAGGCCAGTTATTCTTACATTGGTGGTGAGCAAATTAGTAGAATCAATCCTGAGATATAGGATTAACAGTCACGTGGAAAAGCATGGACTAGTCAGCGATGGTCAGCATGGATTTTTTAAAGAAAGGTCCTGCCTCACAAATTTGATTAAATTCTTTGAGGAAGTGTCAAGAAAGGTTGATGAAGGTAGTGCAGTGGATGTTGTGTACATGGATTTTAGCAAGGCATTTGACAAGGTCCCACATGGCAGATTGGTCAGGAAAGTAAAAGCCCATGGGATTCAGGGTAATGTGGCAAACTGGATAAAAGGTTGGCTTTGTTACAGGAAACAAAGGGTAATGGTCGATGGATGCCCTTGCGAATGGAAAGTTACGTCAAGTGGTGTTCCACAGGGCTCAGTGTTAGGACCCTTGCTGTTTGTGTTATATGTTATCAATTTGGATGTGAACATGGGGGGCATGATTGGGAAAGTTGCAGATGACACAAAGATTGGCCGAGTAGTGGATAGTGTAGAGGATAGCCATAATCTCCAAAACGATATAGATGGGTTGGTGGCAGATGGATTTTAATATAGAGTTGTGTGAGGTCATACATTTAGGGAGATCAAACAGTTACAGGGATTGCACAGTAAACGGGAATATACTAAGACGGGTAGATGAAGTGAGCGATCTTGGCGTACAAGTACACAGGTCACTGAAGGCAGCAGTTCAAGTAGACAAGGTTGTAAAGAAGGCATATGGAATGCTCTCCTTCATTGGCAGAGGTCTAGAATATAAAAGTAAGAATATAATGTTGGAATTGTATAAAACACTGGTGAGGCCACAACTGGGGTATTGTGTGCAGTTCTGGTCATCACATTACAGGAAGGACGTAATAGCTCTGGAGAGAATGCAGAGGAGGTTTACAAGAATGTTGCCAGGGTTAGAAAAGTGTAGCTACAAGGAGAGATTGGATAGGTTGGGGTTATTTTCCTCAGAACAAAGAAGGCTGGGGGGTGACTTGATTGAGGTGTACAAAATTATGAGGGGAATAGATAGAGTGGACAGGATAAAATTGTTTCCCTTGGTGGAGAATTCTAGAACCAGGGGACATAGATTGAAGATAAGTGGCTGAAAGTGTAGGGGGGACATGAGGAGGAACTTTTTTACGCAGAGGATAGTGGGTGTCTGGAATTCGCTGCCCCAGTTGGTGGTAGAGGCAAAAACTCTAAACTCCTTTAAAAAGTACCTGGATCTGCACCTAAAGTGCTGTAAGCTGCAGGGCTATGGGCCAGGTGCAGGAAGGTGGGATTAGAAAGGGCACCTGGGTGTCCTCAAGCTGGCATGGACAAGATGGGCCGAATGTCCATCTTCTGTGCTGTAACTTTTCTAAGGTTCTATGGTTCTAGGGATGGACAATAATTGCAAGCCTCGGCAACAATGCCCCTATTCTGAGAATGTTAAAGATGCCTCAGGCCTGCTTGCGCACCAAAGGGCTGTATAAGATGATAGGTGGAGGCAGAGATGGATGCACAAGATGACAACTTGTGTTAACAGAGAACCTTTATAACATTAGAAAATCCAAATGCACCTTACACAGTAATAAAAGAAATTAAACATTAAATTAGAAGAGTGATCTTAGGGATGGTGCCAAGGATTGGGTGAAAAAATTGTGAGATGTAGTGATGGACAGATTTAAGGGGTGAAATCTTCAGGTCTGGAGTATAAATTGGGAAGTGGGAGTGGAAAAGAGAGTGATTTCCGCTTGGGGGCAGAACGGCTGGCCAAGCACAAACTTGCACTGGTCAGTTCATTAAATATGCATATGTGAGGAGCATAGCAAATCATGTGGCAAGAGTGGGCAGGATGTTGACACCCCTGCCACTCCCTCCTCAGATGGACCATAGCCAGTAGAAGTGCATGCTTGTATGGAGCCAGCATCATGTATGACTGAAGTGATCTGTGAACAAATTGCAATAATCTATCTAGTCATTATATTCTTTGAAGCTGTCCCTCTGGCCATGAGTATTTTAGCCAATGGCAAGCCCTGTAGTTAGTATCGGCCTCCCTCCACCTCACCATGGTGAAGCCCTTGTCTTCACAGGTGAGTTCTCCTCTCAGTCACACATCCATGTGCATGGAGACTGCAGCATTGGCTAGTGTAATGAAAGCCATGCCCACACACCCGCCATCAAAAATAACTGAGCTTCCCTCCATGACCCTTGAGATATATTCGAGAGACCCTTGCCTTGCCATCACAGATGCACCCACCCAGCCCAATATCAGCCATGACCATCTATCGAGGACCCTTGAGATTCTAAACCTTTTAAAACCAACACATTGTTGGCACCCACCCCCCACCCCCTAGGGAGCTACCCCTGGCTGTCCTTCCTCCATCACTCCCTCTGTTACCCCCCACCACTCCTTCCACTACCATCTTCTTCAACTTGAGTCACCATCCAGCACAGACTTTACTTCCTCCTCAGCTGGACCATAGCTAGTCATAATGTTAGGAAATAGAGATAGTTTAAGTTATTGTGGCGTTTGTGGGTGTTAGGAAGGAGTTTTAGCTTTTAAGTTTAAGTTTGATTTGTACTTCTGCATTTGTGTGTTAAGAAAGGTTAAATTGAGTTTTAGTTTCACTTTGAAAGGTGCCTGCATTTCTCACGAGAGTTTTACGACTGTTGCAGTTAAGTGAACAAGAGTAGAGAAACTGGACTGTTGCTTAGTAACAGGGGTCTAGAGAGGCAGGTCCCTCCCAAAGGAACACACAGAAGAAGCTAGAAACAGCAGTTTGTTATAGAAGCTGTTTGACTTCAGTTGGTTTTGAAAGTAGCTGTCAGGAGGGCCTGGAGCAAAGGAGACAGATAGCCAGTCCCAAGCTAAAGAAAAGACCCTGAAATCCAGGGGACTGGAACAGGAGAAAGGCCAAAGCAAACCCTTCTAGTCAAAGGGAACCTGGAAAATGTCCTGTTACGTGAAGTTAAGAGTGAGGCACAGAGGGAAAGGTTCCAAGCTTCTGATTTAAAGAGACAAAAGCTGCAGAAAGCAGATTTAAAGTGAGAACAGCTTGCAAGAGGCAAGAAGGTCCAAAGACATTGCTGAAGGTCTGTAGCTCTTTGCTATGGGCATGTGAAGCAGTGGTGTACTGTTGATGGCTAAGTCAGTGACAGAGAGTACATGAAGACAGCTTGAATGCATGTGGTGACACAAGGGAGAGGAACATTGGAAAGAGAGTTCAAAACTCTGGAGGTGAACCCTTGCAGAAGGTGTCTGAAAGAAAGCGTCAGCTTGGGAGAAGATTCCAAAGCGTGCTCTTGGAGGGTGGAGGTTGGAAACACTCAAGTGAAAGGTGAGTTCAGTGAGATTGATTGGCTCATGGTGTAACAAGCATCTGGGGGAGGGAGCTGATGAGAGATCCATAGCATCTGATTGAGATGGCATCTGTCACTTGGAGTGGAATTTTCCATGCCCACTGGTATTGGGCGTGATCAGTGGCATGAGCGGACAATGTGGCACAATCGGTTTCACAACAGTGGGAAACCAATTCGCAATCATCCGATCAGCCCAGGCTGCATTTCCCGCCATCAGCATTTGGAACCTCATTGTCATACATCAGCGTATCATTATCAGGCCAGCCCGCCGGAATCGTCCCCCCACTGCTGGGTCATTCATCCACATTGGCGGGAAAGCACACCGACATGTTCCACAACAGCATATAAGCGACGTGCACTTGGCGGCCTGCACTTTGAGGGGAACTCAGAGGTGAGTACACAGTAACGTTGTGCAGCACTTACCAGGGTCGCCTGTTGAACTTCAAGCTTGAGGGGTGGTAGGGGGTCGGGGTTAAGGGCAGTCCTGCCATTGAGGCGACTTGTGGGGTGGGGGGGGGGGGCGGTGCGGCCAAGGGCCTGTTGTTGAATACATGCACAAACATTCGGGTGGAGGGTAAAGTGGGCGAGAGAAGTGGCCATATATTAGGGAAACCTGTATAAACTGACCATTCCTCTGCAACTCAGACAGTTTAGGCGCAGCCACATTGACATGATTGGAGTCGGGCTTCTGGTTTATCTGCCCATTCAAGCAACGCAGAGGCATCAACGTGCCACCAAGTGCTCCAAATCTTTTCACCCCCCATCCCTGCCCCCCCCACCCCCTGGCACAGACTACAAAGTCATGAGCATTTTAGTGGACGGCAAAACAGTTGAACGACTTCACACATTGTACAATCCGCTCGCTAAAGTTGGCCATGGAGCAGTCATTGCTGGAAGCACTCATAGCCCCTTGCAATGTCAGCATCCTGGTTTGGACCAGTCTTCCCCATGGTGGGAGCTAATAGTGCAGCCTTGCAGCGTGGGTTAGGAGAATGCCTGCGCACGAACTGAGAGCACAGCATGCAGTCCAATAGGCAAAGCTGTTGCCAATCGGTTGGATGGACGGGGTAGAAGTGGTGCGGTTTCAGGCAGCCATGCAGCGCACTAATCTCTGGCTATCCAAGTGGTGGCCAGCACTCTCCAGGAGAGGTTCTTAGTAAAAAGCAAAATACTGCGGATGCTGGAAATCCAGGTGTTCTTAGTACACCCATGCTAACCATATGTCTCCTTCTTTCATCCTATAGGAGTACATCATCAGGCTCATTGAGCCTGCTGAACTAGCTGTATGCCTGAATGCATACTGAGCATGAAGATGACAGAGGAGAGAGCGACTAAGGCTCCTGGCTGTGCAGAGGTAGGAGCAGCAACCTCAGGAAAAAAGGGTGGCTGGGGCTCCTGCACATGCTGCCCAAGAGACACAGCGAGCCATCGCAGGCTGGTGCCTAGCAACACCCAGGGTCTATAGATGCTGCCTTTCATTCCTGCAGATGGTCGAGAACCAGTGTCGCCAGAGACTGCATATGCCCAGGGAACTGGTTGATCACATGTGCCAGCTACTGCATGATATGGTGCCATGAGGACATGGGGGGCATCCACTGTGAGTGGCCATGAAAGTGACCGCGGCACTCAATTTCTATGCCAGTGGCTCCTTTCAGGGCTCCACAGGTGACCTCTGTGGGATTTCACAAGCCACCACCCACAAATGCATTCATGAGGTCACAGATGCCATCTTTGCGAAGGTTCACAAGTTGGTGCATTTCGCCAGCATCAGGACAGCCAGGATGCAAGAGCGATTGGATTCGCCCAAATCTCGGGTGCAGAGTGTGAGTGAATGCACTCATGTGGCACTCAGATCTCCGTCGCAACACACAGTGGACAACATCAACAGCAAGGGGTTCTATTCGCTGAATGTGCAGCTGGTGTGGGATCACAAGAAACACATCCTGCACATGCGTGCACCGTTTCCAGGGAGTGTGCATGACGCCTACTTCCTCAGTCAGTCACAGATCCCTGGAGTCTTCTAGGGTTCACAGGAGGTACAGGGATGGCTCCTTGGAGACAAGGGCTATCCGCAGAGGCCCTGGCTGATGACACCCGTGGGGCAGCCTCAGACTGCAGCAGAGCAACGCTATAATGAGGCTCATGCTACAGCTCGCAACTTGGTGGAGCAGACCATCGGGATGCTGAAAATGAGGTTCCAGTGCCTGGAAAGGTCTGATGGAGCCCTGCAATATAATCCGCAGAGGGTTTCACACATCGTCATCATCTGCTGTGCCCTTTACAACCTGGCACTGCAACAGGAAGGTGAGCTGGCTGAGGAGGGGATGGAGGAGTTGGAGGTCTTCTCCTATGAGGAGGACGCTGACAGGGATGAGGGTGAGGAGGTCCTTGGAGGCGATGATGACAGGAATGAGGCACTCACACTGGGTAGACAAGACAGGCAGGTGCGAGAGGTCCTCATAGCTGCTAAATCTGTGGAGGATAATGACGACCTACAGAGAGGCGATCCCATAGATCCTCACATCGCAACTGTGAACATTTGACTTCAGTCTGGCTTCTGGCAGCGTGAATGCGCTCTGTGAGAATGCTCCTGTTATGGAGACGCAGTGGAGGCCCTAATAGTCACTGAATTACAGGAGGATGATGATGACATGCAGTTGGGACATTCCATAAATCTTCACATAGCCTCTGAGAATGTCTGACACCTGTCTGGCCGAGGGCAGATCGCTTGCGCTCTGTGAACAGGGTCATATCATAGAGACGCAGCCATGAAACTTTAGAAGCATCTGATCCTTTGTCCACCTTCAGCACCTGAGCCCTTCAGGAGCACAGCATCAATGGTCACAAATGCTGAAGAGATGGGGACCAGCCCATCTTTAAAGGTGCTGAGAGCACACCAAGAGGATGAGAAAACTCTGTGACGCCTGCCCAGTAATGATAAACACTGCCAAGGTACAGGTATCAGCAATGTTTCCAGGGAGTGTGACGATGGACTATCACTTTGGTCTGAAGGCTGCACAGGGCACAGGAAGGAGGCCCTGGACTGAGACTCCTGCCTTTATCTTGTGCAGAAAGGTTTCACATCTGAGTGAAAAGAACACTGCTCATCAGTACAAGGAGCCATAGGCAGGGAGGCATTCTTGGGAGTTTATTGACAACAGTGAACAGTATGTACAAGTGATTAACCCAGGCTGTGCAACTAATTCTCCTCAAGTTTTCTAACCCTGCCGCTACTTCTTGGTGCTCCCCAAACATCCACAGCAGAGGTGGAGGCAGCCTGCTGACTGTGATGACCTTGGCAGGCGTCCTCTGGAGGGCCGAGATTTGGTGGGCCCAAGCTTGCTTTCGGGGTCCTGCTGTGTGGCAGTGGCACCCTCCTCAGCCTTTGGAGCTGGAGCTGATGAGGAGGCAGGAAGAGGGGAGTCAAATGGGATGGATGTTCTCGGAGTCACCTGGATGGATGGGCCCGGAGTGTGCACCCGCTGATCCTCCTCCCTACGGGTGTCTGGGGACCCCAGGCAGACTTGAGGAGCAGTGGTAGCTGGAGTGAGATCAAGCTGCCCGGCACTCCTCTCCTGTACACATTGTTGGAGGCCGACTATGGCATCAGTGATGGAGTTGACCCTACAGAGCAGTCCAGGAGTGAAGTCCTGGGCCAGGGTCCCTAAGGTGGCTGCCATCCTACGAGTGTTGACCTCAGTACGTTGGCATGCCAGCGCTATCACCTCAGACTGAAGGTGAACTGACTCCTCCATCGTGCCTTGCAATCTGCAGCAGACATCCCTTCCTGATGTTCCCTAGCTTGTCTTTGCAACTGTGACATGACCGAGTCCAGAGGCTTGTCACCTGACTCGGACTCAGCAAATTTCTGGCCTCCAGCAGTCCTTTGAGTGCTGGACTCCAGGGAGGTCTCTGCCGCTGTTTGCTGTGGATAAGACAGCACAATGAGCTCACCAGATTGTGATCTTGAGACTACTCTAAAGCTAGGTTCCACCAAGGTGTGTGCCTCCGCACTGGTCGAGGGTGTAGGTGAGCACTATGACGCGACTTCAAGGAGGGTACCTCCAGATTCATCTTCTGATTTCTTCGGGCCTTGGTCATGGACTCCATCAGCTGTTTCCCAGATGTGCCTGTGGAAGCAAGGGGAGATAATTAGTGCTTGGCATTTACTCACAGCATGGTTGTCTGATGTATGTTGCACTGCTGGACCCTCACTTTGTAGAGCACCGCCGACCTCACTGTCAGCACAGGACCGGTCCAGATCCTTGCCGGCTAGCTGGATGGCTCTGTTTTCAAAGTCCATGAGGACCTTGATTTCGGGTATTCTGTCACCGGTCAGTGACCTCTCCCTGTTGTTGTGTGCCAGCTTGTCCTGCATGAATAGAGGATGGAGAAAGTGTAAGCAGGACGCCTGCCAGGCCAGATGATAAGTATGCCTGGCCTGCGTGGGTGATGAGCCGTTCCATGGTCGGGATGAGGACAATTACAGTGAGTATGAGAGAGTGAATGGTGATGTCCCTTGAACTGGCGGCGAGTGAGATCCCTGTAGATGCTTGATGGGTTTGTGAGTATGTGAGTTGAAAGTAATGAGAAGAGTGACTTACCCTAGCGGAACAGAGGAGATCATTCATCCTCTTGCGGCACTGAGTGGCTGTCCTCTTTTGAAGGGCGTTGGCGCTGACCACCACCACCACCACCACCTCCCAAGCTGGGTTAGTGCTGTTGCTACCCATCCTGCGGCCAGAGCGAGGGTAGAAGACATCTCCACGGGCCTCCATGACATCCAAATGTCAATTGAGGGATGCGTCGCTGAACCTGGGGGCTGCAGTCTTCTTCAGTTCCAAGGCTATGTCTTTTGTGCAGCAGTGCTGGTCTGGAAGCACCAAGATGTGTGTTTGCAGCTAGACTTTAAATATGGCGCCTGGTATGACGCAGTGGCATGGTGATGGCGGGCGAATGAGAGCCCACTCGCCATGGAAACGGCAGATTTCCCAGGAGTGCATAAATAATATGGAGGGTTTGGGACAGTATAGCATGAAAACCTGCCATCGCGGCCGGCGGGTAAAACATCGTTTTACCCACCCGCTCCTGCACTTAGTGCAAATCTGGGAAAATTCCGTCCTTGTTTCAGAGTGTGGTGTGTCTGACCACAGGATGCCTATTGGTTTACATTGGCTTTGTACTAACTGTGGACATTAGAGTATAAGATCATTTTTGTAACTGGTGCTATCCTTATATATCTATATATATCTGTGAAGGTATAGTTGTGGGTGAAGAAGTATTGTAACATAGTTCATCTTTTCTAGTCGAATAAATGTTTTATTCTTTTGATGAAAGTTCATAACTGACTCCTGTGATTCCGTTCCATAGTCACTCTCCACGTATACAAACAATTAAAAGGTAGGATCTATCAAGCTGGGTTCCACTCTGGGTTCAGGCTTGTCCAGGGGTAATATCAACTGGGATCATAACAATAAGCAGGTTCTGAGCTTGCTGGGATCTCGGTGTTATGAGACCAATGAGTCAGGGAGCAAACCTGCTGCCATGCGGGCTTTAGCATAAAGAGGAGAACACATCTGAGCATGGTTCTTATGCAGTTGACTTATGGTTGTTCACGTTTAATTCTACCCATCCTAAAAGACCCATTTTCCACTTTGAGGATTTACATGAGGATTTACATGGACAGAGCAACTGTGATGTGAAGAAGAGCCTTGAGAAAATGGTGCTGACAACTTTCCAGACATGCTCCACCACATTCTACCCTCCCCGTCACCCACCAACTTCCCCCCAGCACAGTTGGCCTAACCAATACAACCACTTCTCTCCACTTTGTTACCCTTGAAACTCCCCCTGGTACCCATAACCATTAACCTCCACATGCCTTCTTTCCCCTGAGCCTACACCCATTACTATCCCTATGCCCACCCTGCCTCTGACCCCTCCCATTATCCATGTCACCTGTTTTGTCTGCTTCTATGACACTGCCCCCCGCACCACCCCCCCCTCCCCCCACCCTCCGCCCATGAGACCATGACCCTGGATCTTCCACCCTATCGAATCCCACTACTCCCTCTCACTGTGACTCTTCCCTCCACTGCCCAGCCCTTTGGGATTATCTCTCTCCCACCACCCATTCACAGGACCCCCACACTCAACATGCAAAGCCCTTCCCTCCCTTTCACATCCCTGCACCCACACCTTCCATCCTGGCTCCGTCCCTGCCCCAGACTCACTCCCTCCCTCCTTCAGATAGCTTCCCTGACCTGTTCCCCCTAGGCTGCCACAACACAATCATTGCCTTGTTGAACAACAGTCCTTAACTTGGGAAAATAATGCAGTGGCTACTCACTCCAATCCCAGTAAGTTGACTACTACACCTGCTGCACACTGCCTTTATGCCATTGTAAATCAGAAGGCATGTATCAGTCACTCACCGATAGCTTGACTGGGAATTAATTCTGGTGAGCTGTCCTTTTAGTGAGAATGCATGGCATGCAGCTACAGTAAAATGCACTTCCTGATGTCTTCAAACTTCCCTGAACTTATTGCAAAACTTCATCCTGCAGTCAGGAAGCTGATTTTTGGTCTCCTGCTCAATTAAGTTCCCTCACCGGCCTTGTTTCCCACTCCTGGGAGCAGCACAAAATTCTGCCCAAGGAAGAAGTTCAGAAAAATAATCTAGGTAACCTGGCCACCAACTTGGAACTGTGCCAACAGGCTAAAGCTTTTGGGAGGGAAATTAAGTCTGCAGGAGGTAGGGTGGAGCAAATCTGTGAAGAGATTTGATGATGAAGAATTTGTGCCCATTTTCCTCGTGTAAAATGAGCTTAATGAGGGCCAAAACAAAAACAAAAATACCTGGAAAATCTCAGCGTGTCTGGCAGCATCTGTGGATAGGAACACAGTTAACGTTTCAAATCCGTATGACCCTTCAACAGAACTAAGTAAAAATAGAAGGGAGGTGAAATATAAGCTGGTTTAAGGGAGGGGGGGGTGGGTTGGGGTGGGAAAGTAGAGCTGGATAGAGGGCCAGTGATAGGTGGAGATAACTAAAAGATGTCACAGACAAAAGGACAAAGGTTGAAGGTGGTGATATTATCTAAAGAATGTGCTAATTAAGGGTAGAAAGCAGGAAAAGCAAGGTACAGATAGCCCTAGTGGGGTTGGGGTGGGGTGGAGGAATCGAAAAAGGCTAAAAGGTAGAGATAAAACAATGGATGGAAATACATTTAAAAATAATGGAAATAGGTGGGAAAAGAAAAATCTATATAAATTCTTGGAAAAAAATGGGGGTATCGGAAAGGGGGTGGGGATGGAGGAGAGAGTTCATCATCTAAAATTGTTGATCTCAATATTCAGTCCGGAAGGCTGTAAAGTGCCTAATCGGACAATGAGGTGCTGTTCCTCCAGTTTGCGTTGAGCTTCACTGGAACAATGCAGCAGGCCAAGTACGGACATGTGGGCATGAGAGCAGGGTGGAGTGTTGAAATGGCAAGCGACAGGGAGGTCTGGGTAATGCTTGCGGACAGACCGAAAGTGTTCCAATTTTGGAAAGCAACGTCCCAAGGATATTCAGAAGATGTCTGATCAAATATTAGCTCAAGCCATATATCAGGTGTCCCCAGTGACTGCATAAGGCAGGACTATGTAATTGATTACATTTACACCTGTTTTAAGACTCGACGGAAATTTAATTCTGATGAGCAAAGCAAAAGCTGGGCTTCTCTGTTCAGCATCCCTCAATCAGCAGAAGTTGGCTTGCTCTGTTCAGGATCCCTCAGAAGCCAGCCTGCACAATTCAGGATCCCTCAATCAGTACGAAGTCAGGCCTGCTCCGTACAGGGTCCCTGAGCAGAAACCAGGCCTGCTCCATTCAGGGTCCCTCAATGAGCAGAAGCCAGGCCTGTTCTGTGCAGGATTCCTCGGCATGGAGCCAGGCTTGGTCCATTCAGTATACCTCAATAGAAGTCGGCCTGCTCTATTCAGGATCTCTCAATCAGCAGAAGCCAGGCCTGCTTCTTTCAGGATTCCTCAAATAGAAGTCAGGCCTGCTCCGTTCAGGATTCCTCAGCAATGGCACTGGAGCCAACAAAAGGAGAGCTGTTTAGCCTTTTTTAAATATATAAAACTTAGAAAAAAAATGTTCCTGCTGTGCAGGAACAGCAGGAGCAGCAGGGTTTCCTTGACTTTATGAAACTGCTGATCAACACTCCGTGCACCCCACCCACTCTCCCAAACCAAATGCATCCCTTTACTATTCTCCCCCTCTACCCTTTGGTCCACCACCAGGGCTGTTGGTATGAAGATCTCAGAAGACTTGCTAAAAAGTTCCCCAGAAAGGCTTAATCAAAACATCTGGAAGCATAATCTACAAATGGAAATGAAAATCAATAAAAATATAAAAGAATAGATAAAAAACAATAAAAGTGGGAAGAATATCAATTAAATGGCAGAAACAAGAGATGAATAAAGGCAAAGAAAGAAATTATAGTGAGGGAAAAGAAAAAGTCAGTATTTTGAAATATTAGGTTAGCTCATGTAACTCAATAGTGAGTTAAAATCTCACTGAATCAGCAACTGATGATAAGTCATCAAAATAAATCTGGCAAAAATGTATTCGAAAGACGAACCTTCCGTGTCACACAGGCATGACAATACTCACAGCGTCTTTGCTCCACTCTAAATATTCAGTGATGTAGCCTGTTAGAGTCTTGCAGTAATTTTGCATTTCCTAGGAGGGAAAGGCATTTTATAAATTGTCTTTACTAATGTGAAATGAAAATTTGCATTTGTACAGATGCCTTTCATGACCCCAAGATGTCCCAAATTTCCAGCCAATGAAGGACTTTTGAATTGTAGTTACTGTTATATAATAGGAAACTAAGCATGTAAACAGATTAAGCAAATAGCTCATTTGCATTGCATAGAGTATATTTTAGACACACAAAAGATAGCATATTCTGGTATAAGGCCGAGAATACATTACCTGCTTTACAATATCACTACCATTGTTGCTGATTAGGTATTGAGCAGCTTCAACAGCATTAATTATACGTCCCACTTTAATCTGTGCAAAAAAAAACAGCAATTACATAGGATGTTCAGCACAGAAACAGGCCATTCAGCACAACAGGCTTATGGCAGCATTTATACTGCACCCGAGCCTCCTCCCATCTTTCTTCATCTAACTATCTGCATAACATCCTATTCTTTTCTTCTTCATGCATTTACCTAGCTCCCCCTTAAAGCATCTATACTACATACTAACATAAGGAGCAGAAGTAGGCCATTTAATAAGATCATTGATGATCTGTAGTAACCTCAAATCGGCATTGTACCTACCCCCAATAACCTATCGCCGCTTGCTTATCAAGAATCTATCCATCTCTGCCTTAAAAGTATTCAAAGACTCTGCTTCCACCGCCTTTTCAGGAAGAGAGTTCCAAAGACTCATGTCATCTGAGAGAAAAAATTCTGTCTCTTTGTTTTAAAGGGTGACCCCTTATTTTTAAACAGTGACCCCTAGTTCTAGATTCTCCCACAAGAGGAAACATCCTCTCACACTCACCCAGTCAAGGCCTGTCAGGATCTTAGATGTTTCAAACAACTCACCTCTTACTCTTTTAAACTCCAGCAGATATAAGCCTAGTCTATCCAACCTTTCCTCATAAGACAACCCACTCATTCCAGGTATTAGTCTGGTAAACCTTCTCTGAACTGCTTGCAATGCATTTACATCCTTCCTTAAATAAGGTGACAATACTGTATACAGTACTCCAGATGTGGTCTCACTAATTTCCCGATCTACATCTTGTGGTAGCAAGTTCCATATTTTAACCAGTTTCTGGTAAAAGAAGTCTCTCCCGAATTTCCTATAGTACGATATTAATTGGCAATTTAAATTTATAGTCTCTGGATTTGATCTCATTTTTATGTAAAGAATTACATGTTTTAAATATTAATGATAGTGTAACGGAACCATACATCATTTTCCATGACTTTTCCATTAACTTGCCCACTCATGTTTCTAATGCCATTCATAAACCAGGGATGAACATAAGAACATAAAAAAATAAAAGCAGTAGAAGGTCATTCAATAAGATCATGCTTGATCTAATCTTGGCCTCAACTCCAATTTCCAACCTGTTCGCACAACTCTTGACTTCCCTATAGATCATGAATCTGCCTCAGCTTTAAATATATTCAATGATGCAGCCTCCAGAGCTCTCTGGGGCAGATGAATTCAGAGAAGACATTTCTCCTCATCTCAGTCTTAAATGGGCAACTCCTTATTCTGAAATTACTTACCTTAGATACCACCCCCCATGAGAGGAAGCGTTCTCTTATCATACTGTCAAGCAAACACAGAATTGTTTTTGTTTCAATAAGATCACCTCTCCAAAATAAATACAGGTCTGACCTGGTCAACCTTTCCTCAGAATCCCTGCATCCCAGGAATCAGCCTAGTGAACCTTCTCTAAACTACCTCCAATGCAAGTATAACCTTCCTACTACAATGGCTGTGGGACCTGACAATATTCCGGCAATAGTACTGAAGGCTCCAGAATTTCCTTTCTTCTAACATAGCATGTCCTTATGCTCCAGAGTTTGCCGCACCCCTAGCCAAGCTGTTCCAGTACAGCTACAGCACTGGCATCTACCCGGCAATGTGGAAAATTGCCCAGGTATGTCCTGTACGCAAAAAGCAGGACAAATCCAACCTGTCCAATCACTGCCCCATCAGTCTACTCTCGATTATCAGTAAAGTGATGGAAGGGGTCATCAACAGTGCTATCAGGCAGCACTTGCTTAGCAATTAACCTGCTCACTGATACTCAGTTTGGGTTCTGCCAGGGTCATCCAGCTTCTAACCTCACTACAGCCTTGGTTCAAGCATGGACAAAAGAGCTGAACTCCTGAGGTGAGGTAAGAGTGACTGCCCTTGACGTCAAGGCAGCATTTGACGAAGTGTGGCATCAAGGATCCCTAGCAAAACTGGAGGCAATGGGAATCGGGAGAAAGCTCCCCGCTGGTTGGAATCATACAGAGTGCAAAGGAAGATGGCTGTGGTTGGTGAAAGGTCAATCATCTCAGTTCCAGGACATCACTGCAGGCGTTCCTCAGCGTAGTGTCCTCAGCCCAACCATCTTCTGCTGTTTAATCAATGACCTTCCTTCCATCATAAGGTCAGAACTGGAGATGCTCGCTGAAGCAGTCCATGTATAAATGCAGCAAGACCAGGACAATATCCAGGTTTGGGCTGATAAATGGCAAGTAACATTTGCACCACACAAGTGCCAGGCAATGACCATCTCCAACAAAAGAGAATCTACCATCGCCCTTTGACATTCCATGGCATTGCCATCACTGAATCCCTACTATCAACATCCTGGGGGTCATCACTGACCAAAACCTGAACTGGACTAGCCATCTAAAAGGCACAAGTCAGGATTGTGATGGAAAACTCTCCTGGATAAGTGCAGCTCCAACAACACAAGAAGCTTGACACCATCCAGGACAATGCAGCCCACTTGATTGTCATCCCTTCCACAAACATTCACCCCGTCCACCACTGACGTACAGTGGCAGCAATGTACACCCTCTACAAGAGGCACTGCAGAGACTCACCAAGGCTCCTTAGGCTGCACCTTCCAAACCCACGATTGTTACCATCTAGAAGGACAAGGGCAGCAAATACATGGGAACACCACCATCTGGGAGTTCCCCTGTCATGAAGCTATTAATGCAGATATTATTATTGGAAAATATTTTTTAAAGTAGAGGTTTAGTCTGTGGATGTGTCATAATTGGATTAAAAGCCAGCTAGTCTGGGTGCATTGATGTGTACTAGCTTTGAGATGTAAGAGAGGTAGAGTGTATTTGCACTTTTTAAATAGAGCATTCAAGAAGTGGGGTGAAATCTGGCACCTATCAAGCAGAGACCAGGCAATATGTTTATATTACTAATAAAATTGGTACTATGAAAGGGGTTTTATTGTTCAAAGAGGCTATTGATACAATGAGAAGTTTTTTCAGCAGTTTTTGTGAGTGTGGAGGAGAGCAATGTAATATGAAAGTAGCTGCAAGCCTACACAGGAACCAAAGTGAAAGGATCTTCATTTTGAATTCGTACAGTGAAAATATTTTGCCTGGTGTCTGGTTAAATCTATGGGTTGCAGTTGCCTTAATGGAGATTAGTTTAGGAATTTGATACAAGTTATGATAGTGGTATTTTGTAGTAGATATATGTGTTTAGTGTGTTGTATCTTAATAAAGTGTTTCATTTATTTTAAAATAAAACCTCTCCAGAACCAGGGGTCTGATTCCTGAAATTAGAGTTGCATCACAAACATATCACTTAAAAATATAGGTTATGACAGTTGTTTAATGTTTCCCTCTGGAATTTTTAAATAACTCAGCTTTACCAAAAGGCTGTCTCATAACATCCCCTCCAAGCCATTCATCATCCTGATTTGGAAATATATCGTTGTCCCTTTACTGTCGCTGGGTTAATATCATGGAACTCCCTCCCTAACAGCATTGTAGGTGTACCTACATCACAGGGACTGCAACGACTCTCACCAATCAAGGGCAATTAGGGATGCCCAATAAATGCTGGCCCAGCCAATGACACCAACATCCCGTAAATGAATAAAAAAATAAGGAAACCAAAACTGTATGCAGTTCTCTAGATACGGTCTTATCAATGCCCTTGCAATAAAAACTGACATTCCATTTGTGTTCCTACTTACTTGCCAGACCTGCATTTTAACTTTTTTATTTCATTTACAAGGACTCGCAGATCTCTAAGATAAAAGCAAAATACTGCGGATGCTGGAAATCTAAAACAAAATCAAAAATTGCTGGAAAAATTCAGCAGGTCTGACAGCATCTGTGGAGAGGAAGACAGAGTTAGTGTTTCAAGTTCGAATGACTCTTCATCAGAACTAAAGAGAAATAGAAATGAAGTGAAATATAAGCTGTTTAAGTGGGGTGAGTCGGGTGGGGGTGGATAGAGGGCCAGTGATTAGAGAGATTGCCAAAGATGTCATAAACAAAAGGTCAAAGGGGTGTTGATGGTGGTGATATTAGCTAAAGGGTGTGCTAATGGTGACATTAAGGGTAGGTTGCATGGGAAGGTGCCGTGGGAGGGAATTGAGGTGTAGGGGATAATGGAGGAGTGGACCAGGGTGTCCCGGAGGGAACGGTCCCAATGGAATGCTGACATGGGGGGGTGAAGGGAAGCCACCATCACATGATGCCGCCACCAAACACATCTTTCCTTCACCCCACCACCGCCTCCCCACTCACCAACCCGCCCCCCCCCCCCCCCCCGCCCCCCCCAAACCCCCACCCCCACCACCCCCCGTCGGCTTTCCACAGAATTCATTCCCTCCGGGACACCTTGGCTCACTCCTCCGTCATCCACTACACCTCAACCACCTCTCATGGCACCTTCCCATGCAACTGCAGAAGGTGCAACCCCTGCCCCTTTACTTCCCACCTCCTCACCATCCAAGGGCCCAAATTCTCCTTTCAAATGAAGCAGCATTTCACTTGCACTTCCCTCAATTTAGTCTACTGCATTCACTGCTCCCAATGCAGTCTCCCCTACATTGGAGAGACCACATGCAGACTAGGTGACCATTTTGCGGAACACCTTCGGTCTGTCCTGTCGCTTACCATTTCAACACACCACCCTGCTCTCATGCCCACATGTCCACTCTTGACCTGCTGCAATGTTCCGGTGAAGCCCAACACAAACTGGAGGAACAGCACCTCATTTTCCGATTAGGCACTTTACAGTCTTCCGGACTTAACACTGAGTTGAACAACTTCAGATCATGAACTCTTGCCTCTATCCTCGCCCCCTTTTTGATCCCATTTTTAAAAATAATTATTATATGTCTATATATATTTTTATTTTCCTGCCTATTTATTTTATTATTTAAAAAATTTATTTCCATCCATTGTTTTATCTCCACCTTTTAGCCTATTCGATTCCCCCTTCCCCCCATCCCAATCCCGCTAGGGCCATCTGTCATTTGCTCATCCTGCTTTCTACCTTTAATGTCACCATTAGCACATCCTTTAACTAATATCACCACCATCAACACCCCTAAACCTTTTGTCTCTCCTTTGCCTCCACCTATCACTGGCCCTCTATCCAGCTCCAACTGTCCCATCCCCCTTAAACAGCTAATATTTCAACACATTTCTATTTCTCTTTAGTTCTGATGAAGCATCTTTCGGACTTGAAACATTTATTCTGTCTTCCTCTCCACGGATGCTGTCAGACCTGCTAAGTTTTTCCAGCAATTTTTGTTTTTGTTCTCGCAGATCTCTGTTTTGCTACATTCTGCAGGCTCTCTCCATTTAAATATTATTTTGCTTTTCTAGTCTTCCTGCCAAAGTGGATATTCCTCACACTTTCTCACAGTAGATAATTTTTCTCCCACTCATTTAACCTTCCCAGACTCTGTGGGCGGAATCGTCCCAGATTTGCACTGTGTGGTAGCGAACGGGAAAAAGGTAGTTTATCTGCCGGCCACAATGGCGGGTTTTCGCATCATCATCGGTATCATCCCATTCCCACCTCATTAATTATGCAGCCACAGGAAACACGCCTTCTCGCTAGCAAGTGGCCTCCAATTTGCCTGCCACACTGTTACCTCGCCACTTCCGCATGCAGGATGCCATGTGCACACTTCTCAATGCTTGCAGCCTAGCACCAGTGAAGACATGGCCCCAAAAGCCAAGAAGAGTGCAGCCACCTCCCCCCCCTCCAATTCAGTGATACATCCCTGGGATGCCTTCTGGAGGCCATGAGACCTGCCATGATGTCCTCTACCTCTGCTCCAGCTGCAGGATGTCCATCAGTCTTATTACTCCGGCTTTTGAGGTGGTGGTTGAGGTAGTCAGAGCCAGTGCTGCGCACAAGAGGTCAGCCATCCAGTGCAGAAAATGGATGAATGATCTCATTTGTGCCGTCAGGATAAGGCAACCATCTCATCACTCTCAGTTCACACTCAAAAGGCCATCACACATTCACTGGCATTTCACTAACTGCCAGCTCAAGGGACATCACCACTCTCTCTCTCACACACATCCTCACATCCCCATCTGGCCTCATATCTCCTGGAGACTGCCTCCTCAGCCCTCATCATCTTGAGGCCTCTTGCAACATGTGCCCCCATACACGTTCCCAACACACACCCTGGGATACCTCCCTTCCCCAGTACAGCCCTTACACCCTACAGCTTCTTCCCTTGCCTGAGGCCATTTCTCTCCCTTCCCCAAGCAAAACCTAGACCTGCAGCTATTGAAAAGCCACAACAGACTTACGTTGGTCTGATAGATAGAGACCTGTCTGTGAGCACCCCTAAAAGTGATGTGGTGCTGCCTGCGAAGCCTAGCGCTGACGACTGAGAGTGCTACCTGAAGCAAGGTAGGTGAACAGACCTCTTAAGTCCTAAGCAAGGTGCAACTTGCTAGGTGCACATCACTTATGTTCGGCTATGAAACATGTTGGCGTGATGCCAGATGATCCAGCATGGGAGGGTGATTCCAGTGAGCAGGGCTTATGATGAGATGCTAAAGCATTGAAATTAGGTTCCCTAAGTGCAGGGGCAGGAAATGCAGCCCCCCACTGACGGGTGGAGCGGGAAATCGCAAACTGGTTTCACGACATCATGAAACTGATTTTTGGCCTTCTTGCTATATTGTCGCCTCCATCCCCCGCGAGCCATGACACTGACACCATGAAAATTCTGGCCTGTGTCATGGACAGAATTTATAGGCTTGATTTTACGGGGAGGGGGATTACTTGCCCCTTTGTTGCAAGAGCCAGCCGGCAGCCGACATATCAAAAAGAAGTGCACTCCACAGCAATGGCGTGCTGTCAGTGGGCTAAAGAGGGCTAGAGAGGGCCATCCACCCCTCAGAGGGAGGGGTCCCACCCATGAGAACAGCTGGAAACTCTTGCAGTTGCAGAAGCACCATATCTGAGTGGTTGGCACTGCCGGATTCCTGGTCGGCCCACAGTTCAGGCCCAGTTAAGGCGGGTGTCTTGGATAGGGAGGGATCTAGCAGCCTAGGGAGGTGCTCCATTCTCTCCTGACAACAGCCAATGTTTTTGTGTCGCTCCAGTATCTGTTGACGAACTAAAGACCTCTACTGACAGTCTGGTTTTAGTTCATCTTGGGTTGCCCTCCTCTTCTACATTCAGGAGGAACCCACTGCATGGCCTGATTTTCAGGCGGTGTTGACGCAAGTTGGGTGATATGACCAAGACAGCTGAGCCTTCTTTTGCAGGCGATGAATGAAACTGGAGGCTGTTCTGATCGTTTTCTTGCTGGGGTCTGATTGGTCGAGGCATTGCCATGGAAAATTCACCAGAGAACAGTTATCTCCCAAGCTTTTGTTTAAGTTCAAACCATTCAAGTTGACTCTCATTGGTCGAGTTATTGCCATTTGGAATTCACCAGGGAACAGTTATCTCCCAAGCTTTTGTTTAAATTCAGGACAGGCAAGTCAACTCTGATTGGACAAGATGTTGTTGTTCCCTGATGCACAGATTATTACTTTTGTGGTTTTTCTTTTGAATTTGGCCCCTAGTTGTTCATACTCCCTCAACAGAACTTCTGGATGGTATTTAATGGAGGCAAGGGGAGGCTGTCCGGATAGCCAGATAGAGCCCCATCTTTTCGGGAAGGCCCACTTAATTAAATGCCACTCAGGCACTCAACTGGGCAGCAATGGGCCTTCCCCAGAATCAAGGACCTCGTGGGTGCAAGTCCCGCATGCCAAGAGCTGCCGGCCAATCAGGGGAGGTGGTGGTGGCTGCCTGTGTAACATCCACCAGTGGCCCAGGATCGTCACTGGATTCCAGGCTACAGGTAAGTGATGGTGAGAGGGATCACGGGATGGGGATTTCCAGGGAGGGGATGGCTGGTGGTGCGGTAACAAGGGCAGACTCTCAGCAACCCTCCTTTCCAAAGCCAAGGCCCTCAATCAGGCACTGAGTGCCTTTGAACGAGTGACATCCCCAGGAGCCCATGAGCAAAGGGTTTGCTTCTTGTGCTATCCATGTGGCCACCCCCCCCACCCACTGCTGCTGGGTTAACACCAGCAATGGTGGAATTAAAGGCCTCAATTAGCAGCAGGACAGGAAGGCTGTCCATGGGCTTTCCCATCTCAGACTTATAGGGTTGGAAGTGGGAAGGTGGCAGGGTCCCTACCCGCCACCGTCCTGCCTAATTAAATGCTTCCCCCCCAACCCCGCCACCAACCTCACCATCGGGGAGAGCTTTAAATACTGCCCCCTATCTTAATCCGACCAGATTTGATCCATAAGGGTGTGACTGTCTCCTGGAACAAAGTGTCCAAGGAACTTTCTTTTTGCCTAATGCATCAACACTGAGCTGAAGTTCCTCAACCAGCAGACACACCGGTGTCCATCAGAAAGAACCCACATCACTATGCTACACCTGCAACACATCACCTGCCCAGCCATCTCTATTGTATTATACTTAACTAATTAGGTTTTCAAGTTTGAAAATATCATTCAGCTGTCTACTTATAGATTTTAATCTGGGTAACAACCTTGTTCAATTTACTAAATTCAATCATATGCTTTAGGTATTTACTATAACTTAGCCCACAATCTTAATTTAATGCTTTTATAAAATATACCAAGCAACACCTTTGGCCCCCACCTCACCAAGTTCCCATACTCTGCAAATTCTCTTGCATTTTGGTGAAGTTGACATTCTGGTGAAGCTACTTATTATTAATGCACTTACTGTTTTATTACCCCAAATGAAATTTTTAATTTCCCATCTCTTAGCTTAAACCAATGCCCTAATTTAGACAGGAAAAAAGATGGAGGAAAAAAAGAGAAAAAATATAAGATAGAGAAATACTTACCAATCTGCTTTCCTTTAACAGACATCACATTGATTTTTTTTTTCCAAACTCGAGATTTGAATGCTAAGTACATCTCAACCAAAAACTTTGCATCTCTACATCCAAATGCCTTCCTCATAATATCATAAACTCAATGAAGCAGGGTTTCATAATTTCCTCAGTCAGCATAGCTAAATTAAGCTGATAAATTAAGTCTCTCAGAAATGTCTTTTCATTGTATTTCCTTCGGAATTTGTTCTTGGCAAATGTATCAAGATTTCTTAATTTCAGTTTGGTGTCTGATTCTCTATCGTCAATTCAATACAAATCTTTAGAATTGAAATAATTTTCACATTTAAAAAAATCTTGAACTGAAGAAGCAATGCAACTTCTATGTTGACACCATATTTATTTGCAATATTGAGAAACTACACTTCAGCTAATAATCCCGTGCTAATATGCTCCTCTACAATAGCGTCAGTCTGGTCCATGATCCCCAGGAACAAAAGCAAGTGCAAAAGAACCCAAGTCTACAGTTTTTCTTCTAAATGTTTTGACAGTTCAAGTTGGTGTGAAAATTTCATAAACTTAACAAATCTTAGCAACAATTTGCATTTATATAACACTTTTAACAAAGCAAAACATCCTTAAGTGTTTAACAAGAGGTTTATCAATAAAAACATAAGTAAACATAAGAAATAAAAACAGGAGTAAACCATTCGGTCCCTCGAGCCTGCTCCACCATTCAATAAGATCATGACTGATCTTCTTATGTTTCGATTTCCACATTCCCATCTAACCCCGGTAACCTTTGATTTGCTTGCCTAATAATAATCTATCTACCTCTGCCTTAAAAAATATTCAATGACCCCACCTCCACCAACGTCTGAGGCAAAGAATTCCACAGTCGCACAACCATCTGAGAGAAAAAATTTCTCATCTCTGTCCTAAAAGGGCGACCCCCAATTTTAAAACAGTTTTCCCGAGTTCTGGACTCACCCACAACAGGAAACATCCTTTTGATGTCCACCTTGTCAAGGCCGTTCAGGATCTTGTACATTTCAATCAAACCCACCTCACTCTTCCAACCTCCAGTGGAAAAAAGCCCAGTCTGTCCAACCTTTCCTCATAAGACAACCCACTCATTCCAGGTATTAATCAGTAACATTAACAACAAGCCACATGAGGAGATATCAGAACGGATCACCACAATCTTGGTCAAATAGGTAGGTTTTAAAGAAGCATCTTAAAGGAGGCAAGAGAGGTGGAGAAGGTTAGGATTGGAAATCCAGAGTTTAAGCCCAAAACAGATGAAAGCACATCTGCCAATGGTAGAATGATTAAAATCACGGATGTGCAAGAGACTAGATTTAGAGGACAGCAGGTATCTCAAAAATTTGTAGGGATGGAGAAATTACAGAGATATGGAGGGCTGAGGCCATAGAGGGATTTGAAAACAAGGATGAGGGTTTTATAATTGAGACGTTGTTGGACCAAGAGCCAGTATAGGTCAGAAAGTGTAGGAATTTTCAATGTACTATGAACCACCATGCTGCAAGACTTCCTATTTGCTGATTCATGTACTTTGTGAGCATTTTCACCAAGCACAGATCTACTCTAAATAATGCTTTTGTCAATGAAAACGAACAGGATCGGTTCAAAGTTAGAGTCTCGTTCTTCTAGTTTCTTGACATGAGCCATATTGAATGGAAAGTTGTAAAATAGAGACTGCTAACATCTCCCAGATCGGTGAAAACTAGCAAGGGGATGAGGGAATTCACACCTGGCATGCCTTCATTTGGTTACATCTACCTTCTTAGGTTCAGGCATCTGGAAAAGCAAAAGAATGATAGGGTGTCCAACTACAAGAGGTGCAGGGATGGGAGAGCTTACTCGCATAACCCCATAAAATAATGTAAAAACTAGGCCAATTTTAAAGCAATGATAATGATGAGACAACCCAGTCATTACAATGGGTAAAATAGCTCGATTTGATTAGCCATAGTGCACAGCATTTCAAGTGCATGAGCATTGTTGTTAGATATCAAGCCAATAGCCAAAAGCACAATAGAATGAAACATCACCACGTTGCACTTTAGTAATGGAAGAGATACAGATTTGATTATTTGTACTGTTATTTTCCTGATCTAAATCATGACATTTTGATGAGGTAGCAAATGAAGTTTGCTCATGAGGACAAATTGAAAACAAACAAATCAATCGGAAGTTGATCCATGTCCAGAGGGGAGAAGTTGATGCCAGCCTGCTGTTCCATGCCCCCATGTGGCCAGTCAATAGTAACATCGGCAGAACTGAAAAACAGGCTCCCCAATGCAGCATCTCACTATAGAATTGTCCAATCCAGAACAGGGCACAAAACATGGAGAAAAAAGCCACTCTGAAAACGCAATTTCAAAATAAATAACGTGAAATTTTCAACAATAAAAGGATGCATTCAAACCAAATATATTAACTGATTTACCTTTAAGTTTGCCGCTGAGTTCTGTAGTATTCCAATACTTTCATTTAATATGTTCTATTGACGTAAACAGAATACTTAAATCAGAAAATATAACAAAAATGATACTTTAAAACAGCTAATATGAAAAGAAAGTTTTCGTCTCCTGCTGTATATCTGTAAATATTTACTTCTTCCTGCTCCCAACTTTAATCCTTGGATTATTAATGTAATGAGGGTTTTAAACTACATCATTAGACAATGTGATCGGTGATGGTCCAATGTACTATTAGAGAACACGAGTTGTTCGGTGAGTAGTTGTATACACTTCACTGCAAGGAGTCTGGTGAATAAAGCAGATGAGCTGAGGGCACAGATATACACTTGGAAGTGTGGGGCTGAATCTTTCGAGGAGTGGCAATCAAAGTCGGATTTCTACTCCACTCCTATTTTCTTACCGGAGCTCCACATTTCTCACCCAGACTTCCGAACCGGGCCTCTTTAGAAATGCCTGTTCTCGGAGTCCTTTCTCGTAGTGCAGGATATCAGGGGAAGCCAAGCCAACCTCCTTTCTACATCACTAGCTGTCATATTCTAGTAACTAGAGAGTTTAATGGTCCCAATGCCATGTTGAGAAGCTATGGAGAGAAGGCAAGTGCGTAAGGTAAGTGGCTGAGGGCATAGGGTGGGAGGTGGCTGAGGGCATAGGGTGGGAGGTGGGTGAGGGAATAGGGTGTCAAGTGGATGAGGGTACAGGGTGGCAGAGGGGGTAGGTTGGTATTTGGGTGGGTAAGGTGGATAACAGGGTTCGGTGGCAAGTGAAGGGTTAGGGTGACAGGAAGTGGATGAGGGAGTAGGGTGGCATGGTGGAGTGATGTATGGAGTGGAGTAGCCCACAATTCAGTGTTCAGGCCATTACTATTTTCCAATTTACATAAGTGAGCTAGATTCAAAATCCTCAATTAAATTTTGTAAAATGTATAGTTTTTACGAAACTGGAGGAGGCAGCTGTAATTGTCCCATACTTCTGCTTCACTTCCAAAAACCATTACCTCTGTTTATATCTCCAACTCTAAATAAAAGGCATCCAGGAACCACATCCTAATGGCTTTCCATGTAGAATGGCGGAAGGAAATCAGATGTCTGTTTACACCGTTTGATTGACGTGATCCTAGGATTACTAGTGGTGCCACATTTTACAGACTAGTTGTCAAAGCAACTGAGGTTGTGCTCAACTGCAACGTTTTTTGAGAAGTATTGTGCAAAAATTAACTTTTTTTCACAGTAAGGTATACTGTACTTGAATTTCTAATAAGTACACATTAACTTATTGTATATTTGTTACAATAAAGCACACATGTTAAAATGTTTGTTATTTTAAATGTAATCTTTTGTACTTCCAACTTAATTTATTAGTAAGCAGTGTCACAAACAGTTCTTGTTTGAGTTGTGAAAATTCATTTTTATTTGTGCCAAAATGGAAGCTCGAAGACATTAAAATATTATTTCAATCTAAACATCAGACAATCAAGGACCTGGGATACAAATTTAGCACCTTCATTTGTGTGGCCTCATTCATCAAAAGGGCCACCAACTGCCACTGCAGTACAAATAGGTTCAAGAGACTATTGAACAGAGGCCCAAACAATCCCCATCCACCATCACTCTCCTCCGTCTGGCTGAACTTGTTCTCTCACTGAACAATTTCTCCTTAAACTCCTCTCACTTCCTCCAAATAAAAGGTGTGGCCATGGGTACCCACATGGGCCCCAGTTATGCCTGTCTCTTCATGGGATATGTGGAACATTCCCGGTTCCAGACCTACTCAGGCCCCCTCCCACAACTCTTTCTCCGGCACATCGATGACTGCTTCGATGCCACTTCATGCTCTCATCTGGACCTTGAAAAATTTATTAATTTTGCTGCCAATTTCCACCCCTCTATCACTTTCACATGATCCATCACTGACACCTCCCTTCCCTTCCTTGACCTCTCTGTCTCAATTTCTGGTGATAGACTATCCACCAACATTCATTACAAGCCCACCGACTCCCACAGCTACCTTGACTACAGCTCCTCACACCCTGCTTCCTGTAAGGACTCTATCCCATTCTCTCAGTTCCTTCGTCTCCATTGCATCTGTTCCGATGATGCTACCTTCAATAACAGTTCTTCTGACATGTCTTCCTTCTTCCTTAACCTAGGTTTTCCACCCACGGTGGTTGACAGGGCCCTCAACTGTGTCTGACCCATCTCCCACGTATACAACCCCACCCTTCCTCTGCCCTCACAGAACCATGATAGGGTTCCCCTTGACCTTACTTATCACCCCACCAGCCTCCACATTCAAAGGATCATCCTCCGCCATTTCCGCCAACTCCAGCCTGATGCCACTACCAAACACATCCCCCCCCCACCACCGTTGGCATTCCGTAGGGACCATTCCCTCTGGGACACCCTGGTCCAACTCCTCCATTACCCCCTACACCTCAACCCCCTCTCACGGCACCTTCCCATGCAATCGCAGAAGGTGCAACACCTGCCCCTTTACTTGCCCCCTCTTCACTTGCAGTTCCCTCAATTTAGTCTACTGCACCCGCTGCTCCCAATGTGGTTTCCTCTACATTGGAGAGACCAAATGCAGACTGGGTGAATGATTTGCGGAACACCTTCGGTCTGTCCGCAAGCATGACCCCAGACCTTCCTGTCACTTGCCATTTCAACACACAACCCTGCTCTCATGCCCACATGTCCATCCTTAGCCTGCTGCAATGTTCCAGTGAAGCTCAATGCAAATTGGAGGAACAGCACCTCATTTTCCAATTAGGCACTTTACAGCCTTCCAGACTTAACATTGAGTTCAACAACTTCAGATCATGAATTCTCTCCTCCATCCTCACCTCTTTTTGATCCCCCTTTTTTCTAATAATTATATGTTTTTATATATTTTTATTTTCCCACCTATTTCTATTATTATTTTTTAAATTTATTTCCATTCATTGTTTTATCTCCATCTTTTAGTCTATTTCAATCCTCTACCCCCACCCCATCCCTAATAGGGCCATCTGTCACTTGCTCATCCTGCTTTCTACCCTTAATGTCACCATTAGCACATCCTTTAGCTAATATCACCACCGTCAACACCCCTTTGTCCTTTTGTCTATGACATCTTTCCTTTGCCTCCACCTATCACTGGCCCTCTATCCAGCTTCACCTATCCAACCCCATGTTAGGGGAAAATTAAAAATGCTAAAAGAGAACATTAAGAATTTACTGAAGAACACTTAAAATCTCCAGGCAGACATGGCTGCTAAGCGTATTAAGAGTTGACAATTATCAAATGAACATTGTACAACCTTGACAGTCAGGCTGAAAAGACAAGCAGGACATAAAATAGATTAAGTCCACTCCCCTCTCACATAGGGAAGGGGCAGATGGTTTTAGCTTAGATATGGGAAGATGTACAATGGGCAAAGAGGGGGCTTTGATGAAACACAAACAGTCTTGAGTTGTGAGAACCAAGGTCTTTGCATACATGTTTTAATTTTGATTAGATAAGATAATTATGTACACATCCTTTAGAATGATTGGTCAGCAAAATCACATGCTTATGTACTCAATAGGACAGTGTTAACTTGGGACCGGTGTGTTGGTCATCGATTGGATGTATTCAAATATACTCAAATGTATTATGATAAGAAAAAGTACAAAAGTAATGAAATGTAATCAATCTGGGAGCTGGGTCTTCATTCTTAGGAATGATTGTGGCTCCCTTGCATATGCTTGAATAAAACTGGTTGAAGGAAGCCCGAGTCTCTGTGGGTTGCTGTGTGATCGGGGATTGTAACTTCTCCTCTTCAACTGGCCTATGTGGTAGTTGCTGGACTGGAGGGGGTACGATCTTCACCCCCCTTAAACAGCTTATATTTCACCACATTTCTTTTTCTCTTTAGTTCTGATGAAGAGTCACATGGACTCGAAACGTTAACTCTGTCTTCCTCTCCACAGATGCTGTTGGACCTGCTGAGTTTTTCCAGCAGTTTTTGTTTTTGTTTCAGATTTCCAGCATCCACAGTATTTTGCTTTTATTAAGAGGCTATTGTATGTATTTTTGGAGAGAGAAAAGGTTTCAGGGAAATGGTAGAAAATGGGTAAGGTGGAGTTGATGAAAACACTCAAGCGCAATACCATAGAAAAGTTACAGCACAGTAGGAGGCCATTCGGCCCATCTTGTCCATGCCAGCCCAAAGACACCCAGCATGTTGAGCCCAATTGCTAACTGTTCCAATGTTGTTCACTATCTGATTATGAACATAAGTTTAAAATTGTCTTCCAGGAAATACATTTGAAAGGTATAATCCTTGATGGGTTATTTAACAAGAACTTACCCGGGCTTCAACGTATTCCTGATAAGCATTTAAAAAACAGGAATTGCGAGTTAATTAAAATGCATAGCTGAAATCAGATTTATACATAAAGGCTTAAAATGTTTTATGAAACACAAGATAGTTTCCAAAGAATGAAGAGAAAAATGTAAAAAATGAAGAGATGATATCAAGACCTGGCTTCATCAAATGCCACTGGGAAGACTCCATGCCTCTTTTATTCATACTGCACTATCAACATAAAATATTTTAAAGCTTCCAAAACAAATCAAGTGCAAAGCAAAAAATAAAATTACAAAGGTCCATGCATTTTGAGAAGGCAACCTCTAACTTATTGTAAGTTCAGTGGCATTGAATGAGGAAGCATTAAAGCTGATGCTACATTGTATGACATCCATGCTAGCGACTAATCAGTTGGGTCATGGATCAGAAGGAGTAGAGAGAGTTGGGGACAGAGAGACGTGATTGAGGTGATTAAAATACTAATCAGATGGGTGAGTAGTCCAGAGTGCTTGAGACCTTCCCACCACTGCTGAGGGAAGGAAGCAGGGAGGAGTGCTATGATCCAAGGTTGGAATTGGTGGCAAACAGGTAAGGTGGCAGGCTGCTGTTCAAAACGAAGTAGCTGGGTAACCAAGAATCCAAAAGCCTGGCTAAAAAGGGTAGCCACAAACCCAAAAATTAAAATGAAAAATCATGTCCAATACACCTGGGAAATTTGCACAAGTGCCACCCAGCCCACTGGAAACCTGCAAAAAAGATATCAGACATTGTTGGTATTGACAACAATAAATCATTTTTGATTTATGTAGATAAATAGGCTTTTCTATTTATCAATGTTGACATAATTAGTGACTCAAAAACGATGATAATGTAATTAAAGTTGATGTGAACACAAAGTGTGCATCACGTGCAAGACTTGTCAGAAATTTGTGATCAGAAAGCATCGCCAGTGGCCCTCAAACCTTTTTGGTTAAAAGGCCCCTTTTTAAATGGATTAGTAATCATAGGATTCCATCTAAAGATAAAACTATACAATATTCATATTATACAGTGCTACGTCTAAAACATTTTTCAATAATGCTTTTAAGAAAACAGATAATTACAGATAATAGTGACACTAGTGTGCTGATTCTCACTGGAACATTTCTGTATCTTGGAAGGCCCATGAGAGAATAGGAGTCAGGGGAGAACAGAACATGGAGAAAGCACTTAGGGAGGGGAAGTGCAGGAGTGCTCAAAAAGCTGAGCACACCCCCAACCACTACTTAGTCACTTTCTTTTGACCACAGCATTTGACCTTGCATCACAGACCCTCTGGAAAGTCTCTGCAGACCCCAGTTTAAGAACCACTATCTTAAGTAATTAGTTGTGAAAAGATAACACTCTGCCACCCCAATGAAGGATCATACAAGTAGTGTGTGACAGGTTTACACAAGGGGTTTCGTCTAGAGATAACGGGCATTAGTGTTTATAATGGACAAAGCTGATATAAAAGTTTGCCAAAATCTTGACAACAAGAATTAGATTTCATAATCAGGAAGTGGATGCAAATTTAACATTTTTAAGAATATACACACACATATATGCATATAGATATATTTTATATATATTATAGATATACCTATCTTAGTTATAGATTTTTTTAAACTGCGATATCCTCAAGATAAAATCTAACTGCTTCTCTGGGACAATGTAATAGCCACCATAGATTCTATGTTTGGATCAAAGCCTCAGTAGCTTTCGATCCCAAATTAATCAAATCATGAGCCAGAATTTTCTGCCCCTCTTGGCGTCAGGCGTCATGGTGGGCTTGATTGGGCAATATGGCAGGAAGGCCAAAAATCAGATTTGCACCTTCGTGAAACCAGTTAGCTATCATCCGCTCCACCCATCAACAGCAGGCTGCCTTTCCCACCATCCAATGTCAGGAACCTAATTTCGAAGCATTTGCATCTCATCATCTTGCCTGCTCGCTAGCATTATCTCACCATGTCAAATTTACCGCTCACATTAGTGGGATAACACGCCAGCCCAGAACACGTCTGGACACATGCGACGTGCAGAAGTCGGGACTTGCCATCAGGGCTACTGAACCCTGGAGGAACATGTGCACCGCATGCTGGGTGGATTTCAATGGGCATGGCGCTGCTGCAAAGCAGTTCAGTGAAGGTGGCAGGTCTCAGTTGACGTCTGGGGTCTGCTTCTGGTCTTGGCCAAGGGCTGCTATGGATGATCGCCAGTGGGGGGAGTGGGTGTAGGTTTGATTAGGAGAAGAAGGTGTAACAGAAGTGGGAGGGGTTGGTGAGGTTGGGAAGGGGGAATGAAGGTGTTGGAGTGGTGAGGTTTGGAGGAGAGAGGAGGGTGCAATGGGGAGAATGCGGCAACTAAAGAGGAGGTGTAAAGGGGGAGAAAGGGAAGGAGTTTGGAGGGGGAAAGGAGTCTGGAGGGGAGGAAGGGATTCAGAGTGATGATGGAGGAAGGGTGGAGGAGGGAGGAAGGGGAAAGCGGAGATGTCCAGCTGAACGTGCAAGGGAGGGGTGTGTAGAGTCAATGACTGCCTCGTGGGGAGTGCACTGAGGTTGGGTGTGGTAGGAAGGAATGGTGAGTATGAGAGGGGCAGAGTGTGCTGGAAGGGTAGTGCAACGGTAGCAGTAGAAGAGACAGTGAGGGTGGTTGGTGGGGACTAGGAGGCAGACATGGACCTGGGGCTGGGAAGGAGGAGGTCTGGGAGGTCAGTGTAAATGGGAGTGGGATTCTCAGGAAGGTAAGGAACGTGCACGTTCACTTGGACATACTGGAAAGAAAAGGGTTCTGGTTGGTAGGTGATGGTGGGGATGTGGAAGGTAATGCCAGGAGGTCAACAGTGATGGGAGAAAGGAGATGGGTGACTGGGGGAGGGGAAAGGACTGGGGAGCTGAGAGGAAACTAACAACTACTATGACTGTTGAAATCAAATGTGATTGGAGCCAAGCATTGGACAAGTACAGATGCTGCATGGGAGTGTGATCAGTGGGTGAGCAGAGATGCAGGTCAGCTCAAATGTACAACTGAAAGAGAATCTCAGAATGTAACATTGAAAATGCTCGGGACATTGAGATTAGTGTGATTGAGGAAGGCTCTGCGCGCATGGAAGAATGCTTTCAGAGAATGCTCTGAAAGACCCTGCTACACAGACAAACTTCTTCCTCCAGAATTACTCGTTGTCCGGCTGCATGCAGCTGAACTTCTATGGGAGGGATGCAGCGGGAGGACTCACGAAGCCTGTAAATGAAACTGAAAGACACCATCACACATTCAATGAAAGTGAATATATTTTCAGATTATAAAGTGACAAAATGTGTTCATCACGCAACCACTTGTGATCAGAAACTCTTAACTTTTCTAGGCCTACCACTTCTAGGTGCTGCCCTGACATCCACAGCAGGGGTGGAGACATCCCGTGCAATGTTTGGCTCTGTTGCCTCTGGTAACTTCAGCATTCGTCCTCTGGAGAGCTGAAGCCCTGTGGGCCCTGGCTTGCTTTGGCTGTCCTTTTGTGGGCCAGCTGCTCCCTCTGTGGTGACAGACTTCGAGGGGGACACATGCAAAGGAGACTCAGATGGAGAGACCAGCCTCTGAGGTTCCTGAGTGAATGACCCTGGGGTGTTCAGCTGCTGCTCCTCCTCCCTTCGGGTGTCCGAGGACCCTGGCCTGACTTCTTGAGGGGAGAGAGCACCTGGAGGGATGTCAAGGTGCCCCATTTCCCTCTAACATTGCCACTGCAGGAACTCACCCATGGCTACCGCAATGGAGTGCAGGTCTGCTCACATCTCCGCGTTCTGATGGACCAGGGCCTCCATGGCATCCACCATCCTTCAATGGAGACCTCCATACACATAGATCTGGGCACCACTTCATCAGAGAGCAAGTGGACGCCCTCCTCTGACTCATGAGCCACTCTGTTGAGAGCTTCCAACAGTTCTGTGTGATGGTCCCCCAGCTTCTGCTGACTCTGCAAAATGAGTTTGAAAGCCAAACCCAGAGACTCATCATCTGATGCCTCTTCCCCAGCAGTCCTCCAAGTGCCAGGGAGCTCGGCTGAACCTGTTTCCTCCTGCTGTGATAGGTGTCCGTGTGGCAACCACCAGATTATGAACCCAAGTCTGCTCTAGATCTAGGTCCCACCGAGGTGTGTGTCTCTTGCACTGGTGGAGGGTGTGTGGTTAAGTGCTGCGATGGGTCTTCCAGGCTGCTTATTTCCAGCTCTTCGATGGAGGAGGTGTCCTCTTGGCTGGTGGCGAGGACCTGGTGGAGCTGTGGGACTGGTTGGCTGAGGGTGTCAGTTGCTTAGCAGAGCTCCCTTTGAACCATAGTAGAGATAATTAGTGTATGGCAGCAGAGTCAAAAACATGAGATAGAGCACTCACAGTGGCGTTGAGAGATATGATGGGATGCAGGATCCTCATGTGGGTGTTCGCCACCGATCTCACTGTCGCCGCAGGCCCAGTTCATGTCCTCACCAGTCAGCATGATGGCACACTCCTCAATGTTAGTGAGGGGTCTAATGTGGATCACTGCAGCCCTGGTCTGAGACCTCTCCGTGCTGTTGTGAGCCAGCTTCTTCTGCATGAAAACAGATGAAGAAAGTGTGAGCAGGAGGCATGGCACTGCATGGAACGTTTGTGCGGTGAGCGAAGGCATGGGCGGGATGAGGACACGAGCTCCAGTGGATATGAGTCTGATGGAGATGTGAGGGTGTGCGTGAGTTAGTGTTGTTGTCCCTTCAGGATGTGTGATGGGTTTGTGAGTGCATGAGTTGAGAGTGATGAGGTGGTTGACTTACCCTGGTGGAATGGACGAGAGCATTCATCCTCTTCCTGCACTGGATGGCTGACCTCCCCTGTGCACCGGTGGCACTGACCACCGCTGCCACCACCTCCTAGGCTGGGTTGGTGACACTGGTGGACCTCCTGCGGCCAGAGCAGGGGTAAAGGACATCACAGCAGCCTTCCACTGCAATCAGCAGGTGCCCCAGAGGTGTGATTTGGGGACTTCCATCTTCTTTGCTTTCAGGCCATTTGTCACCTGGAGCAGTCCTGGTCTGAAGGCATGAGGTAGGCTGCGCTCTGGTGCGCTTTAAATATGGCGTCTGGAATGAGGAAGCGCTGAGGTCATGGTGTGGCGGGAAAATACAAACCCGCCTGCCAGTGAGCTGGCATGTTCCCCATGAATGCATAATTAAAGAGGCAGGACACATCGGAAATGGGGTGATACGGCACCAAAAGCCACCATTGTGGCCGGCGGATAAAACATCCTTTTTCCCGCCCACTGCTGTAATTTGGGCAAATCTGGGACAATTCCATCATAGATCTTTTGAACAGTTAGGCTATTTCACTTGATGATCCCATTTCAGCTACACAGAGACGCTAGTACCTTCCAACTGCTTCAGGATGTCACAATGGAGCACTAGGTTGCCAATAAATCTCAGTTCAAATTGTCCATTTAAACGTTGAGGTTAATATTTTGATTGACTCTTCTTCAGAACTCAGAAGAAGTCATATGGACTCAAAATGTTAATTCTGTTTCTCTCTCCACAGATGCTGTCAGACCAGCTGAGTTTTTCCAGCATTTTATGCTTTTATTTCAGATTTACAGCATCTGCTTTCATATTTTGTTCATATTCTGTATTTTGTTTCTATATTAACATTTTGATTGCCTGTGTATATATGAAAACTCTGGATTTGGTAACTGCATCACTCCATTGTAATCATGGTAACATTTTTGATTTTAAATATTAAACAGCTGCAAATGCAATTATAGCTTTTTCCAGTAAGTAGTGTACTGCAGCTATGTGTTGCAAATCCACAAAACAACAATAACAATGGATACTTATTTTGGTTCATAAGCAGCTGTTTGCTTACGGAGACTGCCACCTTGACATGAACACAAATGCAAGCCCAAATGACAATAACATTTTCATAGCATATTAATGCATGAACATTTCAGCTGGCCTTCTCAGCACACCATTAAGAAACAATATAGCTGAAAAGATATTTTCAGATTGAGTCAAAAATAGGAATATTGGGTGGAATTTAATGCCCATTGGTTGCGAGGGGGTATTTAATCAGGTGTGGTGGGTGGGTCCCTGCTGCCTTCCCTCCTCCACTCCGTCTGTGGCCGGAGGGGCCATGGACAGCTTTCTTGTCCCACACTAACTGAGGCCTTTAAGTGGGCAATTAATGTCCTTAAGGGCCTCATCCAATTACCGCTGGTATTAACCCTACAGTGGGCAGGGAGCACAACAAACAAACTCGTGCGGGGTTGCCTACAGACTCCCGGGGAATCCCTTGTTTAAAGGCACTCAATTTCTGATCAAGGGACCTAGCATCGGGAAGGGAAGAGCCCACTGAGAGCCAACGCCTTGCTGCTGAACTTCTCTCCCACTTTTTTCTGCGATCCCTCTCCTGCCATAATTCACCTGTAGACTGGGATCCAGTGATGATACTAAGCCTTGAGTGGGTGTATACTGACAACAGCTACCACCTCTCCAATGCAGCTACTGTTTAATAGAGCTGCTGTCCTCTGATTGGCTGACAGCTTCCAGCTGATGGGACAACTGCCCTCAGGGTCCTTGATCCCAGGCAAGGCCCGCTGCTTTCCAGTTAAAATGCAGTGGGCCTTCCTTAAAAGAAGCGACATGGGACTCTCATTGGCTATCCAATCTGAGCACAAGACCCCCATCGCCTCCATTAAATACCACCCATTGTCTCAAGGTATAATACTTTTGCACTAGCAGAAGCTTGAATCTTTGATGCAAATAAAATGTTTCTCTGTACATTTCTTACCAAAGTTTGTTCCAGTGGCATAACTTGCTGCTTGTAGATTGCCCGAATATTGTTTGCATGGCCTCTCAATGCATTCGCTAAGGCTCCTGCAGGCTGAAGATGTTGTACATTATTTTTAGACAATCAACCACTGGAAGGGCCTATAAATCATGTGTTCTGCATCAAGTATGCTTTCCAATGTAGTACTGAATGCTTTTGCTTGAAATTACTAAGATTCAAATTGATGCATTTCTTCCAATTTCTTGATAATGATATTAGTTCACAGATTTGCCAATAATTACATATGCCATGGGCCTTGACCCCAAGATAAGTAAACAACAGTGAAAACAGACCAGTTTCGTTGAGCCTCTGGCAGTTGCCCGGTAGAAGGAAAGAGACAGTGGCGATGGAAAGGAGTTTGTGGTAGGGACTGAAGACAATGGCTTCAGTCTTCCCAATACTTAATTGGAGGAAATTTTTGATCATTCAGTACAGGACATTGGACAAGTAATCTGGCAGTTTAGAGACAGAGGCTAGGTCAAGAGGGATGATGGTGAAGTAAAGCTGGATGTTATCAGCGTATACGTGGAAACTGATGTGTTTTTGGATGATATTGCTGAGGACAACATGTAGACAAGAGATAGGAGGGGGCCAAGGATAGATCCTTGAGGGACAACAGAGGGAAATGTGCAGGAATGGGAAGAGAAGTCATTGTTATCGATTCTTTAATTAAATAAATAAGAGGGGAACCAAGTGAGAGCAGTCCCAGCCAGCTAGACATCGATGGAGGAGGATGGAGCAATCAACTGTGTCAAAGGCTACAGACAGGTTGAGAAGGACAAGGAGGAATATTTTGCTTTTGTCACTAACATAGGATGTTATTTTTGACTTTGATAATTTTGGTAATGTGACAGGAGCCAACAACCAACTGGAGAGATTCAAAGAGACTCCTGGGAACAATGGGCACTAATTTGGGAGGCGACAACACATTCAAGGACTTGGGAGGAAAGGGAGATTCAAGAAGGGGTGGTAGCTTGCAAGGAAAAGGGTTTGTCTTTTGAGAACAGGGGTGATAGCAGCAAATTTAAAGAAAAGACAGACAACATCTGAAGAGAGTGATTCACTAATAATATCAGCTAACATGTGGACCAGGAAGCGAAGTTGGGTGGTCAGCAGTTTAGTGGGAATAGGGTCCAAGGGAGCCGGAGGTAGGTCTCATGGACAAGATGAACTAGTGTAGCACTAAATTGCACAGAGCAGGAAAAGATTCAATCTTCAGCCAGCAGCAAGTCAACTGGTCGCAACTTGGGTACTAATAATGGTTCACAACTGGCATCAATATGCAAATTGGAGAATTTGAAGTAAAGACAGTCAAGGTTTTAACTCATGGCTGCTACTCAGAAACCATGTGCACTTGGATGCCAAATATCAGAATGGTGCTGTGATACTGTCTAGGTTAATTAGTTTGTGCAGGGAATACTCAAGATATTGGGAGAGCAACTGTTCCCAACTCAGTCCAAGTTGTCACTTTCAAGAGAGGAGAGGGTGAAAAATTGACAATTATAAGGGCAGCCATCTTCCTTAATGTCAACGAGGAAGACATAAATGCTAATATCTCATTTTTTCAATTCATTTTTATTTTTCAACCACAATAGACATTTCACATAAACCTTAAGTAGGTAATCAAACATCACCACTGGAATTGACATAGAAGCATTGACGCAGTTGTACAAAATCAGGATTACACTTTGCTTTGTAGCACAGCATTAAATTTTACAATGTTTATTTAAGAATCCACAAGCTTCTACTGCAATAAAGAAATTAAGCTTAGCTTCTGATCTGCAAAAAGACCCCACAGTAACCTGATATCGATTTCTTACTAGTAGTTTCCCCACCAACTAAAGAGAAACTATTTACATAATAAATTTCCTCACACAAATTCTGACAAATTTAGATGAACATAGGCATTAAGGATTGATCAACAGACCGACGAAATTATGTTCATTGCATCATAATTAATTTAAATTTGAAGTTATTAATAATAGTATCAAATAAATAAACCACAAGAACCTGAAAATATGTCTCTTTGTTAATGCACAAGGATGAGAAAGCATCTCTATGTGTCTGCCAATGTATTTCTCCCTCTCAGTCTTGCCCAAATCTCAGCGTTCAGCTTCTAAGTTCAAAACTTACCAATACATTTGCTTTTGCCTCTAGATCATTTGCAAATGTGTGAAGTTCCACCTTAGTCACACTTTTCTTGAGCTAAAAATTTTAGAAATAAACAGGAAAGTGAACTTATTGGCTTATTAACGCACACTTGCAGTAAAACAATGATGTCGACTCAATGGATAGGTACGCTATAGAACTATATAAAATCATTTCTTGCGTTTTACACATCTCCCATGTGAATGAACAACAACCCACCAGACCAGGTAAAGGTGGCAGATTTTCTTCTGTAACTTTTAAAGCAAATGCTTGTATATATATTTAATTTTTTTTTTATTCGTTCATGGGATGTCGGCATCACTGGCTGGGCCAGCATTTATTGTCCATTCCTTATTGCCCTTGAGAACTAAGTGGCTTGCTAGGCCATTTCAAAGGGCATTTGAGAGTAAACCACATTACTTGTAGGCCAGACCAGGTAAGGACAGCAGATTTCCTTCCCTAAAAGGAAATTAGTGAACCAGATGGGATTTTTTTTTACAACAATGGTTTCATGGTCATCATCAGACTCTTACGTCCAGATATTTTATTGAATACAAATTTCACCATCTGCCATGGTGGGATTCGAACCCAGGTCCCCAGAGAATTACCCTGGGTTTCTGGGATACTAGTCCAGTGAGAATTCCCCTGCACCGCCACCTCCCTGAAATGAAGAAAAATTATCTAAGATCCATTCTACAGAAGTATAAGGGAAAAATGGATGCCAAGCAAAAGGAAGGGAATATTAGCAGGGGGTAACTAAAAACTTGGTCAAAGAGGTGGGAAACAAAAATGAGTGGGAGGGGCAGAGCTTGGAACCTATGCCAAAAATTAATGGCATCAATGGCATGGCAAAGGGATGGAAGATCATAGGCACCCAAAATTGGATGTTAGAAAATTTGGGTGGTTGTAGTGCACTAGACTATATAGTACAAGGCTACAAAGGATGGATACAAAGGGTGAGAACTTCATATTTGGGGTATTAATTTCACAGGTGACAAAGAAATCTTTCTATGTTTAATGGGCAACTTCCTTCAATAGGAAACAATCTTGAATTAAACCCATATCCATAAGGTGAACGTTTATAATTAAATTTAAAACTTTGGATTCGATAGATTATGGGGCAGAATTTCGCCCTTATTGGGCGGGCCCGGGAGCAGCCGAGAAACCAACTGCTGCTCACGATCAGGTCCCGACCGCAACTTCATGCTGACTGGCCAATTAACGGCCAGCCAGTGTGAAACTCGTGCTGCACTGCTCAGTGCTGCCGGGGTGGGGCAGGAGGAGCTCGAGCGCCTTAAGTTCACGTAAGCACAGTAAAACCTCCCTGAGGCACAGAGCTGCCTCAGGGAGCTGAAGATTTTCAGCACTCAAAATAAAGAAATGAAAACACATCCCCACATGTGATTCTATCACATAAGCAGGGACATGTTAAATAAGAGTGCAAAATGTTTTTTTCTTAATCACTGGTCAAAACCTCATCCCTGCCCGTGGATGAGGTGTCACCAAAAATGCAAAGGCTGCTTGGCCTTTTCGCCCGCCCACCGAACAGTTGAAAAATTCCCAATTAATTGATTAAGGCCGCTTAATTGTGGGCAGGCACACAGCCGACTCCCACGTGCGCCCACTAACCAAAATATCGCACGAATGCACGATGATGTTGGGACGCTCGCCCAAAGTCATCGCACATCATTTTACTCTCGAGCATATTGGGCGCACACCTGCACGCTGAGTGAAAAATTCTGGCCATGATGTTTTAACATTATTTAAGAAAAAACTAATGGCACCACCAGGTCTAACTGTAATT
This sequence comes from Carcharodon carcharias, assembly GCF_017639515.1. Classification (NCBI taxonomy): domain Eukaryota; kingdom Metazoa; phylum Chordata; class Chondrichthyes; order Lamniformes; family Lamnidae; genus Carcharodon; species Carcharodon carcharias. The sequence goes on from NC_054467.1 coordinate 114,239,603, forward strand.
AAGTTGAATAACAATATCATTGACATACATGAGATGGAATGGTTTATAATTTTAAGATAGCACAAGTAGGAGATTTGATTTAAAATGTATGCAATTCAAATCAAGTAATATTTTCCAGTTGGTACATGTTTTATCACCTAGAAAAGTAAAAAGAATAAAGTATTACCTCAATGGTGTAAGCAGTAAAATCAATTTTGTCAATGCCAATAGCAGCGAAATTATGAAGACTCTTTTTTGCCTCCTCATCCAATACTACAACATTGCTTAAATTCACATTAATGTTTATGAATTTGTCAGTCAGAAAAGTTGCAGGCTGAAAAATAATCACCAGTGTCAAAAAATGTACATTTTAACAACTTTTACAGATCCCAAAACTGTTATATTTACAAACAAAATTTCACCCCATTAAAAAGCCATGGTCACAAAATCAACGTCTGTGTACACTATGCTTGCTTCTTTTAGACGGGCATTTCTTCTCACAAACTGCTGCAAAGCAAAAGCATTCCAACATTAACATTTGGAACTTCAGGCATTTGCCCAGCTACAGTTAATATATACACCTGACAATCTCCACTGCTATATTATAGTGCAAGTTGAATATAGTATATATTCATGCATTACCACAGCTTTTAGTATGCGATCAAGATGTTAAATTAAGGATTTCTGAAAACTATTGTTTTGTTTTAAAATGATGAGCCATTCTAAATTTGAACACTGTTTTACTAATCTTTCGGGATTTCTAGCACTGCTGCAGCTCCTATTTCCTGGTCGTAGATGTCAATTGAGTGTCACTATTGTCATGAACACTTTAATTACAGAAAATGGCTCATCTTCAAGGAGTAAGAACATTTTGAAAGAATTTGTGTTTTAAAGGCACTGTCCCTTAAAGGGTTAATGTAAGACTCTGATTGCTAATCCTGGAAAAGACAACCTTTTACAAGAAAAGGTAATTAAGCAGCTTTAAAGCTGAAAATCTCTTGACTCTGGTGGACGGTGTACAAAGGGGGTCACATGGTAGTTTATGGCTTGGAAAACTGTGTTTAAAGAGTTGGTTTTGGTTTTGCTTTAAAAGTAGGTCCAACTACTTGTGAAAATATGACCGCAGCTTTTTTGCAGTCCAGAGCCACTCCACGGCCAGATGTGAATATAAGTTGCTCTAAGTGCTGCAATTCAGTAGTACCTGCAAGTGTTCCTCATGCCTGCCTGAAAAGCAGTGCAAGTCATTGATTGTTTCGCAGATCAGCGTTGAGAGGCCAACTGTATAACCTGGAACAAAAACAGAATTACCTGGAAAAACTCAGCAGGTCTGGCAGCATCGGCGGAGAAGAAAAAAGTTGACGTTTCGAGTCCTCATGACCCTTCAACAGAACTGTATAACCTGGATGCCATTTCAAGGACTCCGCCATCCATCCTTTTCCCTTAAACCTTTGGCAGAATTCCTCTATTTTTTTCTGGGGTGTCTGTGTGTATGTATGTATATGTATGCATATATGTATGTGTGTGTGTGTGTGTGTGTGTGTGTGTATGTGTGTGTGTGTGAGACTGAGGGTATTTCGAATGAGTAATTCACATACTTTCATACTTCATACTGTATGTTAATAAGCTTTGCCTTTCTATTCGACATGACTAATTTTATAATAAACTATTAATCTCAATGCTTACTGAAGAAACCTGGTCATTGGGTGGTCTTTCTGAGATTATTATGGAATGCACATATTTGACTCTATAACTAGTTGGAAAACAAAAACAGAATTACCTGGAAAAACTCAGCAGATCTGGCAGCATCGGCGGAGAAGAATTGACGTTTCGAGTCCTCATGACCCTTCAACAGAACTAGGTGAATCCAAGGAAGGGGTGAAATATAAGCTGGTTTAAGGTGTGTGTGTGTGTGTGTGTGTGTGTGTGTGTGTGTGTGGGTGGGGGGGGGGGAGTGGCGGGGGGGGTTAGTGGTTGGGTAGGTCACAACATATGTTTAAATGATGTTTCCAACTAGTTATAAAAACAAAAAACTGCGGATGCTGGAAATCCAAAACAAAAACAGAATTACCAGGAAAAACTCAGCAGGTCTGGCAGCACTGGCGGAGAAGAAAAGAGTTGACGTTTCGAGTCCTCATGACCCTTCAACAGAACTAGGTGAATCCAAGGAAGGGGTGAAATATAAGCTGGTTTAAGGTGTGTGTGTGGGGTGGGGGGTGGGGGGGGTTGGGTGGGGGAGAGAAGTGGAGGGGGGTGGTGTGGTTGTAGGGACAAACAAGCAGTGATAGAAGCAGATCATCAAAAGATGACACAGACAACAGAACAAAAGAACACATAGGTGTTGAAGTTGGTAATATTATCAAAACGAATGTGCTAATTAAGAATGGATGGTAGGGCACTCAAGGTATAGCTCTAGTGGGGTTGGGGGGAGCATAAAAGATTTAAAAATATTTTAAAATAATGGAAATAGGTGGGAAAAGAAAAATCTATATAATTTATTGGAAAAAACAAAAGGAACGGAGAAGAAACAGAAAGGGGGTGGGGATGGAGGAGAGAGTTCAAGACCTAAAGTTGTTGAATTCAATATTCAGTCCGGAAGGCTGTAAAGTGCTTAATCGGAAGATGAGATGTTGTCCTCCAGTTTGCGTTGGGCTTCACTGGAACAATGCAGCAAGCCAAGGACAGACATGTGGGCAAGAGAGCAGGGTGGAGTGTTAAAATGGCAAGCGACAGGGAGGTTTGGGTCATTCTTTCGGACAGACCGCAGGTGTTCTGCAAAGCGGTCACCCAGTTTATGTTTGGTCTCTCCAATGTAGAGGAGACCACATTGGGAGCAACGAATACAGTAGACTAAGTTGGGGGAAATGCAAGTGAAATGCTGCTTCACTTGAAAGGAGTGTTTGGGCCCTTGGACGGTGAGGAGAGAGGAAGTGAAGGGGCAGGTGTTACATCTTTTGTGTGGGCATGGGGTGGTACCGGGACAGTTCTGTTTGTGAATTTTGGGTAGGAGGTAGAAGCGGGCCATCCGAGGTTGGGCGACTATCAGTTTGGAAGCTGTGGGAGGAAGATCTCCAGAGGAGATGAGGTCAGTGACAGTCCTGGAAACAATGGCTTGATGTTCATATCAACAATTTCCAGTTCCCTGGCCCCAACCACTTGCTCTTCACCATGGACGTCCAATTCCTCTACACCTCCATCCCCCACCAGGATGGTCGGAGGGCCCTTAGCTTCTTCCTCGAACAGAGGCCCGAACAATCCCCATCCACCACTACTCTCCTCCCTCTGGCTGAACTTGTTCTCACACTGAACAATTTCTCCTTCAACTCCTCTCACTTCCTCCAAATAAAAGGTGTGGCTATGGGTACCCGCATGGGCCCCAGCTATGCCTGTCTCTTTATGGGGTATGTGGAACATTCCTTGTTCCAGTCCTACTCTGGCCGCCTTCCACAACTCTTTCTCCAGTACATCGATGATTACTTCGGTGCTGCTTCATGCTCTCGTCAGGATTTGGAAACATTTATTAATTTTGCTTCCAATCTCCACCCCTCCATCATTTTCACATGGTCCATCTCTGACACTTCTCTTCCCTTCCTTGACCTCTCTGTCTCAATCTCTGGTGATAGACTGTCCACCAATATCCATTACAAGCCTACAGACTCCCACAGCTACCTCGACTACAGCTCCTCACACCCCGCTTCCTGTAAGGAGTCCATCCCATTCTCTCAGTTCCTTCGCCTCCGTCGCATCTGTTCCGATGATGCTACTTTCAAAAACAGTTCCTCTGACATGTCCTCCTTCTTCCTTAACCGAGGTTTTCCACCCACGGTCGTTGACAGGGCCCTCAATCGTGTCCGGCCCATCTCCTGCGCATCCGCCCTCACGCCTTCTCCTCCCTCCCAGAAACATGATAGGGTCCTCCTTGTCCTCACTTATCACCCCACCAGCCTCCGCATTCAAAGGATCATCCTCCGCCATTTCCGCCAACTCCAGCATGATGCCACCACCAAACACATCTTCCCTTCACCCCCACTGTCGGCATTCCGTAGGGATCGTTCCCTCCGGACACCCTGGTCCACTCCTCCATTACCCCCTACTCCTCAACCCCCACCTAGGGCATCACCCCATGCTCACACAAAAGATGTAACACCTGCCCCTTCACTTCCTCTCTCCTCACCGTCCAAGGGCCCAAACACTCCTTTCAAATGAAGCAGCATTTCACTTGCATTTCCCCCAACTTAGTCTACTGTATTCGTTGCTCCCAATGTGGTCTCCTCTACATTGGAGAGGCCAAACGTAAACTGGGCGACCGCTTTGCAGAACACCTGCGGTCTGTCCGCAAGAATAACCCAAACCTCCCTGTCGCTTGCCATTTTAACACTCCACCCTGCTCTCTTGCCCACATGTCTGTCCTTGGCTTGCTGTATTGTTCCAGTGAAGCCCAATGCAAACTGGAGGAACAACACCTCATCTTCCGACTAGGCACTTTACAGCCTTCCGGACTGAATATTGAATTCAACAACTTTAGGTCTTGAACTCTCTCCTCCATCCCCACCCCCTTTCTGTTTCTTCTCCGTTCCTTTTGTTTTTTCCAATAAATTATATAGATTTTTCTTTTCCCACCTATTCCCATTATTTTAAAATATTTTTAAATCTTTAATGCTCCCCCCACCCCCACTAGAGCTATACCTTGAGTGCCCTACCATCCATTCTTAATTAGCACATTCATTTTGATAATATTACCAACTTCAACACCTATGTGTTCTTTTGTTCTGTTGTCTGTGTCATCTTTTGATGATCTGCTTCTATCACTGCTTGCTTGTCCCTACAACCACACCACCCCCCTCCACTTCTCTCCCCCCACCCAACCCCCCCACCCCCCACCCCACACACACACCTTAAACCAGCTTATATTTCACCCCTTCCTTGGATTCACCTAGTTCTGTTGAAGGGTCATGAGGACTCGAAACGTCAACTCTTTTCTTCTCTGCCAATGCTGCCAGACCTGCTGAGTTTTTCCTGATAATTCTGTTTTTGTTTTGGATTTCCAGCATCCGCAGTTTTTTGTTTTTATAACTAGTTGGAAACATCATTTAAACATATGTTGTGACCTATGGAGTAGTGGGACTTGAGACAGGCAGTGCAGTCCTCCCACCCTGGTTGTAACACTATGCACAGAGCCACAATGGCACAAAAGGAGGCCACTCAGCCTATTGTGTCCATGCCAAATCTCTGGAGAACAATCCAATCAGTCTTATTCTAAGATCTATTGCCTTGGCCCTGTAATTTTAGTTTTCTCAAGTTTCCACCAATTTTTTTTTTAAATCAGTCATTGTCTCCAGTTCCACCAGCCTCATAGGCAGACAGTTCCAGGTTGTTGCCACTCGGTCCGTCAAACATAGGAACATATGAACTAGGAGCAGGAAAGGCCACTCAGCCCTCCAAGCATGCTCCGCCATTCAATAAGATTCAGGGTGATCTGATTGTAACCTCCTGTCTACTCTTGTTTTTCAAGGAGCTTTCTAGCTCTGCTGTAAAAATATTCAAAGACCCTGCTTCCGCTGCCTTTTGAGGAAGAGTGTTCCAAAGACTCACGGCCCTCTAAGAGAAAAAAATTCTCTTCATCTGTCTTAAATGAGCAACCCCTTATTTTTAAATCATGATCCTTAGTTCTAGAGTCTCCCACGAGGAAACTTGCACTCCATATCCACTCTATCACGACCTCTCAGGATCTTAAAGGTTTCGATCAAGTCACCTCTTACCCTTCTAAACTTAAGTGGATACAAGCCTAGCCTTTCCTCATTAGGCAACTTGTCCATTTCTGGTATTACCTAGTAAACCTTCTCTGAACTGCTTCTAATGCATTTACATCTTTCCTTAAATAAGGAGACCAATACTGTACATTGTATTCCAGATGTGGTCTCACCAGTGCCCTGTACAACTGAAGCATTACCTCCCTACTTTTGTATTCAATTCCCCTCGCAATAAATGATGACATTCTATTAGTTTTCCTAATTACTTGTTGTATCTGCATACAAGCCTTTTGTGATTCATGCACTAGGACACCCAGATCCCTCTGAATCTAAGAGCTCTGCAATCTCTCATCATTTAGATAATATGCTTATTTTTTATTCTTCCTAATAAAATGGACAATTTCACATTTGCCCACATGATACTCCATCTGCCATGCCTTTGCCCACTCACTTAACCTAACTGTGTCATTTTGTAGCCTCCTTACATCCTCTTCCTCACATTTCCCTGCATCTTTTGCCCAAAATATTAAATCTTTGACCTTGAACCATCAGCTAATGGTAACAGCTTTTATTTGTCTGCCTCTCTCTGCATCTTTTGCACAAAAGGTTAATTATGTGACCATAAACCTTCAGCTAATGGGAGCTTTTATTTGTCTACCTTATCCAAACCTGTTAATTTTGTACACCCATATATATGCAATTGTACCTTGCAACAATTTGCCCGCAGTACAAGATGATGATGCCTGGCTGATAAAATGGACCATGCCCAAATTAGGGGCACAGATTTAAAGAGGCCAACAACAGGACTATGACAAATTAGTCCACCAGCCTCACTTGTATGCTACTAGTGTCCTACTGGCTCCAAATTTGACTCCAGGAGCAGCTCATAAGTTGCTGAGAGTTGGGGTCGGGGAGCAAGACCTGGCTAGATGCGATACTGAATAATGCTATAAAGTACAGCTCTGCTGGAGGGGGTGGTGGGGATGTAGTAAGCACAGGCTGAAAGTGGCTGACACTTTCCCAGCAGAGCCCCACAGTCCTGCTCATCCACTTTCAGGTAGATAAAAGCAAAATCTTCTGGACAGTATCATTCAGAAATTCCTTTAAATATTACTGGTTTGGCTGCTATGCATGCACATTGCTGGTTTTATTGTGGTTTTATGAATTGAAACCCAAGCCCATCTGTTTCTTACAAATCCTCATTTTAAACCAAATGGTCAATATGAACTTCAACAATAGAGTTGGGCATTTTGAAATTGAAAAATGGTTTAATTATGTTGACAGGGACAGTTTACTTCACCAAATGTTTAAACCTGAGGCTTATTGCTGTAATTATTGCTACTCTCAAGTAAATAAATACTCAGTCTAGAGTCAATAAAGTAAGAGAGAAATGTCAGTTTAAATTTCACTTTAAAATGCTTTCTCTTAGGCAATCTATGAAAACTTATTCTAATCCTCCTTTTCCAGATAGATACTAGAAAATAAAAGTAAAAAGTACACTTCTTGACCAACAATTCAGTTGTGAAGCTGTGTTTCTTGCCTGAAGTGCTGCAGTGTTAAATATACATCAGTTAAATACTTGTGATCTTCCAATTGCTAAGTTCCTGATCACAGCAGTTTATGGTTCCAGAGTATCTTTATTCTTTCATGGGATGTGGGCATCGCTGGCTAGGCCAACATTTGTTGCCCACCCTTAATTATCCTTGAGAAGATGGTGGTGAGCCACCTTCCTGAACCCCTGCAGTTCATGTGTTCTAGGTACACCCAAAGTGTCATTAGGAACAGAGTTCCAGGATTTTGAAGGAACGGCATATAGATCCAAGTCAGGATGGTGAGTGACTTGGAGGGCAACTTGCAGGTGGCGATGTTCCTATGTTCCTATATGTCCCTTGTCCTTCTAGGCAGTCGAGGTTCCAGGTTTGGAAGGTGCTGTTGAAGAAGACTTGGTGAGTTGTTGTAGTGCACCTTGCATAAGGTATACACTGATGCCACTGTGTGATGGTGGTGGAGGCAGGGAATATTTAAGGTGGTGGATGGAGTGCTAATCTGCTTTATTCTGGATGGTGCCAAGCCTCTTGAATGTTTTTGGAGCTATATTCATCCAGGCAAACGGAGAGTATTTCATCACACTCCTGACTTGCACCTTATAGATTGACAGGCTTTAAGAAGTTACGAGTTGAGTTACTGTCCACAAAATTCCCAGCCTCTAACCTGCTGTTCTAGCCACAGTATTTATATGGCTGGTCCAGTTCAGTTTCTGGTTAATGGTAACCCCCAGGATGTTGATCGTGAGTGTTTCAGTGACAGTAATACCATTGAATGTCAAGGGGATACAGTTAGATTCTCTCTTGTTGGAGATGGTCATTGCCTTGCACTTGTGTGGCATGAATTTTACTTGCCACCTACCAGCCCAAGCTGCATGTTGTCCAAGTTTTGATTCATATGCACACAGACTGCTTCAGTATCTAAGCAGCTGTGGATGGTACTGAACATTGTGCAAACATCAGCAAACATCCCCACTTCTGACCTTAGGATAGAGGGAAGGGGATTGATGAAACAGTTGAAGACGATTGGGCCTAGGACACTACCCTGAAGGGCTCCTTGTACCCTAGCTACCAAAGGAGCTTCAATGCTTGTTCTATTCAATATTTAAGTGGAATGTAGAAGAAGCAATCCTAAGGAGCAAAAATACCTTCATCAATGAAGGTATTTCACTCTTTAATTGAAATGTTCTCGATAGAGGTAGTACAAACTCCCTTGTGTTTGATTACCTTTTGCTCTATATAAATAAAAGGTACTCCATTTTACCAATAGAAAGAATTGTGACACAAGGTTCAAAAAATTAGCAAAAGAAAAATATACAAAGCTCTGTTGCTCTTCACAACCGCAAAGCTTATCATCTCTTTTCAACATCCTGAAGTGCTTTTCAAAGAAATAATTATTTAACTAAAGAAACAGTGGGCAGAATTTTCAGACCCATGTGCTGGCAGGTCCCAGTATGTATTTATGTGCCTCTATCTTGCACCTCCATTCGATCCATCAAAAGTTACACCAGTACGAGCTGCCATTTCCACAGCTACTTGCCCCTCCATGGGACAGAAGGGTTGGACAAAGATTCAGGTAGAAGGAGGAGAGATGCCCAACATAGTCTACAGATAGAGGATCAGCTGTCTCCCATGTCTGAGCACCAATGCTTCAGGAGGTTGAGGCTCTCACAGCAGGTCAATGCTGACATCTGCAGCCTCCTGGATCAAGACTACCTTCCCAGTGACTGAATACTCCCCACCTGCCTGAATGAGAGCAGCTCCCACAACACTCAAGGAGCTTGATACCATCCAGGACAAAGTAGCCTGCTTGATTGGCACCACATCTACAAACATTCACCAATGCACAGTAGCAGTAGTGTGTTCCATCTACAAGATGCACTATAGGAATTCATTCAGGGGCTCCAGACACCACCTTCCAAACCCACGACCACTACCATCTAGAAGGACAAGGGCAACAGAGAGATGGGAACACCACGAACTGGATGTTCCCCTCCAAGTCACTCACCATCCTGACTTGGAAATATATCGCCGTTCCTTCATTGTCACTGGGTCAAAATCCCTTCCTAACAGCACTGTGGGTGTACCTACACCACATGGACTGCAGCGGTTCAAGGAGACAGCTCACTACCACCTTCTCAAGGGCAGCTAGGGATGGGCAATAAATGCTGGTCCAGCCAGTGAAGCCTACATCCTGTGAATGAATAAAAAAAAGGTTTGCCAGTTAGACATGCATTGGCAGTAGCTGACAAGTTGCCTGTTACTGGAGGGCCACATCCTGGGTCTCTGCCTCTTTAAAAGTTGCATGCTCTTGTCTCCTTAAAGGAGTGCTCATAATGGCTTGTGTGGAGAAGAGGGAAAGGCACCATTCATGGAAGTAACTGTGAGGCATGGGTGTGAGATGCCAATAATATAGTTGAGTGAGAGTATTGAGTGTTTGGATAGGGATATGAGACACTTGAAGGGAGAAGAATGAGTACAACTTCAATGTATGTTGACCTGTAGTATGTTGTGCAGGAGATTGCTGGGCCAGTGGGTGTTACGCCACTCACCTGCCATGTCATCCTGAGATCCTGGATCCTCTTGCTGCACTCTCTAGGTTGGAGAGAACAAACTTCTGCTGCTGACTTCCTCAATCACTTCTATCCACGCTTATTTGCTTGAAGAAGTTCTCCCATTTTCAACAATAGGACAGCGCCCCTCACTGCAGCCCCTCAGATCCCACAATAGAACCTCTGGGAAAGAGTGAAAGACCAGAGGGGTTGCAGAGGGGGTGCGGTGGTGTGGGAGGCAGCCTCCCTAGGTCTCTCCTTTCCTGTGGTTACCTCAGCTTCAAAAATCCAAGTGCTGCTGAGTCCTTGTAACCCATGACATTATCCCTTTAATTAGAAATCCTCCCTTTGACAGAACGGGCACGCCATCCTGCCTGCCCTCCTTAACTGACTGGGGAACCCAGAGGTGGACTGCACTGGGATGGAGTCTTGATAAAGCTTATCCATTAGGAAATCAGGTTCCCAACTCAAAAATGGTCCTGTGTTCCGACAGGAATTAATTGAACAAGATTCTACCCATCTTTTTATTATTCTGCCCAGAGGTGACGCCAGCGCTTTTACTTACTCCACTGAGGTTTACATGATCAAGGTTGAATAAATGTTGTAGCTGGAAAGCCGAATATACTCCTTCATTTTTGCGGCATTTGCTGTTTAAAATAAAAAAAAACGATTCAGAGCTCACAACCTGTGCTTTTTTTAATATATAAGACGCACAAAAATAGGGGTAACAGTTATCGCTCTTGAAGTGCATGATTCTGTGCTTGTTCTTTTCCAATATACTATTCTATTTTATAAGAATGCTAACCTATTGTTTCCACTTCAATGTCATACAAACTTGAATGAGTAAAAAAGCTTTAGAATTAAAAACCATATGGGATAGCTTTCAATAGTGCTCTTTTCAAAATAGTCCCTTATGGGCAAAGAATAATAATACTGTTAACAGGCAAATAGTTAGATTCAATACAGAAGAGTCCACTTTCCCTCATGCAAACATTGTAAATTTTTTCTTCCCAACACCAAGTTATCCAACAACTTTCACTTTTGAACACCTTCAACACAGACATACAGCTGTTAAGCTGATGGGTGCAACCCCAGAAAAGTTGAAGGATCCCAAGAAGGTATTGGAGAAAATGATGTTTTCTGTGCCAATGGTGCTTTAATGGCTTTTTCAGTTTTCAGATTCAATAATCCTGGAGCAACAAAGGGAGCCACAGCCACTAGTTTCAGAATCTCCCAAAACTTGGTTTGAGTAGATGGGATAAAAAAAATCATCCACAGTTGCACTCCTGGTCACTGTTAAGCAGTCCTTAACTTCGAAGATATTATACTAAGACAGGATTGGAAAGGCTAAGATATTTTCTGTTACTGAATAGTCAGCCAAAGCATACTGTCCAAGCTCACAGGTGAAGAACAATTATACGGCAAACCTAAATTCATATCCAGCCAAGTCTGTATCTTTTAGAGAGAAGGTGTCAAGGACAAAAAGAGGAGCAAAGCATTTTTCCCTGAAACAGGCATTACAAGTTATTATTAAACTTTATTGTCTGACCTGTATACACTCTGGAAAGTGACATTTATGTTGTGTTCAGAAAGCAGAAGTCCAGAAAGGAAATGTTTCCACTGTGAGTTCAACAAATAAGGAGTGTCCAGAACCTTAGAAGTACAAAAACAGATTTAGAGACAAATACAAGAACAATGATTTTCTAGACAACATGTCATTTGTATCTTTTAGTTAGGAAGTGTAGTTGACCATTGATTAAAATGCCAGGATTAAAATTCTCAAACTGCTTTTTAAAAGTGTAAACATAATCATTGAAAACAAAATAGAAGTATTTCTACTAATAAGTTAGCCTCTGCAAATAAAATTCCATGTTCCATTGAGAGATTTTAAGTATAATTTCTTCAATACATTGTTGTAAAATGTAAAATGCAAAGTGGCTGAGATTTTCAAGGTTACAGGAGTCAATGTCAGTAATATTTTAAACAATCACTTCAAAGGCTCCAACCCATGTCATAATGAATCTTATTTGATACCAAACTTTAGTATTTTGCAAATAATTACTTCAAAAGAGCAATTATCAAACATCTGATGCAGGGGGCTGGATTTTAAGGCCTCTTTCTGACATATTTGAAGATGGGGTTGCTCTTAAAACTCAGGGCGTGGCCCACTCACCACCTATCTACCCGCCCCCAACCTATCTCATGTTTTATGGGGGGGTGGGGGCAGTGTTGGGTAGCCCAATTATCCCTGGGCCTACTTAGGCAAAGTGACCTCATCCCACCCTTGCCACCGTTTTGCCGCTGCAGGTGGAGCCCATTTCAAATGGGAAGCAGTTTTTACTGTACAAGGTCATGCCACTCCTTTAACCTACTGCTGGCCTCTCAAACCCAGCCCTTACCTTCAACTCCCTTGATGGAGCTTGACAGCCTGGCTCCACTGATACTCTGGACTTAATTTAACCTCCATAACAGCCTTTTCTTTGGGACAGCCTTTAGTATCAGCAATGGCCACCGCTCAGAACTGGTGCTACTGGGACTACAAAGCCAATCCAATTGGCCAGCAGGTCTTTAAGGCTGCAATTCCTCTCCAGGTGGGAGCAGAAGTCTCATCCTGAGCCAATTAATAGCCTGCCAAGTGTAAAATGGCTGTGGAGCTGCTGGCTTTTTTGTGGGCCAGGTCTTGACTGACTTTTCAGCCAGAGAGGCAGGGAATACAGCATCTGGTAAAATCTAGCCAGAATCACATCAGGTGATATTAGGGATGGTGATCCAAAACTTGGTTAAAGAGATTGACTTTAAGGATGCCCTAAAGGAGGAGAGAGCGGTAGAAAGATTGGTGGAGCAAAGAGACTTTAAGGTCTAAATAAACATTTTTCTAACAAAAATGTCCAAAATTTTTCTAAAAATAAATAGCAAAAGTGAATGCAGTCAGAAATTCCATATTTATAGTTTACAACAAAGCTCTTCTACTTTACCTTAAATAAACTGTTGTCTTTTAAAGACTGACAAGCAATTTTTTCTACATTTCCACCGGCAATGAAGGTTACCAAAACTACCAGCATCAAAAGCCAGGAGAAGATGAAGCTGACCCCAACACCACTAAAATAAATGACAGATAGATTTTAAAAATGTTTATATAATTCCAAAATTAATATTGTAATCAAAGCCTTTTTTCCCCTAGGAATGTACATTACATACATCTATGGGACTTTAGTAATAGAAATATTTTGTCATAATATTAATAACTTCTTACGCTAAAAGAAGGTTGCCCCCTGTGTTTGATACGCAGCCTCTAGTGGTTGGAGAAGCATGCTCGTCAAAGCCACATGATCCACAAAGCAAACCAAGATAATTGAAAGCAAGGATAAGTATCACAGCACAGCAGAGTGCAATACCAGCCAGCCATCTACAAAAGGACACAAATGCTGAAGTCATTTGTATTTTTAATAGTTGCAGAAATAAGCTTTCATAGCAGTTGCTTAAAACTCAGCAAAATGGAAATCAGTTTTAAAACTTGCAGAGAATAGTGCACGTTTAGTGGGACAGTAAATTAATTTAAAGGATTACTGTTCCTTAGTTATTTTGTTTTATTTGAAACATCCAGATACTGTAACAATAAATATGATACATATGATTCCTCTCTCCTAGAACACATAAATTTTGAAACATATAAGACACATTTAAGTATAATGTGCAAAACATTTTACAAATAATGTTTAAACATTTTTTTTAATGGTGGATGTTGAAATCTTAAAATGGATGTTAATACTGTTGTATTAAAAGTAAGCTTGAAAAAGAAAACCTACCTATAGAAATCATACTTTTCCACGTATGGAAAATACTCAAAGAAGTATCTCTGACCCTGATTAAGGTACGCAGTAGAAGTATTGATTATTTCATCAATAGCATGCTCCTTACTCAAGTTTGAAAGTCTCGCTTCAATTTCATTGAGCACACTCTTTGCATCTGAAACAAAGGACAAATAATACAAATTTGCACAACTACATGTACACACTTAATTCATTGTAACAATTCTATCCTTATAACTGTTGACTGAGACAGATGGGACAGGCTCATGAAAATGCACTTTACATCATGATATGGAGAGCACATCTTTTTATCACCATGTATATTTACACACTTTTTTTTTAAACTGCAAAGGGATATAGTAAACTCAAGCTAATACAGTATTTACCAAAAAATGAGACAGTGTAAATGTAAGGCTTTGATGGAATTGGTCATGAGTTTGTAATTTCCAAATAGGAAAAGTGCTTTATTCAACTGCACCCAGGGAATAGAGATCAGTTTGCTGCCACAGATGAGTAGATCTTAAAACCCACTAGTTTTCTAGAATGTAAAATTTATAACAAAATAGGCATGTATAAACATTTATTGTAGCTTCTGCAAACAGATTGCTAGGGAATTAGGAAACTGTGACTCTGGCACATTCAGGAAAAATATACAAAGACACACTATGTCATAGCTTTTACATATTGTGCTTAGGTTTTGCTTAAACTTTACGAGGAAGTGCTGCAAAATTGAGATGTTGTCATAAAAAGAGAAATACCAGAAAAAAGTTCAGCAGAAATTAGTTGAAAAAAAATTCTAAAACATTGCACTTTTTTGCTCATACGTACTTTTCTTTCAGTTAACCATCAGTCAAGCTATGATTGCCATCACTCACTGTTTATTTAAGGAAAAGGCAAATTTATGCACAAGATCAAAAATGCAGAGAATTAAATGTTACTATAACAGTACCTGATGAAAACGATTTGGTTTCATTTTGAAGCATTTCTGGAGTATTATTAAATGCTGAATATCCCTAGAATTATATAAGTAAATTATTAACATATGAACCAACAGGGCAAACAGATTTTTATCATGTTGTCAGTAGCACTATAAAAATTAATGATATAATTTAAGATTATTGGCAAAAAATCAAGGAAAGAAATAAGAACGTAAAAAGAAAAAAAAACCACATTGTTACAATCTGGAATTCACTACCTGAGTGGCGCTGGTGGTGGAAGCAGATTCAACATCAGCTTGGACAGGAGGCATACCTGAGTTTTCTAAGTCAAACACCATCTGATTTGTAAATATAATAGTCATTCCTTCACTGTTGCTGGGTCAAAATCCTGGAACTCCCTCCCTAACAATATTAAGGGGGCTCTTTCACTGCAAAGACTGAAGTGGCTCAAGGCTGCAACTCACCATTACCTCAAGGTCAATTACGGATGGGCAATAAATGCTGGCCTTGCCAGGAAAGCCCAAATCCCATGAATGAATGAATATAGAAAAAAACTTTCAAAAGGAAATTGGATTTTTCATGAAAAAGGAGAAATTTGCAAGGCTATGGGGAAAGAACAGACAAGTGAGACTAATTAGATAGCTTTATTCAAGAATGGAGGGAGATAGAAAACGTAAATGTATAATGAGGTTTTGCTGAGAGCTCAGACATCCATTAGTCCGTTGAAACAGCTGCCCAAGGGAAAGCATTGCTTGATTGACAGCTTTTTTCTTTAGACCTGTTTCTCAATTGTTCAAAGCATTTACTTACATAAGCTAAAGAGGTGTCAAGTTCAAGAGGTGTCAGAAGAGAGTGCAAGAGAAGGGCCCTGAGCCAGCCAGTCAGCAGCACCTAGACTGTGAAAGGACGACCATGGGACAGGAAGTCAACAGCACTTAGAGGAGAGTGTGAGAGAAGGACCTCAAGCCAGGCATTCAGCAGCGCCTAGCACCTAACATCACAAGAAAAACATTAAGTTCATTGGTTGGTGAGAAACTGCAGTTAGGGAGTGTCATCAAGTAATTAAGAATTAGAAAAACATGTTCTGTTTAAAAGAAGGGGCTGCTTACATTTAAGTAAGAAACACAAGCAATAGGAAAATAAAGTTAAGTTGAGGGCATGTAAAATAAAGTTGTATAACTAAACCAAAGTAAAATAAAGTTAACACAAGGTAAGTAAATTGAAGACATGGCAGGACAGCTCAGTTGTATGGAATGCATGGCTTGTAATATGTGGTGGAAAGTCATGGATGCCACCGGTGTCCTAGATGACCAAATGGGCAGGAAGTGTCACTATCTGCAGGACCTTGAGCTCTGGGTTGGGAAGCTTGAGCAGTAGCTGAAGTCACTGTGGCGCATTCACGAGGCCGAGAGCTACATTGATAGCATGTTCAGAGAGGCAGTCATAACACAGCTCAGATGTCTGGAGGCATAAAGAAAATTGGTGACCACCAGGCAGTCTAAGAAAATTAGGCAGGTAGTGCAGGAGTCCCCTGGGGTCCCACTCATGGCTCGGTTTTCCATTTTGGATACCGGTGAGTGCATTGGTTCAATGGAGTAGTAAAGTGAAAGCCAGCTTTGTGACACCACAAGCAGCTCTGCTGTACAGGAGGGAAGAAAGAAGAGGGGAAGAGCAGTAGTAATAGGGAATTCATTAGTTAGGGCAACAGACAGGCATTTTTGTGGCCATAGACGTGAGTCCAGGATGGTAACTTGCCTCCCTGGTACAGTGTCAAGGATGTCATGGAGCAGCTGCGGGACATTCTTCTGGGTGAGGGTGATCAGCCAGAGGTTGTGGTCCATGTTGGTACCAATGACGTAGGTAGGAAAAGGGATGAGATCCTGATAGCAGGCTTTAGGGAGCTAGGAGAGCGATTGAAAAGCAGGACCTCTACAGCAGTAATTTCAGGGTTACTCTCAGTCCCAAGTGCAAGCAAGTAGGAGAATTGAGCGATTAAACACATGGCTGGAACACTGGTGTAGGAGGGAGGGCATGGAATTTCTGAGGCATTGGGACCAGTTCTGGGGAAGGTGGGGAAAACACAAGCCAGACAGTCTACACTTGAATAGGGACGAATATGCTCGCAGGAAGATTTGTTAGTGCTGTCGGGGGCAGTGTTTAACCTAGATTGGCAGGGGGCTGGGAACCTGAGGGCAAATTCAGCGCAGGGGAAGGGAGATGGAGAATCAGAGAGTGACTTTGAAAGACAGAAGCAGCACAGGTTAAAAAGTGTACAGCACAGGAATTTGGCAGTGTTAAAAGGTATATGTATAAACAAAAGGAGCATAGTAAAAAAAAAAAAGCCAGTGAGCTGAGGGCACAGATAGCCACGTGGCAGCATGAGATCATCGCTATAAGAAAACTTGGCTTCAGGGACGGCAAAAATGGCAGCTCAACATTCCTGGATATAGAATTTTCAGGCAGGATAGGGCAGGGGATAAAAAAGATGGGAGTATAGCAATATTGGTTAAAGAATCAATTAAAGCTGTGAGGAGGGATGATATACTAAATGAAGCATCAAATGAGGCCATATGGATTGAGCTCAGAAATAAACAAGGCAGCTGCACTGCTAAGAGTGTACTATAGATCCCCAAATAATGGAAGGGAGTTAGAAGGGCAAATATGTAGACAGGGTTCTGAATGCAAAAACAATCGGGCAGTAATTATTGGGGATTTCAACTACCCTAATATCAGTTGGGATACGAACAGTGTGGTGGGTACAGAGGGTGCAAAATTCTTGAACTGCATTAAACAGAACTTTTTTTTAGCTAGCAAGTAACAAGCCCAACAATTCTAGATTTAGTCTTCGGAAATGAAACTGGGCAAGTGGACGAAGTCGCAATGGGGGACCATTTTGGGGATAGTGACCATAATATAGTTAGATTTAACATCATTATGGAAAGGGACAAAGGTAGACCAGGAGTAAAAGTTCTAACTGGGGAAGACAAGTTTTACAAAGCTGAGAGGTGAGCTGGCGAGAGTGGCGAGAGATACAGCTATTCGAAGGAAAAATTGTGTCAAATCAGTGGGAGGCATTCAAGGGCAAGATTCTATGGGCACAGTGTAAATATGTCCTCACAAAGAAAATGGGTGGTATTGCCAAATCTAAAGCCCCCTGGTTATCCAGAAGCATAGAGGCCAAGATAAAGCAGAAAAAGAAAGCTTATGACAGTCATAAATTTAATACTATAGAAAGCCTAGAGGAGTATGGAAAGTACAGGGGTGAAGTAAAAATGGAAATTAGGAAAGCAAAGAAAGGATACAAAAAAATATTGGCAGGTAAAATCAAATAAATCCTAAGATGTTTTGCTAGTACATTAAGAGCAAGAGAATAACTAAGGAAGTGGTAGGGCCGATCAGAGACGTTGATAGTAACTTCTGGGTTGATGCAGAGGATGTAGGCAGGCTTCTCCATGAATACTTTGTCTCTGTCTTCACTAAGGAGAGGGATGATGCAGACGTTCCAGTTAAAGAGGAGGAGTGTGAAATATTAGATACAATAAGCATAATGAGAAAGGAAGTATTGGAGGGACTGGCATCCTTGAAGGTGGATAAATAACCAGGGCCAGATGGAATGTATCCCAGGCATTTGAAGGAAGCCAGGGAGGAAATAGCGGATGCTCCAAGGATCATTTTCCAATCCTCACTAGATACAGGTGAGGTCCCAGATGATTGGAGGTCTGCGAACATTAGACCATTATGTAAATAGAGTGCAAGGGATAGGCCAGAATATTATGGGATGGTCAGTCTGACTTCGGTGATGGGCGAATTATTGGAAACAATTCTGAGACAGAAGATAAACTATCACTTAGAAAGATACAGATTGATCAGGGATAGTCAACATGGTTTTGTTAGGGGAAGATCATGTCTTACCAACTAAACAGATTTTTTTGAAGAAGTAACAAGGATTAAAGAAGGTAGTGCAGTGGATGTTGTCTACAAGGATTTCAGTAAGGCATTCGACAAGGTCCCGCATAGTAGACTGGTTAGGAAAGTGAGATCTCATGAGATGCAGGGGAAGACGGCAGGTTGGACCCAAAATTGGCTCAGTGACAGGAAACAAAGGGTAATGGTTGGTGGATGTTTTTGCGAAGGGAAAACAGTTTCCAGTGGTGTTCCACAGGGCTCAGTGTTGCGGCCCTTGCTGTTTGTTGTATATATTTATGATTTAAACTTAAATGTGGGAGGCATGATTGGGAAATTTACAGATGACACAAAAAATGGCCATGTAGTTGATAGTGAAGAGGACAGCTGTCGACTCCAGAATGATATCAATGGTTTGGTTGAATGTGCGGAGAAGTGGTAAATGGAATTCAAACCAGAAAAGTGCAAGGTAATGCATTTGGGGAGGGCAAACAAAGCAAGGGAATACTCAATAATGAGAAGTTATTGGGAGGGGTTGAGGAGGTGAGATACCTTGGACTGCATGTCCACAGGTCCTTGAAGATGGCAGGACAGGTGGCCAAAGTGTTCAAAAAAGCATATGGAATGCTTTCCTTTATTGGGTGAGGTATTAAATACAAAAGCAGGGATGTAATGACGGAACTGTATAAAACGCTGATTAGGCCACAGCTGGAATTTTGTGCACAGTTCTGGTCACCACATTACAGGGAGGACATAATTGCTCTGGAGAAAGTACAGAGGAGAATGTTGCCAGGGCTTGAAAATTGCAGCTATGAGGAGACATTGGATAAGCTAGGTTTGTTTTCCTTAAAACAGAGGAGACTAAGGGATGACCTAATTGAGGGGTACAAAATTATGAGGGACCAAGATGGGGTAGACAGGAAAGACTTGTTTCCTCTAGCTGAGGGGTCATTTAACAGGGAGCATAGATTTAAGGTGATTGGTACAAGGGTTAGAGAGGACATGAGGAAATATTTTTTCACCCAGAGGGTGGTGATCGTCTGGAATTCACCTCCTAAGTTGGTAGTTGAGGCTCAAACGCTCAACTCATTTAAAAGGTACCTGGATCTGCATCTGAAGTGCTCTAACCTGCAAGGCTACGGACCAGGTGCTGGAAAGTAGGATTAAAATGAGTGGCTAGTTTCTTTTTTGTCTGTTTTGGCTGGTGCAGACATGATGGGCAGAATGGTCGCTTTCTGCACCATAAGCTTTCTATGGTTCTATGGTACAGTTGTTCAAGGTTTATTTACACAAGATAAATAGGTGTCAAGTGTTTGCAGTTTCTGCTATTGATACCTAAAAGGTCTGGCTGATTGACATTTTTATTGGGCTGTAGTAAAACCTTCTTTCAGAAAGTTATGAATGAATAACTTTTTAAAAAAGCTTTTTCACACATGCCATTGTTACTATAAAGTTCATTGGTTCTGTACAGGGACCGTACTGGGTGAAAGGCCATGGAAGTACCATAGGTTAGCACAGAGAGTATGAGGTGCCATGGGATCGGTGCAGTGCATAATATAGCATCGAGGGGGCATGGAGAGTGTGTGTGGGGGGCAGTGAGGGAGTGTGTGGGTGAAGGCTACAGGGCTGTATTCAATTTTATTGTTGTTATTACAACTGGGATGACATCCCAGGGCACCAAGGTGAGCCTTTTAAACAGCCCACCTCCACAACTGGCAGCCCCTGTAGCTGCCTTCGCACTGTTTCTGGGGTGACGGGCTTGACTCCTGTTGGCATCTGACCCCCCTGAACAAAAATTCCACATGAAAGAGTCTACAAAGGGTTTTAGATAGGTTAAGTGAATGGGCAAATATTTGGCAGATAGTGTATAATGTGGGAAAATGCAAGCTTGTCCACTTTTGCAGGAGGAATAGAAAAGCAGTTTCTTATTTGAATGGCGAGAGATTGCAGAACTTGGTGGAACAGAGGGATCTGGATGTCCTGGTACATGAATGACAAAAAGTTAGAATACAAGTAAAGCAAGGCAAATGGAATGTTGGCATTTATTGCAAGGGGGTTCAAATATAAAAGTAGGGAACTGTTGCTACAGCTGTATATGGCAATAGACAGACCACATCTAGAGTGATGTACACCGTTTTGGTCACCATACTTAAGAAAGGATATAAGTGCATGAGAAACAGTTCAGAGAAGGTTCACTCGGCTGATTCCTGGGGTGAAGTGTTTATCTTATGAGGAAAAGTTAGGCCTATACCCATTCGAGTTTAGAAGAATGAGAGATGATCTTATTGAAACATATAAGATCCTGAGGGAACTTGACAGGATGGATGCTGACAGGGTGTTTCCCCTTGTGGGGGAGTCAAGAACTAGGGGGAAAAGTTTAAAAATTAGGTGCCTCACCTCTAAGACTGAGATGAGGAGAATTTTTTTTTCCTTCAAAGGTCTCTTCCTGAGACAGCAGTAGAGGCAAGGTCATCGAATATATTCAAAGCTGAGTTAGACAATTTTTTTTATCGACAAGGGAGTCAACGGCTATGGGGACAAACAGGAAATTGGAGTTGAGGCCATAATCCGATAAGACAATGTTATTGAATGGCAGAGCAGGCTTGAGGGTCCTGCTTACTCCTGCTCCTAATTCTTGAGCCCTTAAGTTCTTTCAAAGAGTGTGCACAAGCATGATGGCCTCCTTCTGAGATGTATAATTTTATGATGATAATTAAACTAAGTTCATTATGATTATTAGTCAAGAGACACATGCATCATCCCTCTTCTGACTGATGGAATAAACGTCTTATCAGTTTGTAAGGATTTGGTTTGATAACTTAAGTTCAGACAGTTAACTCATTTCCTAATAGCTACACATCAATATCACAATGTTAGCCATGGCTCAGCATAAACTGGCAATCTTACTCTGACCAGAGTAGAGCAACTAAATATCAATACTTATTGTTTAAGCATGAACAAAATTAAAATGCAGTGAATTAATCCAGCTGGCTGGTCTGGAAAATTGAGATTCGCATTGGTTCTGTAGGATGTATTCTACTGAGTTTGGGTTTACAGCATTTTGTTGCATTTGGGTGAGGAGAATTTCTCCATGCAACAAGCTGTACTATAACTAACCTGAGCATGTCAAATACCAAGACTAGGTATAAGCGATATACTTCTCACCCTGATCAGCATGGAAACTCAGATTTTTTTAAAAATTATAATATACTGTGATTAGCCGTTTGATAGAAAACTTGAGTACTGCTGAAAAAAGACATTTTTTCGAAGCTTTTCGTCTTGTACTCATCAGGACAATCGCAAGAATATCAGTGTTGAGGGACCAACTTTATACTGTACGAGAAGAGGATGCTGATTGGTTGGCAAGTGGACTTTGATTGGTAGAGATGTTGCCATGGAGAAGGCAGCAGTTAATGGTGACTGACAGTTAACTGCCAAGCATTGTTTGAAATTTAAACCAGGCAGCTTACTTCTGATTGGTCAAGGCATTGCCCTGAGGAATGAACCAGCGAATGTCTATCACTTATTTTGTTTAGCTGAAACAGGTGCAATGCGTGTACATGTTCTTTTTGCCTGTATATTAATATGTATATAGTTTCCAGTACACGCAACTGTGCCACCCCGCGAACCTGACTGACAATCTTAAATGGGTTATCAGTGTAATTCTTAGCACATTGAGGATTATTTAGCAAATGTTATTCAATCGCAGAATCACATCTAGTGTTGGACACATATCATCCACATATTGGAAATATGCAAGTAGTAGGAGGTTAGGTGTTAGAAAAGTTTGGAGGTTAGATATGTGGATGGTACATTTGCTATATTTAAATCCATAGCAGCATGTAATAATTTTCTTGCATGTCTTAATGGGCTCCATCCTGTGCTCAGATTCACCTTTGAAATGGAGCAGTCAAATAAACTCCCTTTCCTTGACATACTAGTTGAGAAGTATGCTAGGGAGTTCTCTACTACGGTCTACCGCAAGCCTACCTTCACTGGTCAATACAGACATTTGGATTATTACAATTCCACGTGCTATAAGATTGGCTTTATCAGCAATCTTATAAATAGGGCCCAAGCCATTTGTTTACCATGCAAGCTTGATGCTTAAATAGGGCGCATCAAAGACATCCTTCGGGATAATGGCTATCCTGAACAGATCATTTTGTGTTGTATATCGCGCAACTCACGAACGGCCCTAAGGCCTAAACAGTCACTTTCAGTCCTGAAAATTGCCCAGTTTACCTTAGATTACCCTGGAAGGGTAAGGTATCTCAAAATTTTGAGCAACAGATGAAGCTGTCTCCCGCTGCTATTATGCAGTCGCAACATGAGTGATATTTGCCACTAACAAGATGCTGCTGTCAAGCCACAAAGACATTCTGCCTATCACACAAATGAGTAATGTGGTATATAAATTTCAGTGCCAGTGTGATGCTAGATATGTAGGCCATACATCCCAAAAACTGGCAATTGTATCAAATAGAATGGCCCTTCCGCTGTTCACAACGGGCAAGGTAAAGATTATACTCAACCAGCCTATGCTTGCAAAACTAAAGTGTCCAACATTAGATGTGATTCTGCAATTGGACAACATTTGCTAAATAATCCTCAGTGTGCTAAAAATTATGCTGACAACCAACGACAGTGAAGGAATGGTGATATCATTCCAAGTCAGGATGGTGTGTGTCTTGGAGGGGAACCTGCAAGTGGTGATGTTCCAATGCATCTGCTACCCTTGTCCTTCTAGGTGGTAGAAGTTGCGGGTTTAGGAGATACTGTCAAAGGAACTTGGTGAGTTGCTGCAGTGAACTTTGCACATGGTACACACTGCTGTCACTGTGCATCAGTGCTGCAGGGTGTGTATGGCGGTTGGGGCGCCAATTAAGCAGACTGCTTTGTCCTGGATGGTAGTGTCAAGCTTCTTGAATGTTGTCGGAGCTGTACTCATCCAAGCAAATGGAGAGTATTCCATCACGTTCCTGATTTGTGCCTTGTAGATGGTGGACAGGCTTTCAGGACTCAGAAGGTGAGTTATTTGCCACAGAGTCCCTAGCCTCGGACCTGCTCTTGTTGTGACAGTATTTATATGGCTGGTCCAGTTCAGTTTCTGGTAAATAGTAACCTCCAGAATGTTGATAATGGGGTATTCAGCGATGGTAATGCCATTGAATATCAAGGGATGATGGTGGATTTTCTGTTAGAGATAGGCATTGCCTGGCACTTGTGTGGCATGCATGTTACTTGCTATTATCAGCCCAAGCCTGAATGCTGTCCAGCTCTTGCTATGTATGAACACAGACTGCTTCAGTATCTGAGCAGTAACAAATGGTACTGACACTGTGCAATTACCAGCAAATATCCCACTTCTGACCTTATAATTAAGGACAGGTCATTGATGAAGTAGCTGAAGATGGCTGGGCCTAAGACACTACCCTGAGGGACTCCTGCAGCGATGTCCTGAGACTGAAATGGTTGACCAACCGCAACCATCTTCATTTGCGCTAGGTACAATTCCAACCAATGGAGAATTTTCCTTTTGATCCCCATTGACTTCAGTTCTGCCAAAGCTCCTTGAAGCCCCAACCGCTCAAATGTTTCCTGATGTCAAGGGCAGTCACTCTCACCTCACCTCTGGAGTTCAGCTCTTTTGTCCATGTTAGGGCCAAGGCTTTACTGAGGTCAGAAGCTGAATGGCCCTGGTGGAACCCAAACTGAGCATCAGTGAGATCATTGCTGTTTAAGTGCCGCTCAATAGCACTGTCAATGACCCCTTCCATCACTTTGTTGATGATCGAGAGTAGACTGACAGGGCAGTAGTTGGCTGGGTTGGATTTATCCTGCTTTTTTGTGTACAGGACATACCTGGGCAATTTTCCACATTGCTGGGTAGTTGCCAGTATTCTAGCTATACTAGAACAGCTTGGCTAGGGGTGCAGTTAGGTCTGGAGCACAAGTCTTCAGTATTACTGCTGAAATATTGTCAGGGCCCATAGCTTTTGGCAGTATCAGTTGCCTTCAGCATTTATTGATATCACATGGAGTGAATTGAATAGGCTGAAGACTGGCATCTGTGATACTGTGGAGGCCAAGATGAATCATCCACTTGGCTGAAGATGGTTGCAAATGCTTCAGCCTTGTCTTTTGCACTGATGTTTTGGGCTCCCCCATTATTGAGGATGGGAATATTTGTGGAGACTCCTCCGCCTGTTAGTTGTTTAATTGTCCACTACCACTCACTGTCGCATGACTGCAGATCTGATCCATTGGTTGTGAGATCGCTTAGCTCTGCCTATCGCATGCTGCTTCTGCTGTTTGGCATGCAAGTATAGCCCTGTGTTGTAGCTTCACCAGGTTGACACCTCATTTTTAGGTATGCCTGGTGCTGTTACTAGCACGCCCTTCTACACTCTTTGTTGAACCAGGATTGATCCCCAACTTGATGGTAATGGTACAGCAGGTGAAATGCGGAGAGTCTTGAAAGAAGTGGCTACTGAAATAGTTGATGCGTTGATTTTAATTTTCCAAACCTCCCTAGATTCAGGAAAGGTTTCATTAGATTGGAAAATAGCAAGTATAACTCCTTCATTCAAAAAGGGAGACAGGAAACAGGAAACTACAAGACAGTTAGCTTAACATGTAATAGGGAAAATGTTAAAGCTATTATTAAAGATGTTATAGCAGGGTGCTTAGAAAAGTTTAAGGCAATCAGGTAGTATCAACATGGCTTTGTGAAAGGAAAATCATGTTTAACCAATTTATTAGAGTTCTTTGAAGGAGTCACATGTGTTGTAGATAAAGGAGAACCAGTAGATGTACTGTACTTAAGATTTCCAGACAGCAATCAGTAAGTTGCAACATCAAAGGTTATCGCAGAAAATAAAAGCTCATGGTGTAGGGGGTAATATATTGACATGGATAGAAGATTGGCTAGCTAACAGAAAACAGAGGGTAGCCATAAATGGGTCTTTTTCTGGTTGACGGGACGTAACGAGTGGTGTGCCACAGGGATCACTGCTAGGGCCTCAACTTGTTACAGTTTATATAAATGATTTGGATGAAGGGACAGATAGTATGGTTGCTAAATTTGCTGACGATAGGAAGATAGGTAGGAAAGTAAGTTGTGAGGAGGGTGTAAGGAGGCTACAAAGCAACATAGATAGGTTAAGTGAGTTGGCAAAGACCTGGTAAATGGAGTATAATGTGGGCAAATGTCTAATTGTTCATTTTGGCAAGAAGAATAAAAAAGAAGCATATTACCTAAATGGCTCTGAGATTTGAGGAACCTGGGCGTCCTGGTGCATGAATCACAAAATGGTGTGCAGGTACAGCAAGTGATTAGGAATGCTAATAGAATGTTATCATTTATTGCGAGGGGTATTGAATATAAAAGTAGGGAGGTTAGCTTCAGTTGTACAGGGCACTGGTGAGACCACATCTGGAATACTGTGTACAGTGTTGGTCTCCTTATTTAAGGAAAGATGCAAATGTGTTAGAAGGATTTCAGAGAAGGTTTACTAGGCCAATACCAGGAAAAGGCGGATTGTCTTTTGAGGAAAAGTTGCACAGGTTAAGCTTGTACCAACTGGAGTTTAGAAGAATAAGGGGCAACTTGATCGAAACGTTTAAGATCCTGAGGGGTCTTGACAGGGTGGATGTGGAGAAGATGTTTCCACTTGTGGCAGAATCTAGAACTAGGGGTCACAGTTTAAAAATAAGGGGTCGCTCATTTAGGATAGATGAGGAGAAATTTTTCTCTCAGAGGGTCGTGAGTCTTTGGAACTCTTCCTCAAAAGGCAATGGAAGCAGGGTCTTTAAATATTTTTAAGGCAGAGCTGGACAGATTCTTGATTAACAAGGGGGTGAAAGGTTATCAGGGGTAGGTGGGAGGTTACAATCAGATCAGCCATGATCTTGATAGTGGCACAGCAGGCTTGAGGGGTCGAGTGGCTTACTCTTGCTCTTAGTTCGTATATTCGTATGTATGAGGTTACAGATTGTGCCACACAACGCAATGGAGCGTATCTCAATGGGAAGATTCAGGTTTGTCTCCACAAGGACTGTGCGGTGGTCATCCCTTGTTGGTTCTCTTCACCACCTGCCACAGACCCAGTCCTTTAGGACTCAGCCAGCTCAGTCAGTAGTGGTGCTACCAACCCACTCTTGGTGATGGACATTGAAGTCCGCCACCCAGAGAACATATTGTGTCTTAGACACCCTCAGTGCTTCCTCCAATTGGCATTCAACATGGAGGAGTATTAACTCCTCATCTGAGGGAGGGTAGTAGGTGGTAATCAGCAGGCAGTTTCTTTGCTCAGGTTTGACTTGATGCCATCAGACTTCAACTGTAAATCACTCTGCCGTCACCTCTGGTGAGTCTGACCTGCTAATGAGACAGGCGATACTCAGCAATGGTGGTGGTGGTGTCTGGGATATTGTTTGTAAGTATGATTCTGTGAGGTTGACTATGCCAGGCTGTTGCTTAACTAATCTGTGAGACAGCTCTCCCAATTTTGACACCAGCCTCGATGTTAGTTAGGAGGACTTTGCAGGGTCGACAGAACTGGATTTGTCTTTGTCTTTTTCGGTGCCTAGGTCGATGGCAGGTGGTCTGCCCATTTCATTCCATTTAGACTTCATGGTGGTTTGATATAACTGAGTGGCTTGCTAGGCCATTTCAGAGTCAACTACATTGCTGTGGCTCTGGAGTCATTTATAGGTCAGACCAGGTAAGGATGACAGGTTTTCTTCCCTAACAGGTATTTGTGAACCAGATAGGTTTTAAGGAAAATCATGGTTAACATTACTGGGACTAGCTTTTAATTCCAGATTTATTAATTAATTGAATTTTTTAAGCATCAGCTGCCGTGGTGGAATTAGTTTGGGCTTCTGGATTACTGATTCAGTGACCTTACTGCTATGCCACTGCCTCCTCCTAAAGGTGTGATACTCCTATATAGACATCAGCAGATAGCATAGGTCACCTGACTGCCATTTTAGATACTGGTATGAAACTTTCTTTAAAGGAAGTGTGAAAGAGACATGTGTCTTGTAAAACATGCAAAATGTATTGAGTAGCTGTTTTCTGAAGGAGACTGTCCAACAGTATTTGCTATTTATTAAGATTTACCTTTGCACATTTAGGTTTTAAATTCTTTTGCATGCAAATCATGGATGTGCAAGCTGAAAACATCGCAGCAAGGAAAACTGGATTTTGGAACCTGAGTGTGCGGGCCAAACTCAGGATTGTGAAACAGTGCAAGGACAGTGAAGGAAGTGTAAATCAGAGTGGATGAATCCAATGACAGATCAGAAAGGAAAGGTTATATTAAGAGAAAAGGGAGAGAAATAAAAGACAATCGAAAATTTAAAAAAGCTTTGATTTTAAATTTAACATTTTAAAAAATCTCCACAATTAATACCTGAAGGAAGAGACCCCAAAAGTATAAAAGTTCATTTTTAATGCCAGAGAGGTTGACTGGCAATAATTAACACATATCACACTGTTAAAAAGGGTATTTACATTGAAATGCATAAGTCTCAACTTATTGCAGGAAATTTTGGGTGGAATTGTCCCAGATTTGCACTACATGCAGTAGCGAGTGGGAAAAAGAACGTTTTATCTGCCGGTAGCAATGGTGGGTTTTCATGCCGTGTCATCCCAATCCTTATTCCCAGGAAACAAGCCATTTCAATGGCAGGTGGCCTCCGGTTCGCCTGCCACACCGTCACCTCACCACTTCCTTATGCCAGGCGCCATATTTAAAGTACAGTTGCATGCACACTTGTCAGTGCTTCCAGCCGAACACGGCTGCATGGAAGACATGGCCCCGAAAGGCAGAAAGACAGCGGCCCCCCTAATTCAGTGACGTGTTCCTCAAGCACTTTTTGAACACCATGGAGGCCCGTCATCCTCTACCCCCACTCTGGACATAGACCAAAAGCAAGGTCACCAATCCAGCATGGGAGGTGGTGGTAGCGTAGTCAGCACCAATGCGCTGCAAAAGAGGACAGCAACCCAGTGCCAAGAGAGGATGAATGATCTCATTCTGCCAGGATAAGTCACTCTTCTCATCAATCTCAACTCTCATACACTAAAACCCATCATACATCCACAGGGATCTCACACCTCAAGGGATAACACCAATAACTCTCACACACACCCTCACATCTCCATCAGGTTCATATCCCCTGGAGCTCATGTCCTCAGCTTGTCCATGGCTCTGCCCATCACACAAACATTCCACGCAGTGCCATAGCTCCTGCTCACACTCTCTCCATCAAGAGGAGAAGCTAGCTCAAAGCAGTAGGGAGAGGTCCCAGACCTGCAGGGTGGAGTGACCCACATTAGGTCCCTCAAGCACTTTGGGGAGCACACCATTATGCTGACAGGTGAGGACGTGGAGCGTGCCTGTGGCAACAGTGAGGTTGGCGGTGAACACCCACATGAGGATCCTGCACTGCATCAGCCCTCTCTCACTACAACTGTGAGTGGTCTTTCTCCTGCTTTTGACTCTGCTGCCATGCAATAATTATCTCTACTTTGGTTCACAGGGAACTCTGCCAAGTGACTGACACAGTCAGCCAGCCAGTCCCTCAGCTCCATCCATGTCCTTACCTCCAGCCAAGAGGAGCCCTCCTCCACTGAAGGGCTGGAATTAAGCAGTTGGAAGACCCCTCACAGCACTTACCTACACCCTGCACCTGCGCAGAGTCACACATTTTGGTGGGATCTAGATCTGGAGTAGGCTCAGGTTCACAATCTGGTGGTCACTGCACAGACATGTGTCTGCAGCAGGAGACAGCAAGTCAGCCAAGCTCCCTGGCACTCAGACGATTGCTGGTGAAGAGGCATCTGTGAAGTCCGAGTCAGATGATGAACATCTGGATTTGGCCTTCCAACTCATTGTGGAGAATCAGCAGAAGGCGGAGGAACATCACACAGAGCTGTTGGAAGCCTTCAACAGAATGGCACACAAGTCAGAGGCATGCCTCCACCTGTTCTCTGATGAAGTGGTGCCCATATGTGTGCACATTGAGGACTCCATGGAGACGGACGATAGTGGACGCTATGGAGACTGTGGTCCGGCGCAACATGAAGATGCACGCAGACCTGCACTCCATCGTGATAGACATAGATGAGTTCCAGCATTGGCAAAGCAAGAGGGAAACAGAGCACCTCGTCCGTCCTAGTGCTCCTTCCCCTCAAGAGGTCAGGCTGTGCCCTTAGGACACCCGAAGGGAGGAGAACTGGCAGCTGAACACCCCTGGGTCATCCACACAGGAATCTTCTTCTCAGTCCCCTTTTCTTGTGACCCCCCTCAACCTCTCCTCTGTCACCGCAGAGGGAACAGCTGGCCCACAGTCGGACAGCCAAAGCAAGTCGGAGTTCCAAGGCCTGAGCTCTCCAGAGGACCCTGCAGAGGCAACAGGTCCAACCATTGCAGAGGCTGTCTCCACCACTGCTGCAGATGTCAGGGCAGCACCCAGAAGTCTGAGGCCAGAAAAGTTAAGAAATGCTGACCACAGTTGGTTGCACAGGCAAACACATTTGGTCATTTTACAATCTGAAAATATACTCACTTTCACTGAATAGAATGTAAGGGTGTCTTTCAGCTTCACTTACAGGCTACCCAAGTCACCTCCCACATTCCTCCGCCCCCTTACCCGCATTAGCGGTTCAGCTGCGCACAGTTGGCTCACGAGTGATTCTGGAAAGAGAAGTGTGCGTGTGGCAGGGCTTTTCAGAGCCTTATGCAAGTGCACTCCCGGGCACACAGATCCTTCCCCCATCACACTCATCTCAATGTCCTGAGCATTTTCAATGTTGCCTGCTGGGGTTCTCTTTCAGTTGTCCATCTGAGCTGACCTGCATCTCCGCCCAGCCACTTATCACACTCCCAGGCAGCACCTGTTGCCGCCCACCATGAGTCTCCTTTCACTTTTGGATTTGCAAACATTGTTACAATTGATGCACCCCCGGTACATCCTACCCTTCCACTCACAGCTGGACCTTCCTCTCCACCCCCTCGATGGTCATCCATTGCAGACCATGGCCAAGACACTGAAGTCGCAAAGCAGAACCTCAACAGTGACTTTGTACCTTCCGCGGGCTGCTTCACGGCAGAGCCATGTCCATCAGGATCCACGCGCATGCAATGGACGTTCCTCCAGGGTCCAGTTACTGTCAGGCTCCAGCATCTTCTGCTCCTCGGATGACTGTGATGTGAGCAAGGCTCCGACATTAAGTCCTGACTTCTGTATGTCACACTTGTCAAGACGTGTTCTGCACCGGTGTGGGCAGTAAATTTGACATGGGAGAATGATTCTGGCAAGCTGGGCTTATAAGGATATGCAGATATATTACAATTAAGTTCCTGATGCCAGGAAATGTGGCCTGCCATTGACGGGCAGAGCAGACGATTGCAACCTGGTTTCAAGATGTCGTGAAACCAATTTTTGGCCTTCTTGCCATATTGTCCACTCATACCACCAAACACCCCCGAAACCAGCTGGCATGAAAAATTCCACCCTTAACCTGCATCTACAATTACATCAACTTCACACCGTTCAATGTACATCAATGGTGAACCAGACAGTGAATTGTCAGCTTCGCGAAGCTAAAAGTGGAGATGCAGTTAGGACAGCAAATTTTTGATTTTTGCACTTAACCTTGCATCTGCACAAAAATAACAATGAGCTCCATTAGCCTCACTGTTACTTTGACAACAAATGATGGCTCATTTCCTTTTCTTTATTTTTTCATGGGACATTGGTGTCACTGGCAAGGCTAGCTTCTGTTGCCCATTCCTAATTGCCCTTGAACTGAGTGGTTTGCTAGGCCATTCTAGAGGGCAGTTAATAGAGGTGAGGTGAAAGTGGCTGCCCTTGACATCAAGGCAGCATTTGACCAAATGTGGAGTTAAGGAGCCATAGTAAAACTGGAGTCAATGGGAATCAGGGGAAAACATTCCACTGGTTGGAGTCATACCTAGCACAAAGGAAGATGGTTGTGGTTGCTGGAGGTCAATCATCTCAGATCCAGGCAGGAGTTCCTCAGTGTTGTATCCTCAGCCCAACCATCTTCAGCTGCTTCATCAATGACCTTCCTTCCAGCATAAGGTCAGGACTGGGGATATTCGCTGATGAGTGCACAATGTTCAGCACCATTCACGACTCTTCAGATATTGAAGCAGTCCATGTCCAAATGCAGCAAGACGTGGACGATATCCAGGCTTGGGCTGACAAGTGGCAAGTAATATTTGCACCACACAAGTGCCAGGCAGTGACCATCTCCAACAAGAGAGAATCTAGCCATCATCCTTTGACATTCAATGGCATTACCATCGCTGACTCCCCCACTATCACCATCCTGGGAGTTACCATTGACCAGAAACTGAACTGGACAAGCCATATAAATACTGTGGCTACAAGAACAGGTCAGAAGCTAGGAATGCTGTGGTGAGTAGCTCACCTCCTGACACCCCAAAGCCTGTCCACCACGTAAAAGGCACAAGTCATGAGCATGATGGAATACTCTCTGCTTGCCTGGATGAGTACAACTCCAACAACACTCAAGAAGCTCAACACTTTCCAGGAAAAAACAACCTGCTTGATTAGCACCCCATCCACAAACATTCACTCCCTCCACCATCAATGCACAGTAGCAGCAGTGTGTACCATCTACAAGATGCACTGCAGGAACTCACCAAGTTTCCTTAGACAGTACCTTCCAAACCCACAACCACCACGTTCTAGAAGA
The DNA here is from genome assembly GCF_017639515.1 of Carcharodon carcharias. Lineage (NCBI taxonomy): Eukaryota > Metazoa > Chordata > Chondrichthyes > Lamniformes > Lamnidae > Carcharodon > Carcharodon carcharias. The sequence continues at coordinate 114,271,837 of NC_054467.1, forward strand.
ACAAGGGCAGCAGATGCATAGGAACATCACCACCTGCAAGTTTCCCTCCAAGCCACATACAATCCTAACTTGGAAATATATCACTGTTCCTTCACTGTCAAAATCCTGAAACTCCTTCCCTAATAGCACTGTGGGTATACCTACACCACAGGGGCAGCAGTCCAAGAATGCATCTCACCACCACCGTCTCAAGAGCAATTAGGGATGGGCAATAAATGCTGGCTGAGCCAGCGATGCCCACATTGTATGAATGAATAAAAAAGAAACACCACATTACTGTGGGTGTGGAGTTACAGACTGGCTAAGGACAGCAGATTTCCTTTCCTCAAGGAGAGTGGTGAACCAGATGGGTTGATGATCGATGATCATTGTCATGATCATCATTATTGCGAACAGCTTTATATACTGCGACCAGCTTTATATTCCAGATTTATTAATTTTAATTCAAATTCCACCTGCTGCTGTGGTGGGATTTGAACCCATGTTCCCAGGGCATTAACTGGACCTCTGAGTCCAGTGACATTATCACTGTATCACCATCCCCCCATTATTATATTCATTCTCGGGTATTGTAGTAAGACAGAAATTTGTGTTAATATATGTTTCCAACTCAGTATTTGATGCCTTCGGTGAGCAAGAAGTAGCCTGTCTTCAATCATTGTTGCTGTTAAGAGATCTGGCCTTGTTAATGATCAATTACCTTTCTGATGGGGAATAGAGAATAGGGACAATGCAAGGCAAGGTAATTTAGCCATTCTAGGTAAAACCAAAAACATGCTTCGTAAATCCCAAACCAATTCTCCACTTTGTACATTTAGAGACGGAAGAAGCAGAAGATTTGTTTGATACCCTTCGTTTAATAATTGTTGCATAGTGTGGATTTTGTGACACTTAGTATTCAGACATTTTAAAGTTCTTGTAGGTTATGAGTTAAAAGTTCAAAATCACAATTCTTAAACATAGTCCAGTAGATTTTCAAAATCTCATTTGAAATATGTATACTTTATATATGTTCAACTCATTATTAGAACTCCATTAGAATTTAGTTATAAATTTCCAGCAAACACTTTCAGTTACCTAAAAAACCCAGCCTTCTACTGAAATTATTCAAATCATGGTTGCACTAATTAACTATTACTAAATTTCCACCAATAGGTAACATCTAAAACCCGAGGCAATATTATCTTTCAATTCTTACCGTTAAAACAAACTACAAGACTGCTTTAAAATTAACATAATAAGAAAATGCACGAGAAGCACAGATAATTTTATATATAAAAGACATGTATACTGACACATGTATGCATTTCATTTATACACAAATGTTCAACCAATACGAAACAACCAAGTATAAACCAGAAACTGGTCACAAGGAAAACGTATAACATGTTCTGCTGTTTCACTGTCTTTCAAAAAGATAAACTGAATATTAAAACGCTGATCAAGTATTATTGATTATTCTTAGTTACTAACTATTCAGTTCCAACCAGCTACAGCCTAGAGATGCCATTAGTCATGTTCCACTTGTTTTAGGTATTTGAGTATTCCAGCTGGTTTCTGTTTCATTGTTAATGCATCCAGTTTTACTTTTGAAGGACATAGCTTAACATAGTTTAACTGCTTTTGATGGGACTCCATTTCACACTTCCCTGAGCATATAAGATGCAGCTTCATATTCTGCATATAAAACACATAGATCTTAGCTGCCAGTACCTGCAGATTTCAGCATCACCCTAACAGTCCTTAATTAACCCTGGCTTGCTACCAGTACTTTGACATCTCCACCACTCTATTATTCAACTGAATTTTTCCTCTGCCAATCTGTTTCCAAGAGCACGTGTAGCAAATTCCCTTGAAGAAACTGAAGGTCACCTAAAGAGATTGTTATTAATCTTTACAACCAAAAAAAACACACCCAAGTAATGCTTTGGAATTTACCTTTAGTACATTAAATGTGGCTCAAAAGTAGAAACCATAGAAACCATAGAATCTGTCATGCAGAATGCAAGTTTCAATACCGTAATAACAACCAACACTTCAAAATTTAGTAAACGTAACAGCATTAATAGCACAAGAGGCTGGAGAACTCAGGAGGTGACAGCATTTCATAACTGGAATTTTAAAAGTTCCAAAAGAAAACAACATTGTTTACCTTCTGAATCAAGTCTTCAAAGTCAGTTTTCAGCACATCATTCACTTTTGCGAGTTCAGAACCAACATCTTGTAACTAATGTATTGAAAAACAAAAATTCAGATGGCTTAAAAAGGCCTAGATTCTACAGTTGTAAGGACAACAAAATTGTCATAGCAGGATTTTCGGGCCCTGCCCACCACCGGGATCATTTGGTCCCGCTGAAAGTCAATGGACTTTTGGCTGGGCCGCCGAATCTCCCGCAGCAGGTCCCAATGCATCAGGGCTGGAAAATCACGGCCTCACTGTTTGCTATCATTACAACTATGAATCTGACAGCTACTTCTGCCCTTTGCACATACATTATCACAGAAATCCAGAAATTATTGTCAGGGGGAACATAAAAAGGAAATTAGGAAAGCAAAGAGAGAGCATGAGAAAGCATTAGTGGGTAGAATAAAGGAAAACACAAAAGGTTTTTTTTAAACATATAAAGGGCAAGAGAATAACTAGAAAAAGAGTGGAGCCAATTAGGGACCATAGAGGTAATTTGTATGTGGACCCGGAAGACGTGGGTACAGTCCTCAAAGAATACTTTGTGCTGATCTTCATAATGGAAAAGGATGACGCAGATATACACATCAGGGTGGAGGATTATGAAATATTAGAGGAAATTAACATATAGAGAGAGAGAGGAGGTACTAGCAGGTTTAGCAGCCTTAAAAGTGGATAAATCCACAGACCTGGATGAGATGCATCCCAGGCTATTGAGGGAGGCAAGGGAACAGATATCTGGGGCCCTGGCAGTAATTTTCAAATCCTCCCTGGCCACAGGTGAGGTGCCTGAGGACTGGAGGACTGCTAACATTGTCCCATTATTAAAGAAGGGAGGAAGGGATAGACCAGGAAATTACAGGCCAGTCAGTTTAACCTCAGTGGTGGGGAGGCTACTGGAAAGAATTCTGAGGGACAGAATATATCTGCACTTGGAGGGACATGGATTAATCAGGGATAGTCGGAATGGATTTGTTAAGGGAAGGTCATGTTTGACAAATTTGATTGAATTTTGTGAGGAGGTAACCAGGGGTGTTGGTGAGGGTAATGCATTTGATGTAGTCCACATGGACTTTGGCAAGGCTTGTGATAAGGTCCCTCATGGCAGGCTGATTAAGAAAATATGAGCCCATGGGATCCAAGGCAAAGTGGTATGTTGGGTCCAAAATTGGCTGAGAGGCAGGAAGCAGAGGGTGATGGTAGAGGGATGTTTCTGTGATTGGAAGTCTATTTCCAGTGGGGTTCCGCAGGGCTCGGTGCTGGGGCCCTTACTTTTGTAGCGTACATAAATGATTTGTACTTAAATGTTGGGGTTATGATCAAGAAGTTCATGGATGACACGAAATTGGGTAGGGTGGTAAATAGTGAGGAGGATAGCCATAAACTGCAGGAGGATATCAATAGACTGGTCAGGTGGGCAGAGCAGTGGCAAATGGAATTCAACCCAGAAAAATGTGAGTTAATGCACTTGGGGAGGGCTAACAAGGCAAGGGATTACACTATGAATAGTAGGACCCTGGAAAGTACTGAAGATCAGAGGGGCCTTGGTGTGCACATCCACAGATCCCTGAAGCTAGCAGTAAAGGTAGATAAGGTGGTTAAGGCGGCATATGGGATGCTTGTCTTTATTAGCCAAGGCATAGAAGACAATAGCAGGGGGGTTATGCTGGAACTGTATAAAATACTAGTTAGGCCACAACTGGAGTACTGCATGCAGGTCTGATCACCACATTATAGGAAGGATGTGACTGCACTGGAGAAGGTGCAGAGGAGATTTACCAGGATGCTGCCTGGGCTGGAGGGTCTGAGCTATGAGGAAAAATTGGGTAGGCAGGCGTTGTTTTCCTTGGAGCGGCGAAGGTTGAGAGGGGACCTGATTGAGGTGTATAAGATTAAGAGGGGCATAGATAGGGTGGATAGGAAGGCACTTTTTCCATTAGTAGAGGAGTCAATAAGCAAGGGGCATAGATTTATGGTAAGAGGTAGGAGGTTAAGAGGGGAGTTGAGGAGAAATATTTTTAGCCAGAGGGTGGTGGGAGTCTGGAACTCACTGCCGGAAAGTGTGGTTGAGTCAGAAACTCTTGTAACACTTAAGGAGTATTTAGATATTCACACGTTGCCATAGCCTCCAGGTCTATGGGCCAAATGCTGGAAAATGGGATTAGTGTAGTCAGATCTTTGTTAACCGGCATGGACGTGATGAGCCAAGTGGACTCCTTCTGTGCTGTAAATGTCTATGAGTCTATGATTTTCCACTCCTTCAAAAGGTTCGCTGCTGCAGACCTTGCTGATGGAAATCTTTAGAAACCGCTTGAATTGACGTGAACTTCCCACTTTTATGCCATTAGATTCACTGTAAAAACCCTTGCAAAAAGTTACACCTTGCTGAATGAGGGGTAACTGGGTTTTAATCATGTACTAAATTCATAATTGCTACTGAACAGTCGCTCTGGTCCTGAAAAGCTAATGTTTACGGAATGCAAATTTTTTTTATCACAATAAGAAAATTCTGCAGATTTTGAAAATTCATTTTTAAAGTTCGGCATTTTAGCTTCAGCCTTAATCCCATGAGTATGCTTCAACCTTTACTTTGATGCTACAAAATGATTAAAATTTGAAGTGGTTTTCACTTTGTGATTTGTTATCTGTGAGAATTCTTCAATTTGATTGGCTGCTTAACCTACTTGATGACATCAGTATTGTTGGAAGTCAGAATGCCTTGAGCTGATCCTGGAGTCAAAATAATGCTGGCAAAGATACAGTGCATGCCACAAAGATCAAGTAATCTTTGTGGGCAGCTTTCTTTGAGGTCAGCAGCAAGTACCGTTGCTTTGCTGTTGGTCACAACATGCAGCCCGGTGGTTGCTTAACAACTAGAAAACTCAAGTAAAATGCTAAGGAGAAAGGAATTGAGCAGATTTCATGGCTTTTTAAGAATAAACACTTTTAAATATTTCTGTAATGCATGTATTCTGAACCAATAATAAAATTAATTTGAAACTGCACTGAGTTTTGTGAACTGTAATTTAATTGCAATCTAGATTTAGATAGGAAGTGTTGTGAAGGCTGCAGCAACAGTGACATAGAATGCAGATGCTACCTTCTAATTTAAATAATTCAGGCTGCTAATTTTTTGCTTTACATCTATAAACTATATTTGCAAACTGGGAATAGAATAAAGGGCAGAGAAAAGTGATTTTCAGCAAAATTTATGTTAAAAAAATTTTCCAGGGGTCACAACACTGTCATTGGCTTTCTCATTTCTGAATTTTGATGAGTTATTTTGCTTATGCTTAGTTGTTAAATTAACCTATGAGAAGCACTATTCTAATCTCTTACATAGTAGTTGGGGGTGGGGGTGGCAGTGGGCAAGGGGAAAGTTAAGCTATGAGCTATAACCTGAACAAGTTATTGGGTGGGGGAAGGATCAGGAAAGAAAGCGTACTTTAAAAAAAATGTCTTACCTGACTAAAGTTTGCATTTATATTGAGAGAATCCAGTGAATTCCTTATATCATTACAATATGCAACAGCACCAGGCACTCTGCAAGCTGCATCATTTAATGTGTTGTTGAGACTTGTTCTTACATCAGTCAAGTTTGTCTGAAGTTCGCTAGTTGCTTTGTCTAAAGTTTGACGTGAGGTTGACACCTTCTCTAAAACTTCCTTGGTTTCTTTGATGGCTGCAGATATAAGGGTTGAACAAAAATTACCCCACTTACTAGCCAACATAAAATTTACCTTGGATGTCAGATGGCTGGACAGAACCCACCATATTTCAGCATTTCATTCTGCAAATCATTCTCAGGCAGAAAATAATGTTTAGGCTCTACTTGAAGTTATTTTGAAAAATTGAAACTATCTACTTATAATGTATATATGCATCCAGGTTGAAGGCTACATATTAATTTCATCCCTTTCTGACACTGCCTCAGCTCATCTGCTGTTGAAACCCATGCTTGATGAGTCAAATCCTCTTCTGGCCAACCTCCTACTTTCCATCTTCCATAAATTGGAACCCATCCAAAGCCCATCCAAAACTATGCTGCTCATATCCTACTCCGGCAATACCTTGATTTTAAAATTCTCATCCTCTTTTTCAAATCCTTCCATGGCTCATCCCTCCCTTCTCTGTAACGTCCACAAGTCTACAATGCTCCAAAATCTCTGCACTCCTCCAATTTAGCCTCTTGCATATCTTAATTTTTACTGGTTCCAAGATTGGCAATTATGCCTTCAGTTGTCTAGGCCCTAAGCTGTGGAAATCCCTTTCCCTCTCTTGTTGTCTCTCCTTCTATAAGAAATTCCTCAAAACCTATTCTATAGGATGGATTGGTCATCCATCCCAAATATTTCCTTATGTGACTTGGTGTCAAGTTGTTTGAAACACTCCTGTGAAGCACCTTGAGATGTTTTACTATGTTAAAGACTCTATATGCAAGTTGATGTTGTAATGTCCCTTTCCAGGGCTGAGAGTGGTGGGGTGGGGCTATCATCTTCTACATAGGTCACATCTGCTCTCAAGTTTCTCTCCTAGCAGAACATATTCGTGAAACGCAGAGGATCTTGCACCACTATCATTTCAGTGCATTCCTCTGGGCTTTGGCTCCACTCCTTGCAACACTGCGTTCATTTTCTGATGTGCAATTTGGTATCTTAGTACATCCAAGAACCCAAGGAAACTATACACAACTTCAATGAAATATATATAATGATCCTGCAGTAACCACAGTAACTGCTTCACAGTTCAGTTTACTCATTGATATAAGCTGTAGCTAATTTGGTTAAAGCCTTCACAAAACCCAGGTGAAAATGGCCTTCGAAAAAACACCAGCAACACATACATTCCAGTTTTAAAATCTACCATCCTTGCACAGATTCTATCTTTCAACAGATACTGCTATTGCTTAGCAGTATTTTAGCAAACTGTTCAAAAATATTGAGGGCAAGGGCCATTTAGCCAGAATGACATTCATGTTGTTCCATTGTCTTGCATAGAAGCTGTGGGTGGAATTTGATCCAGCCCACCGCAACGGGAAGCATGGTGGCTGGGACCACTTAATGATGTCAGCCTCCTGGTGGTGGAAAAACCCACTGTCATTAAGACAGGGCAGGAAGGGGCCAATGCAAGAAACTTGCATGCTTTTGGCAGGATGCCAATTAGGCTTATTAATGAGCCAAGTGACATCAATTATCCTTGAGCCCACTAGAATTTAGTGGTGGTGTAGGGATTAAATGGGAGTCACATGGTTCCCATGCTTTCCGAAGGCCACACTGGAAACCCTATTGGGTCTGCCAGCAACCTACCAAAGCATGGGGGGACCTTCGTTGTGAAGCAGTCTGCGCCCGATTGCGGGACTGATTGGGGGAGGTGGGGGGGGCAGGCGCTGAAAGCCAGCCCCATGTTCTTGCCTATGACCCTCCTGTACCCCTCTGTGACCTCCTTCCCTTCACTCACCTGAGTCTAGGGATCCAACAAAGATCACTGGTGAAACTCCTGGAGTATTACCTGCAGCAGCCAGTGATCCTAATGACATTGCCGGCAATGAAGAGCTGCCTACCTCCGATTGTCCGGAAGCTCTCAATTGGGCAAAATTTCTGGTGCCAGGGCCCTAAGCACAGGATCATAAAAAGGCCCGTTGCTAGCCAGTTAAGTGCCTATTAAGTTACCCTATCCAAGCAACACCGGATTCCCACTGGGTCTCCAACTAGTGAGCAGAACCTGTGTTGGGGGCATTAAATCCAGCCGGGTATCTCTATCTTTTTAGCAAGAGTATATAAATGTTCTCAAATAGTTTGGTGCATCTGTTGGCATTTAAAATTTAAATTTAATTTTTCTAATTCATTTTTCTAACAATGTGGAAACATAGAGGTAAACGTTTTATTACCACATTTCACAGGCATGGGGGCTACAATTCGCAGCCTGTCACTGCTGATTCAGATAGACGTTGAGAGCATGTAATTTTGGTGCTCCCATATCATTTCCATGTTTGTAGCCTGGTCCCATGCAGATGCTGTGCTGTATTCCTCTCTGTAACACTGCAGGTGACCTCTGTGCAAGGGGCTGACTAGCATTGCAAATAGGACACGTTTCCCAGGTGGCCTTCCCTTTTAAAAGCACAGTTCCCATAATAGGGAAGTTAGGCTAATGGAGTGAAGGCTCCTGGATAATCACTGTGGAAAACTCAGGCTGAGGGAAATATCACAATGCACCAGGGAGAAGGCACCCTGAATCAGTAACACGTCCTAGGCACATTGATAACCCAACTGGAGGTCAGGAAAGATTTCCCCTAGCAGGCAGGAAACCAGAGTGCCGCCCTGACATTGCCATAAAATGTTTCATTACCTCACTCGGATGGTGAAGGTGAGTGGACGCATGGGCTAATTGCATCTCAGACCCACCACCACCCGCTTTTCGTACTATTCGAAGTACCATGCCCTATCATTCATTCAGCAGCAGACCCTGGCACTCAGGACTCACCCTCAGATCCTGATACTAAAACACCAATATACACAATCCAATTATGCCAGCCAATTGGACATCTCTCCAAGCCTCCACAAACCTACAGCTATTCAGCACATCACTATAGTACACTGACACACAGTCACAACCAACCTTCAGAGAGGGTAGCTCATAACAGGAGGGAAAGAGTGGACCAGTGCCCTCAAGGACATGGTGAAATAAGTGATGAAGACAATGTCACAAAGCCAGTTGCACTGGGTGTTGCTAAGGTCATCAAGGAGGATAATAAGTTGATGACGTACACACCTCTCGACACACTCATCATCCTAATAAAAAACACCATTAAATGGAAACTGTGCAATTCCAACTTTCCTGACCAGATCACCTTCTTTCCTCTTACGCTATTGAGCTTTCAGATAGTCAAAAACTGATGCCTGGTCAGCATCCAAAAAATCATGAGGAAGAACAATCCCATAACAGTGTAGAGGAGGACCAATCACTTTACCTGACACCCGCAGCTACCAGCTCAGATACTGGAATTGCTTGAACTTTAGAGGCGAGTGTAGAGTCGGGATCAGAATGTGGGAGTCAACGGGCATGAGTGGGCCAGGAGGATAGGGCATCTCATGTGCAAACTCCCTGGAGATCACAGTCATGTTCTGCTGCAGGAGACTTAGATAAAGATCTTGGGGTGGAAAATATAGGAAAATAGTCTCCACTCAATGGCAAGGAGCAAGGAGGATTGCTGCTACAATGTGGCACAGGGCATCGCAGAGCTTGGAACCCACCCTTTCCACCATGAAATGGTGGGCAACTCCATTGCAGATCTGCCAAACCAATGGAGCGCCTGCTGTCTGCTGTCTGAGCTTCCAGTGCAGCACAGGCAGAGGTCCCCCAACATCTCATTGATGCAATGGGAGCTTGAATGGAAGCCATGAAATGCATAGTTGCTGCCATGCAGGCTGAAACTGCTGCCATTGTGTATGTAGGAAAGGCTATGTTTAATAATTAGTTTGTAGTTCAGTTATGTGTCATGATCAAGTAACCGAAGTATATCAATTAACCTAATATATTCTGCTTAAATGTAGTCAATATGTAAGAGACTGATATCACACCATGTGTGCCTTTGTAGCTGCATCCTTACTTGACAAGTGAAATACACCACATGGCCCTAATCTTGGGCAAAGTGCTGTGAAGTTAGTCATAGGTGAGCGGATCAGAGCACAGAGCCATTATATTCCCTAGCCATTAACACTTATTAGTTATACTTGAATTAGAAGGCTCTATTGTGTGAAGACAACTGTGAGTTTTTAAATCTTAGCCTTATGTGTTAAATTGTATTAACCTTTTAACTTAAAAGTGTCTTAAAGCGAAAGAGTCACTTTCTTTTGAAGTATGAAACAGACCAAGGCAATCAGACCTTACAATTAGAGTGAACCCCAGATCTTACTTGGATGCGGATCTCAGTGCTCAGAGGTGTAGGGTGTCACAGCATTCCAGCTATCTATCCTCCAACAGATTACTAGAATTGCCGAGGTCCCATCCCATGGAAATAGCATTTGCAACCTGGAGGACAAATCTCTTGTCCTCTCTAAGGATGACAGCATTTGTGCTCCCACCACTGCCACTCCACAAGTATCCTTGGGATTGACGGTCAGCCAGCCAGCTCAGACTGCTGCCACCAATGCCAAGGTGGCATAGTCCAAAGACCTGCTCAAGAGCCTCTTGCAAAGCCATGTACAGTCTTTTTTTAAAATACATTCATGGGATGCTGGCTAGGCCAGCATTTATTGCCCATCCCTAATTGCCCTTGTTCAGAGGGCATTTAAGAGTCCCCACATTGTTGTGGGTCTGGAGTCACATGTAGGTCAGGCCACATAAGGATGGCAGATTTCATTCCCTAATTCACGGACCAGGAGGGTTTTTATGACAATTGGCAATGGTTTTAATTCTAGAGTTTTACTGAATTCAAATTTCATCATCTGCCATGGTGGGATTCAAACCTGGGTCTCCAGAGCATTATCCTGGGTCTCTGGAATACCAGTCCAGTGACAATTCCACTATACCACCACTAGTGAAAGTCAGCAACCTCTCAGCAGTCATGCTGCAGCTGCTGGGGCAGCACTGAGCAGCAGCAGTAGACTAAGCAAGGGCACTCGAAAGCTGGGCACAAAGGGGATGCAGAAGGCTGGATTAATTCTGAGGCTTTTTTTTATTATTGAGGTATTGCCGGATAAAGTTGTTAAGTGAAGGTTTTAACTGTTGGCATTTACTGATTAATATTGGCCACCAGGTTCACTAATGACCTTCAGGGGAGGAAATCTCCCATCCTTACCTGGTCAGACCTACATATGACTCCTGAACCACAGCATTGTGGTTGCCTCTTAACTGCCCTCTAAAATGGCCTACCAAGCCACTCAGTTCTATCAAGCTGCTACAAAAAATTTTAAGAATATAATGTGACAGACCACCCAACGTCAGCATTGGTACTGGCAGAGACAGAGGCACAGCCTGACAAGTCATCCCTGCAAAGCTCTCCTCATTAACATCTGGAGGATTGTGCCAAAATTGGAGAGCTATCCCATAGGCTAGTCAAGCAATAACCTGTCATGGTCACTCTCACCGAGCCATATCTTATAGCCAATGTCCCAGACTCCTCCATCACCAACCCCGGGTATATTCTGTCCCACCAGCAGGACAGACCCGCCAGAGGTGGAAGCACAGTGGTATACAATCAGAAGGGAATGGCCCTGGGAGTTCTCAATCCTGATTCTGAACCAAAGAGAATCTCATGGCATCAAACTTGCGCAAGGAAACCTCTTGCATAGTATTGACCACTACCCACACTCAGCTTATAAATTACTACTCCTCCAAGTTGAACAACACTTTGAAGAAGCACTGATGGTATCAAGGGCACAAAATATACGCTGGTGGGGGATGTCAATTTTCATTGCAAAGAATGTCTCAATAACACCATTACTGACCAAGCTGGCCGAGTCCTGAAGGACATATCTGCCAGAAGAGCCCTGTGGCAGGTTGTGAGGGGACCAACAAGAGGGTTGATTTGACCTTGTCTTGACCTATCTACAGACACACCGGTCCATGAAAGTATTGGTAGGAGTGGTCACCATAAAATCCTTGTGGAGACAAAGTCCAATCATCACAGGGAGGATATCCTCCAACATGTTATATGGTATGATCTTTGTGCTAAAAGGGATAGACTCAGAACAGACCTATCAGCTCAAAACTAGGCTTCTATGAGGAACTGTAGGCCTTCAGCAATATTAGAATTGTATTCAACCACAATCTGTAATCTCATGGTCCAGCATTTCCCCCACTCTACCATTACCATCAAGCTGGGGTACCAAACCTGGTTCAAAGAAGAGTGCATGAGTGCATGCTAAAGGCAGTACCAGACATAGCTAAAAATGAGATACCGACCTAGTGAAGCTACAGCACAGGACTACATGCATATTAAACCATGGAAGCAGCATGCAATAGCCAGAGTTAAATGAATCCACAACCAACGGATCAGATCATGAATGGTGGCCCACAATTAAACAACTAATAGGAGGAAGAGGTGCCACAAAAATACCCTCAATGATGGAGGACACCAGCATACCAGAGCAAAAGACAAAGCTGAAATATTTACAACATTCACTCGCCACTTCTGGCTGAAGAATGATCCATCTCAGCCTCTCCCAGACATCCCTTGCATAGATGCCAGTCCTCAATCAATTCAACTCATGCCACATGATATCAAGAAATGGGTGAAAGCACTGGATACAGCAAAGTAAATGGGTACTGATAGTGTTGGTTTGCTCTGTAGTACAAAAGATTTGTGCTCTAGAATTAGCCACATCACTAGCCAAGCTGTGCCACTAAAGCTACAATACTGGAAAATTGCACTGGTATGTCCTGTCCACAAAAAGCAGGACAAATTCAATCCAGCCCATTACTGCCCCATCAGATTACTCTCAATTATCATCGAAGTAATAGAAGGTATCAAGCAGCACTTACTCAGCAACAATCTTCTCACAGATGCTTACTTAGGATTGCACCACGAACAGTCAGCTCCAGACCTTATTACGCCCTTGGTCCAAATATGGACAAAAGAGCTGAATTCCAAAGGTGAGGTGGAAGTGACTGCCCTTGACATCAAGGCCACACTTGGCTGAGTGTGGCATCAAGGAGCCCTATCAAAATTGAAATCAATAGGAATCACAGGGTAAACTCTCCACTGGTTGGAGTCATACCTAGTATGAAGTAAGAAGTCTCTGATCATTGGAAGCCAATCATCTCAGCCCCAGGACATCACTATAGGCATTCCTCAGGGCAGTGTCCTAGGCCCAACCATCTTCAGCTCCTTCATCAATGATCTTCCCTCCATTAGGTTAGAAGTGGGGATATGTTTGCTGATGATTGCACAGTGTTCAGTGCCATTCACAGCTCCTCAGGTACTAAAACAGTCCATGTCCATATGCAGCAAGACCAGGGAAACATCCAGGCTTGGGTTGTGACATACATGCCTCATGTGTTCCAGGAAATAACCTCCGCCAACAAGAAGGAACCTAATCATTTCCACTTGACATTCAATGGCATTTTCATCACTGAAACCCTACCATCAACACCCTGGGAATCACCACTGATTGGGCTTGCCATATAAATACAGTGGCTACAAGAGCAGGTCAGAAGATGGAAATTCTGCAGTAAGTAACTCACATCCTCACTCTCCAAGGACTGTCCATGAGGGGCAAGTCAGGAATGTGATGGAATACTCACCACTTTCCTGGATGAGCTTAGCTCCTTAAACTTCAGAAGCTCAATGCCATCCAGGACAAAGCAGCCTGTTTGATCGACTCCCTCCAGCACATTGTGGCAGCAATGTGTTCCATCTACAAGAATGCACTACAGCAACTCGCTGCGGCTCCTTTGACAGCAACGTCCAAACCCATGATCTCTACCAACTGGAAGGACAAGGGCAGCAGACGCATGGGAACACCATCAACTGCCAGTTGTCCTCCATGCCACTCATAATCTTGACTTGGAACGATGTTCCCTTTCCTTCATCGTCACTGGATCAAAATCTTGGAACTCCCTCCCTAACAGCACTATGGGTGCATGTACACCATATGGGCTGCAGTGGTTCAAAAGGGCATCCCACCACCACGTGCTCAAGGGCAATAGGGGGGTTATAAGTGCTGGCCTTGGCAGCAACACTCACGTCCCAAGAACAAATAAAAAAATACAAGTATACATATAGCTCTCATTCTCCCTTTTACTGAGTTGTCAAATCAACGACTTTTCCTTTTCTTTGGTTTTTGTTGTTTGTGTCATGATTTCATTCAACATTCTTACATTAACCAGAGGAAATAAAAATCATCTATACAGAATTCATTCTGTAATATATTCTATGTCATAAATTGTAAATTGTGAAGCTTGAAGACCAAGAATACAGAAATGGATCTGTAGGTCAAAGGTTTTTAATCTTTAAAAGGCAAATAACTTCTCTTATAAAATATTGAACCACTATTTCAAAAAAAAATGTTTGCTTATAAAACTTAAAACAATAATGGAGACGTTGACTAATTACCATTAAGTACATGTTCAATGAACGCCATCAGACTATTTAAAGAAAGGCCCACTAACTCCATCTAAAAACTCCTGTTTCTATGCATCACATTCTAAGGGGAAAATAAGCCTCAATGTTTAAATATCAGCAACATCTCACTGCCCATTGTGTAAGCCCAGTGTTTCTCTGCACTCAATATCTTGATTTTCATTCGCTCCTCAAATGTACATTTCTTTGCTACGATGTCAATAGATATTCTGATTAAGGCAATTGATTAGTTCCAGCACAACTTTCACCATTTACCACACATACTGTGATTGATTTTCTATGCGATTTGCTAGAAACATTCCAGAAGCTGGTAGTAGTCAGCACACCCAACCACATGTGTGAGACCCTTTGAAATGTCACAATGTGCTTCACAGGAGCGTCATAAACCGAAAATTAATACGAAGCCAAATGAAGAGATATTAAGGCCGGGATTTTCCGGTCCCGCTGGTTGCCAAATTTTCTGTCCATTCACAACGGATCATGCCACAGGCAGGAGTGGAAAATCCAGGTCTAGAACAGGCGGTCAAAAGAGTTTTTAAGAAGCACCTTAAAGCAGGTGAGAGGTATTAAGATGAAGCAGTTTAGGGAAGGAAATGCATTTAGGGACTAGGCAGATGAGGGCACAACTGGCATGATGGGGCAAATGAAGTGAAGTACTAAAGTCCAGAATTGGAGGAACACAAAATGTTGAGAGGGTTGTAGGGCTGACGAAGGTTGGAAATGAGTAGCTGCGAGGCCATGGAGGTATCTGAAAACAAAGTAAGAATTTTAAAATCAAGGCTGGTGAATGGGACTTGCTACAAGGTATACAGGTAGCAGAGCTTTGGATAACCTCAAATTTATAGTGGAAGATAGGAGGCCGCCCAGGAGAGCACTAGGGTAGTTGAGTATGGAGGCAACAGAAGCACTAAAAGGATGAGGGTTGCAAATGCAGATATGCTGAGGCAAGGACAGGGATAGGCGATATTATTCAGGTGGAAGTAGGCTGTCTTTTTTATGGAGAGGAAATAGCATCTAAAACTCAGCTCAGGGTAAAATAGGACATTGAAGATGGAAACAGCCCAGGAAGGGTGATGCAATCAGTGGCCAGGGTACAGTATTTGTGGTGGAGGATAAAAAGAAATGTCTTCAATCTTCTCAATGTTGAACTCTAGGGGCAGAATTTTACCCCCATTGGGGGGGGGGGGGGGAGTTCAGGAGCGAGCACGTATGGGCTCACCTCCAATTGGCACCCCCGATTGGGGGCGCGCCGCCATTTTACGTGGGCAGGTCAATTAAGGCCCACCCAGCGTGACATTTTCTAGGAAGCGCAATGTACTTCCTGTGCGAGCAGTGGGGAGGGGGAGGGGGGGAGATTCCCTAAGCTGAGAGTGTGCTCTTTCACGCATGCACAAGGAAGAGCGCACTCATCTCCCTGAGGCTAAGTGCTGCCTCAGGGAGATCGGCTCCACAATGAAAAATCTTAAAAACAGAAAAAAAAATTTCCCTGACATGTCCCCTCATGTTACGCTGTCAGACGAGTTGGCACGTGCCCATCACTTTTGAATACACATTTATTAAATTTTTAAAAGCCTACATGAAACCTCATCCTGCCCGTGGATGAGGTTTCATGCTTTTTCCAATGCCTGCCAGAGCTCCCGGCCTGCCCGCCAACCTTAAGGTTGGACGGACAGTCCACTAATTACTTTGTATTGACAGGTTGGCGGGTGCACAGCTGATTCGGCTGAGCCCCCGCCGACCTAAAAATTGAAATGAGGCGGGGTGACATCAAGAGTTCTACCCAACGTCATCCCGCGTCACTTTACGCATCGGTGAGCAGGCCCCGACATCACTCGCCGACCGGGAAATCCTGGTCTAGGAAATTTCAGCTCATTCACTGCACCGTTTCAATGATTGTCCTGGCCAGCTTGGAGAATGGGAGACATAGTTTGAAGAAATGCCAGCATATTAAGATCTGGCTTCAAAGTGAGGGCAAGTGTCTGGTATTTTAGCCTTTTTTTGCAGCAACAAATCATTTGTCCTATGCATGAACTACATATTGCACACTATTAGAAAAAATTCAAGGCCAGGATTTTGCTCACGTCGGGCGGGCTCAGCGGGGGCGAGCGGGAGCGGTCGGAAGCTGACTGCCACCTGTGGTCGGGACCCGACCACGATTTCATGCAGGCAGGCCAATGAAGGCCCACCCAGCATGAAACGCATGCTGCAGCGTTGCCTATGTGGGGTGAGGTGGAATGGGAGGGTGAGCAGGGAACTTTATGGATGCGTGCAGATGTGCGCAGGAAAAGCTCTCTGAGGCACAGAGCTGCCTCATGAAGGTGAAAATTTTAAAAAATAAAAAAGGAAGATTTTAAAAATGCTATCAACATGTCCACCCATGTGACTCTGTCGCATGAGCAGAGACATGTTAGAAACTAGTTTGAAAATTTTTTATTTCTTTGAATGGCGAATCGAAACCTCATCCCGCCCGTGGATGGGGTTTAGCAAAAAATCCAAAGGCTGCTTGGCCTTATCACCTGCCCGCCGAATGTAAGGTTGGATGGGCAGTGAAAAATCTAATTCAATTAGATCTTAAGTGGCCTTAATAGGCCTGTTAGGCGTGCAAGAGTCGGCAGCGCACCCGCTGACTGAAATATCATGCGTCATTTTACGCTCGTTCGGGTCAGTCGCTCACCTGCCCCAAGAATTGCTTTTAACACCCAAGAAGCTATTTTTCTGAATTGATTACTTAATTTAGAAGAAACAATCTTCAATTGATAGCAAAGCTTCCAATTAAATATTTTAAAAAACTATTTTGAGGAGCAGCGGTGTGTATTGTGATTGTTGTGTCAGAAGCTGCAGAAATCATTTACTGTACTGATCCCAGGAAAATAAACTGAAATATGGAGTACTGACTCTTCATCTCTAGATGGCCCTCTATTTGCACATCCTTGAACATGAAAAGTTTGGGGCTACAACACGAGACAGTAAAAAATAAAACACAACACTTTAATGTTTTGGGACTGAACTTCTGGATCATTTCTCTCAAGTATTTTTGATGCATTCTTCAATTGTAATGAACTGAACACAATTCTGCTCAGTTTACTTCAGTTTCATCTGCTTTGCAATTGGTTATCCTGAATTCTCGTTATTTTTAGATCTTTGGAGGACCATTCTTGAATAGCGGCAGTGATTCAATATTCAAAAGATCAATACAATTAATAATAATCTTTATAATAACATTAGAAAGCAATTTTAAAAAGAACTAAACCTGAAATTTCAATGATGGATTTTGTGCAGACAAATAATTTCCAAGCAGGTGATTTAAATATATTTCTAGTCAAGGGGTAAAATCCAGGGTAAAACCAACTACGACAATTAAGTGTGGATTCAAACCAATGCACAGAAAATAACAAAAGACCAAAAACACACAAGTGCACAAGACTTCACACATTTGAAGCTGACGTTACCTTTGATAGCCCTTTCCACTGTGACTTCAAGGCAAGAAAAAAAAATGAAGCAAAGATAGATAACAATGGAAAGCAGAGTAGTAGCAGGAATAGGGTTCATCTATGCTGAAGAATTTTTGGTTTTCCTAGATTTTCCAGCCAGTTTTGCACCGCAAATACTATTATTCAGTTTGAGTAAGATGAGCAATATTACAATGCCTAAACAAATTAGAGAAAAGCACATCCTTAAAGCCCTGTCAAGTGTGATATTGGCCCATATGGAACAATAAAATCCCAGAGTCAGCTAATCCCAACCAAACCAACATCAAGGGGGAAATCAAATCAGTTGACAATTCCTTCACCGATCACTCTTTGCAATCTCAATTGGAAAGTGTACACATTGGGCAAGGACTGGCTTGGGATCAACTGCAACATTCTACTCACCTCCTCCCTATTTTAATAGATAGGCAGTACACACCATCTATGAAACAATGGCAAGTTGAGCTTGCTATCCAAGGTTAATGCTGGTTATGGAACAATACAGCAGCACCATAAGCCACTGCCTTTAGGAGGTGAAAAAATGCATTAGTGATTGAGAGAAATTCAGATCATAGATGTTGGCAGCTCATTTTCACAGCTTCATTACAGAAATTTTGGTCCTAAGTTTTCAGCAGAGGTCACTTTCCACACAAAAAGGACATCTTTTTATTTGGAGTTCTCTGACTGCCAGGGGTCACTGTTAGGATACCCAGATAAATTTCAACACTGTGCATGTCATTTAAAAACAAAATATTTACAAACTGTTACATTCATATTAAAGAAATAAAAAATAAATTTCAAGCTTTTACTTTAAATGCTCTTTGACTCCTTGGCCTCCCAAACCAACAAGCCCCTGGTGGTTCAATCTCATGCTCTTTTCTTGAACACTCATTTCTTCAACTGATATGCTACATTTGCTGGATAATATTATGATTGAAATAAATTTTACCATCTCCCAAAACTACACTAAACCCAATAATTTTTAAAAATTGAAGAGTCCATAGTAATTGCTGGAAAATTATAGCAGGGATATTTTAATTTTCTATACTCATTTACAACATTAGATGCTTAAATCTAGCTAACTCAAGTTAACTTTACAAAATTCATCCATTGTATATTCAACTAAAATATAAATATGCATGTTCCTTTTAATGAAAAACTATCCAAGAAACCACAGTTAAATTTTCTTGAAAAAAATGTTTTATCATGTATTGTAACTCAACTTGTAAAGCAATGAATTGGTATCACCCCTTCCTGGAGTTGTGTAGCCTGCAGAAGTGCTGCTAGTGGAATCGTAAAAATTGTCTCATTCATAGCTATTTTTGGTCTTATTCCTCTTTTTCTACTTAGTTTAATAACTAGCTCCCCATCACACTCGCCTTTGCATTATTCTACTTTCCAATATCCTATTCCACATCACATGTTAACCAGCTAAGCACTGGATGTTTTCTGCACCTTTCCAGATGTGCATATTTTTCATATATTGCTAACAAAACCTTTTATAAATCATTAACAGAAATTACAATTAGAATGTTTGAACTAATTGTACACAACGTACCTCTGGCCATATTGAAAGAATCCTCCAGTGCTGGGATTACATACTTTCCAAAGCGTGCCTTAACTCTGCCACCAAGTATTATCCCAATATCTGCATAAGAAGAAGTTGTGTCATATTGTTCAGTGAAACTCAATTATACTCTAACAACTTATGTGAGAATATTATCTGTAAATCTGAAAGTGTTAAAGATTACAGATGCTTGCCATTCATTTCTCATATACTTACAGAAATTCTCTTGGCAAGTCAGATAAGTTCTTTCATTGTACAAGAAGCTCCTGGTTTGTAATACATGACAGACATAGTAAATGTGTGACTCAGTGAAAACAACAGTTGGTATCGTATTGTACGAAACAACAATTTGCATTTATACAGTGCCTTTATCAAAGAAAAACATCTGAAAGCAGTTCAAGAGGAAGAAAGGGGCAGGTATTGTGGGGAATTGAAAGAGGTGGCCAAAGATTTGGTTGGAAAGGTGCTTTGCGAGGAAGAGTTTAATGGTGGGATAGAAGTAGCGGTTTCAGGAAAGAAATTACATAGATAAAGCCAAGGTACTTGAAGACTCCACCACCAGCAGTGGGACAAAGGAAGTAAAGGATGCACAGCAGGCCAGTGCCAAAGGACGCATGAGAATATAAGACTCAGGATTTCAGAGGTAAAGTGGAGTACTTGTGAAACAATTTGTAGATGAGATGTTACATCAAGAGACTTGGGGTCAGGTGAACCAAGGACAAAAAGGGTAACAAATATGCAGAACTTAAGTGTAGATAAGGAAGCACCTGGTGAAGTTATGCTCAAGCTTGAGTTTACAAGTTGGAGGTCAGGAGATTGGTGAAGTGGACACTGCAGCAAAAAGTCTCGATAGAAGCACATGAATTAAAATTAGCCAGCAGTTGATGATGCTGTTATGAGGGTGGAATTCAGTAGTCTGGATGATGGATGGTATATGATGTTGAAGCTCAGCTCAGTCATGTAGGATATTGAAGTCTTTCACAGCCTGAGTGGGAAGCCAGGAGGGGGGTGCAGGCATGTTGCGTTTTAGCAAAGGACACAACTATGCCTTCAACTTCCAATGTTCAATTTGGCAAAATCCATGCTCATCTATTTAAGTGGTAGATAACAAGAGTTGTGCACCAAATGTACTCAATTTTGTGGCCTTCAGACTTTAGCCTTCAAAACTGAAAAATGTACTGAAGACAGCAGAGATTAGAAATACGTAACTTATTGATGGCATTGAAGGCAGAAGTGCAGAAATTACAGATCAACAGCATTAATGATGTAGCGATTGATGGAGTGCGAGAATAGAAGGAGGTGAATGTTTAAAAATAAGGTGGTGAGGTAGTTTGCTCCCCCTTCCCTACAAAGATGGCAAATGGGAGGAGTACTAAAGTAGACTTGTGTCTATGGGGCTAGAGAGACTAGAGTAAAAATCAGCTCAGGTTCCCAATTCTGATTTCCAATACCTGTGCAAACGTTTTTGAGTGTAAAATTTAAGGAACAAGATAATTCAGGGTCAGTTGTGATGCCAACCCTGTATGACAATCATGTGGCACTGCGTTCTAAGTTCATTTAGCAAGATACCAGGGACTGTCAGTATCTGAGGAAATGCATCCCAAGTTAAGTTACTGCCTTCAAGGTGATTCTGAGGTCATAAAAGCTACTACATGAATGCAGGTATTTCTATTTATGTCATGACTGCATATAGGATGTTGCTGTGTTTCCCTACATTACAACAGTCAACACACTTCAAATGTAAGCTGGTCTTCTAGTAAGATTTATTTAATCATCATTTAGAATGAGTTAATTATTCAACTTTAATGTAGAAATTGTTTTAACATGTTACATCCTCTTCCCTTTTTCAAATAATAGAGTATAACTCAGAAATGGCATTTTTCACACAATCTCAAAAGAAAGAAAACCATAGAGTTGACGTGCCATCACTTTCTGTTTGGTTTCAAGTTTACAATTTTTTTAATGCTTCTTGTAAACTGCTCTTAAATTAGCCTGACATCACATACATAGCATGATGCAATATCAACAGACCTCATGGGGAAGATAGATAAATCTTCCAAGCCAGTGCAGGAATGATTCCTCTCATTTTGCTTATTGCAGGAAATATACTGTCATGACCCAGTATATTATAATCTTTCAGTCAAGACACACACACACAGACTATTCAAATGGCTGCTGCAAATCATGGGGCCTTTGGCCTTTGAGTTTCTGACAGTCCCAAGTCTCAACTGAATATTTAATTAAGTATGGACATTCACAGCCATCCAGGGAATTCACACCCCTCTTTTTTAAGGATGGATCAATACAAAAGGACTATAGAATTCCATGACTCCCTGTTTCAACCTGGACAAAAGGGCAAATCGAAACTTAATGGGCTGGATTTTACCAGCCCCCCCTCCACCAGATGAATTTTTGGCAGGGGGAGGTGGGAAGAAAAATTCAAGGGGCGCCCAGCTCACTGCATTCCCATCCACCCCTGAGCTGCTCCCCCATAATATGTTAAGTGGACGGGCACAGAAGTTGGCAGCTGACACGCCATTTTTAAATAATTAATGGTCAATTGAGCTTGTTACCAAGCCAACTGACTGGCATATTACTCTGCCCCTGCCATAATACAGTTGACATAGGTAGGCAGGCAAGAGTGGCTGTCTGGTTTTTGAGCCCAAGTTAAAAAAAAAGGGAAGTGGGGGGGGGGGGGGGGGCACTTCATTCAGGGTTGCCTTGTGCACATCAGAGGCACCCCCCGCAAGATGTTACCCTGTTTTGTTCCTTCCCACCTGCCCTCCACCCCCATTGCCCCTCACTCTAGGCTGCCTGATCCCTCTCCACCCAAAAAGGCCCAATTTACCTAGCTCCCGCACCATCTTTTCTTCTTTGTGGGCCTGCTTGCAATACAGTAGTATCTCTAATCAAGTTCCATTGTTGCTGTTATTGCTAGAGCTGCTGGCTAATTAGATTAGCAGCTCTTGAGGGTGGGACTTCGTCCCACTGAGGGGCATCATTTAGCCTGCCGGCAGCACATTATGGCTGTGGAGCAGGCTTTTATCAAGTAAAATCCAGCCCAATATGTGTAAGATGGATGTGAATGGGTCCTATCAACCCTCCAATGTATTATGATGGTTTCCCTCATCCAACCCAGACTGCGTGAATCTCAAGGTTTCAAACAACAACACAGAATGATTGGAATCAACATACATGCCACCCTATGTTTGGAAAAAGGACTTTGAACTTGTGGAAGTCACATGATGATGGAACCATTTTTGTTGTCTGCTTTTTAAGTCAGCAAGAAGCTGCTTGCAGTCACAGAGCTCGATGGCTTTCCGATGGAACTAACTGAAAGTGATCCAAACAGCCAAGGTAATGAACAGCAGCACCTTGAAAGTGGGAGATACTAACAGAGAGGATTCCCTCTAACCTGCCCAAGTTCACCTGACAACTAACCTCCTTGAAATTCCACTACAAGAAACTTCACAGCCTGCTGGGAATCTTTCACTTTACAAAGTCTCTCTCTTCAACTTCAAAGCATCAATACCATCCAAGAAACTATAGGCCTGCCTCGTGAGAACGTAAATACGAAATTGAGGTAATTATAACCTGTAGCAGTATTTAACCTTCATCTGTATCTATTCTTTGTATGAGACAGTGTGTGTGAGACATTGCGTTTATTTCAGGATAAGCATATGAGAATAAATAGCCTCTTTATTTTTAAACTCACAGAAGCTAGCTGCTGGAATTATTTAATTATGTTACGCACTCTGAAGGTAAGCAACCACATACCCCTTACATATAAAACATACTGACCAAAGTAAAAATGCAAATGCTGTCCATGGCAGAATCCTTGAACTCTTGTTTACATTTTCTTTGCCATATCAAATCCAGCATCAAAAAGATGAACTTGAAATTTGGAGGCAAAAACATTTCTTATTTTATTGGGTTCAGCAAACGACCTTTCTTGTGAGTGACCCTAGCAGTTGCATCAATTACAACTAAAACTATTGGAAAGAACAAAAGGTTCAAGATAACTAATATGCAAATTCCCTTTTAAGGGATCTTGTTTTATTCCTTCGGTTTAAGGCATGTTAAGAATTGAGATGGGTAATGCTCCATAAAACAGAAGGTTATCTGAAATAGAAATAAACAAAAAAGATTACTTACTGTTAATATCAGAGAGTGCTTTGTTCTGAGCAATGTCATATTGCTGTGAGATGTAATTTAATTGCTGAAATAAAAAACAATCAATTACTTGCTATTCTGCAAATTATATCCCATCACAAACTCTTAAAATCTTCATTCTGTAAGTAGCTGAAATCTTCCTTACAGTTGGTGTGTAATTGACCAAAGCACGTAGGTCTTGGAAGTTGTTGTTGACCAGCTTCTTAACTCCTTTAATTTGGTTGGTGAGGTTTTGGTTAGCAGCAAACATACATAGTGTTCCAGCCCTGTTTTTTGTATTTAAAAAAAAAGTTATTTGAAGGAGAAGCAACAAACTAAGTGCACTTAAATGAGGTTATTAGGCAAAATCAGTAATAAGTCATTTAACTGACAAAGTATTAATGCAACTAAATCTGTGAAAAAGAATTTGATTTTGAACTTTACCAACATGGATCACACTGACAAAAAATCATATTGAACTACTGAACTAAGTATCTTTTCACGATTCTATTATTGTTACCCTCAAAATTTATTTGTTTTGAACACACCTTCCCTCCCAATTAACATACTGAACAGCAGAAAACTTAAACCTCAATTATATACGGTCCCTCAAAACAGTCTTAAAATCTGGTAAGCCAGAGAAATCCCATGTCAAGGCAACGGCAGTTACTCTCAAAATATTTGTGCCATTTATTGCCATAAAATAAAATAATCAGTTCCAAGCAAGATTAGCAACATATATAGATGCTGAGAGAAGTGGTCAATGCTATTGTGGTAAACATTGGACTGGATTTTGCAAGGGGGTGGTGATGGTGGTGTGGGGTGGCGGTGCGGTGGGAGTTGGGGAGAAAAACAGCATACTGCTCACCCCCTTCGCCCCTGACTAAAGTAAAATAGTCCACCCTGCAGCAATAACATGCTGCAGGCGGCAATAACAAGGAAAGCGTTGGACTTCCACCCCTTACTGGGAAGAAGTCCCACCCTCAGGAGCTGCCAGCCAATCTGATTGGCCAACAGCTCTCGCAGCCCCGACAGCAACAGAGCTCACCACTGGGCACTGCTGGTACTGCAAGCAGGCCTAAGACGAAGGCCCTAGTGGATCCCGGACTCAGATATGGCAGGGGTAACCAGGCAGGGAGGGATCGGACACCCTGGACCATCGGGGCGGAAGGAAGACGGGCTACTTTGTTCAGGGAGTGCCCCTGATATGCAAAGATAGTGCCCCCCTTCCATTCCCCCTTTTTAAAAACTTTGTTTTGAAAAAGTGAGCTGCCCACTCCCACCTGCCTGCCCATGCCAACATTTTTATAGCATGGGCAGTGTAATATTGGGGCTAATTGGCTAGCAAACAAGCTCAATCGACCCTTAATTATTTATTTACATGTGGCAACCAGGCTGTGATTTTGGAGCATACCCACATTCCCCCGCTTCGCCCCACCCCATATTATGAGAGACTGCTCAGGAAAGCACCCCTCGGTTTTTACAAGCCACTGAAAACCTGGTGCGGGGGGGCATAAAATCCAGCCCAATGTTTCTATAAACTGCTACATATACACCAGATATGGAATATAAATTCAAGTGACCAACAGGGTGATTGAAGACAATTAATGCTCACTGATATACAAAACAAGAGTTTTTAATTTCAGCGAGAAAACCTTTGAAGTTGTAATAACTATTTTGATTGGAGAAAACGAATTATTTCATCTATTTTAATTCTGTCCTGTCAACGGTCTATTGAGGCTATCTAAAAAGTCATTCACCTAATTAATGGACCTGCCCGTCCAACCTTATCCACGGGCAGGATGAGGTTTCTTGAGGGATTTTAGATTTTTAATAAAAGTTTGAGTTTAAGTGATGGACATGTCCGAACTCATGTGACAGTGTCACATGAGGGGACATGGTGGAATTTTTTTAAACATTTAAGTTAAAAGTTTTAATTCTGAGCTGATCTCCCTGAGGCAGCACTTAGCCTCAGGGAGATCAGTGCACTCTTTCGCACTCATGCGCAAAAATTGGGCCGTTCATGTAAAATGGCGGCACACCCCCAATTCGGGGCACCAATCGAAGGTGCACCTGCATGCGCCCGTTCCTGCACTTCCGCCCCAGCGGGGGAGACGGGGGGAAGGGGAATTCTTCCCATAGAGTCATAGAGGTCTACAGCACAGAAAAAGGCCCTTCGGTCCATCAAGTCTGCACCAGTCAAACAAGTACCTGGGAACTATTCTAATCCTAACTATTCTAATCCCATTTTCCATGACTAGGCTCATAACCTAGTATGCCATAGCATCACAAGTGCACATCCAAATACTTCTTAAATGTTATGAGGGTTTCTGCTTCTACCACCCTTTCTGGCAGTGAGTTCCAGATTCCCAACCCTTCTGGATGAAAAAATTCTTCCTCACATCCCCTCTAAACCTCCTGCCCCTTACCTTGAATCTATGCCCCCGGTTATTGATCCCTCCGTCAAGGGGAAAAGTTTCTTCCTGTCGACTCTATCTATGCCTCTCATAATTTTATACACCTCAATCAGGTCCCCCTCAATCTCCTCTGCTCCAGAGAACATAACCCATATCCAATCTCTCCTCATAACCAAAGCTCTTCAGCCCAGGCAACATCCTGGTAAATCTCCTCTGCACTCTCCCTAGTGCAATCACATCCTTCTTATAATGCGGATTCCAGAACTGCACACAATACTCTAGCTGTGGCCTAACCAGTGTTTTATACAGTTCCAGCATAATCTCCCTGATCTTATATTCTATGCCTCGGCAAATAATGGCAAGTATCCCATATGCCTTCTTAACCACCTTTTCTACCTGTCCTGCTACCTTAAGGGACTAGTGAACATGCACACCAAGGTCCCTCTGATCCTCAGCATATCCCAGGGTCCTACCATTCATCGTGTATTCCCATGCCTTGTTTGTCCTGCCCAAGCACATCACCTCGCACTTATCCGGATTAAGTTCCATTTGCCACTGATCAGCCCATCTGACCAGCATGTCTATATCCTGCTGTAATCAAAGGCTATCCTCCTCACTATTTCCCACCCACCAATTTTCGTGCCATCTGCGAACGTACTGATCAACCCTCCTACATTCAGATCTAAATCATTTATAAATACCACAAACAGCAAGGGACCCAACACAAATCCCTGTAGAACCTCACTGGACAAAGGCATCCAGTCACAAAAACACCCCTCGACCATCACCCTCTGCTTCCTGCCACTCAATCCCAATTCTGGATCCAATTTGCCAAATTGCCTTGGATTCCATGGGCTCCTACCTTCATTATCAGTCTCCCATGTGGGACCTTATGAAAAGCTTTGCTGAAGTCCAAGTAGACTACGTCAAATTCATTGCCCTCATCTACACACCTGGTCACCTCTTTGAAAAATTCAATCAAATTGGTCAGGCATGACCTCCCCTTAAAAAAACCATGCTGACTGTCCTTATTAATCCCTGCCTCTCCAAGTGTAGATTAATTCCGTCCCTCAGAATTGCTTCCAATAGTTTCCCCACCACTGAGGTTAGATTGACAGGCCCATAGTTCCTTGATTTATCCCTTCCTCCTTTGTTGAATAACAATACCACATTGGCTGTCCTCCAGTCCTCTGGCACCTCTCCTGTGGCCAGAGAGATATTGAAAATTATTGCCTCCCTTATTATTATCTCCTCCCTTGCCTCACTTAACAGCCTGGGATACATTTCATCCGGGCCTGGAGATTTATCTACTTTTAAGCCTGCCAGACCACTTAGAACCTCCTCCCTTTCTATGCTAATTTCTTTAATTATATCACAGTCCTTCTACCTGATATTCATACCCATGTCATCCCTCTCACTTGTGAACACCAACACAAAGTGTTCATTTAGAACCCTACCTATGTCTTCCGACTCCACACACAAATTACCACTATGGTCCTTAATGGGCCCTACTCTTTCCCTAGTTATCCTCTTACTCTTAATGTACTTGTAAAATAACTTTGGATTTTCCTTTTTTTTACCTGTCAATGTTTTTTCAGGCCCCCTTTTTGCTCTCCTAATTTCCTTTTTAAGTTCCCCCTACACATTCTTTACACCTCTCGGGCTTCCGCCATTAACTACTCTCTCAACATGCCCTGCCATCTTCAATGACTTATGTACATATGCACTGAGGTCCCTTTATTCCCGCACCTCCTTTAGGGTTTCTCCCTTTATTTTATACTGTCTCTCCACATACTTCCTGTCAAAATGAATCACTTCACACTTCTCTGCATTGACTTTCATCTGCCATTTGTCTGTCCAATCCACCAATATTTCCATGTCCTTCTGAAGTTCAAGACTTCCAATCTACGCATCATCTACAAATTTTGAAATCATGCCCTGCACACCACAGTCTAGGTCATTAATATATATCAAGAGCCAGGGTCCCAACACTGACCCCTGAGGAACTCCACTACAGACCTTCATCCAATCTGAAAAACAACCGTTTATCACTATTCTATCTCCTGTCAGTCAGCCAATTTCTTATACATATGCCTACTTTCCCTTTTATTCCATGAGCTCCTTGTCTCTCCCTTGCTCGCTATCAACCCAGCCCACTCCCGGTCACTCGCCTTTCCTGACTGAGCTAACCTGGTGCTTGTCCTCTCAACACGCTGTACTACTCACTACCAGGGATCCATTTGCTTACCAGCTTTTTATTTGAGCATTATCTTTGCAATGTGTCTTCAAAGCTTTTCTGTGTAGTCACCATGCTGCAATTTCAAAACTTTGAAGCTGTACTGTGGTCTGACCAGAGCTTCAAGGGTCATCTCATGCCATGTAGCACAATTATGACTGTCCACCATGTCATACCTGTATTTAATCTTGCTGCCAGGGTAAGCACTATGTCGTTTAGAAAGAACCACTGCTGCACACCATGTTGTGTATATTATAATGAAAAAAAGACACCAATTGCTCATAATGGATTGTGCAAATATGTCATGGGTTCACTTATTAATTTTCGGCACGTGAACAGAAATATATTGACAGAAAGATTGAGGACATCAGAGCTATTTTTGTGTGTGCTTCAGTGAAACTGAGGCTGGATCACATAACTTAAAGTGATGGCATGCTGTTATTACAACAACAGCAACCTTCTCAAACTATCTCAGTAGTGCTTTTACCTTGCTGAAGGGACATAGGTAGTAATCCCCTGTATTGCTCCTATAGTACAAAACAAGGTATTTGTCTTTATTGCAACAAAACTCAATGTAGGTGATATTTCTGTAATATGCACTTTCAGTTTACTTCCAAATAGGACAGACAATTATCGCACTATTCCAAAATATTTTCAACCAAATAATCACACTACCAAGTTATTTAGACATCATATGGGGAATATCATTGTTCGCCTGGAACAAAGCTGGTTAAAAAGCCTACTTCACAGCCCAAACCAGCAATTCCCATACTATAAGTACTCAAGTGGTGTGAAATGGCTCGAATGACCAAGCAGCATAGAAGTTACCATGGTAATGACAAGGCATAGCACAAGAAAAGCTTTCTTCTCTTTCCCTTTTCCAGCAATCAATCATACAGGCCCATCACTCAAAGCTGCCCTACTGAGTGCTATCCATAAATAAGGCAAGAGCTCCCAGCCTGGCACTACAGTGGGAAAAATCAATCCATCTTGGCTATTGCAAATAATTTACTTTGGTTAATTTCTCAAATAATATAATGTAACAGTATCTGCAAACATACCTGCTGTTTCATGCAAGCATTTGAATTAATTAAAATAAATGGGCCTTCATATGTGTTTGCAGAAAAATTTGCAGTTTACAAAATGCATGTTCTGTTCAAACATGCAATTCCTGGGCCATACAATACAACGTATACTATTTAAACCATCAAGTATCCTATGGAGCTAATTTTAGTATTAAGACTTAAACAACATTGCCAAATTTATGTACACCAATTATTCCTGAAGTAAATCTATCAATCTTTTCTATCACAGGGCAGTTCATCTAATTACATTTATCTTGGTTTCTGAACTTCTAGTTCAATCCTCACACTATCAGCATTAAATTGTATGTTTTTTTGAATATGTTACTGAATCTCTTTGTCTAAGGTAACTGATAGTTGGATATAAATGGATGGTAACAGTGCCCACATTATTAATTCAATGGCTGTCTAGTGAAGAGATTAAAATTAGGCAAATCATAATCACTTCTAAATTCTTAGAAAGACCTCTTTGTTCATGTTTTGTAAAGCAAAGAAAAACTGTATCCACAGGCTTTCAAGGTCATCTGCACTATCACAACAGAACAAAGGGTCTTTGAAGAACAGAGAGATGCAAAATAACACAAAGGTTCTTTCAGAGAAAAAATTCCCATGTGTTCCGCTTTAAACTATTATACTGTAGCAATAACGTTGCTTATTACTGAAAGCATACTTGCATCTCATGCTCTGAATACATTCTACTTTTGGGTTAGTGTCAAGTTATTCTTTTATCTGTTATCAAAGGAAGCATTAAATTTGCTAAACAGTTATGCAATTACCATTTTTCCTGAAATTATTTAAAATCAAAACCTGCAGCTTCCTTCTCACATTAACTGCATGAAACAACGTGCAATTTATCATTACCAATTCATCAACATCAGCTGCTGCTGTGATGCACAGAATGCAGAACATCTAATTCTCATCGTACACCAACTTAACCATCAAAAGAAAAGGGCTAGGAGTGATCAAAAAAATAGTCAAAGAAGTGTATTTTAAGAAGAGCCATAGGTAAAAGGTAGGGTACAAGGAAGGTGTGGTGTGCTGGAGAAGCTTAGGGAGGGAATTTGAGATCACTGGGACTAGGCAGCTAATAGAAGAGCTACCAATTGTGGGATGAAGGAGAGAATACTGTAAGGTTAGAATCAGGGAAGTTCGGTGGGGTGATGGTGGGCAGTTAATAATAGGAGAAGCACACAGAAGGACGATATCATGGGTGACATATATGAAAAAGGAAGAATATTAAATTCATGGCTGTAGGAGAAACAGGAGCCAATATCGGTCAGCAAGAAAAGAATGATGGGCGAGCAGAACTTAGTGTAGTGCAAAAGACAAGGTTGAAACAGATACAACCAAATTCAGCCAGTAGTGCCAAATAGAAGATTGGCCTTCTCCCAAGGTCCCCAGCATCACCAATGCCAGTTTTCAGACATTTCTATTTGCTCCATGTAATATCAGAAAACAAGTGAAGGCATTGGATACAGCAAAGGCTATGGATCCTAGCAGCATCCCTGGCTGTAGTCCTGAAGACTTGAACTCAGAACTAGCGATGTACTTAGCAAAGCTGTTCCAGTACAACTACAACACTGGCATCCCCAATCATAGAATAATAGAATGATTACAGCACAGAAAGAGGTCATTCGGCCCCTTGTATCTGTAATGGCTCTCTGCAAGAGCAATTCACCTGGTCCCATTCCCTTACTTTCTCCCTGTAGTCCTGCAAATTTTTCCTCTTCAGATAATCATGCACATCTCTCTTGAAAACTATGATTGAATCTACCTCAAATTCTCAGGCAGTGCATCCCAGATCCTAACCACTTTCTGCATAAAAAGCTTTTCCTCATTGCTTCTTTTGCCAACACCCTTAAAAACAGTGTCCTCTGGTTCTTGATCCTTCCACCAATGTGAACAGTGTTTCTCTATTGACATAAGACATAAGTCTAGGATTTGGTCAGCCCTGATTTTTGGGTGCTTGGTTCATAATTTGTGACCTGCCTTCCTCCATTTAAATGGAGGTGGGCAGAATGCATTTTCTGTCTGTCAGGGAGAGATTTTAACATACATAATGTTATTGGAATTTTTTTTAAATAGAGGTTTAGTCTGTGTGTGTGTTAACTGGAGTAAAGCCAGCTAGTCTGGATGCTTTGCTGTATAGTAGTTTTGAGATGTAACCAGTAGGTAGAGGGTGCATTTGCATTTTGTTGAATCGAGCATTCAAGAATGGGAGTGAAATCTTGCACCCAGCTAAGAGACACCAAGCAATATGTTTATGTTACTAATAAAATTGATACTATGAAAGGGGTTTTATTGTTAGACGAGGTGGAGTTCAAAGGACCTGGTGAAACAATGAGAATTTGCATTCAAAGGGGAGGCTAGGTATAACAGAAAGGAGTTTGTGTATGTAGGTCAGGGGCATGTAAGATCTAAGCCTGTAAATAAGCATACAACTGTATGCAAAGGAACAAGTTGAAAGGAACTTCATTTTGAATTTGTAAGGAGAAAATGCTTTGTCCGGTGACTGGTTATCGTTGCCTTAGTGGAGATTAATTTGGGAATTTAAAAGTTATGATAGTAGTAATTTGTAGCTATGTGTATGTTTAATTAGTTGTAAATTGATAAATGTCTCATTTAGTTTGATATAAAAACCTCTCGAGAATTGGTGGTCTTATTCCTGAATTTAGAGCTGCAACTCAAAACATACCAATTGCAAATATAGGTTATGACAGTTGTTCAAGTTTCCCTCTGGGATTTTAAATAATTCAGCCTTCACAAACTGCTGCGTCATAACACCATCTGGCAAAGAGAAAGTATGCGAATAGAATGACAGTTAACATAAAAGGAAACCCAAAAGTCCTCTACTATCATGTAAATAGTAAGCACATAGTAAGAGATGATGTGGGTCTATTAGAGACAAAGAGAGTGATATATGCTGAGGCACAGGGCAAGGCTAGAATACTTGATAAGTACTTTGTATTGGTGTTTAATAAGAGGATGCTGACACAATTTCAATAGAAGCAGAGATGGTAGAAGTAATGGATGGGTGGAAATTGATAGGCAAGATATAAAGACTGGCTATGCTTAGAGTGGATAAGTCGCATGGTTCAGATGGCATGCATCCCATGTTGCTCAAGGAAGTGGGGGTGCAGATAGCAGAAGGGTTTTTCATAACCTTCCAATTTTCCCCTAATATGGGGGAGCTCCCAGCTGATTGGAAAGTGGCAAATGTGACACCCTTGTTTAAGAAAGGGTGCAACTGCAGGCCAGTCAGATCAACATCAGTGGTTGGTAAGGCTTTAGAAACAATAATCAAGTAAAGAATTAACAAGCACTTAGAGAGGTTTGAGTTCATTAAAGAGACTCAGCACAGATTTGTAAAAGACAGACCGTGCTTGTCTAATCTAATGGGATTTTTTGATGGACAGATGGGGTTGACGTGGGGAATGAGGTGGATTTTGCCTAAATGGATTTTAAGAAAGCATTTGGCAAAGTACCACTGGTGCTGCTGGTTAACAAAATTGAGGCTGATGGAATCAGCGGGCTTGTCTCAGCTTGGATAAAAAAGTGGCTTAAGAACACAAAACAGCAATTTGTGGTAAGTGATAGTTTTTCAGACTGGAGGATGGTGGACAATGCATTCTCCAAGGGTTAGTGCAAGGACCACTGCTTTTTGGATACATATTATCACGACCAGTCCCCAGGTGAGGTTCCCCCCATTTTGTTAACTTCCTGAATGGGACCCCAATCTTGTTATGATCCCGGGTGAATAAGAATAAGCTGGTTCCCCTTCTTTATTCAACCCTCTCAGTTGGTCGCAACAGGATTAATTTAAAAGGGGTCCCCCCCTCACCACCCCCCCCTCTCCACACCCCACCGTGGGATACCTTTCCCCAATTGTATTTATTTTTATTTAGAAGGAGCCAATTTAACTAGGTTTTTTTGAGTCAAAGAAAGGATACGTTTATTAGTTACTAAAAACAAGAGAAAAATAATAAAAGTGCAATGCACATACACAGAGATCAGAAATGACAGAGAGAGAGAGAGAGACTTTGCCTGCAACTACGGGGAAGGCTAGTTGGTCATCATGCTGCTGTCACATACACAGCATGCCAGCACACTACCACACTCTGCAGCTAGCATTTTAACCCATTTTTCCCTGTGCATTCCTGTAAGGGAAAAAAAGCCAGGTCTCGTACCCAGAGTCTGTTTTCTTTGATCTCCGACCATTTTACACATTCTGAGATATGAATCAACAGGAGATGTATTTTAGATGACTGCTGAGGCATGGTAATCTGTCTTCTGTCCCTGCAACCACAGGAGATTAAAGTTCAGTCTTTTGCATCTTTTCTATCTCCCTTTTGAGTGCCTCTACTTGAAGAAGGCCATGTCACCTTTTCAGGTCCGACATTCCAGGTTCTCTCAGGGCAGGCCTGTCAGTATAATCCACAAAGGACTTTTCCAAAAAGTGGTCACTATAAATTATCAGCCATCTTTTGCTCAGTGTTCTTGCTTGTATTTCTTCAAGAACACACACATCTTCCTTAAAAATTTCAGTATGCCTGTAAGTAATTTGTGGCTATAATCTGTTTTTATGACAACATAAATGTCTTGAATTTTGGAATACAGAGTAAAATTTCAAAATTTGCTGATGACACCAAAGTTGGAGGAGTGGAAAACAGTGAGGCTGATACTAATTGACTGCAAAAGGACACAGATAATCTAAAAGATTAGGCTACTGGCAGATGGAATTCAATACAGAGAAGTGCGAGGCGATGCATTTTGATAGAAGGGATAGGAAGAGGCAATAGAGACTTAATGAAACAGTTTTAAACAGTATGCAAAGGCAGGGGTACCATGGGATCATGTGTATCGATCCTTGAAGGCCACAGGACAAATTGCGTGCAGTTAGCAAAGCACATGGAATCTTGTGCTTCATAAATAGAGTGTTAGAATCATATCTCTCAAGACTGAAGTTTTCTTTTATGAAATGGAAGAATATGACTTGATGTGGATGCTACCCTGAGTTTTTTTTAAATAAAAGAGTCGCACATTCACCTTGGAACTGTCAACAAGCAGGCCTTTTCCAGAAAATCACCTGACCTATATGGTACTTGAGAAGGAGTTATTTGTTTGTGTTGAACTGCAAAAAACTTAATTAATGAAAAGCTGGAAGACAAAAAGGCACTCACATGGGAGAGGAAAAAAGCTGTGAACCTGTCTTGTTTTGAAGGCAATCAAGATAGGATTAATTGAGCAATGAGAAGATTAATTGATAACTTCCTAGAGAAGGCACTCCTAGGTAGCAGCGAGCATAATTTGATTGAATTTTACATACATTTTTGAGGGAGAAACAAGTGTATCCAAGACTAGTATCTTAAACTTAAAGAAGGGCATTTATGAGGGCACGGAAGCAGAGCTAGCTAAAGTGAACTGGCAAATGAGGGTTAAGGAATATGTCAACAGACATTTAGTGGCAGGCATTTAAAGGGATATTTCAGAATACACAGAATATATACATTCCAATGAGAAAGATAAATTCCAAGGGGAGCCCTACCATCTATGGTTAGCTAAAAAAGTTAAAGACAGTATGAAACTTATAGAAAAAGCATATGGTTACCAAAGATGAATGGCAGGTCAGAAGATTGGAAAGAATATAAAGAACAACAAAGGATGACAAAAAGATTAATTAGGAGGGAAAAATTAGAGCATGAGAGGAATCCAGCTAGTAATTTAAAGACGGATAGCAAGAGTTTCTATAGATATTTAAATAAGAGTTAATAAAGTGAGCGTTGGTCCTTTAGAGAGTACGTGTGGGGAATTGATAATGGAAAGTAGGGATATGGGGGACAAACTAAACAGGTATCTTGCTTCAGTCTTCACCAAAGAGGACACAAGTAACATCCTGGAAATAGCTATAAATCAAGGAATGGAAGGGAGGGAGGAACTCAGGAAAATTACAATCACCAGGAAAACAGTATTGAGCAAAATGTTGGAGCTGCGGGCTGAGAAATCCCCAGCTCCAGATGGACTTCACCCTAAGGTCTTGAAAGAAGTGGCTAGTGAGATAGTTGATGCACTGGTTTTAATTTTCTAAAATTCCCTAGATTCGGGGATGGTTCCATTAGATTGGAAAACAGCAAATGTAACTCATTTATTCAAAAAGGGAGGGAGACAGAAAACAGAAACTATAGGCCAGTCAGCCTAACATCTGTCATAGGGAAAATGATAGAAGCTACCACAGATGTTATAGCAGGGCACTTTGAAAAATTCAAGGCAATCAGATGGAGTCAACATGGCTTTGTAAAAGGGAAATCATGTTTAACCAATTTATTGGAGCTCTTTGAAGGAGTCATATGTGCTGTGGATAAAGAGGAACAGGTGGATGTACTATACTTGGATTTCCAGAAGGCATTTGATAAAGTGCCACATGAAAGGTTATTGCAGAAAATAAAAACTCATGGTGCAGGGGGTAACATATTGGCATGGATAGAAAATTAGTTAGCTAACAAGAAGCAGAGAGTTGGCATAAATGGGTCTTTTTCTGGTTGGCAGGATGTGATAAGTGGTGTGCCACAGGGTTCAGTTTTTGGCCTCAACTTTTTACAATTTATATAAATGACTTGGATGAAGGGACCGAAGAAATGGTGGGTAAATTTGATGACAACACAAAAATAGGTAGGAAAGTAAATTGTTAAGAGGATGTAAGGCGGTTACAAAGTGACATGGATAAGTTAAGTGAGTGGGCAAAGATCGGACAAATGAAGCATAATGTGGACAAATGTGAAATTGTTCTTTTTGGGAGGAAGAATAAAAAGGAAGCTTATTATCTAAATGATGAAAGACTGCAGGGCTCTGAGATTCAGAGGAATCTGGGTGTCCCTCTGCATGAATCACAAAAGGCAATATGCAGATACAGTAGGTAATTAGGGAAGTTAATGGAATGTTATCATTTATTGTGAGGGAAATTGATTACAAAAGTAGGGAGGTTATGCTTCAGTTGTACAGAGTACTAGTGAGACCACATATGGAGTACTGAGTACAGTACTCGTCTCCTTACTTAAAGAAAGATGTAAATGCGTTAGAAGCAGTTCAGAGAAGATTTACTAGAGTATTACCAGGAATGGGTAGGTTGTCTTATGAGGAAAGGCTGGGCAGGTTAAGCTTGTATCCACTATAATTTAGAAGAGTAGGAGGCAACTTAATTGAAATCTTTAAGATTCTGAGGGGTCTTGACAGGGTAGATGTGGAGAGGATGTTTCCTCTTGTGGAGTATCTAGAACTAGGGGTCACTGTTTAAAAATAAGGAGTGACTCATTTAAGACAGAGATGAGAAGACTTTTTTTCTCTCAGAGGGTTGAGAGCCTTTGGAACTCTCTTCCTCAAAAGTGGGTGGAAGCAGAGTCTTTGAATATTTTTAAGGCAGAGCTAGATAGTTCTTAATTAACAAAGGGGTGAAAGGTTATCAGGGCAGGCAGGAATGTGGGGTTGAGGTTACATTCACATCAGCCATAATCTTATTGATTGGCAGAGCAGGGTCAAGGGACCGAGTGGCCTACTCCTACTCCATATTCATATGTTCATATGTTTAGTCTTCTTGAAGAACAAGCTGAGTAAGGAAGGCCACCTTGACTGGCTCCCTCTCTCTACTTGCCTAAAATTGTGTGTGGCTATCAACCTGTAACCAGAGAACCCACGTTGGAGTGTACCTACTGTGCATTTGGACCTGCACAGTTGAGACCAATGGTGAGAACTTCCAGACATCCAATGGCACCAGCGGCCTGTCTTCACACAAGAGAACTCCAGATCAACAGTGTAGAATCCTGCAGACTTTATCTTTTATTTTATAACGCCCATCTTCCAAAGTCAATCTCTGCAGGGAGACACTATCTGTTTGTCCTTTGTTTGCCTGTGCGTGCGTGCGTGCGTGTCTCCTTTAGGAAGAGATAGATGGTTATACTTCCCGATTACAATTGTGTGTTAACCAGTACTGGCAACATGTTAAAAGAAGTTTTGTTTTAAAATAAATTAATCATTCTGAATTTTTGAAAGAAGCCTGGTCAGAGTCTCTTTTCATTTGGGTACTAGAGGTATAGGAACACAATTGGCCATTTTGGTGAGAAAATTAAACATTTAAGTTAATGGTACTGCCTGTGGAGTAGTGGAGCTTGATAATTCACCCACTCCTCCCATCCCGGTTGTAACAAGACTATTAAGTACAAAAGCAGGGAAGTTATGCTGAACATTTATAAAGCTCTAGATAGGTCCCAACTAGAGTATTGGATCCAGTTCTGGTCATCACACTTTAGGAAATATGTGAGGGTCCTTGAGAGAGCACAGAGAGATTTACCAGATTGGTTCCAGGGGTGAGGAATTTTAGGTATAGGGTTATGGAGAAGCTGGGGTCGTTCTCCTTGGGGCAAAGGGAATTGAGAGGAGATTTGATGGAGCTGTACAAGATTCTGAAAAGTTTAAATAAGATAGACAAAGAAAAATGGCCCCTATTAGCAGAGGCTGCCCACAATGATGGTAAGGGACTGTCTAATGCACCCTTTCATCTCCCTTCTCACTCTTATCCTGAGATGTGGCATCAAGTGGAAGCTGAAAATGGTGAGACCATGGGACTCCTGCTTTCCTCCCTGACCCACTTCCTTCACTGCAAGCCTTCTCTTCTGCTTGTATGTTTCAGATATGGAAGAACTGCCATCTAGACAGTCTGAGCTAAGGCAGGAAGAGGAGCTACGCCACAAAGTAATGAGAGTGCACCATCACATGATCTTACACTCAGCAACCATCTCAGATACTGACAACGCAAGGAGCTTAGAGCGTATTATAGGGTGGCAGTCAGTATATAGCGAGTCACCAGGCATGAGTAGACTACTAGCCAGGCCGGGAGAAGGGTAGTTTATGTGTCAGCTCCAGAAGAGCAAGGTTGCAAACGAGTTCTAATGTAGGGGGCTCAGATGGAGACCATCAATGACAGGACCATTGATGCTAATGAAGATGCACACTGAGATACCTGGTGCATTAACAGGAGCATGGAGGAGTTCGGCTCAAGTGGCACAGGAAATCATGCACAACCGAGAGACCATCTTTTTCAGTGTGGAAGTGATGGCCAACTCCATGGCAGCACTGCCAGACCGATGGAGCATCTTGCAGCCTCTGCCTCAGCTTCCAAAGGAGCACAGGCATAAATTTCCAGACATCTCAGAACCACATTGGAAAATAGGTGGGGATCCTTGGTTGCTGCCATGCTGGCCCCAACTACTACCATCATGGGTACGGATCACAGCACTCAAAGGTCATGCAGTCCAACAATTTGTGCTCAAGCAGATGTTTAAGACTGCTGAGGTGCTGCCCCTGGAGAGGGACAGTGGCTCCATGGAACATGAACCTGCTGTGCTCGCAGGATGATAGTATTTATGCTCCCACCACTGCCACTTCATCAGTTCCCTGGGTGGTGACTCTCAGCCACCCAGCACAGACTGATGCCACCCATGTCAAGGTGGTACATTCTAAAGCTGAGCTGCTCAAGGGCATCATGCAAGGCCATTTCCCCCAGTAAAACCCAACTGCCTCAACCAGCTATGGTGCAGCCACTGAAGTAGCACTGTTTAGGAGCACTAGGTCAGGCAAGGGCATCTGAAAGACAGGCACAAAAGGATTGCATAAGGGTGATTAACTCATTGTTATGTGTATCATTGGATGTATTGCTGCATAAAAATATTTTGTGAAGGTTCTTGATGGTGGCCTTTTCTGCTGGATGTTGGGCAAGGGGCATTGTGATGGGTCGTGATTGTTGGGTCCATGTTGGAATCGAGAAATTGCCTGAAGTGGAGGTGGAGACCCACAATACACTGTCTGATATTCCGTCCAGTGGCCAGCATGCCCCCTCCTCCTCTCTCCTCACAGGCCTTGCCCTTTCTCCATTTTATTTCCTGGTCATATGCAGGCCAGGAGGCAATGAAAGAACTATCCCTATATATAGAGTCATTGAATGGATGCAGCATAGGAAGAGGCTATTTGGGGAGGAGGCACATTTTGTCTATACTGGCCTTCAGAAGCAGCAATTCACTTGGTGCCACTCCCCTTCCTTCTGCCTGTAGCCCAGCGTTTTTTTCTTTTCAGAAAATGATCCGATTTCCTTTATTATGATCGCAGACAAGACTCCCATTGTTATGATCTCAGTAGAGATCAGTAACATTTTTATTTTTTATTAGCATCCAAAAGCCCAGGTATTTACTAAAAGAATGATGCCACAAGGTTAATGGTTTAAAATCAAGAACTTTACAACACAAAAATTAAAGGACATGAATACTAATAAGTACACTCTCTTAAATAGTCAGGTTTTTTTTATTCATTCATGGAATATGGGCATCGCTGGCTAGCCCTAATTGCCTTTGAGAAGTTATGCTAAACATAATAAAAATACCATAAACTCAGTTACTTATAATCTAAAGCGAACTTTTAAAATCAAATTGCCTTCTACACCCATTTGACTTACATCCACAATAAACTCAAGTCAGATACTTAGCAGAAATTGGAAGATTAACTGCTTGGTCCAAGTTCTGCTTCAAAGATTCGTATAAGGGATTTCTTGGGCCTTCCACTAACTTCCAGCAAGGTTTTCCCTTCAAATCTCCTCCAACCATCCTACGGATGTAAATTCCCCATTCAACACAGGTGTCTCTAGTACCTTAACCAGCCACCTCGGGACAGAACTTTCCGGGTTCTAATAATCTTTAGCTCTGGAGTTCTGCATATAAAACTCCATCTCTCCCTTCCACAGCTTGGCTATCCCAGATGTTCAACTCGTTGTTAGCAGTCCTTCAATTTACAAGATTTTAAACTCTGTTAGCCAACAAAGTTTCAATTGAACTCTGTTTAAGATCAATGTTTTCTCTTCTGCAGGCAGTTGGTTCTCAAACTGCAACCTATGTTGCTTCCATGCAGAATCACACCCCTATAACTAACTTATGTTGACCTTTCCTTTTCCTCTATTGTTTATCTCCCAGGCAGCTTGATCACATTATTATTTACTAGAAACCAGGCGCTTTAACAGAAATCATATCCTAGAAAAACCTAGGGTGGAATCGTCCGGTCCTGTTGGTGGCAGGAGTCATAGCAGGTGAGAGCGGATAATACAATGAGAAAGGCAAAAATTGGAGTCACGTCGTTGTGAAACTAGTTTGTGATTGTCCAGTCTGCCTGTCAATGGTGGGCTGCATTTCCCGCCGTCCAACGTCAGGAACTCAATTTTCACGCATTTGTATTTCATTATTGTGCCCTTAGGCC
This sequence comes from Carcharodon carcharias, assembly GCF_017639515.1. Taxonomy (NCBI): domain Eukaryota; kingdom Metazoa; phylum Chordata; class Chondrichthyes; order Lamniformes; family Lamnidae; genus Carcharodon; species Carcharodon carcharias. Next base: position 114,312,308 of record NC_054467.1, read on the forward strand.
GGAATCATCCCCCCACATCAAACTTACCGCCCACTTCGGCGTGACTTCAGAATGGAATGCTTGACAACTGCCTTTACAAGGAACTGGGGGGGAGGGGGAGAGAGAGAGAGAGGCAGCCACATACTTGTCAAACTGAGCATTCTTTCGCAGCTGAGACCGTTCAGCAGCAGCTTCATTGACATGCTTGGAGTCGGGCTTCTGATGCTTTTCTGCCCACTCAAGTAATGCAAAAGCATGAATGTACCAAAAAATTCTCCAGAACCTTTCGCCCCTTGGGCATAGACATTATATTAATGTATGTTTTAGGGGGCAGCAAAACAATTGGCCAACCGGGCAAGTTGTAGAATCTCCATCCGAAAGGTAGCAATGGCACAGTCACTAGTGGAGATGCTCAGATGCCCTTGCAATGTCGTTATTAAGGTTTGGACCTCTCATGGTTCAAGCTAACAGTGCAGCCTTGCAGTGCGAGTTAGGAGAATGCCTGTGCCTGAGCTGAGAGCACATCATGCCGTCCAGTGGGTGAAGCTGCTGCCAATCGGTCAAGTAGGGAGGAGTGGAGGTAGGTGGGTTTCAAACAGCCATGAAGTGCACTACACACTGGCCATCCAAGTGTTGGCCAGCACTCTCCAGCATGCGTGAAGTAGACTTCAGACTTAACCAAGAGAGGTTCTTAGAACACATATGCTAACCATCATATTTCTCTCTTTGATCCTGCAGGAGAAGAACATCAGGATCATGGAGCCTGGTGATTTAGCGGTATGCCTCATGGCTTAAAGGGAGCAGAGCAGAAGAAGAAGAGTGCGGCAGAGGCACCTGGCTCGGCACAGATGAATGGGCGGCAGGGCCTACTGCGCACACAGCTGAGGATCCACAGAGAGCTGTCGCTCGTAGGCGCTTCACTAGACCCAGGGTCTAGAGATGACGCTTGTCATTTATGCAGATGACTGAGAACCCGTGTCACCAAAGACTGCGTATTTCTAGGGAACTGGTCAGTCACATATGCCGCCTGCTGCAGGATTTGGTGCCACTGAGACATGGAGGGTATCCACAGCCAGTGGCTATGAAAGTGACCACAGCACTCAATTTTTATGCCAATGGCTCCTTCCTGGGCTCCACAGGTGACCTGTGCGGGATCTCGCAAGCCTCTACGTACAAGTGCAACCAGGAGGTCATGGACACCATCATCACGATGGCATAGAACTTTATGCATTTCGTCTGGGATCAGGATAGCCAGGAAGCAAGAGTGCTGGGATTTGCGCAGATCTCTGGTTTTCCACAGGGTGCAGGGTGCCATCAACTGCACTCATGTGGTGCTTAGATCTCTGTGGCAACAAGCAGTCAACTACATTAATCACAAGGGCTTCCACTCGCTGAAAGTTCAGGTGGTCTGTGACCACCACCAATGCATCCTATAGATCTGCACACAATTCCCAGGGAGCATCCATGACACCTACATCCTGAGCAGGTCTCAGATCCCTGACACCTTCCAGGGTCCAGTGAGGCTGCAGGGTTGGCTCCTCAAGGGCAAGGGCTACCCACAGAGGTTTGGACCTCTCTGCATTAGTGGGTGAACAATCCAACGCTTGGTGAATTCTGCTTCACAATGATAGGAAGAGCCGACATCGAAGGATCAAAAAGCGACGTCGCTATGAACGCTTGGCCGCCACAAGCCAGTTATCCCTGTGGTAACTTTTCTGACACCTGCTGCTTAAAACCCAAAAGGTCAGAAGGATCGTGAGGCCCCACAGATGACATCCATGCAGTGGCCTCAGACTACAGCAGAGCAACGGTATAACAAGGCTCATGCCGCGACCCAGACTTTGGCGGGGAAAATGATAGGCATCTTGAAAATGAGGTTCCAGTGCCTCAACAGGTCTGGTGGAACACTGCAATACAGTCCCCAGAGGGTGTCACGCATCATCATAACTTGCTGCGTGCTACATAGCCTGGCACTCAACGGGGGGGAGGAGCTGGCTGCGGAGGCAAGGGAAGAGCTGCAGGTCTCCTCCGATGAGGAGAATGTTGAAGGGGATGATGGTGATGAGATCCGCGAAGGCGGGAATGCCTGCAATGAAGCCATCGCACTGGCCAGACAAGGCAGGTGTGTTTGGGAGACCCTCATAGCCGCAAGGTTCATGGAGGATGATGACGAGATGCAGTGAAAACAGTCCTGACGCCCTCACCTTGCATCTGTGAATGTTTACCTCGTCTATGGCTGATGGCAGCGCACATATCCTCAGTGCTCAGGCTCATGTCTTGGAGGTGCAGCAGAGGCCCTAATAGTTGATAGATTCCAGGAGGATGATGATGATGATGACATGGATTGAGGACACTCCATAGATCTTCACATAGCCTCTGTGAATGTCTAACTCCTGTCTGGCCGAGGACAACTCATTTTCACTCTGTGAACAGTGTCATATCATGGAGACACCATGTGAAACTTTAAATGTAACTGATCCTTTGTCAGCCTTCAGCACCTGCGCTCTTCAGAAGCACAGCATCACAGGTCACAGATGTGAAGAGACGGGGCGGCCAGCCACACCGCAAAGGTGCTGAGAGCACACAGAGAGAATGGTGGAACTCTATGAAGTCTGAAAAAGACATTCTAGCAGTAATGACAAGCACCATCGAGGTGCAGGCTTCACTAATATGTCCAGGGAGTATGAAGCCGGACCATCAACTTTGCTCTGAAAGTTACACACTGCACAGGGAAGAGCCCTGGACTGAGACACCTGCCTATGTCTTGTTCAAGAGCCAAGATTTCACATCTGAGTGACACGAACATACTCATCATGACATGGAGCCATAGGCAAAGGAGGAGACATTCTTGGGAGTTTACTTATAATAGTGAACATTATGTATAAATGATTAACACCTGTGCCAACGCTGTGCAAGTATACCTTCTTAACCTTCCTAACCCTGTCTTGGTGTTCCCTCGACATCCACAGTGGAGGTGGAGGCAGCCTGCTGACAGCAATGCCCTGTTTGTGATGATTTTGGTGTGTGCCCTCCGGCAGGCCAAGACCCGGAGATCCGTCGCCTGCTTTAGGAGACCTACTATGAGCCAGCTGCACTCTGCTTGGCCTGCGGAGCTGGAGCTGTGGGGGTCACAGGAAGAGTTGATTTGGATCAGCCGGACATTCCCGGATGACCCTGGGATGTCAAGCTGCTGGTCCTCCTCCCTATGGGTACCTGACAACCCCTGCCTAACTCCTTGAGGAAAAGGAGAACCTGGAATGAGATCAAGCTACCCTGCACCCCTCTTATGTTGACACTCTTGGAGGCCAACAATGGCATCAGCAATGAAGTGCAGCCTGTGCAGCAGTGCAGCACCACTGTCCTGGACCAAGGTCTCCAAAACAGCTGCCAACCTGCCAGTGTTAACTTTGATGCGTTGGCATGCTGGCGCTTTCACCTCGGACTGAAGGCAGATGGATTCCTCCATCGTTCCTTGCAGTCTGAGGACTGCACCAAACATCCCTTCCTGATGTTCCCATAATTGTCTTTGCAGCTCCACAACTGATTGAAGCCAAAGTCCAGAGGCTTATCATTTGACTCGGATTCAGCAGATTCCTTACCTCCAGCAGTCCTCAAAATGCCGGCAACCAAGGATGCCCCTGCCTCCACCTGCTGTGGAGCAGATTGTATGCTGTGGTCACCAATCTCGAGGCTGCTCTACATCTGGGTCGCACCGAGGTGTGTCGCTGCACTGGTGGAGGGTGGAGGGTGTGGGTGAGTGCCAGTGATGGGTCTTCAATGGTGCTGCCCTCAGGGTCCTCATCCAAGGTGGTATCCGTGCTGGGGTAGGGGTGAAGGTTGCCTGAGAGCAACGTGTCAGATGTGCCTAGGACAGAAAGTAGAGATTATTAGTGCTTGGCATCCATGTTGGACACAGAATAGTGGATTCAGAGTAGCATTGAGAGAGGGGTGATGTGGTGCAGGAACCTCACATGGGTGTTCGTCGCTAACCTCACCGTCGCTGCAGGCACAATCTAAATCCTCTCCAGCCAGCTCCAACACGCGACTCTCGAACGGAGCAAGGACCTTGACCACCAGTCTAGGACCTCTCCCGTTGATTGTATGCAATCCTGTCCTACACAAAGACAGGTGGAGACAGTGTGAACAAGGCTCATGCCAGGCCAAATAAGAAGGATGCCAGGCATGCATGTGTGCTGAGTGGAGCCATGGACAGGATCAGGGGGCCATCTCCAGAGGAGATGAGGCCAGATGGAGATGTGAGGGTGTGTGAGAATATTTTTTTATTTGATCATGGGATATGGGCATCACAGTCTAAGCCAACACTTATTGCCCATCCCTAACTGCCCTTGTTCAGAGTACATTTAAGAGTCGACCACATTGCTGTGGGTCTGGAGTCACATATAGGCCAGACCAGGTAAGGACAGCAGATTTCCTTCCCTAAAAGGATATTAGTGAACCAGATGGGTGATGTCCCTTGAGCTGGCAGTGAGAGAGATGCCACTGAATGTGTGGGTGATGTGCTTGTGAGTGGGTAAGTTGAGAGTGATGAGATGGTTGACTTACCCTGACGGCATGGGAGAGATCATTGATCCTCTTTCTGCACTGCATGACTGACCTATTCTGTGCAACGTTGGCACTGACCACCTCTGCCACTGTCTCCCAAGCTGGAGTGGTGACCCTGATGGGCCTCCTCTAGCCAGAGTTGGGGTAGAGGGCATCACGGCGGGCCTCCGCAGCATTCAGAAGGCGTCCCAGGAACTCGTCATTGAATCAGACGCTGCACTCTTCTTGGTTTTTGGGGCTATTTCTTCACTGGAGCAGTCCTAGGCTGCAAATTTTGAGAACAGTGCATGTGGCTGCAGTTTAAATATGGCACCCAGCATGAGGATGCGGTGAGGTAGCAGAGCGATGCAAATCAGAGGTCAACCGCTAGTGATCCAGTGTGTTTCCCGTAACTGCATAATTTATGAGGCGAGAAGAGGACGACACAGCTGGAAAACCCACCATTGTGGCCAGGGTGGGTAACACATCTTTTTTCACGCCCACTACCACACTTAGTACAAATCTGGGATGATTCTGCCCTAGTACATAAAGGGACCATCATCCAACACAAAATATAGCCTATTTTTCTCCAAAAGCACATGGACCATCACTCTTTTAAAAGCCTCAATTCAGCCTGCTTTCACCACACTCTCAGACAGTGCATTCCAGATCCTAACCACTCGCTGCATGAAAAAGCTTTTCCTCATGTCACCATTGTTTCTTTTGTCAATTACCTTAAATCTTTGCCCTCTGGTTCTCAATTCTTCCATCAATGGGAACAGTTTCTCCCTATTTACTCTGTCTAGACTTCTCATGATTTTGAATAAATCTATCAAATCTACTCTCAATCTTCTCTTCTCCAAGGAGAACAGTCCCAACTTCTCCAATCTTTCTGCTTAACTGAAGTTCCTCATCCCAGGAACCATTAAACCCAGCATGCTGTCTGTATTATTAATCATTCTCTCAACCTGTCCTGTCACCTTCAATAATTTATACTCATAAACACCAAGGTCTCTCTGCTCCAGCAACCTTTAATTTTATATTATTTCTCTGTGTTCTTCCTATAAAAATACACCACTTCACACTTATTTGCATTAAGTTTCAACTGTCACTTTGAGGTCCTGCTTTTGAATTACCTACTTGCTCTCCACGTTCTGACAGCAGGCCCACAGTCCTCTTTCGTGGATCACGACCGCTAGCTGTTCATCTTCCCCTTCAGGGTGCTCTGCAGCTGTTCAGAGACATCTTGACCCTGGCACCATGGAGGCAACATACCATCCTGGGTCCATGTCTGCAGCCATAGAAACACCGATCTGTTCCCCTATCAAATCTCCGATCATGCTACCATGGACTTGGCTCTCGCTGCATTCCCCAAATGAGCCATCACTTTTATCAGTATTCTGAACTGAATATTGGTTGGAGAGTGAGATGCACTCAGGGGACTCCTACACTACCTCCCCAATTCTTCTTAACTGCCTGGTCACCCATTCCCTCTCTTCCTGCAAACTGTTAAGCTGCAGGGTGATCACATCTATAAATATTCTATCTACAAAGCTCACAACATCATGGAGACACCACAGTGACACCAGCAGCTGCTCTAGCTGGTGAGTCTCTTTTTTAAGTAGTAAGTTTTATTATTTCATAGATAGAAGAATGGCAGGGCAGCTCCAATCCCTGGAGTTCACATCTTGCTCCATGTGGGAACTCCAGCACATTTCTGGTGTCCTAGGTAAATAAATGTGTAGGAAGTGTCATCAGCTGCAGCAGCTTGAGCTCCAAAGCTAGAGTTCGAGCTGCTGCAGCCGACAACACTTCCTACACATGTAATTACCCACCAAGCAGGAAATGTGATGGAGTTCCCACGGGGAACAAGAGTGGGAGCTGCCCTGCCATTCCTCTATTCTATCAAATATTAAAACATATAATTTAAAAATAAAAGACTACCAGCTACTCACTTCTCTTCCTCTGTTGCCACTTAAAATATAGGGAGGCTAATTGAAATGCTTTACTTAACCATTACTAAAAAAAAAAATAAACTTTTAATTTTTAGCTCCTTTACCTAACTTCCTAGCTTTGGAGACAGGGAAGCAATAATATTCACCAACAAATAAACTCACAGCCTTCCTGTGATTTCAGTTTGATTTTTTTCTCCCTCATTTCAGTGATCCCAACCTGCTTCACACTCCTCCTAGTCTGCTTCACCATAATCCTAACCTGCTACCAATCTGAGTTGAACAATACTGAGGACACTTGGGCAGCATTGTCCTACTCAGTGTGCTTCTCTCTCATCCAATTCTAGGTACAGCATCTCTTAGCAATGGCTTCTCATCCACTGCCAGATGATCACCTTGTGGACCCCTCCAAGGATCTATCTTTGACACTTTTTGTTCATCTACATGGTGGGCTAGAATTTGGATTACATTAAATGCGACAGCAAGGATGTATAAATTGTGGGATTTATATGATAAAAATGGAGTAGACCCAAAGGCCATTTCTCATCTAGATACATAAATATCTCCCGTAGCATTATTCATTAAATTAGATAATATGCTGTTTTACAAAAACAAAAATGCTAAAGCATGTAATGCACAAAGTATTAATATTTCATGTTGGTAAACTTTCATCTGGTTTCGGTATATCTATAACAGCAAATGTAGGTTGTCTGAGGCTATTGTTTCCATTAAAGACAAATATGCCATTAATAAACAAAAAGAAATTACAGCATTGACATTGGTCTTGAAATTTTCCTGAACTGTTCCAGCTTCAAAAGGAGAGTCAGAATTTAGCTGCAGAATTTTGTATGCAAGAATAACGAGGCCAGGTCATTAATGGCCTAGGCTACTAAAAATGTTACATTATGGAATGGAACAGCATTTGGTAAACAAATCTTTCCTTCACAAACATAAATAACAAGATGAACTTTATTTGTGAAATTATGAACTTCAGAAAATTCTGTGATCATGTTTTTCTCATGACCACATTACTTCTTTGTTCTCTCTTCACAACTTGCTTACCTACCAATCTTTGTATCATCAGTACATTTGGCTACAATACACTTTATCTTTCCAAGTCATTAATATAGGTGTAAATGGTTCAGACCCCAGCACTGATCCCTGTTTCGAGAGTACAAGTGGTACAGAACTGGGTGTCACAAGTGGGATTTGACCTATGAGACTTCGTTTCAAATTCAGGCCAAATTGGTGGGGATTCTTAATCTAATTTCTAGTGGGCATTGGCTCATAACACAATGTCAGTTAACTTAGCACTAATTAGCAATGTTACTCAAAAAAGCCTTAGGTTGACTGAGGGGACAAACAGCAAACCTGTCACATTGTGGTAGAGTGCTCCTCTGCAGAAAAACACAAAGCTTTACACAGCATCTTGTTTTTCTTGATAAAAGAAAAATGTCAAAGCTTATCGTCTTGCACTTATCAGGACACTTCATAAGAATACCAATATAAGGGTAAACAACAACTTATGCTGTATGAGAAGAGTGCTGATGCTGACATTGGAAAGAGTTTCAGCACAAAACAAATAAAAACTTTTTTAAAAAGTGTGGAGAAAAAAGCAACACCAACACAAGGCAGTATCAGTTATTTCAATGTGGATTTTCTTTCAAAACAAGTACTTGTAACTGTTAGCAATGAAAATGCAAACATTTGCTTGTAAACATGTTTCTGTTGGAACTTACGTTATAATTATGGTAACAACAAATAGGGTTGTTGCAAAGCAGCTTCTTCTACAATCTGCATTTTTCTTCTGTCGTTGATGCAGCTCCCCTCCACAGTTGTCACAGCAACGACACATGCAGAAACACAGGCCCAAAACAGGCATAAGAAGAATAAACACAATTCCCAGAGTTGCACAGATGATGAAACCAATCTCATAGTATATTATCTGTTTCAAAAGGAAAATATTTAACAGAATTCAGTCACAATATTGATAAATTTCCACAAAAATCATTTTAGACATTTAACAAAACTTGAAAGTGCTATTAGCTGGGAATCAGATAATACATTAAATATTGTACATGTAACAATTGCAAAATGCTACAGTTACATTTACTATGTTGAATTCCTTGTGTTAGCATTAAGATATCCATCTCTTGTTAAAGAAAGGAGAAAAACAATTATTCAACACTATATAATAAAAACATAGGAACAGGAGCAGGTGTTTCAGTTCCTTGGGCGTGTTCTGGCATTTGATGGCATCATACTGAAAAGATACCTCAACCCTATTTCCCCACCTTTGTCTCATATTCCTTATTAGCCTTATCCAAGAAAAATCTAGTGATTGAAAACTTAAATTGTCCCAGCATCCATAATCTTTTGGGGCAGTGAATTCTAGCATTCTATTGTACTTGTATTAAAAAGTGCTTCTTGATTTTGTTTTAATTTCAAGATTATGCCCTTGTTCAAGAAACCCCACCAGAGGAAATAATTCTCAGGATAAACAAGTCATTTTCAGTTTGGCAAACTGTAACTAGTGGAGTGCCAAAGAGATCAGTGCTGGGGCTTCAACTAGTTATGGTTAATGACTTGGATGAAGGAATTGAGTGCATTGTAGCCAAATTTGCTAACAATAAAAAGTTAGGTTGACAAGTGAGCTATGAGGAGCACACAAAGAGTCTGCAAAGGGATTTGTTTAGGTTAAGTGAATGGGCAAAAATTTGGTAGATAGGACTATAATGTGGTAAAATGTGAGGTAATCCACTTTAGCAGGAAAAACAGAAAAGCAGGAATTTACTTAAATGAAAAGAGACTGCAGAATGCTGCATTACGACGGGATCTGGGTATCCTCGTACATGACTCACAAAAAAGTTAGCATGCAGATACAGCAGGTAATTAGAAAAGCAAATGGAATGTTGGCCTTTATCTCAAGGGGGATGGAGTGTAAAAGTAGGGAAGTGTTGCTAAAGAGCATTCATGAGACCACACCAGGAATATTTTGGTCTCCTTATTTAAGGAGGGATAAACTTGTATTCGAGGCAGTTCAGAGAAGGTTCACTAGGTTGATTCCTGGGATGAAGGGTTTGTCTTATGAGGAGAAGTTGAGCAGGTTGGGCCTATACTTATAGGAGTTTGGAAGAATGAGAGGCGATCGTATTGAAACATGTAAGATTCTGAGGGGTTTGACAGGGTTAATGCTGAGCGGCTGATTCTCTTCTTAGGAAAATCCCAGGACTAGGGGATACAATTTCAAAATAAAGGGAGGAGGAATTTCTTCTCTCAGTGATCTTTAGTTTTTGGTATTCTTTTCTACAGAGAGCAGTGGAGGCTGGCTCAATGAATATTTTCAAGGCTGAGTTAAACAGATTTTTAATCTTTAAAGGAGTCAAAGGTTGTGGGGGGAGTGGCTGGGAAGGGGCAGCAGGAAAGTGGAGTTAGGGCTACAAGCGGATTAGCCATGATCTTATTGAATGGTGGAGCATGCTTGAGAGGCAAGATGGCCTACTCCTGCTCCTATTTCTTGTGTTCTTCCGTTCTTATTTCGACATACCTAGCCCATCAATCCTCTTTATATAATTTTAAACACAGATTGGATTACCTCTCAAACTTCTAAACTCAGTGGAGTGCAAGCCAACCCTATGCACCTGTCTTGCTACTTTAACCCTTTAAGCAACATTCAAATAAAACTAAGCTGTACTCCTTCCAAGTGCTCCAACCAGCATTAGATTTAGTTCCAGAAAAAGACACAACTTAACAAAAACAAAGGAGGCGCTGATGTGCAGAACTGAGTGTTCAGCTGTACTTTTATCAAAAGAAGTGCACTCTTTCCCCAACAGAACAAATTCTCAAACATGGCCAAGGGCTTTTTGGGAAACTGTCGAACACAGGTAAGTAACTTGGCCAAGAAAGGGAAAAAAGCCAAACAAAATTACCTTAGAAAAAATTAACCTATTTTGGAGAGATCTGTTTGCACAGCTCACTTATTTTCTATCCAATTCACAAAACTATTGAGGCGCCTCAAATCAGGTTACCTGCCTGCTCTCTTGCACAGTACATGGTCTATAACAATGGTCGGCATAAATGAGGTTTATTTATGCTAGTCTATTCAACCTAAAAGATCAATAAGTTGCATCAACTTAAAGTAAAATGACCAGATCTTTTTTTATAAAAAAAGCTTTGCGTCACAGCGCTTTGAGCTTAAAAATCATCTTACCAAAAAGTGAGGGACCATTCTATAAGAATAATTCAGAAGGTATAAATGTACCTGTAGAGTCAGAACAACATTTTCTGGCTGGGGAGCCAAAGCAGATGCATGTAAACAAATGTAATGATGCATGAAAAATAAAAACAAATCAGCAAATCATCATGTGCTTGAAATAGAGCTATTACAAAATAATCACACAAATAAATTCAGCTCAGAAGACAAGCTTATTGTTTCATTAAGCACAATCTCCAGGCTATGTAAAGTAAACAGCAAACACCATCTCTAAGCTGCACCCTCACAAAACAAGTAAATTGCTACAATTTTCACAAACTTTGTTTTGAATTTACATCCTTCTCTCACCGTCACATAGTCCAAAGCAAATTCTACTCTTCCCTTCCTAGACATCTCTCTCTCCATTTCTGAATTCACGAAATTCACGATAAGCCCAGTGACTCCCATAACTTCCTTGACCACACTTCCTCACACCCTGTTACATCTGTTCCAACAATGCACCATCCATACTAGTGCTCCCAAAATGTCTATTTCCTCAACTGAGAATTCCCCATCCCACTCCACCCCCCATGATTGGCAAAGCCCTTGACCTTCCCATTTCCCATGTTTCTGCTCTCAGCACGTCCCCTTTCTCCTACACAATAATAGGATTCCCTTTGTTCCCACCTTTCACTTCGCCAGCTTTCAATAGAGCAACCACTGCTATTTCCATCACTTCCTATGTGATACCACCGCCAAACACATTTGCTCCTCCACTCACCTTTCAGCATTCTGAAGTTACCATTCCTCCACAATTCCTGGTCCAATCCTCTGCCACAGCCAACAAACTCCTCTCCTTCTCATTGCGGCTTCCCATGCAAGTACAGGAGAAACAACACCTGCTCTTTACTACCTCCTTTCTCATTGTCCAAAGCCCTAAATGTTGTTTCCAGGTGAAACAGCAACCTGTTATACTTCTTTCAATTTAGCATACGGTTTTCACTGCTCATGTTGTGGTTTCCTCTACATTGAGACCACCAAAAGAAGGTTAATTGGCTGTTTTACAGAACACCTCCATTCAGTCCACAAACGTGACCCTGAACTTCCAGTCGCCAACCATTTTAATTCTCCACATTCCTCCCACTCTAGCCTTCCTGTTCTTAGCCTCATGGTGTTTTAATGAAGCTCAATGCAAGCTTGAGGTACAGCCCCTCAGCTTTTGACTAGGCACCTTACAGGCTTCCAGACTCAATATCAAATTCAACAATTTTAGATGATAACCTCTGTCCCTATATTGTTTCCCTTTTCTCTGCTGCTTTTCTTCTTTCTTCTCCCACTTGTTTCTTGCTTTTTTCTTATTTTTTCTTTCAAAAGGCAGCTGTTCATTGTTCTGCTATTCACATCTACTCTGGGCATATCATTTGTTTCTTGTCCCAATATCACTTTCCTTAGCCTTGCACCATCAACTCTCATTTAATTCCTCCTTCCTTCCACCCCGTCACAGGCCTCCAATTTTTTCTTTTTCCCACCCCTCCCTCCTGCGTTACATCTCTAACTTTTTCCAGTTCTGAAGAAAAGTCTTTGAACTGAAACATTAATTTTGTTTCTCTCCACACAAATATTGGCAAAACTGTTGACTATTTCCAGCAACTATTATTTAAGTAAATTTCCATAGTTGCTATCATGCCACAAATACTAAATCTAACCAAAACCAGATTTATTTCAAGAGAAATGCACTAATTAGCTTTATTTGAACATGGTCAGACACTGTAGTTCACGGTAGCCTGTCTAACCAACTATTACCTCTTGATATTGGTGTAGTACTTGTCCATAGTTCTGCTTTATTATCTCAGTGATCAACTCTGGAACAGAGAAGAAAGAAATAATTTACATACAGGATCACACTGTTTTGCTTGAAAGATTTTTGTAAATTGATTTGTTAATTTCAGAATAATACCTCTGTTCTATATAGGGGAGTAAGTGCTAACAGATATTTGCTGCTAAAGTATACAGTTATAATGGTTATCATGCCAGCACATAATTTTTTGCAGTCAATAAGCACTTAGGAATTTTAGAAAACTGTTGTTATAATTTTCCTCTTGACAGGTAGGTCGACTGGACAGTACAAGACAGTGTAATATTATGCTGGCAAGCACAAGGATGTACGTGAAAATCAGATCAGTGAAAGAATTACCTCTTAGAAATGCCTTAATTCTCATCATTATTTCAAGGATCACATAGTTGTGTAGAAAATCTTGGTATAGCACCAATCCAGAAGTAACAGAACTATAAAACGATTACAGCATAGAAGGAGGCCAAATAGCCCTTCATGTCCATGCCAACTCTTTGCCAAAGCAACTTAGCGAGTCCCATTCCCTTCCCTTTCCCCAAAGCCCTGCAAATCTCTCGCTTCAGATGCTACACAATTCGCTTTCAAAAGCCACAATTAAATCTGCCTGCACCACACTGTCAAGTGATGCATTCCAGCTCCTGATCACTCACCATGTAAAAAGAGATTTTTCTCGTGTCACTGGTGGTTATTTTGCCATTCACCTTAAATCAGTGCCCTCTGTAAATGGGAACAATATCTTTCTATTGACTCTGTCTAGAATCCTTCACGATTTTAAATGTCTCTATCAAATTTCCTTCATTTTTTTTCTTTTCTAATGAGAACAACCCCAGTTTCTCCAATCTGTCTACGTAGACTCTCATCCCTTGAGCCAGTCTCATAAGTCTTTTCTACAGCTGCTCTAAAGCCTTCACATCTTTCCTAAAGTGTGGTGCTCAGAACTGGAAACAACACACCAATTAGGGTGAAACTAGTGTTTCACGCAGGTTTATCATAACTTCCATACTTCGAATTCTATGCCTCCATTTAGAAAGTCCAGAATCCTGTCTGCCTTATAACCTTATAATCTATTTTTTAACCTGGCTGCCACCTTCAACGATTTGTGCACACAGACCCTCAGGTCTCTCTGCTCCTGCATCTCCTTTAGAATTGCACCTTTCCCACTCTTTGTTCTTCCTACCAAAATGCTTCACTCTTCCCTGCATTAAATTTCCTATCATCTATCCATGTCCTCTTGAGGTCTATCACTATCCTCTTCACAGTTCACAACACTTCCAAGTTTTGTATCATCTGCAAATTTTGAAATTGTGCCCTATACACCAAAGTCTCAGTTATTAGTACCTAATGAAGAAAAGCAGTGATATGGTATTGGTCCCTGGGGACCTCCAATATTTTTTTCCTCCAACTGAAAAACAATTGTTCACCACAACTCCTGTTTCTTGTCACTCAGTCAATTTTGTATCCAGGCTGTCACTCTTTCATTCCATGAGCTTCAACTTTGCTGGCAAGTCTATTATGTGAGACTTTCATCAAATGTCTTTTGGAAGTTCATGTATACCACATCAACTGCATTACCCTCATAAAACATCTCTGTTACCCTATTGTAAAACTCACTCAAGTCGTTAAACACAATTTGCCTTTCACATATCCCTGCTGGTTTTCCCTAATTAATCCACATTTATCCAAGTGACTGGAATTTTCATAGAAAATTCTGGAAATACTCAGCAGGGCTGGCAACATGTATGGAGATAAAAATGGAGTTAACGTTTCAGATTGATGGCCTTTCACGAGAACCAGAAACATTAACTCAGTTTCTCTCTTTGTGGATGCTGCCAGATCTGCTGAGTATTTCCAACATTTTCTGTTTTTATTTTGGATATCCAGCATCAACAGTACTTTGCTGATATTGTATGACTGTTAACTTTGTTGGATTATCACTTTCCCACCATCAAGTTAATCTGACTGCTCTGCAGTTGATAGGTTTATCCTTACACCCTTTTTTGAACAGGGGTGTAACATTTGCAAATCTCAAATCCTTTGGTACCGTCCCTGTATTTAAGAAGGATTCGAAGATCATGGACAGTGCCACCGCAATTCCCAGCCTTTCTCCCTCAGTATGCTCAGATGCATCCCATCCGAATCTGGTGACTTATTCATTTTTAAGTACGGCCAACCTACCTAATACCTCCTGTATCAATTTTTAGCCTGTTCAGCGAGTCAGCTGCCTCCTCTTTCACTATGACTTCAGTAGTACCTTCTTCCTTGGAAAAAAACAGATTTATAAGCCTAAAGAAAACTTTTGGATTCTCTTTTATGTTAGCTGCCAGTCTCTTCTCATTCTCTCCCTTTGCCTCACTTAATTCATTTTTCAGTTCCCCTCTAAACTTTCAATATTCACTGTCTGATATATCAGCCCGCAGTTGTTCAATAACCACTTGTACATCAGTTGAAAAGCAGATTACTCTGTAGAATGTGGCATTAAAAAAGTGGTCAGTGACCAATAGTGAGAACGATGGACAGAAATGTTGAGGACATCAAAGTTAGCTGTAGTAGACCCAAGTCAAAATGACACCAAAATAAGTTGCAAAGGAGATGGGAATGAAAAGGAACAAATTAAACCGAGCAAACAGAACTTCAAGATAAACTACTATAATTCTAATGAACCCTTGCCGAAACAATTCTTGACTGCCTAATTGAAAGCCTTTTATGTTTGCCAAATTTGACTTTAGAACAATAGATTAGCAAACAGATTATAATCAAGATGTTCAACAGATTTCATTCACCATGGTTTTAATAAGCTTTGATGGAATTGGCTCAATCTGGCTTCCTCAACGATATACACAATGGCTACTACTGAGTACATGATGGCACAACAACGGTAACATTTGCACCACATAAATGCCAGGTAATTACCATCTGCAAGAATCTAATCATCTGCCCTTAATATTCAATGGCCTTACCATCAGTAAAAACTGCACTAACAACATCCTGGGGATTACCATTGATCAGAAACTGAACTGGGCCAGCCAGATAAATATTGCAGCTACAAGAGCAGGTCAGAGGCTGGGAATTCAGTGGCAAATAACTATCCGCCTGACTCCCCAAAGCCTGTCCACCATATACAAGGTACAAGTGTGTTGGAACACTCTCCACTTGCCTGATGAGTGAGTTTCCAACACCACTCAGGAACCTCAACACCATCTAGGACAAAGCAGCTCACTTGATCAGCACCCCATCCAACAGGTTAAATACTCACTCCCTCCACCACCAGTGCACCTTGGCAGTGTGTACCATCTGCAAGATGCACTGCAGTAATTTGCCAAGCCTCCTTCAACAGCACTTTCCAAACCAATGACCTCTATCACCTAGAAGGACAAAGGCAGCAGACTCATGGGAACATCACCACCTCCAAGTTCCCCTCCAAGCCACTCAACATGGAGCTAGTAAGAGATAGTAAGCCAGTCATTTCCTTGTTTTCTTCCTCAAGAGAAACCAGGGATCTTCAAGCAGCTGCCAATAACCTGCAAATTGACCTAAAGATGTACCCAACAGGAATTAACCTCTAACTGGCCACAGGACTTATATTTAGATGGGTAGCATCCTCTTGTCTTTTACTTTATTTTATGATTTTATATTACCATTCCTTCACTGTCAGTGGGTCAAAACCCTAGAACTGCCTCCCTAACAGCACTGTGGGTGTACCTACACCACATGGACTGTAGCAGTTCAAGAGGCAGCTCACCACCACCTTCTCAAGGGCAATTAAGGATGGGAAACAAATGCTGGCCTTGCAAGTGACACTCACATCCCATGAATGAATAATAAAAAAAATGTTGATAGGGACACTTGAGACAGATGAACAAGTACAGTATTTTTTTCTTTAGTTAACTGCTCAAAGTCTCAAAACCCGTGAAACTACAAGGCCTTAGATGGAGACACTGACCTTATCTGAAGAACATGCTATAGAATAAAACAATCCTAAATATTTCAGAAAGAAACTAGTTTTTCACCAGTCAAGGGAATGGCTGGTGATTCGAATGCTATAATTTCGTCAAATAAAAGCACTCAACATTTCTCAATGCTTTACCTTATTTAAAAAAGTGGGAGAGGAGGAGAAATAAAAGAATTAAAATAGTGGAAGGCCTGGCCAGAAGGTTCCCCACCGCAGACCCATCACAGGTGAAGTTTACATGCGACAGACTGCGGGACAGATCGACTGCCCGCTCCAAGGATTTGCATTGTTAAAGGCACAATTAAGGTCATTTTGCAGAGCCGATTTGCCAATAGTGGCACAACCTCCAATATGGAGAGGCTACCAGCTTAATGGAGATGCTCTCCCTCTAGCAGCTCAGTGGACTATGAGTAGGAAAAGCTGGTTCCACAACCCCAATGATACACCCCACCCTTGGTACCCTGATTTTTTTATTTTACTTACCTGGAGGTGGCCCTAGCATTCATACCTGCTTCAACAGCACCTACCTGGTGGAGCTGCTGTTGAGATTTTACAGCAGCCAGCCCTCTGATTGGACCAACAGCTTTAAGAGGCCACCCACTGTCCTTTATTGGATAGCAAGCCTAAAGGTGACCTGCAGTTAAATTGATGAGCTGATTCCACTGCTGGCAAGTGCGGGCTCTGGACCTGTTCTTTGCCCTGACGTCAGAGTCCTGAAGCCCATATTAAAATTCAGCGCCAATAGTTTCATCTTTTAGAGACCAATAATCTGGAAATGTTTTTTGATCAGAGTCTGAGGTGAGGAACGACAGACTGGGAAGAAGAGAGAAAGGAGTGGTTTCAAAGGATGAAAAGGATACAAAGGAGGCTAATAGATGAAGTCAATGGCACAGCAGATGTCCTAGTCACTAAAAACAAACCTACAGCAGCTTAATAGGAAAGCTCATGATGATGCTGCTGCTTCACACAGGAGGAAAGTGTCATCACCCCTTTCATAAAAGAGATAATTATGACTTGAATCCAGGTGACTTAAGTCATTCTTAATCAATCATGAATCCCATTCTAAGCAAGAATAGTCCACTCCTTTAAAATCTTTCTTGGTTGCAAGACCCCATTCGCAAGAGCAAGCTCACCTCAGCCCCTAAACGAGAAAGAGCCTAGGTGTCACAAAAATATGGCAAACAACTGTACTTAGAATTTAAAAACTGCCAATTCTTATTCATACATCATGGGTTGAATCTTCGGGTCGGAAGGCAGCTGCGATCGGCAGGCCCCGGAGCGGACGGGAGCAGGCCGCCGTCCATGATCGCGATTTCATGCTGGCTGGCCAATTAACGGCCAGCCAGCGTAAAAGTCACGTTGAAAGGCTCTGCACTGCCAGCATGGGGGTGTGGGGGAGCGTGGAAGGAAAGGTCCCTAAAGGCAGAGAGCTGCCCTCAGGGAGCTGAAGAATTTCAAATCAATAAAGACAAAATTTAAAATCCAGAAAAAACGTCCACGCATCAGAGTGAGTAACCTGGGCATGGACGTTATAAAAATTCTGTGTATAGGTTTTTATTTTTTTTAATTTAATTACGGAAACCTCATCCCGCCCTTGGATGAGGTTTCCTGAAAAATGTAAAGACCACCTGGCCGATTCACCAGCCCGCCAACCATAACGTTGGACTGGCAGCAAAAAATCCCTGTTGACTGATACTCTAATGATCTTAATAGGCCTCATAATTGTCAGCGGGTGCACTGCCAACACTCGCGCCTGCCGATTGAAATACCACATGTGTGCACAATGATAACGGGATGCTCGCACAATGTCATCGCATGCTATTTCACGCTTGGGCATGTCAGGCGCTCGCCCGCACACCCAGCAGAAAATTTTGCCCCATGGATATTATATCTCACGTCACCTGTATCATTGTTATAAAACTTATACTACATTATAAAGTCCAGGTAAGTAACTGGATGGCCATTTTTGGTTAGTCTCTCCCTCTACTTCCTGACAGAATTCTCAACTTATTTTTGTTAACTTTTAGTTTTCCTGAGGCACACACGCTGTTAACCATTTCTGCACCAAAGCCAGGATTAGATCAAAGAAAG
Organism: Carcharodon carcharias; assembly: GCF_017639515.1. Taxonomy (NCBI): domain Eukaryota; kingdom Metazoa; phylum Chordata; class Chondrichthyes; order Lamniformes; family Lamnidae; genus Carcharodon; species Carcharodon carcharias. Next base: position 114,330,865 of record NC_054467.1, read on the forward strand.
AGGTATTTCTCTATATTTATCTATCCCAGATGAGCAAATTAATTTGCTGTACCAATTGCATCTAGATATATTTACAGTTCAAAGTAGTTTAATTGTTTAAATTACCATAAAATTCAGCATGCAAATTGCATCTTCACAAATCACCCTATGACCTACAAACCTAGAGTGCAATTTATGCAGTTGTGAAACAAATTTAGCAGCTATATACAAGAGTCATAGCTATTAAACCAATGGATTCATGCACTGATTTGTGCTGCAAAACAAACACAAGGGGAAGGAGACAGATGGCAGAAAAATATAACTTACAGCACCAAAAAAATCTCTCCTGCTCTCCAATTACAAAATGTAGTATTATATGATACTCAGTGGGGTTATTACTGAAATTTGGCCAACACAAAGTAAAAAATATAAAAAAAAGTTCTTACTAAGGGCAAACAGAAGACCACATGATCCATTGAACCTGCTCCATACAGTCAAGCTGCAGTTGAGCATGATTTCCAATGTTCACACTTCAGCAATGACATAGGCTCCTGAGAGAAAAAGTTGAGGAGAGAAGCAATACGAATGGAAGAATGTACAGGTTATGGGGAGAAGGAGAGAGAATGACACCGTGAATTGCTCATTTGGATACCGGTGCAGGCACGATGGGCCAAATGGTTTCCTTCTACACTATAACTTCTGTGATTCACAATAGGAAAGTCAGTAATATGGAGAGGCTAACATTTCAGGGATTAAGGAAGAGCTTGTTATTGCGTATTTAGGGAGACAAACCACAAGCGAGACATAGGAGACAGTGGAAAACATTCCAGTCAACAAGTAATGGCAATATTGGACAAGCAGTTTAAGGTTGTTCAATGGCCAAGGGGCTACATAATCATGTTCTGCTGCCATAAATAGATATTATAAATCTGAGTCAGAGGAAAAGAGAATGTTAGGCACCCAAATGGGATATATGGAAGGCAAAGTGCTATTAAAGGAAAAGATCATTTGGAACCAAGAGGCAGTTCCATAATAAATGCTGCTCCTCAGCACGACCAAAATCCCAATAAAAAGCTACTCGGCAGTTCCCAGCATTCTCTCCCCCAGCATCACTTCATTAAAACTCACCTTCCAGCAACAAAGAAAGAAGTAAAAAGTATTTCCACCAAGCCTCAATTGCAGCTCAAAAGTTCATATTTTTAAAATGTTCCAGGCCACACCATTAATCACTCCGCTTGTTAAATCAATCTAAATGCCCTTAATAACATTTATTTGAAAAGGATTGCTTAAAATTTCAGTCCTTGCAATAAGCACATTTTATTTATTTAACCTTATTTTAGTTCATAAACATGGGCCATTGTCTTGAAATAAATAGCTGCTACTTTGTTTCAATTAATTTATTTCACTGTATTAAATGCCAACACCATTGTCAATTACCATTTTCATAACATTTTTCGCCAGCTCCATTCCATTGAACATCCACTCCTGTTCAAGGTGCCATTAAAGTTGACCTTCAGCAAAAATCCCTATTTTAGTCATTTTTATTTAATCAATTTAAGAAAATACTTAATTGCTTCCTGACTGGGTGCCTGTGAAAATCCTTTAATATGATTAGCTGCTTGCACATCCGATGACATCACTGCAGCTCTATGCTGGGAATTATTCAGTAAAGAACACTGCAATCAGTTACAATATCACTGCAGGCGGAGAGAGTTAAATTTCTCACTGCAGAGATCACTAAGTCATTCAGCAAGGCTTACTTCAAGGTCTTACTTCGCCGCTGACTGCCCATTTTGGATCATTAACTTCGATACACTTGGAGGGGGGAAGTTCAAGAGCAGGCGCGCCTCCGATCAATGCCCCCGATTAGAGGCGCGCCGCCATTTTACGTGGGCGGGGCAATTCAGGCCCATCCTGCATGAAGCACTATTCATTCCCCGTGCGGTGGGGGGGTGGGGGGGGGGGCGATTCCTTCAGCTGGGAGTGCACTCTTTCATGCATGCGTGCAAAAGAGCGCACTCATCTCCCTGAGGCTAAGTGCTGCCTCAGGGAGATCGGCGCCAAATTTAAAAATGGTGCAGGTGGAAAAATAAAATTTCCCTGACATGACCCCTGATGTGACACTGTCACATGAGCTGGGACATGTCCATCACTTTTAATCAAGCCTTTATTAAATTTTTTAACTTTAGAATCCTTCCGGAAACCTCATCCCGTCCTTAAGGTTGGACGGGCAGGTACATTAATTATTTCAATTAGTTTTTAAATGGCCTCAATAAGCGGTTGACAGGTCAGCGGGTGCACAGCTGATTCACACCTGAAAATTGAAGTGACGTGGGTTGATGTCAGGAGTTTCACCCAATGTCATCCCGCATCATTTTGTGTCAGCGCACAGGCTCCACCCCCTCTGCTTGCCGACCTAAAGATCCTGGCCACTGAATAAATCTTCAATTTACTAAAAGAATCTATAATAACCTTTATTCCTATCAGCAGAGCTGATAGGCATTTTCAACATTACAGGTGTCACTTGTGACAAAATTTAAGATCGCAAATAAAAGCTGCAACAACAAACATGTGGTCAGAACATTCTCTCTTTCAGCCCTCTTACGTATACAGACCTATTGAATCCCTTTCTTTCCAATTTATTGTAAAATATACTCACTTTAAATCTCACCTTTGTGAATCTTTAGATTTTTTTTTTACAGAACTCTCAGCGTTAACTCAAAATTATTTCAGAAAGTTTTAAGAGGTGATCCTAAAGAAGCAGTGAGATAGTTAAGGAAATTAAGATAGATTAAATCCTGAATATTATTTTAAATTACATTGCAAGAGGAGGACAAAAGGCAGTCGTTAATGAAAAGTCAATTTAGCACTGATATCAGGAAACTCTTCTGCCATGAAGAATGATCTGCACGTGGAATACACATACTGAGTTGAAGAAGCAGAACTCACGGGGGAGAATTTTCTCCCCGCAGAGCCGGTTGAGCGGGAGGGGGCGCAAGCGCACACACAGCCAATCGTCACCCACGATCGGCTGCACGTCACCATTTTACGTCGGCGGGCCAATTAAGGCCCATCCAGGGTGATGCGCAACCGGAAGCGCTGAGCGCTCCCTGTGGGGGCAGGGGAAGGAGGTTGAGTTGGGGCCCATGCTCTTTCACGCATGCGTGCGCAAGAGTGCGGAAATCTTCCTGAGCACGGAGCTGCCTCAGGGAGTTTAAATTCATTATTAAAAATTTAAATCAAGAAAAAAAATGTTTTCAGACATGTCCCCTCATGTGACAGTGTCACATGAGCTGGGACATGTCAATGAATTTTAATGAAAAAATTTAACTGATTTATAAATCCTTCATGAAACCTCACCCTGCCCATGGAGGAGGTTTCATGATAAATGTGAAGTCAGCCTGGGCTCTTCGCTTGCCCACCAACCTTAAGGTGGATGGGCAGCTCTGTTAATCTTTTAATTAGTTTTTAAATGGCTTTAATAGGCTTTTGATAGTTTGGTGCGTGCAAAGCACGCCCATTGAACTGAAGATTGGAATGACGCGCAGTGACATCGGGACGCAAGCCTGATGTCACTGCACGTCATTTTACGCATTGGCGAGTGGTGCCCTCCCCCGCACGCCGACCTGAAGCTTCCGGCCGTGAAATCATTTAAGAACTCCATTGGAAGCTGTAATGGGGCATTTTAGGATCTCTCTTGCTGGATGAATCAAAATGGGCCTTCCTCATCCATAATTACTGCGATTTAGATCCTAAAATGTAATAGGAAGCTGCTCATGTTGATTTTGATTATGGGCTCTAATGGAAGAAGGAGTGGTCACAGCATCCTTTCTTGTCTTAAATTAATACTTGTAAGACACAAAAGCTTCATTACCCGTCACTTAAAGGCCAAGGTTTTATAGAATAGCTGCAGTACAGGAGGCCATTCAGCCTGTCATAAGCATGTGGTTCTTTGCAAGCGCAACTCACCTAGTCCTACTCCTCCACCTTCTCCACGTAACCTTGCAAACGTTTTCTTTTTAGCTAATTATCCAATCACTTTGAAAGCAACATTTGAATCTGCCTCCAACATACTCAGGCAGCACATTCCAGATCCTAATCACACTACGTAACAAAATATTCCTCAAGTTGCCATTGCTTCTTTTGCCATTCAGCTTAAATTGGTGTCCTCTGGTTCTCAGCCCTTCAACCAACCAGAACAGTTTCTCCCTATCCACTCTGCCCAGACCCATGATTTTCAGCGTCTCTATCAAATTTCCTCTTAATTTTCAGTAGGGAGAACCACTCCAGCATTTCCAATCTATCCATGTAGCTGAAGGCCTTCATCCCTGGAACTATTTTTGTAAATATTTTCTGCATCCGCTCTAATGCCTTCAGATCTTCCTAACATGTGTGCTCAGAACTAGACACAATACTCCAATTGAGGCTGAACCAGCGGTTTCTATAGGTTCATCATAACTTCCTTGCTTTTGTACTATATGCCCCTTTTTATAAAGTCCAAGTTGCCATATGCTTTCTCAACCTGCCCTGTCACCTTCAACGATTTGTGCATGTATAGCTGAGGTCCCTCTGTTCCTGCACCTCATTTAGAATTGAACCCCTTATTTTGTGCTGCATCTCCTTGTACCAAAATGAATAACTTCACATTTCATTACATTAAGTTTCAACTGCCACATGTCCTTCCATCCAACCAGCCTATGTCTGTCTTCTTGAAGTCTATCATTATCCTCTTCAGAATTCACAATAGTTCCAAGTGTTGTGTCAGCTGCACATTTTGAAATTGTGCCTTGCACAACCAAGTCTAGATCATTAATATAGATCAAGAAAAGCAGAGTTCCTAACACCAACAGCTAAAGAACCCACTATATACCTTACTTCAGTATGAAAAACAACTGTTCACCACTAGAGTTTGTTTCTTGTCACTCAGCCAACTTTACATCCATGAGCTTTTAACTCTGTAAGCAAGCCTGTTATGTGGTGCTTTATTAAACAGCTTTTGGAGCTTAGTGTACACCATATGAACTGCATTACCCTCAAAAAATTCAAGTTAGTTAGTTTTGTCTTAACAAGTCCACGCTGACTTTCCTTAATTAATTAAATTTGTCCAAGTGACTGTTAATTTTGTCCCGAATTATTGATTCTAAACGCTTTCACACCACCAAGGTTAAACTGACTGGCCTGTGGTTGCTGAGCTTATCCTTACACCCTGCTTGGCACCAATATTTGATGGCTTGAATAACTCAATCTTCATCCAAAATCAGAAAGATACCAATTTCCATTTCCTGCTCTGGAAGCAACTGCTCTCTGATTTTTCTGGCAGTTAAAACTTTCTTGGTGTTCCTGCCAAGCTTTTTGGCTCAAAACAGTAGATCTTATGGGGCAGAATTAAGTATACGGTATAAGCTAGGAATTCAGAGAGACAGATTGGATAGGCACCAAAAATAGTCAAAGGTCACGATGTAGGCAACATGCCAACATGGAGGCAGTGGCACAGTGGTAGTACCACTGGATTAGTAATCCAGAGACCCAGGGTAATGCTCTGGGGGACCAGGATTCGAATCCTACCATGGCAGATGATTGAATTTGAAATTAAAATTTACAATTAAAAGTCTAATGATGACCATGAAACAATTGTTGTAAATACCCATGTTAGGGAAGTAAATCTGTCATCCTTACCTGGTCTGGCCTACATGTGACTCCAGAACCGCAGCAGCTTGACTCTTAACTGGCCTCAGTTGTATCAAATCACTAAAAAGGCAAGAAGGAATGAAACCAGAAGGACCACTCGGTATCAACCTAGACACTAGAAACAACAATGACAAACTCAACTCAACTCCGGATACATGAAATTTCATGACATCAGGTCAAATGCAGGCAAGGAAACCTCCTGCTGATTACCAAATAACACCACCATACCTGCAAAAATTATCTCACAGACTAGTCGAGCAACAGCCTGACATAGTCATACTCATGGAATCATAACTTACTGATAATGTACCAGACAACGCCATCACCATACCTGGGTATGTCTTGTCCCACTGGCAGTGGCAAACAGTCGAGAGAGAGTTGCCCTGGGAGTCCCCAACGTCAACTCCAGACACATGATGCTTCATGGCATCAGGTCAAACACGGGAAAGGAAACCTCCAGCTGATTACCACCTACCACCACCCCGCTAACACCCCTGCCTCCAGCTGATGAATCAGTGCTCATCCATGCTGAGCACCACTTGGAGGAAACACTGAGGGTGGCATTGGCACAGAATGTACTCTGGGTGGGGGAGCTTCAAAATCCATCACCAAGGGTGGCTCGGTAGCACCACTACTGGCCGAGTCCTAAAGGACATAACTGCTAGACTGGGTCTGTGGTAGGTGGTGAGGGAACCAACAAGAGGGAAAAACACCAACCTGCCTGCTGCAGATGCATCTGTCCATGACAGCATCAATAGGAGTGGCCACTGCACAGTCCTTTTGGAGACAAAGTCCTGTCTTCACATTGAGGATACCCTCCAACATGTTGGGTGCACTACCACCGTGCCAAATATAATAGATTTCAAACAGATCTAGCAACTCAAAATGGGCAACCATGAAGCACTGTGGGCCATCAGCAGCAGTAGATTTGTACTCAACCACAATCTGAAATCTCATGGCCTGGGATATCCCCCAGCCTACTATTACAACTAAACTAGTGAATCACCCTGATTCAATGAAGAGTGCAGGAGGGCATGCCTGGAACAGCACCAGGCAAACCTAAAAATGAAGTGTTAGCCTGGTGAAACTACAACTCAGGACTACTTTTGTGCTAAACAGCAGAAGCAGCAAGTGACAGACAAAGCTAAGCAAATCCACAACCAATGGATCAGATATAAGCTCTGCAGTTCTGCCACATCCAGTCATGAATGGTGGTGGACGATTAAACAACTCACTAGAGGAGAAGGCTCCACAAATATTCCCATCATCAGTTGTGGAGGAGCCCAGCACACAGTGCAAAAGATAAGACTGAAGCATTTGCAACAATCTTCAGTCAGAAATGCCAAGTGAATGCTCCATCTTGGTTTCCTCAGAGGCCCCCACCATCATAGATGCCAGTCTTCAGCCAATTTGATTCACTCCACATGATGTCAAAAATGGCTGAAGGTACTGAACTCTGCAAAGGCCATGGGCCCTAACATTATTCTGGCAATAGTACTGAAGAACTTGCCGCACCCCTAGCCAAGCTGTTCCAGTACAGCTACAAAACTGGCATCTACTGGGCAATGGGGAAAATTGCACAATTATGTCCTGTACACAAAAAGCAGGACAAATCCAACCCAGCTAATTACCACCACATCAGTCTACTCTCAATGATTGGTGAAGTGACAGAAGGAGTCATCAACTCCTATCAAGTGGCACTTGCTTAGTAATAACCTGCTCACTGATGCTCAGTTTAGGTTCCACCTGAACCATTCAACTCCTGACATCATTACGGTCTTGGTCCAACATGGACAAAAGGGCTGAAATCCAGAGGTGATGTAGTGACTGCCCTTGACATCAAGGCAAAATTTGACTGAGTGTAGCATCAAGGAGCCAATGGGAAGTAGGGGGAAAACACTCCACTTGTTGGAGTCATACCTAGCACAAAAGAAGATGGTTGTGGTTGTTGGAGGTCAATCATCTCAGTTCCAAGACATCACTGCAGGAGTTCCTCAGGGTAGAGTCTTAGGCCCAACCATCTTTAGCTACTTCATCAATGACCTTCCTTCCATTATAAGGTGAGAAGCAAGGATGCTCGCGCATTCACGACTCAGATATTGAAACAGTCCATGTCCAAACGTAGCAAGACATGGACAATATCCAGGCTTGGGCTGACAGTTGGCAAGTAACATTCGCACCACACAAGTGCCAGGCAATGCCCATCTCTAACAGAGAATTCACCATCACCCTCGACATTCAATGGCATTACCAGCATTGAATCCCCCACTATCAACATCCTGTGGGTTACCATTAACCAGAAACTCAACTGGGCTACACATAAAAATACTGTGACTACAAGAGCAGGTTAGAAGCTAGGAATCCTGCGACGAGTAACTCACGTCCTGACTCCCCAAAGCCTGTCCACCATCTACAAGACACAAGTCAGGAGTGTGATGGGATACTCTCCGCTAGCCTGCATTAGTGCTTCTCCAACAACAAGAAACTTGACACCATCCAGGACAACGCAGCCCGCTTGATTGGCACCCCATCCACAAACATTCGCTCCATCCACCACCAACTCTCAGTAGCAGCAGTGTGTACCATCTACAAGATGCTCTGCAGGAATTCACCAAGGCTCCTTAGACAGCAACTTCCAAACCCACAACTGCTACCATCTAGAAGGACAAGGAGAGCTGCCACATGGGAACACCACCACCTGGAAGTTCCCCTGCAAGCCACACAGCATCCTGACTTGGAAATATATCACTGCTCCTTCACTGTATTACAAACAATCCCCAGGTGAGGTACCCCAATTTGTTGTGATCCCTGATGAGATACCCCTAATTGTTAACTTCCCGAATGGGACCCCTGATGAGGAGGAATAAGCTGGTTCGCCTTCTTTATTCAACCCCCTCTGTTGGTCGCAACAAGGTTTAATTTAAAAGGGATAGCTTCCCTCGTGGGTACTGTTTCCTAGTCCAAATGTATTTATGTTTTAGAAAGGGCCAACTTAACCAGCATTCTTGAGGCAAAGAAAGAGTAAGTTTTTTAGCTACTAAAATCTTGAGATCACACAGATCAGAAATGAGAAGTTGTCTCTGGACTAGTTGGTCAAGTATAATCCACACAGGAAATTTCCAAACACTAGTTACTTTACATTCTCAGCCAGCTTTTGCTTGGAGATCTTTTTAAAAAAAAACATCTTACTTAAAAAGCTCAATATGTCCTAAGTAATTCGGGGCTGTGATCCTCTGTCACGACAACTGTCGCTGGGTCAAAATCCTGGAATTCTCTCCCTAATAGCACTGCGGGTGTACCTACACCACATGGACTGCAGTTGTTCAAGAAGGCAACTCACCACCACCTTCTCAAGGGTAATTAGGGATGGGCAATATATGTTGGCCTAGCCAGTGACACATACATCCCATGAATGAAAGAAAAGCTCTGCAACAGGCCCAAAATCATGAAAGGCTAGCTCAAGTTTAAGGGAAGGTGCACTGTAGCTGGATCAGGTTGTCCAAGTCTTTGTACAAGTCACTCTGATACGAAAAAAGATTGAATAATGTCACAACATAGGAATTGTGTGTGCTCCAAGGTTCTCAGACACTGGAAGCATTGGTGAAGGAGCTGCTGCATCCATAGGGTGCTAGGAGGCCCTCCAAGGAAATGCTCAAAAGGCAGTGGGACTAGATAGCCATGGCTGTCAATGCTCACAGTCACAGAACTGGACTAGCCATATAAATACTGTGGCTACAAGAGCATGTCAGAAGCTAGGAATCCTGCGACAAGTAACTCACCTCCTGACTCCCCAAAGCCTGTCTACCATCTACAAGGCACAGGTCAGGAGTAAGATGGAATACTCTCCACTTGCTGGATGAGTGCAGCTCCCACAACACTCAAGGAGCTTGACACCACATTGATTGGCACCATATCCACAAACATTCACTCCCTCCACCACTGACGCACGGTTGCAGCGGTGTGCACCATCTACAAGATGCACTGCAGGAATTCACCAAGGCTCCGCAGACACCACCTTCCAAACCCATGACCACTACCATCTAGAAGGACAAGGGCTGCAGCTACATGGAAACACAACCACCTGGGAGTTCCCCTCCAAGCCACTCACCATCCTGACTTGGAAATTTATTGCCATTCCTTCACTGTTGCTGGGTCAAAATCCTGGAACTCCTTTCCTAACAGCACTGTGGGTGTACCTACACCACATGGGCTGCAGTATTTCAAGAAGGCAGTTCATCACCACCATCTCAAGAGCAACTAGGGATGGGCGATAAATGCTGGTCCAGCCAGAGAAGCCCACATCCCGTGAATGAATGAAAAGAATGCCCCAAAGACCTAGATGCAGTTCCCCAAGGGGTTTAATGACCTCAAGTGAAGATCAGAGAATTATCTTCAAATACCATATCTTAACAATTGCATCGTGAGCCTCCAACACTGCTCATACACCACATCCCAACTCACCTACCTACAATCTGTATCAGGCTTCTTTTCCAACATTTATAGCTGCATCACACTCTCACACATGTAGCACTGCTGTAAGCCTCATGCTCACATCTCACAGCTTGCACACACTAGTTATTTAAACTACGACAGTCACATCACCTAAGCATATTGCACCACACTTCTCCCCCCTCTTGAAGGAGGAGATGCACAACCAGCAAGAGGCAGGCACTTATGCGTCCTTACCTTCATCTATGAGACTGTGCTTACCATCACTGGAGCAGCCAATGCTGAGGCCGTGGCTAATGGCAGGACTCAAGCCAAGGATGATGGTATCCTTGTACCTAATCCTCCTTCTCACGTCCTACTTCCCCTTCATCTGAAAATCTCTTCTAATTTATAAACTGCAGATGATGAAAACATCCCCTCACCACAATTTATTTGTGTGTCTTTCTCCTTTCAGATACCCAAGAACTGCAACCTGGCAGACAGTGGTGGAAGAGCAACAAGACATTGATGGTGAAAAAACATCCCTTGCTTTCACACTCATAGCCACCACTCAATTATCAACAATGCGCATAGTTTAGAATATAGCATTATGAAGATGTCTAATTTCATGGTTCATGTTTTAGGAGTAAAACTTTTAGGTCAGGATTGAAGTTTTAAACAAAAAGATAATGGAAGCATCTGGCTTGGAAAAGTGGTAAACAGCCCTGAAGTAAGCGTAATTCAAACAGACCTGGGGCAGGCTTTTACGTTCCACATACGGGTGCATGTCCGACCCAATCGGGTGTCAAATACTGCTCCATGACGTTGGGTGAACGTCCCAACATCATTGCACATTCGCAATATTTTGGTCAGCGGGCAAGCCGACAATTAAGAAGCCTATTCAAGCCCTTAATAAATTAATCTAAACTTATTTTTCGCTGCCTGTCCAGCCTTACAGTTGGCAGTTAGATGAATCGGCCAGGCGGCCTTTTGATTTTTTAGCAAACCTCATCCATGGGTGGGATGAGGTTTCCACAATTAAATAAAAAATAAATATATATTTTTGGGCATAATTTTTATTCTGCTTATGTTACTGTGAGTGAATCCCATGTCAGGACATTTTTTCAGATCCTCCTTCAGGGAGCTTTCAGTGCACGCTCCCCCGCACATGTGCAGACTATTGCGCTCACACTCCTCACGCCCCCACCCCAGCAGCGCTGAGGTTCTCAGCGTGCATTTCACGCTGGATGGCTGTTAATTGGCCAGCCAGCATGAAATCGCAGTCGGGGCCAATCGCGAGTGGCGGTCCAGGCCTGTCTGACAACCCGAAAATCCTGCCCCTGGTGTAATTACAGTTTTTCTTTATTTGTTCATGGGAGGTGGGCATTGCTGGCTAGGCTAGCATTTACTGCCCATCACTAATTGCCCTTATTCAGAGGGCATTTAAGAGTCAACCACATTGTTGTGGGTCTGGAGTCACATATAGGCCAGGCCAGGTAATGTAGACCAGGTAGGCCAGACCTTCCCTAAAGGACATTAATGAACCAGATGGGTTTTTAGGATAAATCTGCCTTGTAATACCAGTGGAAGAGATCAATATTGAAATCCTCATAGACAGCATGCTCTGGAAGTCCAAGTGCCAGGCTGGGAAACTGAAGTAAGTCAAAAGTAAATTCCTAAGAGTTGTGTCACACTCTGGCTTGGGCTCAAGAGAGGTGAAGGAACCTTTAAGACCCTGTTATCTATAGGGAAACTCTTGGGTGGAAACAAAAATAGAACAATGTCCTGTTGAGATATTTGGGCTTAAATAATAAGGACTTATGAAGTTAAGTTTTGTTTAATTCTGGTATAGTAACAGTTTGTGTTTGAAACTTTAAATCTTATGGTGCAACTTTTTGTTTCAAAAAAAGGTTTGTCTCAAAAATCATAACAATAACATAGAACCTGGAGATGCATTTGATTAGGCAGATATCAGGCAAAAATGGCCTGGAGCCAGGGCAGATGGCGCACAAGCTCACATACAAGCTCTGCTACAAAGAATGAACACATTGTTGGGGTGGGCTACAGAAGATGGCTGTTGGGTATGCACAATGAAATGCTTGGTGCATTGATCGGCCTGCCAGAAAACCTACGTATAATGTCAAGGAGCATGGTGGAGTCCAGCGTCAACTCTGCATAGGATTTTGCACAAAGCTTGGAGTGCATCCTTTCAAGCAAAGATGTGGTGTCCAATTCCATTATCATATTAGTGGGCCCAACATGATGCACCATGATGTGGTCATGTCTCAGCTTCCACTGCAGCAAAAGCAGAAGGCTCCCAATGGTGCTGCATTGGAAGCTGAGACTGAGTTCATAAATCTCAGCATGCTGCCATGCAAGCTCAGACTGCTGTAAACGTGGCTGCAGAACACAGGGTGTCACAACAATCCAGAAATCTCTCCTTCAACAGAGTACCAGGATTGCTGAGCTGCCTGCCCAGCACAGTTGCAGTGACTGTATGGAAAATGAAATTGTTATCCTCTCGCAGGATGAAAGCATTTGTTCTCCCACCAATACTACTCTACCAGTGCCCTTAATATTGCCTTTCAAACAACCAGCCTGGACCACTGCTGCCAATCCAAAGATAATGCAGTCCAAAGTCAGGCCTCCTAGACCCAGAGCTCTGAGGTCATCTGCAGTCACCCCCACAAAGTCACTGGCCTTCCATCACTTCTTAAGCGCCTCCTAAATTCAGCTCTTTTGTCCATGTTTGGACCAAAGCTACAACGAGGTCTAGAGCCAAGTGGCCCTAAAGAACCCAAACTGAATATCACTGAGCATTGTCCACCATCATTCACTACTGAATAGGGCAGGACTACAGACCTTTCATTTGATCCTTTGCTTGTGGTGTTACTTGGGTCGATCGATTGCATGCTTCTTGTGCTGTTTAGCATGCATGTGGTCCTCTATTGTAGTTTCATCAGGTTGGCGCCTCATTTTTAGGTGTGTCTGGTGCTAGTATGCTCTACACTCTTCATTAAACTAGGTTTGAGCCCCTGGTTTGATGGTAATGTTGGAGTGACAGATATGACAGGCCATGAGCTTACAGATTGTGGTTGAATATAAAATTTTGTTGCTGTTGATGGCCAACAGTGCCTATTGGATGCCCAGTTCTGAGTAGCTAGATCTGTTCTGAATGTGCCCCATTTAGCATGCTGTTACTGCCACATAACATGATGGAGGGTACCCTTAATGTGAAGACGGGACTTTATCTTCACAAGAGTGTAGCCACTCCTTTCAATACTGTCATGGACAGATGCACCTGCAACAGGTAGATTGTGGAGGGCAACGTCAAGTAGACTTTTCCCTCTTCCTGGTTCCCTTACCAGCTGCTGCTGGACCAGTCTAGCAGATATGTGCTTCAGAGCCCGGCCTCCCTGGTCAGTATAATTTCTCCAATACATTTTCTTGGCTAATATTAATTACCTTAAGTTCCTCACTCCAGCCACTTGGTTACTCTCTATTTCTGGTATGTGACTTGTGTCTTCTACAGTGAAGACAAACAAAATATTTCTTCAATTTCTCTGCCATTTCTTCATTCCTCATGAAAATTTCTCCTGACTGTTCTTTTAAGGAATCATTGTTTACTTTACCTACTCTCCTTTTCATATTCCTGTAAAAGCTCTTACAATCAGTTTTTATATTCCTGGCTCGTTTACTCTCACATTCTATTATTTCCCATTTAATCAACATTTTGATTGCCCATATGCTGGTTTCTAAAAACACTTCCAATCGTCAAGTTTATTCCTATTCTTTGCAACAGTATACGCCTCTTCTTTTAATTTAATATGATCCTTAGCTTCCCTAGTGAGCTATGGGTGGAGTTTTCTTGCTGAGCTTTGGTTTTTAATAGAATGTATTTTTATTAAGCATTTCAAATAGTTTCTTTAAATGTTTCCCACTGTTGATTTGTCACCATGCCTTTTTGTTTATTTACCCAAATCAACCTCAGCCAGCTCTCTCCTCGTAAATATGTAATTTGCTTTAAGTTTAAAGTTCTTGTTTGGGATTGGAGTATGTCACTTTCAAACTTGATATGGAATTCAACTGCGTTATGATCATTTTTTCCCAGTAGATCTTTGACTACTAATTAACCCTGTCTCATTACTAAAACAGCTTTATCTCTAGTTGGTTCCACAACATATTGTTCCAGGAAACTATCCAAAAACATTCTAGAATCTCATCTTCCAGTCTACCTATGCCAATTTAATTGGTCAAGTCTATAAGATGATTAAAATCCCCGACAACTATTATGTTGTCTTTGTTACAAGCTCTAATTATTTCTTGCTTAATGGCCTGTCTAACAATATAACTGCTGTTAGGGGGCCTAATAACTACTCCTATCAACATTTTCTGACACTTGCTATGCCCAATCTCCACCCCATACTGAGTCTACCTCTTGAACTTCTGAGCCAAGATCCTTTCTCACTAATATCTTTATGTCATCCTTTATCATCAGGGCTATTACACCTCCCTTTCCATTCTGTCTTTTTGAAATGTTGTATACCCTGGAATATTTATTTCCTAACACTGGTCACCGTAACCACATCTCTACATTGGTGATCAGATCTAAACCATTTATTCTTATTTCTGCTACTAGTTCATCCATCTTATCATGAATGCTTCATACACTCAGATAAAGAGCTTTTAATTTTATGTTTTTACTACCATTCTTTGCATGGATCTTAATCGCTGATCAGTTCAAGAAGGCAGCTTACCACCATCTTCTCAAGGACAACTAGGGATGGGCAATAAATGCTGGCTTAGCCAGCAGCCCCCGTATCCTATGAATGAATAACAAAGAAAAAGGCAGTAGCCGTCATTTTAAACTTTTTACTCGAGTAAAAAAATGCCATCTAATTGTCTTTTTAAAAGAATTACACGACAATTATAGGCATTAGTTATGGTTGTCATCTTTTATAAGCAGAAAATAGAGTGCAGGCATTGCTTCCTTAAAAGGAGGCCCAAACAATAATTTGCATGCAGTCAAGACCAGTTGACATGTCAGGTCTAAAGGAAAATTAAAATTATATATGAAACATACTTGGCAGCAACTGAAAATGAAATTAAAGCAGTACAACAATGTTGTCCTTGTCTTCAAGGCCAATTATTCATGTTTTTTTATTTTACCTATGTTGTGGTGTGCTTTGCTCCAAAACAATATTTTACAGTGCGAATGTAAGTCTTGGTGATTATTCTATTAATGGCATGCTCCTGATCTCATGTTACTAGGCAAGGGGCAAGGTACCAAGGTTAGATGTGTCCCAAAAGGGAAAATAGTATAGCTGGTTACCCAAGAGTAACCATTAACTGATCCAAGCTGCTGTTACTAACATGACACTGGAATACCCCAAGCAATTCATTTGCTCACTCTCTTGAAACAGTAAATACACAATGCTGAACATAATATTTAAGGTAGTGTGGCATTAAAAATTACTGAAGTGAAATTAAAGACCCCCTTGAAAACAGATATCCACATTAGAACAGATCACAAATTGCTTATGCTAATTTAGTTGTGCATACTTAAGTGCACAAGTTTATTGGGTTAATGAATATCTGGAAATGTTGACATTCTCTGGTAATGCACTGGCTCAGATTTCAAAGAAATCTGATGCTAATAGCGTTCACCAGTATTAAAAAGCAAATCAGACAGCAAATTCTTCTTTCCGCACAAGCAAAGTTAAATGTGGAAATCATGAAACTACTGTGTCAACATTCCATCAAGAGTCTCAGCATCTAAATGCATGAAGTTGGGATATTTTGATGGCTAAGGTAGCATAGTTGTTATGCTACAGAACAATAATCCAGAGGCCTGGATAAACTATAGACACAAGATCAGATACCACTATAACAGTTAATTAAATAAATTTGGAATAAAAATGCATCTGGTTCACTAATGTCCATTTAGGAAGGAAATCTGCTGTACTTATCCACTTTGGCCTATATGCGGCTCCAGACTCTCTTAACTGCCCTCTGAAATGGCGACCAAGCCACTATGCTGTATAATATCACTGCTGTCATGAGAGCATAATAATTTTCATGATATTTTTCTGGCTTACTGTAAAGTAGGTTTATGAGGGTTGTATTTCTCTGTGTGTGTGATTTAATTATATTTTGTAGCTAAGCAGACTGCAAGTTGCAGCTATCAAAAATAAGGTGTAGAAGGGTCTTTAATATGCTAATAAGTAAACATGGTTAAGGTCTTAGCATATAAGGTGCAAAGGAAATTTGCATTTTTAGATAGATGAAGGGGGGTTTGAACTTCAAAGAGGTTAATGAGAGTAGTAGCAACAAGAAAATATTATATTATGAGCAAGGCAGCAGTTCCCAAGACATATGGAAACAATGGAATTTACATGTTCAAAAGAAAGAAACATGCATAAAGGAGAGTGAGGCTATGTGTCAGGGGAAAGCATTGTAAATTCTAACAGAAGGGTGTGAAGCCTCCAGTATTTAATCAATAAGCCTGCTGTCTACATAAACGAAAGCTGGAGAGAGCCATTTTGAATTCCACAGTCCAGGGTATTGTGTTAATTTGCTGGATCTGCTTAAAATGTAAAAATCTATTTTTGGACCGTTGCCTTATAGGGGATATAACTGAGAGCGAGGTTAATTAGGGATTTTAAGAGTTATTATAGTAGTAAGTTGTAGACCTATGTTTGTGCTTGAAATCTTTTCTTTCGTTAATAATTATTTTAATTTTAGCTTTTTAAAAACTCTCTCAAGCCTTGGTGGACTTATTACCTCTGAATTCATGGTACATATCTCAAAATAAATACAAATTACAAAACCGTTATGACAGTACTATCAAGTTTCACTGATGGATTTGATTCACCTGGCACACATCATCTGTCACGTCATAACAAATTGGGGGCCCTTTGTGGGACATTTGAAATTGTTTGATTGGTTTGGAGTTGGTGAATCTTAAAGTGATGAGTACAGGGAGCACTTTGAATTCAGGAGCTGTTGCGAGGAATTCTTAAAGTGGTGAGATTACAAAAATGGCTGCACTTATGATTAAAGTTTTTTTGGAAGTTGAAGATATAAGTTTGATTGGGTTACAAAAAGTATCTAAAGCTAAATTAACAGAGTTGGCAGATAACTTGAAGTTGAGGTTACCTGTAGGGGTTAAGAAAGCAGGCGCAGTTTAAGTGATAGCACAGCATTTGAAGTTGGAAGTGATACCTGGCACGAGTGAGTCACAGCTGGAGGTAGTGAGATTTCAATTACAAATGAAGAAGCTTGAATTTGAACAACAATGGAAATGAAAAGACTTGAACTAGAGGCAGTAGAAAAATAGAGAGTATTTCAAAAATAAATGGAAATGCGAAAACTGAATCTCCAGAGAGAAAAATTAGCAATAGAGAAGAGGATGCAGGAAAGAGACGGAGAATACCAACTTAAAAAGAAAGAGATCTCAGATGCTGAGGAAGGTTCTGATGATGAAAAAGCTTTTAATAAGTACATAAGAACTAAGAGCAATTCAGCCCCTCGAGCCTGCCCCGCTATTCAATACGGTCATGGCTGATCTCATTTTGGCCTCAACTCCAATTTCCCGCCCTCTCCCCATAACCTTTCAACCCATTACTAATTAAAAATCTGTCTACCTCCTCAAATTTATTCAGTGTCCCGGCATCCACTGCACTCAGGCAGTGAATTCCACAGATTCACAACCCTTTGAGAAAAGTAATTCCTCCTCATCTCTGATTTAAATCTACCACTCCTTAGCCTAAAACTATGGCCTCTCATTCAAGAATGCCCCACAAGGGGAAACATCCGCTCCACGTCTACTTTGTCTATCCCTTTTAGCATCTTATATACTTCAATTAGATCTCCTCTTATCCTTCTAAACTCTAGCGAGTAAAGGTCTAAACTGCTCAATCTCTCCTCATAAGGCAAGGCCCACATCTCTGGAATCAATCTACTGAACCTCCTCTGAACCGCCTCCAATTCAACTACATCCTTCCTCAAGTAAGGGGACCAAAACTGTGCACAGTACTCCAGATGCAGTCTCACCAATGCCTTGTACAGTTACAACAACACTTCCCTATTTTTATACTCTATTCCTTTCGCAATAAATGCCAAAATTCCATTTGCCTTCCTTATTACCTGCATACTAGCTTTCAGCGATTCATGCACGAGGACACCCAGATCCATCTGCACTGAAGCATTCTGAAGTTTCTCTCCATTTAAATAATAAGTCACCTTTTTATTCTTCCAACCAAAATGGATAACCTCACACTTATCCACATTAAACTCAATCTGCCAAATTTTGGTCCATTTGCCTAACATGTCCATATCCATTTGTAAATTTGTTATTTCTTCTTTGCAACTTACTTTCCCAGCTATCTTGGTATAATCTGCAAATTTAGCTATAGTACCTTCTATTTTAACCTAAAACCCAGTGGAGAGATGTTTAAATTTGTGCAAACTCTTCTGAAGTTTGAAGAAAGAGATGTAGAGGTGTTCATTATTTCATTTGAAAAAATTGTTAAATAGATGAAATGGCCACAAGAAAACTGGACATTGCTATTACAGTCTAGGTTAGTGGGCGGAGTTCATGAGGTTTATGTTTCACTGCCAGAAGAAATGTCGGTGGATTATGAGCTGGTTAAAAAAAAAGGCTATTTTGAGTACATATGAGTTGGTTCCTGAGACATATGGGCAAAAATTTAGGAATATAAGAAAACAGCCTGGGCAAACTTACATTGAGTTTGAGAGAGTAAAACAAAGTAATTTTGACTGGTGGATACAGGCATTAAAAGGTAGAGATGACATGTGCAGTTCTTAGAGAAGTAATTCTTTTAGAAGAATTTAAAGATTCAATTCCTTCAGTCATGAGAACTCATGTGGAGGAACAGAGGGTTAAAATTGTAAGACAAGCAGCAGAGATAGTTGATGATTATGAGTTAGTTCATAAATCTAAACCTTTTTTCATCACCCTTTTAAATCAGAGAAGGATGGAAAATGGGAAGGTGAAAGGAAGGTAGGTAGTCAGGGAAGAGGAGTAAGTAGAAATTCCCAGTAAGTTTTTTCTCAGACTAAGAACAAACATGCTGAGGGTAGAAGTGACGCTCGAAAATTGAGGTGTTTTCATTATAATAAAGTTGGGCACACAAAGTCAATGTGTTGGAAATTACAGGGAAAATCTATTGGAATTATTGGGATGCAGAAAAGTTCTGGAAGTAAAAGTACTGTGGATTCTGAGGTTCAGGCACAGGAAAAACCAGTCGTTTATGTACAGGTAAAGCAGGAACAATTAGTGATGGGTAAAGAAGTGGTAACGTGTTCACAATTTACCCAAGGGAGTTCTGAGGAGCAGGTTGCAGAAATGTTTAAAGATTTTGTATATGAAGGGGAAGTCTTTCCATGTGTACAGGATGGAGCAGGTAAAGATATCAACATTTTATGTGACACAAGCACTAGTCAATCCTTAATGTTATGGGATAGTGATATTTGTTGTTCAGAGGGAGTGTTGCAGGAACAGGTAATAATAAGTGGGGTTCATGGAGATGCTAAACCTATTCCATTGTGGAAGGTAAATTTAAAGAGTAGGTGGAAAACAGGTGAGGTGATGGTTGGAGTAGTGGAAAAATTATCCATTACAGGGGTTCAATTTATTTTAGATAATGATATACCTGGGTCACAGATATGGGTGATTCCTATGCTAGTTGAGCAGCCTGTAGAGATGTTTCCAATAGAAGTGTTGCAGAAAGAGCATCGTGGATTGTGTCCAGATTGTGTGGTAATAATATCACAGGCTCACAGGTTGAAACAGAAAGAAGAGGAAGTTAAAAGACAGGGAAAAGGTGTTGAAGTTCAATTAGCTGACAGTGTCTTTGATAAGATTGTTCAGGAAGAAAGAATGGAAGAAAATGCAGCTAAGGTGTTTAGCTTAAGGCAGTTGGTAGAGCTACAGAGAAAAGATCCACAAATAAAACAGTTATATTAGACAGCTTACTCAGAAACAGAGAAAGAATCTATTCCAGAACTACAGTAAGGGTAATGTGCTAATGAGAAAGTGGCGAGCGTATCAGGTTTCAGCACTTGAAGAATGGATGGAAGTGTATCAAATTGCTATACTACTTGAATATAGAAATGAGATACTGAGAATAGCTCATGCAATTCCAGTTTGGGTGGGGGGGGGAATATTTAGGAATTAGAAAGACACAGGTGAAAATACAAAATCATGATTGGCCTGGATTGCATAGAGATGTAGTCAAATTTGTAGAACATGTCACACATGTCAGGTGATAGGGAATCCACAAGCAATGATTAAGCTTGCACCTTTAATTCCACTTCAAGCATTTGAAGAACCTTTTACCAGGGTTATGACTGATTGTGTAGGACCTCTCCCTAAGACTAAAAGTGGAAATCTGTACTTGCTAACAATAATGGATGTGTCAACAAGGCTTCCTGAAGCGATAACTTTGAGAAATATTGCAACAATGAGAGTTGTGGAAGAGCTAACTAATATTTTTTTTACAAGATATGGTTACCTAAAGAAATACAATCAGATCAGGGTTCAAATTTCATGTCACAGCTGTTTAAGGAAGTAATGAATAGTTTAGGCATAAAACAGTTTAAGTCAACAGCTTACCATCCTGAATCACAAGAGACTTTGGAAACATGGCGTCGAACTTTAAAAACCATGCCAGTGGCACTGAAGGTCACAATGGCCCTCAACTCCTATGCCTCCGGCTCTTTCCAAGGGTCAGTGTGGGATGTGTATGGAGTGTCCCAATCAGCTGTCCACAATTGCATCAAGCTGGTGACAAAAGCTCTGTTCAGGTAGGTCATGATATTTATTCATTTCCGTACGGACGAGGCCAGCCAGGCTGATTGAGCCAGAGGCTTTGCAGTGATTGCTGGGTTCCCCCGCATCCAGGGTGCAATCGGCTGCACACAAGGCCATCAAGGTACTAATGGGTCAGCCAGGTGCTTTTGTCAACAGGAAGGGATTCCACTCCATGAACGTGCAGATAGTTTGTGACCACAAAGCGCATATTCTGCAAGTCTGTGCAAGGTATCCTGGCAACAGCCATGACACCTACATCCTCAGGCACTCCCATGTGCCGAGGCTCTTCAATGCTTCAGCTCGGCTGGATGGATGGCTGCTAGGTGACAAGGACTATCCGTCGAAAAGGTGGCTTATGACGCCTCTCCGCCACCCAAGAACAAGAGCAGCATTATAACAGGAGTCATGCCTTTACAAGGGTGGTGATAGAGAGGACCATAGGTCTTCTGAAGATGCACTTCTGATACCTGGGCTGTTTAAGGGGAGCACTACAAGACCCCCCAGAGCAGGTGTCACTGCTCTGCACAATTTGGCTCTGGAAAGTGGGGACCCGCTGGAGGAAGAGGATCTTGAGGCAGCTGTACAGGCCACAGAGGATGAATCCAGTAGTGAGTCAGAAGAGGATCACAGTGAGGAGAAAACCGAGGGTATGGCAGCAGACCTCTGTAACCTTCAGGGAGGCAGGGACGCTTGTCCATTAAAGTGCAAGTGAACTTTCAAAGGCGTGTTAAATATTAATTACTGTCAAACAACCTCTGGCACTGAAAATGTACTTTTATAATTATGGAGTAAAATTGCTTCAGAGTTTCATTACTGTTGGATATTTAAAACATTTTAAAAAGTTATGTAAACTTATCTCTTCTACCTCTCAATCCTACCTTTCAGCCTCTATTTCACTTTCTATACACAAAATTGCACTGGATTAAATATTCTAACCTACAATTCCAGGTTAAGATTCTGCATGCCTCTGTAAGAATCCCTCAACCCAAATGGTTGAGAAGACACAATTGCCCTGTTTACACTGGTTCCAGGTCTCCCGTGGAGTGTGCCATATTGTTTTGACTCTAATAAAGACAAATCACAGTGTACAGAAAGTCTGTAGGTAATTGCATTGAATAGTGAGTACCATTAGTTCACCGTTGATCGCAAAATCTCAGCCACTGTGTTATCAATTGCTGTAGAGTTGAAAAGGCAGCCTTGGTGCTACTTCTAGCTGGGACTGGAATGGGAGGCAGGGGGAACAAGAGGCGAGGGGGAGACAACCAATGTATTTCATTTCAGCAACCAATGATAAAAAGAAAGAGAATGTTGATGATGAGTTAAGGCTAAAGTGGGAGGGGATAAATACAGGTTTGGAAGAAGTTGGGAAAGTGATAGGGATGAATGAGTATTAGAAATGGCAAAGAGTAATGTGAAGATGAAGGGATATGCAATGTGATGGCAATGTGGGGTTGGGGGGGAACGCATTGGTAGGAAAGCATTCATGTTTGAAGAGAGACAAGAGAATCCTTTTCTCCTTCTCACACCACCCACACCTCAACAAAATCTGTAAATTATGGCACATAAAATTGAAATTTTAACCCAATCCAATCAATATGAAATATTAGATGATGGTAACCATACATTAGTAACTGTATCTTGCTCAAAAACTCTACAGACTAATCAAACAGCTACAGTATAATTGGACACAGTAATCTGGAAAACCAAAAATGTTTATTCTGAAATTTGATTCAGCGTAAACATCTTGTGAATCATTCATTTCCAAATAAAAGTACTTAATGTTCTTATGAAGCAAGAACATTTTCAATCTTCAACTGACCGTGAGAAACTGCCCTGGGCAGCATGACCAAGTAACCAAGATCAGTTAGGAGTTTATTGTCCTGTAAATTTAGCTGCATGCACGCAGAACTTTTGAACTCTGCTTTTCAATCATTTTTTTCCATAATAACTTTGTTAAAAGCAAAGAGAAAAATGAACACAATTTTTGTACAAATCTGGTAACATTTTTAAAATTCAAACTTGTACATTCAAAATCAGTGACTTTAAAATTGGAATTTGAGTCCACCAAACGTGTCCCTTTAAACCATGATGCTGAACACATCTTCTCAAGGAGTATTCCTTAATAGTAAACTTGCACAACTGTAATGCACTGTTCTGTTTAAACAACCAATTAAACCAAATTATTCTGGGATGAATAAAGAGGCTGCAATAAAAAATGTCAATCAGTTCCAAGGAATCTTATTAAAAATTGATCAAGTATGGGACTCTTAAATTGAAAGATATCTGAAAAATCTGCAATGCACCAAAACAGAAGTATAATCTAGGCAGATAAAGTGGCGGAAGTCAAAAAATGACTTTTTTTTTGACGTTTCACAAATTGTCCCACAATAGTAGTTAATTAGATCAAGACAAATTCAACCGGCAAATTAATTTTCCAGTATATTTGACCTATATCAACCTTTTAAATCCCTTTCCTGGCTCCCATGCTAGCTGACATAATTAATAGTTCCCCTTCTCTCAGGCATCGTTCATTCCCCTTCAAAATTGGCATTATTCCTCCTTCAAACAAAACCCATCCAATCTAGATATCTTCTTCAACAATCCTCCCTTCCCCTTTTCCCCTGCAAAGTCAGCAAATGGGTTAACATGAGTTCAAATCTCACCAAGGAAGCCAGGGAATTTTTTCAGTTAACAAAATAAATTTGGAAAGGAAAGTTAGTATCTGCAATGGTGACCATGAAATTACTGGATCGCTGGTTTAAGTCTATTTGGTTTACCAATGTCCTTTCGGGAAGGAAATTGGCTGTCCCTACCTGGTCTAGCCTATATTTGACTCCAGACCCACAGCAATATGGTTGACTTTTAACTCCACTGAAATGACCGAGAAAATTACTCTGTTGAAGAAGACAACTCACCACAACCTTCAAGGGCAATAAGAGATGGGCAATAAATGCTGGCATTGCCGCAAGACAACCACCTCCCATAAATGAATAAAAATCCCTGTCATTTCCTCTCAAGACTCCTGTACAAATCCCTCAAGTCTGCATCAACCAGTCATAGCACTGGAAAAGCCAGACTTAAAGTCACGAATGATATTCTTTGTAACCATGACCATTGTGCGCGATCCCTCTTTGACCTTTCAACAGCATTCCACATGATTGACCATACCACCTTCTTTAACCATTCAGCTCAGTGGCACTTGCATGATCCACTGCCATCCAAATGCTGCATGTGTCTCTCCAGCAATTTTTTTCCACCATCTGTACTATCAACTCCAGGGGACACAAGAACCAATATCATCCGAAGGCACAGGATCAGTTTCCACATACACGATGATGATAGTCAGCTCTTGCTCTTCACTTCCCTTAACCACTTGCTTAGATGAGTCATAACTCTTCCAGCTTAACAGTGGAAACATGAAGCCAGTTTTCAGCACAGCTCATTGTCCACCATCACCAAAGTCCACTTCCTTGGAGATGATTCTTCACAATCACTCAGACTGAAGCAAACTATTCACAATCTTAACATTCAGATTGGCACTAAACTAAACTCAAAGTGCTATGGGACTAGAAGACCCTCCAGAGCAAAGATGTAGAAAAGACCATCAACAAAAATATTTAATGCTATATCAAGTAGTTGCTTTTAAGCAACATTTTGCACTACAATTCTATCAACACGATATCCAAACTGTGGCTGGTTACAATCTTGTTTTAGCAATTAATTACAGATTTCCTTTCATCCAGAGTATCTATCAATAAACATGGCTAGCTGTGCATGGCCATGAAGACCTCCAAGGTGATGCAACTAGGAAGCTACAATTCATTTAGTTCACTGCTGCAAGTGTCAGTATCCAATTATCCTGCAAAGAATTAAGGTCCAACTTGGCCATGGAAATAACATACTGTTAATTTTTCTAGCCTTGCACAGGGTATTTGATGTACCGAATACAACACTGGCAAAACTGTAATGGAAATGCTACATTGCTACTGCTACTGAATAATAGATCAATTCTGAAAACTTCACTTGTTTAGTTGTAAATTTTTAAAATGTTTGAAAAAGCTAGCAGAACTCAAGAAAAAGTTTAAATTTAAGGCACATCAATAATTAATTTTGAAATGCAACTGTTTGGGCTTTCAGTCAGCACTTGTAATCAACTGCAGAAAGGTAATTTCTGGAGCAGATAAGAATCTACCAAGGCTGTTGTACATGGCCAGAGGTTGGGGGCAAGGCAAATCTGAAACAGCCATACAGGCGGGTGGCCAGTGTGCGCTCAGGTTTTCCGATGAGTGCCTTGCTGCCCTCCTTGGAGGAGGTGGCAGCATGGTGGGATGTGCTTGTCCCCGAGGACAGGAGGAAGAGGCCACCCCACTTGACCAAGAGTGCGTGGGAGGAGGTTGTGAGCTCCCATGACATGGTGCGGCGTTCATGGACCCATTGCCGCAAGCGCTCCAATGACTTGCTGCACACAGGAAGGGTGAGTAGCATGTTGGCATCATTCACTGCACCCATCATGTAACCTTCTCTCCCGCTGGCGGACCACCCTTGTCTGGGTGGCCTGAATGCAATGAGTTAGTGATGGCATGTGTCTTTAGCTGGGTAGCCCACCAAAGATTGCCTATACATTCATCAGCATGAGAGGGTTGAGGTGTGATGGGTTCTGCACCCACAGCATGTGGTGCAGTGACACCCACATGACTGTGGTGGGTCCAACCTGGAGGAGTTACACCCAGGCGTACTGGTCAAACTCCATGACACGTCGAAGTCAGGGCGGTGACATGGTGTGAGGGGATCTTCAAGGTACTGTGGCACAGATGGATGTGCTACCCTCTGCGGTCCAGGTCATTGTGCCTCCTTGCAACAGCTGGTGCAACTGTGTGCTCCCAACTGTGATGAAGGCAGCATGTGGGCGGGGTGAAGGACACACCAGGCATATTAGCTTGAGTGCCAGCCACCAGCTGAAGAAGGACGCATCGCAGACCTGCAATGGCCAACTGGGTTTGGTGTGGGCCAGCTGCGAGGAGATTGATGGTACAAATATCACTTATCAATGCAATTTTTTCATTTGCAGAAGAAGAATTCTCATAACAGCAAGGAACGGCTGCGGCTTGGCGGTGGGCCAGCCCAGATATTGATGCTCAGCAGTTTTGAGCAGGAAGCACCGGACCCGGAGAGGCAACATGCGCCTAGGTCCACTGGAGCCGGAGAGGTTGGGGTTCTGCAGGCAAGTATGTATGGCCAATACTCACATCACCAATAGTCTTCCAACATCCATGCCATCGCTGATTGTTCAGTGAGTGATGTTACCAACATGGCTTACCCAGTGCGTGTGGAATGATGAGCGCTTGACAGGCATGTACACTGACATTGCCCGCAGGCTAACTGATGGAATTTCCTTACTCTTCCTTTTAGACTCATCGGCGCAGGGCCAGGACCCGCTGCAGCAGGGGCCCCCTCTGACACCTGAGGGGCATGAAGTTACACCATTAGAAGCGTCACACCATTTCTGCCATGCAGGCACCAGCGCAGATACTGGCACCTTGATGGGCATCATATCTTCAGCTAGTGTCCTGGGTCACAGCGGTGAGGGCACTTCACAGTCACTGGAGCAGCTGGCAGAGACAGAGACTGCTGATGGCACCTGCAGTCGCGAGGACTGAAGGGGCCCAGGCACATGCTCAGTCTGTGGCAGATGATGAGCCTCTGGAGTCGTGGGCGATGCAGCCAAGTGTTGACATGCGGCTGGGTGTTTGGGAACATCTGGTGGAGATACATGAAGCTCTGCTTGGCTTGATGTCAGTGGTGAAGGAGTCTATGCGGGCCGTGGCCGATGAATGCCAAGCTTCGTCCATGGAGAGATTGGCGACTCTCATGGAGAGGCAGCTCCAGGGACAGGGTCAGGTGTTCCTGGGGTTGCGCTCGGACATGCATGCCCTCACAGGAGCTTTGATCTCATCTGGTCAGTGCCTGTGTGGGCGGTGGATCGGCCACCAGGTATCCCACCTCGGTGCCCATCCATCTACGGTGAGCAGGGAGGCCCAAATGGACCTCATGTCGGTGGAGCAGCTGCTTATCGTCTCTGTTGGTGCCTCTCAGCTCGCTGCGGATGAGGCCAACAGCTCCTCCGCCCCTCTGGCAGTGACCAAGGCACCCAATGAGGTTGCGACTGGGGAGATGCCAGGAGCGGAGCTGGCAGCTCCCTCCTAGGCGGGGCAAGCACAAGCTCCACGGGCCAGAGGACATCTGCCAAGGTCATTGAGGCTAACAGGACATCAGAGAGAGCAGGCTGTCTCAGATGTCATTGCCAGTGACAGGGCACCACAGAGACAATGCACCCGCAAATGAAAGATGAAGGCACCTTAGGCACACCCCGGGTTCATCACTGGTGGATGCACTGGCTGGAGCACTGAAGAGCCCTGGCACCTGGGAGTGTCTGAGGATGTAGGCATCGTGGGAGCCGCCTGGGTACCTTGCATAGACTTGCAGGATCGGCATCCTGTGATCACACATTATCTGCACGTTCATGGAGTGGAATCCCTTCCTGTTGACAAAGGTACCGGGCTCACCTGCTGGCACCTTGATGGCCACATGTGTGCAGTCTATTGCACCCTGGACACGAAGGCAGCCAGCAGTTGCCACGGAGCCTCTGGCTCGCTCTGTCTGGCTGGCCTCGTCCCAGGCGGTAGTGGATGAAGGTCAGTGCACGCCTGAACGGAGTGTTTGTCATCTCCTTGACACAAGTGTGTATAGCCAATTGGGAGACACCGCAGAGATCACCCACTGAGCCTTGGAAAGATCTGGAAGCATAGAAGTTGAGGGTAGCTGTGACCTTTAGGGAGACGGACATGGGGTGTCCACGCACATAGTTAGCCGATGTCTCTGGACCAATCACCTGGCAGATAATGTTGACTGTCTCCCTTGACAGACAGAGCCTCCTACAGCACTGCACCTCAGAAATATTGAGATAGGTGCTTCATGCTCTGTATACCTTGGCAGCAGGATAGTGGCATCTTCTGTGGCCCCTTGCGCCTTGGACTACTTCTTGGCCCTGCACCCCTTGTGCCTGCGCCTGTCCTCCCAAAGGTGGCTCGTCTGGAGACTGAATATGCACTCCTGGCCTCCTCTCCCTTCTAGCCCTCCCTTCCTCCTCAGATGAGGTGCCTCCATTACCTCCCATTCCCAGGGAGACTTGCTGAAACCTACAGACCCCAAAACAAATCCTCACTGAAAAGTGCTGACCTGAAGGTAATGAGTGCAGTCCAAGCAGCTGCTATGCGTTTGAGACTTCTCCATCTCACACACGCAACTTTCAATAACTTCTAAGCACTAACTGTTAAATGTCTGGATTCGCAAAAACAATGATCCCTCTTTCCCACCCGTAGATGAGGATCATTAAAGTTTCGGATAGCCGCAAGCCCATTGCACCCGTGCGACGAGCCGAATATCGCATGGGTGCCTTAAAATCCACAACAATTGGAGCCTCAGCCACCTTAATTGGCCCAGTAATGACTGGCGGCCGCGCAATGGAAATCGTCACGCACCCGCCCAGCGAAACATCGTGATGGGGCGCAGTGATGTCAGAACGTGCGCTCGACTTCACCGCACGTCATTTTACACATCAACGTGTGGGTCCCGCCCCCTGCACGCCAACGGAAAAATTCTGCCCAGTATGCCACTGCATTATCTTTCAAGCAAGACTTAAACTGAGGTTCTGCCTGCTCCGGTATTTCAAGTTTTTTTTAAAATTCATTCATAGGATGTGAGCATCGCTGGCTAGTCCAGCATTTATTGCCCATCCTTAATTGCCCTTAAGAAATGAGCTGCTTTCTTGAACCGGTACAGTCCATACGGTGCAAGTACACCCATAGTGCTGATAGGAAGGAAGTCCCAGGATTTTGACCCAGCGACAGTGAAGGAGCAGCAACATATTTCCAAGTCAGGATGGTGAGTGCCTTTGAGGGCAACTTGCAGGTGGTGGTGTTCCCATGGACCTGTTGTCCTTGTCCTTCTAGATGGTAATGGCCATGGGTTTTGAAGGTGCTGTCGAAGAAGCATTGGTGAGCTGCTGCACTGCATCTTGTAGATGGTACACACTGCTACCAGTGTGCGTCAGTGGTGGAGAGAGTGAATGTTTGTGGAAGGAGTGCCAATCAAGCGGGCTGCTTGTCCTGGATTGTGTCAAGTTTAGAATGTTGTTGGAGCTGCACTCATCCACTCCTGCCTTTTAGATGATGGACAGGGAGGTTTGGGGAGTCAGGAGGTGACTCATCGCAGAATTCCTAGTCTCTGACATTCTCTTGTAGCCACAGTATTTAAATGGCTAGTCCAGCTCAGTTTCTGGTCAATGGTAACCCCCAAGATGTTGATAGTGGGGGATTCAGCAATGAAAATGCCATTCTATGTCAAGGGGCAATGGTTAGATTCTCTCTTGTTGCAGATGGTCATTGGGCTGGCACTTATGTGGCGTGAATGTTACTTGTCACTTGTCAGCTCAAGCCTGAATAATGTCCAGGTCTTGTTGCATTTGGACATGGGCAGCTTCAGTATGTGAGGAGTTGTGAATGGTGCTGAACATCGTGCAATCATCAGCGAACATCCCCACTTCTGACCTTATGATGGAAGGAAGGACATTGATGAAAGCAGCTGCAGATGGTTGGGGCTAGGACACTATCCTGAGGAACTTCTGCAGTGATGACCTGGAACTGAAATGACTGATCCAACAACCACAACCATCTTCCTTTGTGCTAGGTATGACTCCAACCAGTGGAGATTTTTCCCCCTGATTCCCATTGACTCCAGTTTTGCTTGGGCTCCTTGATGCCACTCAGTGAAATGCTGCCTTGATTTCAAGGGCAGTCACTCTCATCTCATCTCTGGAGTTCAGCTGTTTTGTCCATGTTTGAACTAAGGCTGTAATGGGATCAGGAACTGAGTGGCTCTGGTGGAATCCAAACTGAGCATCAGTGAGCAGGTTATTACTAAGCAAGTGCCACCTAATAGCACTGTTGATGATTCCTTCCCTCACTTTACTGACGATTGAGGGTAGACTGATGAGGCAGTAATTGGCCATGTTGGATTTGTCCTGCTTTTTGTGTACAGTACATACCTGGGCAATTTTCCACATTGCTGGGTAGATGCTAATGTTGTAGCTGTACTGGAACAGCTTGGCTAGGGGCATGGCAAGTTCTGGAGCACAGGTCTTCAGTACTATTGCTGGAATATTGTCAGGGCCCATAGCCTTTGCACTATCCAGTGCCTTCAACCATTTCTTGATATCATGTGTAGTGAAACCAATTGGCTGCAAACTGGCATCTGTGATGGTGGGGACCTCTGCGGAGACCAAGATGGATCATTCAATGGATGGAGATCATCACAAATGCTTCGGCCTTATCTTTTGCACTGATGTGCTGGCCTCCCCTATCATTGAGGATTGAGGTATTTGTGGAGTCTCCTCCTCCAGTGAGTTGCTTAATTGTCCACCATCATTCACAATGGGATGTGGCAAGACTGCAGAGCTTAGATCTGATCCGTTGGTTGTGGGATCGCTTAGCTCTATCACTTGCTGCTTATGTTGTTTGGCACACAAGTAGTCCTGCGTTGTAGCTTCACCAAGTTGATACCTCATTTTTAGGTATGCCTGGTGCTGCTCCAGGCATGCCCTCCTGCACTCTTCATTAAACCAGGGTTGATCCCCTGGCCTTGTGGTAATGGTAGAGTGGGGGATATGCCGAGTTATAAGGTTACAGATTGTGGTTGAGTACAATTCTGCTGCTGCTGATAGCCCACAGTGCCTCATGATTGCCCAGTTTTGAGTTGCTAGACCTGTTCGTTTCTATCCCATTTAGCACTATGGTATTGCCGCACAACATGTGAAGACGGGACTTTGTCGCACAAGGTTGCTCCTACCGATACTGTCATGGACAGATGCATCAGCGGCAAGCAGGTTGGTGAGGATGAGATCACATACACTTTTCCCTCTTGTTGGTTCCCTCACCATCTGCCACAGACCCTGTTTGGCAGCAGTCCTTTAGGACTTGGCCAGCTCGGTTGTAATGGTGCTACCGAGCCACTCTTGGTGATGGACATTGAAGTCCCTCACCCAGAGTACATTCTGTGCCTTTGCCACTCTCCGTGCTTCCTCCAAGGGTTGTTCAACATGGAGGAGTACTGATTCATCAGCTGAGGGGGGCAGTAAGTGGTAATCAGCAGGAGGTTTTCTTGCCCTTGCTTGACTCAATGCCATGAGCCTTCACGGGGTCAATTGACTTTAAAGATCCTGCATTACAATCTGAAGAAGTGGGAATTTTCCCAAGCAAACACTTACGAAAACATGAAACTGCAATTCATCTGACTTGCAGTTTGTGGGACCTTGCTGTTTAGCTCTCACATTCGTGAACATAACTAACAGTGATTTCACTTCAAAATTAAGTATTTTGGAACATGGTAAACTGCAATACTAATACAAGTTCATTCATCCTCCATTTTGTAAATGCTCCTAGCAACTTCTTAGTCAAAATCTCCTCACCTCAACCTCTGCACTGTCTACACTCCTGTTCTCTCAATCTCACTTTCCACTTCGGCACCCCAACTACTCTCTTGATCTTGTCATCTTATGAGGCATCACCTGCAAAGTTCCTATTTTTTGATGAAGCCATTCCCATTAACTCTCCCAGTTCCCTGAAGATTTGCAAAACAAAAACAGAATCACCTGGAAAAACTCAGCAGGTCTGGCAGCATCGGCAGAGAAGAAAAGAGTTGATGTTTCGAGTCCTCATGACCCTTCGATAGAACTTGAGTGAGTCCAAGAAAGAGTTGAAATATAAGCTGGTTTAAGGTGTTTGGGGGGGGAGAGAGAGAGAAGTGGAGGGGGTTGGTATGGTTGTAGGGACAAACAAGCAGTGATAGAAGCAGATCATCAAAAGAAGTCACAAACAACAGAACAAAAGAACACATAGGTGTTAAAGTTGGTGATATTATCTAAATGAATGTGCTGATTAAGAATGGATGGTAGGGCACTCAAGGTATAACAACTTTAGGTCTTGAGCTCCCTCCTCCATCCCCACCGCTTTTCTGTTTCCCCCTTCCTTTTGTTTCTTTCCAATAAATTATATAGATTTTTCTTTTCCCACCTATTTCCATTATTTTTAAATATTTTTAAATCTTTTATGCTCCCCCCACCCCCACTAGAGCTATACCTGGAGTGCCCTACCATCCATTCTTAATTAGCACATTCGTTTAGATAATATCACCAACTTTAACACCTATGTGTTCTTTTGTTCTGTTGTTTGTGACATCTTTTGATTATCTGCTTCTATCACTGCTTGTTTGTCCCTACAACCACACCACCACCCTCCACTTCTCCCACCAACCCCCCACACCACCCC
Source organism: Carcharodon carcharias (assembly GCF_017639515.1). Lineage (NCBI taxonomy): Eukaryota > Metazoa > Chordata > Chondrichthyes > Lamniformes > Lamnidae > Carcharodon > Carcharodon carcharias. The sequence goes on from NC_054467.1 coordinate 114,363,178, forward strand.
CCCCATCCCCGCCCCCCCCCCCCGCCCCACACACACACACACACACACACACACACACACACCTTAAACCAGCTTATATTTCAACTCTTTCTTGGACTCACTCAAGTTCTGTCGAAGGGTCATGAGGACTCGAAACGTCAACTCTTTTCTTCTCCGCCGATGCTGCCAGACCTGCTGAGTTTTTCCAGGTAATTCTGTTTTTGTTTTGGGTTTCCAGCATCCGCAGTTTTTTTTTGTTTTTATCCCTGAAGATTTGCATTGTTCTATCCTCAATCTGCGACCTGAAAAAGAAACATCCCCAGCTCCTCTTCCTTGTACAGCTATTCACTGTCGCTGGGTCAATATCCTGGAACTCCCTTGCTCATAGCAATGTGGGTGTCCTTACTTCACATGGACTGCAGCATTTGAAGAAGGAAGTTCAACACCTCTACAAGGGCAATTACAATGCTCACATCCCAAGAATGAGAAAATATTTTTTAAAATTTCCTACCCTTGAATCCTTCACCTGCTTTAAGACAGTTTCCTTACCCCACTCCGCCACTGGCTCTTTTAAATCTTTCACCATTACCACTGATACAGTTCCCATTTCTGAACTCTTCAGCCTGAGGGCTGTTGGTTGAAACATAACTGGCACATGATAGGCTCACACTCTGCAAATTACCACTAACAAAAACCACACCTCCAAATTTTCACATTATTCCACGATTATCTTGGATTACCTGACCCTCCCATTTTCATTTCCACTACAGAATGAAAGGAGATTTTTTTCATCTGTGACAGTTCGAATATCTTACTGCCACTGGGGTGATATAATTTAAGGTACCTTAACAAGCCATTTCATCTGCAATGGCCTTGCTACACATCTCACTGGTGGGCCTTAGGAATATAGAAGCAAAAGCAGGCCACTCAGCCCCTCGAGCCTTTCAATGAGATCATGGCTGATCTGCATAAATACAAAGTTGCTGCATCTAAGATCCATCCACCTACTTTAGCTTCATATTGTATTAAACCTTGCCTAGTAAAAACCTATCAATCTCAGATTCATTAACCGAGCTAGCACACACTGCATTTTACGGCAGAGAATTTACTTCTACCATCCACTGCGCAAAATTGTGATTCCTAAATTCCATTCTGAATGACCTGGCCCTGATTTTAATGTTGTCCTAGACCTCCCCCATCAGCAGAAAAAAATTCCCACTTTCTACCTTATCTTCAAAATCCTAAGTCCTTCCATCAAATCATCCCTTAACCTCTATATTCCAAGGAATAAAAGCCTAGTTTATATAATCTCCTCATAATTCTGGTGAGTCTGCACAGTCCTTCCAAGGCCAAAGGATCCTTTCTAATATGTAGTGCCCAGAACTATATACAGTACTCCAGGTGTGATCGAATCAACACGTTGTATTGCTGTAGAAAAATTCCTCCCTTTTATATTTTTGCCTTCTGGTTATTAAGGCTAACATTTGATTAGCCTATGGGTTTTTTTTTAGCTGGCTCCATTTTAGTGATCTATGTACATGGTCTCCTAAAAATCTCTCTACTTCCATTGTTCCTAGTTTTTCATCATTTACAGAATGCTTGGATCTATCCTTTTTTTAGTCCAAATGAATTACTTGTTTTGAAATTCAACTACCGCAGAGCCACCCACTCACTTTAATCTAAAATTGTCCCTTTGCAATGTTATGTTCCAGCCTGCACTATTTACTATGCCACAAATCCTGGTGTCATCGGCAAACTTAGATAACAGACTCTTTATTTTGTTAACTAAATCATTAATATAGCGAATAATTGAGGCCCCAGCACAGTTCCTTGAGAGACACCATTAGTTCCTTTTTGCCATTAGAGTAAATACCTGTTATCTCTACTCTATCTTTCACTGTCTAACCAATCTCCTAACTAAGTTAATAAAATTGCCTTCAATTCTATGAGCTTTAATTTTAGTTAATAGTTTCTTATGTGCAACTTTACCAAATACCTTCTGGAAGTCCATATAAATTACATCCACTGACATTCCCCTGCCCACTGCTTTAGTTATGACCTCAAAAGCATCCCAAGGAGCTAGAAACTGTAGTTTAAAGCACCCGTTACATTTGATTTCTCTCCAAGCATTCGAGCTAGGCTCACGTTCCAAATAAACTGACTAGATTTTAAACAATGTAGAATGACAATGATAAAACACAAGTCTAGAAGTAGGATGTGCTGGGACTTTCAATGCCAATTCTGATGTAGCAATGACCCTGCAAGAGATCTTGGGGTTATCTCATTTAAAGTAATCCCAAGTAGAAAAATGAAATCTACTGCAACACATTTGTACGGCTTGGGGTGAGTATGAATTCTTTCCAAGAGATCCCTGTATCCAAGACAACAGTATGCAACAAGATCTAAATCATGCTGCTGGTAAAGGGGAAGTTAGACAGCAGTGCAGGGGAGGAACATATCTAGAATTAGCAGAAAAGTTAGGAAGAGCAAATGAAGCTTTTAGTTTCATAAGTCCGGCATCAATGGCTGAGATCGAAACCAAGAAGAAGAACTTTTTAGGTAGAAGCAAGAGACCTCTGAAAGAAAGATTTGCAATTATATATCAGCTTACAGAACCACATTAGATCACAAAGCACTTTAAAGTCAATTAATTGCTTTTAAAGTGCAGTCATTATTTTTAATGTAACAAATATGGCAGCTATTTGCACACAGCCTGCTCCCAGAAACAGCAATTTGATAATGACCGCATAATATGGCTTAGTGATTTTGATTGATGGACTAAATATTGACTATTGGCTCTCATCCACTGTTCTTCTTCAAAATAATGACATGGGATCTTTTATGTTCACAGAGAGAAAAAAATGGGGCCTTGGTTTAATGTCTCATCTAAAAGATGGGACCATCAACACTGCAGCACTCTCTCAACACTGTACTGAAGTGTCAACCTTGATTTTTGTGCTCAGGTCCTGCAGTGGGACTTGAACTAGAAATTGTGACTGTTTAAGAGTGTGGTCATTCTTGTTCCCTGAATTAGTTGTCCTGTCCAGTGTATCAACCATGGCTAAGTTGATAGCACTCTTGCCTCTAACTCAGAAGTTTGAGAGTAGAACTTCAGAAGCAAGGTTGCTACCAACTGAGCCAAAATTTATAAACCGGACAGGACATCTAATTCATGAAATAAAAACAATCACAAACTTAAACAGTCACAATTTCTAGAAGGACGGCAACGTATATTCAACTATGTGCACCCTCACGTACAACCACACCAATAAAATCAAAACCTGCAGAAGGTGTTTGGGGACAGAGGAAACACAGGTTTACATGTCCAAACCATGCCTATCAGCTAAAAATATTTCAAGAACTAGAAGCAGGATTAAGCCATTAGGCTCTTTGAGCCAGCTCAAGCATTCAACGAGATCATGGCTGATCTTCACCCTTAACTCCACTTTTCCGCACAATCCCCATATTCCTTAATTCCCTTAGATCCCAAAAATCTATCAGTCGGACTAGAAAGAACTCAATAAGTGAGCGTGGACAGCTCACTGGGGTGGAGAATTACAAAGATTCACAACCCTTTAGTAAAGAAATTTCTCCTGTCTCATTCCTAAATGACCAGCCCTTTATTCTGAGATTGTGATCCAGTTTTCCAGACTCTCCTGCCAGGAAAACATTTTCTCAGCATTACTCTGTCCAGTCCCTTAAGAATTGTTTCCATATGTTTCAATTAGATTACCTCTCATTCTTCTAAACCCCAAGGATTAGAGGCCTCATCTACTCTATCTTTGCCCCTTCCTGTTTCCTAGCTCCACCACTGGTGCAACCACACTGGCATGAGTCAAAACCTTTAGGAGACAAAAGTGAAACAAGCATCTCTTCCTGTTATTTCATTTGTATTGCATTGACGTTTCAGGAGCTCTTCATTGCTTTGGTAAGATCAATGAATGTATTTGATCTGCAAGGTCTGTGTGGATTATGCTTCAAAGATTTAGACATCCAAGAAACTTCACCACCATCCCGCAATTGCTTCATGATGATATGACTACAACTGTTTTGAATGGGAAATGTGAAACAGATGCCTTCAAAATATGGACTGGGTTCAAGCAAGGCTGGGTGATAACCCAATACTATTTACAATCTACCTGAGAGTGACGATTCACTTCAGCAAAGATCAACTGCTCTCTGGTGTCAGTATTAAATACTGTCTAGATGGAAAGGTCTTTAGCCTCTGTTGCTTCCATGCCAAAACTAAACTGACTTCCATATATATACATGGTCTACAGCTTGCGGATGACTGCAGTGCTGTTTGTCCATAGTGCACCAGATTTGCAAACCACTCTCAATCTCTTCAATTCTGCATACAAGAAACTCAGCCTGTCCTTGAACATTACTAAAACAAAACTCTATATCAACCAATGTCTGGTCAGCCAAATATTCCACCTCCCATATATGTTGAACGAGACACTCTAGATTATGTTGAGCACTTCCCATACCCTTGCAGCCACCTCTCTCTAACGGCCTTCCACAAACTACGTCACCAAGTTTGACAACAAATACCTCTGAAAGTCACCTGAAATCTTAAGTGTTCAGAGCAATAGTCATCACATTGCTCCTGTAATGTAGTGACACTTGAACTGTGTATCAGCAACACGTGAGAGCAACAGAGAATTCCATCAGCCTTGTCTCTGCCGCATCCTCTGGATTCAATAGGAGGACTGTCAAACAAACACTAGTGCCCTTCTTGAAGTCAGGTCCATAAGCGTTCAGGCAAAATGCCTGCAAATCAATTTTGATGGACTAAACATTGCATTCAGATAGCCGAAAACCATCTCCACCACCAGGTCAAGTTCTCTTAACTCTCAAATGGGCAAAGTTTCAAGAAGGACAAAGAAAACACTTCATAGACACTCTTAAGATCTCCTTGAAGTGCGGTTGCATTAACTTTAATGACTGGGAGGTGACAACATGTCCATCAAGCTACATCATGCAAAATCACAGAATTGTTACAGCACAGAAGAAGGGCATTTGGCCCATCGTGTCTGCACCAGCTCTCTGAAAGAACAACTCACCTGGTGCCACTCCCCCACTTTCTCCCCATAAACTTGCACATTCTTCCTTTTCAGATTCCCTTTTGAATAATTCAATTGAACCTGCCTCCACCACATTCTCAGGCAGAGCATTCCAGACCCTAACCATTCGCTGCATGAAGAAAGTCTTTCCTCATATCACTTTTGCTTCTTTTATTAATTACGTTAAATCGGTGCCCTCTCATTCTCGATCTTTTCACAAGTGGGAACAGTTTATCCCTATCTACTCCATCCAGGCCCCTCACATTTTGAACACTTCAATCAAATCTCCTCTCAGCCTTCTTTTCTCTAAAGAAAGCAGTCCTAACTTCTCCAATCTTCATAACTGAAATTCCTCAACTCTCATGAATCTTTCCTGAGCCTTCTCTAATGCCTTCACATCCTTCCTAAAGTGAGGTGTCCAGAACTGGATGCAATACTCTAGCTGAGGATGAACTAGTAACTTATAAAAATTCAACATAACCTCCTTGCACTTATCCTCAATGCCCCTATTAATAAAGCCCCAAGATACTGTATGCTTTATTAACTGCTCTCTCAGCCCATCTTGCTTTGCATCCCAAGGCCTTAATGATGAGGCAGAACGGTGGCAGAGAAGGAAAAGGAAGCAAATCCTGCAGTTCGGATCCCATGCCTCATGGAACCTCCTGCCCTATGCGCCAAAGATCTGTGGGTTAAAAATCAGCCTGTTCAGTTATTTGAAGACCCATGGCAGAAATTCGTGACCCTCAATAGGCATCATCCTCAAATCGAGGGACAGCCGATAGCGACAATTGTGTTTCAGTGGTAGAAATGTCATCTGCCAAACGGGAGGCCTGGGTTTGATACCCAGCCATTGTAAGATGTAGTTTTTGTGCTTAGTTCTTTGAAGAGGCAGGACATATTGAGAGCTCATTGAGCAAAACATATGAGATCTTGGGCTTCATAAATAGAGGTATCAAGTACAAAAGCAAAGAAATTATGTTGAACCTGTATATAGCTCTGCAGAGTTGGGCCAGTTCTGGTCATCACACTTTAGGAAAGATGAGTGGGTCCTCAAGTGAACGCAGAGATTTACCAGCATTGTTCCAGGGATGGCAGATTTTAACTACAAGGTTAGGTTGGAGAAGCTGGGGCTGTTTCCCTTGGAGCAAAGGAGATTAAGGGAATATTTGATAGAGGTCTACAAGATTACGGCAGGTTTAGATAAGGTAGACAAAAGAAAACCTGTTTCCATTAGCTGATGTTACCAGGACTAGGGGACACAAACTTAATATGTTGAGCAAGAGTTACAGGGGAATGTGATGGGGCTTTTTTTTAATGCAGCGAGTGGTAATAATTTGGAACACTCTGCCTATGAAGAAATGGAGAGAATGAATGATTTCAAAAAGGAAATTGGATGGGCATTTGAGAGAAATAAACTTACAGGGTTATGGAGATAGAACAGGAGAATGGGACTAATTGGATTGTTCTACAGATGGATATGAAGGACAGAATGCCTCCTTCTATGCAATTATGACTCTGCGATTCTATGCCACTATGATTATTGAAAATCATGCAGTTAAAAGCCTGGAGAAAAGCTGTGAAAAGACAAAGTATTAAGATGAAATTCCAAACTTTGTTTCAATGTAAGTACTTTACAAATTTCTGTCTAAAACATCAATGGAATGGAACAATCTCAAAGATCCAAATTCAGTCAATGGCAAATAGTTCAAAAGCTCTAAAGATCCACTGTTCTTTCCATGAACTTGTACATTTGTCTAGTTTCTTTGCTATCTTCCCTCATGCTCTCTCCAAACTCCTTTGGTCTGAGAGAGGCAGGTTTAATCGAGGCATTCATGAGGGCATTAGATGGTTACTTGAATAGGAAAAATGTGCAAGAGTACAGGAAAAAGGCGGGAGAATGGCACTGGGTTATAATGCTCATTTAGAAAATCAGTGCAGACATGACGGGCTGAATGGCCTCCTTCGGTGCCATAATAATTCTGTCATTCTGTGATGTGGCTCAGTGCTTGATTTTGATTTACAATTCTTCTGTGAAATGCCTTGGGATGTTGTATTTTATTTATAGCGACATTAATGTAAGTTGCTGTTCAGAGTTGGGGGAGCCAGTCTTGAAGTTGAAAGCTTTTTGTTCTAGCTTAAACTCACACTTCAGATTTCCAGATTCTGAGTCAAACCATGACCAAAACTCAAATGCACCTGACAGTCCACTTGCCAAGTCATCAACTGCCCAGTTTGGCATCCAACCATGTCAAACACTACTGCATTTCACTCTGCAAAAAAAGCCACCTATTACTCCAGGGTCATTGTGGAAGGCAGGGGCAACCCAAGGTTACTTTCCTCCACAACTAAAGACCTCCTTAAAACCTCATATCCTCACCTCAAACATCAAATACAAATAACAATCAAATGCAAAATACAGCAGATGCTGGAAATGTTGAAATAAAAACAGAAGGTGCTGGAAATACTCAGCTGGTATTACTCAGCATCTTTGGAGAGAGAAATAGAGTTAACATTTTGAGTCAATTATGACTCTTTTTCAGAACCACAGTTCTGAAGAATCGTGGTTAAGCTCATTGTCACCTTAGTCTCCAAGATCAAGCTCAGCCATGCAGTTGATACCACTTCCTCCTTGCCTAATCACTCCTCCTCCAAATTCCCACACTGTAACACAGAACCCCTACATTTTTGCATATTCTCACCAATCTCCTCTACACCCTTTCAAAGCTCATCTCTCCCATGAGATTCACTTCAGCTTTTGTAATCTCTTCCCTATATAAATGACAAACACAAATCCCAGTCAATAGAGAGAACCAAGGGAGGTGCTGTCCACGTTTAAAAAGGCGCAGAGGGGGAATCCACAGCCAATGTTGAGCACCAAAGGAGGAGCAAACATTGATGTCACAGCCTGCACAGAGGGGGAGCTCAAAGGGTGAGTAAACAGGAAGTTTAACAAAAGCAGCCTTCAAACAGACAAACCAGAGATAAGGGGGCGCAAGGCGATTGGTAAGTAGCTGTTGAGTTTTTGTTTTAAATTGAAAAGAACAGGATCAGAGAACCAGAGCAGAGATTTGAAAGCAATTGGAGCTGAGACATCAAATATTTACAGAAGAAAATCAAGCCATGACATCATAGGACAGCAGGCTGGTGAGAATTAGTTTATTTACCTCTAAGCTAGGAAACTGTAGCTTGCTATTACGTCACTAAATTAGTAACTTAAACTAGGTAAACTAATTGATTAAATTAAAAAGAATTAACTAATAAAATTTTAAAAATGAACAGTTAGATAGAGATGACAGGATAGATGGTGTGTCATAACTGCTGCATGCTAAGTGTCTGCAACTCGTGGAATTTTGGTTCAGAGTTGATGAGCTGGAGTCTGACCTGCAGACATTACAGAGCATCAGCAGGGTTGTGGGAGGGAAAGAGTTATGTAAACACTTTGTTCCAGGAAGCAGTCATGCATTTTAGGTTAAGTAGAACTTCAATGTTGGTCAATGGTCAAGGACAAGAGGGTGTGGCTGCAAGTGAGGCAGGTATGGGGATCCAGCATGTAGCGATGGAGAAACCTTACCCCTGATTTTGACCAATAGGTACAAGGTACTTGCTACCATTGTGGATGAGAACAAGGACTGCAGAGTGGATGGGCAAACTAAACATAGTACTATGTTGCAGGAGCCCATTCAAGTCAGGATAGCAAAAAGAAATGTGGTAGTGATAGCAGAGAGTATAGTCAGGGAAATACATACCGTCCTCTGCAAAGGTGACAGGGAGTTCCAAAAGTTAAGATGCCTGCTCAATGCCAAGGTTAAAGACATCTTCCTTGCGGCTAGAGAAGAACACAGGGGCTGAATAATACAGTTCCACGTTAACGGCAGGTTTTGCACCTGGAACTCAGCATCCTTCCAACTCTTGGGCCCGCCATCGGCACATGCGTAATAATACGCAAATTGCCGCCAATTAGAAGCAAGGGCAGGTTATAGACATTCATCCTGTCCAACGTGTGCTGGAGGTCAGGATGTCCGGTCTGTGACTGGAGGTCATGACCCCGAACCAGTTAACAGCCTGCCCTTTATAGGACTGCCGGAACAGGACAGCGTGAGATGACTCATCATATGATCCTACAGGAGCAGCAAGTTTTCTGCAGTGAAGAACTTTGTCTTTTGTAGTCTATCTAGGTAAGTCAATTTTAATGAGTGCTTATGTCCACCAGCCATTTGAAGCCTTACTGTTACCCAAATTTTAATAAATCAGCAAGATTACCAACTTTAGACATTGAGTAGTTGAACATTGATTTTTTATTTCCACGCAAAGATGTCTGCACTATCAGTGCATGGGGAGAGGCGTTCCAGAAAGGAAAAAACAGCCCCAGGTTCAGCGAAGCTGCCCCTGGTGTCCTTCTCCATGCCATTGATGGGAGACATGACCAGCTCATTCCAAGCAGTGGGAAGAGAAGGAGCCCAGGCAGACTCGTGTCGGTGGGAGGTGGTGGCAGAGGAGGTATGCAGTATAGGTGTAGTGGGGAGGACCTGCTCACAGAGCTGCAAAAGGTGCAATGACCTCATGAGGTCAGCAAGGGCGAGTGTGGCAGCAGTATGAGCAATACTGGTCCAGTGTGATGCAGGTCTAGCAAGTGAATGCAGTAGGTATTCAAGATTATCTGCTCATCCAAAGTTGTATGTTTTCACAAGTGCACAGCTGTCCTAACCATCCATTGTGCATTCCAAGCAATTATAAATGTAAACAGTGGGTGGTTTGCAGGGTGACCTTCTGATGCCTGAGCATCGGCTTCAATGAGGCGTCAGATGGTTATCTTATAATGGGGCTGACATGACTATTTGAGATTGTTGATGCTAACTCCGTGTCAAATCTTTTCAGTAGAAACAAGCCCATAATGCCTGTGAGCAAGCCAGTACAGGAGGTGAAATACCACACATGGAAATCCTGACACAATATGTGGAGCAAGTGCTGTCCCTCCTGGGGGATGAGACGACAAGGAGTTAGGCAGTGGCGAGATTGAAGGGAAGCCTGGTTCTGGTGAGATGGCAAAAGTATCAGGCTGGTTGATAAGAGGAGATGGTCAGTGTGGTTTAAAGGAGGTGTCAAAAAAGGCAAGGTGTTTTGTGTTGGGATTTCACACTTTGGAACCCAAACAAACATCTTGATCAGAGGCTTCACATCTTTGTTCAGTGATTTATCATTTCTATGGAGTTCATTCATGCAAGTCAGACCGTGAAAAGATTTACGTTAGTCCAGTGTTAGGGTGGTGCATCAAGTAATGTGATATCTGATTACCCTCTTACTGATCTGTTACAGGAGAAGCCTCTTCAGCACAGCCCCCAGCAGAAGCCATGCAGCAATCTCCCTCCTCAGAGGAGGAGGAACTCTGAGGGTGCAGCACCACATCCTCGCTCTGCGCCCAGCACTATCACAGATACTGGCACTTTGGCAGGGTTTAGCACATTGGACAGGGGTCATGCACACACCGGTGAGGGCACTCCACATTGACAAGTGAAACCGCCGGACACTATGGTGGAGCAGGCCTTGAGAAGTTGGAGGAGTGTCCGGGGTGATCCAGAGTCTGATTCTGAGTCAGATGATGAGCTTCTGGAGTCATCTGTAAAACGGCAGATGCTGGATGTTCAGCATGAGACCTGTGAAGATTGTATACTTTGGCATGAACTGTAGAGGTGTCCATCCAGGCCATGAACTCTGTGATCACCCACTCTTCAGAACACCAAGCCTCCACTATGGACAAACTGGCGGCTGTCCTAGAGGGGCAAACCGAGCACATTGCAGATGCAATCATCAGGATGCACTATGAGTTCAGGGGTTCAGACCAGGGTGACAGAGGAACCCTGAGCTTGGTTGCCCACCCAGCTCCTGTAACCTCATCAGTTGGCATGGAGGATCCCCCGGTCCTACTGGCAGGGGACGAGCAGCAGCTGCCTCCAACTGGAAGTTCCTCTCATGACATCCATAGGCCATTGACACAGACCTCAACCTTTGCCATAGTGACTGAAGTCTCCCATGCATCTGTGCAAGTGTATCCAAGAGCCACCGGCCGCTCAAGGCCTAAGCCATGCAGAGGACGCCTGTCAAGTCATCCAGGCCAAAGGAGGTGACAGATCAGATACCTCTCTCCAGTATCTGAAAGCAAGGGAGAAACACTGCGCCGGAGCACTCAAATGTTTTTGTCCATATTTAAGCAGTCATGAATAGGGGCACATGGGTGACATTTGCATGTTTGTTTGTCTTGAAAGCTTGTGATTAAACTCAAAAGTCACATTCCTTCATGTTTGTGTTCTTTCCGATATCTGTGGAATGTGAGACTAGTGGCTGAAGATTGAGGTAGGATATCAAACTTTAAGGAAAGGCTAGAGGAAATGTGTAAACTAGTGAGTAAACGGAGAAGTATTGCACATAAGGGCTTCAGGCCTCGCTCATTATAAGTGCGAGATGGAGAGATAAATTTCAGGAAACCTGTTACGTAGGTGTGGTACAAGGTTCTACAGAAATTGCTGCCGTATTAAGGCGTCCCTGGTGTCATGGCCAGGGACATTCCCAGCCGCATCGCCACGTTCCCTGGCCTCATCCTCGTCATCGCCCTCAGACAACTGGTCACCTTCTGGCGTTTCCTCATCCTCCAGAGTCTCTCCTCTTTGTATTGCAATGTTGTGGAGGACACAGCAGACCACGACCATCAGGGACACCTGTAAGGTGGAGCACTGTAACGCACCTCCTAAACAACAGGCCTTGGAAATGCATTTGAGGAGGCCAATTGTCTGTTTTACTATGGCCCTGGTTCTGATGTGGCTCTCATTGTATTTCCTCTCTCCCTCAGGTTTTGGGACCCCAAAAGGCATCATAAGCCATCTCAAGAGGGTAGCCCTTATCGCCTATAAGTCAACCCTCCAATGCATCTGGGCCAGTAAAAACATTAGGAATTTGAGACTTCCTGAGCATATAGGCATTGTGGCTGCTGCCTGGATATCTGGCACACACCAGATGATCAGCCATTTGAGGTGGCAGACCAGCTGCATGTTGACTGAGTGGAATCCCTTCCTGTTAATGAATGTGCAGGGCTGTCCCACAGGAGTCTTGATGGCTAAGCTTGCGCAATTGATGCCACCCCCCACTGCTCCCCCAAACCTGGGGAAACCAGCTATGGCAGCAAATCCTTGGGCTCTCTCATCTGGCTTTGGGCATCATGGATGAAAGCAATGTAATTGCTGGCTCTTTGGAAATTGCAACCATGAACACCTTTATGCAATGATGTGCAGCCAGTTGGGTTATCCATGTCAGGTCACGAAATGTGCCAGAAAAGAGGCTGTCACTAAAAAGTTCAGCACCACTGTGACCTTCAGGACGACAGGCATCAGCAGGTCCCCAAGGCAGTGTGATGAAATCCCTACAGCCAGCATCTCACAAAGGGATGTAACGGTTGCCCTTGCGAGTCTCAGTCGTCTTCTGCACTGAGTCTCATTCATTTGCAGGCAGCTGAATGGTTGCCTGTACACCGGCGGTGCAACATAACGTCTTCTGTGCATCGGATGAGGCTCTCAAGGCTCTTCCTGACCACTGGGGCCTGGTGCTACTCTGTCTGCATCCTGTACTCACAGCCTCCTGGGCCTCCCTCTGATCCCTTCTTCTTCATCAAATCCTCCTCTCCTCCTCACTGGAGGTTGTGTCTCCTCCGAGACCACAATTCCGTCAGCTGTGTTGACACACTCACCCCTGGGTTACAGACAGAATATTAAGTAAGTTTTCAGAAGGCCTCTCTCAATGAGAGGAGAGTCCTTCTGAACAGAAAATATACAAAATTCTACTAAAATGAGCACTCCATGTAAGCAAAAGTTTCTGAACTGCAAGGCTGAGACTCTGCTTTTCACTGCAGTTTAAAAGCCCACCCAAACAAGCTAGCCCTTAAAAAAGAGGGTTTCCCACCTAACGCAAATCTGACCTTGAAGGCATATTATTGTCTTCTAGCCATAGTATTTCAGTCAGTGTTGTTAATTACCTAAATAGGCATTTAAGTTGATATCTGAATAACGTGGGCAGGTTCCTGACTTTAGAACCCCGCCTGTGCATGGTATTATCTGAAACTGGCATAATGTCAGGAACGGTGCCCAACGTCATCACGCCACACAGTACTCTCCATGAAGTGGGAAATGAAGTGGGGGGAAGGATCCAGTCATCATGGTCCAAGTCAGGACCAACACCATGGGTAGAACGAGAAATCCTCTCTGCTGAGAGAATGAGAGAAATTAGGGTTTAAATTAAAAAGCAAAACCACATAGGAAATAGTCTCCAGACTGCTGTGTGATCCATGTGTCAATTAGCAAGGGGATTATCAGATTAGAAAGTAAAATGCATGGCTATTAGAGGGCTATTGGACACAGGGATTTTGCTTCATGGGCTACAGGCACCACTCTGGGGAAAGAGGGAGCTGTTCCATTGGTATGGACTCCACTTAAGACCAGGCTGATATCAGTGTCCTTGTGAATCACATAACTAAAGTAGGAGACAGGACCTCAAACCAATAAAGTGGTGCTGGGGGGGATTCAGGAAAGGATAAATTAAAAGCAAGGGGAATGTCAATGCTCTGAAGCAGAGCAGCATTTTGGGTAAAAATAAGCAGAGTGGGTCAGGAAGAATCAGTGTAACGAAGGTTATTAGATATTAGTGACGATGGTGGTGTCAGGGAAAATTAGAAAAAAACAAAGCTGAAGATACTATACATGAATAGGTGAAGTATTCACAACAAAGTAAATGAATTAAAGTACAGATAGAAATTAATAGGTTTCATGTAGTAGCTATGATGGAGACATGGGGTGTAATTTACTGGAGCCCACGAGATTGGGCATGATGTTTGGAGGGCCTGGAGAATTGGGCAGGAGTACACACGTTTGATTCCCAGTGGTGGGAAGCACCTGATGCAGGAATCCCATCTGCTAATAGCGGAATGTCAAATTAGCCCCTTAACAAGCTACTTGGGGGCAGTTATCCCTAAAAACACCAGGATTTAATGGTGGCTGAGGAGATTTAACGGTTCTCCTGAGCCTCCTGAAAGCCGCCCAGCAAATCCAGTCAGGGCGAGTTTGAAGAGGCATGGGAGAACTTTGCGATTCCTGTTAAATCTCCTGTGAGGGTTTGCTTCCGACCTCATTTGCGGGGTTAGAGCGGGGGTGGGTCTTCATTCACAGGCACTCTGTGGCTGATCGAATGTCCTGATGTCAGGAAGGTGGGGACCAATGAAAGTCTAGCCCCTGCCCTTGCATCCAACCCTCACTCACCCATCTCTCGCTGGTCATCCCCTCCCCTTGACCTCCATCCTGACCCCATTTAGCTCCCTTCAGGGGACCAGCAACAATGCCTGAAGACTTCTGTGCATTACCAGCAGCAGTCAGAGATCCCAATGGCAATGTCTGTACTGGAGAACTGCCAGCTCTGATTGGCCTGCAGCTCCTGAATGGGTGGGATTTCCATCTGTCTGATGCCTTAATTCAGTTGGAGGCCCGACACTGTTCAGATAAGTTTCTGATTGCATTTAAATAGCATCAGGCCTTTCATGAAAAGGTGACACAAGGTTGATCAGGTTGGATTGAGCTAAGGAACAGCAAAGGGCAGAAACATTTGGTTGGATTTATTTACAGGCTCCCTAGCAGCAGTTGTAATGTAGATGTAATGTAGGGCAAAGTATAAATCAGGAAATTAGAGGTGCAAGTAGAAACGGTAACACAGTAATCTTGGGGGAGGGGTTTAATCTTCATATTGATTGGACAAACAAAATTTCCATAAATGATGTGGGGGGACGAATTAATGGAATGTATACAAGATATTTTTCTAGATTAGCATGTCAAGGCGTCAACTAGAGAACAGACTAGTTAGGATCTAGTGCTGTGCAATGAGAAAGGGTTAATTAATAACCTTATAGTAAAGGGGCTGAGTGAAGAATGTGTTAAACTTCTGACAGCCAGCTGATGAAGGAGACCAGAAGTTAATTTCACTCAGTTTTAGATTTATTCACAAAAGTGAAACATCAAAAATGTATAGCTTCTAACTCTACAACCTGCCACCAGTGTCAATGAGTGTCTCTTCATATGTACACAAATTATTATCCAGTGAGTGCCCCCGTATACACTTATGTATACACTTAATCTTAATGATATAAATTGATACATTTTTTTCGTTTTTAAATAAATAAGACAAAAAATATTCACAAACAATAATTCAAAATAAATAGAAGAAAAAAAATTATATTCTTTACAAAGCATTACATTACAAAATGCCTCTCTTCTAGGACTGTCAATAATCTTTTGGTACAAGCTCTTCTTTTTATAAAACAATCAATTAATTGATGACTTGCATCAACCCATTTCATCTAGGAGATTTCCTTTTTTTTCTAACATTTGTTTCTCGCTAGCAAGATAAATCCTTAATTTTTTAAAAATACTTTTTGCAGAGTATATACAAGTTACCCAACTTACCTTAATCTTGAGCATGGAGATCAGGAACACCAAATCCCAACAATCCTCAGACCTCCCACGCATGCACAGGCCAGGAGTGGGCTGTCCATGTGCAGGTCGGCATCTTTAAGTTCTTCAGGCTGAGGACCAGCCCAGTACGCTTGTGCAGATGAAAAACAGTGCGAAAATCCAGGTCAGATGACCAGGTGCAGAGCGCCATAGCCAGAAAATAGACAGGGGACAAGGGTTGAGGTCCAAACAAAGAAGCCCCAGGGACAAAGACAGGGGACCAAAACAGGTCCCAGTTAAAACAAAAACAGAATTACCTGGAAAAACTCAGCAGGTCTGGCAGCATCGGCAGAGAAGAAAAGAGTTGACGTTTTGAGTCCTCATGACCCTTCGACAGAACAGTTAAGTTTGGGCAAAAAGGAAGAGCAAAGAAACAGGATCCAAATTAGAGAAAGGGCTGCAGGGAGCAGACTTAAATAAAGAGGGCTCAGGAGAAGCCCTGGTAGTTAAAGGGCCATTGGGGCAAAGGTACACCTTTGCAGCATTATCATTCAGCTCGATGCAGCCGAAGGTCTGAAGTTGTGCCTGCAATTTGGCGCTCAGGTGTATTCTCATGAATCCAGGGGAATGGAATCTCAGGAGACGAGATTGAAACCCTCTGAAGTGGGCAGTTATTGATGCTGTTGAGTCTGGTAACTGAAAGGGCTCAAAAGCTCTGGAGAGCCAATAAGGCAGCCAAAGGTTGGAGATTCTGTGCTGCAGGATGTTGGGGCAAAGGGATCCCTTTGGAGCAGTAGTGTTCTGCCCGGCGCAGCCAAAGAGATGGAATTATGCTTAAATATAAAAACAAAAAAACTGCGGATGCTGGAAATCCAAAACAAAAACAGAATTACCTGGAAAAACTCAGCAGGTCTGGCAGCATCGGCGGAGAAGAAAAGTGTTGACATTTCGAGTCCTCGTGACCCTTCAACAGAACTATGGAATTATGCTTGTAAGTTGACACTGAAGTGTAGATTCAGGAATGGAGGGGAATAAAATCCCGGAAGACAAGATTGAAACCCTGCGAGGTGGGCCATCGTTGAAGCCTTCTGCGTTGGAGTGACTTTTGGAGAGAATTGAAAGGCAAGATCTTCAAAGATAAAGACTGGAAACCCTCATGAGGGAGGCAAAGTTTCAGTGAGACTGGTTGACTCACAGTGTTTACTAATGTCTGGGTTGAGGGAGGGGAGTGTGTGTGTATGTCTGGCTCACTACCAGTCATAGGGTTTTCAATAACCCTCTAGGAGCAAACTGGAAACACTCTCACCCTTTCATACTCTAACGGTCATCATCATTACTCAATTTTTAATCATCAATTTGTTGTTGTGATTTTTTTTGCTCAGCAAGATTTTCTTTTTATCTTTCCAAAATATGCTCATCGCTCCCATCCACCTCCCCCGCCCCTGTGCCCCTCCCACCCTCGAATGTGAGAAAAATTGAAAGGTGGCCCCTGACATGTAAAAGGTTGGGCATGCCTGGTCTAAAGTAAATAAAATGGCTAGAAAAGCTACATGTATCACTGAATAATAAATATAGCGTTCCTGAAAAAGTTACTTTTTGACATGTTCACCACAAAAATCGCAAGGTAAACAGTGCAAAAACAACAAGACTTCCCACACTAAACGTGATGAGGTTAAAAAGAAGTGCGGATTTTGGCTGCGTTCAGTTTTCGGATTTACGGATAAAGGATACTCGACCTGTATTAAATTGGCTTACTGCAGCTAATTTGTATGGAATCACCACTCTTTTTAGTGACCTCAATCCGTTGTCATCCCCAAACCTAAAACAAGTAGAATTTTCATATTCCCTGACCTTATGTCAATCCCCACGACCGAGTGAATCTAGATAATATTTTAGCCAATGTGTTCCACACACTATCAAGGTGCAAACACTATCTATGTGGAACTGCACAGTTAAATGAATCTGTGACTAATACACATCACCGAACTAAAGCTTCTTGTAATTAATACAATTCCTTCAGACTGATCTTTATCATCACCTGTTTAACTGTTCCCCTGGCATTCCCAGGTTTAATTTGCCTACTATTGCTAATCCAATCCTGCCATCTGCTGTGGTATCTGGTTCCACTAACAGTGCTTTCATCCTCAATTCTTCTATCTGTTGTACCTTCTGCTTCTTTATACTGGCACCTGCGGCCCTGGACAATCTTGAAATGCCAATCATTGAGCACTCCATCCTTTGTGACACCATGGAATGTTGCATTTTGCCATCAAGGCTGCTGGAAATGACTGCTTCCCCAGAAATTGTTTCAATGCAGCAGACATCCGTTCGAAAAGGGAATCTCTTTCTGAGAACTGACCCCCAGTTAAGATCAAAAGTCTGTCCATATGCAACACCTTAGCACAATCCAGCAACTTAAATGTGAACATCGAACAAGGAATCTACAAATTGAATTTCTGCAATCTTTTATACAGTCTGTTAAGGTCCACAATTTCTTCCTCCATGGATTGGCTGCCGTTCATTATCAAAATATGACCATGTCTCCTTGGCATCAAATAGGTCACTTTTCTGGTAAATTTCATCCATGAAACCTAAAGAGCTTAACATTCCTCAGTTTTCCAGCTCACAAAATACTTTGCTTCTAATTCAACTTTTCTTAGGAAATGACAATTCAAGGCAATACTTGGTTTCCTCTTTGGTAGGGATGTAACCCATGTCCATTTCATTCTTTCACTGGTCATAAAGTTCAGTCTCTGAGAACATCTGCAGGTAATCATACCCTGCCAATTTACACTTGCTTTCTGCTATTCTTCACAAAAGCTACTCATCCATTTGAAAAAAAATCTTATTTTCCAACTTTCACCTTTAAGTAACCCATTCTCTGCTAGGACATTAAATTTCTGGCAGCCAGTTGGTGAAAGAGGAGACCAGAAGTTAATCTTTACCCTGTTTCCGATTTATTCACAAAAGTGAAACATTACAAATGGAAAGCTCCTAACTCTACAACCCAGTGTCAATAAGTGTCTCTTTATATATGCATAAGTAATTACCAATGAATACTCCCAACCTGTATACACTTAGCCTTAAGTTATACAATTAACAGTGACCATAGTATAATGGAATTTTATATTGAGTTTGAGAGTGATTTACTTGAGTCTTCAACTAGGATCTCATATCTAAAAAAAGCAAACTGCGTAGATGTGAGGAGTGAGGTGGCTAAGATAGTTTGGACAAACAATGGCTAGCATTTAAAGATTACATTATTTGCCACCAATATATATTCCACTAAACAAAAAAATCCCACAGAAAAAATGGTCCAATCATGGATAACAAGGATTGTTAAAGATGGTATCAAGTCAAAGGAACAGGCTTATAATGTTGCCCAAAATAATAGCCTGAAGATTGAGATGATTTTAGAATTCATCAAAGGAGGGACAATAAATTGATAAGGAAAAATAAAACAGAATACGAGAATATACTAGCAAGAGGAAAACAAATGGTAAATATTTCTACTGGTATCTGAATAGGAAGAGATTAGTGAAAGTAAACATGGGCACATTAGAGGTAGAGGTACTGTGAAACCATGCTTCATATGAAAAAAAAATGCTTTTAAATTTACTGGTTGGAGACCCCTAATGGATTTTTGTTTAAAAAGACTAAAGCCACATCCCATGGACTTGGGATCATAGTCAAAGGGGGCTGCACATTTCTACATTTCGAAACTATTGAAACAGAGACAGCTTGTCTACAAAGCTGCACCAAGAATAATTGCCTTGAAAGAGATAGATGGGGGCCATCTCCTATCCCACCAGCAAAACATTCAGAAATTAATTTGGGTATTCAATGAGGTAGAGACAAACCATTAGACATAATCAGTTGAACAATGGGACCCTGGCTGAGAGAGGAATTTCCAGCCATGAAGTAATCAAGGTAACTGGAATACACTAACCAAGACTATATTTGGATCACTGGGCAATTGGAGAAAGGTCATGTGACAAGCCAACACTTTGCGTACTTTAAGCACCTATTTTTTTCTGCAGAACAATACAAGCAACTGAAACACAGAAGGAATATGACCATGAGTGGATTCCTTGCCTCTCACTCATTCCATCCAACTGGCAAGTATTGAAATAAAAGCAAAAAACTGCGGATGCTGGAAATCCAAAAAAAAAACAAAAATATCTGGAAAAACTCAGGTCTGACAGCATCTGCAGAGAGGAACACAGTTAACGTTTCGAGTCCGTATGACTCTTCAACAGAAGTATTGAACCCTGTCTGCTGAGTTTAACTACCCAGGTGCCACAGACGAGGGAGTTTAAAAAGAACTCAACCCAGCACTGCTGTCTCCAGGAGAACAGATAAATCATCACAGGCATCTTTAAACTTCCTCCACACCGAAAAGCAGCAGGACCACCAATTTCAGCTGCAATCACTGAATCACCAACCTTCAAGAGCTGCATACCCCTTTAATTCTTCTGGCCTTTAAATGACTTAATCTATCCCCCCTACTCTGTAATCTATTTGTGTGTGAGTGTGTGTGTATGTAAGTACAAGAGAGAGTGAGAATGAGAGCGAAAGCAAAGCTTCCATGTGTGTTCACACACGAGTGTCTGCATGCATGTGCGTGTGCAAGTGTGTGTCAGAGTGTTTAATTATTTTACTCAGACCAAGGTAAGTACAATAAAATCTATCCTCTGTTCTGGTTTAAGAACTCAAGAAAACATGGTCATAGCATGTAAACAGCTAAAACACTCTCAGAATTAGCAAGTATATCCATTTTTTAAAAGGTCTATTGCACTCAAATGAGGAGAGGAAAAAGAGGGGAGCTATTCGACTCCTCTCACTAGATCGTAACAGTGGGGAATCAAGGAAATGGCAAAGACATTGAACTTTTTATGGTATTTTATACTCTCCCCACAACCGCCGTGATGAGTTTGGAGGCAGGAAAGCATTTAATCGGGTGGGATGATGATGGGTGGGGACCCCACCAGCTTCCCACCTCCACCACAATTAGGCCTATGGCGGGAAGGCTAACTGAGCTTTTCAGGGGCAATTAATGCCCAGCTAAGAGTCTCTTCCAGCCGCTGCTGGTATTAACCCAGCGACGGGCGAGTCTGTCACCGCACATGGAGCATGACATGACGTGAGATGCTTGTGGTCTCCCAGAGGCTTCCTCCTTCAAAGGCATTCAGTGTCTGATCGAGGGACCCGGCATCAGAAAGAGGGGGGCCCTTCGACAGCCACCCCTTGCCCTTCCAAGGAGGAGGCAATGCAGGTCTCTTGCTGGTTCTCTAGTTGGCGGCCAAAATCCATAAAATTCTCCTTCATATTTGGCTTTACAGCAGAAGACATAAAAAACATGACAGAAATAATGGGGAACCAAGGGTCTAGTGATAGTTAGGAACTTAAAGAAATCAGTATAAGAGATAGTGCTGGAGATACTAAAGAATCAAGTGGTGAAAAACCCCCTGGACCTAATATTCTGCATCCTAGGGTTTTAAACATGGTAGCTGCAGAGACAGTCGCTGTATTGGTTTTGATGTTCCAGGATTCCTTAGATTCTAGAGTAATTCCCACGGATTGGGAAGTAGCAAGCATAACCCTGCTAATTGAGAAGGAGGAGAGAAAACAGGAAACTATAGTTCACTTAGTCTACCATCAATAGTAGGAAAATTGCTGAAATCTATTTTTAGGAGCGTGACAACCAGGCCCTTAGAAAATCATAACATGATTATGCAGAGTCAACACAGATTAATGTAAGCAAAATAATGTTTGACAAATCTGTTTGATTTTTCTTTTTCATTCATGGGATGTGGGCATCACTGACTAGGTCAGCATTTATTGCCCATTCCTAATTGCCCTTGAGATGGTGGTGGTGAGCTGCCTCCTTGAACCTCTGCAGTCCCTGTGGCATAGGTGCACCCACAGTGCTGTTAGGAAGGGAGTTCCAAGATGTTAATCCAGCGACAGTGAAGGAACGGCAATATATTTCCAAGTCAGGATTGTGAGTGGCCTGGGGAGGAACTTCCAGGTGGTGTTCCCCTGTGTCTGCTGACCTTGTCCTTCTAGATGGTAGTGGTCATGGGTGCTAAGGAGGCTGGGTGCATCTTGTAGGTGGAACACACGGTTCTACTATGAGTTGGTCATGGAGGGAGTGAGTGTTTGTGGATGGGGTGCCAATCAAGCAGGCTGCTTTGTCCTGGATGGTGTCAAGCTTCTTGAGTGCTGTTGTAGCTGCAATCATCCAGGCAAAGTGGACAGTAATCTATCACTGTCCTTGACTTGTGCCTTGCAGATGGTGACCAGGCTTTGGGAAGTCAGGAGATGAGATACTCACCATAGGATTCCTAGCCTCTGACCTGCTCTTGTAGCCACAGTATTTATATGGCTATCCCACTTCAGTTTCTGGTCATAGGTAATCCCCAGGATGTTGTTAATGAGGGATTCAGCAATGGTAATGCCATTTCATGTCAAGGGGCAATGGTTAGGTTCTCTCTTGTTGAAGATGGTCATTGCCTGGCACTTGAGGCGCAAGTGTTACTTGCTACTTGTCAGTCCAAGCCTGGATATTGTCCAGCTTCTGCTTCAGTATGTGAGGAGTTGCAAATGGTGCTGAACATTGTGCAATCATCAGCGAGCATCCCCACTCCTGACCTTATGATGGATGGATGGTCATTGATAGAGGAGCTGAAGATGGTTGGGCTGAGGACAACCTCAGACAATCCCCTTCTTTGGAAGATGTAACGAGTATGGTAAGGGGGAACCAATGGACAAAATGTATTTGGATTTTCAAAAATTGTTTGTTGAGATGCCACAAAACAGGTTATTACACAAAATTAGGACTTATGGAATTGGGCAAAATATAGTAGCATGAATTGAGGACAGGTCGTTTTTGGGTTGGCAGGCTGTAACTAACAGAGTTCCAGAAGGATCAGTTGATGGGCCTCAGCTATTTACAGTCTATATTAATTACTTAGATGAGCGAGTTGTGTAACATATTCATGTTAACTGACTATACAAAGCTAGATGAAAAAGTAAGCAGCGAGTAGAATGCAAGTGGCTGCAGAGAAATATATGGCAGGCTCAAGTGAGCAGGAACATGACAGATGGAATACAATGTGGTGAATTGTGAAGTTATCCATTCTACAAGGAAAAATTTAAAAAAAGAACATTTATGAATTATAAGAAACTCAGAAATATGTGCAGAGAGACCTGGGTGTCCTTGCACATGAATCCCAAAACAGAATTTTTTTTAAAAATAGCAAAATTAATAGACAGGTTCAACAAGCAATTAGGAAGTCAAATGGTATGTTAGATTCTGTTTAAAAAGGGATTAAAGTGCATGAGTAAAGAGGTATTACTACAATTATGCAGAGAATTAGTGAGGCCACATCTGGAGTAGTGTGTGCATTTTTTGTCTCCTTACCAAAGAAAGGACACACATGCTTTAAGAGGGAGTGCAACAAAGGTTCAGAAGACTGGTCCTGACAGAGTTGCCCTATGAGAAGGGATAAAATAGACTCAACCTATATTCACAGAGTTCAGAAAAATTAGAGGCATCAATAGAATTCTTAAGGAGCTTGGCAGGGTAGACATTGAGAAAATGTTTGCCCTGGCTGAGGAGTATAGTAGAGTCAAAGTTTCAGAATAAAGGGTCGGCCACTTAGGTCAGAGATGAGGAGAAATTTCTTCAAAGGATTGTGGATCTCTGGAATTCTCTACCTCAATGAGCCGATATTCAGTTGTTGACTATGCATTAAAAAGGTCAATAATTTTTTGGATACTAAAGGAATTATAGGATATGGGGATTGTGTGGAAAGGCGGAGTTGAGGTAGAAGATGATCAGCCATGATCTCATAGAATAGTAAAGTAGGTTCCAAGAGTCAAGTGGTCTACTTCAGTTCCTATTTCTAATATGGTTATGTTTATTTTCCTAGTTCCTGTCCAAAACTCGTTCATTACTCGCACCATTTCAAATTGACCCTTCATTCCTGTGCTCAGCAACCAATGTTCAATTTTAAAAATCTTATCTTTGTTTTCAAATTTCTCCATGGCTTTGGCCCTCCCTATCTCTAATCTCATCTAGCCTTATAACCTCAGCAATTATCTACACTCCTCTAATTCTGGCCTCAATTTAAATTGCTCCAAGTTGGTGGCCAAGTTTCAAGCTGTCAGGGCCCCAATCTCTGGAATTCCCTCCCTAACCTGTTCTGTCTCTCTATCTCTCTATCCTCCGTTAAGAGGCGCCTTAAAACCTAATGCTTGGACCAAGCTTTTGGTCATCTAACCTAATACCTCCTTAACAAAAACAGAATTACCTGGAAAAACTCAGCAGGTCTGGCAGCATCGGCGGAGAAGAAAAGAGTTGACGTTTCGAGTCCTCATGACCCTTCGACAGAACTTGAGTTCGAGTCCAGGAAAGAGCTGAAATATAAGCTGGTTTAAGGTGTGTGTGTGGGGGGCGGAGAGATAGAGAGACAGAGAGGTGGAGGGGGGGGTGTGGTTGTAGGGACAAACAAGCAGTGATAGAAGCAGATCATCAAAAGATGTCAACGACAATAGTACAATAGAACACATAGGTGTTAAAGTTAAAGTTGGTGATATTATCTAAAGGAATGTGCTAATTAAGAATGGATGGTAGGGCACTCAAGGTATAGCTCTAGTGGGGTTTTTTTATAATGGAAATAGGTGGGAAAAGGAAAATCTATATAATTTATTGGAAAAAAAAAGGAAGGGGGAAACAGAAAGGGGGTGGGGATGGGGGACTGTAAAGTCCCTAGTCGGAAGATGAGGTGTTGTTCCTCCAAACTGGAGGAACAACACCTCATCTTCCGACTAGGGACTTTACAGTCTTCCGGACTGAATATTGAATTCAACAACTTTAGGTCGTGAGCTCCCTCCCCCATCCCCACCCCCTTTCTGTTTCCCCCTTCCTTTTTTTTTCCAATAAATTATATAGATTTTCCTTTTCCCACCTATTTCCATTATAAAAAAACCCCACTAGAGCTATACCTTGAGTGCCCTACCATCCATTCTTAATTAGCACATTCCTTTAGATAATATCACCAACTTTAACTTTAACACCTATGTGTTCTATTGTATTATTGTCGTTGACATCTTTTGATGATCTGCTTCTATCACTGCTTGTTTGTCCCTACAACCACACCCCCCCCTCCACCTCTCTGTCTCTCTATCTCTCCGCCCCCCACACACACACCTTAAACCAGCTTATATTTCAGCTCTTTCCTGGACTCGAACTCAAGTTCTGTCGAAGGGTCATGAGGACTCGAAACGTCAACTCTTTTCTTCTCCGCCGATGCTGCCAGACCTGCTGAGTTTTTCCAGGTAATTCTGTTTTTGTTTTGGATTTCCAGCATCCGCAGTTTTTTTGTTTTTATCTCTAATATCTCCTTATGTTGCTCTGTGTCAAGTTTTGCTTTATAACATCTCTGACATGCTCTGGGACATTTTATTATGTTAAGCACTATGAGTGCTCGTTATTGCCATTGTTGCTGAATGGTTCAATCATTTAAGAATTTACAAAAGGTAATATAGCAGAGCCTTTCATCCACACCTGCACATTTTCAGCCCTTGGAGACTTGCAGGCAACTAATGATTTTGTTCCAATAATATTTTTGCACATCCAAAGCTCTGCTTAATATTTTGAGAATTGGGGACTCAGTTACAAGAGGCAGACAAGAAAGCAGAAGATTTGTCATGCAAATTACGCAAACAAATGAATCCTGGATTATCAGTTTACTGAAGCCATCACCTGGTCTCCACAGCAACAAAGTCAGAAAATGCTATAAATAAGCTACTCCAATAACCAGCAGCAAAAAATACAAATTCTTCATTTTCTGGTGATAACTGAGCTCACAATGGAACAGGTGTCAAGGTACACTTGATAATGAAACAACTCCATATGGTTTGAACTCTGCATAGCCTAATCACACTTCCTTAGAAGAGTTCCTGTATTACATTTAAATAGGATTTTAAAGGAATAATGGACAAGTTATTTGACAAGCATCAACTAGATTACCAAATGATCATTTTAAGATTAAGATCATTTTAAATTACAAGATGCATCATTTTCAAGTAGAAATAGTAAAAATGCTATTTATTAGAATACACTAGAGCCATCTATGGAGTCCTAATGTACCCAAGAATGTATGTTGGAGTTATGGAGAAGCCAGCAGCATCTTACTTATATTTCAGACCTACCTTCAGGTTCAGCTGCACTAGTCCATAGATTTAGACAGAGGTTAAACCAAGCAATTAGGTCTGAAGTTATTGGTAAAAAAAGTTCTCTACAATATATGCTAAAATATTTCATGCAGATTTGGGTTGGAACATTTTTAGAAATCTTATAATGAAGGTCAGCATATTCCATACATTCTCTAGAACCAGACCAGAGAGGATATCGCTCACACATTACTTTCCAGAACAATTTCAGCTATGATCTGGTTGGGAAAACTCTGTGCAAGTGAGGGGCAATCAAATTAGAAGGATATTGTGTTTTCAATTCTCATTTGCAGGAGGATTTCTGGACACAACCTCCTTGTCCATTTGTCTAATCCTTTTTGACAATTCCATTTACGAGTTAAAAAAATGCTCATGCAGCTCTCATTAATGAGGGATTGGGGATGATTGGGAAGTTAGGGGAGGTGGTGGTGGTGAGGTGGTGATGCCACTGGACTAGAAATCAGAGGCCGAGAATAATCCTCTGATAGAATTTAAATTCAATGAATAAAAATCTGGAATTAAACGCTAGTATCCATAATAGTGATCTGGCTCACTAACGTCCTTTAGAGAAATTTTAAAAACCTTCGTGAAACCTCATCCCGCCGGTGAATGAGGTTTCATGATAAATGCAAAGGCCTTAAGGTTGGACGGGCAAGTATTTTAATTGATATTTAAATGGCCTTAATAGGCCTTTGACAGTTCGGTGGACGTGCAGCCAACTCCAGTGCACACCCACTGAACTGAATATCTGAATGATGCACGATGACATCGGGATGCACACCTGACGTCACCGTACATCATTTTACGCATCAGCGAGCAGGGCCTGCCCCTACTCGCCGGCCCAAAGATTCTGCCCCTGCTCTAAAGCTGTAGAAAATGCGAGATTTCACAACTTTTCATCTGGGCAAAGTCTTGGGATTTTCATTGATTGGACCTATTTATTTGGGGTGAGCTCTTGGCACATATTCAGCCTGACACTGGGAGCTCACAAGGGTGGGTGGGATAGGAATAATGAATTAATGAATGGCTAAGCCTTAAAGGATAATGGCTAATATTTATGGAGAAATCCAAGCTTTTCATATGAAATTAGCATAACTTCCTCGCTTTTGTGTTCTCTGCCTCTATTGATAAAGCATAGGATTCTATATGTTTTATGTAAAAATGAAGTCTCTGCCCACTGCAAAACCTATATCAAAATGAAACCCTGTCAAACAAAGAAAAATGTACTAACATATTAGTTACTCTGTTTTACTGAAGCATATTCAGTCTACCATGGTGTGTTTATCAAGGTGTGTTTACATTGTTCTGTTCACAGTTTAACAATCCATTACGCTAATGTTTTGAGTATACAACTGTTAAAGCTGGAATACTGTTCCCTCCTGTTGCTTTGAAACAATGGTGCATGTTGCACAGCAGAATAATGAATCCTGAATCATCATGAATGAAAGAGCTGCTGTTAATTTGCTCTCAAATTAATCAGCTCTGGGACTCTTAACAATAGAGGTGTTCTGTACATACAGACTGGCAGTGGGCAACATGTATGTCAATTCTTTTTTTTGCAACTGGATACTACTTGGAGGGGTAGAAAAACTGTGCAGAACATTTTAAGCATGAGTTCTGCTGGTCTTGCATACAAAGCAAGTTTGTGAAGCAGCTGTTAAATGGATCTAAAAACAAAAAACTGGTAATTCTGTTTTTGATAAATGGATCTGTTCAGGTAACTCTGCAGTCTTCCAAGGAACTATCTGTTGGCTCCTCCTGTTTCTCATCTACATGCTTCCCCTTGGCAACATCATCTGAAAACATAACATTAACTTTCACATGTACTCTGACATCCACCTCTGCCTCACCATCACCTCTCAATTTATTTTGCTGTTGCTAAATTAATCACACCGTTTGGCTAGTGCTTGGTTAGCAGAAATTTCCTCCCAGTAAACATTAGGAAGACCAAAGACATTGTCTTTTATCTCAGCTATAATCTTCGTCCCCTAGCTAGCGGCTCCATTCCTCTCCCTGTCACATATCTGAGATTGAACCAGGCTGTTCGCAACCTGTGCCACACTTGACCGCAAGTTGAGTTTCCAACCACATATCCATGCCTCACTAAAGACTTGCCTATTTTCACCTTCGTAATACTATTCAACTCCACCAATGCTTCAGCTGATCTGCTGCTGAAATCCTCATCCATGCCTTTGTTACCTCCAAACTTGACCATTCCAACGCACTCCTGACCAGCCTCTTACATTTTGTCCAATATAAACTTAAAGTCATCCGAAACTCTGCTGCCTGTGTCCTGACTCGCACAAAGTCCCACTTACTCATCAACCTTGTGCTAGCTGACCTCCATTGGCTTCCGGTTAAATAACACCTTGATTTTAAAATTCTCATCCTTGTTTTTAAATCCCTCCATTTCCTCACCCCTCCCTATCTCTAATCTCCTCCAGCCCTATTATCCTCTGAGGTATCGATACTTCTCTAATTATGGCTTCAAGGATCCCTCATTTTAACAACTCCATGCTTGGTGGCCATGAGTTCAGCTGCTAAGACCCTAAGCTCTAAAATGCCTCACTAAACCTCTCCACTTCTCTTTCCCACTTCAAGACGCTACTTAAAATTTCTCTCTTTGACCAAGCTTTTGGCTGCCTGTCCTAAATCACCTTACATAGCTCATGGTCAAAATTTGCTTTATAACATTCCCGTAGAGCAACTTGGGATGTTTTATTACCTTAAAGCAAGTGAGAAAATGTGAGGTTGTCCACTTAAGCTGGAAGAATAGAAAAGCAGAATATTATTTAAATGGAGAGAGAGACTGCAGAATGCTGTGGTACAGAGGGAACTAAATGTTCTTGTACATGAATCACAAAGTCATCAAGCTGCAATTAAGAAGGCAAACAGGATGTTGACCTGTATTGAAAGGGAGATGGAGTATAAAAGAAGGGAAGTTGTGCTCCAACTGTACAGAGCATTGGTGAGATCACATCTAGAGTACTGTGTGCAGTTTTGGTCACCTTACCTAAGGAGGGACATATTTGCATTGGAAGCAGCTCAAAGAACATTCAAGTTGGGCCTGTACTCAATGGAGCTTAGAAGAACAAAAGGTGACCTTATTGAAATATTTAAGATTCTGAGGGGGTTTGAAAGGATGGACACTGACAGATGTCTCCCCTCGTGGGGGAATTTAGAACTAGGGGGCACAGTTTCAATATAATCTCCCAGGGTTGGAGGTATTTGGAATTGTTTCTCTAATGAGCACTGGAGGCTGGGTCACTGAATATATTCAAGGCTGAGTTAGACAGATTTTTGATTTACAAGTGAGTCAAGGGTAATGAGTGACAGGCAGAAAAGTGGAGTTGAGGCCACATCAAATCATCCTGATCTTACTGCCTGGCAAGGCAGGTTCAAAGGACCAAATGACCTACTCCTACTCCTATTTATGTTCTTTAAGGTTCTATATAAATAGAATTGCTGCACATCATCTGAAATCCAGAACCTTAGGCGAAGTTGGTTGTAATAGTGGATCTGCAAGTAGAAGTCTTTCTTCTTGCATTATCATACTGCACTGTGGAGTGGAAGGTTATCCAATACCTCATAACAATCATCTGGAAGGAAATCCAAGGTGAAGCAATTACAGAGATGCAATACATTTTCCAGCCACAAAGGTCTGAAAATCTTTGGCAGTGGCTAGAGAGCAAGCCTCCTACATGCCCTGTTTCAGCATCATGTCCATCTGGAAGACAAGGTGAGGGAGGGACAAATAGTCTACACAATTATAGAATAACCTATTTTAAAAAACCTCTCATTCAGCATTACTGTCCACCTTGTAACTATAACATGTTAAAAGCTAACTTTCAAATCTTGTTACTGGATCAATGTATTCTTCACAATTTAAACATATTTATTTTTGAATTTGTGAATACTACTTTCACAGACTTTGGCGACTGTACTGCATTTAATAAAAAGCATGTAAGTGGATAACAATTTCCAAAACTCTTTTTGTTCAGCTTTTTCAGTTGTTTCAAAGAACGTAATTTACATGGAAAACATTGTTCATTTTCTAAATAGTTGGCTCAGCCTATTAATTTTGTTAACGTCTCTGTACATTACCATTCTTCAAGTGACGTTAATGTGATTAGCTTTTTAAGGAAGTAGAGGAAATGGTTGGTGGAGCTATTTTAGAAACAAAATACAAGGCTCAGATAGTGAAAATACAGATTTTCCTGAGACACGTCACCAGTTGCCACAAGTAGATGCTTGTTATGCGCACAACATATTGAAGAATTATAGCCATGTATCATAAAGGGAACTGAGTAACCTTCTTCTTGTGTCTCAGTGTATTCTGTAGGAACTCTGTAGCTATTTTGGATTTCTTTAAGAGTTTCTTTAAGGTATAACATTTTGTACAATATGGAGTAATCTCATTATGATTGTGCATAACTTTTAATATATGCTGAAATGTTTATAGTAAAGGGGAATTAAAGCTTATTAAAGCACTCAGATGAGTATTGTGCTCCAAACCATTTGTCAGTTTCCTATTTCAGCTAAGACGTTCATTATAACCATAGCAACATATGGTAGAAAAGCTTATAGGATTTACTAATTATATCAGGTGACTCAGACAGCCACACCTGATCTCTGGATTTACCAATCAGTAGCAGAAGCAGCACTTCTATCCAATCATCTACTTAAAATAATGTCTAGATATAGGTGAATGTACAAGAAAATTGAATTTCATTTACAGCATAGAAAGTAAACAACTTTTAGATTAGTACATTCAAATTAATTGCTGCAACTATTTTTGCAAAACACCTTACCTTAAAATCTATTCTGTAATGAGAATAAATAAAATACAAGACATGGATGAACATATTCCTTGATTGGCATTACTAAAATACCGTTTCAGTCATCTACTGAATCGTGAAAAATATCAGTTTCATTCAAAAAGTTAGTTAATTAACACAGCAAGCATTATTGAGCTTATAACATAGTCACAGATGAAGATAGATATATTTATATTAAGGCAACTGAGAACTTAAAGCAATGCCCATCCTGAAATAAAACAAATATGAGAGGCAATACTACAATATTGATGAAGCCAGTAATAAGTGGCAGCACAGACAAATCAGATGATATAACAATAACTGTACAGTTACTGACTAATCATACTTACCACGAGGAAAACGATTCGGTTGTACTACATGTAGAAATGTTCGTGCCAGTTCAAATAGCAATCCTACAGTTCCAGGATCATAATATATGTTAGCCTCATAGTTCACAGCAGGTACTGCCCCAAAATCCAATGTTTCAGTTTCTATTGGGTAGCTCCATGGCTGGCTTTCACTTCCAGTCCTACTACAAAGTATTAATAGAAGCATCGTTACTGCAATAGCCATGACTGGAAACACACAAGAGCAAGAAATCTCAAATAAATGTCTTATTTTTTCTGAATTGAGGGGGGAAAGAAAAAGAAAAAGCAGTCTTCAAACAATGCCAAAGCAGGAAAATAGGAAATTTGGGAGCCACTTCAGCCTCTTTGTTTCTGTGATGGCATCATTTCAAACAGCTTCCACATTGATAGAATGGAGTTAAAAAAAATATCATGGAGATCTCCAAGTCCTTCATCCAATATGCAGATTTCACTCAGGTTTCAAATTCCAAACAAATTCATGCTCTCCAGAAATTGATTTAGCGCACCATGTCTGGCACAGATGACGACAGCTGGAAAAGTGGTTGAAGATGCTGCTATCTTAGCTCCTTGAACTAATGCTCAGCAGAAAGTCTCATCTGTAGTTAGGGGGGTAGATCAACCCGCCCACTGGGGAGTATTAGCTGGTACAGGCCAGTAGCATGTCTCAAAGACGCTTATCTGTAATAGAAAAAATGCAGCAACTTAGGCTGAAAATTACAACTGTTAATCAGGCTTGTAACACTGAGTGTTCAATGAAGAAATAAATTCTAAGGCAAAATTTTGTGATCTTTACATTTTTAATGAACTGGTCATTAACCATTAATTTTATCACAGGCAGCAAAATCATAATGATTTAAAGACAACAAAATCATAATGGTTTAGCAAAATAGTTTAAACAATTGAATTACAACATATTTGTTCAAAAAATGCTGCATGTTTAAGGGCAGGTTTATCGCTTCCAATAGTTGTCATAACCATATTTAAATAGCTTAAATATGTGCAAAATGTATTTTCCTTGACAATATTTGTGTCCAAAACAATATAACTGTTGCAAACTATACACAGTCAACATCTTTAACTCAAACTTTTGTCATAAAAATACATTTAAGCAAGCCATTGAGAAAAATCTGTGAAGCCGTTTACCAGCATAACGAGCTAAATATACATCAGAAAAGGCACATTCTTATATTCAGCTATGAGTGCAGGCCAGGGTGTATTCTTGTTTCTTGAAACCCTTATAAAGTCATCAAAATGCCAATGTTAGACAATATGGCAGTGCAATAAAAGGCAGTTCACAGAAGGTGCAAGATCGCAATTCATAATCCTGACCATTCCAGCACCAGAATGCAGCACACAATTCCCTCAAGGACCGAAGGAAAAAAGGAAAAGAGCATTCTTAGGCTAATATCACACCTTGTTGGTATATGGCTCATGTGGAAGATTTTTCCCCCCCTTGGGGGGGGTGGGGGGTGGGGGAGTGCAGCAGCGGGCGCGTGCAGACACGCCTCCGATCGGCACCCCAATTGGGGGCGTGCTGCCATTTTACATGGGTGGGCCAATTAAGGAACGGCCAGCATGACATCCACCAGGAAGAGCTATGCGCTCCCTGCGCGGACAGTGGGGAATTTCGTCAGCCAGGAGTGCACCCTTTCGTGCATGCGTGCGAAAGAGCGCACTCATCTCCCTGAGGCTAAGTGCTGCCTCAGGGAGATCGAACAAAAAAAAAAATTCCCTGACATGTCCCCTCATGTGACACTGTCACATGAGTTGGGGCATATCCATCACTTTCATTCAAACCTTTACTAAATTTTTAAAACCCTCATGAAACCTCATCCCACCCATAGATGAGGTTTCATGCTTTTTCTGAAGCCCGCCAGGGCTCCCGGTCTGTCCACCAACCTTTAGGTTGGACGGGCAGGTCCACTGATCACTTGAATTAGTTTGTAAATGGCCTCAATAGGCCGTTGACAGGTCGGCGGGCACACAGCTGATTCGGCTGCGCCCCCACCAACCTGAACATTGAAATGACGCAGTTTGGCATCAAGTTCCACCCGACATCATCCCGTGTCATTTTAAGCAGGCCCCACCCTCCGTTCGCCGACCTCAATATCCTGGAAATGAAGTAAGAGGTGTACAAATAAATACTCAAATTATATATATCCACACCAATATAACAGGTCCACAGCCCCCACTAATCAAAGTATGGGGTTTGGTCAATTCCAACAATGATTTTCAGTTCAAAAGCAACTGAGTGCTGGAAATCTGAAATAAAAACAGAAAAAGCAGGAAATAGTCAGGTCTGGCAGCATCTGCGCGGAGAGATAAGAGTTAACATTTCAGGTTGCAGCCTTTCATCAGAATTTCCTGGATAAATGTTGCCCAAAAGACACCAAAAGCAATGGAAGTAAATGAGAAGTAAGTAAGAATTTGGGATGATATTGCAATAAGTGAAGTAAAAAAAAAATCAAATGCATCAAGCTCAAGTGACTCAGTGAATAATGCTAAGGACTGTTGTATTAATCACAGAAATATGATTAACCACCAGCAACAGAGGTGAAGACAATACAACAGGAAAGATAGGCTAGCCTAGGTAGCCTAGCTGTGTGTGACATGGCATCTTGAAGTAATGAAAAAGGCCCAAAAAGTACAAAAAGAGAATTCCAAAAATATAGTTTGGTTGAAACACGCAGTGTGAACAAGAGTAGCCCTTCAAACCTGCTCTGCCATTCAATGAGATCATGACTGATCTATGATACTATTTCATATACCTGCCTTTGCCCCATATCCCATTTTACCTTGGTTAACAGCAATCTATCAATCTCAGATTTAGAATTAACAATTGGCCTAGCTATTTACAGAAGTGATCCAAATTTCTACCATCCTTTGCACATTTCCTAACTCTACTGAAAAATCTGACTCTAATTTTAGGCTATGCCTCCTCATCCTAATTTCCCCAGCTAGTGTAAACAATCATTTCCATCTACCCTACCAATTCCCCTTAATATCTTGAAAACTTAGATCACATCACCCCTTCATCCAAAAGGACTCAAGTCCCTCAGTTCCTCTACTTCTCTGTTCTTCTCAACATCCTACCATCTATTGTGCATTCCCTTGCCTTGTTTGTCTTCATCAAATGCATTCTCCAGATTGAATTCCATTTGCCACTTTTCTGTCCACCTGACCGGTCTATTGATATCTCTTTGCAGCCTACAGCTATCTTCCTCACCATCAATCCCACAGCCAATCTTCATATCAACTGCAAACTTCCTAATCATATCTTCAATTGTTTAGGCTTAAATGTAGATGTATACATCACAAACAGCAAGGGACACAGTATTGAGCCCTGCAGAACCCTACTAGAAACACTTTCCAGTCACAAAAACATCCGCTCGTAACCCTTTGTTTCCTGCCATTAAGCTAATTTTGGATCCAACTTGCCACCTTCCACCATAGAGTTTTAATTTTCTGAGCAGTTTGCCACGTGGGGCCTTGTCAAAAGCCTTGCTAAAATTCAGTAGACTACAAAAAAGGTATTACCTTAACTATCCTTGTTACCTACTCAAAAAATTCTATCAAGTTAGTCAGACCTTTTTTTAAACAAATCAATACGGACATCCTTGATGAATCTGTTCCTTCTAATGACAATTTAAACGGTGTCTCAGAACTTTTTCCAATAATTTCCCCATTACCAAAGTTAGACTGACTGGCCTTTAATTATTCAGCTATTGCTATCCCCCTTCTTAAACAAGGGTAAAAGATCAACACATCTCCAGTCCTCTCACACCTGTACAATGCTGTAACTATTCTATACTTCCATCTATAAAAATCACTCACTTCAAAAATACATTCCTAAAATTTCTCAAAACATGACTCACCTTTAACAGATCAATCCTAACTTTTCTTGATTGTCTCTTGCATAACTGAGTGCTTGTCACTTCTTTCACTACAATATCATTTATTAAGAAATGGAGATCCTTTAAGAATGCAATGGGACTAAGACAGAGGATAAATATAGCCATCATACTAATTGATTGCTTCTCTGATTGCATCAGAGAAGGCGCAAGAAGCACAAATAAAAAAAACCAAATAAATTAATGCTGAATTCATTTGTGTGGCTGCTTTAAGAGCTCAAAACCAGTAAATCCCCAGGGATTGTTTCTATATAGTGTTAAGGGGCACTAAATAACCAATGATTTTCAGGAACACTTGTTCAAGATCTATACAGTGGTAGACTACTCATTGTTAAATTATGTCCAAGCTGTAAGTGATTTCATAGTCTTCTGTGGGTCCTCTCATGACTGAAGAGTTCAATGTGGGATCAGCATGGAGGTCCACAGATCTGGCAATTCATCTTGCTGTTGTTGGTGCTTTTCTCTAGGTGAGTTTGGCATAGACAGTCCTCAAAACACGCTGAACCAGGTTTCAGTGCTTTCATCCACATGGGCCAGTCAGCCGCAGTGTTTTCCCAAAAGAGGTGGTCTGCAATGCAGAAATTTGTAAGGCTCTTTTCAGGCTGTCGTTTTACAGTTTCTACTGACCATTTGATCCAAGACAGTTTACCATAGAAGATCTGCTTGGGGATTCTCTAGTCACCCATGCAGGAGACATGACCTTCCCATGAAATCGAATTTTCTAGTGGTCTCCATGCTGTTTAGCCCAGCATAATGAAAGATCTCACTGCTTGTGATTTTATCCTGCCATGGAATTCTCATGATAGACGTCAGGTGCCTTGGGTGGAAGCATTTCAGAGCTTTTTTGTGGTGTCTATAACAGACCCATTAAGGCAGGATGGCAAGGCAAGGTAGAGTTTGATTTTATATTTCAGCTTAATACCATATTGCTTTCAGACACGATCATGGAGTTGGCAGCAGGCAGAACTTATTTTCTAGATATGTGCATGGATACCTTCATCAATAGTGGTATCCTTAGAAAGCACACTACCTTGAAACTGGTGTCATCAGCTGCTAAAATAAAAGCAAAATACTGCAGATGCTGGAAATCTGAAACAAAAAACAAAAACACCTGGAAAAACTCAGCAGGTCTGACAGCATCTGCAGAGAGGAATACAGTTGACGTTTCAATTCCGTTTGACTCTTCACATGGACTCAAAACGTCAACTGTATTCCTCTCCACAGATGCTGTCAGACCTGCTGAGTTTTTCCAGGTATTTTTGTTTTTGTCTTCAACTGCTACTTGTGCAGCTCCAGAGTGTGTGCTTAGTGCTGCCTAAAAAAGAACCTCAATCTTGGAGACACTGATTTGAAGACCAAAAATGAAGTCCATGAATACATGAGGGCTATGCTGGAGTACAAATAAGCCAATGTGGCATCAATTGTTAAAAATGGCAATAAATCATACATAGGTAATTATGGTCCTACATTATTAATTGGCAAAATAATGGAACAAATCAACAGGAACAAAGTCTATGTGAAAGTAGCCAAGTAAATGACAGCTGAGTGTTGCAAGCCCGAGAAAAGAGGAAAACTTACCTTTTAAACAACGAAGGTCGTTGGGAATGATTCCCGATGAGCTCCAGTGGTTTCTGTGCACGCGTCAGCCCTTCAGCTTCTGCACAAGTACCATTCGGAAACTGGCCATATATGCAAATTTGTTCAAGTTCACATCTTCCGGCTGATAGACAGTCTTGTGCACATGCACAGTTTGTTCTTTTTTTTAAAAGGGAGCCCCACATCTGCGCAGAAGAAACAAAAGCAAAAGTGAAAGGGAGTGAAAAGGATCAGGTGACCCAGGAGAAGCGGCACTCTCCAGAGAGGCACAGAGGAGACAGGATGGGAACTTCAGAAAGCAGATTTCCCAGAAGGACAAAAGAAAAGTCCCAAAACCAGGGAATAGGGACAGGAGAAGGCCCAAAGGCGCCAGCTAAGTCAAGAAACAGGGGCAGGGAATCTGGAACAGATCCTGTTCAGAGAAGTTAAAGTGAGGAGCAGAGAAAAGGCTCTGAATTAGAGAGGAAGCAAAATCAAGGCAAAATGGGCTTTTGGGAAGTCAGAAGATTTGAGGAGACAGCCAAAGTTTGGTGACTCTTACTATGGACCAGTGACACATTGGTGTTCTGTTGGCACAGCTGAGTATGAGAGTGAGTGTGGAAGGTGAGGTTGAATGCACGTGGCAGTCCAGGAGAGAGGAACATCAGAAGGAGAGATTAAAAGCTTGGAGGTGAACTTCTTGAAGACACCCGACAGAAATTTGGGAGAAGGCTCCAAAGCGAGTTCTTCGAGTGTTGAGATTGGAAGCCCGCAGGAGAAAGGCGGAGTTCCATGAGACCGGTTGGCTCATGGTGTGACAAGCATCTGGGAGGAGTTGATGAGAGATCCACAGCATCCATTTGGGGTGGCATCTGTCACTTGGTTTCAGAGTGTAGTGTGTTTGGCCACGGGTCGCCTGTTGGTTTACATGGACTGGGTACTTGCTGTGAACATTAGAGTATAAGGTAGATTTTGTAACTTGTGTTATCCTTTTGAATCTATATATATCTCGTAAAGGTATCTTCTCTTGTTTATTAAATGTTTACTCTTTTGTAAAAAATTTTATCAACAAACTCTGACTCTGTTCAGTAGCTGCCCTCCACGTTTCTTAAGAAAAAATAAAAGTTAATGTCTATCAAGCTGGGTTCCACCTTGTCCAGTAGTAACATCAGCTGGGATCACAACAGAGGTACCAAGCAATGACCATTCCCAACAAGAGAGAATTCAACCACCTCCCCTTGAGATTCAATGGTATTACCATCACTAAATCCCCCACTATCAACATCCTGGGCCTTACCATTGACCAGAAACTGAACTGGGCCAGCCATATAAATACTGTGGCTACAAGAGCAGGTCAGGGGCTGGGAATTCTGCCGAGAGTAACTCAAACCCCAATTCCCAAAGCCTGTCCGCCATCTTCAAGGCACAAGTCAGGATTGTGATGGAATACTCTCCAATGGCCTGGATAAGTACAGCTTCAACAACACTCAAGAAGCTTGACACCATCCAGGACAAAGCAGCCGGCACCCCGTCCTTCAACATTCACTGCCCCCACCACTGATGCACAGTGGGGTCAGTGTGTACTATCTACAAGATGCATTGCAGCACCTCACCAAGGATCCTTAGACAGCAGCTTCCAGATCCATGACCTTTACCACTTAGAAGGACAAGGGCAGCTGATGCATGGGAACACCACCACCTGCAAGTTCCCCTCCAAGTCACAAACCATCCTGGCATGGAACTATATTGCCGTTCCTTCACTGTTACTGGGTCAAAACCTGGGATACCCTTCCTAACAGCGCTATGGGTGTTCCTACAACACGTGGACTGAAGTGGTTCAAGAAGGCCGCACACCATCACCTTCTCAAGGGCAGCTAGGGATAGGCAATAAATACTGGCCTAATCAGTGATGCCCACATCCCATGAACAAATAAAAAAAATGCTTTCAAAGAGGCAGATCCTGCACCACCAGCTTCTTTGACTTTTAGTGGTGAGATCCCTAATGGACTAAAAAAATGCTGTGACCATGAACCTAGACTTCCAGAAAGCCTTGGATAAAGATTCACCTAAAAGACTGCTACACCAGCTCAAGTCCAGAAGTATCCTGAGTAAAACTTAGAGATGGTTAATTGGCTGAGTGAGGAAGAAGCAGGTAATATTTAAGAGAGCAACATCCGGGTGAGGAAATGCACTAACTGGATTACACCAAAGGTCAGTACTGGTGCCCCTGCTATAGCTGATTTATAGAAATAACTTAAATTCAGAAAGTCAATGCAAAGTGGTTACATCTGCAGATCATGCGGAACTAAGGATTTGGTGTTGGGAGAAACAAGTAGTTGCATGTGATGTAACAGCCAAAGCAGAAAAAAACCCAGACAACATTTGCAAGTAGACAGAACTATGACAGTTGAGATTTGATATTTATAATTACACATTGAATACCTCCACTTTTTTTTCCAATGAACGTCAGTGAAACAGTGATGAGGAATATCTTGGAGTAACATAATAATTGCTCTTACTTAGAATCACTATTAAACAGAACACTCCACTATATTGCCAAATTAGTAAAACTTTAGTTGAAGTTCAAACTTCAAGGCAGCCTATTATATTCATTTTTTTTAAGCTGGAACATTATTTCTAATCTGAATTGTAAATCCTATGCAAAATCCGCAAAAGGACTGTCCCAGCAGACCAATTGTGTCAGCCTGTTCCTGCCCCACAGCACTCATTTCTTGCTATCTTGACTCCATTCTCTCTCCCCTTGTTCAGTCTCTTCACACCTACATCCGCGATTCCTCTTCCGTGATGCCCTACATCATATCAACAATTTCCAGTTCCCTGGCCCCAACCACCTCCTCTTCACCATGGACGTTCAATCCCTCTCCACCTCCATCCCCCACCGGGATGGTCTGAGGGCTCTCCGCTTCTTCCTCGAACAGAGGCCCGAACAATCCCCATCCACTACCACTCTCATCCGTCTAGCTGAACTTGTTCTCTCATTGAACAATTTCTCCTTAAACTCGTCTCACTTCCTCCAAATAAAAGGTGTGGCTATGGGTACCCGCATGGGCCCCAGTTATGTCTGTCTCTTTATGGGGTATGTGAAACATTCCTTGTTCCAGTCCTACTCAGGCCCCCTCCCACAACTCTTTCTCCGGTACATCGATTACTGCTTCGGTGCTGCTTCATGCTCTCTTCTGGATCTGGAAAAATTTATTAATTTTGCTTCCAATTTCCACCCCTCCATCATTAGCATGTGGTCCATCACTGACACTTCCCTTCCCTTTCTTAACCTCTCAGTCTCAATTTCTGATGATAGACTGTCCACCAATACAAGCCTACCAACCCCCACAGCTACCTTGACTACAGCTCCTCACACACTGCTTCCTGTAAGGACTCCATCCCATTCCCGCAGTTCCTTCGTCTCCGCCGCATCTGTTCTGATGATGCCAGTTTCAAAAGCAGTTCCTCTGACATGTCTGCCTTCTTCCTTAACCGAGGTTTTCCACTCACGGTGGTGGACAGGGCCCTCAACCGTGTCCGGCCCATCTCCCGCGCATTCGTCCTCACACCTTCCTCTCCCTCCCAGAACCATGATAGGGTCCTCCTTGACCTCACTTATCACCCCACCAGCCTCTGCATTCAAAAGTTCATCCTCCATCATCTCCAGCATGATGCCACCACCAAACACATCTTCCCTTCACCTCCCTAGCAGCATTTCACAGGGATCATTCCCTCTGGGACACCCTAGTCCAATCTTCCATCAACCCCGACACCTTAACCCCACGGCACCTTCCCATGCAACCGCTGAAGTTGCAACACATGCACCTTTACTTCCCCCCTCTTCATCATCCAAGGGCCCAAACATTCCTTTCAAGTGAAGCAGCACTTCAGTTGCACTTCCCTCAATGTAGTCTACTGCATTCGCTGCTCCCAAAGCAGTTTCCTCGACATTGGAGAGACCAAATGCAGACAGGGTGACCACTTTGCGGGACACCTTCGGTCTGTCTGCAAGCATGACCCAGACCTCCCTGTTACTTGCCATTTCAACACACCACCTTGCTCTCATGCCCACATGTCCATCCTTGGCCTGCTGCAATGTTCCAGTGAAGCTCAACGCAAACTAGAGGAACAGTACCTCATTTTCCGACTAGGTACTTTACAGCCTTCTGGACTGAATATTGAGTTCAAAACTTTAGATCATGAATTCTCTCTTCCATCCCCACCCCCTTTCCGATCCCCCTTTTTCCAATAATTTATATATATTTTTCTTTTCCCATCTATTTCAATTATTTTTAAATGTATTTCCATCCATTGTTTTATCTCTACCTTTTAGCCTATATCGATACACCCCACCCCAACCCTGCTAGGGCTATCTGTCCCTTGCTCGTTCTGCTTTCTACTCTTAATGTCCCCAACAGCACATTTCTTAGCTAATATCACCACTGTCTACACCTCTTTGTCCTTTTGTCTATGACATCTTTTGGCAATCTCCACCTATCACTGGCCCTCTATTCAGCTCTACCTGTCCCACCCCCTCTTAAACCCAGCTTATATTTCACCTCTTTTCTATTTTTCCTTAGTTCTGATGAAGAGTCATTTGGACTCGAAACGTTAACTGTATCTCTCTCCGCAGATGTTGTCAGACCTGCTGAGATTTTCCAGGTATTTTTGCTTTTGCTTATCAAGATCCAGTTGATTTTTCCATTCGAATTGCTTACAATAAACAGCATAATGGACTGTTTTATAATAACCTGTAATTATGTAGTATTTTTACCTTAGCGAGAAAAAACCTTTTCAGTGGTTCGGGTCTGGAATGCACTGCCCATAAGTGTGGTGACGTCAGGTTTAAATTGAGGCATTCAAGAGGGCATTAGATGATTATTTGAATAGAAACAATGTGCAGGGGTATGGGGAAAAGGCAGGGCAACGGCACTAGGTCATTTGGAGAGCCAGTGCAGCCACAATGAGCCGAATGGTCTCCTTCTGTGCCATTAAAATTCTGTGATTCTGAGTATGCGGATGAGGAGTTAGAAGGTATAAAGAAACATAACTTAATGTCAAGATGGACGAGGTGTGAGAGAGAAAGCAAGAGCACAGTGAGAGAAGATTGGAAGGGGAACTCCACAGAGTAAGACCAAGGTAGTTGAAGGCTTAGCCAATGATACAGTGAGGTGAAGACGGACTGCACAGAAAGGCAGCATTAGAGGACTGGAAGGGAGAAGACACAGGTTGGACAAGGTAGCAGAGGATGAGACCATGGAGGAATTTAAAAATGAAGATTTTAAACTCATTATGTTGAGGGGCAGGAAATTAACACAAGTAGTAAATACAAAACTAATGGGAAAGTGTAGTTTACTGTGGGACAGGACATGGGTTGACAAATTGGGGCTTTTGGCAGTGGAAGCTGGTATGTGGGCATGAGAGCAAGATGGACATTGAAGAAAAAGTTCAAAAGTGATAATCACGCATATTTGTTTTGGTTACAATGTGGACGTGGTATTATAATTTTGTACAGGTAAAAACAGTACACCTTGATAATGGATAGAATATGGAATTTGAAGCTCAATTCTGGGCAGAATATTAAGACAAAACATTAAACAAGGAATAATTGGATAAAATCAAAATACTGTGGATGCTGAAAATCTGAAATAAAAACAGAAAATGCTGGAAAAACTCAGCTGATCTGGCAGCATCTGTGGAGAGAGAAACAGATGAGTCCATATGACTCTTCTACTTCTCTTTAGCTCTAAAGAAATGTGATGGATAGTGGCATAAAGTTAGCAGAATGTGTCAATAGCAGAACAAGGGTCAGCACTCTGTGAAAGCAAAACGTAGGAACAAGTGACAGATGGCCCTGTGGGGGGACTGGGGGAGAAACTTTAAGCATGAATGAATAAAATAAACTTTAAAAAAAACAATTGGACTAAAAAAGGGTGAAGATAGAGGAGAAAGTTCATGGTCTGAAGTTCCTGAACCCAATGTTAAATCCAGAAAGCTGTAAAGTGCATAATCAAAAGCTGAGGTGCTGTTCCTCCAGTTTGCGCTGGGCTTCACTAGACCATTGCAGTGGGCCAAGGACGGACATGTGGGCATGAGAGCAGGACGGTGAGTTGAAATGGCAAGCAACAGGAAGGTCTGGGTCATACTTGTGGAGCTAAGCATCACCCAGTCTGCATTTAGTCTCCCCAGCGTGCAGGAGACCGCATTGGGAACAGTGAATTCAGTAGACCAAATTGAAGGAGATGCAAGTGAAGCGCTGCTTCACCTGAAAGGAGTTTGGGGCCTTGGACTGTGAGGAGGGTGAGGAGTTTTAGGTGATGGAGGAATGGATCAGGGTGTAATGGAGGAAATGGTCCCGGGCTGGGGGGTAGCGCTGAGGAGCGGTGGGGGGCGGTGGGGGGAGGGGGGAATGGGTGATGAGGGGAAGATGTGCTTGGTAGTGGCATCATACATCATATTGGAGTTGGCAGAAATAGCAGAGGATGATTCTTTGAATGCGGAGACTGGTGGGGTGAAAACCCCATCATGGTTCTGGGAGGGAGGGGAAGGAGAGAGGGCAGAGGTACAGGAGATGGGTCAGACACAGTTGAGGGCCCTGTCAATCACAGTGGGGGGGTGGGACCCTCGGATAAGGAAAAAGGAAGACATGTCAGAAGTGCGGTTTTGGAAGGTAGCATCATCGGAACAGATGCAATGGAGGGGAGGAACTGGGAGAACGGAATGGAGTCCATACAGGAAGCAGGGTGTGAGGAGCTGTAGTTGAGGTAGCTGTGGGAGTCAGTGGGCTTGTAATGAATATTGGTGGACACCAGAAGTGGAGACAGGGATGTCAAGGCAAGGGAAGTATCGGAGATGGGTCATGTGAAGGTGAGGGAGAGGTGGAAATTGGAAGCAAAATCAGTACATTTTTCCAGGTCCAGATAAGAGCATGAAGCAGCGCCGATACAGTCATCAATGCACCAGAAAGAATGCTATGGGATGGGGCCTGAGTAGGACTGGAAGAAGGAACGTCCTACATACCCCACAAAAAGACAGGCATAACTAGGGCCCATGTAGGTATCCACAGCCACACCTTTTATTTGGAGGAAGTGTGACAAGTTAAAGGAGAAATTGTTCAGTGAGAGAACAAGTTCAGACAGGCGGAGGAGAGTGATGGTGTGTGACAAAAGTATAATAATTTTCATAATATTTTTCTGGTTTAGTGAAGTAGGTTTATGGGTGTGATTATAGTCGGGTTTGTCTGTGAGATTTAATTACATTTGGAGTCAAATAGACTGCAAGCTAGAAATCATCAAAAGAAATTAGGTATAGAAATGTGCTTGACATGCTAATGAGTAAACATGGATGCTGGCTTAGCATGTAAAATGTGAAGGGAATTTGAATTTTTAGATAAGTGAAGGGATTGTTGGATTTCAAAAGGATCTTAGTCTGTTTACAACTAGCCAGGTAAGCAAGGCTAAGGAGTGTGTTTATTTTTCCCAAAGGTTACTGACAATATTGACAACATGAAAGTTTTTATATTATGAGGTTACAGTTTGATACAGTTTCAAAGATATATGGGACAATAGAATTTATACATTAAGAGAGAAACATATATAGAGAATGAAAGGCTATGTGAGACAAGGCCATGTAAGATCTAACAGGAGTGCATGAAACAGCCTTCAAAAAGCCTCCACCCATTTGTGCATAAGTCTATAAGTCTACTATGTAACGAAACTGAAGATGGGGTAAAGCCATTTTGAATTCCACTGTCAAGTGGGTATTGTGTTAATTTGCTGGTTCTGTTTTAAATCTAAAATATATTTTGGACTGTTGCCTTAAAGGGGGGTGTAACTGGGAATTAGGTCAATTAGGAATTTTAGGATTTGTTTTGGCAGTAAGTAATTGTAGTCTTATCTTTTTGCTTGAAATC
Source organism: Carcharodon carcharias (assembly GCF_017639515.1). NCBI lineage: Eukaryota > Metazoa > Chordata > Chondrichthyes > Lamniformes > Lamnidae > Carcharodon > Carcharodon carcharias. The sequence continues at coordinate 114,407,526 of NC_054467.1, forward strand.
TTTTATTTTGTTTATAAATATTTATTTTTAAAATCTCTAAACTTCTTGGTGAACTCATTGCTTCTGAATTCAGTGCACACATCTTCTCGTAATAAATACAAATTACGAAACCGTTATGATAGCATGGCCAAGTTCCCTTGTAGATTTGGTCCGACCAGTGCACATCATCTGCCACGACATAACGTGGATTTTGGAAAGGGCATAGAAGTGGGCCATGTGGGATTGGGAGACTATGAAGTTGGAAGTTGTGGAGGGAGGATCTCCAGAGGAGATGAGGTCACTGACAGTCCTGGAAACAATGGCTTTATGTTCAGTGGTGAGGTTATGGTCCAGGGGCAGGTAGGAAGAAATGTCTGAGAGTTTGCACTCAGCCTCTGCAAAGTAGAGGTCAGTATGCCAGACAACAACAGGTTTGAAGCCCAAAGTTAGCGTTGGACCTGAGAGAACGAGTGCAGCAAGTTCAGAAGGAGATAGGTTGGAGTGGGTGAGAGAAGCAGTGAAATTAAGGCAACTGATGTCACGCCGACAGCTCTCAATGAAAAGATCAAGAATAGGTAAGAGGCCAGAGGGAGGATCCAGGTAGAGGGAGAACACTGGAGGCAGGTGAAAGGATCCGTTGAACAGGGGGAGGACTCCTGCCAAAGAAGTGAGCACGGAGACAAAGGTAACAGAAGAGTTTAGCATCATGAAAAGAAATAATTTGAACTTGTAACAAAGGTAATGTACAAATCATGGGGAACTTTAATCTTCATTTAACTAGACCAATTAAATTGGCAAAGCTGGTCTGGAAGATAAGTTTGTAGAATGCTTTTGCAACAGTTTCTGGGAATAATACATTGTGGAACCAACTAGAGATAGGGGAGGATATTTCCCTCGTCGGACAGGCTTGGCGGAGGCAGTTGGGAAGCCTTTCACTGCCCGCGATTGGGGCCAGAATGCGATTTTACACTGGCGGGCTAATTAAGGCACGCCCAGTGTGAAATGCGAGTGGCAGCACTCAACACTGCCTATTTTGGGGCAGGGTTGGGAAGGAGGGCGAGCGTGAGCTTTGCACATGCACGCAGGTGCACGCTGGAAAAGCTCCCTGAGGCACAGAGCTGCCTCAGGGAGATGAACAATTTAAAACACCAAAAATAAAAAATTTTAAAATGTCATAAAACATGTCCCCTCATGTGACTTTGTCCATAAGGTTGGACGGACAACAAAAAATTTCTTTCAATTATGGCTTAAATGGCACCGAGCTAAAAATTCTCCCCATAAAGTCATTTTAAACTTAGTAGTGATTAATGAGGTGGGTTCAATTATTAATCTCAAATGCCAGAATATTGCCATTGGCGTGCGGGAGGGGGGCGGACCTGACACGCCGAAGTGCAAAATGATGCGTAATAACTTCGGGCATGCGTCTCAAAGTCATCGCACATCATTTAGATATTTCGTTCTGCGGGTGCGCACCAAAGGCGGCTGCACTTTCAATAAACTGTCAATAGCCTATTAACGCCAGTAAAAAAAAATTAAAGTAGATAGCAATGCTGCCCATCCAACCTTAAGATTGGAGGGCAGGTGAAGTGCCCAAGCAGCCTTCACATTTTTCAGGAAACCTCATCCACGGGCAGGATGAGATCTCCTGATAGTTTTATAAAGTTTTTAATTAATTTTTGCATAATTCACAAACATGTCCCAGCTCATGTGACACCATCATATGAGGGGACATGTTTAAATAATTTTTAACTTTTTTATTTAAAAACTTTTATTATGTACTTAATCTCCCTGAGGCAGCTCTGTGCCTAGGAGATTGCTGCACTCTCTCGCACACGTGTGAATTGGCTCACCCACGTAAAATGGCAGCACGCAGCCGATCTCAGGCAGCGATCAGCTCTGCGCCCGCCTCTGCCCACTCCCACCCAACATTGGTAAGTTTCTGGCCGTGGTAAAAAATGGACAGATCAGGTGGGCAGTAAAGTTACAAATACAATTCAACCCAGAGAAGTGTGAGATGACACATTTGGGGAGGTCAAACAAGCCAAGGGAATACACAATAAGTGGGAAGATATTGAGAGGTATAGAGGAAATGAGGGGCCTTGGAGTGTATGTCCACAGGTCCCTGAAGGCAGCAGGGCAGAGCGATAAGGTGGTTAAGGTGGCATATGGAATCCTTTCATCTATTAGTTGAGGCATAGAATATAAGAGCAGGGGGTTTATGCTCTAACTATATAAAACATTAGTTAGGGGCAACTTGAGCAGTGTGTGCAGTTCTGGTCACCTCATTACAGACAGAATGTAATTACAGTAGAGAGGGTACAGAGGAGATTTACAAGGATGTTGCCAGGACTGGAAAAGTGCAGCTATGAGGAAAGATTGGATAGGCTGGGATTGTTCTCCTTGGAACAGAGGAGGCTGAGGGGAGATTTGATTGAGATATACAAAATTGTGGGGGATCTGAATTGAATGGATGGGAAGGGCCTACTTTTCTTAGCAGAAAGGTCAATGACTTGGGGGCATAGATTTAAAGTGAGTGGGTGAAATTTTTTCTTCATCTCCCCTCTAATCCTTCTACCAGAGGGTTGTAGGGGTATGGAGCTCACTGCCTGAAAGGGTAGTAGTTACAGAAACCCTCAACTCATTTAAAAGGAGTCTAGATAAGCATCTGAAGTGCTGTAACCTGCAGGGCTACGGACAAAATGCTAGAAAGTGGGATTGGGCTGGGTGGCTCATTTTTCGGCAGCAGCAGACACAATGGGCCAAGTGTCCCCTTTCTGTGCTGTAAACTTTCTATGATCCTATGCTCTACGAAGGTAATAAGACAACTGAATTCCACATTAAGGTTGAGAACAACATATTCCAAGTCCAAAACAAGAATCTTAAACTACAGCAAAGCTAATTACATGGTATGAGGGGGGAGATGCCAGTGGTTGATGGGTAAATGGACTAAAAGGTATGGCAGTAAATAGACAGCAATAAATATTTTTTTTAATTATTCAAAATATTCAACAAAAATGCATTCCGTTAAAAGAATTAAAACTTAGCAAGAAAGATCCATCCATGGCTTACGTGAGAAGGTAAGGATAGTATTAGGTCAAATGAGGATGGGAGAATTTTAGAAGCCAGCAAAGGGCGACCAAAATGTTGATAAATAGGGAAAAAGTAGTATAAGTGGGTAAAGCAACCAGGAATACAAAAACGTAAGAGCTTTTTCAAGTACAATAAAAGGAGAGAAGCTAAAGTAAACATTGGTCCCTTCAAGTCAAGCACATGAAAAATTATCTTTTGCTATGAGGAATGGCAGAGAGTTGAATAATTATAAGACAATGCCTGACGTCATTGTAGATAACCTAATTTACATAGCAGAAATAGAGGGTATAAAGGGGCTAATAAGAATGAAGAACTTAAGGTCATTAATATCAGCAGAGAAAAAGTATTGGAGAAACTTAAGGGACTAAAAGCTGATAAAGTGTCAGGGCCAAGAGATAACAGCAGAGATGGTGGAAGCACTAGTTAGGATTTTCCAAAATTCCCTAAATTCTAGAACTGCCCCAGCAAATTGGAAGTTAACAAATGTAACACCACTATTCAAAAAAGGTGGGAACTACAGGCTGAGATCGACAGCTATTTGGTCTCTCAGGGAATCAACGAATATGGGGAGATGGCAGGACAGTGGGGTTGAGGCAGATGAGCTGTGATCGCTCTGGACAGCGAAGCAGGCTTGAGGGGCCACATGATCTACTCCTACTCCTATTTCTTGTATCCTTATTTTCACAGAATGCCAAGGTTATACACAGCCTAGTTCATCCTGGCATTTAACTTGGGGAGGGTGAAAAATGAATAACAAAGGAGTAGAATTTATGGCAAGTCTAAAATTATTTTGTTAGTCTTTGGTACGTCTTTATAAGTAACAGCTTGTATCAGTTGGCAGCAGCTCAGCTCATGAACTCAAGCTCTAATTCAGGGCTTCAGCACATCACCGAGGCTAGCACTTCAGTACAAGAATTAGGAGCAGTAGGCCATATGGTCCCTCTTGACTGCTCTGCCATTCAATAAGATCGTGGCTGATCTGATAGTGGCCTCAACTTTACTTCCCTGTCTGATCCCCCAAAACCCTTGACTCCCTTGTCAATCAAAAACATAAGTAACTCAGCCTTGAATATATTCAATGAGCCAGCCCACACAACTCTCTGGGGAAGAGAATTCCATAGAACAACGATCCTCAGAGAAAGAATTTCTCCTCATCTCCATCTCAACCAGGAGACCCCTAATTTCCCTAGTTCTAGACTCCCCCAAATGGGGAAACATCCTCTCAGATCTACTCTGTCAAGTCCCTTCAGGATCTTATATGCTTCAATAAGATCACCACTCTTTCTTCTAAACTCCAATTTGTATAGGCCCAACCTGCTCTACCTTTCCTCATGAGATAAAGAACTCCTTCATCCCAGGAATCAGCCCAATGAACCTTCTTTGAACAACTTCAAATGCAATTATTATCCTTTCTTAAGTAAGGATGCCAAACTGTAAACAGTACTCTAGATGTGGTCTAACTAAGGCCCTGTACAACCGCAGCAACATCTCCCTACTTTTATACTCTATTCTCTTGCAAAAAAAAACAACACCCTATTTGCTTTCCTAATCACTTGCTGCACCTGCATAGCAACATTTCATGATTCATGTACCAGGACACCCAGATGCCTCTGTACCAGAGTTCTGCATTCTCTCTCCATTCAAATAATATACCGTTTTTCTATTCTTCCTGCCAATGTGGACAAATTCACATTTTCCCACATTATCCATCTGCCAAATTTGCGCCCACTTACTTAACCTATCTAAATCCCTTTGTAGTCTCTTTACTCTCTCATGAGAAGTTACTTTCCTATCTATCTTTGTGTCATCAGCAAATTTAGCTACGCTACATTTGGTCCCTTCATCCAAGTCATTGATAATGGATTGTAATTAGTTGAGGCCCCAGCACCGATCCCTGTGGCACTCTAGTAGTAACAGCTTGCCAACCCAAAATTGGCCTATTTATCCCTACTCTCTGCTTCCTATCAGCTAACCAATCCTCTATCCATGCTAATATGTTACCCCTACACCATGAGCCCTTATTTTGTGTCATAACCTTTCATGGGGCAACTTATCGAATGCCTTTTGGAAATCCAAGTACACCACATCTTCAGGTTCCCCTTTATCCACCTTGTTTGTCACTTCCTAAAAGAACTCTAATAAATTATACAAACATAATTTCTCTTCCACAAAACTATTCCATTCTGCCTGATTGCATTATGGTTTTCTAAATATCCTGCTACGACCTCCTTAATAACGTATTTTAGCATTTTCCCTATGACGAATGTTAGGCTAACTGGCCTATAGGTTCCAGCTTCCTGTCTCACTCCATTCTTTAATAGATGCATTATACATTGGTGTAACAGTTGTAGTTAAGCCAATTATGCAGTTCAACAAGGTCCATGAGGCCAAGGGGAATGATGGAGAATTAGAAGTGGGTATAACAAGCATCCATATGGAAGCTGAATTCATGTTGTCATATGATGTCACTTGCTAAATCACTTGCCACTTTCGTATGGAAGGATCAAACAGAAGGTTTTGGATGAGTTCATTGGAGGAAGACAATACTTCAAGCGCTTAAGCAGAAAGAGAGGTGAGGCAGCAACTGGAGAGGATGAATGGGCCAAAGTTGAATATTTTGCAGAGGTAGTGACAAATGCAGTTTCAAAAGCAAGGGTGATGCCTGATCAAAAAGTCATCCACAATGTCAGCAGGTATGGCAGCCAGGAATGGTGAATCAAAATAGATGCAAGGACAACAATTCTGGTACATGAACATACAAATTAGGAGCAGTAGGCCATTCAGCCCTTTGAGCTTGTTCTGCGATTTGATAAGATCATGGTTGATCTAACTGTGGCCTCTACCTCACTTGTCAATCAAAAATATTCAGTGACCATGCCCCCACTACTCTCTGTGGAAGAGAATTCCACAGACTAACAACCCTCAAGAGAAAAGAATCCTCCACATCTCCATCTTAAAAGGAAGACCTCTTATTCTTAAACAGTGTCCACCAGTTCTCTCATAAAGGGAAACATCGTCTCAGCTTCCGCCCTGTAAAGTATCAGTACTTGGGCCCCAGTTGTTCACAATATATATCAATGATTTTATGTGGAGACCAAACGTAATATTTCTAAGTTCATGGATGACACAAAGCTAGGTGGGAGTGTACATTGTGAGGGAGATGTAAAGTGGCTTCAAAGAGATTTGGACAGACTTAGTGAGTAGGCAAGAACATGGCAGATGGAATAGAACATGGAAAAATATGAGGTTATTCACTTTGGGAGGAGGAACAGATATGTAGAGAATTTATTAAATGATAAGAGATTAGAAAGTGTAGGTGTACAAAGGTCCCTGGGTGTCCTTGTCCATAAGTCACTGAAAGCTAACATGATGGTGCAACAAGCAATTAGGAAGGTTAATGGTATGTTAGCCTTTATTGCAAAAGGATTTGAGTACAGGAGTAGCGAAGTCTTGCTTCAATTGTATAGACCTTGGTTAGACCGCACCTGGAGTACCCTGGGCAGTTTTGGTCCCCTTACCTTAAGAAGGATACTATTGCTATAGAGGGAATGCAACAAAGGTTCAGCAGACTTGTTCCCGGGATGGCGGGACTGTCCAGAGATTGGGGAAACTGGGCCTGTTTTCTCTAGAGTTTCGAAGAATGAGAAGTGATCTCACTGCAACCTACAAAATATTTAAAGGAATAGACAGGAAAGCTGGAAGATGTTTCCCCTGGTTGGGAAGTCTAGAACCAGAGGACACAATTTCATAATAAGGGGGAAGCCACTTAGGACAGGGATGAGGAGAAATTATTTTTATTCAGAGGGTTGTGAATCTTTGGGCTGTGGAAGCTCAGTCAGTGAGTATGTTTAAAGCAGAGATTGACAGATTTCTAAATACTAATTAAATAAAGGGATATAGGGATAGTGTGGAAAAAAAGCCATGATCATATTAAATAGCGGGGCAGGGTCAATGGGCTGAATGGCCTACTCCTGCTCCTAAGTTCCTATGGTCTGAATTCTACCCTCGGGTTGTGCCCGAAGTTAGCCGCAAGTGGATGCAAAACCCTACTGGCTTAGTTCATGCTGTGAACACGATCTTATGCTGGGTGGCCAATTAAGGCCCAACCGGTATGAAATGCAACTGCTGGATGTGTTTTCCATGCACCGGGGTGGGAACATGTTGAGCATCGGCTCCATTGGGGACCGGGCAGGGTGTTCAAAAACGGAAGAAGCAGCTCCCTGAAGGCTGAAGGAGTTGTTTGGAAGCAATCCAACAAATGTCCTGGTGTACAGACGTGGAGGCATGGAAGGCCCGAGGACAAGTCAGGTGGGTACTCTGCTCCCCACCGTTTCTCAGATGAGTGCCTGCGAGTGCTGGTCAAGGAGCTCAGTGCCAAGCGGCACATCCTTATGCCCAGGGACAGCAAGAGAAGGCCACCCCACCTGACCAAGAAGGCCTGGACAGAGGTCACAGCAGCAGGTCAGTGGGCATGATGTGGTGTGCCACACATGGCTTCAGTGCCACAAAAGGCTCAATGATCTGCTGCAGTCAGCAAGGGTAAGTGCAGAAATGCCATGGGCCTGTGCAGAGAACTTTAGTCGGGTGCCTGTTGCTCAGAAAGTTCAGGGGTCTAAGAGTGTGTATGACAACTGGCACTGAAGCCTGCCCTGCCAAGGCTGGGGTGTCAGCACGACTCAGTGCATTGCAGGATGTGATGTGCCACAGTGACACGGCCCTCCTAATGTCCGGGTGGGAACAATGAAAGGACCTTCTGGGAGATGGAGCAATAAATGAGGCTATTTTTTCCTGTCAGGAAAAGAGCAGTCATAATGCCGCAGAGCGCCGCAGAACAAGTGGAGTGCAAAATCTGTGCACCCTCATGAAGCACGAAAGTAATGCACTGGAGGTGCATCAGCCAGTTTGCTCCTGTTGTCATGGTGAGGTGGGGGTCTCGGATGGAGTTAAGAGTATAGGTGACAGATGTGTATGCAATGGGTTTTGGAAACATAACGGGTTCTTCTCATCAGAAACTGAACTGTCATAGCCAGAGAGCCCACTGAAGCTCCAATGCAGATGGCACAATGCAGCAGGTCTCCACTGTCTCCTCAGCCTGCCTCGCATGCATTGTGACTTGATGATTGCATGTACTGATCTTTTGCCTTCCTCCCATAGATGCACCATCCACAGCGGCTACCGGCAACCCCAAGGTCACAGCATTGAACTCCAAGGAAGACATCACACCTGCACCAGTGTCACACCGTCTCTCTGAACCAAGTACCAGCACAGATACTCACACGTCGGTGGGCATTAGTTATTCTGCTCCCCAGGTAATGCACAGTAGTGAGGGCACATCACACTCGCATGAGGAGCTGGCAGAGGCAGAGTGCTCCCAGGGAGCACAGCTGGAGACCAGGACCATCATGCTGCATCTGAGGCAGATGACGAGCCTCTGGAGTCGTCCATCAGGTGGCAGATGCTGGATGTCCAGCAGGATGCGCAGAGAGAAGTGAAGTGGTGGAGATCCATATGGTTCTGCGTGCCATGGTCTCCATCATGGAGGAGTCCATGAGGACCATGAGTTCTGTGTTGAGCCTGAACACTGAGCGCACAGCCTCCTCCATTGAGAGAGTGGCGACTCTCAAGGAAAAAGGCAGCTTCAGGAGGAGATTCATGGGTTTCTGGGGTCGCACTCAGACCTGCAAGGCCTCACCTTATCTCCCTGCCAGGTCCCCATCTATCAATGGCAAGCAGGGAGGTGCAAATGCACCTCAGGTTAACAGATAAACTGCCTGTCGACTCGATGGGCTTCTTTCAGAGTGCTCTGGAGTGTCTGCTGCATCTGATGATGCTGCGATGACTGAGGAGTGCTCAGCCATGGGCTAGATGCACCCTCCAAGGCTCCAGCGGCCAGAGGACAACCGCCAAAGTCACCAGGGCCACCAGGACAGCAGGGTCAGCAGGCTGCCTCCAATGCCACTGTCAACAAGGCGGGGAGGGGCACCAAGATGCAGCACCCACAGACGCAAGTCGAAGGCACCTTGAGCACAGCAGGGGCATGTCATGAGTGACATTTTTTGCATTAATTATTTTGACTCTTGTGTTAAGGATGGACACTGTTTATTCATGTGAAGTAGCATAAATATTTATTTGACTTAAACGGGCTGAGTTGCTGGATGATATGAATAGATGCCAGATGCAGCACAGGCTTATAAAAGTACGGTGTTGTGTGGTGCTGGCGTACTGGGTTGGGTTCTCATTTACTGATTGTTAGCAAAGGAGACAGTGCCATTGGCTTAATGAGGCATCAATGCCTTGGATGACCAGCAAAAGGTTTGTTGAATCAAAGCATCCCTGGTGTCCCTCCCTCCATGAAGGTTCCTGTTTTCTGCCTCAAGGTCCTCACCCTCTGCCTCCTCAGGGTCTTCCTCCGAGCCATCACTTGAGTCATCCTCCGTGGCCTGTGGAGCTGCCCCATTTTCCTCAGCCTCCAGTGGGTTCCCCCCTTGCCAGAGCCAGGTTGTGCAGGGCGCAGCATGCGGTGACAATGAGGGAGACACACTCTGGAGGATGCTGCAATGGTCCTCTCCATCACCACCCTTGTGGAGGCATGACTCATGTCGTATCTGTCCTCAGCCTCAGTTCTTGGGTGATGGAGTGGGATCATCAGCCACCTCTTCAAGGGATAACCGTTGTCACCCAGGAGCCATACGTCCACTCATGCAGGAGCCACAAAAACCTTGGTACCTGTGAGGGCCGCATGACGTAAGCATCATGTGAACTCCCAGGATAACGGGCACAAACTTGGAGAATCTGTGTCACGTGGTCACAGACAATCTGAACGTTCGTTAAACGAAACCCCTTTCTGTTTATGAAAGCTCCAGGTTCATCTGCTGGTGCCTTGATGGCCACATGAATGCAACCTATTATACCCTGGACGCAGGGGAGCTCAGCCATTGCATCGAAGCCTTGTGCTCTCTCCGCCTGGTGCGTCTCATCTGTCCAGAAGTGGATGAACGTGACGACATGTCTAAAGATAACATCAGTCACCAGCTTGATGCAAATGTGTGAGCCTATTTGAGAAATGCTGCACAGATTCCCCAGAGCCTTGAAAAGAACCAGAGGCATAGAAGTTCAGGGCCACTGTGACCTTCAAAGCCACCAGCCTGGAGTGTCTTCCCACGCAGCTGGAGGCGATTTCCAGACCTATCATGTGACATATTGCTGTCACTGTGTCCCTGGAGAGATGGAGTCTCTTGTGGCACTGGACCCCAGACATCTGGAGGTACTTGGAGCACTGCCTGAACACTCTAGACCCTGGGTAGTGGTGTCTTCGGCCCTCCTGCCTTGGCCTCCCTGCTGGCCCTGCACAAACCAAGCCTGTGTCTCTCCTTAAAGGTCTGTCCTTGGGATGCTGCCCTTGCCCACCTGGCCTCCTCTCCCTCTCTTCCTCTTTAGAGGAGGTTCCACCAACAGAATACACTATCCCCATTAGATGGGATGTAGAGGACCAGTGCACTGTGCTGCAATACTCAGGGGAACCTTCCAGGGAAGATGACGACCTGAGATGCTGAAAGACAGGCTTGACAATCAAACGAGATGCCAAGAAATTCTGTACTCAAACAGCAAAGAACTGGCAATGACAGAGAAAGTGCTGCTGCTCTGGGGACCTTTTATCCTGCCTGTGGATGAGGAAATGATTAAAACTTGAATTCCGCCTATCCATTTTGCCTGTGCGATGAGCTGAAAATTGCACAGGCAATGTAAAATCGCAGTCAATAGGCTTTTTATGACCTTAATTGGCCCTTTAATTGTTGGCGGGCACTACTCTGACTCCCACGCATGCCCGCCAACCTCAAAATTGCACGTGTGCGTGATGACATTGGGACACATGCCTGATGCCTTTTCATGCAACTTTACATGCATTTAGTTGGGCACGCACCCAACCTCGGAACACAAGATTTGGGCCTATGTTTCTAAGTCTCATCAGGGTTGTATATACTTCAATAAGTTCACCTCTCATTCTTTTCAACTCTACTGGATACAAGCCCAACCTATCCAACCTTTCCACATAACATACCCCCTTTACCTCAGGAATCAGCTGAGTGAACCTTCTCTCCTCCAACTGCTTCAAATGCAATTATATCTTTTCTTAAATAAAGAGATCAAAATTGAGGTAGAGTGACAGAGAGGTTTAGGGACAGAATTTCAGAGCTTAAGGCCTAAGCAACTGAAGGCACGGCCACCAATGATGGAACAATGAAAATCAGGTACACTGAAAAGAGTAGAATTAGATGAGTGCAGATATCTGGGGGTTTGAGGCTGGAGGAGATTAGAAAGATGGGATGGTTGAGGCTATGAAGGGATTTGAAAATAAGGATGAAAGTTTTGGAAAAAAAAACAGGCTGTCGTTTAACTGATAGCCAATGTACTTCAGGAAGCAGATGGGTGATGGATGAATGGGACTTGATGTAAGTACAAACATGGGCAGAGTTTTGAATGAGATTAATTCACTAAAATCTTTTAAGTTTTTATGTTTGACTCTAAAGAGAAAACTGTTCTGAATCACTCAGGCAACAGCTGAAACCTTTAATGTGCAACATAGCTTGATGTGGGATGTTTGGCATCTCTGGGATAACCACACATGAAGTGACGTTGAAGGAGTGGAATGGAGACCTTGCTAAGTAAGGTCCATCAATTAGAAGATTGGTTAAGAAAAAGGCCTCAAGATTAGTCATTTCAGGATTATACCTGGTATCACATGCCGGTCAGTATTGGTATAGTAAATGCAAGTATAGAGAGATGCTGTGGGAGGAAAAGATTTAAATTCCACTGACAGTGCAATGAGTTGTGGAACAAGTGTGGCCTATATAAAATATTTGGGCTTCATCTGAACAAGGTTCGAGCCAACATCTTCACTGGAAGAATAACTAGTGTGGTGGAGGAGAGCAGAAGTTAACGTTACAGGAGAGAGGAAAATACATGAGAAAACAGAAAGAAAAACCAAAGAGCAAGTACTGTAAGAAAGGAAACAAGGAAAACAGGAAAGGAAAAAGAATAGATTAGAAAATAGGAAAAATTCAAAGGAGTAAAATTGTAACAAAAAAAGCACTGGAGTCAGGATTATTAGTTAGACAAATTCACAAGATTAGAGAGATTAAGTCATTTATTACTGTAGAATGCTATGATACAGTAACTATAACAGACCTAGCTCAGGTTTAGACAGGACAAGGAACTTAATTTCCTACTTACATTTCCAGAATATGGAAGGAGGGAAAAAAGGCAGTGGGGTAGCAATATTAACAACAAAATATATCACGGTGTCACAGTATGAGAATGTACTAAGGAACTGTAAAATATAAAAATTGAAAAGATTAAGAGTCAAACATAATGGTGCTGGACCATGAAAAGTTCAACAAGCTAAGTGATTTGGTCCAAATTAACTAAGCATAAAACATTACAGGTAATCTTTGGCCAGGATTTTGACCTTGTCGGGTGGGCTCAGCGGATGGGCCTGGAAGCGGACACGAAGCCGATTGCCACCCATAATTGGGCCCGCAATTAACAGCCAGCCAGTGTGAATCGCATACTGCAGCGCTCAGCACTGCCAAGTGGGCAGTGGGGGGAAGGCGAGCGCGCAAGTGTACGCCCATGGATGAGGTTCCCTAAAAAAATCCAAAGGCTGCTAATTTCATTCAATTAGAACTTTAATGGTCTTAATAGGCCTGTTAATTGTCGGCAGGTGCACTGCCGACTCCCGCGCATGGCTGTCAACTGAAATATTGTGCGAGTGCGCAATGATGTCGAAATGCTCACCTGCCTGTACAGCGCAAATTTCTGTCCTATGTAATTTTATTCCAATGTAAAGACAGACAAGTAGTGAGAAACTTTCAAATAAAAAATTAGTGAGAGTAGAAACCCAGACATAAAGGGTAAATCTAGTTGTGAGAGATGAAGGTATGGAGCAATATTAAAACAAATATTATGAATCAACCTTCACGAATGTTAATGCAAGTAAGAACATAGGTGTAAAGATATCAGAAGAAAAGATTTTGATTCTCAAAAACAGCAAAACAGCAAAACTCAAAGTGGATAAGTTATAGGGCCTGATGCCATGTATGGTGGGCTTTGGAGAGTCAGACAGAAAATAGCAAAGGCGCGGAGGGCAATTCTTTATTCCCCATTAGACATGCAAATAGTGCAGGGGACTGGAAGTAAGCCAGAGCGACATATTTCATCAGGGAAGGGAACTGAGTAACTATAGACTAATTACAATCTAACATCAATATTGAATAAACACTTTAAATCCATATTTTAAGATAGGAGCGCTTTCATTTCCACCAAGTGACTGTAAAGATGAATGGACAAGAAATAATGCCAAAGTGGAAAAAAGGTCTTAATTGGTGCAAATCCTTAAGAAGAAAAAAAATCATCAGTGTTTAGAGATAGAAAGGATTATCATCATTTTTTTTTTAGGGACTGGTTTGCACAGATAAAGGTAATGCAGTGTGTGTGGACTCCCATGAGGTGTTCAATTAAATGGCCCACAGGCTGTGTTTAAGAAGAAATGTGGCAAAATGGATAGAAAGCTGTCTGATAAACAGGAAACAAAAAAGGGTGATTTAAGGATGATTAATGGGTATTGCTCAGGTTCAGGAAGAGTAGAACCAGGGCACTCTTAAGAGCTGTGGATTTGGGTGCTGAAAGAACGCTATGCAGAAAGGCTAATGACACCAAAATAATAGCCAGGATTTTCCCCTCGGCAATTTGGGGGTGGGGCCCACTCACCGAGGGGAAAATGACGCGGGATGACGTCGGGAGGAAACCCCGACATCATCCCGGTCCATTTAAATTTTTAGGAAGGCGGGCGGACAGCGAAATCAGCTGTCCGCCCGCCAACCTGTTAATGGCCAATTGAGGCCATTGACAGGCCAATTAAAGTAATTAAAGACCTGCCTGGCCAACCTTAAAGCTGGTGGGCAGGTCAGGAGCCCCAGCGGGCTCCAGATTATGCATGAAACTCCATCCACTGGCGGAATGAAGTTTCTTTTCCTTTTTTAAAAAAGTAATAAATTTTGTGTTCTTTATTAACATGTCCCATCTCTTGTGACATTGTCACATAAGGGGGACGTTAATAATTTTTTAATGTTTCTATTTTTACACTTAACTTACCTGTCACAAATCTCCCTGAGGCAGCACTTTGCCTCAGGGAGAAGTGCACTCTTTCACGCGCATGCACGAAAGAGAGCACTTTGACAGATGGCGAATCCCTCCCCCCCAGAACAAGAAGTGCATAGCGCTTCCTGTTAGGGATGCCGCTGGGCAGGCCTTAATTGGCACGCCCACTTAAAATGGCGGCAGGCCCCATTTCAGTGGTGGGGGTCGGCTGGCCACCCGCCGCCAAGCCAGTGGGGCCTGCCCGCCATCCGAGGGCAAAATTCTGCCCAATGAATTTGGCAAACAGCGAGCGAGATTACAAAATACTTCAGAATATTAATGGGTCAGCAAAATAGGTAGATGTAGTTAAATGCAGAGAGGATTGAGGTGATGCATTATGGGAGGAAGAATGTGTTAACTCAATGGAAATATGCTGAAGGGTGAAGAGGTCCAATTTTGAATGGAGCTTTATAAAGATATTAAAAAGACTAACTATTTTGGATTTAAAAAATAGCAGCATGAGGTACAAGAATAAAGATGTGATAATAAATATGTGCATGGCAGTTTTAAGTCTATTACAGTAATTGAATCAACTGGAGTTGGCAGGGGCGTACGCACATGGGCGATTGGCCAGAGCTTGGACAGAGGCAGCAACGGTAGCTACCTATACTGTTCCCTGTCCTGGGGCTCAACAGCATTTATCATCCATTATCTCTCCTATTTCTACTTCTAGCGGTATTTTGTCTTCCACTTCCTTAGTAAACATTGACATTAAGAGCTTATTAAGTACTCGAGCCTTGCCCCAAGCCTCTAATCATATGTCACCCTCTTCGTCCCTAATAGGATCCACTTTACCTCTTAATACCCTCTTGCTATTTACATTCCAGTAAAAGATTTTTGGGTTCTCTTTTATGTTGACTGCCATTCTGCTCTCATATTGTCTCTGCCAGCTTTAATTTCCTCTTCACTTCCCATCTCAACCTAATGTATTTGACCTGGTCCTCACCTGAAGAATTCACCTGACATGCATCATACACCTCTTTTTTCATCATATTCTCTACCTCCCTTGTCATCCAAGGAGCTCTGGCTTTGATTAACCTGTCAGTCACCCTTGTTGGAATGTACCCAGTCTGTTCACGAATTATCTCCACCTCCTGACTCCCCAATTTGAAAGGTGTAGATGGGACCCACAGATGTCTGCTGTGCTATTTAAAATGAAGGAAGCCCTTATTTGTTAGAATTAGCCCCCTCATCCCAACACTAGGTATTTGGATATAGTTAAGAAGTGGGTTTACTGCATGTTTATGTATGCTGGGCTAGGCTTCTAAAAACAATTTTTCCACCACAGGCGGTAAGAATGTAGGGAAAGCAGACCTGACAGTGCAGCCACACACTGGTGTGGCATACATGCTCACTGAGCACGCACATACACACACACACACAAAAAGAGACCCACCTCCTTTGCGGGTGGGACAGGGGGTGGTGAGGAAACTCTGCAACTAATTAGAAAACACGTCTCGAGCTGCCAGGCACAGCACCCTGTCCTCCATAATCAGAATCCCTGTATGCCAGGTTCAGATAAAGTTTCCATACTGTGAAGGCACTTGGCATCCTGGCATAGTTCTGTACCCTGCCTCTAGCTGATGTTGGGGCCTGGTGCCTTCTGTTAACAGGAGGCTGGTCCTTTCTGGATAGACATCCAGGAAATGCTGAACCTGTTCTGTATTCCCTCTTTAGAAAAAAAAATCTACAAGGCACAAGTCCTGAGTGTGATGGAATACTCTCACTTGCCTGGATGAGTGCAGTTCCAACAACACTCAAGAAGCTTAACACCATCCAAGACAAAGCAGCCTACTTGATTGACACCCCACCTCCAAACATTCACTCCTTCCACCACTGGCGCACAGTGACAGCAGTGTGTACCATCTACAAGATGCACTGCAGCAATTCACCAAGGCTCCATAGACAGCACCTTCCAAACCCACGACCACTACCATCTAGAAGGACAAAGGCAGCAGACACATGGGAACATCACCACCTGGAAGTTCCCCTCCAAGCCATTAACTGTCCTGACTTGGAACTATAGCGCTATTCCTTCACTGTCGCTGGGTCAAAATTCTGGAACTCCCTCCCTAACAGCATTGTAGGTGTACCTACACCACCTGGACTACCTACAACACTATTGCGGTTCAAGATACAGCTCACCACCACCTTCTCAAGAGCAATTAGGGATGAGCAATAAATGCTGGCCAATCGTTGGCTCTATTTCACCCTAGATTTCTTCACATTGCATTGAAATTTGCCCTCTTCTAATTTAGATGCTCTACCTCGGATTATTCCTTACTCTTCTGCATTACTAGTCTAAATCTTGTGATACGATGATCACTCTTACCCAAATGTTCCCCCATCAACACATGATCCACTTAGCCCCTCATTCCCCAGCGCCATATCTAGTATTGCCACCTTCCTAGTTGGACCAAGAACATACTGGTCGAGGAAGCTCCCTTGAACACATTTCAGATATTCCTCCCCCTCCTTACCCTTTACCCTAACAGTATCCCAATCACTATTTGCCTAATTAAAGTCCCCCAATGCCATGACTCTATAGCTCTTGCACATCTTTATGATTTCCCTGCAGATTCTACCCCTTCTCTCTCTCACCCCCAGTAGCATGATCATACCCTTTTTGCTTCTCAACTTTAACCAAATAGTCACCCTCTCTTTCTAACACTACAATGTCTTATCCTCATCAGTGTTGCAACCCCATCTCCCTTTTCTTACTGTCTTATCTTTTCTGAACACTTTGTACCTGTGCATATATATCCTCAGAATTTTTAAACAATGTTTCTCTTATCACCACTATATCATATTCGCAAATGGTTACTTGTATTTGTAACTCACCAACCTTCACCGCATTTTGTGCATTTACAGACATGAGTTCAAAATTTGCCCTTGTAGTCCTTCTTAGTCTGCTCCTATTCAATATGGTACTACCTACTTCTCTAGTACTCTCCAACACTGACATTCTTTTATGTGCCTTATTTCTCTTTTCTACTTCAATGTGCTGGTGCCACTGCTGCCCCCTCCCCAAATTTAATTTATGCAATCAGTTTTTTTATTTATTCTTTCACAGGATGTGAGCTTCACTGGCTAGGGCAGCATTTGTTGTCCATTCCTAATTACCCTTGAGAATGTGATGATGAGTCAGCTTCTCAAACCACGTGTAGTCCATGTGGTGTAGGGGCAACCACAGTGCTGTTGGGAAGAGTGTTCCAAGATTTTGACCCAGCAAGAGTGATATAGTTCCAAGATAGAACAGTATGTGGCTTGCAGGGGAACTTGCCGGTAATGGTATTCCCATGCATCTGCAGCCCTTGCCCTTTTAGGTGGTAGAGATAGTGTTTTTTTTTATTCATTCAGGGGATGTGGGCTTTGCTGGCTAGGCCAGCATTTATTGCCCATCCGTAGTTTCCCTTGAGAAGGTGGATGGTGAGCAGACTTTGTTTGAAAGGTGCTATCGAAGAAGGCTTGACAAGTTGCTGCAGTGTATCTTGCACATGGCAGAAACTGCTGCCACTGTGCATCAATGTTTAAGGTGGTGGATGGGGTGTCAATCAAGTGGGCTTTGTCCTGGATGAGACTGAGCTCAAGTTTTGGTGGAACTGCATTCATCCAGCAAATGGAGATTATTCCATCACCTCCAGACTGGTCTTCTAGATGGTGGATTGGCTATAGGGAGTCAGCAGGTGAATTATTCACCACAGAATTCCCAGCCCCTTATCTGCTCTTGCAGCTACAATATTTATATGGCTGGTCCAGCTAAACTTCTGGTCCAAGGATATTGATGGTGGGAGATTCAGCAAAGGTAATGCTATTGAATGTCAAGGGAGACATTTGGATTCTCTCTTGTTAGAGATGGTCATTGCCCAGCACTTAAGTGACAAGTAATGTTCAGGCCTAAGCCTGAATGTTGTCCAGGTCTTTCTGCATTTGGGAAAGACTGTTTCAATGTCTGAGGAGTTACATGTGGTACTGAACATTGTTGATTGCACAGTGAACATCCCCACTTCTGAGTTTACAATGGAGAAACGGTCATTAATGAAGCATCTGAAAATGATTGGATCTCAGATACTACCCTGAGTAACTCCTACAGCAACGTCCTGGGAATTAGATGATTGGCCCCCACAAACACATCCATCTTCCTTTGTGCTAAGTATGACTCCAGCCAGTGGAGAGTTTCCCGCCCCCACCCCAATTTCCCATTGAGTACAGTTTTGCTAAGGCTCCTTGATACCACATACAGTCACATGCTGCCTTGATTAGTTAAATTAATTCCAGTGCTCCACTTTCTCCCTGAAAACTTGTATCTTTCTCTACTTCAAATATTTATCCCATTTTTTAAAAAAGTTTGCAGTTTAAGATACAAGTTAATATAATTTTTACTTTTCGTATAGAAATTTGCAATATTTGGAAAAAACCTTCAGATTGGCAAGTGGCATCCACAACCCTGATCTGTAAAAGGGCTGAAAGACAGATTTGCTGACAAGTTTAATTGTCATTGTAGAGAAAAACCATTAAAATGATTCTGATCCTGGGACTGAAATTTTACACTTCACTAATCTAAGCAAAAAATTGACATGAGCATGATATGCTGAATTAGCAAACCCACAATTTCAGCCCCAATTGGTAAACATTTGATAAAGCAGTATTTTTAAACTTACCAAGTTGTTTAACAAAACTACATAAATGCCATTTCTTAAAAATATGGAGCATCTGATTGAGGTGAGGAGATGAAAAAGGCTCCAAGAAAATGACTACTTATAGATTTGAAGTATTTAAGGTTTGCACACGCTATTCCTGCTTATTTAGCTTAGATTAGCTTTAGACAAACTTTCAAAACAAAATCAAGAGGTTTTCACTGGGATCACTGGAATGCCTTTTCATGAAAATGTGTGTGTCAAATATGCATAGGAAACCATGGACGGAATTGTCCCAGATTTGCAGTAAGTGTGATAGCAGGCAGGAAAAAGGAGGTTTTATCTGCTGGTCACAATAGCGGCTTTTCAAGCCATATCGTCCCAATCCTGCCTCATTAATTATGCATTCCCGGGAAACGCGCCTCTGACTCACCCACCACACCGTCGCCTGGCCACATTCTCCTGCCTTGCGCCATATCAAAAGTGCAGCCGTACGCACAGCTCTCAGTGCTTCCAACCTCAGACTGCTGCACATAAGACATGGCCCCGAAAAGCAGGAAGACAGCAGCCCCCCGATTCAGTGACGTGTCCCTGGAACACCTTTTGGACACAGTGGAGGCCTGTCGCAAAGTCCTCTACCCCTACTCTGGATGAAGCAAGGTCATCAATCCAGCATGGGAGGCGGTGGCAGCAGTGGTCAGTGCCAATGCCCTGCAAAAGAGGAGTCACCCAGACCCAACAGTCTCATCCGTTCCGCTAGGTTAAGTCATTCTTCTCATCACTCTCAACTCACACACTCACAAAGCCATCACACATCCACAGGGATCTCACACCTCAAGGGAAAACACCACTAACTGCCACACCCACCCTCACATCTCCATCAGGCTCACATGCTCTTGAGCTCACATCCTCATCCTGTTCATGGCTCCACTCACCACACAAACATTTCACGCAGTGCCATTGGTCCTGCTCACACTCACGCCATCTGTTTTCATGCAGGAGAAGCTGACTGACAACAGCAGGGAGAAGTCCCAGGCCGGGGAGGGGGGATGCGGGGGGAAGTGGAGTGGCCCACCTTAGGCCCCTCACTCACTTTGATGAGCGTGCCATCGCGCTGCCTGGTGAGCATGTGGGCCGTGCCTGCGGCGATGGGGAGGTTTGCAGCGAACGCCCACATGAGAATCCTGCACCACAAGATCCCTCTCTCAACACAAATATGAGTGGTCTCTCTCCAGGTATTGACTTTTTTGCCATGCACTAATCATCTCTACTTTGGTTCACAGGGAGCTCTGCCGAGAGACTGACACCCTCAGCCAGCCAGTCCCTAAGCTCGATCCAGGTCCTCACCTCCAGCCTGGAAGATCCATCACTTACGCTTACCCACACCATCCACCAGTGCAGAGACACACACTTCAGTGGGACCTAGGCTCTAGTTCACAATCTGTTGGTCACCACATGGACATGTGTCCACAACAGGAGAAGGCAGGTTCAGCCGAGTTCCCTGGCACTGGGAGGGTTGCTGGGGAAGAGGCATCTGTGAGGTCCGAGTCAGATGACGAGCCTCTGAATTTGGCCTTACAACTCAGCATGGAGACTCAGCAGAAGGCAGGGGAACATCATGCAGAGCTGTTGGAAGCCCTCAACAGAGTGGCACATAAGTCCAAGGAGTGTGTCCACCTGCTCTCTGATGAAGGGGTGCCCAAATGTGCACGTATGGAGGTCTCCACAGCGAGGATGCTAGGCAGCATGGAGACCCTGGTCCAGCAGAATGCAGAGATGTGCACAGACCTGCACTCCACTTACAGTGGCAATGAAAGGGAGAAACGGGACACCTTGACATCCCTCCTGGTGCTCCTTCCCCTCAAAGAGTCAGGCCGGTGCCTTCAGGCACCCACAGGGAGGAAGAGGAGCGGCAACTGGACACCCCTGGGTTATCCATTCAGGAATCTCAGAGGCTATCCTCTCTTTCTGATTCCCCTTTGTCTGACCCCCTCAACTGCATCCTCTATCACCATCGAAGGAGCAGCTGGCTCACAGGATGACTGCCAAAGCAAGCCGGGGCCCTCAAAAGCCTCGGCTCTCCAGGCGATGCACACCAAAGTCATCAAAGGCAATGGGACCAACGATTACATTGACTGTCTCCATCCCTGCTGCAGATGTCAGGGTAGCACCTAGAAGTGTTAAGCCTAAAAAGTTGAGAAACACATTTTGTTACTTTACAATCTGAAAATATATTCACTTGCACTGAATAGTGTGTAAAGGTGTCTTTAAACTTTACTGACAGGCTTCGCAAGTCCTCCCAAATCATTCCGCCCAACCCACCCCGCCCACCCCAATAGCACTTCAGCTGCATGCCGCCAGACCACGAGTGATTCTGGAGGATCTTTTGGAGCCTTGTGCAACACTCTTCAATGCATATGGATCCTTCCTCCATCACACTCATCTCAATGTCCTGAGCATTTTCAATGCTGCCTGCTGGGGTTATCTTTCAGTTGTTTGTCTGAGCTGACCTGCATCCTCCACCCACTCACTGATCACACTCCCATGTAGCACCTGTTCCCACCCAAGTCTCCTTTCACTCTCAGAAGCATGATGCTGATAACATTTGTCTTCAGCTCCCATATCCTTTCCCCTCCCCAAGTCACCCATGTCCTTTCCTCCACCACTGTCAGCCCCACTGGTATCACATTGCACCCCCCCCCCACCGTCACCAACCAGCCACAACCCTTTTCTTTCGGAGATGTCCAGGTGAACATGCACGTTCCCTACCTTACCGAAAATACTACTTCCATCCACATTGACCTCCCCGACCTCCTCCTTCCCACCCACCCAAGGTCTGCATCTGTCTCCAAGTCCCCACCAACCATCCCTTCTACCACTACCATTGCACCCTTATCCTCCCACCCTACCGGCTCAATCTGCCCTCTCACATTCTTACCATTCCCTCTTACTACGCCCACCCTCATTTTGTTCCTCAAGAGGCAGTCATCAACTCCACAGACCTCTACCTTGCACATTCTAGTGCACACCTCCCTGTGCTCCTTCCTCCTCCATGAAGTCCTGCCCTCACCCACAGAACACCTTCCCCCACCAAACTCTTTCCCCTCTCTGAACTCCTTCCCTTACACCTTCCTCCCCCTTACAGCTACCTCCTCAGTTACTATATTCTCCCCATTGCACACTCCCCCCTATACTCCCTCCCCAGCAATGCCATCTTTCCCACCCCCCAGCTTCACTCCCCAGACACCCTCATTCTTCCCAACCTCACCCCCCCAACACACCTTCCTCTCTCAGTCAAACCTAGAACTTCCTCTCCCACCCTCCTAGTACATCTTCCTCTCCCACGCACAGCTGGACCTACCTCTCCACCACCTCGACAATCATCCATTGCAGACCATGGCCAAGACACTCAAGTTCTAAAGCAGACCTTCAATGGTGATTTTCCACCTTCTATGAGCTGCTTCAAGGTGGAACCATGTCCATCAGAATACACCCAGCATGCGATGCATGTACCTCCAAGTCCCATTGCTTTAGGGGTCCAGCATCTTCTGCACCTCAGATGTCCATGATGTGGGTAAGGCCCTGACACTAAGACCTGACTTCTACACATCACGCTTATCAAGACGTGTTCTGCACCAGTATGCTTTCCAGCCGACGTGGGCGGTAAATATTACATGGGAGGATGATTCCAGCAAGCTGGGCTTATAAAGATGCACAGATATGCGGCGCCTTTGACAGGCAGAGCAGATGATTGCAAAGTAGTTTCACGATGTCATGAAACCAGTTTTCAGCCTTCCCACCATATTGTCCACTCACGCCCGCCATGATGCCCAACGTCAACAGGCACGGAAAATTACACCCCATATCTGTTATGAGGAGATACCCTAGACAAAGAGCTTTAATCTACTAAAATTGGAATTCAGCAGGTTGCAAACTGGAGCCATCAGTTCTTCAGCATTGCTATCACTTTCTGAGCACTTCAAAACAAAAAAATATTAGTTTACTATACAGTTAATACAGCACCTTAACATAGAAAAATGTTCAATCGCTACTCAGTGGTGTAATCCAACTAAAAAGGATGCCAAGACTAAAAAAGGTATTGTAAGAAGGGCATTCAAAAGCATGGTGAACTCCAGGTCTATGCTGATGCTCCAAGTGTCTCCTCTCCAACTGACTTTATTTCAGACTATCATATCTTTTTATTCCTTTCTCGCTTATCTACATAACTAGTTTGGCCTTAAATGCATGTATGCTACTTTTTAAAATATTCATTTACAGGATGTTGGTAAAACTGGCTAGGCCAGCATTTATTGCCCAACCCTAACTACCCCCGAGAAGGTGGTAGTGAGCTGCCTTCTTGAACTGCTGCATTTCCCGAGGTGTAGGTGTACCCACAGTGCTGTTAGGGAGGGAGTTCCAGGATTTTGACCCAGCAACAATGAAAGAACGGCGATATAGTTCCAAGCCAGGATGGTGAGTGACTTGGAGGGGAACTTCCAGGTGGTGGTGTTCCATGTATCTGCTGCTCTTGTCCTTCTAGATGGTAGCGGTCGTGGGTTTCGCAGATGCTGCCTAAGGAGCCTTGGTGAGTTTCTGCAATGCTTCTTACAGATGGTACACATCGCTGCCACTGTTTGTTGAAAGTGGAGGGAGTGAATGTTTGTGGACGGGGTGCCAATCAAGCAGGCTGCTTTGTCCTGGATGGTGTCAAGCTTCTTGAGTGTTGTGGAAGCTGCACTCATCCAAGCAAGTGAGAGTATTCCATCATACTCATGGCTTGTGCCTTGTAGATGGTGAACAGGCTTTGGGGAGTCAGGAGGTGAGCTACTCGCCACAGGGTTCCTAGCCTCTGACCTGCTCTTGTAGCCACAGTATTTATATGGCCAGTTCAGTTCAGTTTCTGGGCAATGGCAACCTCCAGGATGTTGATAGTGGGGGATTCAGTAATGGTAATGCCATTGAACATCAAGAGACAATGGTTGGATTCTCTCTAGTTGGAGATGGTCATTGCCTGACACTTGTGTGGGCAAATGTTATTTGCCACTTGTCAGCCCAAGCCTGGCTATTGTCCACATCTTACTGCATTTGGACATAGACTGCTTCAGGATCTGAGGAGTCGCAAATGGTGCTGGACATTGTGCAATCATCAGCAGCAAACATCCCCACTTCTGACCTTATGATGGAAGGAAGGTTGGTGAAGCAGCTAAAGATGGTTGGCCTGGGACACTACCCCAAGGAAATCCTGCAGCGATGTTCTGGAACTGAGATAATTGAGCTCCAACAACCACAACCATCTACTTTGTGCTAGGCATGACTCCAACCCATGGAGAGTTTTCCCCGATTCCCATTGACTCCAGTTTTGCTAGGACTTCTTGATGCCACACTTGCTCAAATGCTGAACAAAAACAGAATTATCTGGAAAAACTCAGCAGGTCTAGCAGCATCGGCGGAGAAGAAAAGAGTTGACGCTTCGAGTCCTCATGACCCTTCAACAGAACTAGGTGAATCTAAGGAGAGGGGTGAGATATAAGCTGGTTTAAGGTGGCCTGGGGGGCGGGGGGAGGGGGGGGGTGGTGTAGAGAAGTGGAGGGGGGTGGTGTGGTTGTAGGGACAAGCAAGCAGTGATAGGAGCAGATAATCAAAAGATGTCACAGACAAAAGAACAAAAGAACACAGAGGTGTTGAAGTTGGTGATATTATCTAAACAAATGTGCTAATTAAGAATGGATGGTAGGGCACTCAAGGTACAGCTCTAGTGGGGGGTGGGGGGGGCATAAAAGATTTAAAAATAATGGAAATAGGTGGGAAAGGAAAAATCTATATAAATTATTGGAAAAAACCAAAGGAACGGGGAAGAAACAGAAGGTGGGTGGGGATGGAGGAGGGAGTTCAAGACCTAAAGTTGTTGAATTCAATATTCAGTCCGGAAGGCTGTAAAGTGCCTAGTCGGAAGATGAGGTGCTGTTCCTCTAGTTTGCGTTGGGCTTCATTGGAACAATGCAGCAAGCCAAGGACAGACATGCGGGCAAGAGAGCAGGGTGGAGTGTTAAAATGGCAAGCGACAGGGAGGTTTGGGTCATTCTTGCGGACAGACCGCAGGTGTTCTACAAAGCGGTCGCCCAGTTTACATTTGGTCTCTCCAACGTAGAGGAGACCGCATTGGGAGCAATGAATGCAGTAGACTAAGTTGGGGGAAATGCAAGTGAAATGCTGCTTCACTTGAAAGGAATGTTTCCTTGGACGGTGAGGACAGAGGAAGTGAAGGGGCAGGTGTTACATCTTTTGCGTGGGCATGGGGAGGTGCCATAGGTGGGGGTTGAGGAGTAGGGGGTGATGGAGGAGTAGACCAGGGTGTCCCGGAGGGAACGATCCCTACAGAATGCCAACAGGGGGCGTGTAGGGAAGATGTGTTTGGTGGTGGCATCATGCTGGAGTTGGCGGAAATGGCGGAGGATGATCCTTTGAATGCGGAGGCTGGTGGGGTGATAAGTGAGGACAAGGGGGACCCTATCATGTTTCTGGGAGGGAAGGCGTGAGGGCAGATGCGCGGGAGATGGGCCAGACATGGTTGAAGGCCCTGTCAACGACCATGGGTGGAAAACCTCGGTTAAGGAAGAAGGAGGACATGTCAGAGGAACTGTTTTTGAAGGTAGTATCATCGGAACAGATGCAACGGAGACGAAGGAACTGAGAGAATGGGATGGAGTCCTTACAGGAAGCGGGGTGTGAGGAGCTGTAGTCGAGGTAGCTGTGGGAGTCGGTAGGCTTGTAATGTATATTGGTGGACAGTCTATCATCAGAGATTGAGACAGAGAGGTCAAGGAAGGGAAGGGAAGTGTCAGAGATGGACCACGTGAAAATGATGGAGGGGTGGAGATTGGAAGCAAAATTAATAAATTTTTCCAAGTCCCGACGAAAGCATGAAGCAGATCTCTGTCTCACACCCCGCTTCCTGTAAGGACTCCATCCCATTCTCTCAGTTCCTTCGCCTCTGTCGCATCTGTTCTGATGATGCTACCTTCAAAAACAGTTCCTCTGACATGTCCTCTTTCTTCCTTAACCGAGGTTTTCCACCCACGGTCGTTGACAGGGCCCTCAACCGTGTCCGGCCCATCTCCCGCGCATCTGCCCTCACGCCTTCTCCTCCCTCCCAGAAACATGATAGGGTCCCCCTTGTCCTCACTTATCACCCCACCAGCCTCCGCATTCAAAGGATCATCCTCCGCCATTTCCGCCAACTCCAGCATGATGCCACCACCAAACACATCTTCCCTTCACCCACCCTGGCGGCATTCCGTGGGGATCGTTCCCTCCGGGACACCCTGGTCCAGTCCTCCATCACCCCCTACTCCTCAACCCCCACCTATGGTACCTCCCCATGCCCACGCAAAAGATGTAACACCTGCCCCTTCACTTTCTCTCTCCTCACCGTCCAAGGGCCCAAACACTCCTTTCAAGTGAAGCAGCATTTCACTTGCATTTCCCCCAACTTAGTCTACTGCATTTGTTGCTCCCAATGTGGTCTCCTCTACATTGGAGAGACCAAATGTAAACTGGGCGACCGCTTTGCAGAACACCTGCGGTCTGTCCGCAAGAATGACCCAAACCTCCCTGTCGCTTGCCATTTTAACACTCCAACCTGCTCTCTTGCCCACATGTCTGTCCTTGGCTTGCTGCATTGTTCCAGTGAAGCCCAACCCAAACTGGAGGAACAGCACCTCATCTTCCGACCAGGCACTTTACAGCCTTCTGGACTGAATATTGAATTCAACAACTTTAGGTCTTGAACTCCCTCCTCCATCCCCACCCCCTTTCTGTTTCTTCCCCCTTCCTTTTGTTTTTTCCAATAATTTATATAGATTTTTCTTTTCCCACCTATTTCCATTATTTTTAAATCTTTTATGCCCCCCCACCCCTACTAGAGCTGTACCTCGAGTGCCCTACCATCCATTCTTAATTAGCACATTCGCTTAGATAATATCACCAACTTCAACACCTCTGTGTTCTTTTGTTCTTTTGTCTGTGACATCTTTTGATTATCTGCTCCCATCACTGCTTGCTTATCCCTACAACCACACCACCCCCCTCCACTTATCTCCCCACCCCCAACTTAAACCAGCTTATATTTCACCCCTCTCCTTGGATTCACCTAGTTCTGTTGAAGGGTCATGAGGACTCGAAACGTCAACTCTTTTCTTCTCCGCCGATGCTGCCAGACCTGCTGAGTTTTTCCAGGTAATTCTGTTTTTGTTTTGGATTTCCAGTATCCGCAGTTTTTTGTTTTTATCTCTTTGGTCAAATGCTGCCTTGATATCAAGGGCCGTCAATTGCTTCAGACACTCATGTAGTAGCAAGACATTCCCATCACTCAGAGTAAAGAAAGCTCCCCTAAATTCCCTATTAGCACCATCTTACATTTATGGTCTCTAGTTTCGGACTCTTCAATTGTGGAAATATTCCTCCCATAGCCCAGATGCTGCTATATTACCAAAGTTCTCCAAGCCACATACAAAAATCTTGATTCTGCTCTTCTTTACTCTGGGAACAATGAGGCTAACCATACTGCCCCCAGTTTCATTCTGGCTGTAGTCAACTAACTCACTGCAGACTAGCACTGCACCTGGTTCCTTCCTGTTCTGTGCAGCTCAGAGCTATACCACAGGAGAGATTTACACACTAAATTATAATTGCATTAGAATGGGGAGTGGGGTTGGATTTCATCTTTGAAGGAGGAATAGGAGAAAATATTTTTAGTCCTTAAAGTACAGAATCAATCGTACAGCTGAAAACAAAGAAAAAAAAATAAGTTTCAATGAAATGCAAATTGCCAGTGCAACATCCAACATTAGTTGAACGAGATCTGATTTGGCACCTAAGAAAATTTGCTCACAGAAAGTGGAACTAGATCACTTGTTCCTATTCCCAATGTGAACAGTAAGGAAATAATGCATTACTTTGATTTGCATGGTTAAAAATAGAAGCTTGGAGCCAAGTTATACTTTCCTTTCAAAAGATTTAAACAGGGTATATCAATATATACACTGTTATAAGTGCAAATAGCTTTTTTGGTCTAGCATTCATTTCCTACAATTCAAATATAAAGAAAAATGCACCAATGGCTTCAGGCCCTGAAAAATAATTATTTTCTTGCATTGTCAATCTAACCACAGAATGCCACAAAACTGATGCATGCACTAGATAGGTGCCTCATTAAATACTTTAAATGTGGACTAGAAAGATCTTTGAGCAGAATTTTATACCCTAAATGTAGAAAAAAATGTGAAACATTTCAACAAATAAACATGAAGAAATTGCAACACAGAACATTCAAGGCTATGGGCCAAGTGCTGGTAAATGTGAATAGGTGTTTCTCACATGTCGGTGCAGACTCGATAGGCCGAAGGGCCTCTTCTGCACTGTGATTCTGTGAATAGTTGGAGTGCAAATTAAACCAATGCCATTTAAAATTAGACTTTACAGGTATATTAGGAAACTAAATCAGTTATCATTAAAAGTGAAAATATGGGAGAATATGAGTATTGCAGCTTTCGGCAGCTGAATGCCATCTCCCAATCATAGCTACAATAACTAAACTATTTTGAACAAATATTTACCAAAAACTGGCAACACTTAATCCTGTGCTATATTGCAGTCGGATTATAATTCACCTGGGGCACAATGCTATGCAGCGGACATGATATTTTTACAAGGATAATTAATGCAGTCAGTGTGAAAAGCAAATCCATGGCTTGCATGCACAGAAAGATTAGTATTCAGAGGGGCAACTGAAATACCAGATGCATCAGTACTAAAATATTAATACCTACTGAAATATAAAGGCTCACTTAATATACCTTAACACATCAAAAAAACTCGAGCACTGAATGACTTTTCCATTTTTTGCAGATAGAGGTAATGCATAACTAAAGAAAATGCAAGTTAAATAGAATAAATGGATGTAAGGTTGTCCAAGTTAAAGTGCTGTTATTTCATACTACACTGACGAGACAAAATATTCTGTAAAACCAAAAACATCAAGTAAAATAAATACAATTTAATCATTAATTGCATCTTAAAACTCTGTAACATTGAATTTCACAACCTTACCCAGTGGGACATTTCAAATTCTTGCATCTTTGGAATGTTTTGTAACATTTGTTTTACATTTATTTTTCACTAGTTTAAACTAATACCTACACAGTCTACTAGTCTGAATGATCAAAAAGTTATTTTCAGGGTTCACCTCATTTGTGTCATCAAATACTTCATTTACTTTAACGGGATCATCCCTTGAACATTACCGCTGCAGACTATAAAGCTTAAGGTTACTCTAGTCTTTCCTCACTGCTCATCACCTTGGATTATTTTTGTTACTCTTTTCTGCACCTTTCAACTGTATCTATCCCAAGAAAGTGTGGAAATTGAAGTTGCACACTGTATTACAAGTGCGGTCTGACCAGTCCAATGCAAAAGATCAGCATAACCTAAACAGCCTTGTAGTCTTCTGGCAATGTATCTTCACATTCATTTTAATAATTTCTCCATGGAGTCTCAATCTACCAACACACCCATACATACCCCTTTTAAAGTCCCTCTATGCTAATGCAATTTTTATTATTTGTTGATAAGATGTGGGCGTCACTGGCTATGCCAGCATTTACTGCCCAACCCTAATTGCCCTTGAGAAGGTGGTGATGAGCTGCCTTCTTAAACCACCGTAGCCCATGTGATGTAGGTACACCCACAGTGCTGTTAGGGAGGGAGTTCCAGGATTTTGACCCAGCAACAGTAAAAGAAGGGCGATATATTTCCAAGTCAGGATGGTGAGTGGCTTGAAGGGGGGCTGCAGAGCTTAGGTCTGATCTGTTGGTTGTGGAATCACTTAGCTCTATGCTGTTTGGCATGCAAGTTGTCCTGTGTTGTAGCTTCAAGAGGTTGACAACTCATTTTTAGGTATGCCTGGTGCTGCTCCTGACCCTCCTGCACTCTTCATTGAACCAGGGTTGATCCCCTAACTTGGTGGTAATGGTAAAGTGGAGGATATGCCAAGCCATGAGATTAAAGATTGTGGTTGAGTACCATTCTGATGCTGATGGCCCACAGCGGCTCATGGATGCCCAGTGTGGAGTTGCGAGATCTGTTTGAAGTCTATCCCATTTAGCACATCAGAAGGGCATCCTCAATGTGAAGACAAGATTTCATCTCCTCAAGGGCTGTGCAGTGGCCACTCCTAGTGATACAGTCCTGGACAGATGCATCTATGGCAGACAGGTTGGTGAGAATGAGATCAAGTACATTTTTCCCTCTTGTTGGTTCCCTTATCACCTGTCACAGACCCAGTCTAGCAATTATGTCCTTTAAGGCTCGGCCAGCTCAGTCTGTAGTGGTGCCACCAAGCCACTCTTTGTGATGGATATTAAAACCCCCCACCCAGAGTACATTCTATGCTCTTACCACCCTCAGTGCTTCCTCCAAGTGGTGTTCAACATGGAGAAACATGGATTCATCAGCTGAGGGGGACAGGGTACATGGTAATCAGCAGGAGGTTTCATTGCCCATGTTTGACATGGTGCTATGAGACTTCGTGTGGTCTGGAGTCGATGTTGAGGACTCCCAGGGCAATTCCCTCCTGACTGTATATTGCTATGCCGCCACCTCTGCTGGGTCTGTCCTGCCGGTGTGACAGGGATGGTAATGGTGGTTTTGGGGCATTGTCATACTCACGGAGTCATACCTTACAGACAATGTCAGGCTGCTGCTCAACTAATCTGTGGGACAGTTCCCCCATTTTTGGCACATGCCTCCAAATGTTATCAAGGAGGACTTTGCAAGGTCAATAGGGCTGAGTTTGACATTGTCAATTCAGGGGCATAGTTCGCTGCTGTGTGGTCCATCCGATTTCATTCCTTATTGACTTTTAGTGGTTTAATACAACTAATTGGCTTGCTAGGCCATTTCAGAGGGCATTTAAGAGTCAACCACAATGCTGTGGATTTGAAGTCACATGTAGGCCAGACCACGTAGGACAGTAATTGTGCTTCCTTAAAGGGCATTAGTAAAACAATCAACAATGGTTTCATGGTCACCGTTAGATTTTTTTATTGAATTCAAATCCCACCATCTGCCGTTTTGGGATTTGAACCTAGGTTCTGGATTACTAGTCCAGCAACAATACCACTATGCCACCACCTCCTTTCCAATGTATAATGTCATTCATACATTCTTTTGATAAGCAATTGCACTGGTCAGTATCAGGTTCAGATCACCACTTATCTGCCCAATTGCATAACAGTCAAAATCCTTCTGCTGAGCTTCAACTGTATCCTTCATGACTGCAATCCCTATTTTGGGGCTGTTTGCAGATCTTCTATACATGAAAAACAAGGGCCCAAATAATGGTTCCTGTAATAACCCACTCAACATCTCCACTAATCTGGTCAGAATTAATTTAAAGGCTCTTAATAGAGGAATGCTAGATCAATCATATTTCTGCATGGGTTCTTGACTGTGTGTGGATACCTACCTTCCTTTCACCTGTGGTTGTCCACATGGCCAACTTCCAATTTCCCAAACTTCACTCTGCTCCACCACTACACTTGCACAATTGCCTGGTTATTATGTTTATTTGTCTGTGCATTTTGCCCTGAAATTTCAGATTTGAAATGCCCACCATCACAGATACCAGCCTTCAGCCAATTAGATTCACTGCACATGATATCAAGAAACAGTTGAAGGTACTGGAAGCAGCAAAGGCTATAGGCCCTGACAATATGCTGACTGCAGTACTGAAGATTTGTGTTCCAGGACTAGTCATACCCCTAGCCAAACTGTTCCAGTACTGATGCAACACTTAACATCAACTTGACAAAGTAAAACTTTCCTGTCCATAAAAAGGTAGGACAATTTCGATCTGACCAAGTAACTACTCCATCAGTTTACTCTCAATCATCAGCAAAGTGATGGAAGATGCCACTGACAGCGTTATCAAGCTTTACTTAGCAAAAACCTGCACACTGATGCTCAGTTTGGGTTCCACCAGGGCCTGCCCTTGTCACAGCCTTGGTCCAAATATGGATAAGAGAGGTGAGAGTGATTGCCCCTGACACCAAGCAGTATTTGACCAAGCATGGCATTAGGAAACCCTAGCAAAATTTAAGTCAATGGGAATCAGGGGGGAAATTCTGATTGGAGCCATACCTAGCACAAAAGGAAGATGATTGCAGATGTTGGAGGCCAATTATCTCAGTCCTAGCACATCACTGTAAGAGGTCCTCAGGGTAGTGTCCGAGGCTAAACCATCTTCAAAAATGACCTTCCCTCTATCATAAGGTCAGAAGTGAGGATGCTTGTCGATGATTGCACAATGTTCATTACCATTCAAAACTCTTCAGATACTGAACCAGTCCACGCATGCAGGAAGGCCCGGACAACATTCAGGCTTGGGCTGATAAATGGCAAGTAAAACACACACCACACAACTGCCAGGCAATGACCATCTCCAACAAAAGAGAGTCTAATCATCTCCCTTTGATGCCCAACAGCACTACCATCACTGGGTTCAACATCCTGGGGATTGCCTTAGACCAAAGACTTAACTTGACTAGCCATATAAATACTATGGCTACAAGAGCAGGCCAGAGGTTGGGAAATTTGCAGCAAGAAACTCACTCCCCTGATTCCCCAAAACCTGTCCATCATCTACAAGACATAAGTCAGAAATGTGATGGAATTCTCTCCACTTGCCTGGATGAGTGCGGCCCCAACTACAATTAAGCAGCTCATCGCCATCCAGGACAAAACAGCTGGTTTGAATTGGCAACCAATTCATCACCAGTTCAACAATTGGCTCATGACCACCTTCTCAAGGGAAGCTAGGGATGGACAATAAACGTAGGCCTTGCCATTGATGTTGTTCACATCCCATAAATGAAGAAAACAAGTTTTGGCACCAATTATTCAACACTGTAATATCAAGGAACTTTGTTTCTCCCAGGTGCATTTTCCCCACCCCCTGCAATAGGCACATGCAATATATTTTTGCTGTCATTGGGCAGAGTTTTATGGCCCTGTTGCAGTGGGGGTCCAAATATGGATACTTGCCAGAAAATATGGCAAGTAATTCAAAACTCCATGGACTTCGGCAGGACAGGAAGATACCGCCAACTGGAGAGGCCATAAAATTCCGCACACTCTTTCTCCTAGTGGCTCAGTTATTCTACTGGATTTACTTCCAGAGCCTGAACTGACAAAGCCAGTAAATTGGCTTGCATTTCCCAATCAATCTGCAACATGCATCCCTGGGTGATTTTATACAGCATTATATCAAATGGCACCTTGCACAAATATCAGGATAGCAATTAATTTAGACTGGCTGATGTCATTTTTCTTCCCCACCTCAGAAAATCTTTGGTTGTCATACAACTGAGAAAAAAAACACTTTTTTGTGAAAGTTAGAAGATATATGAGGAACACTGCAACATTAAGTGTTTTACTGGATGACTACTGAAGAGGATTGGAGAAATGTTTTTTAAAAGTACAGGTAGATGTTCTGAAAACACTACTATTATATTAGACTAGTCAGTTCCACTTGAAGAACAGGCACATGGGGCTTAATAACCTCCTTCTATGCTGTGATTTCTGTGAGTTTCTGGATTAATTGAATGACACCATGTTTTATGGGAAATCTGTAGACTTCTATGCATTGACTTGCAATCTGTGGGAAACTGAGTCCAGTAATACAGTAGGCTTTCTGCAAATGCTCAGACCTATGTAACCCAAGTTACCAATCTTAATACTGTTGACTGCATTTCATCTACGTGCAATGCAGGTTTGACAAAAGATATTTGCTCTTGTAGTTAGGAAAAGTGTTAAGGAACATCTTCATAACTTCATTGTTGTTTTGATTCTGCCAATCACAACAGACTCCTTCAAATCACATCTGAAAACGAATGCATGTTGAGCATTGTGCCAAAATGAGTTTCAACTTTATTCTGAAATGTGGATTAATTTACATGTGAAATAGCGATCAGGTCACATCACAATGACCAATACATCAAAAAAGCTACAACATTTCCTATACAGAATTGATCCACTGTACAAAAACACAGCTGCTGTAATAAAAGGCAAAGAAAAATATTACAATAAGCTCACGTATTGTCAAATCAGATTTAGTCTTTTTCCAAAAAACAGTCTGAATGACTAACTGCATATTAAATCTAGTGACCATTAGGAAAGAAATGCTGTAAGCTTCCTGAGATTGCTGCTATTCAACTTGCAACAAAATATGATGCAGTAGAAAAACAAATAGTATAGCAAGAATTTCTCAATTTCTGTCGTCTTCCACCATCTATCAATAGCATGAAGATAGAAAATTATGGAAACAAACTAATATATCAACAGCTGTACATAAGAAAGATAGATTAATATTGCAGGTAAAAGAGCCCTCATCATGGTCCTTCCTATTAGCTACTTGGGTCCTTTTCAGTTCTGAAGAACAGTACCTACTCAAAACAGTTACATATTTTGCAGGTGTTGACAGATATTGTGCATTTCTAGCAGGTTCTGTTTTGTATCAGATTTTAATTTATATTTTCTTTTTATATGCACTCAATGGGTGACAGATACCTACTCGAAACAGTTACATATTTTGCAGGTGTTAACGGCTATTGTGTATTTCTAGCATGTCCTGTTTTGTATTAGATTTTAATTTATATTTTCTTTTTATATGCATTCAATGGGTGATGGAAATGCTCCACAGCATCCACCTAAACCACTCTCGCCAGCCAATCACCCTCAAACTTCTTCTTTTACCTTACTTTACCCAGGCACCAGTACAGAATTAGTTGTGAAGCACTCAATAAATACTGCTAATAACTCAACACTGGTTATTCAACTAAAAATTGAATTATGCAATTATTCAAAATATTTAAATAACACAAAGTGGGAATTTAGTACTGATAAATATTTGTTTTAAGCTGCCTTGAATTATGGGTAGATTCCAATACACAAACACTGCATTTTAATGTTCCCACAGCCAGATAAACACAATACATGTAACAGTAATTTAATATACAATTAGTACAGCATTGGAAAAGTAGCTTAAATGACAGTGTTAACACCGACTCTTGAATTTTGTTATGATCACAGCAGATTTTAATTGCTGTGCAAACCAAATCCCAGAGGGAAACTTGGCTTATGGGTCATACCCTTTTTTCTTGTATTCTGAAAAGAAGAAGACAATGCATCGATCTCAGCAGTAAGAGGTCCAGTAACACTTTTGGGATTTTAAAAATTAAAAAGTTGAAGTTTTATTAACAAGGATAAAAGAAAATTAAGCACACAAGATTACAGTTGCACAATGAAGGTTAGTCTTACAAACATTCCCCCAAAAAAGACTCTCCACTTGGTAAGACCCACAAATAAATGCCCACCAGGCAATAAATACTCCCTTATAGATGTTTAACCATAAGAAATCCAGTAACATTACCCAAGGCAAACTGCTGTAGCTTCAATAAAGGCATACCAAATGACCTGTAATTCACTTCCACTCTGCTGTGGAAAACCAAACTTCAAAATTAAACTGCTTTTTGTGGCCCAATGCTTTTCTGGCTTGACTGGATAGCTGGTTCAAACAGTACCTCCCCCCAGCCCAGAGCTAACAGTTCCCAACTTAACAGCTCAAACAGCTCTAGCTGTTACCTCAACAGCTCAATCAGCAACTCTAAATTACCTTGTTTCCCCTTTTACTTCAGGTTCCATTGTTCTCACACCTCTTTGAATCTCAATTCTTTCCAAATATAAAATCTCTCATGTCTCTATTTTGTCTTTGCTTTCGGGTCTATAAAATATAATACCCCACTACTGTTTACCTAAGGAACTCCTGCAAGATGCAAACATGTTCTTTGATACCTCTGACTTCCTTTGATATTCAAACTCTCAACTTAGCTAAAAATGCAAATGTTAGATCTAATCTATTTACTTGTAACTCAAACCTAACACCTCTATCCCTTTCATGTTTTAAACCCCCCAGACAGACAGATAGACAATCTGTCTCCTATTAATCTCTGCCCAACTTAATGAAATCATACACAGACACACACAACCTTTTCCACAGAATAACACAACATTCCCCCAAAACATCCATTTCTCACATCTTCCTCCTTGGTAAAAAATGAACCATCATAATTGTAAAAAGATGGTTTCATTTCTTATTCCTTACTATCCTTAACTACACACTATAGTGTACATGCAATAACTATGAAAATATATACAAGTCTTTTGTAAAAAATAGAGTTCATTCTAGTCCATTCTTCATTTACCAATATCCAAGTTCTTTTGAACTTTCAATTCTTGACAACGTATCTGCAATCAAATTTTCTCATCCAGCCACATGTAGAATTTATAAATTGAATGGTTGCAACAATAAACTCCACTGGAATAGTCTTACATTTCTGTTCTGAAACTTTTCCAGAAACTTCAAAGAATTGTGGTCAATACATATAGCTGTCTCTGAATAATTGTTTGCAACATAAACTTCAAAGTACTGCAAAGATAACACCAAACCTAAAGTCTCTTTCTCTATAGCTGAGTATTTCTTCTTTCTTTCTGAGAAATATCCAACTGGCTTCTCAATTCCCAGTTCATTTTCTTGTAGCAATACAGCACCAACACCCACATCACTGGCATCAATAGCCAACTTAGGCTGCTTTGTACAATAAGGTGCTGATACAATAGGTGTTGTTGTTAGTACAGCTTTCAAGCTGTCAAACGCATTCTAACATTCTTGTGTCCATTGGAATTTTTTGTTCTTTTTTAACAATTCAGTCAGCGTAGCAACCACTGCTGAAGTTTGGCACGAATTTCCAATAAAATCCGTTCATGCCTAGAAATCTCAAAACTTCCCACTTTGTTGTAAGCACTGGCAATTCCACAATAGCTTTTACTTTTCCATCTCCTGGGACCATGTCCAACAATGTGGCCTAAATATATAACTTGCACTTTCAAATTAATTTTTAGCCAAATTTACAACCAAACTGGCTTCCTGCAGTCAATCAAACAGTTCCTTTAAATATTATAAATGTTCCTCCCACATTTGACTGAATACTATTAAGTCATTAATATACACAGCACAATTGCTCAATCCCTCAGTCACATTATTTGCTAGTCTCTAAAATGTTGCTGATGCTTTTTTCATACCAAAGGGCATTGCTTTGCATTGATATAGACCATCCAATGTCACAAAAGGTGATATCCCTTTTGTTCTTTCCAATAAGGGTACTTGCCAATTTCCTTGCAGCAAGTCAATTTTTGTGATAAATATTGACTGTCCCACTTTCTCAATACAATCCTCCAATTGTGGAA
This sequence comes from Carcharodon carcharias, assembly GCF_017639515.1. Classification (NCBI taxonomy): domain Eukaryota; kingdom Metazoa; phylum Chordata; class Chondrichthyes; order Lamniformes; family Lamnidae; genus Carcharodon; species Carcharodon carcharias. Next base: position 114,444,788 of record NC_054467.1, read on the forward strand.
TAGGATATGAATCTGCTTTTGCTACTGCATTCATTTTTCGGTAATCAATGTGATCCATCCAGTTTCAGCACCGTTACAATGGGTAAACTCCAATTACTGTGACTGAGCTCTATGATGTCATTTTGAAGCTTAAATTCAATTTCTTTCCACATTTGAGCTAATATTACTGGATTTAATCCCAATCAGTGTTGCCTTATTGAATCTGAATTCCCTACATCAACATCATATAGAGCTAAACCTGTTTTCCCCAGTTTATTTCCACAAATTTCTTTGTGTGACTGCAAAGCTCTTAAATCACTTAAACACTTCTCTGGAAGGTAACCTAACATTATATCTAGATTCTTGAGCACTTTCACATTTTCCAATTTAGTCAGAGGAAGATCAATTTCAGAATCCTTAATTTCTACCCCTGTTTCCTTACTTATAACTACTAGTGCCTCCTCCTGTTTATTCGCTCCATCAAAGTATTTTCTGAGCATATTTACATGGCAGATTCGCTGGCTCTTCCTTCCATCTGGGGTATTTAATACGTAGTTTCCTTCACTCAGTCTTTTTTCAATTTGATAAGGTCCACTAAGCCTTGCCTTCAAAAGTTTGCCTGAAACTGGTGGCAATACTAACACTTTTACCTGAGCCACAAAAACTACGGGTCTTTGCCTTCATCACTTGTTGACATATCTTTAAACGTTTCTTAGCTAACTCACATGCCTTACTTAATCTCTCTCTAAACTTTGTCACATAATCCAGAAGAGTTGTTTCAGAGCTTTGAAACACGAATTTCTCCTGAATCAGTTTGAGTGGTCCCCTTACTTCATGACTATAATTTAATTCAAAAGGACTGAACCCTGTTGACTCATTGGGGGTGTCCCTAATAGCAAACAACAAAAATGTAATCCCTTGGTCCCAATCATATAATCTTGCCCACATACTCTAATCATAGTCTTTAAAGTCTGATGCCACCTTTCTAAGGCATTTTGTGATTCAGGATGATAAGCTGACAACCTAAATTGCTTTATTCTGAGGCTGTTCATTAATTCTTTAAACAGCTGTGACATGAAATTCGACCTCTGATCCGACTGTATTTCTTTTGATAATCCATACCTTGTAAAGAATTTGGTTAACTCCTCTACAGTCACCAATACCTTAAAGGTATTGCTTCTGGTAATCTCGTGGACACATCAATGATTGTCAATAAGTACTGTTACAGACTTTGTCTTAGGGAGGTGCCCTACACAATCAATTAGGACCCTGTTAAAAGGTTCCTCAAATGCTGGAATTGGAATTAAAGGTGCAATCTTAATCATTGCTTGAGGTTTTCCTATCACCTGACGTGTGACATGTTTGACCGAATTTGACCACATCTTTATGTAGTCCAGGCCGATAGAAAGGTTTTTGTATCTTAGTTTTTCCTAATTCCCAAATGTCCAGCCATTAGAATTTCATGAGCCACTCTCAAAATTTCATTCTGGTACCCAGATGGTATCACTCCTTGGTGCATTATCACCCACTTTTCATCTCCAGAACAGGAAGCAGTCTCCATTTCCCCATTAACAGGTTGTTCTTAATGTAACAACACTCTGGAATGTGCTCTGCTTCTGTTTCAGAATAAACTGTCTGATATAACTGCTTCAAGTCTGAATCCCTTCTGCTACAACTGCACTAACTTTACTGAACTAAACATCGCAACCTCATCCTCTTTAATCTTCTCTTCCTGAGAAATCTTTTCAAAGATTGATCCAGCCAACTGAATTTCAGCATTCTCTCCTTGTCTTTTAGATTCTTCTTCTTCCTGTTTAAACTTGTGTTTGTGATCTCGTCACCACACAATCTGGAACCAATTCAAGATACTCTTTCAGTAAAACCTGTTGATTGTGTCTCAACAAACTGCTTTACAACAATAGGCATAGTCAATATCTGTGATCCAGCTATATCATTCCCTAGAATAAATTGAATCCCTGCAATGGGCAATTTCTCCACTACCCCAACAATCACCTCTCCTGACTTCAAATCATTTTTAAATTTACATTCCACAATGAAATAGGTTTGACTTCACCATGAGTTCCCTTAATAAATATTTTGTCCCACAATAACCCTTCTGAACAAGAAATAGCACTATTCCATAACATTAAAGACTGGCTACCCACAATATCCCTTAAAATTTTGACATTGTTTCCTGGTCTTCCCTGTACACATGGATACACTCTCCCTTTGCATTTAAAATCTTTAAACATCTCTGCAACCTGCACTTCAGAACTCCCCTGGGTAAGCTGTGAACACATTCCCGTTTTTCTACCACTGATTCTTCCTGTTCCACCTATGTTATGGCACAGCAGTTGGTAAAGGCTGAGTTGTTTAAATCCCAGAGGGAAACTTGAACAACTGTGATAACAATTGGTATGTTTGAGGTGCAACTCTGAACTCAGGAATAAGACCACTGAGCCTCGAGGTTTTTTATGTAAAATTAAATTAAAAATTTACTAACTTAACAACAAACTAAACACATACACATGTCTACAAATTACTGCCATAATAACTTTTAAACAAATCCAAAAATTAATCGCTCTCAGGTAAATCTTCACCAAGGCAACAATAACCCATAGCCTTTAAACAGACACCAGGCAAAGCACATTTAACCTTACAAATTCAAAATGAGGTTCCTTGCAATTTGGTCCCTTTGCAGACACAGTCATAGGCTTACAGGCTGGTTAGATCTTAAAAACCTCGGACTTAAACACACAAATTACTTTCTGTTTATACCTAGCTGTTCCTTTGAATGTAAATTATCCATGGTATCCTAGGTTTTTAACATTACATCTTCTAACAACAATATTTTCATCACACTAACTTTATTAGTAATATAAACACATTGCTTGGCGCAAGATTTCATCCATTCTTTTGAATGGTTTATTTAAAAATGCAAATCGCCCCCTTGACACCTATGTTTCTAAACTTTTCCACGTTTATCTAATTACCATTTCAAACCTGTTTCTTTCTACTCATCAAAGCACCCAAACTAGCTGGCTTTAATCCAATTAAGACACATACAGACACAGGCCCTACTACAATTCCAATTTAAAAATAATTTCCAATAACATATATTTATTTCTTCATGACAGCCTGCACTAAAACCACTGGTTTATCATGTCTCTGGATCTCAGAGCTCATATTCTTACTTCCAGAGCTTTTCTGAAGTCCTACCACCACAATTGATTTCCCGTTTAATCTCCAACAACTTGATCTCATATGTCCAGCCTTATTACAATGGTAACATATCAGTTTCCTTCCCTCAATTCTACTTTCCACCTTTCCATCTTTAACAGACTGGCATCCTTCAGCTTGATCTGTATTACAAACATTTTTACCATCACTAAGTTTTCTAAATCTCTAGTTTCCTTGCTGATTTCCATATGATCCTTTTCTTACACTCAACTGTTTTTGTGAAATATCATACATATCGGGTAAAACAGCAGTTTCCCTGATCTTTTTGCTTTGTCTTTCTTCATGTCTTTCTATATCAAGCTGCTTCATTTGCAACTGAAGTCTTACTACTTCCAGCTGTGACACACTGGTTTCAGGTATCCCTTTTGCCAACTTTAAGTGCTGGGTAAGTACTTCAACTATATCAGCCTTATGAAATTCCACTTTTATCGCCACCTGCACTTCATTTGCTAATTCTTTCGATGATTTTTAGTCAGAGATTTCAAATACTCCATAGTTACATTTTGTACTCCCAGAATTTCCACTCCCAGAAAGGTTGGAGCAATTGCCAAAGCATTTTGCAGTCCAACCACTTTAAAACCCCTCAACATAAAACCCCCAAGTTCAATGTTCTTCTCATGCTCATATCCCTCGGATTCACAAACTCCAACCAAATCAAGGAATTTTAATAATCCTGGTCGAGCCCAAAATTTGTTATGACCACAGCCAATTTTAATTGCTGTGCAAACCAAATCCCAGAGGGAAACTTGGCTTATGGGTCATACCCTTTTTTTCATTCTGAAAACAAGACGACAATGTTTCGATCTCAGCAGTAAGAGGTCCAGTAACACTTTTGGGATTTTAAAAATTAAAAAGGAGTTTTATTAACAAGAATAAAAGAAAAGTTAAGCACACAAGATTACAGTTGCACAAATAAGGTTAGTCTTACAAACATTCCCCCCAGAACGACTCTCCATTTGGTAAGACCCACAAATAAACACCCTCCAGGCAATACTCCCTTATAGATGTTTAACTATAAGAAATCCAATAATGTTATTCAAGGCAAACTGCTGCAGCTTCAATAGAGGCATACCACATGACCTGTAACCCACTTCCACTCCGCTGTGGAAAACCAAACTTCAAAACAAAACTACTTTTTGTAGAGGAACAGAGAGGGCTGCAGGACTGGTGTAAGTCAGAGAAAGGCGGCAGAAAGGCCATTAAAGGGATTTAATCATGAGAAGAAGAATTTTAATTTGGAGTCATTAAGAACCAACATGGGTTGGCAGGAACAGGAAGGATCCATGAGTTTTACTTGGTGTCGGGTGGAATATGGTTGCGGAGTTTTCAATGAGCTGAAGTATACAGAGCCAGGGAAGCATTGGGATAGTCAGCTCTGGAGGTGACAAAGGCATGGATAAAAACTTCAGCAACAGATTTGATGAGACAAGGGCGCAGGTAAACAATGACAGGAGCTGAAGAGGTTATGGAGTTGGAAACTTAGCTCAGGGTTGAATAGGATGTCAAGGTTAGAAATGGACTAGCTTAACAAAAGGCAGCGCCAGGAGAAAAGAATGGAATCGGTTGCAGTGATACACAGATTGTGGCAGGTGCCAACGACAATGGCTTTAGTCTTCCCAATGTTTAGCTGAAGACTGGATGTTGAGCAAATAGTCTGACAGCATAGTGTCAGTGTAGGAGGTCAAGACGTTGTGGATAGGTAGTGCTGGGTGTCATCAGAGTGCATCTGGAAGATTTTGTTACACTCGCATGTTAAGTTGCCAAGGAAATATATAGGAACATAAGGTGACCAAGGAAATAGATACACAGTCCACAATAAAAGCTAAAATTTTTGTTGTTGCTTACTATATCTTTTCATCAAAAGCCACGTAATTATGCTTCTCAAAAATACAAATAGAAGACCTCACAAAAGAAATCCTTTCAAAATGGCTTCTGTCACAATAAATCCCTTTATTATGGTACTTTAACAAAATTTTGCAAATGTTCTCATCTTTTCTCAAGTCAGAGTGCAATATTGTTTCAAAGAAGTTGTTGGTTGCAAGTACTTCAGAATAGCTTCACACAGGCTCCAAACAGTCAAATTAAGCTCCCTGTGTTTTCTCATAGATTAGCCAAATATTTCAATGCACTGCACTACAATGAATTAGTAGATCGGTGATTTTCAAACAATGCTACCATAGCCATAACAAAGTATTGCTTAAAGACAATTTAAATATTAGCACTAAGATTAGAAATACATTATACATTCTAATTCAGTGGCCCTAAAATTATGTTAAAAGTGTGTGGTGTCTATTCACCAATTATGGAACAAACATTACAGCTGAAACAACTCATATATCCTTTCAGTGGAGGTGTGGTAGGTCAGGAATCTGTTCTTTGTTTATATATTATTATATAAACCACTTTGAGGAAATGCAGCCCATTTTAGGCTATTGTGATGTACTTAATGCAAACTGAATGCACACTTAACCTTGTCTGAAATCTAGGCCTCCTGTACATTCAGGAACATGAGTAGAAAGGTATAGGGATATTTGGGTGATGTTTGTGAGGACTAAGATCATTGATCCCCTGCCAAGCCACATAACCACATCAAAAGGGGTGCGGGTAGGGGAGGCCAGTGTTTCATAACTCTCCACCTCTCAATTATGACTCCAAGTAGCTGAATGCGCACACCAGCGGCCATATCCCAGGATCTCGACTCAGCAGTCATACAAAATTAAATGAGGGGACCATCAGCTTCAGCTGGTGTGGTGTGGCAACATCACCTCTTCTAAGTGCACAAAGACTGGGAATGACGGAAGAGGCAGTGGATCCTAACAAGTTATTAGGACAATGGCTCAGAAGGCAGAGACCAGCAAGGTGTGTGACACATCCAGGATGCGGTCATGATATTTAGCAGGGCAAGTGGCCACCTGTGAAGAGTCTGGGACCTCACACAGTACACGACTCATAGTTAGTCATAGCCAAAGAATGCGTGACATACCATGACAGCAGATCCCTGGTAGGAGTACTTACAAGCAGGACAGGAAGAGGAAAGGTAGTAGCAGCATGACTAGAAACCACCCCCCCCCGCCACTGACTACTCGATCCCTTCCACTGACCACTTGATCCCCACCCCCCTACTTTAAACTTACCTGTTTTACAGCAGCTAGTGCGATAAAAGGGGTGGGGCTATTCTTCCTTACCTCCAACTCACCTGTCCTCAACACAAGGCCTCAGGAAACTGTTGCACTACACTGTTTTTGCTCGGCCTGAGTCAGAAGATCAGGCAAGAAAGGAGCAGCTTCATACCAGGTAAGTAGGAGCAGAGTGGCAATCCAACTCTGATTGCCATTCCATGGAATTTATGAACCAATACTTTTTTAATTGAGGGATTTGATAGAACATGGAATGCATTGTCACATGGAAAAGTGACAAAAGAGCCACAATGGACTGAACGGCTGTAAACATCTATGAAAACAGGCTGCTCGTGTTGTTCTGAAACCAAACAGGATAGCTATTCAGCTACTGAGGACTCGCAATCTAGCCAAGATTTGAAAATAGTTAAATCTGCATGTGGGAAGATTACTCGTAAACAGTTTGGAGTCTTTTGGCAAATCACATGGTACAACTCTAGAGAAGAAAGCCATTTCTGGTTTTCAATTCTAAAGATGCTTGACAGCTTTATTTAATGTTGAAAGTTGCCTATCTAATGTCCTTTCTTCCAGCTTGAACAGGGATTATATCTATATCAACTTACAACAATTTTTAGCAGTTCTAGTTCAATTAATGTAGAAACAAACATGTAAAAGGTAACCACACAGATGCAACTTTGTCTCCTTGCAAGTTTTGTTGGACACTGCCCTTGGTTGGGTATTCTGAGGCTTAGCAACGTGTTGGATTTTATTTTTATATCCAAGATGAAGTCTATTGAGTGTACTATTGTTCAATCTTTACTTTCAACAAACAGAGGCTTGGTGTATTCTTAAACTACAATAAATAGAATGTGTTATTCTCCTGGTGTCAGAAGAACACCAGATGTTGTGACAATTTGAATGAGCAATTTACAGCAAGAAAAGTTCTCTGTTTAACAGCTGGGAATGCTGCATTACCAAATATTGGGCATACAAGGTCACACTTCTATTCATGGAAATCAAGGTTGCACTTAAGGGAATGGTCCCTGAAAATGAACGTAAGAGTTATTTTGACAAAACATTAAAATTATAACAGGGACCATAAAATAACTTGATACTTCAATGTTTCCAATATTCCATAGTTACCATAATACTTGACATTTATGTTACCTGGATCAGATGCTGCAGTATGTCTGATTTCTTAATTGTCATCAAAGCTACTTCCTATTTTTCACTTAACCCTTTAGTTATGAGAAAATCTGTGAGCATGTACAACTTAGGAAGAAGATATTTCTCATTCACATAAAACTCAGCTGGGGTGCATCCATCAGCGTTCCAAAGATGTCAAGAAAACAAATTTACAGTTCAATAATGTTCTTTCACATTTGCTAGAATTTGTATCATATTTACTTTTAGTTGTTTGGTGGTACAGAACTAGAATATTGCTGAAAAAAGAGTGGCATGCTATCAAAGCTTTTCATCTTGCACTCTTCAAAAAAGTTTGCAAGAAATTACCAACTGTAACGGGATAAAACAATTTATACTGCATGAGAACAGAATGCTGACTGGTTGGCAAGTGGACTTTGATTGGTGGAGGCATTGCCGTGGAGAATGCAGCATGGAACAGTTAAGTGCCCAGCTTTGTTCAAATTCAAACCAGACAGGTTGACTCTGATGGTCAAGACATTGCCCTGGGGAATGAACCAGGGAATGACTGTTCCCTAAGTATTTGTTTAGCTGAAACAGCCACAAGTGGACATGCTCCTTCTGTCTGCAAAGGACGGGAAAGTGTGTCTGAATTTATGTGGCTCTTAGCATGCATAAGTGAACCACACTGTGAGCCCAACTGACAATCTTAAATTGGTTTTTAATGTAATTCTTAGCACAATCAGTATTGTTTAGCAGGTGTTGTCCAATTGCGGAATCACATCTAATGTTGGACACTATGTTTTCAGTTTTGCAAGCACGGGCTGGTTCGATATGGTCAGTACTTTGCCTATTGCAAACAGCCGATAGGACATGCTGCTTGATGCAATCCGCCAATCATTGGGATGTCCGGCCTATACACCTGGCATCACACAGGACTGAAATTCATAAAGCACATTGCTTTTTTTTCAAAAATATTTGCTTTAATCCTATTTGGTAAGATAATTATGGATGAGAAAGGCCAATCAATATATCTTAGTTCAACCATCCAGAGCTCCTAAAGTCCTCCCGCCTAAAGTACCACTGTAGCAATCAATTGTTTAACAATCCCAGGGTTCTAGTCATCTCTGCTCTATCTGAAAGATTATTTCACATGTTTAATCGGTGTGAACAGCTTCAATATCAGTTCTAAAATTACCTTTTACTAATTCGAGCATATGACCCCTTAGTCTAATCTGTAGTTTATATTAAAGTAAAATTTGCTTATATTTTCTATATCCTTTATCACCTTATAAAATCACCTCTCCTACACCTCTGCTCTGCCAAAAAGCCCAAACGTCCCTGGTCTTTCCGCATAACTGAGGCCAAAACTTGCGGGGCCAGGGGGAAAATCAATCTACTAGTTCTTTTCTACATTGACTCGGTATTTGAATGTCTCTTATTTCTTGGCAACCAAAACCAGTGCAATCTGATCAGAGCACTATAAAGTTGGATATCATTACCTCCTCTGACTTATTCTCTCATTTTGACTAGGCTGTTCAACGTCCCATTTAGCTTTGTTGATTACTGCTCGGTTTTGGTCAGACGTCAAGGTTACAGAGACTCCTAGATCTCTTTCCAGCTTCATTCTTAACTTTGAATAATGGAGAAATAGATATGTGTCATCTATTTTTCCTTGCTTCACACTTTTCTGCATTACATTTCATCCAGCATTGTTCCTGTCCAACTATTTCGTAATTTCAAGGCTGCCTCCTCAGATTTCACTGCCCCACCTGGTTTGGTGTTATCCACACATCTGACTACTCTGCACTGAGTTTCTGAATCCAGGTCATTTATGTAAATTAAGAATAATTAGATTCAAGCATCAAATCCCAAGGCATCAAACTCAGTTATTCCCTTCACATTGACATAACATTTCCAGCAAGAACACCTTGTTTCCTACCCCTTCATCAGTACCTACTCATCCCTAAAGCTTCAAGTTTAAATAGCTTTTTGCATGGACCTTTATTAGAAAACATCTTATCCTGGCCAGTAGACCTAACATCTCCATTGTTGGTGTTTCACTGTCAAATTACAGCTATTAAGCAGAAACATCCCTTGAAACCAGATACAGAAATGTATGCAGGTGGGAATGAACAGGACAGGAATCAACTACTTTCCCAAAGACTGCTAAGGCTGAAACGTCGTCTTATTTTTTAAGAGTCTGTACGTTTTCTGAGTTAAAAGCACGAAGAATATCTTCCCTTTAAAAAAACAAGTCACACAAATCTTGCACGGATTAAGAAGGCTCCTTTTGAAGTTCAAAAGTAATTCAAGGCCGTCCCTTTAAAAAAGAGACGACAAATATTTGAGATGTGGTTGCAGAACAGACCAGAACTTTACTTCGATTACATTAAGTTTCCTCTTTAAGACTAGGACAATAACTCAAGAGACTAGAAATTACACGGTACTCCATAGCACATCGCTTTCAGCAGATGTTAACATAACAAATTGTTAACAACTACAAAAAATGATCTAATCTCTTTCCTGATCTGAAAGTTTAAAGATTTTAACCAGCGACGAGGGAAATCACTGTTTCCACTGCATTTAAGCGTTTACATATTTGATATTTAAATGTTTTCATTACATTGCTCAAATTCCCGCTATAGAATTCAACCCTGATTTACAAGCAAATAATTCGGAGACTAAGAAGCTGGTCGCCGAGATTTCAGTTTCTTTACCTCGGGCACTCGTCTGAATTCACCATCTCTCACTTTGTTCCTCTCATTCAACCGATCTGATCTTTCCACAACAGAACAGCTGAACACAGCAAGCACTCCTGGTATATTTGCGAGACCCTTGCAAGATTACTTTTTAACCCCTCCCACGCCAAAAAGAAAATTTAAATCCGCACAAAAGCCCGCTTGGGAAAAACTAACGGCCTCTGGGTGTTCGACCACTCAGACCTACCCCCTTCCAGCACCACAGGACAGGGCCGAGGGAGGAGGGGGCGGGGCCGATGGTGGAGGGGGCGGGGCCGAGGGAGGAGGAGGGGGCGACGGAGGAGGGGGCGGGGCCTTCTTCGGGCAGCTCCCTCCACACCTGAGATAAAAACAAAAAACTGCGGATGCTGGAAATCCAAAACAAAAACAGAAATACATGGAAAAACTCAGAAGTCTGGCAGCATCGGCGGAGAAGAGCAAAGTTGACGTTTCGAGTCCTCATGACCCTTCAACAGAACCCTCCACACCTGTCCGTTGATGACCCGCTCGTGCACCCCGACTCGAAGAGTTCCAACCTGTATCTGGCGCACTGACCTCTACCTCGCGGAGGCTGAGCGTCAACTCTCAGACACTTCCTCCTACCTCTCCCTGGACCATGACCCCATCACTGAACATCAAGCCATTGTTTCCAGGACTGTCACTGACCTCATCTCCTCTGGGGATCTCCCTCCCACAGCTTCCAACCTGATAGTCGTCCAACCTCGGATGGCCCGGTTCTATCTCCTACCCAAAATCCACAAACAGAACTGCCCCGGTAGATCGATCGTCTCAGCTTGCTCCTGCCCCACAGAACTCATTTCTCGTTATCTTGTCTCCCTTCTCTCTCCCCTTGTCCAGTCCCTTCCCACCTACATCCGTGATTCCTCTGACACCTTACGTCACATCAACAATTTCCAGTTACCTGGCCCCAACCGCTTCCTCTTCACCATGGACGTCCAATCCCTCTACACCTCCATCCCCCACAAGGATGGTCTGAGGGCCCTTAGCTTCTTCCTCGAACAGAGGCCCGAACAATCCCCATCCACCACTACTCTCCTCCGTCTGGCTGAACTTGTTCTCACGCTGAACAATTTCTCCTTCAACTCCTCTCACTTCCTCCAAATAAAAGGTGTGGCTATGGGTACCCGCATGGGCCCCAGCTATGCCTGTCTCTTTATGGGGTATTTGGAACATTCCTTGTTGCAGTCCTACTCCGGCCCCCTTCCACAACTCTTTCTCCGGTACATCGATGATTACTTCGGTGCCGCTTCATGCTCTCGTCGGGACTTGGAAAAATTTATTAATTTTGCTTCCAATCTCCACCCCTCCATCATTTTCACGTGGTCCATCTCTGACACTTCCCTTCCCTTCCTTGACCTCTCTGTCTCAATCTCTGGTGATAGACTGTCCACCAATATCCATTACAAACCCACCGACTCCCACAGCTATCTCGACTACAGCTCCTCACACCCCACTTCCTGTAAGGACTCCATCCCATTCTCTCAGTTCCTTCGCCTCCGTCGCATCTGTTCCGATGATGCTACATTCAAAAACAGTTCCTCTGACATGTCCTCCTTCTTCCTTAACCGAGGTTTTCCACCCACGGTCGTTGACAGGGCCCTCAACCGTGTCCGGCCCATCTCCCGCGCATCCGCCCTCACGCCTTCTCCTCCCTCCCAGAAACATGATAGGGTCCCCCTTGTCCTCATTTATCACCCCACCAGCCTCCGCATTCAAAGGATCATCCTCCGCCATTTCCGCCAACTCCAGCATGATGCCACCACCAAACACATCTTACCTTCACCCCCCTTATCGGCATTCCGTAGGGATCGCTCCCTAAGGGACACCCTGGTCCACTCCTCCATCACCCCCTACTCCTCAACCCCCTCCTATGGCACCACCCCATGCCCACGCAAAAGATGCAACACCTGCCCCTTCACTTCCTCTCTCCTCACCGTCCAAGGACCCAAACACTCCTTTCAAGTGAAGCAGCATTTCACTTGCATTTCCCCCAACTTAGAATACTGCATTCGTTGCTCCCAATGTGGTCTCCTCTACATTGGAGAGACCAAACGTAAACTGGGCGACCGCTTTGCAGGACACCTGCGGTCTGTCCGCAAGAATGACCCAAACCTCCCTGTCGCTTGCCATTTTAACACTCCACCCTGCTCTCTTGCCCACATGTCTGTCCTTGGCTTGCTGCATTGTTCCAGTGAAGCCCAACGCAAACTGGAGGAACAACACCTCATCTTCCGACTAGGCACTTTACAGCCTTCCGGACTGAATATTGAATTCAACAACTTTAGGTCGTGAGCTCCCTCCCCCATCCCCACCCCCTTTCTGTTTCCCCCTTCCTTTTTTTTCCAATAAATTATAAAGATTTTCCTTTTCCCACCTATTTCCATTATTTAAAAAAAATTAAAAAAAATTTAAAAAAACCCCCACTAGAGCTGTACCTTGAGTGCCCTACCATCCATTCTTAATTAGCACATTCGTTTAGATAATATCACCAACTTTAACTTTAACACCTATGTGTTCTATTGTATTATTGTCGTTGACATCTTTTGATGATCTGCTTTTATCACTGCTTGTTTGTCCCTAGAACCACACCCCCCCCCGAACTCTCTCTCTCTCTATCTCTCCGCCCCCCACACACACACCTTAAACCAGCTTATATTTCAACTCTTTCTTGGACTCGAACTCAAGTTCTGTCGAAGGATCATGAGGACTCGAAACGTCAACTCTTTTCTTCTCCGCCGATGCTGCCAGACCTGTTGAGTTTTTCCAGGTAATTCTGTTTTTGTTTTGGATTTCCAGCATCCGCAGTTTTTTTGTTTTTATCCAACCTGTATCTCCCCAGTCCAACTACCAGTGGCTGACATCACACGCACACTGAGCGGCAGCAAAGCGCGAGGGTCGCACCACTGAAGAGGGTGATTGAACTTCCCAGTACACATGCACGGAGTGCTGGAGAGCTCATAATCTGTGTTTGTGCTGAATGAAAATAAATCCAATTCTGTGTCAGGTTTTTTTAATACACATAATTATCCCTGGTATATGTTTGCGTTCATTGTTTTGTGCTGCTGGTGTGAACCTGCATCTCTTTCTAAAATATATAAATGTAATTTATTTTGAATATATTCTGAAGCCATACTTGATATCAAAAAAATATTTTTATTTTCTGGCTGGAAACCCCTTTTTTTAAAAAAAAGACTTGAGCCACATTCCAGTGACTTGGGATAACAGTCAAAAATAGCTGCATATTTGCATCACTGTACCTTCTGCATTCCAAAACTAAAGAAATGGAGACAAGCTGTGTGCAAAGCCACACCAGATCAATGGCCTTGAAAGAGAATGAGTAGGGGCCATCTGCTATCGAATTAGGAAAATGTCCAGTCAATCACCTGGGTACTCAACCCTGGGTGGAGACAATCCATTAGACATAATCATTTGGACAATGGGGACCCTGGCTGAGAGAAGAATTCCCAGCCATGATCTCATGAAGGTAACAAGAATATACCAGCCATAACCATATTTGGATCACTAGGCAGCTGGGGGAAGAGAGAGAGAGGGAGAGAGAGATGATCATGTGACAAGCCAAACCTTTGTGTTTAAGTACCTGCTTTCTCTGCAAAACAGGGCAAACAACTGAAATAGTGAAGGAACAAGACTCTGAGCAGAAAATGCTGGAAAAGCTCAGCAGGTCTAACAGATAAAACAATATGACTCTATAGGGACTCGAAAAAGGTTAACTTTGTTTTCTCTCCACAGATGCTGATCAACCTGCTGAGTTTTTCCAGCATTTTCTGTTTTTGTTTCAGATTTCCAGCATCTGTAGTATTTTGCTTTTAAGACTGTGAGCAGGATTCTTCCCCCCAACTCTCTCTCTCTCTATCCATCCAACTTGCAAATTGAACCCTGTTTTCTGATTTTGACTATCCAGGTGCAGTGGACAGAGATTGCAAAAAGGATTCAATTTAGCATTATTGGCTACAGAAAAACAGATAAATCACCTCAATACAGAAAACAGCAGGACCGCTAAGATCAGCCTGAAGCCAGCCAAGTCACCAACCTTCAAGAACCATATACTCCTACACTTTTACTGAACTCTATTTATTTTATCCTCTTCATTCTGTAATCTATTTGTGTATGTGTGTGAACTTTGAGTCTGTGTGTGTGAAAGTTGAACATTTTTATTATTTTACTTAGCCTGGGTTAAGTACGATAAAAAATTATCCTCTTGTAAAATAATCTCAAGAAGACCTGTCTGATCGTGTATTTTATGGTCATAGCATGTAAATGAGTAAGCACTCACAGAATTGGCAAGTATATCTATTTTAAAAAAGAAACCTGTTGTGGTCAAAGTAGGAGAGGGATGCAGTAAAGAGGGATGGGATGGGGTGGCAATGGCATAATGGCATATTATCACTGACTAGTATTCCAGAGACCCAGAGTTCAAATCCCACCACAGCAGATGGTGAAATTTGAATTCAATAAACATATGGAGTTAAAAAGTCTGATGATTACCATGAAACCATTGCTGATTGTTGTAAAAACCCATCTGGTTCACTAATGACCTTTAGGGAAGGGAATCAACCATCCTTACCTGGTTTGGCCTACATGTAACTCCAGACCCATAGCAATGTGATTGACTTTTAAATGAAAAGGACAATTAGGGATGGGCACTTCAGCAATGTCCACATCCCACAATGAATATTAAAAAAAACTTAGAAGGTTCCTCAAATGAGGCTATATGGTGGAACTAAAAAACAAAAAGGGGGCAATCACTTTGCTGGGAGTGTTCTCGAGGCCTCCAAACAGTAAGGGGGAGATAGAGGAGCAGATATGTAGGCAAACCTCAGAGAAGTGTAAAAATAATTGGGTAATAATAGTAGGGGATTTCAGATTCCCCAACATTAATTTGGATAGTCTTAGCTTGAAAGGTGGCGCGGAATTCTTAAATTGCATCCAGGAGAGCTTTTTGAGCCAGCATCTAGAAAGTCCTACAAGAGAAAGGACTATACTGGGCGTAATCTTAGGAAACAAAGCTGGGCAAGTGGTTGAAGTGTCAGTGGGGGAGCATTTTGGGGATAGTCACCATAATTTTGTAAGATATAAGGTATTTATGGAAAGGGACAAAGATGGACCGGAAATAAAGGTCCTGAATTGGGGGAAGGCCAATTTCAATATAAGACAGGATCTGGCCAAAATGGACTGCGAGCAGCTACTTGTAGCAAAGCCTACATCAGACCAGTGGGAGTCATTCAAAAAGGAAATAATGAGAGTTCAGAGCCATCATGCTCCCATAAAGGTGAAGGGTGGGACCAACAAGTCCAGGGAACCCTGGATGTCAAGGGATATAGAGGATTGGATAAGGAGAAAAAAGGAGGCTTATAGCAGATACAGAGCACTGAAAACAAAGGAAGTCCTAGAGGAGTATAGAAAGTGTAGGGATAAATCAGGTAATTACAGACCAGTGAGTCTGACATCAGTGGTAGGGAAACTATTGAAAAAAAATTCTGAGGGACAGGATTAATCTCTACTTGGAGAGGCAGGGATTAATCAGTGATAGTCAGCATGGTTTTGTCAGTGGAAGATCATGTCTAACAAACATGATTGAATTTTTCAAGGAGGTGACTAGTTGTGCAGATGAGGGTAGTGCAGTTGATCTGATAGTTAAATGGACTTCAGTAAGGCTTTTGACAAAGTCCCACATGGGAGAATGGTCAAGAAGGTAAGAGCCCATGGGATCCAGGGCAAATTGGATCTAAAATTGGCTTAGTGGTAGGAGGCAGAGGGTGATGGTCAAAGGTTGTTTTTGTGATTGGAAGCCTGTGATGAGTGCTGTTCTGCAGGGATCAGTGCTGGGACCCTTGCTGTTTGTAGTGTACATTAATGATTTAGATGTGAATCAGTAAGTTAGCAGATGACATAAAAAGTCATGGTGTCATAGACAGTGAGGAGGAAAGCTTTAGATTACAGGACAATATAGATGGGCAGAGCAGTGGCAAATGGAATTTAATCCTGAGAAGTATGAAATGATGCATTTGGAAGGACTAAAATGGCAGGGGAATACACAATGAATGGTTGGACCCTAGAAAGTTCTGAGGATCAGAGGGACCTTGGTGTACATGTCCATAGATCTCTGAAGGCAGCAGCACAGGTAGATAAGGTGGTTAAGAAGACATGGGATACTTGCCTTTATTCGCCGAGGCATAGAATATAAGAGCAGGGAGGATATGTTGGAGCTATATAAAATGCTAGTTAGGCCACAGCTGAAATACTGTGTGCAGTTCTGGTCACCACACTATAGGAAGGATATGATTCCACTAGAGAGGGTGCAGAGGAGATTCACCAGGATGTTGCCAGAGCTGGAGCGTTTCAGCTATGAAGAGACACTGGATAGGTTAGAGTTGTTTCCCTTTAGAGCAGAGAAGGCTGAGGGGGACCCGCTAGAGGTATACAAAATTACGAGGAGCATAGGTAGGGTAGATAGGAAGAAACTTTTCCCCTTAGCGGAGATGTCAATAACCAAGGGGCATAGATTTAGGGGAAGGGGCAGGAGGTTTTGAGGGGATTTGAGGAAAAATGTTTTCACCCAGAGGATTGTTGGAATCTGGAACACACTGCCTGAGGGGGTGGTACAGGCAGGAACCCTCAACATTTAAGAAGTATTTAAATGAGCACTTGAAATGCCATTGCATACAGGGTTACGGGCCAAGTGCTAGAAATGTGATTAGATTAGATAGGTGCTTGATGGCTGGCATGGACATGATGGGCCAAAGAGCCTGTTTCTGTGCTGTATAACTCTATGACTCTAAGCTCTCTGCTGGAGAGCAGGTGAGATCAGGAAATTAAGTAACTGGCCTTATCTGGTTCTCTAACAGCCAGATAAGAGATTCCTCTGAATCTCAGTAGTATAAATAAGAGACGTTAAGTGCACCGGTTTGGAGTGGAATTATTGTGAGTTTGGTAAGTAAGGGAGTGAAAATTTAAATTTTAAGGGTTCATCTTTTCTAAAATCTACGACTGCTTGCTTGCAATTTAGCACTTAATTTAAATTTACAGTTTTAAGTTTCTTATAGGCTTGGGCAGGCTAGTCAAGCAAATCAAGCTTTCTGCTGGAGAGCAGGTGAGATCAGCAAATTAAGTAACTGGCCTAATCTGGTTCTGTAACTGCCAGATAGGAGACTCGTCTGAATCTCGTAGTTAACGGCTACGTGGATAGCACATTCAGAGATGTGGAGCTTGGCCTAAATAGCCAAGTGGTTATGGCACTGGGTTTGTAACCCCAAGATCAAGAGTTCAAATCTCACAATGGCAAACTATGGAACAATGTGACTTCATCTGAAACAGATGGAAACAGGTTTGTACTCGAAAGAGTTCAGAGATGTGGTCACACTGCAACTGTCTGCAGGCAAAGACAGAATGGGTGATCGCCAAGCAGCACAAGAGAACAAGGTAGTTCCCTGGGCTCCTGCTCACCAATCGGTTTTCCATTTCTGATACTGGTGAGGGTGTTGGTCCCTCAGAGGAATGCAGTCAACCAGTTTTGTGGCACCACAGGCTGTACAGGAAGGGATGGAGGAAAGGAAGAGCAGTAGTGTTAGGGGATTTGTTAGGGGAACAGACAGGCATTTCTGTGGCAATAGACGTGACTTCAGGATAGCATGTTGTCTCCCTGGTGCCAGGGTCAACGATGTCATGGAGCGGCTGCAGAACATTCTTCTGGGAGCGTGATCTGCCAGAGGTCATAGTCCATGTTAGCACCAATGACTTAGGTAGGAAAGGGGCTGAGATCCTGAAAGCAGATTTTAGGGAGCCAGGAAGGAGATTGAAAAGCAGGACATCTAAAGCAGTAATTTCAGGATTACTCCCAGTCCCACCTGCTAGTGAGTATAGAAATTGAGCAATGAAACATGTGGTTGGAAAACTGGTGTAGGAGGAAGAACATCAGATTTCTGAGGCATTGGGATTGGTTCTGGGAAAGGTTGGATCTGTGTAAGCCGGATGGTCTACATCTGAAGAGGACTGGGACAAATATCCTTGCAGGGAAGTTTGCTAGTGCTGTTGGAGGAAGTTCAAACTAGTTGGCAGGGGGATGGGAACTTGAAGGCAAATTCAGAACAGGGAATGGGAGATGTAGAATTAGTGAGCAACTCTGAAAGACAGAAGCACAAGTTAAAAAGTGTACTGCACAGGAATTTGGCAATGTTAAAAGGTATATATGTAAATGCAAAGAGTATAGCAAATAAAGCCAGTGAATTGAAGACACAGACACATGGCAGCATGATATCATCGTTATAACAGAAACTTGACTTAAAGAGGGGCAAAAATGGCAGCTCAACATCCTTGGATATAGAGTTTTCAGGCAGAATAGAGAGGGAGATAAAAAATGGTGGGGATGTAGCATTGTTGGTTAAGGAATGAATTACAGCTGTGAGGAGGGATGATATACCAAATGAATCATCAAATGAGCCCATATGGGTTGAGCTCAGAAATAAAAAGGGACAGCCACACTGCTAGGAGTGTACTATTGATTCCCAAATAGTGGAAGGGAGCTAGAAGAGCAAATATGTAGACAGATTTCTGAGTGCAAAAATAATAGGGCAGTAATAGCTGGGGACTTCAACTAACCTAATATCAATTGGGATACGAATGGTGTGAAGGGCACAGAGGGCACGAAATTCTTGAACTGCATTCAAGGGAACATTTTCAATCAGCATGTAACAAGCTCAATGAGATGGGGCACAATTCTAAATTTAGTCATAGGAAATGAAGCTAGGCAAGTGGATGAAGTAGCAATGGGGAACCATTCTGGAGATAGTGACCATAACATAGTTAGATTCAGGATCATTATAGAAAAGGAGAAAGATTGAACAGGAGTAAAAGTATTAAATTGGGGGAAGACAAGTTTTACAAAGCTGAGAGGTGAGCTGGTGAGAGTGGACTGGATACAGCTATTAGAAAGAAAAACTGTCAAATCAGTGGGAGACATTCAAAGGCAAAATTCTACAGGCACAGTGTAGACATGTCCCCACAAAGAAAAAGGGTGGCGCTGCCAAATCTAGAGCCCCCAGTTATCCAGAAGCATTCATAAAACGGAAAAGAAAGCTTATGACAGTCACAAAAAGCTTAATGCTGTAGAAAGCCTTGAATCTAGAAAGTACAAGCCCAAAGTAAAAAAGAAAATTGGGAAAGCAAAGAGAGGATATGAAAAAATATTGTTGGGTAAAATCAAAGAAAACCCAACAATGTTTTACCAGTATATTAAGTGCAAGAGAATAACTAAGGAAAGGGTAGGGCCTATCAGAGATGTACATGATAACTTGTGCATTGGTGCTGAAGATGTGGGCAGGATTCTCAATGAGTTCTTTGTCTTCACTAAGGAGAGGGATGATGCAGACATTCTAGGTAAAGAGGAGGAGTGAAATATTAGATACAATCAGCATAGTGAGAAAGGAAGTACTGGAGGGACTGACATCCTTGAAGGTGGATAAATAGCCAGGGCCAGATAGATTGTATTCCAGGCTGTTTAAAAAAAAAGCCAGAGAGGAAATAGCAGATGCTCTAACAATCATTTTCCAATCTTCACTAGATACAGGCAAGTTACCAGAGGACTGAAGTTCTATGAACATTGTACCATTATTTAAAAAGGATGTGAAGGATAGGCCATAAAATTATAGGCCAATCAGTCTGACTTCAGTGGTGGGCAAATTATTGGAATCAGTTCTGAGAAACAGGATAAACTATCACTTAGGCTCGGATTGATCAGGGATAGTCAGCATGGTTTTGTTAGAGGAAGATCGTGTCTTACTAACTTAAACACATTTTTTGAGGAAGTAACAAGGAAGATTGATGGGGGTAGTGTAGTGGATGATGTCTACAAGGATTTTAGTAAGATATTTGACAAGGTCCCTCATTGCAGACTGGTCAGAAAAATGCGCACCCATGAGATGCAGGGAAAGGTGGCGAGTTGGATCCAAAATTGGTTTAGTAACAGGAAACAAAGTATAATGGTCAATGGATGTTGTTGCGAATGGAAAACCATTTCCACAGAATCAGAATCACAGAATTTTAATGGCACAGAAGGAGGCCATTTGTCCCACTGTGTCTGCACTGGCTCTCCAAATGAGCATTATGACCTAGTGCCATTGCCCTGCCATTTCCCTGTACTCCTGAACATTGTTTATATTCAAATAATCATCTAATGCCCTCTTCAATGCACCAATTGAACCTGCCTCCACCACACTTCCAGGCAGTGCATTCCAGACACAAACCACTCGTGTGCAAATCACTTTAAATCTATGCCCTCTCGTTCTTGATCCTTTTACGAGTAGAACAGCTTCTCCCTATCTACTCTATCAAGCTCCCTCATGATTTTGAACGTCTCTATCAAATCTCCTCTTAGCCTTCTTCTCTCCAAGGAGAATAGTCCCAACCGCTCCAATCTATCTTCGTAACTGAAATTTCTCATCCCTGGAACCCTTCTTGTAAACCTCTTCTGCACTCTCTCCAACATGTTCACATCCTTCCTATAATATGCCACCCAGAACTGTACACAAATACTCTAGCTGCAGTCTAACAAGTGTCTGATATAAATTCAGCATAACCTCCTTGCTCTTGTACTCTATGCCCCTATTAATAAAGCCCAGGATACTTTAAGCTTTATTAACTGCTCTCTCCAGCTGTCCTGCTACCTTCAATGATCTATGCACGTATACACCCAGGTCTTTCTGCTCCTGCACCCCCTTCAAAATTTTACCCATTATTTTATATTGCCTGTCCATGTTCTTCCTATCAAAATGCATCACCTCACACTTCTCCAAATTGAACTTCAACTGTCACCTATCTGCCCACTCCACCAACTTGTTTATGTCCTCTTGAAGTTCTACACTGCCCTCCTCGCAGTTCAGAACACTCCCAAGCTTTGTATCATTTGCAAACTGTGAAATTGTCCCCATGCGCACCAAGATCTAGATCATTAAGATATATCTGGAAAAGCAAGGGTCCCAATACCAGCGCCTGGGGAACTCAACTACAGACCCTCCTCCAGCCTGAAAAATATCTAATGACCAATATTCTATGCTTCCTATTTTTCAGCCACTTTTGTATCCAGGTTGCTACGGTCCCTTTTTTGGGAACCTTGCTGTTTGTCATATATATTAATGGTTTGGACTTAAATGTGAGAGACATGATTGGGAAGTTTGCAGATGACACAAAAATTGGCTGCGTAATTGATGGTGAAGAGGATAGCTGTTGTCTCCAGAATGATATCAATGGTTTGGTTGAGTGGGTGGAAAAGTGGCAAATGGAATTCAGTCCAGAAAAGTGTTAGGTGATGCATTTGGGGAGGGCAAAAAAAGCAAGGGAAAACTCAATAAATGGGAGGATATTGAGGGTTTGAGGAAGTGAGAGACCTTGGAGTGCAGGTCCCTGAAGGTGGCAGGACAGACAAGTAAGGTAGTAAAGAAAGCATATGGAATGCTTTCCTCTACTGAATGAGGTATTGGATACAAAAGCAGGGGTGTAATGATGGAACTGTATAAAATGATGGCAGTGTATAAAATGCTGGTTAGGCCACAGCTGGAATTTTATATACAGTTTTGGTCACCACATTACAAGAAGGACATAGTTGCTCTGGAGAGAGTACATAGGAGATTTGCAAGAAGGTTGCCAAGGCTTGTAAATTGCAGCTAGGAAGAAAGATTGGTTTGGCTAGAGCTGTTTTCCTTGGAACAGAGAGGCTGAGGGGTGACCTAATTGAGGTTTACAAAATTATGAGAGGCCTGGATAGGATAGACAGGAAAGACCTGTTTTTCCTAGCTGAGGGCTCAATTACTAGAGGGCAGAGATTAAAGGTGATTGGTAGAAGGGTTAGAGGATTCATGAGGAAAAGCTTTTTCACCCAGAGGGTGGTGGGCATCTCGAATTCACTGCCTTAATTGGTGGTTTAGGCTGAAATGCTCAACTTATTTAAAAGGCACCTGAATCTACATCTGAAGTGCTGTAACCTACAAGGCTACAGAACAGGTGCTGAAAAGTGGGATTAAAATGAGCAGCTAGTTTCTCTTTTTTCTCTTTTTTGGTTGGCACAGACATGATAGTATCCTGCCGAGATGGCACAAAGAAGAAAAAATCTAAAAGAAATTTGTTTCTCTTCCATATTCTCTTATTTAAATTATTTTTAAAAAATGGACATTTCTGAGCAGCTTAAAAATGGACAAAGGTTAACACATCAAACCCCTGGAAATGTAACATTCCTTGCATTGCATGAACATCCCAGCCAAGCCAACACAAAGGATAGTAGATGAGACATCTGTACAGCCAGCTATGGACAAAGGTAGAGTTATTTGTGATTCCTCCTCTCCAATGTTGTGCTAATGGTTCTACAGTTACCTGCTCAAAACACAATGTGTTTTAACAAGGGGCCTTATTAGCTGAAAGGCTGCACCTAAAACCACCCTGTCACATGAATAAGACTTGAGCTGTTTGAATTACTTTAATTATACAGTTTTTGGGTTTTATCATCAGTCACTGTTTAACCTCCAAAGAGAACCAGGAATCCAGGCCAGCAGCCTGCCTCTGTCTACCATTTACCACCCAACAGATAGCAACAGAAAGAGCTGCCAAGGTTTAAATTGCCTGGCCATTGTCTACACTGTGTAATACTGGAACATCTGAACTTTTGTATCTGTGCCCTTAGACTAATTCATCTTTACGTGCCTTCTCCCAACATGGAAGTCATTGCTTCTGGAAAAGCAGATCACCCTGCAACAGTTTCAGCCTTCTAACTTCAGAAGGAATACACCACTGGACTTTTTGATTCTGGACTCATGTGAAACCATAATTCTTATTTTTGTCTGCAGTCTTGGCCCTAAAACCCTTTCTTTCACATATGCCTCTTTTATTGTATGAATGGGGGATGTTGCAAACCCACTTCCCGCATTTTTGAGTCTGTGTAAAATAAACTAACCTTCTGGTTTTATCCTAACTCGAGTTTGCTGTGGGGTTATTGCTGGAGGATTGGGTCACTCCAAACTGAAGGGATGGGAAAAGTACACCACCACTTATAAAGAGGTAAATAAAAAAATCAAAAACACCTTTCTATTTATGGATGGGTAGTGAGGGGAGAGACCAGGGCTCTTTTCAATTAAACCCCCTCCTGTCCGTAACAATGGGCTGAATGGTCTCTTTCTGCGCTGTGAATCTCTTTAGCTCTATGGTTCTACTGCTGATGGCAGAACAGGAAGCGGGTGCCATTTCTGCTGTTTTGCTTTTTCCTGGTTCCCACAGATTAAAATTTGTTCAAATGGCATGCATGGGAGACAAGTACATTTATGCGGTGGGAAAGCTTTTCAATGGTGAAACCTGCCATTAGCTGACGATGCAGCAGGTATGAACAGGCTATAATAGAGCCTCCTGGACATTACAATTACTGACCAATTGCATTGCCATTAACATAAGACTTATTGAGCGTACAAACATGGCACATGTGTTTTCAAATTTAATTTCTAATTGTAAGTATTTCACATTATGTTGGTTTCATTTTATTCATGGGTGCATCATCATTATTTGTTGAGACTAGCTTAGAGCGGTAAATGTGTTGCTTGGCATGCATTGATGTTACAGGGGAGTTAGGGACATTTCTTTATTGCGGAAGAAACAATGATGAGCGGAATCATCCCACATTTGCACTGTGCAGTAGCGAGCGGGAAAAGGGACGTTTTACCTGCCGGCCGCAATGGCGGCTTTTCTTTTACTCATTTACAGGATGTGGACATTGCTGGCTAGGCCAGCATTCATTGCCCATCCCTAATTGCCCTTGTTTGGAGGACATTTGCTGTGGGTCTGGAGTCACATGTAGGCCAGACCAGGTAAGCAGCAGATTTCCTTCTCTAAAGGACATCACACCATATCATCCCAAACCCGCCTCATTAACAATGCATTCCCAGGAAACATGCTGTTTCGAAGGCAGGCAGGCTCTCATTCACCCGCCATGCCATCACCTCGCCACTTCATCATACTGGGAGCCATGTTTAAAGTGCAACAATGCAAACGCCTCTCAGTGCTTCCAGGCAAAGAAGACATAGCCCCGAAAGGCAAGAGCACACCAGTTTAATGACGCATCCCTTGAGTGCCTTTTGGATGCAGTGGAGGCCTGCCATGATCTCTCTGCCCTGCTCTGGCCACAAGAGGAACAGCAACATCGCCAATGACAGGACAAGCTGGCACACAACAGGGAGAGGTCACAGACTGGTGAATGAATGCATGAAATCAAGATCCTCAGGGACTTTGAAAATAGAGCCATCCAGCTGGCTGGCGAGGATCTGGACCATTCCTGTGCTGATGGTGAGGTCGTTGGTGCTCTACCTAGTGAAGATCCAGCAGTGCAACGTCCATCAGATAACCATGCTGTCAGTGATGTGTCCTGTTCCACAGTCCCCTGCCATACACTAATTATCTCTCCTTGCTTTCACATGCACATCTGGGAAGCAGCCGATGGCATCCACAATCCAGGGCCTCCAATCAAGCTCCGAAGAAACCTCTGAAAAGAAATTTGAAGGTACTGTCATTGAAGACCAATCACAGCACTCACCCACACCCTCCACCAGCACAGAGACACACACCTCAGGGGGACCTAGCTTTAGAGTAGCCTCAAGATCACAATCTGGTGAGCACGTCACACTGTTGATTCACAGCAGGTGACGGCAGGGACTTCCCAGGTCTCCGGCACTCAGGGGACTGCTGGAGGCCAGAATTTGCTGAGTACGAGTCAGATGAAGAACCTCTGGACTTGGTCATGTCTCAGTTGCTGGAGCTGCAAAGGCAAGCTCGGGAATATCAGGAGTCTGATCAGGCTTCTTTCAAAAACGCAGAATGCTTAATTTATTCTTAAAACAAAACTTTTTTTAACAAGTTGCAAATACTAGTTAACAAACAATTGCAACCAGGAAGTATAGCTATTGATTGCTTCCTAAAGAATGCCCCCAGACATGCACACAGACACGCACACAGACAAACAAAGGACAAACAGATAATGTCTCTCTGCAGAATTGCGCTTTTTTAAAATTCATTCATGGGATGTGGACTTCGCTGGCTGGGCCAGAATTTATTGCCCTTGGGAAGGTGGTGGTGACCTGCCTTCTTGAACCACTGCAGCTCCTGTGGTTTAGGTACACCCACAATGTTATTAGGAAGGGAGTTTCAAGACTTTGACCCAGTAAAGTGAAGGAATGGCGATATATTTCCAAGTCAGGATGGTGAGGTCTTGGAGGGGAACTTCCAGGTGGTGGTGTTCACATCTATCTGTTGCCCTTGTCCTTCTAGATGGTAGTGGTCTAGAAGTGGGCAATTGGATATTTATATCTCTAGTACCCTGTAGAAAAGAGACTATGACCAGGCTTCTTTCAAAAACACAAAATGATTAATTTACTTTAAGGAGGTTATAAAATTAAAGGATAAAGTCCATAGGGTCTCAACACTGTCGACTTGGAGCTCTCTCATGTGACAATGGGCCACAGGCCCTGGTGGATGCCTAGAATTCTCACCAGCTTGGTTCAGCTGTGCCCAATTGCAGATTAGTTGGACTCATGAGAGTTCAGGCTACAGTTGATAGCTACACACACTTTAGGCAAAGGAGGAGAGAGACGGTCTTCAGCTTCGGGTTGGTGTGCTACCTCTGCTGTTTCCAACCAAAGTGCCCTCAAAATGCTTCCAAAACAACCTGCTGTTCTCTTGACCTCCAGTAATCAGGCTTTTTCCCTCTCTCCCATGTGACTGCCTGGTTGTAAAAGCTTTCCATGAATTAACCACAAACAACTCCTCCAGTCATAAAACTCCTTAAAAAAAAGGTATACAATAGAGCCTTAGACTTGCTGTCTCCATTTCAAAAGTGAAACTAGATCCCAGGCCAGTGTCCATCTGTCCAGCTCAGATCATGTTCTTATATTTTGTAAGAGAAAAATTCAGTCTTAAATGATATGCTTCTGACAAGAGGAAACAAGGGCTAGCAATAAATAGCACATAGGACAAAAACAGTTGTGTAATAATGTTAAAAAGGCAAGCTAAATGCACTGTCTTTGAATGCATGGATCATTCGCAATAAGGTAGACAAATTAACAGTGCAAATAGATGTAAACGGGTATGATTTAATTGTGATTACGGAGGGCTGCAGGATGACCAAGGCTGGGAACTGAATATCCAAGGGTACTCAATATTTAGGACGGATAGGCAAAAAGGGAAAGTAGGTGGCATGACATTGTTAGTTAGGGATGAAATCAGTGTAATAGTGAGAGAGGATATTGGCTCAGAAAATCTAGATGTAGAATCAGTGCGGGTGGAGCAAAGAAGAAACAAGGGGCAGAAAGCATTAGAGGGGGTTGTCTATCGGCCTCCAAACAGTAGTGATAAGGTAGGGGGCAGCATCAAACAGGAAATTAGAGATGCAGGTAACAAGGGTGCTGCGGTGATCATGGGTGATTTTAATTTACATATAGACTTGGCAAACCAGATTAGCAATAATACTGTGGCAAATGAAATCCTGGAGTGTGTATGAGATGTCTTTTAGACCAGTATGTCGAGGAACCGACAAGGGAACAGACTGTGCATTAACAAGAGTTTAATTAATCATTTTGTTGTGCGGGGTCTTTTAGGGAACAGTGACCATAGCATGAAAGAATTCTTCATTTGGATGGAAAGTGAAGTAGTCCCATCTGAAACTAGGGCCCTAAATCTTAACAAAGGAAACTAGAAAGGTATGCAGTGTGAGTTGGCTAAGTTAGATTGAGGAAATTCATTAAAAGGCATGACGGTGGATAAGCAATGGCTAATATTTAAGGAACGAATGTATACATTGCAACAGCTATACATTCATTTTTAGTGCAAAAACACAACAGGAAAAGCGGCCCAACCATGGCTAACAAAAGAAATTAAGGATGGTATTAAATCAATATTAAGTTGCTAGAAAAAGTAGCAAGCCTGAGGCAAAAACAGGAAATGCTGGAAAAACTCAGCAGGCCTGACAGCATCTGTGGAGAGAAAGACAGAGTTAATGTTTCGAGTCCATATGACTTCTTCAGAACCGAAGAGAAGTAAAAATGTGATGAAATTTATACTGTTTAAGGAGGGTGGAGTAGGTGAAGCTGGATAGGAGGCCAGTGGTAGTTGGAGGCAAAGAAGAGATTGGCAAAGATGTCATAAACAAAAGAATAAAGGGGTGCTAATAGTAGTGGTACTGGCTAAAGGAGGTGCTGATGGTGGCATTAAGGTCAGAAAGCAGAATATGTTAGTAACAGGACAAGGGTAAGCAATCTGGAAAAGACAACATGAACAAATGACAGATGGCTCTAGTTGGGGTGAGGTGGGGGAGGGGAGGGGACGGTGGTGGGAAAAAAGATAGAAAATAGGATAAAAGGTGGGGATAAAACAATGATTATAAAAATGAAAATAAATAAAAATAAAAATAAGTGGATAAAAAATAAAAACAGAAGTTGAAATGAAATTGAAAGAAGGGGATAAAAAAAAGGATGAGGATAGAGGAGGGAGTTCATGGTCTAAGGTTGTTGAACTCAATGTTAAGTCCAGAAGGCTGTAAAGTGCCTAATCGATCGATGAGGTGCTGTCCCTCCAGTTTGCATTAGGCTTCACTAGAACATTGCAAAAGCCCGAGGATGGACATGTGGGCATGAGAGCAGGTTCGTGTGTTGAAATGGATAGCGACAGGAACGTCTGGGTCATGCTTGCGGACAGACCACAGTTGTTCCACAAAGCAGTCGCTTAGTCTACATTCGGTCTCTTCAATGTAGAGGAGTCCTCAATTGGGAGAAGTTTAGAATTCAGCAAAGGAGGACCAAGAGATTGATTAAGAGGGGAAAAATAGAATGAGATTAAACTTGCAAGGAACATAAAAGCAGACAGTAAAAGCTTCTATAACTATGTAAAAAGAAAAAGATGAGTTAAGACAAATGTAGGTCCCTTACACTCTGAAATGGGAGAATTTATATTAGAGAGCAAGGAACTGACAGAGCAATTAAAGAACTACTTTAGTTCTGTCTTCACACAGAGGAAGACACAAATAACTCCCCAGAAATACTAGGGAACCAAAGGTCTAGTGAGAAGGAGGAATAGAAGGAAATTAGTATTAATTAAACAATAGTGCTGGAGAAATTAATGGAACTGAAAGCCGATAAATCCCCAGGGACCAATAATCTATATCCCATGGTACTAAAGGAGGTGGCCACAGAAATAATGGATGTGTCGATTGTCGTCTTCCAAAATCTTGTAGATTCTGCAACAGTCCCAGCAGATTGGAGGGTGGCAAATGTAACCCCACTATTTAAAAAAGGAGGGAGGAAGAAAACAGTGAATTACAGACCAGCTAACCTATCAACAGCAGTAGGAAAAATGGTAGATTCCATTATAAAGGATGTGATAACAGGACACTTAGAAAATATCAATGCGATTAGACAAAGTCAACATGGATTTATGAAAGGGAAATCATGTTTGACAAACCTACTGGAGTTTTTTGAGGATGTAACTAGCAGAATAGATAAGGGAGAACTAGTGGACGCGGTTTACTTGGATTTTCAGAAAACCTTTGATAAAGTCCCACATAAGAGGTTAGTCTGTAAAATTAAAGCACCTGGGATTGGGTTAATATATTGACATGGATTGAGAATTAGTTAGCAGACAAGAAACAGAGTAGGAACAAATGGGCTTTTTTTGGAGTGGCAGGCAGTGACTAGTGAGTGGGGTACCACAGGGGTCAGTGCTTGGGCCCCAGCTATTCACGATATGTATATCAATGATTTGGATGAGGGAACCAAATGTAATATTTCCAAGTTTGCTGACGACACAAAACTTGTTGGAAATGTGAGCAAGGAGGGGAGTGTTAAGAGGCTTCAAGGCAATTTAGACAGGTTGAGTGAGTGGGCAAATATATGTCAGATGCAGTATAAAGTGGATAAGTGTGAAGTTATCCACTTTGGTAGGAAAAACAGAATAGCAGAGTATTATTTAATGGTGATTGGGAAATGTTGATGTACAAAGGGACCTGGGTGCCCTTATACACCAATCAATGAAAGCAAGCATGCAGGTGCAGCAAGCAGTTAAGAAGGTATGTTGGCCTTCATTGTGAGAGTACTTGAGTACAGGAGCAAGAATGTCTTACTGCAGTTGTAGAGGGCCTTGGTGAATCCACACTGGAGTATTGTGTGCAGTTTTGGCCTCCTTACCCAAGAAAGGATATACTCACCATAGAGGGAGTGTAGCGAAGGTTCACCAGACTGACTCCTGAGATGGCATGATTGTCGTATGAGGAGAGATTGGGCCGACTAGGCCTGTATTCACTGGAGTTTAGAAGAATGAGAGGAGATCTCATTGAAACATAAAATTCTGACAGGGATGGACAGACTGTGGACGCAGGAATGAAATTTCCTCTGGCTGAGGTGTCTAGAACAAGGGGGTCACAGTCTTAGGATATGGGATAGACTATTTCGGACTGAGATGAGGAGAAACTTCTTCACTCAGAGGGTGGTGAATCTGTGGAATTCTCTACCACAGAAGGCTGTGGAGGCCAAGTCGCTGAATATATTTAAGAAGGAAATAAATAGATTTCTTGACTCTAAAGGCGTTAAGGAGTATGAGGAGAGTGCAGGAGTATGGCATTGAGATGGAGGATCAGCCGTGATCATATTGAGTGGTGGAACAGGCTCAAAGGGCCAAATGACCTACTCCTGCTCCTATTTTCTATGTTTCTACAACCAGAGAAGTTATGCGAAACTTGTGTCAAACTTTGTTTAGGTCATGCTTGAAGTACTTCATTTAGGTCTGGTCAGTATTCTGTTAAAAGCACAGAAAGTCATTGGAAAGGGTATAAAAATGATTTACAGAATGATACCAGAAATGCAAAGTTATATCTATCAGAAAAGGATGAACAGGTTGGGGCTCATTTCTCTAGAAAGGGGAAGGCTGAGAAATGGCCTAATAAGGTTTTAAGATTATGAAAGAGTTTGATAGAGTAAATATAGAGAAAATATTTTCAGTTTTGGATTCCCCCCAAACACAAGATAGACGCTAATAAATCCAATAGTGAATTCAGGAAAAACATGTTTACCCAAAGATCCTGAGGGGTCCTGACAGGGTGGATGTGAAAAGGAGAGTCTAGAACTAGGGGTTGTTGTTTAAAAAAAGGGGTCACCCACTTAAAGCAGAGATGAGGTGAAATTTTTTCACTCAGAGGTTCGTGAGTCTTTGGATCTCTCTTCCTGAAAAGATGGTGGAAGCAGGGTCTTTGAATATTTTTAAGGCAGAGATGGATAGATTCTTGGTAAGCAAGGTTATCAGGTTTAAGTGGAATGCAGATTTCAAGTTACAAACAGATCAGCCATGATCTTACTAAATGACAGAGCAGCCTCAAGGGGCTGAATGGCCTACTCCTGCTCTTTGTTCATATGTTAGAATGAGTGGTAAGAATGTAGAAGGTGGCATCACAAAGAGCAGTAGAGACAATTATAAGGAAGCTAGATAAGCAAATGAGGGAGTAAGGAACAGATCCGCAGATGGGATTACATGAAGTTGATTGGGAGGAGGCTCATGTGGAACATAAACACCAACAGAGTTGGAAACAATGGCTTGTTTATGGGTACATTCAATGTAACATGATGTCAAAAATGCAATTATTCACATCTGGATTCTCAATTAGCCACAGCTGTATACTCTACATGTTTTGACCCAATATGCTTATTTTGACAGAGTAAATAAGGAAAAATTGCTTCCAATGGCAGGGGAGTCAATAACCAGAGGTCACAAATTTAAGGTGATTGGCAAAGGAGCTAGAGCCAACTTGAGGGATTTTTGCTTTTGCACAGTGAGATATTGTGACCTGGAATGCACTGCCTCAAAAGAGTACTGGATAAATGCTTGAAGGAAAAAATTATAGAGCAATGGAAAAAGAGCAGGGAATGGGACTAATTGAATGGCTCTACTAAAGAACTGGGCCAAATGGTCTCCTTCTGGGCTTTATCATTCTATGATTCTATGATTGTGGTATTAAAATGTGCAATGGTACATGATGGTTCCTGTGTTGCTGAAGCTGAGGAATGTTGATTTTTGGAATCAGGCATGTTTAGTAGTAGAGATGAGAAAATGGATAGGGATTTTTGCATTTACCTTGATTATCTTTGGGGATTGGGGGAATTATAGTCCATAAAATGGTAAGCTTCATGGTCTAAACACTATTTTCTGACTTCATACTTTCTTCCATTATGACACACAGAACATAGGCTATATCACACCAGTTCAGGGTTCAATCTAGCAATACAGCAAGTAAGGAAAAGATTTTTACACAGTGAGTGGTTAGGATCTGGAAAGAAATACCTGACAGTGTGATGGAGGCAGATTCAATTGCAACATTCAAGAGAGAATTGATTTTTATTAAGAGAAAAAAGGTTTCTCGGCTATAGGGAAAAGGCAGGGGAGTGGGACCAGGTGAGTTGCTCTTGCAGAGATCCAGCACAGATGCAATGGACCAAATGGCCTCCTTCTGCACTTTAAACATTCTATGGACAGGATATTGAGGTCGGTAAGCTGGGGGTGGGGTCCACTCACCAACGCGTTAAATGACGCAGGATGATGTTGGGCGGAACTCCCGACGTCACTCCGCGTCATTTCAATTTTCAGGTCGGCAGAGGTGCAGCCGAATCAACTGTGCAACTGCTGACCTGTCAACGGCCAATTGAGGCCATTTAAAAACTAATTGAACTAGTTAAAGGACCTGCCCATCCAACTTTAAGGTTGGCGAGCAGACTGGGAGCCCTGGCGGGCTTCAGAAAAAGCATGAAACCACATCCACGGGCGGGATGTGGTTTCATGTAGGTTTTTAAAAATGTAATAAAAGTTTAATTAAAAGTGATGGACATGTCACATGAGGTGACATGTCAGGGAAATTTTATTTTTCTACATTTAACATTTTTAAATTTGGTGCCAATCTACCTCAGGGAAATGAGTGCACTCTTTCACATGCAAGCGTGAAAGAGCGCACTCTCAGCATAGGGAATCCCCCTCCCGCCTGCCTACACAGGGAGCCCATAGCGCTTCCTGGCAGACGTACTATGGATTCTATGAATTCACATTAGTCTGTTCTGAAGATTATTGCTGATGTCAAGGAAGGAGGTGAAGGAAAATCTGCTTTATCAGATACTCCCTGTGAGATGTATGTATAAATAATTTGATTTTGCCCATATGCCTTACATTATTACTCACTCCTATACTAAAACAAATTAAAAAGCAAAATTCAGATGAACCATCTCTGCCCAAAATAATAATAGTTTTTTTTTCCTCGGATGCTAATGGACATTTCCAACATTTCCATTTGGTTTCTGATTTATAGCATTTTCCTTTTGTCTAAAACGTAGATGTTGTGACATTAAGTGCTTTATTGGTTACTAAAGCTTACCGTAATTTATACATTTTTCATATAAAAGCCATTTTATATCCTTCCCAACCATTGTCCCTACTGTCTTCAGACAGGAAAGAAGACAGACAAGCTGATAACAGATTTCTGCTTCTGTAACTTTTGGACCAGCTACTCAACTGTGAGCCAGAGCACTGTGCATTGACTCATTAAGCATTTTGGATTTCAGTATTAGCTCATCAATTATTTAACAGTTGCACATAAATGGGCAAGAGCATCCAGTTACTGGGAAACAGAAATGTTCATTTCCACAACTATATATGTATCTATGTTAGTCAACAGCCCATTAAAATGACTTGGTTTTAAAACCCATGAACAACCACTTACTGCTAGAGGCTTGAAGTATTTCATCATAATTACAATCTTAAAATAACTGCCATTGTATAGGACTGAGACATAGATTAATGGATGTTATCGTCAATAAATTAAATTACCAATCTCAGTCTTATGGTTGTAGGGAGATGCTGAGCAGAAACAGGCAATTCTTCACAGATAGGGATACCAGAGGGAGAGTAACTTCAACCTTCTCATACAACACTGTAGTAATTATGATTTTATTAAGTGTGTAATGTACCTTTAAGAATAATACTTGTTAAGGAAGATCACATGATCTGTAGTAACCAATAGGAGAGCAGCATGGGCTACCACAGCAGTCAGTGTAGAGTTAGAGTTAGAGTTGAAAGCACAAGTGTAGTTGCTGCTGAGTATATTGTAAATAAACTTAAAGGTTCCACACAAGAAGTGTCTGCAGATTAACTCTAACATTAATAGCACAACTCAGCCACCTACAACAAACTGGCAATGAGGATAAAACAGGACTGAACAGACATCCAGTTGGAAAGAAATCGATTGTAAGTAGCAAGCTCTGTTAGAATTGAAGTTGTCCTCTCTCAAAATGCCACAATTTGGGAGAATTGATCCTTTTGAACCAGCCACAGATGATTGGTCTCAATACATAGAATGCCTCGTGTTCTTTTGTCAAGCGAGCGAGATTACAGGGGAAGAGGCAAACGATCCTCTTGAGCGCTTATGGGAGCAAAACCTACAGCTTGATTCAAAGTTTGACGTCACCCAGTGCCCCAGTTTCAAAGAATTACGATGAATTGATGGACCTCGTGAAGGGTCATTTCCAACTCAGTCACGATGCAGAGGCTCAGGTTCAATTTGCAAAATAGACAATTGCATGCTATACGGTAAATTTGAAGGAGCTAACAGAAGATTGTGAGTTCAATACAACTCTGAACAACATGCTTAGAGATTGTTTACGTGTGCGGTGCGAAAGAGGACACTATTCAGAAATGATTATTGTCCAAAGTGAATCTGGACTTCAAGAAAGCGCTAGAGATAGTGCTGGCCATGGAAAGTGCAGTAAGAGATTCAAAAGCAATACAGGGTGCGCAAAATGGCGGCATCCTCCACATTGGGCGGGAAACCTCGGCCGAACGAGGTGCGAAAGAGCGAGACTCTGCCAAGAAGTGTGAAACAGCCCCCACTAGCCGAAGATTAAAGAAAAATAACTTAGCGACGAAATTGAAGAATAATCTTAATAGAGGTGGAAACAATCAATCTTTTAGCAATTGGTAGTTTTAAAAAAATCAAATGCTACTATTGTCATGGAAATGGACATATGATGAGGGATGCAAGGAAAGATTCAAGCAGGCTTGTAAACAAAAAGAAGCCCATGAAATCTACAATGTAGAAGAGCCTGAAACAACAATTTCAGATGTTTACTCATTGTTTAATCTAAAAGTTGGAAAGACAAAGCCAATACTTGTCACAGTGAAAGTAAATGGCAAACCTGTTAGAATGGAAATGGACACGGAAGCTTCTATTACTGTAATTGGGGAACATACCATCAGCCATTTGAATAATGGTGAACACTAATTAAGTTTAGAAGAAACAGCCGCTAAGCTAAAAACATATACGGGTGAAGACATTCAAGTAAAAGGCATAAGCAGATTAACAGTCCATTATGGAAGCCAATCGGCAAAGTTACCCTTGATGGTGGTAACAGGTGAAGGGCCAAGCCTCCTGGGGTGAAATTGGCGGAAGGAGATTAAGTTAGAATAGGCTGAAATTTTCCAGTTGACAGCAAGTAGGCTACCAGAGCTACTTAGAAGGTACGCCTTTAAGGACGAACTGGGGAAAATCCAGGGCCTGCAGGCTAAGATTCATGTGGATCCAGAAGCAACACCTCGCAACATAAAAGTGAGACCGGTATCATATGACCTGTGAGAAAAAGTTGACATTGAGCTGAACAGACTAGAGAAACTGAATGTTATACAACCTGTTCAGTTCTCCGACTGAGCAGTCCCCGTCCTTAAACCTGACCAAGGCGTCCAAATTTGTGGAGACTACAAACTGACAGTTAATAAAGTAGCTAAGCTAGACAGGCACCTCATTCCAAACATCAAAGATCTGTATGCCAAGTTGGCAGATGGACAATATACACAAAGCTTGATGTGAGTCATGCTTATCAACAATTAGAGTTGTATAATGCCTCATGGGAATTTGTCACAATTAACACCCACAAAGGGTTGTACCAATATACATGATTGCCTTTTGGTGTCTCCTCCACTTGTGCCATCTTTCAGAGAACAATGGAAAGCTTACGGCAGTGACTGCTCCAGGTTGTAGTCTATTTAGACGATGTATTAGTGACAGGATTCACTGAAAAAGAGCATTTGGCAAATTTACAAGAAGTCTTAAAATGTTTCTTGCAAGCGGACATGTGTTTAAAAAAAGAAAAGTGCACATTCCAAGCGAGGGAGGTAATCTATTTGGGTCAGTGGGCAGATTCACAGGGCCTCCGCCCAGTTGAGGAGAAAGTGAGAGCCATAAGAGAGATACCTGTGCCAAAGAACGCCTCAGAGCTCAAATCATCCCTAGGAATTATCAACTATTATGGGTATTTCTTACTCAATTTGTTGACAGTGCTGGCCTCCCTGCATTCTCTACTCAAAAAGAACCAACATTGGTCTTGGGAGGTGCCCCAGAAAGGAGCTTTCATAAAAGTTTGAAACAGCTGTTGCACTCGTCCAATCTATTAGTGCATCATGACCAGATGAAAGAATTGGTGCTGACATGTGATGCATCTCCCTACAGAGTGGGAGCTGTGCTATCTCATCAGAATGATGACAGCACGGAACAACCAATAGGTTACTTATCAAGAATACTCACCACAGTGGAAAAGCAATACTCGCAGATAGAAAAAGAAGGTTGTCCATTATCTTTGGTGTCAAGAAATTTCATCAGTATGTACAAAGCCATCTTTTTACAATTGTTTCAAACCACAAACAAATGCTATGATTGTTTAGTGAGGACAAGGCTATACCGCCCAAAGTCTCAGCAAGAATACAACGATGGGCTTTAATTGTGGCAGCGTACAAATGCACTTTCGTACATAGGCCTGGCAATCAAATCACAAATACCCGACACCCTTAGTCATTTGCCTTTACAAGGAAATGATGAGCACATCCCAGTTCCATAGGAACTTGTTTTACTGTTAAATTCCTTAGATTCCGGCAGGTGCTCAACAGACCAGAGACTGGACATGTCAGGACCCAGTCCTATCTCAAGTATGAGAAGAAGTGCTATATAGTTGGTCACAGGAGCCCATATCTAACAAAATGAAACCGTACTTCAGCAGAAACCATGAAATAACCAGCCAGGACGGCATCTTATTGTGAGGAGCATGAGTGATAGTTCCTCCAAAGAGAAGTTTCAAGCTTTTAATTGAACTACACAGTGCCCATCCAGGAATTTCCTGAATCATGACCATAGCACACAGCTATCTATGGTGGCCAGGGATGGATGATGAAACAGAGAGTTTAGTAAAGCATTGTGTGCAATGTCAGCAACTGCAAAAGTTGCCATTCTGTACTTATATGAGGTGAAGTCACCATCAGGCACTACAATTGAGAAACTACGTCAGAGTTTTACCATTCAGGGGCTACCAGAAGTCATCATTTCTGATAAACGCACGGCATTTACCAATGCTGAGTGTCAATGGTTTATCAGCCTCAACGGAATCACTCATGAAAACTGCACCATATCACCCTTCCTCAAATGGACCGGCTGAAAGGTTGGTTCAAATGTTCAAGACCAGGCATGAAAAAGCTAACTGGCAATTCCTTGGCAACCAAACTAACACACTTTCTTTTTCATTACAGGACTACCCCACACACAACAGCAAGTGTCACACCCGCGGAATTATTATTAGGACAAGATTGAGCTTAATAATGCCGAATTTAAAAGGGAAGGTGGAAAGGAGTCAGGGAAGCCAGGAAACTAGACACAGCTGGCATATCCGCAAGAGTAAATTTACCATGGGAGAGGCAGTAAGCGTGATAAAATGTCAGGGATGGACCAAAGTGGTTACCGAGGTGAAATAAGTACAGTGACTGGACCTCTATCTTACCACGTGGAGGTGGAAGGCTGGATCATCCATAAACATGTGGACCATTTAAGGAAGAGACAGACAAATCACCAAGGTTTGGTTCCACCAATGATCATGACCAGGTCTGCATTTTCCTGTTGAGGATACTTAACCCAGGACTGACGTGTCTGATGTCCCTGGAAGAGTTGAGGATATAAAACTGCAAGTGCCCACCGAAGCACCTGATATTCAGGCAACTCTGGAAAAGGATGTTCTTGCCAAACAATCTGAAGTTGTGGAGCTGCGCGCACCAGGAAGCGACCTGAAAGACTGAACTTGTAAATTCCTTACCCAGTGTGAATATTTTGTTGCCATGAAAAATTTTTACTTGTAAATATAATATGTATAGCCGAGTTAAAGGGGGAGGAATGTCATAATTATGGTTTTATTTAATGTGTAATGTACCTTTAAGAATAATACGTGTTAGGCAAGATCACATGATCTAGTAACCAATAGTAGCACAGTCTACCTCAGCAGTCAGCGTAGAGATGGAATTGGAGTTGAAAGCACACATGTAGTTGCTGCTGTGCATATTTTAAATAAACTTAATGTTTCCACCCAAGAAGTGTCTGTAGATCAACTCTATCATTAATAGTACAACTTGGCCACCCCACAACACTTGTATTGTCAGCAAATTTGGCTAAAATACATACTGTCCCTTCATCCCAGTTAATGATAAATATTATAAATAGTTGAGGCCTTGGCATTGATCCCTATGGCACTCCACTAGTTATACTTTGCCAGCCTGAAAATTATCCATTTATCCTGATTCTTTGTTTCGTGTTAATTAACTAATTGTCTATCCGCCCTTATACCAATTTCTATGCCTACTCATCTTCTGTAATTTTGGAGACTGGTGTGACGATATTTTGCCAACCCAATGTCATCATACCCTATTTTACATTTGAGCGGGAGGGAGGAGTGGTTCATCTGATTTGCAGCTGTAAGATCCAGTCCTATGTTGTGTTTTATGCCTCAGAGATATACAGAGATGATATACTCCAGGTTGTGTGTGTACAGGAGCTTTATCCACAATGCTTTTAAAATGTCTGCTCCCTTGCTTACAGCAGCTAGCCTTAGTTCAGTCTTTCTCTATAAACGACCACACGCAAGTTTAACTAAGCATACAACAGTGAGCAGTCAACAATCAAAATACTCATAATCAAGCACCAAACAATTGAACAATTGGATACAGTATCTTTTACCCCTTGTAAAACTAGACAATGTTTTAAATTGAAGCATCCTAATCAACAAACATGTACATTGAGACATATCTTAGATTTCAGCTTGTCCATTATTTCTAAGCACAGAAATAGTCTGAGATCTGAAGGACTTTGATAACAGCGTTGAGATCAATGAAATTGATGTTGTGGTTCTGCATGACCACGTCAATGAGGCGGACACTCAATATCACAGTCGCTCATCAGAAAAGCCAAATTATAGTCATAATCACTGCCCTCAAAATATCCTGATCTGCTCGTTGTCAAGCATTCCAGTTTGTGCTCTCATCCAACAGATAAGTGTTGGTACCGAGCAATTGCTTGATCTGCTTTGCTCCTGATAGAAATTATACAAGTTTGTGGTTGTAACTTGCAAATTTGTTTGCTTGTTGAAGTATGCTTTTACATATGAATTAGGAGCAGGAGTAGGCCATTTGGCCCCTCAAGCCTGCTCTGCCATTCAATAAGATCATTGCTGATCTGATTGTGGTCTCAAACCCACATACCCTATCCCCGGCAACCTATGACTCCTTTGTAAGTCAGGAATCTATCTACGTCTCCCTTAAAAATATTAAATGACCCTGCCTCCATTGCCTTTGGGGGAAGAGAGTTCCAAAGACTCACGATCTTCTGAGAGAAAGAAATTCTCCACATGTCCATCTTAAATGGGACACCCCTTATTTTTAACCTGTGTACCCTAGTTCTAGTCTCTCCCACATGGGGAAACATAATTTCAGCATCCACCCTGTCAAGTCCCTCAGGATATTTTATGTTTCAAAGAGATCGCCTCTCATTCTTTTGAACTCCAATAGATACAGGCCCAGCATTCAACTTTTCCTCATAAGATAACCCCCCTAGTCCCTACCCCAGGTATCAGTCCAAGTGAATCTTCTCTGAACTGCTTCTAATGCATTAATATCGTTTCTTAAATAAGGAGACCAAAACTGTACACAGCACTCCAGATGTGGCCTCACCAACACCCTGTACAACTGTAGCAAAAACAGCCCTATAATATTCCATTCTCCTTGCAATAAATTACATCTTTCCATTTGCCTTCCTAATCACATGCTGTACCTGCGTACTAGCTTCTTTTGATTCATGTACCAGACCACTCAGATCTCTCTGTATCTCAGAGATCTACAATCTCTCTCTATTTAAGTAATATGCTGCTTTTCTATTTTTCCTGCCATAGTGGACAAGGTCACATGTTCCCACATTATACTTCATCTGCCAAATTTTTACCTATTCACTCAACATATCGATATCCCTTTGCAGGCTCTTTATGTCCTCTTCACAATTTTCAATCCCATCCATCTTTGTACTATCAGAAAATTCAGCTACCATATATTCAGTCCCTTCATCCAAGTCATTGATTTTAATTGTAAACAGTTGAGGTCTCAGCACTGATCCCTGCACTCCACTCGTCACATCTTGCCAACCCAAAAATGACCCATTTATGCCTACTCTCTGTTTTATGTTAGCTAACCAATCCTCTATCCATGCTAATATGGTACCCCAATACCATGAGCTCTTATTTTGCATTGTGACTTTTGATGTGACACCTTGTCAAATGCCTTCTGAAATCCAAGTACACCATATCCACACATTCCTCTTTATCCACATTGCTTGTTACTTCCTCAAAGAACTACAATAAATTAGTCACACATAAATTCCATGTTGACTCTGCCTGATTGTATTGAGATTTTCTAAGTGCCCCACTATAACCTCCTTCATAATAGATTCCAACATTTTCCCTATGACAGTTATTAAGCTAACTGGCAAGCAGTTTTCTACTTTCTGTTTCCCCCCCTTTCTTGAATAAAGGAGTCACATTTGACACTTTCCAATCTGATGGGGACTTTTCCAGAATCTAGGGAATTTTGGAAAATTAAAACCAATGCATCTACTATTTCAGCAGCCACTTTTTTTAAGACGTTGGATGAGGTCCACCAAGACCTGGGAACTGTCAGATTTTCGTTCTAATATTTTTTGTGTCATTTCCTTTGTGATTGTAATTGTTTTAAGTTCGTCCTTCTCTTTCACCTCCTGATTCAGTGAAGACAGATGCAAAATATCTGTTCAATTCATCCACCATTTCTTAATTTTCCATTATTAATTCTCCAGACTCACCCTTGAGAGGACCAACACTTATTTTACTTCCTCCTTTTTAAATATCTGTAGAAACTCTTACTATATGTTTTTATGTTTCTGGATAGGTTTCTCTCATATTCTAACTTCTCCCTCTTTATTAATCTTTTAGACATTCTTTGCTGTTCTTTATATTCTGCCCGATCATCTAATCTGCCACCTTTATACACAGATGAATGTTACTTCATGTTTGTGGAATTCGCTGGAATTTCCCTTTTTGGGCATGGTCATCGATAAGGACTATCTTTTCACAATTTTAAATGCTTTATTCTTTACCTAAGGAATGTTAAAAGGATAGCAACATTCATTAATGATAGTTCAGTCTCGAACTTGACATAATTTTCTATTGAGAAAGGAATCTTAAAATCTATCTGAGGCTATAATAAAAGGCTAGTGGATTGGAATTGAACACTATAAGATACCTTTTACAAAGGACAGTAGCTGCAAGCTTCTTAAACGGGGGTCTCAGTACCCTCTAAGGTCCTCACCCCGTACTTTGGTATCAATGACACTAAACAAACTATGGGTACAATTTCCACTTTATCTGGAAAACCTTTATTAAGCACGAAGCAATAGTAAATACTTACAACACCAGATTAATAAAGAGGGAGAAGACCCACGTGCAGGACGTCATGACCTGTTTGGTCAGCCCACTGTATGAATTCTTCCATACAGCTTCCAGTGAAGGAAGTGGAAATGAAGGGGAAGAAAGTGACAGAGGCACTTGGCTGGGCAGAGGGAAGGGCAGCACCCTCTGGATAAAGGGCCAGTTGGGGCTCCCAAGCACTCCACTGAAAAGCCACAGCAAGCCGTCACTGGTCGGGGCCTAAATAGACCTAGGGTCTAGAGTCGCTGCCTTTCATTCCTGCAGATGACTGAGAACCAGTGTGCCGAAGACTGCACATGTCCAGGGAACTGGTCAGTCACATCTGTCACCTGCTGCAGGATTTGGCACCACGGGGATATGGAGAGCATCCACTACCAGTGGCCATGAAAGTGAGGAGACTCCTGTGGGATATCGCAAGCCTCCACCTACAAGTGCATCCATGAGGTCATGGATGCCATCTTCACAAAGGCACACGACTTTGTGCATTTTACCCCGAACCAGCAAAGCCAGGTTGCAAGAGCACTGTGATTTGCCCAGATCTCAGGTTTCCCACAGGTGCAGGGTGCCATCGACTGCATTCAGATCTCTGTGACAACAAGCGGTCAACTACATCATCCTCAAGGGCTTCAGCTGGTGTGCGACCACCACAAATGCATCCTGCAGGTCTGTGCATGGTTCCCAGCGAGTGTCCATGACTCCTACATTCTCCGTTGGCCTCAGATCCCTGACATCTGCCAGGATTCACAGAAGCTGCAGGGATGGCTCCTCGGGGACAAGGGCAACCACAGAGAAAGTGGCTGCAGACACCCGTGCGGTGATCTGAGACTGCAGCAGAGTGAAGGTATAATGAGGGTCATGCTGCAACTCGCAAACCACCGGGATGCTGAAAATGAGGTTCCGGTGCTTGGACCAGCATAGTGGAGCTCTGCAATATGGCCCACAGACGGTGTCATGGTCATGTATCGTCATTGCCTGCTGCGGGCTTTACAACCTGGCGCTGCAACGGGGAGAGGAGCTGCACGCGATGAGCAGGACGTCAATGGGGATGAAGGTGAGGAGGTCCTCGTAGGTGAGAGCAACGGTAATGAGGCCATCGCACTGGCCAAATGAGGCAGGCGTGCTTGGGAGGCCCTCTTAGCCGCTAGATTCATGGAGGATGATGAGCACATGCAGTGGGAGACCCCACAGATCCTCACATTGCATCTGTGAACGTTTGACTCCAGCCTGGCTGGTGGCAGCGCACATATCCTCTGTGATAAGGCTCCTGTCATGGTAATGCAGCGGAGGCCCTAATAGTCGCTCAATTCCAGGAGGATGATGACAACATGCTGTGAGGACACTGTGGATGTCTGAGAATGTTGGACTCCTGTCAGGCTGAGAGCAGCTCACTTGCACATGTGATCAGGGTCATATCATGGAGATGCAGCCATGAAACTTTAAATGTATCTGATCCTTAGTCAGCCTTCAGCACCTGACCCCTTCAGGAGCACAGCGTCACCAGACACAGATGCTGAAGTGATGGGGGCCAGCCCCACCTTAAAGGTGCTGAGAGCACACAGAGAGAATGATGGAACTCTGTGACACCTGACCACTGCATTCTGGCAGCAACAAGCACTGTCGAGATGCAGGCGTCAGTAATGTGTCCAGTGAGTGTGAAGTCGGATTATCACTTTAGTCTGAAGGCTGCACAAAGGCCAGAGAAGAGGCCTGGACTGAGACACCTGCCTATATCTTGTGCAGAAAAGTTTCACATCCGAGTGACATGAACACCGCTCATCAGAGCAAGGAGCCATAGACAAGGAGACATTATTGGGAGTTTATTTACAATAGTGAACATGATGCACTAGTGATTAATGCTGATGCCCAGGCTGTGCAACTACATCTTTTACACTTGGCCTAAATAGCCAAGTGGTTATGGTACTGGGTTTGTAACCCCAAGATCAAGAGTTCAAATCTCACAATGGCAAACTTTGCTTGGCCTAAATAGCCAAGTGGTTATGGTACTGGGTTTGTAACCCCAAGATCAAGAGTTCAAATCTCACAATGGCAAACTATGAAACAATGTAACTTCATCAAGAGTTCAAATCTTACAATGGTAAACTATGAAACAATGTAACTTCATCTGAAACAGATGGAAACATGTTTAGGCTTGGTCTAAATAGCCAAGTGGTCATGGTACTGGGTTTATAACCCCAAGATCAAGAGTTCAAATCTCACAATGGCAAACTATGAAACAATGTAA
Source organism: Carcharodon carcharias (assembly GCF_017639515.1). NCBI lineage: Eukaryota > Metazoa > Chordata > Chondrichthyes > Lamniformes > Lamnidae > Carcharodon > Carcharodon carcharias. The sequence goes on from NC_054467.1 coordinate 114,488,136, forward strand.
CTTCATCTGAAACAGATGGAAACAGGCTTGTACTGCTTGGCCTAAATAGCCAAGTGGTTATGGTACTGGGTTTGTAACCCCAAGATCAAGAGTTCAAATCTCACAATGGCAAACTATGAAACAATGTAACTTCATCTGAAACAGATGGAAATGGGTTTGTACTCGAAAGAAATCAAGAGTTCAAATCTCACAATGGCAAAAATATGAAACAATCTAACTTCATCTGAAACAGATGGAAACAGGTTTGTACTCGAAAGAGTTACATCTTTTACACTTGGCCTAAATAGCCAAGTGGTTATGGTACTGGGTTTGTAACCCCAAGATCAAGAGTTCAAATCTCACAATGGCAAACTATGAAACAATGTAACTTCATTTGAAACAGATGGAAATGGGTTTGTACTCGAAAGACTTACATCTTCTTAACCCTGTCGCTATATCTTGGAGCTTCCCCGACATCCACAATGGAGGTGAAGGCAGCCTGCTGACTGCTACACCCTGTCTGTGATAAACTTGACTGGTGCCCAAGGTGGGCTGAGGCCTGGAGGGCCCCGGCCTGCTTTCAGGGTCCTGCTGTGTGACAGTGGCTCCCTCCTCAGCCTGCAGAGCTGAAGCTGCTGGGGTCACAGTAAGAGGGGATTCAGATGGACCAGACACTCCCAGAGTCACCTGGGTTAATGACCCCGTGATGTGCACTTACTGGTCCTCCTCCCTACGGCTGACTCCTTGAGGAGAAGGGGAAGCTGGAGTGAGACCAAGCTGCCCCAGTCCCCTCTCCCGTTGACATTACTAGAGGCTATCTATGGCGTCAGAGATGGACTTCAGCCATGCAGTAGCGCAGGACCGATGTACTGGACCAAAGTCTCCATGGCGGCTGCTATGCTACCAGGGTTGACCTTGGTGTGTTGCCTGCTGGCCTATCACCTCAGTCTGAATGCAGACGGACTTGTCCATCGTGCCTTACAATCTGAGGAGGGCAGCAGACTTCCCTTCCTGATGTTCCTGAGATTGCTTTTGGAGCTCCAGCAACTGTGAGGTGACCAGATCCAGAGGCTCATCATCTGACTCGGACTCAACAGGTTTCTGACCTCCAGCAGCCCTCTGAGTGCCAGAAATCTGGTAAACCCCTGCCTCCGCCTTCTATGGTTCAGATAGTGCAATGTGCTCAACAGATTGTGACCTTGAGACTACTCTAGAACTAGCTCTCGCTGAGGTGTGTGCCTCTGTGCTAGTGGAGGGTATGGGTGAGCACTGTGATGGGTCTTCAATTAGGGTGAATTCAGATTCTTCTCCCAATGTGTCTTCAGGACTTGACTAGAGGCCCTGGGTCGTGAACCCCCTCTGATGCTTCCCAGATGTGCCTACAAAAGCAAGGGTAGATAATTAGTGCATGGCAGGGGACTGCGGAACAGGACACATCACTGACAGCATGGTTACCTGATGGATGTTGCACTGCTGGATGCTCACTTGATACAGCACTGCTGACCTCACTGTCAGCATAGTAACGGTCCAGATCCTCACCGGCCAGCTGGATGACTTGATTTTCAAAGTCCATGAGAACCTATATTTCAGGCATTCATCCACCAGTCTGCGACCTCTCCCTCTTTGTTGTGTGCCAACTTGCCCTGCATGAATAGAGCTGGAGAAAGTGTAAGCAGGATGCCTGCCAGGCCAGATGATAAGTGTACTGCGATTTGGGGAGAATGTTGAGTGGTCCCATGGACGGCATGAGGACAACGAAAGTGTATATGTTAGAGTGAATGATGATGTCCTTTCAATTGGCAGTGAGTGAGGGCCCTTTGGATGTGTGATGGGTTTGTGAGTGTGTGAGTTGGAAGTGATGAGGAGAGTGACTTACGCTGGCGGAACAGAGGAGATCAGTCATCCCCTTGTTGCACTGGGTGGCTGTTCTCTTTTTCAGCGTGTTGGCACTGACCACTGTTGCCACCACGTCCCAAGCCGGATTGGTGATGTTGCTGCCCCTCCTGAGGTCAGAGCAAGGATAGAGGTCATTGCGGCAGGCCTCCAGGGCATCCAAAAAGCGTCCAAAGGACGTATCACTCAACTGGGGGGCTGTAGTTTTCTTGCCAGGGTCATGTCTTCCGTGCAGCAGTACTGGCTATAAGGACTGAGAGTTTTGCGCACAGCTGCACTTTAAATATGGCGCCTGGCATGAGAAAGTGGTGAGGTGATGGCGTGGCAGGCGAATGAGAGCCCACCCGCCCTGGAAATGGTGTGTTTCCGGGTAATGCATGGTTAATGAGGAGAGATTGGGATGATACAACGTGAAAAGCCCCAATGCAGCCAGTGGGAAGGAAATTCTTTTTCCCGCCCGCTACCACACTTAGTGCAAATCTGGGACGATTACCCCCTACATTTTAAATTGCGTCATCTGATATCAACCTCACCCTGGCCATGCAAAGACTGTTAATGGTTCCATTATCTTTAACCCCCGGCAAGGTAAACTTGTTCTCTCAAACTAATTGCTATTTTAGAATCTAAATTCAAAGAAATGTCCAAGTATTAAAGGAACATAGGGCAGGATCGTCCCACATTTGCACTAAGTGCGGTGGCTGATGTGAAAAAAGTAATTTTACCCACCAGCCACAATGGTGGATTTTCACGACATATCATCCCATTCCCGGCTTCATCCCACATCATTAATAATGCATTCACTGGAAACATGCCAGCTGGCTGCCAGTGACCTCAGTTCTTCCTCACTCTGGGCACCATATTTAAAGCATGCCAAAGTGCAGCCTACTTCATATCTACAGACCAGGACTGCTCCAGGTGACAAATAACCCTGAAAACAAAGAAGACAGCAGTCCCCAAATTTAGTGACGCATCTCTGGGGTGCCAGTAGCGAGGAAAGGCCGCCACAATGTCCTCTACCCCGCTCTGGCCTCAGGAGGTCCAACAGAGTCACCAATCTGGCTTGAGAGATGGTGGCAGCAGCGGTCAGCACCACCGGAGCACAGAGGTCAGTCATCCATTGCAGGAAGAGGATGAATGCTCTCGTCCATTCCTCTTGGTTAAGTTAACCACCTCTTTACTCTCAACTCTCACACTCACAAACACATCACACATCAACAGGATCTCATACCTCAAGGGACAACTCCACTAACTCTCACACACACCCTCACATCTCCATCAAGCTCATACCCTCTGGAGCTCACATCCTCATCCCGTCCATGTCTCCGCTCACCACACAAACATTCCACGCAGTGACATGCACCCTGCTCACACTCGCTCCATCTGTTTTCATATAGGATAAGCTGGCTCACAACATCAGGGAGAGGTCCAAGACCAGGGGTGGAGTGGCCCACATGAGGTTCCTCAGTCACTTTGAGGAGTGTGCCATTGCATTGACTGGGGAGGAAATGGACCATGCCTTCGGTGACAGTGAGGCCGGCGGCCAACACCCACATGAGGATACTGCATGATTTCATCCCTCTCTCAATGCAACTCCCTTACTCCCGCCTCGCTCCAGCTTTTGACTCTACTGCCATGCACTAATTATCTCTACTTTGGTTCACAGGGAGGTGTGCCAAGCAGCCAACATTCTCAGCCAGCCAATCCCTCAGTTCTATCCAGGTCCTCACCTTCAGCCAAGAGGACACCTCCTCCAATGAAGAGCTGAAAATAAGCTGCGTGGAAGACCCATCACACCCTCCATCAACGCAGAGACAAATACCTCAGTGGTACCTAGATCTAGAGCAGGCTCAGGTTCACAAACTGGTGGTCACCTCATGGACATTTATCCACAGAAAAAGGAGGCAGGTTCAGCCAAGTTCCCCGGCACTCAGAGGATTGCTGGGGAAGAGGCATCTGTGAGGTCTGAGTCAGATGACGAACCTCTGGATTCAGCCTTCCAACTCATTGTGGAGAGTCATCAGAAGACAGTGGAGCATCACACAGATCTGTTGGAAGCCCTCAACAGAGTGGCACATGAGTCGGAGGAGTTCATCTGCCTGCTCACTGATGAAGTGGTGCCCTCAAGGGTGCACATGGAGGTCCCCAAGGGAATGATCGTGGACACCATGGACATCCTGGTCCAGCAGAATGGGTGAGTTCCTGCAGTGGCAACGTGAGAGGGAAACAGGGCAACTTGTTGTCCCTCCAGGTGCTCCTTCCCATCAAGGAGTCAGGCCGGGGCCCTTGGGCACCTGAAGAGAGGAGCAGCAGTTGGGCACCCATGGTTCATCCACTCAGGAATCTCAGAGGCTGTCCACTCCCTCTGAGTCCCCTTTACCTCTCAACCTCATCCTCTGTCACCACAGAGGGAGCAGCTGGCCTGCAGAAGGACAGCCAAAGGAAGCTGGAGTCCTCAAGGCCTTGACTCTCCAGAGGACACATGCCAAAGTCATCAAAGGCAACAGGGCCAACCATTACACAGGCTGTCTCCATCCTTGCTGTGGATGTCAGGGCAGCACCTAGAAGAGGTGGTAGGTCTAGAAAAGGTTCTGATCATGTGTGGTTGCAAAGCTAAACACATTTTATCACTTTATAATCTGAAAATATATTCACTTTCACTGAATAATGTGCAATGTTTTCTTTCAGCCTCATTGACAGGTTTAGCAAGTCCCCCCCACCGCATCTCCCCCAACCCACTAGCAGTTCAGCTGCACATAGCCAGACCACGAGCGATTCTGGAGCGAGAAGTGTGTGTGTGGCAGGGCCTTACAGAGCTTCGTGCAAACATTCTCCCACGCACACAGAGCCTTCTTCCATCACATTCATCTTACTGTCAATGCTGCCTGCTGGGGTTCTCTTTCAGTTGTCCATCTGAGCTGTCCGGCATCTCCACCTACCCACTGATCACACTCCCATGGAGCACCTGTTCCCACCCAACAAGAGGCTCCACTCACTTTCGATTTCTGCAAAATGGTAGTTGTCAAGCTTATCATCAGCTCACCCATTCTTTCCCTTTCCCCAGTCATCCATGTCCTTTCCCTATCACTGTGGTCTCCCCAGCATTACTTTCCATCTCCCCACCGTCACTAGAATATAAAAGCAGGGATGTACTGCTGAGGCTTTATAAGGCTCTGGCCAGACCACATTTAGAATATTGTGAGCAATTTTGGTCCCCGTATCTCAGGAAGGATGTGCTGGCACTGGAGAGGTTTCCAGAGAAGGTTCACGAGAACAACACCAGGAATGAAAGGCTTAACATATGAGGAACGTTTGAGGACTCTGGGTCTATACTAGATGGAGTTTGGAAGGATGAGGGGGGATCTGATGAAACTTACAGAATATTGAAAGGCCTGGATAAAGTGGACGTGGGGAAGATGTTTCCATTAGTAGGAGAGACTAGGACCCGAGGGCACAGCTTCAGAGTAAAGGGAAGACCTTTTAGAACAGAGATGAGGAGAAACTTCTTTAGCCTAAGAGTGATGAATCTATGGAATTCATTGCCACTGAAGGCTGTGGAGGCCAGGTCATTGAGTATATTTAAGACCAAGATAGATAGGTTCTTGATTGGTAAGGGGATCAAAGGTTACGGGGAGAAGGAGGGAGAATGGAGTTGAGAAACTTATCAGCCATGATTGAATGGCGGAGCAGACTCGATGGGCTGAATGGCCTAATTTCTGCTCCTATGTCTTATGGTCCTATGGTCACCTACCAACCAGATCCCTCGTCTTTCCAGGATGTCCTGTTGTTGCCATTGATGTTCTATGTAACTGCCTCAAACTGTAGAACAGGACTGGAATACATGTTTTGACTAGAATCATTGTAAACAAAAGTTTCATAGTAAGCAAAAAGAATTATAATCTTGTTGGAGATGGTCATTGCCTATCACTTGTATGGTCCAAATGTTACTTGCCACTTATCAGCTCAAGCCTGGATATTGTCCAGGTCTTGCTGCATTTGGACATGGGCTGCAATAGTAACTATGCCTGTATCAATGTTACTGACCATCTTACAAATAAGTCCAACCAAAATGGTTTGGCATCAGCAATAGTTTTAAAATAATTTTCCAAAACAAAAGTAAAGATATTTTAAATTCCATGAGATTAAATGACCATAAGGCACTAAAGGTTAATATCCATTAACAAAAACTTAACAAATGTAAAGTGTAGGACAAATACAAAGAGGATTGCACCAACAGTGGAGCATGCCTCCACATATATGTAGAATGAAGAACTCCTTGATGTGGAAGAAGTTCTCATTGTAAATATCTAGTGGTGTTGCCAGGTCTGTTGCCTTTATATTTTAAGTAAAAAACCAAAATGATATATATGACTAGTATGCTCATGCATGGTAGGATTTTATTCAAAAGAATACTCACATCAGCTATCCCACCGTTATGTAGGGAGTTCTGAACCTTAAGATTTATTTGGAATTTGAAGTAGACTGAATTTAGTTGCACGAATAATATACATTACCATAATCTTGGTATTGAGAATTCTCCTTTGGTAGTCAGAAGTTCCTATCAGAAGTCGAGTCTTGTTAGAAGAAATGTCTAACAACCTTGTCCTCACTGTCAGAAATCTGTAAACTTAAATTAAATGTTATTTTAAAAGTATTATGAGATTCACAACACCTGCAACAATTATCATTGGCATAAGGTTTTTCCCATGGTTAAAAATTGAGCCAAAGATTCCATTAGCAGTGTTGCCTATCCACTAGAATACTGAAGCTTCTCCTCGTCCCATTCCTGGCATAAGATGTGAGAGAGTTGTCCCAAAATCTTCAAGTCATTGTGGAATTTTATTAGATTCCTCCAGTCTAGCTTCAGTTAACAATCTGTTTGATTGTTCAGTAAGAGCTTTATTGTTTTGATTCGTCTTCATCAAAACAATTACTCTTTCCTTTATGTGACTAATTAAGATAGATATCTTTGACAATCTCATGTTAATTGTTGTTTCCAAGTTGTACTGGCTGTTGTGATTTCAAATTTTGTAAAATGAACCAGATCACTTTGTAAAGTTCCCATAGGAATGTGACAGGATTTATCTTCCTCAGATGTGATAAATATATGCTGGGAAGACTGTCCTGCAGTCAGCATCATGGTGAAGCAGTCTGGGAAGAGTGTCCTATAGTCAGCATCGTGGTGAAGCAGTCTGGGAAGAGTGTCTTGCAGCCAGTTCTTGTTGAAAATAATAAGAGTGACTTCACAAGACAGTGCAAGAGAGCAGCGGAGAGATCAGAACCAGCTCGATTGCAGGGAAGCTTCAAAAAGTGACATCAGCACAAAGGTGAGAGCTGATTGGTGAGTAGTGGGTAAGTGTTTTTCTTCAGTTTTTCTCCAGTCTAAAATAGATTAAGCAAAGGTAAGGGTTCTAGTTTTTATTTAAAGGACATAAATAGGTTAATGTTTTCTTACTGTATTTAACTTAAAGTAAAAGTTTTTTTTAGCTAGAGGCATGGCAGGGCAGCTCAATCCCATGTTATGTACTGCCTACAACATATGAGAAGTCCTAGATGCTCCTTGCGCTCTGACCGACCACGTGTACAGGAAGTGCCACCAGCTGTAGCTACCTGATCTCCGAGTTTCAGAGCTTGAGCGGCAGCTGGAGGCACTGAGGTGCATCTGCGAGGCTGAGAGTTTCGTGGATAGCACGTTTTTAGACGTGGCCACAGCTTACAGAAGTGCAGACAGAGAGGGAATGGGTGACCGTCAGTCAAAAGAAAGGTATCAGGCAGGTAGTCAGGAAATCCCCAGAGTGCATCTCACTCGAGAACTGTTTTTCCCTGTTGAAAAACGGTGAGATTGACAGTTCCTCTGGGAAGTGCAGCCATGCTCATGGTACTGTTAATGGCTCAGCTGCACAGTGGGGGAGGGAAAAGAGGGGAAGAGCAAAAGTAGTAGGAGACTCGATAGTAAGGGGAACAGACAGGCATTTCTGTAGCCATGGATGTGACTCCAGGGTGTTATGTTGCCTCCCTGGTGCCAGGGTCAAGGAAGTCATTGAATGGCTGCAGGGCATTCTAAAGGGGGAGGGCAAACAGACAGAGATCGTGGTACATATTGGTACCAATGACATAGGTAGAAAGAGGGATGAAGTCCTGCAAGCAGAATTTAGGGAGCTAGGAAACAGATTAAAAAACAGGACCTCAAAGGTAGGAATTTCCGGATTACTTCCAGTGCCATGTGCTTGTGAGTATAGGGATAAGAGGTTAGTCCAGGTTGAATGGGTGGCTGGAGAGATAGTGTAGGAGGGAGGGCTTTAGATTTCTGGGACACTGGGACCATTTCTGGGGACGGTGGGACTTGTACAAGGCAGACAGGTTGCACCTGAACTGGAATGGGACCAACACCCTTGCGGGGTGGTTTGCTAGTGCTGTTGGGGAGGGTTTAAACTAACTTAGCAGGGGGCCGGGATCCTGAGAGGAGGTTCTGCAGGAGGAGATGCACAGCCAAAATTAGAAGAGAGAGCAAGTGAGTCTGGAAGGCATAGAAATTATAGGCCAGTTAAGGCACAAGGAAGTTTGGCAAGATTGTATGGTAAGTATTTTAATGCTATGAGTCTGACGAATAAAGCAGGTGAGTTTAGGGCACAAATTAACACATGGAACTATGATGTCATTGCTGTCACAGAGACACGGTTGAGAGAGGGACAGGATTGGCAACTCAATATTTCAGGATATAGGGTCTTCAGGCGAAGGAGGTAAAAGAGGAGGTGGTATTGCAATATTGATCAAGGAATCAATTACAGCAGTAAGGAGGGATGACATCTTAGAAGGCTCCTCAAATGAAGCCATATAGGTAGAACTGAAAAACAAAAAAGGAGCAATCACATTGCTGGGAGTGTACTATAGGCCCCCAAAATGTCAGAGAGAAATAAAGGAGTAGATATGTAGGCAAATTTCAGAGAAATATAAAGGGAACAGACCTGGCATCACCACTAGATATTTACAATGAGAACTTCTTAATAATAGGTAGGAACAGTGAGGGATTTCAACTTCGCCAACATCAAATTCCTAAGAAATCTTAAGATTCAGAATGCCCTACACAATGGTGGGATAGCTGATGTGAGTATTCTTTTGAATAAAATCCTACCATGCATGAGCATACTAGTCATATATATCATTTTGACTTTTTACTTAAAATATAAAGGTAACAGACCTGGCATCACCACTAGATATTTACAATGAGAGCTTCTTAATAATTGGGTAGGAACAGTGGGAGATTTCGACTTCCCCAACATTAACTGGGCTAGTCATAGTGTGATAGGTTTAAAGGGAGCGGAGTTCTTAAAATGCACCAGGAGAGCCTTTTAAGCCAGTACATAGAAGGCCCTACAAGAGACGGGGCAGTCCTGGACTTAATTTTAGGGAACGAAGCCGGGCAAGTGGTAGAGGTATCCGTGGGGGAGTATTTTGCAGATAGTGATCATAACTCCATTAGATTCAAGGTTGTAATGGAAAAGGACAAGGCTGAGCTAAAAATCAGAGTTCTAAATTGGGGGAAGGCCGTTTTTAATAAGATCAGACATGATTTGGCCAGAGTGGACTGGAAGAAGCTACTTTTAGGTAAATCTGCGTCAGAGCAGTGGGATTCATTCAAAAAGGAAATAGGGAGAGTACAGGGCCAACACATTCCAGACAAAACAAAGGGTGGGAGGTGGGACCAACGAATCCAGGGAACCCTGGAGTATAGAATGTGCAGGGGGGAACTTACAAAGGAAATTAGGAGAGCAAAAAGGGGGCATAAAAAATTGGCAGGTAAAATAAAGGAAAATCCTAAGTTATTTTACAAGCGCATTAAGAGTAAGAGGATAACTAGGGAAAGAGTAGTGCCCATTAAGGACCATAGAGGTAATTTGTGTGTGGAGCCGGAAGACGTAGATAGAGTCCTAAATGAATACTTTGTGTCAGTGTTCACAAGTGAGAGGGATGACATGGTTATGGAAATCAGGCAGAAGGACTGTGATATAATTAAAGAAATTAGCTTAGAAAGGGAGGAGGTTCTAAGTGGTCTGGCAGGCTTAAAAGTAGATAAATCTCCAGGACCGGATGAAATGTATCCCAGGCTGTTGAGTGAGGCAAGTGAGGAGATAGCAGGGACGCTGGCAATAATTTTCAATACATCTCTGACCACAGGAAAGGTGCCAGGGGACTGGAGGACAGCCAATGTGATACCGTTATTCAAGAAGGGAGGAAAGGATAAATCAGGGAACTATAGGCCAGTCAGTCTTACCTCAGTGGTGGGGAAACTATTGGAAGCAATTCTGAGGGACAGAATTAATCTACACTTGGAGAGGCAGGGATTAATCAAGGACAGTCAGCATGATTTTGTTAAGGGGAGGTCATGTCTGACCAATTTGATTGAATTTTTCAAAAAGGTGACCAGGTGTGTAGATGAGGGCAATGCATTTGACGTAGTCTACTTGGACTTCAGCAAGGCTTTTGATAAGGTCCTGCATGGGAGACTGATAACGAAGTTAAAAGCCCATTGGATACAAGGTAATTTGGCCAATTGGATCCAGAATTGGCTGAATGACAGGAAGCAGAGGGTACTTCCCTGAGGTCGAGAAGTGTTTTAGTGACTGGATGCCTGTATCCAGTGGGGTTCCACAGGGATCGGTGTTAGGTCCCTTGCAGTTTGAGTTATTTATAAACGATTTAGACTTGAATGTAGAAGGGTTGATCAGTAAGTTCGCAGATGACACGAAAATTGATGGCATGGCAAATAGTGAGGAGGATAGCCTTAGCTGACAGGAGGATATAGACGGGCTGGCCCGATGGGCTGATCATTGGTAAATGGAATTTAATCTAGATAAGTGTGAGGTAATGTGCTTGGGTAGGACAAACAAGGCATGGGAATACATGATGAATGGTAAGACCCTGGGAAGGACCAAGGATCAGAGGGACCTTGGTGTGCATGTCCACTTGTCCCTTAAGGTAGCGGGACAGGTAGATAAGGTGGTTAAGAAGGCATATGGGATACTTGCCTTTATTAGCCGAGGCATAGAATATAAGAGCAGGGAGGTTATGCTGGAGTTGTATAAAACACTGGTTAGGCTACAGCTAGAGTATTGCGTGCAGTTCTGGAATCCGCAATATAGAAGGGATGTGATTGCACTAGAGAGGTTGCAAAGGAGATTTACCAGGATGTTGCCTGGGCTGGAGAGTTTTAGTTTTGAGGAGAGATTAGATAGACTGGGGTTATTTTCCTTGGAACAGAGGAGATTGAGGGGGGACATGATTGAGGTGTATAAAATTATGAGGGGCATAGATAGGGTAGACAGGAAGGAGCTTTACCCCTTGGTGGAGGGGTCAATAACCAGGGGGCATAGATTTAAGGTAATGGGCAATAGGTTTAGAGGGAATGTGAGGAAGAATATTTTCACCGAGAGGATGGTAGGAATCTGGAACTCACTGCCTGAAGGGATGGTAGAGGCAGATACCCTCATAACATTTAAGAAGTATTTGGATGTGCACTTGCAATGCCATGTTATACAAGGCTATGGGCCTAGTACTGGAAAATGGGATTAGAGTAATTAGGTACTTGTTTGACTGGCGCAAACTCAATGGGCCGAAGAGCCTTTTTCTGTGCTGTAGACATTTATGACTCTATGGGCAGAATTTTACGAGTCGGCGAGCGGGGGCGGGGACTGCTCGCCAACGTATAAAATGATGTGCAGTGACATTGGGGGGAACTCCCGATGTCACCATGCCCAATTTAAATTTTCAGGAAGGCGGGAGCGCAGCAAAATTAGCTCTGTGCCTACCGACCTGTCAATGGTCAATTGAGGCCATTGACAGGGTCAATTAAGTAATTAAAGGACCTGCCTGTCCAACCTTAAGGTTGGTGGGCAGGCCAGGAGCCCAGGTGGGAGCTAGAAAAAACATGAAACTTCATCCACGGGCGGGATGAGATTTCATGTAGGCTTTAAAAAATGTTAATAAAGATTTTGTAAAAATTATGGACATTGTCACATGAGGGGACATGTAAGGGAAATTTTATTTTTCTATTTTTATCTTTTTTACATGTACAGTTGATCTACCTGAGGCAGCATTCAGCCTCAGGGAGTTGAATGTACTCTTTCGTGCGCATGCACGAAAGAGCGCACTCTCGATTTAGGGAGCTCCCCCCCCCCCCGCCCGCACAATGCTTCTGTGCGGACGTCACATCGGGCCCGCCCACATAAAATGGCGCCTTACTTCCGATCAGGGGTGCCAATCAGAAGTGCGCCTATATGTGCCCGCCCATCAACCCATCAACCTCCCCCCACCACCACCCCCCCCACCCCCCCACCCCTCCCACTCCGACGGGGGGAAAATTCAGCCCTATGACTCTATATAGGATCCATTTCTCATTGAATAGTTTTCTGAAATGTTATTACCTATTGGTTTCATGAGTACATCACACCCTTCTTGATTTGGCTTTATTCCACAAGCTTTTAAAGATCACAATACTTAATCAAATTCCCTTTGCACCCTTCCATGTTCCAGTAACTTTGGCCAGGATTTTCCTCTCGGTGATTTGGGGGCGGGGCCCGCTCACCAAGGGGAAAGTGATGCAGGATGACATCGGGAGGAACCCCAGACGTCATCCCGGTCACCTTAAATCTTCAGGAAGGCGGGTGGACAGCAAAATCAGCTGACGTCCGCTGACATGTCAATGGCCAATTAAGGCCATTGACAGGCTAATTAACCTTGTTAAAGACCCTGCCCGTCCAAGCTTAAGGCTGGCGGGCAGGCCAGGAGCCCCAGGGGGCTCCAGATTATTCATGAAATTTCATCCACTGGTAGGATGAGGTTTCATGTCTGTTTTTTAAAAAATTTAATAAACTTTATGTGTTTCTTATTAACATGTCCCATCTCATGAGACATTGTCATATGAGGGGGACACATTAATAACTTTAATATTTCTCTATTTTTTTCTTACCTGTCAGTAAACTCCCTGAGACAGCACTTTGCCTCAGGGAGCAATGCTCTCTTTCGCGCACTTGCGCAAAAGTGTTCACTTTGACAGATGGGGAATCCCTCCACCCCCTGCACAGTGCTTCCCATCGGGGAGGCCACTAGGCGGGCCTTAATTGGCCCACCCACTCAAAATGGCGGCCAGCCCCATTTTGGCAGCGGAGTTCGGCTGCCTGCCCACCGCTGAGTCGGTGGGGCCCGCCCACCATCCGAGGGCAAAATTCTGCCTTTTGTCTTATTTCTTACATACCCTTTTTTGTGTTAATAAATTATGTGGTGTTTTGTTTGTTGCCAAGGATTTTAAACCTGCTTGTTGTACAGCTATGTCAACAGAGATTGTTTCAAAAGAGTGCACGTTCACATCTTTATTTTCATAAATTTCCGCCCAGAATAACAATTTTAAAGTGAAGCCAAAACAAGGACACAATCATGTTTGTATGTCCATAATTTCACGTTTGGTTTGATGTCCTTTAACTTCACGCATTAAGGCAGAAGTTATTAATTTTCCTAAAGGCTTAGTAACATTTAATCCTTTTTTGATACCCTGGGTTATTGGTTCCCAAGGCAATTTTCCTGTTTAAATGTAACAAATCCCAAGTTTAACTGATCAAGCATTATCTATTTTTTGTATTTCTGATAATGACATTAATTCTTGAAGAGCACGGTCCAATATGATATCAGAGTTTCTCTCTGAAATTCCAAATAGTCTTTTAAACTTTTAATGTAAAAATCTTGGTTCTCATTCCATTTAGCCGATTGCAATATTGATTTATTTGAATTTTCAATGACATTTATGTTTTTTACACTTTTCTTGTTAACGGATTTTTTAAAGTGTAGGATCATCACCTACATTTGCTAACATACCTGTAGCTGACTGATATTAATTAAATTCATAAAATGATAAAGCAGTGTTGTCTGCTGTTGTCACTGTTTAACATCTCTGTTCTGTTCTGTTTGATCAGAAATGTATCTAATTTTTGTTTCATTAAATCCCATCCTTGTTATTTACACATGTGAAAAAGCAAATAAATCTTTGTTTGTGACTGTTTCACTGAGTTAGAAGTTTTGGATTTGTTGGAACATGGTTGATGTGTTTTAGTTCATAAGTCAATTTTACAATGGCACAATGGTCCTTTCATAGAACCATAATAACGTTTATTTCGGATGTTTACCATTTCTTTGCAAGAGCATTCTCTTTCCCAATAATTCGATGATTTATATCTTCCATTTTGGGAGGTCAGTAGTGTAGTGGTATTGTCACTGGACTGGTAGATCAGAGACCTAGGGTAATGCTCTGGAGACCTGGGTTTGAATCCCACCATGGCAGGAGGTGGAATTTGAATTTAATAAAAATCTGGAATTAAAAGTCTAATGATGGCCATGTCGCAAAAACCCACCTGGTTCACTCAAATCCTTTAAGGAGGGAAATCTGCCATACTTACCTGGGCTGGCCTACATGTGACTCCAGATCTGCAGTAATGTGGTTGCTTCTTAAATAGCCTAGCAAGACACTCAGTTGTCTTAAACCACGATAACGACAATAAAAAGGAATGAAACCATAGGGAACACCTGGCATTGAGCCTAGGCACCAGGAATGACAATGGCAAACCCAGCCCTGTCGACCCTGCAAATTCCTCCTTACCAACATCTGGGGGCTTGTGCTAAAATTGAGAGAGCTGTCTCACAGGTTAGTCAAGCAACAGCCTGGCATAGTCATACTCACCAAAGCATATCTTACAGGTCATGTTTCAGACACCACCATCACAAGCCCTGGGTATATCCTGTCCCACCGCCAGGACAGATGCAGCAGAGATGGTGGCACACTGGTATACAGTCAGGTAGGAGCTGCCCTGGGAGTCCTCGACATTGACTCCAGCCCCCATGAAATCTCATGGCATCAGGTCAAATATGGGCAAGGAAACGTCCTACACATTACCACATATCACACCCCCCTGCCCCACCAGCTAATGAATCAAAACTCCTCCATGTTGAATATCCCTTGGAGGAAGCACTAAGAGTGGCAAGGGTGTAGAATATACTTTGGGTGGGGGACTTCAATGCCCATCACCAAGAGTGGCTTAGTAGCACCACCACAGACTGAGCTGACCAAGTCCTAAAGGAGATAGTTTCTAGACTGGGTCTGCGACAGATGGTGAGGGAACAAACCAGAGGGAAAAACCTCATCCTTACCAACCTGCCCACCGCAGATGCGTCTGTCCATGACAGTACGGGTAGGAGTGACCACCGTACAGATCTAGTGGAGATGAAGTCCCATCTTCACATTGAAGATACTCTTCACCATGTTGTGTGGCACTACCACCGTGCTAAATAGGATAGATTTCAATTAGATGTAGGAACTCAAGACTGGGCATCCAGGAGGCACTGTGGGCCATCAGCAGCAGCAGAATTGTACTTGAACACAATCTTTAACCTCGTGGTCTGGCATATCCCCCAATCTGCCATAACTACCAAGGCAGGGTATCAATCCTGATTCAATGAAGAGTGCAGGAGGGCATGCCAGGAGCAGCATCAGGCATATCTAAAAACAAGGTGTCAACCTGGTGAAGCTACAAGACAGGACTACTTGCATGCCAAACAGCATAAGCTAAGATAGACAGAGCTAAGCAATTCCACAACCAAAGGATCAGATCTAAGCTCTGCAGTCCTGCCACATCCAGTCGTGAATGGTGGTAGACAATTAAACAACCCACTGGAGGAGGAGGCTCCACAAATATCCCCATCCTCAATGATGGCGGAGCCCAGCACATCAGTGCAAAAGATAAGGCTGAAACATTTGCTACAATCTTCAGCCAGAAGTGCCAAGTGAAAGATCCATCTTGGCCTCCTCCGGAGGTTCCCAGCATCACAGATGCCAGTCTTCTGCCAGTTTGGTTCACTCCACATGATGTCAAGAAACGGTTGAAGGCATTGGATACTGCAAAGGATATGGGCCCTGATAATATTCCGGCAATAGTACTGAAGACTTGTGCTCCAGAACTTTGCATGCTAGTAGCCAAGCTGTTCCAGTACAGCTACAACAGGGGCATCTACCCGGCTATGTGGAAAATTGCACAGGTACTTCTTGTACACAAGAAGCAGGACAAATCCAATCCAGCCAATAGCTGCCCCATCAGTCTACTCTCGATCATCAGTAAAATAATGGAAGGAGCCACCAACAGTGCTACCAAGCAGCATTTGTTTAGCAATAACCTGCTCACTGACGCTCAGATTGAGTTCTGCCAGGGTCACTCAGCTTCTGGCCTCATTGCAGCCTTGGATCAAATATGGACAAAAGAGCTGAACCCTAGTAATGAGGTGAGAGTGGCTGCCCCTGACATCAAGGCAGCATTTGACTAAGTGTAGCACCAAGGAGCCCGAACAAAACTGGAGTCAATGGGAATCAGGGGGAAAACTCTCTGCTGGCTGGAGCAATACCTAGCACAAAGGAAAATGGTTGCGGTCATTGGAGGTCAATCAACTCAGTTCCAGGTTGCCACTGCAGGAGTATCTCAGGTTAGTGTCCTAGGCCCAACCATTTTCAGCTGCTTCATCAATGACCTCCCTGCCACCGTAAGATCAGAAGTGGGAATGTTTGCTGATGATTGCACAATGTTCAGCACTATTCACGATTCCTCAGATACTGAAGCATTTCATGTCCAAATGTAGCAAGTCCTGGACAATATCCAGGCTTGGGCTGACAACTGGCAAGTTACATTTGCGCCACACAAGTACCAGGCAATGACCATCTCCAACAAAAGAGAATCTAACCATTGCCACTTGACATTCAATGGCATTACCATCGCTGAATCCCCCATTAGCAACATCCTGGGGGTCACCATTGTCCAGAAACTGAACTGGATGAGCCACATAAATACTGTGGCTACAAGAGCAGGTCAGAGGCGAGGAATCCTGTGGTGCGTAACTAACCTCCTGACTCCCTAAAGTCAGTCTACCATCTACAAGGCACAAGTCAGGAGTATGATGAAATACTCTTCACTTGCCTGGATGAGTGCCGCTCCAACAACACTTAGAAAGCTTGACACCTTGCAGGACAAAGCAGCCCACCTGATTGGCACCCCATCCACAAACATTCACTCCCTCCACCACTAACGCACAGCAGCAGCAAGTGTGTACAATCTACATGATGCACTGCAGGAACTCACCAAGGCTCCTTCAACAGCACCTTCCCAACCCACGACCACTACCATCTAGAAGGACATAGGCTGCATGCACATGGGAACACCACCATCTGGAAGTTCCCCTCTAAGCCACTCACCATCCTGACTTGGAAATATATTGCTGTTCCTTCAGTGTTGCTGGGTCAAATCCTGGAACTCCCTCCCTAACAGCACTGTGGGTGTATCTACACTGCAGCGGTTGAAGAAGGCAGCTCACCACCACCTTCCGAGGGCAATTAGGGTTAGACAATAAATGCTGGCCTAGCCAGGGACGCCCACATCCCATAAATGAACTTTAAAAAGTGTTCAATATCTATTTTGCCACATGATATAGCATGGAAGGCCATTTTTGTCTATAGGGTTAGAAAGGGTGTTACATGTGTGCATTGGGCAGATTACCTCTAAGAAATCTATACTCAGTTTTTTGTTTTATGGCATTCCGATATTTCCAGTCCCTTGGTAGGCACTGTTCTTTCAGAATATGATCTGTGTTTACACTACCTCTTAAATCTGTATCCGTTTCCAATCGTCTATCTGATTTCCAAGATCCCACAAATTTTTCTGTATAATATTGTGTGATACAACAAACTGTGGCATTATAGGATTTTGGAATATCTAAATGTTTCCACAAATGTTCTTGTAAATGTTGCCAATCCCTATATATTTTTCCTTGTCCATTGATAATGATGTTATAGGGGATATAAGGAGCATAAGGGTACAACAGTTGTCCTCATCCTTCAATCCTATTTAAAGCTCATGGTATATCACAGTGATCCCACACATATCCTTTTTCTTTGCCCTTTTTTATCTTAGGCAGCCATCTTGCCTTATCCCATGTTGTTAAATAACAGTGTCCTAGATTTTCATAGCTCTATCTATATGGCACATCTTTTGATAAATATCAATATGGAAGATCAAAGTTAGTTGTAGTTTCTCTGAGAGAATCATATAATTTTCTTAAATCCTCTTGCAACTTTTTCTTCCCTTCACCAATTTGATTCCCAATTGTTTATTAATGATTTCTGAATCAATTTTTTAAAGCTATTGGCAAGTAATATTTTCCTTTGATCAGGATTAATGGTTGTGGATTTCTGCTCCACCATACCCCATTTTTTGATCCTCTTATGGTATATTTTGAGCTGCCATGATTTTTCTTCAGTGATCTTTTTTCCCCTATTTGTGTGTGATTTTTGAATGATCTTCAACATCTCTGATTCCAGTGATACATTTTCTGTTTGAGCATTAATATGCTATACTCCTGGCTGAATCATTGTGACTAGCAGCAAACCTAGTACCATCCAACAGCAGCATCTACATTTTTTCTTCATCCCTGATGTAATCTTGCCTGTGTCGTTTCCCTTTTCTTCTTCTAATTTTTTTGTTTGAGGGTAATTTTGTTTTCTCTGTCTCAGCTGATTCCTGATCATTATCTGGATTTTTTCAGTTGTTTTCTAGTCTGCATATGTGTTTGGGTGTTTTTTCTGTATCATAGGTTCCATCTCTATCTGGACTTCCTGTGCTTCTGGAAGCTGCTGATTGGAATACACTTGAATGGTTTGAGTATATCCATTGTCTACTGATAACTTTTTTGTAACTTTCTTACCACCTAGCCCCTTAGATTCAATCTCGACCACTCTGTCACTATAGACTTTTACTATTTGTGTTTTTTTCCCCCCATTTTGGTCTTAGTGATCCCTGTGCTGGGTTCCTTTTTTATTTGAGGAGGCCAGACCTTATTAAATAATGCTTTCTGTCTTTGATGTTTTCTCTATTTCTGTTCAGTTTCATGTATCATTTGAGTAACCTCCTGTTTAAGTTGTAGCTGTGCTAGTCTATTCCCCCGTAATGTCTGCAGTTTCTGGACTAGTGTGCTGTGTGAACATATGAACATATGAACAAGGAGCAGAAGTAGGCCATTTGGCCCCTCGAGCCTGCTCCGCCATTCATTAAGAGCATGGCTAATCTGTTTGTGTTTTGAGTACCACATTCCCATCTACTCCTGATAACCTTTGAAAGGTTTGAGAGGTGTATTCATCTGTGTACCAAAAATTAAATAACATGGACTTACAGGAGTAACTGTTCTGCTTGATAGTAGTGGTTGATTATTTAAAGCCTTTGTACTTCTTTTAGTATAGTGCATCACTTACCACCACGTATTGAAAGTAATTTAATTAGACATTTCTTTACTTCATACTTTTTCACTTGGCCTTTTCACCTGCCCACCAACCATAAGGTTGGACGGGCAGCAAAAAATTTCTTTCAATTATAACTTAAATGGCTTTAGTAGGCCTTTTATTGTCGGCGGGTGCACTGCCAACTCGCACACGCCCACCAACTAAAATATCGCGTAAGTGCCCGATGTCATTTTACACTCGGTCAGGTCAGGTGTCTGCCTGCCCAACGAACGTTTTATCCCAGCCCAGGAGTTTAAATCTCACAAAATATAGGCAGAAACACTGCACATTTGTCCCAAAACCTTACAAAACCCTCAGTCCAATATCACTCCAATTTGGCTGAAAAACACTTACAAATTACTGGCAAAAACACTATGCTTTTGCCCCAAACCCTTACAAAACCCCCAGACCAATTTCACTGTGATTTGGCTGAGAACATTTACAATCCCCAACACGGCTGGACTGTCCAGTGTTGATTGTAGGTCCTTGGTCAAGGTGACCAGCCCTGATCCTTCTTCCAACTGCAGCAACCACTCTCTGATATGCCCTTCTTTTTATAATGATTCAGCTCAGACATATCAAATATATTTCCTGTTGTTCATACCGTTCCAGTGTCCGGCAGTTAGCACTCTTAGTTTATTCCATGTATAGTCCAGATGAATATGATCAGCTCGTTGGTTGAATCAATAGTTTTTTTTCATGGAAGACATATCCCAGACAAATATGATCAGCTCACATTATTTAAACAATTACCCCGTTGTTTTGTGGCAACACAGTAACAGCACCTGGTTCCAGGGTTGATGAAGACTGGAATGACCCTATTCCTTTCCTCGAGAGGAACCAATCATAGTTGCAATGCTAGATTCCAGTATTATTGCTTGTGATGCAGGCCTTAGTTGCATTAGAGTTCCTTGATTTTATTATATTGATTACATATTCTTTGTGCCATTTTTTATCAGGTAATCAGTCTCTTAGTTGCATTAGTTGAGGGCAGGTAATAGCATTTTCCTAGTATCATTGTTCCATGATAGCAATCAGTCAATGTCCAATCCCTTTTGATGAGCCTCTGTCTTTTCACTGAATGTGCAAGTTAACCCCTTGCTGCACCACACTGTGCTGTTTGCTGCAGGTTGGGTTTTGAATAATGTAATACAAAACATGAGGTCAAAACATGTCCGTGGGTTTGGATTTTATAATCCATAAATTTCCCCAGTTGGAGGGGATTCCAATCCTACAAAATGCCAAGCATATGTGTATGCCCTTTTATCCAGAATTAAAGACTCCCACCTACACCTCAACATTACAAATAAAAGTTTCACTGTGGCCAGTGAAAGATGTTCTTGTTATAGAGGGAGCGCAGCGAAGGATTACCAGACTGATTCCTGAGATAGTGGGACTGACATATGAGGAGAGATTGAGTCATTTGGGAAAGTACCAGGATGAGCACTTGGCACATCATAACATTCAAGGCTATGGGACATGTGCTGGTAAATGGGATTAGGTAGGTCAGGTGTTTCTCACATGTCGGTGCAGACTCGATGAGCCAAAGGGCCTCTTCTGTACTGTTTGATTCTGTGATTCTGTGATATTCGCTGGAGTTCAGAAGAATGAGGGGAATCTCTTAGGAACCTATAAAATTCTAACAGGACCAGACAGGGTAGATGCAGGAAGGATATTCCCAATGGTGGGGGAGTCCAGAACCAGGAATCACAGCCTGAGGGTACGGGGTAGACCATTTAGGACTGAGATGAGGAGAAATTTCTTCACCCAGAGAGTGGTGAGACTGTGGAATTCGCTATCACAGAAAGTAGTTGAGGCCAAAACATTGTACGTTTTCAAGAAGGAGTTAGATATAGCTCTTGAGGCGAAAGGGATCAAAGGGTATGGGAGAAAGCATGAGCAGGCTATTGAGTTGGATGATCAGCCATGGTCATAATGAATGGTGAAGCAGGCTCGAAGGGCCAAATGGCCTACTCCTGCTTCTATTTTCTATGTTTCTAGTTTGTAACTTAACAGGTTCATTTACTTGTATGAAGCTATTAATGTATATAATATTGGAAATTATTTTTTTAATAGAGCTTTAATCTGTGGGTGTGTTTGTGTGTGTTTTAATTGGATTAAATCTAGCTGGTCTGGGTACTTTGATGTATAGTAGCTTTGAGATGTAAACAGAGAAGTAGAGATACATTTGCATTTCATTGAATAGAGCATTCAAGAGTGGGAGTGAAATCTTGTACCTAGCTAGGAGACACCAATCAATGTTTATATTACTAAAAAAAAATCGGAACTATGAAAAGGGTTTTATTGTTAGAAGAAGTGGAGCTCAAAGGGCCTGATGATACAATGATAATTTACATTCAATGAGAAGTGCTAGGTATAACAGAAGGGAGCTTTTGGGTGTGCAGGGTAGAGCTATGTAACATCAAAGCAGCTGTAAGCCTACAAATGTCTGCAAAGGAACCAAAGTGAAAAGAACCTCATTTTGAGTTTGTAAGGTGAAAATGCTTTGCCTGGTGTCTGCTTAAAGTTGTTGCCTTGGGTTGTTGTTGCCTTAATGGAGATTAGTTAGGGAATTTGTTAAAAAGTTATGATAGAAGTAATTTGTAGCCATGTGTATATGTTTAGCTTGTGTAAATTAATAAATGCCTCATGTGGTTTGATATAAAAACCTCTCGAGGACTGGTGGTCTTATTCCTGAATTGAGAGCTGCATCTCAGACATACCAGTTGAAAACATAGGTTATGACAGTTGTTTAAAGATTCCCTCTGGCATTTTAAATAACTCAGCTTTACCAACTGCTGTGTCATGACAAACCTTCAAACTCCAAGTTTACTTTTGAAGTTGCACATTTTCCAAATTAAATAAAATGTTATTTCCAGCTGGATTTCTGCCATGTATCTCCACAAAGCAAGCAAACTCAATGTCTTAAAGGGGCAACATTCTCATTAAACTAAAATGTTGGCATTACTTATTCGCTATGTTTTAACTTTTACTAACTCTACGATCAATATATCCTGTTCCAATGTAAATAATTAAATCTGTCTGTGGAACCCTTTGTTCTAAAGCAATTGCTTTTTGAACTTCTGCAGTAAGCAATTTTAATTGCTCATATTCTGTAGTGATAAATACAAAGTTAGCGGTAGTTTGGCTTTGTCTATTTTCTTATACAACCAAAATTTCCAAGCCCTAAAGCTGGTTGTAGCCCTTTCAGATTTTTTGGGAAACGTGAGTTTTGAATCTGGGCTGCACAGGGCTTTGTCACTTCATTTAAAGCTGTAAAATCAAATACTATTCTCCACTGACCCTCCGGTTTGAGTACCCCAAATAGTGAAGAGTTAGTTCTGGAGTTTTGTTTTTTCACTACTCCCTGTTCTTCCAATTCCCTGATTGTGTCTGTTAAAGCTGATTTGCCATTTGCTTCTTTAATGAGCCATTGTTTTTCTAATTTTATGCTATTCTCCCTCTATCCGATGAAGTTAAGGTAATTTTACATGGTCACATTGATTTGCAAATTTTTGTAATCCTTCATAATATTTTCTTATGAGGTTCTCAAGTCTGTGTTTATTGGTCTTGTCCAATTGTGACTAATGTGTAATTCTCTGTAACCAGATTTTGTTTGCACTGAGAGAATGATAAAGTGGTTTATATCTGGTTGTCTTATCAAGGGGTTAGCCGTAAGTTTTTTACTTTTGCTCGATGGTAACCTGTAGTTGTACGATAGCCATCTAGGTCATTTTATTTCCTTTATAACCTAGAAGAACTTTGGAGGATATTTTAGGAGTACCTGTAACAGAACTTAAAACAGACTGTTTAATAAACAAAATGTCTGAGGCAGTGTCACAAAACACATTATAAGGCCCATTTTTCTCCACATAACCCTTCGTCCAGAGAACGTTTTTTTTGTTCTAGTCACTGTTGTTTTTGTTAGTCAGGTGTGTCATCTTTAGTGATCACGTTTACTTATTTAAATAGTCATTTGGTAGTTTTTATTAATTCATTCACGGGTTGTGGGCTTCGCTGGCTAGGCCAGCATTTATTGCCCATCCCTAGTTGCCTTTGAGAAGAGGGTGTTGAGCTGCCTTCTTGAACCACTGCAGTCCATGTGGTGTAGGTACACCCATAGTGCTGCCAGGAAGGGAACTCCAGGATTTTGACCCAGTGACAGTAAAGGAAAGGCAATATATTTCCAAGTCAGGATGGTGAGCAATTTGGAGGGGAACTTCCAGGTGGTGATGTTCCTATCTCTCTGCTGCTCTTGTCCTTCTAGATGGTAGTGGTCATGGATTTAGAAGGTGCTGTCGAAGGAGCCTTGGTGAATTCCCACAGTGCATCATGTAGATGGTACACACTGCAGCTACTGTGCATCGGTGGTGGAGAACTTTATTGCAGTTTTTTAACTACAACTTTACTGTAGTACAGAACTTTATTGCTGAAAAAATAGATATGTTTAAACTTTTTGTCTTGCACTCATCAGGTCACTTGCAAGAATATCAATATAAGGGGAAAACAACAGGTTATACTGTATGTGAAGAGAGTGCTGATAGGTTGGCAAGTGGCGTTGCCATGGAGAATGCACCAATGATGGTGACCAATCTTAATTGCCAAGTATTGTTTGGCAGGCATTACCTTGAGGGATGAGTCAGCGGATGATTGTCATTTATTTTGTTTAACTGAAACAAGTGCAATTTGTGTACATGTTCTGTCTGTCTGTAAAAAACATGGCCCTGTGTATTAATATGTGTAGCTTCCAGTACACGCAAATGCACCACACTGTGAGCTCAACTGACAATCTTAAATTGGTTGTCAGCCTAATTCTTAGCATACTGAGGATTATTTAGCAAATGTTGTCCAATCGCAGAATCACATCTAATGTTGGATACTGTTTTGAGTTTTGCAAGTACGGGCTGGTTGGGTATAGTCTGTACTTTGCCAATTGTGAACAGCGGAAGGGAAATGCTGGCACCCAGACCACCATCTTCTCGGCAATTAGGGATGGGCAATGAATGATGGCCCAGCCAGAGACGCCCACATCCCATGAATGAATAAATAATTAAAAAAATCTTTTAGTTGAGATTCCAACAGAGCAATGAATTTGAGGAAACAAATTGCCTTGCCTAAGATAAAGGCAAAACACTGCGGATGCTGGAAACCTGAAACAAATACAAAAATTGCTGGAAAAACTCAATAGGTCTGACAGCATCTGTGGAGAGAAAGATAGAGTTAACGTTTTGAGTCTGTATGACTCTTCTTCAGAGTCTTGCCGTTGGGTAAAGAAAGTAGAACCATTAACAGCTGGCACCAAATGACAGGAGGCTTGAGATAACCTTAATTAAAACCATCCTGAATACAGTTATCCTCTGAGAGATAAGGGGCAGAATTTTACGCATCGGTGAGCGGGGGGGGACGAGGCCCGCTTGCCGACGGGTAAAATGATGCGCGGTGACATCGGGGGTAACTCACGACGTCACTGCGCCCCATTTAAATTTCAGGAAGGCAGGGGCACAGTGAAATCAGCTGCGCGCCCACCGACCTGTCAATGGCCCGCCCACATAAAATCAGGGGCACCGATTGGAAGCGCGCTTGTGCGCACCCGCTCTTCAACGTCCCCCCCCCGACGGAGAGAAAATTCAGCCCAAGAGGTCCTAAAGGAATTCCTAAAAAGCTCACAAATTATTAAACCTTACCAAGGTAAAGCTCTGACAGCTAAAACAAATAAATCATGGCAGCTCAGCATGGGATACGGCTGGATCATTCCCTAGGTGATCCAACAAACTGTTTTGGCAGACAACAAAATCCAATTCCATGTCCATAAGCAGATCAATATTTTTTTCTGTGGAGGGAGATGGCATAAAAGGGGGCACAGTTAGGGCTCCAGTAATTATTGAATTAACTACAAATCAGGCAGGAATAGCACAAATCAACTGGCAGCCAAATGTTGCTTTACAGCCTTTAGGTTAATATGCTGTAAACATAACAAATGTACAAACATTAGGTAACTCAGCCCATATTATTCAAGCAGGCCAGGGGTCGCATGCCTTTATTGAAGGGCAGGGAGGAGCTTTTGCCCCTGGAGGGTATGATTACAGAATAGAAGTCCCACCGGTGGCAAATTGTGAGTCATAGAGTCATAGAGGTCTACAGCACAGAAAAAGGCCCTTTGGTCCATCGAGTCTGTGCCGGTCAAACAAGTACCTAACTATTCTAGCTTCCCACAAATTTGATAAATATTTTGTAAACTCATTTGCCCTAATGGTGTGTGACACATACTATCACCATCCGGACCTGGTGGTCTGTTTTGGGCACTTTCAAAATTTAAGGCATCTTTACAGGCATAAGAATGTTTTAGTTATGACAAGAGATTGAATAGACTGGGGTTATGTTCCTAGAGGAGAGGAGATTGAGGGGGGACATGATTGAGGTCTATAAACTTATGAGGGGCATAGATAGGGTAGACAGGAAGGAACTTTTCCTTTTGGTGGAGGGATCAATAACTAGGGGGCTTGGATTTAAGGGTCAGGAAGTTTAGTGGGGATGTGAGGAAGAATTTTTTCACCCAGAGGGTGGTGGGAATCTGGAACTCACTGTCTGGAAGGGTGGTAGACACAGAAACCCTCATAACATTTAAGATGTATTTGGATGTGCACTTGCAATGCCATGGCATACAAGGCTATGGGCCTAGTGGGGAAATTGGGAGCTGTACCATTGGGACGGTCTTCATTGGAACATGGCTGAGACCAGTGTTCTGGTGAGTTATATAACTAGGGCAGTAGAGGGGGCTTTAAACTAAATAGTAGGGCAAGGGATCAGTTTTGGGATTAAATTAAATAATGGAGACAAGGCAAGAGAGCAAAGGTAGCAATAAGGGAAATTATAATAAATATTTTACTAACTTATTTACAAGTTTATTAAAAAACCATAACATGCAATACACTTTAAAGTTGATAAGTACATTTAAAACCTGATAAGCCTGCCTGACAGTATTTAACTCCCAATTTCCCCAGTACTGACGCCAGTGACCCATGAATCAAAATCCACTTCTCCCACAGCAATCTTTGAGCCACGCATTTAAATCTCCAAACTTATTCATCCTATGCCAATTTGCTCATGGATCAGGCAGTTGTCCAGAGATCATTATCTTTGAGGTTCTGCTTTTTAATTTAGCCCCTAGCTGTTCATACTCCTCTGACAGAACATCTTGCTTAGTTCTACCTATACCATTGGTACCTACGTGGACCAAAATCACTGGATCCTTCCTCTCCCACTAACAAGTTCACCTCCAGCCCAGACCAGATGTCCCAAACCCTGGCACTGGGCAGGTAACACAGTCATTTAGATTCTCGCTCTCAGCCGCAGAGAACTGTGTCTATCCCCCTGACTATACTGTTCCCTATTACCAATACATTCCTATTAACTCCCTCCATTTGAATGGCTTCCTGTACCATGGTGCCTGGTCAGTTCGCACATTCACCTTGCAGCCCCCACTTTCACCCAAGTGCAAGCACATCAAATCTGTTGAACAGTTATAAGGGCTAAAGCTCCTCTCCTTTTACCTTCTTGATCCCCATATTTGCCTCGCTCACCATCACAGCCTCCCATCCCTGGTCACTGACCAAATCAGAAGACTATATCTTAAGAGGTGTGACCGCCTCCTGGAGCAAAGAGCCCAGGTAACTTTCCTCCTCCCTGATGCATCGCAGTGTCTGCAGCTCAGCCACCAGCTCAATGGCTCTGAGCCAAAGCTCCTCAAGCCGCAAACGCTTACTGCTGTTCAGGAGCTCCCACATTCTGTAGTCGCATCCCATCACCTGCCTTGCCATTTTTATTTGTGTTAATTAATTTATTGTTTGCTTAATTAATTTATAATTAATAAACCCTATTACTCTCAATAAGCTTTGCTATTGCTAGTAAGCCTTACTAATACTAATGAAACCTTACAATTATTAAACTACATGAGTTTTAAAAGATAAATGAACTAAATACTCACCAACCAATCACTTGTTTCCCTGTGACATCACACTTTGATTTTTCTCAAATGCAGTCAGTCCACACACAGAGCCCTCCCTCTGCCTCTGTTCTCTTTCACCTTCTCGCACTGATTAAGCCTCTGATGTCTCACCATTCTCTCTCTCTGCTCGCATTGATGCCTCGGCACTTTATCTCCCCTCCTCATGCTGGTTTACTCTTCAAAGTCTCACCATTCTCTCTCTCCTTCTTGTGCTGATTTATCCTCAGAAGTCTTGCCACTTTGTCACTTAGTAGTTTCTTCTGCTTTAGCTCTGACATTCTCATTTGATAGCAGTAATGGCTTAAGAATAGTCAGCAGCATGCAAAAGTTACAGCCAGTTATAAGTTCGGCCGGTGTCTTTCTAATCAGAGTGTTGGGTGGAGTGATATGTGTGAAGTAGTGTATGAACAGATTGTTCAAATGTTTTTCCTTCCACCATACTAACTCTCAGACTGTCCTTTAAAATACTATTGAATCATTTGGTGCCACCATTCAATTGCAGGTTGTATCGTAATATCAGATAGTGGGTGAATTCTGTAGGTTGCTATGAACTCTGTGAATTGATAGGAAACAAACTATGGTCTACTGTCCATAGTGATGGCCTCCAGTAAATAATTTGACTGGAATGTCAATGACTGAAGTGGTGGTTATGGAATTTGTTGTAGCGATTGCTGACCATTTGTTATGTAGATCGTGAACAACAAGCAAAAAATGTTGATTGTTGGGGGCTGCTTGCACTTCTATAAAAATATCTGCTTGGAGTTGTTGCCACAGTTTGTTACTCATGGGTTCAGTTATAGAGTGTGAGGCATGATTTAACTGATTTTTTACTGTAAAAGCTATGCAGTTTCTAATGAACTCTTCTATGTGACAATCTAATGCTGGTCACCAGACTGCTTCACAGGATCATTGTTGCATATTAATGACACCCGGATGTCATTTGTGGGCAAGGTGCAATACATGTAGCTGTAGTGCTTTTGGGATAACCTCTTGGAATCCACCTGCAATACAGTTGCCATTAAAAATGCAACTTTTTTGCATACTCTGTAGTACAGGACCAGTCTTCCTCAATTTTGTGAGCCCACCCAGCTTTTAGGTGCTAGTTTACTTTCTGTAGTATAATGTCTGTCACTGATTCTGCCTTCAATTCCTCCTGTATAACAAAAATTGCAACTGCAGGTGACGTCACCGTGATCACCAAAGGCCAGAATTTTTCGCTCATCGGGCGGGTATGTGCCCAACCCGAACAAATGTAAAAGGACACGCGATATTTCAGTTGGCAGACGGTGCAGAAGTCGGCAGTGCACCCGCCGACAATTAACAGGCCTATTAAGGCCATTAAAGCCTGAATTGAATTAAATTTTCTGCTACCCTTCCAACCTTATGGTTGGCTGGCAGGCAAAAAGGCCAAGCGGCCTTTGGATTTTTCTAGGAAACCTCATCCATCACGGGATGAGGTTTCCAACAGCTATTAAAAATTAAATTAAAAATTTAACATTTCATTAATAATATGTCCCTGCTCATATGACAGAATCATATGAGGGGACATTTTTCTAACAATTTAAAAGTCTTTATTTTTAATTCTTAAAATCTCCATCTCCCTGAGGCAGCTCTGTGCCTCAGGAAGATTTTCCTGCACTCACCTGTGTACATGTGCAAAGTTCCCCACTCGCCCTCCTCCCCCGAACACCAAGGCCCACCACCCCCCCCACCGCCCCCCCCCCCCACCACCCACCCCCCCCACACACACACACAGGCAGTGCTGAGCACTGCAGCATGCTTTTCATGATGGGCGGGCCTTAATTGGCCCGCCAGTGTGAAATCACGGTCGGACCCTTATCAGTTGGCTTCCCGACTGTTCATGCTCGCCCCCATCGAGTCTGCACGACAAGGGCAAAATCCTGGTCAGAGTCTTCAACGCATGCCACTTTGCTATCACTATCACTGTCTGAATAGTATGTCAGCAAGTCAGATATGTGAACCCGCAAGAGACTCAACCATGAAGTTTGTCTGATGAAGATGATCTGACCATCTGTAGATGCATAGAGATCAAGGACCAGAGCCTAATATGGCTAACAATGTAGTCAGCATTTGGTGATCAGTGTGGAGAGTGGACCAAGCGATATGTGTGCCAATATTCACAAGCATAGATATAGGCTGGTGCTTCCCACTCTAGTATTTGTGTTCAGTTACCAACAGCAAGTGTGATGGGTAAACAATTGATCTTTCGCATCATTCAATGTATTGAGAGAGCACTGCTTCAATCGCATTCCCTGATGCATTTTTGTGACATCCATTTCCGCATATTGGTTGAAATGCGTGAGGACTGGAAAAATACTATACTCCCATTTACCATTTCAAATGTTGTTTGCTATGTGATTGTCCATTCCCATTGTGTATCTTTGCGCAGTAGCTTTTGAAAAGGCTCCATGGTGTTAGAATACTTAGGAAAGAATTTGTGATAAAAGTTGGTAGTACCATGGAACAATGCCAATTCTTTCACATTAGATGGGGTCAGATGCTCATGAATGGTTTTGACATTGTAATATGTAGGCTTTACTCTAGCTTCTGCCACTCTGTACCCTGGAAGTCAAGCTTGGATGCTGCAAATTGCATTTGTCCTTGTTGAGCATCGAATTATGTTGTGAGTCAAGTGAGCACCACTGATAACCACTGATCTTGGTCTGCATTGTCACTTCCCTGGACAACAACGTTGTCAAGTTGGTTGAGCATACCCGCAACAACTGACAAAGACAGACAAAACAATCTTTTGGAATGCATTAGGTGCTGAGCTTAGAGTCATAGAGTTTTACAGCACAAAAAGAGGCCCTTTGGCCCATCATGTCCACACCAATCATCAAGCATCTATCCAATCTAATCCCATTTTCCAGCACTTGGCCCATAGCCTTGTATGCTATGGCGTTTCATGTGTTCATCTAAATACTTCTTAAATGTTGTGAGGATTCCCACCTGTACCACCCTACTACCCTTTTAGCTTAGTCCAAAGGGCATTCTTTGGTACTAAAACAAACCTAGTGAGTAACCAAAGCCATAAGATATCAGCTTTGACCTGCTAGTGGTATCTAAAGATAACTTTTTTGCATGCTGAACTTGGTGATGACTGTGGAGTCATTAAATAATGCTGATAGTTCTTGGATCATAGGAAGTGGACACTTGTCTGGAATGAGATCTAACTTTGCTACTTTTGCATTGTATAATGACTTGTTTTGATATCCACAGCAATGAGGTGATTCACTCAATAATACTGTCTGTTTTTAGTCTTTTCAGCTCCTGTGACACTCCAACATGAATTGCATGTGGCAACCATCTCAAACTTTGCAAAACTGATGGAATTGATGTGTCAACATGAGGACCATGACAGTACCCCTTAATCTCCCTAGTTCTGGTAAATAATGATGGCTACCATTATGTGTAATCTATGTCATCCATCATGATAGTGTGTGCTCTGATGGGATCTGCAAGTTTGAAGCCAAGCTTATCAAAAAGGTTTACCCCCATAAGGCTTCTACTTTTGGCTATGTAGCACACTGGAATTGTGATCATTCCCTAAACAGGAATAATAGAGTCGTCATAAGCTTGAAGAGTGTCTGTCACAGGAGTGAAAGTTGTGAAATACCAATGGTAGAGTTTGTTGCTCACTTTACTTTTGAACCAACATCAATGAGAAATGACACTGAGATACTTGCAATGTCGACTGAACATTCTTTCAAATGACCTGGTGCTTTAGTCTGTGATGGTATACTCATACTGTACTTCATTCTTGGGAAGAGAATACTCCACACGTTTCCTTGACCTGCACAGCTGGTTCAAATTTAAGCATGAGTGACACTATTTCCCTTGAGTTGGACAAGGCATTGTGAATCAATGAGTGCTTCCACAATTTGGGCACATGTTTGAAGCTATCTGACTGTGTTGTTGAGATTGCTGAGGTTTCTCTGTCTGTAACCCTTGCATTTGAGCTGCTTAGCAAGCTATAGCTGCAACCCTGAGTCTGAGGGGCATTTCTGTGTAACCTCTTTGAATTTAACATGGCAGATTCAATTTAAGCTGCCAAGGTTGTATCATCCTCCATGAGAGACATTTCCTAATTCATGGGAGTCCTTAAAATTAATTGGTCATCAGTTAGTTTGTTAGTGTGTGCCAGATTTACATGTAGAAGCCAATTGCCACAGCACTGGCATTTATTATAATAGGTTCACCATTTCCCTAGCTTCTCTGGCAGTGTGTATATTTTTCGATCATCGCAGTTTTCTTTGGCCCAAAGTATTTTTCAAGAGCACTTAATGTTGGAATCCTGTTACTTTAACACTTAATGCCATGTCAAACACAGATGTGGCGTTTGTGAGCTGCTCAAATTTTTCCTGGCCTTCTGCTCCAAGACAATGTATGAGTATCATCAAGCTCCCCTTTTGATTGGTTGAGAGGTTGCCCTTGGAGAAAGCAGAGTCAGCTTGCCAACCAACCAGCACTTTTTTCTCCTGTTGTATAAATTGTTGTAATCATTTTCATGCATTTGTCCTGATAAGTGCAAGATGAAAAGTTCGGCAATTGGTCTCTCTTTTTATTAGTATCCAAGTTCTGTGCGACTTTCTGAACCTCATTACTGATTTTGTTTCCTTCTTTGTTTTTTATAGCTTTCCCAGTCTACTGCACTTCTACTTTTCCATGTATTTGCATAAGCCTTTTCTGTTTTCTTCATTACACAAGTAAAGACAGTGTGTTTTAGAGGTAATGTACTGAATTTGTATTGTATAAAATATTTTGACTATAGCCCACTACTTACTCATTAACAGTTCAGCTCAGAATACTCTTGGTTCATTCTTAAATTCATAAGCTTGGTTCGTGATGCTCCCTTTCAAACCTAATATCAAAGTTAATCATATGCTGGTCACCAAGTGCAGAATGTTCCATTTCCATCAGATTGTTAGTTAATTTTGCTTAATTATTCAACACTAAATCCTGTATGGCCATTGTTCTTGTCAGTTATAGAACACTGTCCTAGAATAAATCCAGAAATCCATTACATATAGCACTTCAGCTGATCTGCTCCTCAGTCTGTGAAAGTTAAAATATTCATGATAGCCACATTGTTTTTGCAACATGCTTCCCTGATTTCCATACTTATATATCCCCCACGACAGGATGTTTGCATGCTTTGCTCTCCATCCAGTGTTTCCACTGGCTAAAGACCTTTACTGAATTTCCATCTTTCTACCATGATAATTTTATCTTTTATATACATTGCTACTCCTCCTTTTCCAATTTCCTTGTCCTTTCTAAAGATCCTATAGCCCAAAACATGTAGCTTTCTAACATCTGAAGCTGGAGCCTAATCGCTGCAACATATCCTTTAAACTGAATATGTGCTTTCAGCTCATATTTTATTTCCTGTGTTACGTGCATTAGAGTATAAAACTCTTATCTGGGCACACATGTTTCCTCCTTGCACACATCTGTCTCACCCTTTCCTCCCTTGTTTTGAATTACAGTGCAAATTTTCCCTCCCTTCACACAACTACTTTAAAATCACTACCAACTTCTCTACTTATACTTATGCAAGGATGTAAAATTATTTTATATAATTATTGAATAACATATTTACAATCACATTCATACATCAATGAAACCCAGCTCTACACTTCTGCCACCACCTTTGCCATACTAACAGACTGTCTGGCAAATATAGTCGTGAACATGTTGACTGAAGGAAATGTCAACATTAAGAAAATCAAAATATTCTTTGCTCTGAGCAAAGTGCCTCTGGCACCAGTTCCATCAACCTTCCTGGAAACCCACTTATGTTGATTCAGATGGCATCCAACCTCAGGACTTTGCTTTCTTTAGGTTGACCTTCCCACCCACATCAGACTTGTGGCAAAATTTCATATCTGCCTTAGATATTCCCTCAGGTGCAAGTGACCACTGAATAAGTGGACCTCATGTCTAATGTTCAGTACTGATCCCGGACTTCTAATCATGAGTATAGTAGTGTAGTTGTGTTACAGCGCTTATAATCCAGACAGCTGACATAATAATACATCAAAGATGAATTTAAATCCCACTATGGCATTTTGAGAATTTGAGTTCATTATTTTTAAATCTGGAAAAGTAGCTGGTGTCAGTAATAATGGCCATGAAGCTGTTGGATTGTTGTAAAACTCCAGCAAGTTCACTGATGTGGTCTGGCCTCTAAACGTCTGCAGTCCAACAGCAATGAGTTGACTCTTTTCATGACTCTCTGAAGTAGTCTAACAAGCTACTCAATCATATCCCATCCCTACAAAGAATCTACACAGATTGTAGCAGCTGAGGTATCTAACCTACCACCACCTTCACAGGACAATTTAGTATGCCCACACACCGAGAATGAATTTAAAAAATTTAATCATGCATCTCCAGCATGATATATTCTGACTCAGGTATATAGGGTGTTTGATGCCCAGCAGTCTTCCAAATGCCAGGCATCTGGGCAGTCATTGCCTCTGACTGCTGTGGAGCAGTGAGGTGTTCCCCAGAATGTGACTCCGAGCCTAATCTCAATCCATAACCAACTGAGGTGTATGTCTCTACGCTGGTGGACGGTGCAGGGGAATGCAGTTACAGTTCTTCATCTGATGCATCCTCAGCATTCTCCTCTGAGGTGGCCTGGGTCTAGGGCTTATGGTCGCTCTGATGGTCTGGGCTTGCTGGTACCTGTAGTGAAGATAAATTTAGTTCATAAGCAGGCGGAATACAACATTGCATGTCACTCACTGTGATTATCAAGATGTGATTAACTCATGGAGGTCTCGCCAGTACTGAATTGATGGGAGATGCTGATCTCACCTTCACCATGGGATTGATCGCTGTCCTCGCCCGCCAACTCGGCAGCATCCTCCTCAAAGTGGGTCAGCTTTAGGGAAGGCGATAGCGTAGTGGTATCGTCGCTGGACTAGTAATCCAGAAACCAAGGGTAATGCACTGGACCTCATTACAGCCTTGGTTCAAACATGGACAAAAGAGCTGAACTCCCGAGGTGAGGTGAGAGTGACTGCCCTTGACATCAAGGCAGCATTTATCTGAGTGTGGCGTCAAGGAGCCCCAGCAAAACTGGAGTCAATGGGAATCAGGGGGAAAAAATCTCCACTGGCTGGAGTCATACCTAGAACAAAGGAAGATGGTTGTGGTTATTGGAGGTCAGTAATCTCAGCTCCAGGACATCACTGCAGGAGTTCTTCCTGGTGCTATTCTAGGCCCAGCCATCTTCAGCTGCTTCATCAATGGCCTTCCCTCCATCATAAGGTCAGAACTGGGGATGTTTGCTGATGATTGCACAATGTTTAGCACAATTTGCAACTCCTCAGATACAAAAGGTGTCCATGTCTAAATGCAGAAAGACCTGGACAATATCCAGACTTGGGCTGACAAGT
This sequence comes from Carcharodon carcharias, assembly GCF_017639515.1. Lineage (NCBI taxonomy): Eukaryota > Metazoa > Chordata > Chondrichthyes > Lamniformes > Lamnidae > Carcharodon > Carcharodon carcharias. Next base: position 114,522,793 of record NC_054467.1, read on the forward strand.
GGCAAGTAAGATTTGCTCCACACAAGTGCCAGGTAATGACCAACTCCAGCAAAAGAAAATGTAACCATCGCCCCTTGACATTCAATGGCATTACCATAGCTGTATTCCCCCACTGTCAACATCCTGGGGGGTTACCATTGACAGAAACTGAACAGGACTAGCCAAATAACTACTGTAGCTACAAGAGCAGATTAGAGGCTTGGAATCCTGCAGTGGGTAACTCACCTCCTGACTCCCCAAAGCCTGTCCACCATCTACAAGGCACAAGTCAGGAGTGTGATAGAATACTCCCTACTTGCCTGGTTGAGTGCAGCTCCAACACTCAACCATCCAGGACAAAGCAGCCCGCTTGATTGGAAACCCTCCCACAAACATTCACTCCCTCCACCACTGACAAACAGTGGCAGCAATGTGTACCATCCACAAGATACAGTGCAGAAACCAAGCCTCCTTAGGCATTAACAACCCCACAACAGGTACCATCTAGAAGGAGAAGGGCAGCAGATACATGGAAACATCACCACCTGGAAAGTTCCCCTCCAAGCCACTCACCATCCTGACTTGGAAATATATCACCATTCCTTCACTATCACTGGATCAAAATCCTGGAACTCACTCCCCAAGAGCACTGTGGGTGTACCTACACCACATCGGTTGCAGCGGTTCAAGAAGTCAGTTCAGCACCACCTTCTCAAGGGAAATTAGGGATGGGCAATAAATGTTCATCTAGCTTGTGACGTCCACATCCCGTAAATAAATTTTAAAAAAGACCCCTCTGTGATCTGAACTGGATATTAGGTGGCATCTTTGGGATTTCATTTTTGATGGAATGTCAGGACCTTAGGGAGGTCAGCAAATCAACCCTGTGAGCAGAGGACCTCAAAGTTGAATTCTGCAGGGGCTGGCCAATTAAGAGGGTACCTCCAGAATTGGTGTCCAGTTAGCTGGGTGAGTGCCAACTATTTAAAGGGACACCAGTAGCACTTATAGTGCTATGAACTATGGGCGGAATTTTCCCTTCTGGAAAATAAATGTTGTGGTGGGCGGGTTTCACGACGCATTTCCCACGGGGTGGCGGAGTGGGAAATTGCAATCAATTTCAGGCTTGGAAGTTCATTAACTAAGCATTGGCGAGTAGCTTTCTGAATCACATAGCCGCACGAGCACTGATTCATGTACCCCATCATTACCTAATGGGGTCTAAGGTCTGGGTGCCAGCATGTCCCTTCCGCTGTTCACAATTGGCAAAGTACAGACCATACCCAACCAGCCTGTACTTGCAAAACTCAAAACAGTGTCCAACATTAGATGTGATTCTGCAATTGGACAACATTTGCTAAATAATCCTCAGTGTGCTAAAAGTTACGCTGACAACCAATTTAAAATTGTCAGTCGAGCTCACAGTGTGGCATATTTACATGTACTGGAAGCTACATATATTAATACACAGGGCCCTGTTCTTTGCAAGCAGAAAGAACATGTACACACATTGTGCCTGTTTTAACTAAACAAAGTAAGTGATAGCTATTTGCTGGGTCATTCCTCAGGGTAGTGCATTGACCAATCAGAGTCAAGCTGCCTGGTTTAAAATTTCAAACAATGCTTACAGTTAACTGTCAGTCACCATTAACTGGTGCATTCTCCATGAACTTAACCAGTGTCCACTTGTCAATCAGCACTCTCTTTTCATACAGTATAAAGTTGGTGCTTCCCTGAAATTGGTATTCCTTCAACTTTCCTGAAGAGTACAAGATGAAAAGCTTTGACAAATTGTCTTTTCTCAGCAAGATGTCATCTATTTGAGGATTGGCTCCAGGAGGTCCACCAGCCTCACCTCACTGGCCTGGGAGGCAGTTGTAAGGGAGGTCAGCATGTCAGGCACCCACCTGAGAACGCAATCCAGTGCAGGAAGAGGATGAATGATCTTAACCACTCCAACAGGGTAAGTCAACCTTCAGCTCACTTCAAACTCACAGGGCAGAATTTTGCCTTTGGTGGACGTGTGGGCCCACCGGCTCGGCGGCAGGCGGACAGCCAACCCCCGCCCCCGAAATGTGCGGTGGGGGGGGGGGGGGGCGTGGTTGGTGAGAATCCCCAGCTGTCAAATTGTGCTCTTTCACACATGCACGTGAAAGAGCGCACTGCTCCCTGAGTCCCTGAGACTAAGTGCTGTCTCAGGGAGATTAGTGACAGTGCACAAAAGTTAAAAAATAGAAAACTAAAAATATTATTAACATGTCCCTCTCATGTGACAACGTCACACGAGATGGGACATGTTAATAAAAACGACATAAACTTTATTAAACATTTTAAAAACGGACATGAAACCTCATCCCGCCAGTGGATGAGGTTTCATGTATTATCAGAAGCCTGCTGGAGCTCCTGGCCTGCCCGCCAGCCTTAAGGTTGGACAGGCAGGGTCTTTAATGATCTTAATTAGCCTGTCAATTGACAGATCGGCGGGCAGACAGCTGATTTTGCTGTCTGCCTGCCTTCCAAAAAAATTAAAGGGAACGGGATGATATTGGGGGTTTCTCCCGATGTCGTTTTTCTGTCGGCGAGCGGGCCCCGCCCCCAAATCGCCGACAGGAAAATTCTGGCCACACTCTCATAATGGCATCATGTACTCAAAGGGTCACACTGCTCAGGGATCTGTATGTGGGAGCTGGTGGACGCTGGTGCAATCTACAGTGACCACATCTGCAGGAAGTGTTTGGCTGCTTGGGGAACTTCAGCTCAGAGTAGATGAGCTGGAGTCTGAGTTGCGGACACTGCGACACATCAGGGAAGGGAAGAGTTACCTGGACACTGTTTTTCAGGATACAGTCACACCCCTTAGATTGATTACATCAAATTTGGACCGTGGTCAGGGACAGGGGGTGTGACCACAAGTGAGGCAGGTATGGGGATCCAAAATTTAGCCTTGGAGGAGCCTCAGCCAGTGCCCTTGTCCAATAGGTACAAGGTTCTTGCTCCCAGTGAGAATGAGGGCACAGTCTGTAGGGAGAATGAGAGAACTGATCACAGCATCATGGTACAGAGTGCCATTCAAGTGGGGGGGGGAGAAAAGAGAAATGTAGTAGTAATAGGGGAGAGCATAGATAGGGGAAGAGATACTGTTATCTGCAGCAAAGACAGTGAGTCCTGAAGGCTGTGTTGGCTACCTGGTGCCAAGGTTAAAAATATCTCTTCTGGGCTGGAGAGGAATTTGGAGTGTGAGGAGAAGGATCCAGTTGCCGCGGTCTACATAGGTACCAACGGCATAGGTTGTGCTGAGGGGCTATGAACAGCTCGGGGCTAAATTAAAAAGCAGAACCACAAAGTTAAGAATCTCCGGATTACTACCTGAGCCATGTGCAAATTGGCAAAATAAGATTAGAGAAGTACATGCGTGGCTCAAAGATTGGTGTGGGAGAAATGGCTTCCGATTCATGGGGCACTGGCATCAGTGCTGGGGAAGAAGAGAGCTGTTTCATTGGGATGGGCTTCATTTGAACCATGCTGGGACCAGTGTTCTGGCAAATCACATAACTAATATTGTAGATAGAACTTTAAACTAATTAGTGGGGGGAGGATTCAATTGAAGGGAAGTTAAAAAAATCAAAATGAAACAAGAAAGCAGAGGTGCAGGGCAGTGAAGAGGTGAACGATAATCAAAATGTGACAGGAAGGGGCAGAAAATAGGCAGAAGAGTGCAGCAGAAATTAGAACCAGAATGAGCAATAATGGTAAAAAGTCAAAGCTTAAGGCTTTTTATCTGAATATATGCAGCATTTATAACAAGATAGATAAGCTGACAGCAGAAATAGAAATAAATGAATATGACTTAATAGCTATTACAGACATGGTTGCAGGATGACCAAGACTGGGAACTCAATATTCAAGGGTATTCGACATTCCAGAAAAATAAGCTAAAAGGAAAGGGAGGTGGGGTAGCTTTGTTAATAAAGGAAGGTATCAGTATGGTGGTGAGTAGTGATATAGATGCAGTAGATCATGATGTGGAATCAGTTTGGGTGGAAATAAGTAGTGGCAAGGGGAAATAGTCACGGTGGGAGTCATCTATAGGCCCCAAAGAGTTGCTTCACTGTAGGATGAAGTATAAATCGGGAAATAATGGAGGCATGTAAGAAGGGTACTACAAATGTCATGGATGATTTTAATCTGCATTTTGACTGGACAAATAAGATTGGCAGGGGTGACATGGAAGACAAATTTGTAGAGTGCATCAGGGACTGTTTCTTAGAGCAATACGTTGCAGAACCTACCCGAGAACAGGCTATTTTAGATCTAATAATGTAGTAATGAGGTGGGATTAATAAGAAATATCATGATCATAGTTAAGGATTAAGGTAACAATCATAATTTCAAATTCAGTTTGAGGGTGAGTAACTCAAGTCTCAAACCATTGACCTCAACTTAAAAAAGGACAATTACAGAGGTATGAAGAAAAGGTTGTCTAAAGTGGGCTGGGAAAATAGACTAAGGGGAAGGTCAATGGATGAGCAGTGGCAGACATTTAAGCAAATATATCATAACGCTCAGCAAAACTTTATCCCGGTCAAAAAGAAGGACTCGATGAGAAAGATGAACCACCTGTGGTTAACCAAGGTGGTCAAGGAGAATATCTAAGCATAAACTAAGGCATACAAAGTGGTGAAAACTAGTGGTAGGCCAAAGAATTGGGATTTTTTTAGGAACCAGCAGCAGATGACTAAAAAGCGAATAAAGAGGGAGAAAATTGATTATGAAAGTAAATTGGCAAGAGCTTCTACAGGCATATAAAAAGAGAGTGGCTGAAGTGAGAATGGGACCCTTGGAGGATGTGACTGGAGAATTGATAATGGGGAACAGGAAAATGGCAGATAATTTAAACCAATATTTTGCATTGGTCTTCACGGTGGAGGGCACTATAAACATCCCAAAGATATCAGATAAGCAAGAAGCCAATGGGAAGAAAGATCTTGCAACAGTCTTTGACAAACTAATGGGACTAAAGGCAGACAAGTCGCCAGACCTGATGGTCTCCATACAAGGGTTTTAAAGGAAGTGGCTGCAGAGATAGTGGAGGCATTCATCGAAATATTCCAGACCTCAATGGATTCCAGGTGGGTCTCAGTGGGTTGGAAAACCGCTAATGTGACACATTTGTTCAAGAAGGCAGGGAGACAAAAAGCAGGAATATATAGGCCAGTCAGCCTAACATCTGTCGTCAGGAAAATGCTAGAGTCTAATATTGAGGAAGAAATAGAAGGGCATTTAGAAAAGCTTAACGCAATCAAACAGTCAACATGGTTTTGTGAAAGGGAAATCATGTTTGACAAATTTGCTAGAGTTCTTTGAGTATATCAAGCAGAGTTGATAAAGGGGAACAGGTAGATGTAGTGTATTTGGATTTCCAGAAGGCATTCGATAAGGTGCCACATAAAAGGTTATTGCACAAGTTTTGGGGATAACGTATTAGCATGGATTGAGAATTTGTTAACACACAGAAGACAGAGGTGGGATTAATGGGTCTTTTTCGGATTGGAATGTCGTAACTAGTGGAGTGCCACAAGGGTTAGTCCTAGGGCCTCAATTATTTACTATCTATATTAATGACTTGGAGGAGGGGGCAGAGTGTAATGTATCCAAATTTGCTGACAATACAAAAATAGGTGGGAGGGCATGTTGTGATGAGGACATAAGGAATCTGCAAGGGGATATGGATAGGTTGAATGAGTGGGCAAAAATTTGGCAGACAGAGTTTATTGTAGGAAAGTGTGCGGTCAAGCACTTTGGTAGGAAGAATCAAAAGGCAGACTATATTAAAATGGAGACCCCAAAAAAGTGCAGCACAGAGGGATCTGGGCATTCTTGTGTATGAAACACAAAAAGTTGGCATGCAGGTGCAACAAGTAATTAAGAAGGCAAATAGAATTTTGGCCTATAATACTAGGGGATTGGAGTTTAAAAATAGGGAAGTTGTATTGTACAGGGTGTTGGTGAGGGCACACCTGGAGCACTGTGCACAGTTTTGGTCCCCGTATTTAAGAAAGGATATACTGGCATTGGAAGCAGTTCAAAAGAGATTCACTAGGCTGATTCCTGGGATGAAGGGGTTGACTTATCAAGAACAGCTATACAGATGAGGCCTTTATTCATTAAAGTTTAGAAGAATGAGGGGTAATCTTATTGAAACATACAAGATTTTGAGGGGGCGTGACAGGGTAGATGTTGAGAAGATGTTTCTATTAGTGGGGGGATCTCAAACTAGGGGACATAGTTACAGAATAAGGGGACACTCATTTAAAACTGAGATGCAAAGGAATTTCTCCTCTCATAGGGTAGTGAATGTCTGGAATTCTCTACCCCCAGAGAGTTGTAGAGGCTAGATCACTGAAAGGATTTAAAGAGGAAGTAGAAAGATTTTTGAAATATTGGGGAGCTGAGGGCTAAGAGGAGTTGGCACGAAAGAGGAGTTGAGGCCTGGGGCAGATCAGCCATAATCTTATTGAATGGTGGGGCAGTCTTGAGGGGCCAAATGGCCTACTCCTGCACCTATTTCTTATGTTCTTATGATCTCACATAATATTAGTGGGGGGGACATCAGCACTGATTGTCTCATGGGCACGTTAACGTTACCAGCATCTCATCTATTATGCTGCACCAACCCCAATCTCAGCCCTTTCTGAGTAGGGTTCAGCATACACAGCAGGCATGCCTGCTTCCCAACCTCTCTTCCATCTCTTCTTATCACATTCCATTCCATTTATCTTCATGCAGGCCATGCATGCACACAACCGCAGGGTCATATCCCAGACGGAAAGATAGATGGCAGATGTCCAGGAGCTGACCCACTTTGAGGGGGATGCCGCTGAGTTGGCAGGCAAGGACAGAGATCGCACCTGTGGGGAGGTGAAATTGGTGTGTCCCAGCAAACCAGTACTAATAAGACCTCCAAGAGTTAATCACATTTTGATAATCACAGTGAGTGACATGCAATGTTGTATTCTGCCTGCTTATGAACTAAATTTATCTTCACTACAGGCATCAGCAAGCCCAGACGGACAACCAGAACCACCATAAGCCCCAATCCAGGCCACTTCAGAGGAGGATGCATCAGATGAAGAACTATAACTGCATTCACCTGCACCCTCCACCAGTGCAGAGACATACACCTTGGTGGGCCATGGATTGAGATTAGGCTTGGAGTCACATTCTGGGGAATACCTCACTGCTCCACAGGAGTCAGAGACAGTGACAGCCCAGATGCCTGGCATTTGAAAGACTGCTGGACATCAGACACCCTATGTACCTGAGTCAGAATATGAGTCTCTGCAAGCAGCTGTCTTTGACATTCTGGAGATGGCATGACAGGCAGTGCAAAATCAGGTAGAGTTGTGGGAGGCAGTCAACAGTGAAGGCTGGAGGAGTCCATCTGCTTTCTGTCTGATGTTGTGGCTCGGGAAGGGTGGCACCTGCCTTGGAGACCTTGATCTAGCAGATGATGTCGGATTTGTGCTCAGATCTGCACTCCATCGCTATAGGCATTGGTGGGGTCCATCAATGGCTAGGCAAGGAGGGGGGGAGAGCGGGGCACCTTTACCTCCCTCCAGGAGCCCCTTCTGCTCAAGGAGTCAGGTAGGGGCATTCGGGCACCCACAGGGAGGAAGACCAGCAGCTGGAGACCCCGGTCCATCCGCCCAGGTGACTCCAAGAGTGTTCAGCTGATCTCATTCCCCTCTGCCTGTGATCCCATCACCTACAGCCATACAGGCTGAGGAGGATGCACCTGCCCCACAGCAGGAGATCAAAAGCAGGCCAGGGATCTCCAAGTCTTGGCCCTATAGAGGACGCCTGCCAAAATCATCAAAGTCCTCCTAGGTGGTAGTGGTCATGGGTTTGGAAGATGCTGTCTAAGGAGACTTGTTGAGTTCCTGCAGCGCATCTTGTAGATGGTACACACTGCTGATACTGTGTGTCGATGGTGGAGGGAGTAAACATTTGTGCATGGGGTGTCAATCAAGTGGGCTGCTTTGTCTTGGATGTTGTTGGAGCAGTACTCACCCAGGCAAGGGAGAGTATTCCATCAAAGTCCTAATTTGTGCCTTGTAGGTAGTGCACAGGCTTTGGGGAGTCAGGAGGTGAGTTACCTGCCGTAGGATTTCTAGCCACTGACCTGCTCTTGTAGCCACAGTATTTATATGGCTAGTCCAGTTTAGTTTCTGATCAATGGTAACCCCAGGATGTTGATAGTGGGGAATTCAGAGATGGTAATGCTATTGGTTATCAAGGACGATGGTTAGATTCTCTCTTGTTGGAGATGGTCATTGTCTGGCATTTGCCAGGCGCGAATGTTACTTGCCACTTTTCAGCCCAAACCTGGATATTTTCCAGGGGCAGAATTTTTCGTCCCGCAGGCTGGTGCACGCCCAACCCAATCGGGAGTAGAATAGCACACGATAACATCGGACAAGCACACAGGTGTTATTGTGCACCTGCGCGATATTTTGCTCGGTTGGCACGCGGAGCTGCCGGAGTGGCACCCGCCATTAATTAACAGGCCACTTAAGGCCCTTAACAGTTCAATTAACTGTGATTTTATCTTGTCTGTGTGATTTTCTGCTTGTTGCATGGGCAAAATGGGCAGGCGGCCAGCCGACATTTTCACAAACCTCATCCAAGTGGGGATAAAAAGTGTCAGCAGCATTCCCACTGTGAGTAGCGAACAGGCTTGGAGTTATTTTGCAGCTGGTTGCTTATTGGTACTTGGCAGCTTCGTCTCTGTTCGGGGCTTCATTCTTAGCACTTCCAGGTCTTATTGCTATTTGCCAGGCTCCCAGAGGATTCAGAATGTGTGGACCCTTTCAGGTATCAGACAGCCTTCCTTTACCCTGGTTATGGCGATTGTAGTCTCCGCTGGTGGTACCTCCTCTGAGACGGAAGAGAGGGACAAAGGTGGAGGAGGCCAGGTGTCTCAATGCAGCTTCCAGGGAAGGGACCTGTGGGAAGAGAGGCACAAAAGGCCCAGGGCCAGCAGGTAGTCCAAGGAAGAAAGGGCCACAGAAGACGCCACCATCCTGCTGCCAAGATTTACAGGCGGCGATGCAGCTACCTCAATATGTCCAAGGTGCAAGGCTGAAGGAGTCTCTGCCTCTCAAAGGAGACCGTGACCTACATTTGCCAGATGATTGGGCCCGAGATCAGCTCCAACTGTGTGGGTGGACACCTCATGCCAGTGGCTCTGACCGTCTATGCCTCCGGCTCTTTCCAGGGCTCAGTGGGGGAGCTTTGTGGAGTCTCCCAATCAGCTGTCCACAGTTGTATCAAACTGGTGACACAACTTCTGTTCAGGCAGGTACTGACCTTTACTCTTTACTGTACGGACGAGGCCAGCCAGGCTGAGCGAGCCAGAGGATTTGCAGTGATTGCTGGGTTCCCCCGCATTCAGGATGCCATCGACTGCACACATGTAGCCATCAAGGCTTCACACCATGTAGCCAAGAGGTCAGCTGGGTGCCTTCGTCAACAGGAAGGGAGTCCACTCCATGAACGTGTGACCACAGGATACAGATTCTGCAAGCATGTGCAAGGTATCCTGGCAGCTCCCATGACGCGTACATTCTGAGACACTCCCAGGTGCAAAGGCTCTTCAGTACTTCAGCCCGACTGGATGGATGGCTGCTGGGCGACAAGAGCTATCCGTTGAAGAGTTGCCTCATGATGCCTCTCTGCCACCCAAGAACAGAGCAGCGTTACAATATGAGTCATACTTCCACAACAAGGCAGTGGTAGAGAGGGCCATAGGCCTTCTCAAGATGTGCTTCCGTTGTCTGGACCATTCAGGGGGAGCACAACAATACCCCACAGAGCAGGTGCCACTGATAGTGGTTACATGCTGCAGTCTCCACAATCTGGCACTGGCAAGGGGGGACCCACTGGAGGAAGAGGATCTTGACACGGCTGCACAGGCCACAGATGATGAGTCTGACAGCGAGTCTAAAGATGAGGATGGTGAGAACGCTGAGGGTGTGGAGACAGACTTTGGTAACCTCCAGGGAGGCAGGGGCACCAGAGACTCTTTGATCCAATGTTCCACCAGCTAGGCTACCAAAGATCAGCTTCAAATGCATGCCAGGGATGCCTCCTCCATCTCGGACACCTGAAAGAACACAAAGACCACTCAGTGCCTGTGCAATAAAGTTCAGAGCCACTTACGTTCAGCATTACCTATTGGTACTGCACCAATAAACTAAAAAGATGAAGCATACACAAGCCATGATGACAAAAACAAAATTTATCTCCTTGTGACACTTCCAAACTATTTACATAAACGTTTCTGGTCTTCAATCCCAGACCAGTATAGATAAAGTAAACAGAAATGAACATAAAACTACCTGTGGCCTGTCTCTCTTTTGCGCTCATAGTGCCTTTAACTTATGTTTGCGAGTGTTACATCTATGTACTCCCCTCCCACACTGACACTGGCATTGGAGACAGCCTGTTGATTCTGCTGTCTTGTTGGCCTTGATGACCTTGGCGGTCGTCCTCTGGCCCGTGGAGCCTGTGCACATCTCACTGGACATCCAGCATCTGCCACCTAATGGATTACTCCAGAGGCTCATCATCAGCCTTTGACTGAGCATTGTCCTGGTCTCCAGCAGTCCTCCAACTGCCGTCACCCTGGCATTCTCTGCCTCTGTCTGCATGTCAAGTGACTGTGAAGTGCCCTCATCAATGTGCACTGATATACTAGCTGCCACTCTAATGCCCACTGCGTTGCTGGTATCTGCACTGGTGCCTGCTTCAGAGACCGGGTGTGGCACAGGTGAAAATGATGACCAGTGGTCCTCTGGTGTCAGGAGTGGCCCTTCGGGTCTGCAGATTGAACACCTGCTGATGAACCTAAAAGAGAGAAGGAGGACATTTCATTACTTAAAATCATCATACTGTCACTGTATATGCCAGGCATTCTGGTGGGACAATGGAGATCTGCATCATGGTGCCATCATCTTCCAATGATCAATCGGGACTCCAGGTTCGAGGCTCTCATCAATGAAGAGACTACACTAGAATGGTTGCACAATCTGAAGTCTCACCCCTTTGCACTGTACTCTTACCTTCATCTGGCACCCCCGTCTCGCCACGCCCAATTGCACAGAGACCGTGCGGCTCTTGAGCTCGAGAGCGTCCTGCTCGAACCTGCTCAGCAGCAGGAAGTTGGGTGGGTCTCCGCTCGTATGTGCCATCTTGGCTTGGTTATGGCTTCTCTTCTCCTGAAAGGACAGAGGACCATTGATTAGTCCACTCTCTATCTGCAGCACCATTGCAGCCTGGCCAGCCGCACTTGAGGAACACCTCTCAGGGCACATCCAAGTTGTGGCCTTCGAGCTAGAAGGCCTTCAGTGCACTGGCATGGCACTAAGGGACAGAAGGAATATGGCCATGTCCCTTTGCTTGCATCTTACTCCTCCTGGAATCTTTTGGCGATCAGTGGGCCACAGGCATATTTTCCACGTCAGGCATCTTGGATGGCATCCTCACATAGAAGCTGATCCTCATCTCCGTCTTCAGGCTTCTGTCCTTCCTGCTCTTCGTTGTCTAGGGAGCTCTCAGCCTCCTCCATGTCTCCCTCTGGCAAGGGATCTCTCTTTTAAGGTGTCAGGTTGTGAGGGGCAAAACAGACCACGATTACGCAGGATCTCTCTGTGGAGGAGTACTGCAGAACCCCACTGAGTGGTTCAAATGTCGGAAGCGCATCTTTCAGATGCCAATGATGGATCATGTAAAGCTGTGCACTGCATTTATCTCTCCTCCGAGACATTCTATGACGCATGGGTGTCATGAGCCATTGTTTGAGCTGGTACCCCTTATACCCAAGCAGCTAACCCTGTACTTGCTGAGGCCCTTCGAATATGTGAGGCACCTGGGACTGACTAAGGATGTATGAGACATGGAATCTCCCAGGGTACCTGGCACAAACATGCATGATGTATTTCTGATGATCGCACACCAGTTGAACATTCAGGGAGTGGAACCCTTTCCTGTAAATGAACCTCAGTAGCTGCTGCTATGAAGCTCTCAAAGCCATATGTGTGCCAGTTGGAGAAAGCACATTAGAGGCTTTCATTGATGATCTGGCAGATATGCAGCATTTGTGCTTCCTTCATGGTTGCCTATACTTTCCATTCTCACTTATCTTTCTGTTAAAGCTCAAATGGAGCAACTGTATTGTGAAGCCAATGACTCATGCAGCCTCTTGTTCAGGTGCACCAAAAGACAATGGCTCGAATTGCACCTTCTCAAGGAACTCCTCCTCTTTTCTTTCAGCTCTGACTCTATTTCAATGTTGTGACTCAGCAGTTTGAGGGTGCCCCTGATGGAAAGGGCCCATTAGTACAGCTGTGGGCTCCTCCCACACTGTCTCAGGCCTATCTCATACAGGTTCTTTTCCAGTTTCAATTTCAAATTGTGCAACAACTTTGGGGTTTCAAGATGGTAGTGCTGCATTTTTATTTTGAGACCAGCTTCAACTTTCCCCCTTCCTGGAACCTCGCGATGTACAGGTAGAACTCCCTCCAGTTATTCTCCAGCCTCCCCCAGAAACCCTGGATCCCATTGTAATTCTGGTGGACATTCCATCCCTCCCCCCTGAACCCATCACTGTTGATGTCTCCATGCCCCATGTGGACCTCACCCCTCCACATTTGAGGTTATGAGCAATGTCACATACAGAGGAAAACCCCACTAGAAGAGCTTTGAATACTCCCCTCCCACCCCACTTTTACGTTTTCCCCATTTACAGACTGCAGATGCCTCCTCTAACTATGACCATTCCATCTGCAGCCCAGTACCGAACCTGACAACCTCATTGCCACCAACTGTAGGACCATGAACACGCCCTGCACACCAAGCTGTGCCTTATCCCAGTCGAGAACCCTGGCCTTGTCCCTTGCTAGTGCAGGACTACAATGTGCATGCCACGCATAGCCCTGTAGTCTGGCCCGCAAAGTCCTCAGACAGCCTTTAATCTAACATCATGACTAAGTGGTCCACAAAGCCCCAGGAGTGCCTTTAATCTCTCACCCCAACCTCTTAGCTCCACACAAGAAGTATGACTGTCTTTCAGTGAGCTCTCTCAATCCTTCATGGCTAATCACAATACAGTTTCCTTTCCCTCCACTCAATGAGTCCCTGTGCAACCGCCTCTCATGTGCAAGCTTGTCCCCTCCAACCACCTCCATGAGTCTCTGTGTGACACATCCATCCTGTGCCAAGCTAACACAACACCCATTATTCTTCCTATTCTGGAGTCTTTGTGCATCCCCTCCCATTCATACAGTTCGATTCCCATCCATCCCCTTCTGTGTCTGTGTGCTTGTCTTCCATGTTGGTTTCCAGCTTCCCCAGCTTTGGTCTCCCTTCTGCCTGCCATCATACCCCCACCTCCTCCAACCCCACCATAGCCCATTGTCCCCCATGTCTCCGTCAACCTTCCCTCCCGCAACCTCACCATAGCCCATTGGCCCCCATGTCTCCATCATCCTTCCTCCCCCGCACCACTACCCAGTCACAATATTGGTGTCTGTTTTAGAGTGCAGCCCCACTTGAGATGTGCAGAACACACCTCCCAAAGTACTGAGGAACCCAGTGAGCAGAACAACCCCACATCCTCAACATTGTGGCGCCTCAGTGGCATTGCTGAGAAACCAGAGCAGCACTGTTGCAGGTAAGCTTTGCATGTTGCACTCACCTCAAAGTTACTTATATCTGATCGTGATTTAGACAGTTCTAATTTTCTGCTTGTGTAGCATGCAATCGTGAGGGGCAATGTGATTCCAGCGAGTAACGTTTTTAATAAGAATCCGTGACATAGTAATGCATGCAGATGGCATTCCCAACATGAATCAGTGGGAAACCCAACCCACCATGAAAATGGCGAGGGGAAAATTCTGAACTTATTTCCCACCGGCGGGATTCTGATTATTGGCCTCTCAGAATTTTCTGCTCCTGCGCACCATGAATCCCACTGCTGGCATGACTGGAAAATTCTGCCTATGCTTTCTGAATAGAAAATTTGCAGAAACAACAGAGGAAGATGAATGCCAGAAAGGGAAGGGCAGCTCCATGGTTCAGGGAGGCGGAACTTGTGGGGGAGTGGGGTGGGGATATGTTAAAAAAATTAGGGGTCTTCCTTTTGAGAGAGATGAGGGGAAATGTTTTCCCTCAGAAGGTCATTAGCCTGTGGAATTCTCTTCCCCAGGGAGCAGTGGAGGCTGGCTCACTGAACGTATTCAAGGCGGGGTTAGACAGACTTTTGATCAACAAGGGAGTCCACGCTTTTGGGATTAGACAGAAAAGTGAAGCTGAGGCTACAATCAGATCAGCCATGATTTTATCGAATGGTGGAGTAGGCTCGAGGAGCCAAATGGCTTATTCCTGCTCCTAATTCTTGTGTTCTTGAGATTATGATGGAAGCTATAAGGGCAGAGGCAGATGCTCTTTCCAGAAGATGGCATGAGAAAGTCAGTCAGCCTCATCAAGCAAGCATGGCTGGAAGCCACAGAGCAGGTGAGCAGATGGAGTGTGGTATGGAAGGCATGTATCTGTGCAAGAAATGCTTCAATGACCTCTTGAGATCTGCCAAGGTGAATGGCATGTAAGTTTCAGCTGGCAACCATCACTCTCTTTTCCAGTACATATATTCTTTGAATCACTATTTGTAACCATTCATAAAGGTGATTATTGCAAGTTCCACCTTTACTCTACATCCCCATAGACAACAATGTTAAACTCTGTCATTTTACTGACTAGTGTTCTCTGTCCCACAGTGAGCCCCCTCAAAGGTTGTGCCCATGTCCTAAGCAAAAGTTAAACTCATAAAAGTCTTCAGTCCATAAATTTTCTCATGGCAGGACAAGAGAGCATACAACTCCCAAAGAATCACAGAAGCAAGGGTGGTGTCACATCCTCGCCATACAAATGTCAATGCAGGAGGATGCCCTGGAAATCAGCAGGGTGGCATCAGTGCAGGCAATCACAGATGGAGAGATAGTATGCCGAAGCATTACATATGACGCTTGCAGCTGGCTCTGCTATGTGCCTAACGTGGAGCCCTGTTCACCAACAAGAGGAGCAGTTCACATTTGAGTAGGAGCAGATGCTGCAGGTGGAGATAGCTATCAAGAGTTCCCATTGGAGATCTGAGGAAATATTCAACATTGTACAGCTTGACATAGATGCTGACCCTTGGGGAGCCATACACCAATTGGGTACTTGTGGAGCAGCAAAGGGAAATCCGTGGTCATTCGTCAGAACTTCCAGAGGCAGTGCGGTCCCTTGCACTCAAAACAAAGTATTCCATCACCGCTATGAGTGCAGTCATATCTCTAGCATGAGTGCATGATGACCCTCATTAAAAGAGTGGCCAGCCTATAGGAGAGTTAGACACAGCAGGCCAATGAGTGCATGCAGGTACACAGCATACAATAGTGACTGCCTGGAAAACCATTGAGCAAATAGTTCACTGATGGCTGAACACTACGTTCAAGTGCTCACCCACACTTAGTTAGCAGGCAGGTGCAAGTTGGACCAGACAGAAGTGGACAGAGATGATGGCATTGGTCTCTCCTCAAGGCATCCACAGGTCTTGGCCCTTCCCAGTGGCTCCTTTAGCAGAGACACAACTTCCTAACCCCACAACTGAGGCTGCCTTTGAATATATGTAAGTGGGCAGCCCTCATGACACCAGCCATGGGCTTCCAAAGTGCCAGAGCCTGGAAATAAACAGGCAACTCTTCCAGGCCGTCCTCCTGCTCCTCTAAAGAATCTGCTTTGTCCACAACATCCACTGGCACCAGTTCCACTCCTCTTTTAAGTTCCAGTTTATGCAGGGCACTGCACATCACCACTCTGCATGCAAGATAGCCTTACCAGCCCATACTGGAGGGCACCCCCAGGTTTGTTAAAACACGAACTGCATTTTGAGCAGCAATATCAACAGTTTACATTTAGATCATGCCTTTGGAGAATCACAGAATCAGTGCAGAAGAGGCCCTTTGGCCTATCGAGTCTACACCGACATGTGAGAAACTCCTGACCTACCTACCTAATCCCATTTACCAGCACTTGGCCCATAGCCTTGAATGTTATGATGTGCCAAGTGCTCACCCAGGTACTTATTAAAGGATGTGAGGCAACCCGCCTTCACCACCCTCCCAGGCAGTGCATTCCAGACCATCACCACCCTCTGGGTAAAAGTTTTTCCTCACATCCCCCCAAACCTCCTGCCCCTCACCTGGAACTTATGCCCCCTTGTGAATGACCCTTCAACTAAGGGAAACAGCTGCTCCCTATCCACCCTGTCCATGCCCCTCATAATCTTGTACACCTCGATCAGGTCGCCCCTCAGTCTTCTCTGCTCCAATGAAAACAACCCAAGTCTATCCAACCTCTCTTCATAACTTAAATGTTTCATCCCAGGCAACATCCTGGTGAATCTCCTCTGCGCCCCCTCCAGTGCAATCACATCCTTCCTATAATGTGGCGACCAGAGCTGCACACAGTACTCCAGCTGTGGCCTCACCAAGGTTCTATACAACTCCAACATGACCTCCCTACTTTTGTAATCTATGCCTCGATTGATAAAGGCAAGTGTCCCATGTGCCTTTTTCACCACCCCACTAACATGCCCCTCTGCCTTCAGAGATCTATGGACACACCTGCCAAAGTCCCTTAGTTCCTCATAATTTCCTAGTGTCATGCCGTTCATTGAATACTTCCTTGTCAATTTACTCCTTCCAAAGTGTATCACCTCACGCTTTTCAGGGTTAAATTCCATCTGCCAGATCCCTGTGATACACCACTGGACACTGGCTTCCAGTCACTAAAACATCCTTCTGTCATCACCCTCTGCCTCCTACAACTAAGCCAATTTTGAATCCACCTTATCAAATTATCCTGTATCCCATGTGCATTTGCCTTCTTTATAAGTCTCCCATGTGGGACCCTATCAAAGGCTTTGCTGAAATCCATATAAACTATATCAACTGCACTACCCTCATCTACAGACCTGGTCACCTCAAAAAATTCAATCAAATTTGTAGGCATGACCTCCCTCTGACAAAGCCATGCTATCCCTGATCAAACCTTGCCTCTCCAAGTGCAGATAGATACTTCAGAACTTTCTCCAATAGTTTCCCTAACACTGATGTGAGACTCACTGGCTGTAGTTCCCTGGCTTATCTCTACAAGCCTTCTTAAATAGCAGAACCACATTAGCCATTCTCCAGTCCCCTGGCACCTTCCCCATGGCCAGAGAGGAATTAAAAATTTGGGTCAGAGCCCCTGCAATCTCCTCCCTTGCCTCCCTCAGCAGTCTGGGACACATCATCTGGACCTGGAGATTTGTCCACTTTTAAGCCTGCCAACACCTCCAATACCTTGTCACTCCCTATATCAATTTGCTTAAGAACCTCGCAGTCTCTCTCCCCAAGTTCAATACCTTCATCCTCATTCTCTTGGGTGAAGACAGATGTGATGTATTCATTCAACACTCTAGCGATGTCCTCTGGCTCCATCCATAGATTGCCCCCTTGATCCCTGGGTCCACGTCCCCGCTTAAGAACACAATCTTAAAGGTAAATATTGCTGTCGATCTCTACAACTGGCTTCAACGGAATGACACCAAGTTCCTCTTGCAGCAAACTATCCTAAGTAATTTATTCAAGGCAAAAACAGAATTAACTGGAAAAACTCAGCAGGTCTGGCAGCATCGGCGGAGAAGAAAAGAGTTGACGTTTCGAGTCCTCATGACCCTTCGACAGAACTTGAGTTCGAGTCCAGGAAAGAGCTGAAATATAAGCTGGTTTAAGGTGTGTGTGTGGGGGGCGGAGAGATAGAGAGACAGAGAGGTGGAGGGGGTTGGTGTGGTTGTAGCGACAAACAAGCAGTGATAGAAGCAGATCATCAAAAGATGTCAACAACAATAGTACAATAGAACACATAGGTGTTAAAGTTAAAGTTGGTGATATTATCTAAACGAATGTGCTAATTAAGAATGGATGGTAGGGCACTCAAGGTATAGCTCTAGTGGGTTTATTTTTTATTTTATATAATGGAAATAGGTGGGAAAAGGAAAATCTTTATAATTTATTGGGAAAAAAAAAAGGGGGGAAAGAGAAAGGGGGTGGGGATGGGGGAGGGGACTCACGACCTAAAGTTGTTGAATTCAATATTCAGTCCGGAAGGCTGTAAAGTCCCTAGTCGGAAGATGAGGTGTTGTTCCTCCAGTTTGCGTTGGGCTTCACTGGAACAATGCAGCAAGCCAAGGACAGACATGTGGGCAAGAGAGCAGGGTGGAGTGTTAAAATGGCAAGCGACAGGGAGGTTTGGGTCATTCTTGCGGACAGACCGCAGGTGTTCTGCAAAGCGGTCGCCCAGTTTACGTTTGGTCTCTCCAATGTAGAGGAGACCACATTGGGAGCAACGAATGCAGTAGACTAAGTTGGGGGAAATGCAAGTGAAATGCTGCTTCACTTGAAAGGAGTGTTTGGGTCCTTGGACGGTGAGGAGAGAGGAAGTGAAGGGGCAGGTGTTGCATCTTTTGCGTGGGCAAGGGGTTGTGCCATAGGTGGGGGTTGAGGAGTAGGGGGTGATGGAGGAGTGGACCAGGGTGTCCCGGAGGGAGCGATCCCTACGGAATGCCGATAAGGGGGGTGAAGGGAAGATGTGTTTGGTAGTGGCATCATGCTGGAGTTGGCGGAAATGGCGGAGGATGATCCTTTGAATGCGGAGGCTGGTGGGGTGATAAGTGAGGACAAGGGGGACCCTATCATGTTTCTGGGAGGGAGGAGAAGGAGTGAGGGCGGATGCGCGGGAGATGGGCCGGACACGGTTGAGGGCCCTGTCAACGACCGTGGGTGGAAAACCTCGGTTAAGGAAGAAGGAGGACATGTCAGAGGAACTGTTTTTGAATGTAGCATCATCGGAACAGATGCGACGGAGGCGAAGGAACTGAGAGAATGGGATGGAGCCCTTACAGGAAGTGGGGTGTGAGGAGCTGTAGTCGAGATAGCTGTGGGTGTCGGTGGGTTTGTAATGGATATTGGTGGACAGTCTATCACCAGAGATTGAGACAGAGAGGTCAAGGAAGGGAAGGGAAGTGTCAGAGATGGACCACGTGAAAATGATGGAGGGGTGGAGATTGGAAGCAAAATTAATAAATTTTTCCAAGTCCTGACGAGAGCATGAAGCAGCACCAAAGTAATCATCGATATACCGGAGAAAGAGTTGTGGAAGGGGGCCGGAGTAGGACTGCAACAAGGAATGTTCCACATACCCCATAAAGAGACAGGCATAGCTGGGGCCCATGCGGGTACCCATAGCCACACCTTTTATTTGGAGGAAGTGAGAGGAGTTGAAGGAGAAATTGTTCAGCGTGAGAACAAGTTCAGCCAGACGGAGGAGAGTAGTGGTGGATGGGGATTGTTCGGGCCTCTGTTCGAGGAAGAAGCTAAGGGCCCTCAGACCATCCTGGTGGGGGATGGAGGTGTAGAGGGATTGGACGTCCATGGTGAAGAGGAAGCGGTAGGGGCCAGGGAACTGGAAATTGTTGATGTGACGTAAGGTGTCAGAGGAATCACGGATGTAGGTGGGAAGGGACTGGACAAGGGGAGAGAGAAGGGAGTCAAGATAACGAGAAATGAGTTCTGTGGGGCAGGAGCAAGCTGAGACGATCGGTCTACCGGGGCAGTTCTGTTTGTGGATTTTGGGTAGGAGATAGAAGCGGGCCGTCCGAGGTTGGGCAACTATCAGGTTGGAAGCTGTGGGAGGGAGATCCCCAGAGGAGATGAGGTCAGTGACAATCCTGGAAACAGTGGCTTGATGTTCAGTGGTGGGGTCATGGTCCAGGGAGAGGTAGGAGGAAGTGTCTGCGAGTTGACGCTCAGCCTCCACGTGGTAGAGGTCAGTGCGCCAGACAACAACAGCACCACCCTTGTCAGCGGGTTTGATGACAATGTCAGGGTTGGACCTGAGAGAATGGAGTGCAGTAAGTTCAGAGAGAGACAGGTTAGAATGGGTGAGAGGAGCAGAGAAATTGAGACGACTAATGTCGCGCTGACAGTTCTCAATGAAAAGATCGAACTCAAGTTCTGTCGAAGGGTCATGAGGACTCGAAACGTCAACTCTTTTCTTCTCCGCCGATGCTGCCAGACCTGCTGAGTTTTTCCAGGTAATTCTGTTTTTGTTTTGGATTTCCAGCATCCGCAGTTTTTTTGTTTTTTTCTCTGTGTTTAATTGACTGCCACTGCTCTTCAAGAAATGCCTACCTCCTTGAAGAAGTTCTGTTCCTCTCTGCGACAAGATTTCCGGATTTCTCTGTTGCCTTGTTCACCTTCATTGCTTTCCATTTCTCTCCTAGTGTTTGACAAGGTGTTTACTAAAACCCGCTTTCACAGCCATATCTCCTTTCTCAGTGACTGTCTCCGTCTCCGACTTACCCCACATGGATTTCAACTGAAATTCCACCCCTCATGTTTCGAACCCACCCAGGATTACAGGTATCTCCGGGACATAAAACGTTTCTTGGACTGCTGTTCCCATCACATTCTGAAATCCACTCTCAGTGCCATGCGCCGCCATATGA
Organism: Carcharodon carcharias; assembly: GCF_017639515.1. Taxonomy (NCBI): domain Eukaryota; kingdom Metazoa; phylum Chordata; class Chondrichthyes; order Lamniformes; family Lamnidae; genus Carcharodon; species Carcharodon carcharias. The sequence continues at coordinate 114,543,422 of NC_054467.1, forward strand.
ACACACTCGACCTCTCCCTCCAGCAGCACCGCCGTACCCTTTTTCAAAGCTGCGCGTGCCCCCAGTTTCATTTTATCCTTCGGCTCATCCGACGCCTCAACAAGAAACTTTTTCTCTTTCTCTCAAGTGCTAAGGAACGCAAGCTCCAACAACTCATCGACACCAACACCCATCTAGGACCCTCCACCCCTGCCTGTCCCTCCGTCCCCACCCCATCTTCCAATCCCAGCCCCAGCCGTGTATTCACTATACCCCCTGACCTTCCCCTCTCCGATGCTGAACGTTCAGTGCTCAGCAAAGGACCTAGTTTCATACCCTTACGCCCTCACCTCAATGAATTTCGGGCTCGGCATGATACTGAACTCTTCTTCCGCCGTCTTCGTCTCCGGGCTCACTTCTTTGGGCAGGAGTCCTCTCCCAGTTCAACGGATCCTTTTACCCATCTTCAATATTCTCCCTCCACCTGGACCCCTCCCTCTGGATTCTTACCTTCTCTCGATCTTTTCATTGAGAACTGTCGGCGCGACATTAGTCGTCTCAATTTCTCTGCTCCTCTCACCCATTCTAAACTGTCTCTCTCTGAACTTACTGCACTCCATTCTCTCAGGTCCAACCCTGACATTGTCATCAAACCCGCTGACAAGGGTGGTGCTGTTGTTGTCTGGCGCACTGACCTCTACCACGCGGAGGCTGAGCGTCAACTCGCAGACACTTCCTCCTACCTCTCCCTGGACCATGACCCCACCACTGAACATCAAGCCACTGTTTCCAGGACTGTCACTGACCTCATCACCTCTGGGGATCTCCCTCCCACAGCTTCCAACCTGATAGTTGCCCAACCTCGGACGGCCCGCTTCTATCTCCTACCCAAAATCCACAAACAGAACTGCCCCGGTAGACCGATCGTCTCAGCTTGCTCCTGCCCCACAGAACTCATTTCTCGTTATCTTGACTCCCTTCTCTCTCCCCTTATCCAGTCCCTTCCCACCTACATCCGTGATTCCTCTGACACCTTACGTCACATCAACAATTTCCAGTTCCCTGGCCCCTACCGCTTCCTCTTCACCATGGACGTCCAATCCCTCTACACCTCCATCCCCCACCAGGATGGTCTGAGGGCCCTTAGCTTCTTCCTCGAACAGAGGCCCGAACAATCCCCATCCACCACTACTCTCCTCCGTCTGGCTGAACTTGTTCTCACGCTGAACAATTTCTCCTTCAACTCCTCTCACTTCCTCCAAATAAAAGGTGTGGCTATGGGTACCCGCATGGGCCCCAGCTATGCCTGTCTCTTTATGGGGTATGTGGAACATTCCTTGTTGCAGTCCTACTCCGGCCCCCTTCCACAACTCTTTCTCCGGTACATCGATGATTACTTTGGTGCTGCTTCATGCTCTCGTCAGGACTTGGAAAAATTTATTAATTTTGCTTCCAATCTCCACCCCTCCATCATTTTCACGTGGTCCATCTCTGACACTTCCCTTCCCTTCCTTGACCTCTCTGTCTCAATCTCTGGTGATAGACTGTCCACCAATATCCATTACAAACCCACCGACACCCACAGCTATCTCGACTACAGCTCCTCACACCCCACTTCCTGTAAGGACTCCATCCCATTCTCTCAGTTCCTTCGCCTCCGTCGCATCTGTTCCGATGATGCTACATTCAAAAACAGTTCCTCTGACATGTCCTCCTTCTTCCTTAACCGAGGTTTTCCACCCACGGTCGTTGACAGGGCCCTCAACCGTGTCCGGCCCATCTCCCACGCATCCGCCCTCACTCCTTCTCCTCCCTCCCAGAAACATGATAGGGTCCCCCTTGTCCTCACTTATCACCCCACCAGCCTCCGCATTCAAAGGATCATCCTCCGCCATTTCCGCCAACTCCAGCATGATGCCACTACCAAACACATCTTCCCTTCACCCCCCTTATCGGCATTCCGTAGGGATCGCTCCCTCCGGGACACCCTGGTCCACTCCTCCATCACCCCCTACTCCTCAACCCCCTCCTATGGCACAACCCCTTGCCCACGCAAAAGATGCAACACCTGCCCCTTCACTTCCTCTCTCCTCACCGTCCAAGGACCCAAACACTCCTTTCAAGTGAAGCAGCATTTCACTTGCATTTCCCCCAACTTAGTCTACTGCATTCGTTGCTCCCAATGTGGTCTCCTCTACATTGGAGAGACCAAACGTAAACTGGGCGACCGCTTTGCAGAACACCTGCGGTCTGTCCGCAAGAATGACCCAAACCTCCCTGTCGCTTGCCATTTTAACACTCCACCCTGCTCTCTTGCCCACATGTCTGTCCTTGGCTTGCTGCATTGTTCCAGTGAAGCCCAACGCAAACTGGAGGAACAACACCTCATCTTCCGACTAGGGACTTTACAGCCTTCCGGACTGAATATTGAATTCAACAACTTTAGGTCGTGAGTCCCCTCCCCCATCCCCACCCCCTTTCTGTTTCCCCCCTTTTTTTTTCCCAATAAATTATAAAGATTTTCCTTTTCCCACCTATTTCCATTATATAAAATAAAAAAAACCCACTAGAGCTATACCTTGAGTGCCCTACCATCCATTCTTAATTAGCACATTCGTTTAGATAATATCACCAACTTTAACTTTAACACCTATGTGTTCTATTGTACTATTGTTGTTGACATCTTTTGATGATCTGCTTCTATCACTGCTTGTTTGTCGCTACAACCACACCAACCCCCTCCACCTCTCTGTCTCTATCTCTCCGCCCCCCACACACACACCTTAAACCAGCTTATATTTCAGCTCTTTCCTGGACTCGAACTCAAGTTCTGTCGAAGGGTCATGAGGACTCGAAACGTCAACTCTTTTCTTCTCCGCCGATGCTGCCAGACCTGCTGAGTTTTTCCAGTTAATTCTGTTTTTGTTTTGGATTTCCAGCATCCGCAGTTTTTTTGTTTTTTTCTCTAATTTATTCAAGGAATTGTTCCTGTCAGTCTAGCCTTGGCTGACCCATTGATTGTTGGTTTCCCTCTTTATACTACTTCAATGGTGGCAAGCTGAGTCAATGTCTTCCCGCTTGCACTTGCCTTCCTTACCTTGCTGTACTGCTGACATGGCACGTAACATGTAGGCTGTTGGGAAAGAGCCACTGCACATATTAAAAAAGCTCTTTACTGCCATTTAAAATGTCCTAATTGGCTGAACATTTCACCCAAAAGGATTCCCAATCTCACTGGAAGCACGCCCTTAGAAAATTCAAAGGGAAGTGGAAGAATGTTGGGTTACCAGCCAGACATCTTTTTCTGTAATTTTGCCAGTCTGCTCACCCCCATCTCACCTGGTAAAATTCCACCCTTTATCTTTCACGCTTGCCCCCTTCTCCAGTTTTTCAGTCAGTGAACTTCTGTTAGGCATTCTATAATACATAGAAGATTGCAGGGTGCGATTGTTCCAAAATAAGGAAGTATTTTTAAGTTTGGCCCAACACACATACAAACCACAAGTGGATCTATAATGCATTGGATAGATGCTTCTGAGGGCACTATAAAATAAATCTAACCAGCATTGCATCCGCAAGGACAGACATGCATCCCCAAAGACAGAAATTCAATACTTATTCCAAACGTTTTCTCAAAGTTTATAACTGAAATGCCACATTTAAGGGTTTTTTGGTCTTGCTTTGCAGTAAATTGGTGCCACCAGTCTATTTGAGCCAAAGACCAGGAATCAGCATTTTACAGCATGATAACTAAAGTACTCCAGAGGAATATGGAACTTTATTGGAAAACAGCACCTTATACGGAGAAGTACAAAGATGAAAATCTGACCCAGAATACAAGAACAGCAAGATATCTCCCAAAGGAAAAGAATGCAAGTGTAAAATTTTCTTCTGCTATTACAATTAAATCCAATTTGCCGAATTAAAACCAAAATCAGAAATACTGACAAATGGCATGGAAGAATAAAGATATTCATGGCTTAAGTTCCAAGCCATACCCTGTCATAATGGAAATTTGAAACAAAATTGCATTTATCTTTTGATAGCCACAATTAACACATGTACGTGACATACCAAAATAGCATATTGCCAGGAAAAAAGCTAATTAAATGCAAATTAAAGCCAACATTATAGTCCTTAAAGTAATTGCCTGCAACTGTTCCCATTACAACTGGGGAGGCGATGGCATAGTGATATTGTCGCTGGACTAGTGATCCAGAGACCTATGGTAATGCTCTGTGGACCTGGGTTTGAATCCTGCCACAGCAGGTGGTGGAATCTGAATTCAATAAAAATCTGTAATTACAAGTCTAATGATGGCCATGAAACCATTGTCAAATGTTGTAAAAAACTATCTGGTTCTGGTTCACTAAAGCCCTTTAGGGAAGGAAATCTGTTGTCCTTACCTGCTGTGGCCTACTTGTGACTCCAGACCCACAGCAATGTGGTTGACTCTTAAATGGCCTAACCACTCAATTTTAACAAACCTCTACAAAGTCACAAAAAAGGAATGAACCAACAGCACTGCGGGTGTACCCACAAACTGCAGCGGTTCAAGAAGGCAGCTCACCACCACCTTCTCAAGGGCAACTAGGGATGGGCAATAAATGCTGGCACAGCCAACAAAGCCACATCCCATGAATGAATAAAAAAACTCTATGTTAGAATGAGCTTTCAAAAGTAGGGCTTTGAAACAGAGCAGCATACATCATCTAAATAGACTTTTTTTCTTTAAAACATATTAACAGTTAGGCAGGGAGCACTCCAAAGTAGGTTGTAGGTGCAGATAAATCTGATTGCTGACCCTAGAGGCTTTTGTAAGGAGTGAATGGTCTGATGGTAGGGAACTTAGGAAAGCTGGGAAATCACTCATGTTCCCTTTGGCCCACAAGCAGCGCTCTGAAGATACTTATCTTCTCCCTAAAGTTGTCCCTGCCTCATGATGGATTTCCAGAGGCCTGGCAAACCCAGTCATCAGCTATAAAACCCACAAAGCAAGTTAAACCTGAGACTGCCAACTTAATTAAAATATGTAAATTGCCAACTTGCCTCCTCTGTGTGGGTTGGTTGCCCATCTCATCTTGCCTCCTTAAAACCTGGGAATGGGCAGGTTGGTTTAGGGGGTTCAGATTTTTTAAATTTTAAACTCCTGACCTTCTGAACCCAATTCACCCATTCCAGTGTACTCAAATTCAGCTCAGTTTTTAGGAAAACAAAAAATAAATTTTATATTTATATAGTGCCTTTAATGCAGTAATATGTCTCCCAGTAGTTCATATAAACATTACCAAAATTTGATAGAGTAAAATATATCAGGATAGATGACTAAAAGCTTGATCAAAGATTTGGTTTTGAGGAGCATCTTAAAGGAGGAGAGAGAAGTAGAGACTAGAGAGGTTTAGGGAGGGAATTGCAGAGCAAAAGCACAACCATAAATGATGGAGCAATTAAAGTCAGGGATGCCCAAGATGTCAGAATTGAAGGGCTGGAGGAGGTTACAGAGTAGAGAGGGGCAAGGCCATTGAGAGGTATAAAAACAAGAATGAGAATTTTAAAATCAAGGCGCTGCTTGACCAAGAGCCAATGTAGGTCAGCAAGCATAGGGGCTTTGGATGAATGGGACTTGGTGCAAGTTAATATATGGGCAGCAAAGTTTTGGATAAGCACAAGTTTATTTAGGGTGGAAGACTGGAGGCGAGCCAGAAGAGCATTGGAGTAGTAAAGTCTGGATGTAACAAAGCATAGCTGAGGGTTTCAACAGCAGATGAACTGAGACAGACGAGAAGTTGGGCGATGTGACGGAGATGTAACTAGGCAGCCTTGGTGATGTATATTTATGTGGTGGGAAGCTCATTTTGGGGTCAAATGCATCATCAAGGTTTCGAACCGTCTGTTTCAGGCAGTTGCCAGGGAGAGAGACGGAATCAGTAGCTAAGGGACAATGCAAGGACCAAAAATAAAGGGTAAAAGACTGAGCGCCATTCTTCTTATACCCCATCAGAAATATTTGATTTTAAAAAGGTAACTGGAAATTAGTAATTTTAAGAACGTCACCTTTTCACTTTTATAAATACTGAACACAATTTCACATAGACATATATTTGTAAAGATGGAGAAATAGGTTAACTTGACTTAATCTACAAGTTTGACACTCACAATTGCTGCAAGCACAGAAAGAGGTGTAGAAATAGCACTCAAGGACCAATAGGCCAGCAGTAAGGTAAAAAAAGCTGAATACTGGAAATATTAAGAACATAATGTTACAGGTATACAATGGGCGGAATTTTGCCCTTGGGTGGGCTGCCCAGTGGAGGCAGGTGGGGGTGGTCAGAAAGCCGACTGCTACATGCAATCGATACAACATTGTAATTTTACATGGGAGAAGAACGAGCGGGCCAAGCCCAAACTTCGCGCATGCGTGCGAAAGAGCACTTCGATCTCCCTGAGGCACAGAGCAGGCAGTGAAAAATTCAGCACAATTGTTAACTTAATGGCCTTAATAGGCCTTTTAATTGTCGGCAGGCGACCAAACTATTGCGAGTGTGTGCTGATGTTGGCATACTCGGCTGACGTCAATGTGCTTTATTTCATGCTCCGGCGCGTGCCCACACGCTGAGCGAAAAATCCTGTCCCTTGGCTCCTTTGGCATCAAATAAGAGGTGGATTAAATTTTTGGGTGGAGACCCAAAAACAAAATTTATTAAATGATCTCCGTCCAAAACATTACTTCTTATTTTCTCACCATTTCTTGTTTAAAGCTTGCAACTGACCATTTAAATTTGTGCATATAACAATCCACGATCATAGGACAATGCTATTAAGTGTGACGAGTCATGCAAAATAAAGTCAGCTAAAAGAGTGGACAGGAAAACGCCCTTTATAAAAATATTTTAACAAATAGTTTATTCAGTTCGGACTACAAAACAACACTTTTTATGCAAAACCGACTCCCGTGCAAAAAATTAGTCAAGCATACCTTAATCTTCAGCTGCATTTAACAGGTTTGAATCTAGGATTGTACCTATATAGTTCTTCGTCAAAGATTTTAATTGTTCATTATGATTGGTCATGATTTGTTACATATATTACTAACAAACAATATGTGTTACAAAAACATTTATTCAGCATTGTTCATTTACAATATGTACTAATTATAAAAAAGATACAGAATATTTGGTGCCATTATAAATTTTAGCCATAAATCCCTTTGCAGTTACCTTGGAAGTGAGTACAGGGTCAAATTTATTGTTTGTTTGAAATTTGGATATTTGCAGCTTGATATCCCACCCCCCAGAGTAAACAATAAGCTAATTTATTCAGATTCGCCTGGTGCTACTTCAGTTAAACCACTTAACATTTCAGTTTACATGAAATATTTCTTGCAAAACAAGCTTTTTGAGTAGTTAAATGAAGAGTTATGTCATCATTTTTTTCATGAAACCTTGAACTAAGACACTATGGTCTATAGTGCAAAATAACTATAAATAAGCATTGCACAGACATAAACCATAACAGATTAATGCACAACTTAAAAAGTACATGTTGGATTCATTTACTTTCCTATGTACAAACACAAAGCTGTGGGAAAATGATGCTCTTCTGCCTCTTACCAATGTGTACCTATATCTTTTGTGTTTTATTGCTTCCTAAAACATAGCTTGCTCAATTAGTTCATATGAACAACTTTGATCTCCAATTTTTCTATGAAGCACAATCCTTCAGATACAGTGAAAAGAATCCTGAATGATGGAAATCTGAAATAGAAGTAAAAAATGCTGGAAGCACGCAGAAGCTTCAGCAGCATCTGAAAGATATGATGTGTTAATGTTCTAGATGGAACCTCTTGAAAAGATTATGAGAACTTTTTTTCTTTTTCAGGTGATAAGCAACCACTGTGTTTCCTGTTCTTAGAAAAAAATATAATGCGTTATTATATGGATAATAACCTTTTAAGAGGATCCACTTGTATCAACATTTTCTTTATCAAGATTCCCCACATCTCCCATTTTATAACTGAAGCTCCTTTGGAAATATTTGTAAACTTCAACTGAAATATTTTCGGGTCAGCATTACCTGAATTTCTTTCCTAAGAACAGCAATATAGGATTTGAATTTAAAAAAAAAAACACTGAGCAGGCACATCTCTGTACAATGAAAGCCTGAAGTATTAGTGAATATTGTTGAAAAGTTATAAAAAGCCAAAAAAGTTATCTGGCTGTATGCTCACATGACTGTTTCAAGGTGCATTTGCATCACGGGTGGCAAGAAATATTGCACAAAGAATCCACGCAACTGTAGAGAAAGCTGTCTTGAAAGCATTTATCTGCCAGGTCTCCACAGAAAACAACCAAAAAATTCTCTTCCTTTGCCACAGGAAATTAATACACAAACCAAAATGGCCTATTCCAAACCAAACATTTCCAAAGATGGAAAAGAAACAGGTAAAATATATTTTGGTTTGAGTCATTAATAAATTATAAAGATTTCAATAAATATTCCTGATCAGTGCCTCCTTTGCAGCTTTCGAACCTTTATATATTGTCAAGCTTGACAGTGTTCAGTTTGTCATGCAAAGGCTTACATCCGAAGCAGCTCTTCTAAAGGTTAAAGTGTGCAATAATCAATCAATCCGATTTCCACAAATTGTGAACCTGTCTATTTCTAGTAGATCTTCTTTTGAAGAACAGTGCTTGCCATCAGATTTTCCCTGTGGTACTCCTTTGTCCTCTACGTCGGGGGTTGCAAGAAATTGGTCAGAACTGTTGCTTGAGACAAGAGTTGATACACTTTCTGATAGGGATACAGGCTGGCTAATGATGGACTCTGATTGCATTTCTTCTGAAGTACCTGTCAAAGTGAAATTATCCCCTTATAGGTTTTGCAAATGAACATCAATATATTAAGACATATGCCAAATCATTTATTTTAAACATGAACATACCTCCATGGCAAAATGCTTGCAAACATTCTGATTGTATCTCAACAGGACTTCCTACATAAGATACTAAATTAACATACAAAACAAGGTCAAAAATTAAAACTATATTATAATTTATACATGCGATTTTGTTACACTAAAATGTAGATCCTAAACTACAATAATATTTAGAACACTTTAGACCTACTACTCCTCTTTTGCGTTTCAATAGTAAAAATTGTCAGTTCTAGCACTTCCCGGAATAACTATACTAAACTAATATCAAACAATTAAAAAATAATTTCAGAAGAATCTATAATTTAATGATGCATTTATATATGCATAATGGATTTTATTAATTGCTCCATTCCTGGGTCAAAATTAGATTTCAAGGAAAATTGGTGGAACAGCAGTTATTCAAATAAATGTATACAGCATCAAGTCAAAATATCCCCCCAAAACTCTAGCCTTCCTGAAAAAAATTCAGCTGCTATGTTTACTTTCAAGCTTTTACTTAAAAATTAAACCATTCATTTTCAAAATGAAATTCTTAAAGCAGCATTAACTATTAATCAAACGTTGCTGTTTTATCGGGAAGCCCTTGCAGTAATCTCCTCTGGTGGTCAAATGTCTAGTTTTACCATCCTATCATTAATTCTGGCCTTTGAATATAATTAACCTTTTGACAATTTGAAAAACTGTTATTTTTATGCCTGGTAATATCTCACCAAGTTGGGTGGTCACATTCATTCATTTGCAGCTTGTGAGACTTTTTCATATGCAAAATATTTTAAGCAATTTAATTTGTTTGTTTTGCAGCATTTGCTGGTTCTAGATTAGTAATGCATGGAGAGTAGGGAACTGAACATTTGATGTGATTAGTGTGTGCAGCTTGTTGGCTCCTGATTATGTTTTTTAACCTGTGTCTATTGGAACAAGTCAACATGGTTATCAGATAAAATCATTCAAATAGTTTCTTCATGCTACAGTCATGTATAAAGGGTGATGTTTACACTCAAGGTATGGTATGTTGTTTTTGCAAAACATTTGATTTTGTAGTACAAAAATTAGCTGGCTGGGTACAAACAGGGCTGTAAGTTGTTGGAAGAAAACTGAGCTGAAATATAGAACTAAAATGACTTTTTCCATTATTACAGTCGTTCTGAAAAGAAAACAATGCTAATAAAAACCTTAAAACTTCATCACATTTCCTACATGTTGGCAATAATTGCAGTAGAAAACAAAGCTGTCTTATCCGATCATCATCAGCTTCAGCTGTTCTTTGTTTTCACTGATGTTGAAAAAAATATGTAAATAAAGGTTGTGATCAGAACAGAGTGAAGGCTTTCAGGCTGATGTGAAACTCCATAGCTCTGTCATCAACTCAAAATGCAGGAATTCTATCCAATATATAGATACTTGTGCTAAAACAAGTTTTATAAACATATGTAATTAACATTGGAATTTTGATTAATTTAATTGATCAACTACTAATTAAATGTATCTGATATGTTTAAAGCATGGAATTTTAAGGTTGAAGATCTGAGATAGATTATTGGTTCATGATTCAGTGTTCCACTTCGAGGGGTATGACATTAAATTGCAGTATGAACAAGACTTATTTTATTTTTTAATTTTTTTTTAGTGATGTGCACGATTCCCACACATAGGAAAGGAAGCAATATTTTGCAGCTCCATATTGGTATGCAACTGCCCAGTGGAACTGAATAAAAAATTTTATCAAATATGACTAACTAATTCTATTAACGTGCAACTTACCAAAGAAAATCTTCACGGCACTCACTACTATCATCTGATTTGTCTCTGTGGGTAGCTTTCAAATATAACTGAAATGCTTCTACGTCAGAAATCACTAACTGACATTCAAATTATTTATTTGTATTCAAAAGATATCTTAAGTTATAATTGTAGGAACGCACTCATCTTGCAAACAAAATTATATTAGGACATTCATCTTTCGTTTACCCAAATGAAACATTAGAAATACATTTTTTTTAATGAAGGTAGTGTTTGTCTCAGTATAAAATGCTAAAAATAGGTACCATATGAAAATTAATTACCTTGAGGTGATTTAACTTTGCTGACAAATTTTTTGGCATGTTTCCCAGGGGTGCTGACTGGTGGGGTTTGAAACAATTTTTCCTCCATCTTGGCCTCTTTCACATATTGACATGATTTCCCCAGCAACACAATGCTGTTGAGAACTTTAAGTGCAATCAGTCTTGAAAGGGGAAAAAAACTATGTTTAGAACAGTAAACAGAAAAGCATGGCAAGGCAATTCACAAGAGGCATAATCAAATAAAAGGAAACCAAGGAAGTGTGAGATATAAAGCAGAGATGGCTAAAAGCTTGGTCAAACAAGTGGGCTTTGAAGAAAAAAAGGTTGAAAGGAAACATGATTTAAGGAAAGCGTCTGTGGGGCACGGGTGGTTGAAAGCTTAATTGGCGATGGTAAGGCAAAAAGAGGGAAGATGCAGAAATTAAGAGTTAAAGGAATGGGGGTTTGGAGGAAGTCTTTAGGGACAGAGGTGGTGAGAGAGGTAGGGGGCAGCAAGTCTATAGATGGATTCAAACATGAGAATTTTAAATTTGTGGCATGGGGATGGGCGGGGGTGGAGTGGAGGGGTGGTGGTGGGGAATTGGGAGGCAATGTCGGTCAACAAGGGCAGGGACAATGGGCGAGCAGGGCTTGGACTTAGTGCAGGACAGGATACTGACACAATTTTGCACGAGCTGATGTTTACCGAGCAACTGAATTCATTTAAAATCCATTGTGAAAAATGGTTAACCACCCACTTCTTTTATGTGCAACAAAAAATAAAACCAAGGGTTAAAACAAATTTATACATAAATGCCATATTTGACAGCGTACAATTTTCACATGTAAATGATATAAGTACAAATTCCATGGGTTTGTACAAGAAAACGTCTCCTAATTCTGACTGCCTCTACCTCCAGCCAGAAGTGAAGGTGCATTATAGTTAAAAGACAAAAACCTCATTGTTTCTGATTAACAGCACTCAATACTGAAAGGCATTATGTAGATAGCCAATAGGCTGGAATCTGCACCATAACATCCACTAGTTTGGAGTATAGATGAAAAAGTAAAAAATCTTCAAGGGTGATTTGGAAGTTATGCTTTGTGCAATTTTGTGGTTAGAGCACACCAAGTGCTTCAACAAGTTCTCGTCACTATGACAAGACAGACTTTCAGGTACTGAAAACTGTGCAGAGGAATTCATATGATGATTCTTTTAAAATCTGGACTGAGTAATGAGGGAAGGAACAACTACTACTTACATTTATATAGTGCCTGTTAATGTAATTAAATGTCCCAAAGCGCTTCAGAGGAGCATTATATAACAAAGTATGAGACCGAGCTACATAAGGAGATATTAGGTCAAATGACTAAAAGCTTGATCAAAAAGTTAAGTTTTAAAAAGTGTCCTGAAGGAGCAAAGCAAGTTAGAGGGGTGAAGGGAAGGTAGTCCATAGTTTGGGGCCTAGGCAACTGAAGGCACGACCACCAATAGTGGAGCAATTATAATAGGAAATACACAAGAGGCCAGAAATAGAGGAGCTCAGACATCTCTAAGGGTTTTGGGGTTGGAGGAGATTACAGAGGTAGGGAAGGATAAGGCCATGATGGGATTTGAAAACAAGGATAAAAATTTTAAAATCAAGACACTGGCTCACTTGGCTCCCACCAAGCAATGAGCACAAGGGTCACTGGGGAAGGGGACTTGCTGTGAGTTAAGACATGGGTTTTGGATGACCTCAAGTTTAGAGGATAGAATGTAGGAGACCAGCCAGCAGTGCATTGGAATAGCTGAATCTAGAGGTAACAAAGGCATGGGAGGCAGATGAGCTGAGACACAGGCAAAGTCAAGTGAGGTTATGGAGTTGGAAATAGGCAGTCTCAGTGATGGGATGGACGAGGTTGGAAACTCAACTCAGGAGAATGCGAACAGATTGGTTTAATCTCAAACTATTGTCAAAGAGAGGCATGGAACAGTTAGGGAACAGAGTTTGAGGGGGGACCGAAAACAATGGCTTCAGTGTTTTAATTGGCAGAAATTTCTGCTCAGTCCATACTGGATGTCAGATCAGCAGTCTGATAATTTAGCAACAGTGGAGGAGTTGAGAGAGATAGTGGAGTGGTAGACGTGGGTGTCATCAGTGTAAATGTGAAAATCAATGCAGCACCTTCAGATGATGTAGCCAAGGAGCAGCATGTAGATGAGAAATAGGAGGAGGTCAATGCTAGATACTTAGGGGACACGTTTGGTAACGATGCGGGAGCAGGAAGAGAAGACATTGCAAGTGATTCTCTGGCTATGAGTAAATAGATAAAAATGGAAACACATGAGAGCAGTTCCAGCCAGCTGGATGACAGTGAAGAGATGTTGGAGGGGGATTGTGAGGCCAACCATGTCAAAGGCTACAGGCGGGTGAGCAAAGATGAGGAGGGAAAATTTACCTTTGCCACAGTCACATAGGATGTCATTTGTGATTTTGATAAGAGCCATTTTGGAAGTATGGTAGGGGGGGAAACCTGATTGGAAATTTTCAAACATGGAGTTCCAGGAAAAAAAGGGGAACAGATTTGAGAAGCGACAACACAGGAAGTGAGTCTCATGAACATGATGAGCTCAGAGAGGGCATGAGGGGAGATTGGAGAAAAATAGATAGAAAGAGGTGAGTTCAGGGCTAGGGCAAGGAGGAACATTAAAGGAAGTTTGGCCAGGTGGGCTAGTGGAAGGGAAGGACATAGGAGTGGAAGCCGATCGAATTGTCTCGATTTTAATGACAATGAAGTGTATGAGCTCCTTCCACTTGTTGTTAGAGGTAAGGGTGGAAGGATGGGTGAGGGGTTTAAGAAGACAGTTTGCAGTGGAGAACAGAAGCCAGGTGTTTTCTTTGCATTCCAGGATGATCCTGGAATAGGGAGCAATTTTAGTTGCTAGAGTAGAACCCAGTAGTGTTTTAAGTGGTCCAGCAAGAAAGGAGGAACTTGTGTGAATCATCCATACCAGGAGGTTAATATAGGAACTTGATCAATGTCCATTGTAGCCATTGTAGAAAGTTGCATTTATTTTGCAATTTTAACATATGAACATGTTCCAAGGTGCTTCATACATAGGTTTACGAAAAAGGACACCAAGCTACAAGGGAGAGGTTAGAAGGCATGACCAAACATTTGGGATTTTTTAAAAAGTGGAGAGAAAGGTAAAGCGATTTAAGGAATGAATTCTAAAGGTAAAGGACAATGGCAGCTGAACATTCTACCCGCAGTCGTAGGGTGAAGGGGAAGCGAATGTACGAAAGACTAAAATTAGTAGAATGGAGAGCTTGGGAGCAAATATAGGATTAGAGGAGATTGCAGAGACATGGCAGGGCAAAGATTTTACATGTAATATGTTGCAAGACCGAGAGCCAATGTAAATCAAAAAGACATGGTTGATGGATAACTGAGAATGATGATGGGACAGGATAGGATTTACTAAGAGTGGCGGATGGGAAGTCAACAAGGCATGTGTTAGGCATAGCTGAGTTTGCACATGACAAAGGTATGACAAAGAGCATTAGTGGCACAGAGCTTAAGGTAATTGTAGTGGAAAACAATGTTCTGGGGGTGGAATTGGTTAGTCTTTGTGGTGAACAGGATACAGGATTTAAAGTTCAGCTCAGAGCTGAATAGGGTACAACATTTATGAATAGTTTGGTTCAGAACGAGACAGTGGTCAGGAAGAGGACAGAGTCAGTAATAAGGGAGCATAACCTGTATTAGAGGTCTGTGGGTGATAGTTTCAGCCTTCCTAATGATTAGATGAACATTTTGTCTCTGGTTCTTAATGTCAGAGAGGCAGTCTCACAGCATGGAGGTAGTGAAGAAGTCAAAAAGGTACAGAAGTACACAATATAGAACAAGAAAAGATTAGCTCCAGTGCCCCTTTTGAATATGGTACAATCTATGTGAATCCTCAATCATTCAATTTCAAGAGAGGCAGAGCTACGCATAATGAGCACATAGATGAAAACTGACCTTGTGCTTGTCAATGATGATGTCGAGGGCAGCACGTATAAACTTAGGTAATCTGGAAGTGATAGTGCTGGGGAGACAAGTGAAGCCATTTCTGAAAATGCACTGACTGTGTTTGGATAGAAAGGAATAGAACTATGCATGGGCAGTCTGATAGAACTAGGTGACAAAGCAAAGAAGGAGATGTGCTAGGGTGACCAGTTATATGGAATGTTATGGGAAGGCTGAAAAGGAATAAAACATACAGGTCACAATCGCAGAGGTTATTAATCTTGTGACGTGGGTCAATAATTGGCTAGGAGCTAGGAGACAGAGTAGGCATTTATCAGGAAATTACCAGATGAAAGGATTTAGTAACAAAACAGCACAAAACACTATTCAGAGTATAGAAAGTTGCTCTACCCTTCAGGTCACTTGGGGGAATTAAGAGTCATTTCTTTCACCTCCACTGGGATACTGATTTATCAATCCTTGCCATTACAAGCATGCAGACAAGCCATTATTGCTATCTAGCTTATACCCAAAAAAGATAGCAAGCAATATGAACCATCTCACAATGAACTTCAATTCTGATTGAACTTTGAAATATCCTGATATATGAGCTGATTGCTATTTTGCCAGCTTTCCTCTAACTCGTACATATGTGACTTCACTTAGCTCAATTCAGACAACATTGAATGGTTTTGTGCTACACTACATTAATGAAGGTAATGGTGCTTTTCTCAATGTCAGTATTGCAACCTCATCACTGTTCACGCCCTACAATCAAAACATACCATGGGCCAAGATTTTTCAGATGGAGAGGGCCTCACAACCAGGTGGGTAGGTGAGGCCTGGCGAGTTGAGGAGAGGCTGTGGGGGAGGGAGCACCCTCAGGTGGCAGACCTTGGAGGGTGCACCCAATGTGGAAAGGAGGCATCCCCACCCCCGAGGCCTGAGCAGGGTAACTTTCCGGGCTTTCCCCTATTCCTGAACTCCTCCCACCTGGTTAGAAATTGAAGCCAGGTGGGAAATGACCTTAAATGGTCATTAATTTCCCACTTAAGGACCTCAAGCAAGCTTGGGTGAGCCGGAATAGGCCTAGCCTGTCCCACTGTAAAATTGCGGACAGGTGACGTGGGAGGGTAGTGGGCAGGCCATTTGTGGAATTTTACGGGGCACCCCACCTGAAAGCCTGTCGGCAGGGAGCATACAATTCAACCCCTTGGGCAGAATTTTGCCCTTGGTGGGCAGGAACGGGCAGGAAGGTGGGCGGGAATGGGCATGAAGCTGACCGCTGCCCGCAATCGGCACCACACCACAACTTCATACTGGCGGGCCATACGTGAAATGTGTGCGGCAGTGCTGAGCGCTGCCTGTGTGGGGGGAGGGGGGTAGCGTGAGCGGGCTGAACGCAAATATTGCACATGCACGCGAGTGAGCGCTGCATAATCGCCGAGGCATGTAGCTGCCTCAGGGAGATGAAAAGATATTTTTTAAAAAAACATAAAAATGTAATAAAAGATGTCCCCTCATGTAATTCTGCCACATGAGCAGGGACATGTTATTAATGAAAAATTAAAGTTTTTATTTTATTTTTATCTGCTTTTGGAAACCTCATCCCGCCCATGGGTGAGGTTTCCAAAAAAATGCAAATGCCGCTTGGCCTTTTTGCCTGCCCGCCAGCCATCAAATTTTTCACTGCCCATAAAACCTATGTTAATTGATTGCTTAATGGCCTTAACAGGCCTTTTAATTGTCAGTGGGCAGGCTGCCAGCTCCAGCATGCGCCCTCTGAACTATCGCGCCACTGCAGGTTGACTTTGGCACGCTCAGCTGATGTCAACGTGCGTCATTTCATGCTTAAGCAGGTCGGATGTGTACCCGCCCACTGAACAAAAATTTCTGCCTCATGTTTCAACAACTTTCTAGCAAGCTCCAACAAGAACATAACTCAAAAAATCTGCCCCTCTTTTACTGTCTGCATTCTATTATATCAGCTATTCAGGTTCCACAACAGACAAGACAGCAATATCTCAATTTGAATAAAAGGGGGAAAAATTCCATGAATGTGCCTTCTATAAATGTATTTCTGTTCTCAGTTGTGATGCTTTGGTCAACTCTGAGCAATTTAGTTGATGGATTATGTCAGTCATGAATACTAGCCCAAATGGATTTTATCTATGGAAGGTATTCTTATGATAATTCCCATAGACTATTAAATCCTATTCACCCATTTACTGGTCCTAATTTGATACTCTATTTTGATGCTGAGAAGCCGTCATTTGTTTCAAATGCTGAGAATCTATAGTCCAAAGGGAATAATTTCATTTTATATTTTCATTTTAAATTTTGTATTTGATTCAATATTTGGTGCTTACTCCGTAGGGCATTATTGTTGTGTCTGACTCTAGATACTTAAATAGGAACATATGAGCAGATATAGGCCATTTGGCCTTTTGAGCCTGCTTTACCATTCAATAAGATTATGGCTGATCTGGTTGTGGTCTCAGCTCCACTTTCCTATCTGCCCTCCATAACTTGCGACTCCCTTGTCTAATAAAAATGTCTAACTCTGCCTTGAATAAATTTAAAGACTCAGAGGCCAGGATTTTCCCCTCGGCGATTTGGGGGCAGGGCCCGCTCGCTGATAGGAAAATGATGCGGGATGACATCGGGAGGAATCCCTGATATCATCCCGGGCCATTTAAACCTTCATACTCTCATAGTTACCTTTACTTAGGTTGAAAACATTAGGCATGGAAACACACTGAATTCCAAATTGAACATGAACTTCTACCTTGTTGTGATTTCTGTCATCTAGAAGTTCCTTTAAGAAGAGGTTACTGTTTAATCCTCTCCTGCACATTACCAGGTCGAGGATACCCTGTTCCCTGGTAGGCTCTAGAACATGCTGCTCTAAATTGTCCCGAAAACACTATGAACTCATTTTCCAGGCCACCTTTGCCCATCTGATTTTCCTTATCTACATGTAGATTAAAGTCACCCATGATTATCGCAGTAGCTTTCCTACACATCAATTTATTTCTTTGTGTGTCCTCTGTCCTACACTGTAACTGCTGTTAGGGAGCCCATAAACTACTCTCAGAAGTGACCTCTTACCTTTATGATTGAACCATAGAAAATTTACAGTGCAGAAAGAGGCCATTCAGCCCATCATGGCTGCGTGACCAAAAAGAGAAAAAAAAACTTGCAGCTCATTTTAATCCCACTTTCCAGCACCTGGTCTGTAGCCTTGCAGATTACAGCACTTCTGATGCAGGTCCAGGTACCTTTCAAGTGAATTGAGCATTTCAGCCTCAACCACCTACTTAAGCAGTGAATTCCAGATGATCACCACCATTTAGGTGAAAAAGATTTTCTTCATGTCCCCTCTAATCCTCCTAGCGATCACCTTAAATTCATGCCCCCTGGTAAGTGATTCCTCAGCTAGGAGAAATAGGTCTTCCCTGTCTGCCCTATCTAGGCTCCTCATAATTTTGTACACCTCAATTAGGTCACCCCTTAGCCTCCTCTGTTCTAAGGAAAACAATCCTAGCCTATCCAATCTCTCCTCATAGCTGCAATTTTCAAGCCCTGGCAACATTCTTGTAAATCTCCTCTGCCCTCTCTCCAGAGCAATTATGTCCTCTTGTAATGTGACCATCAGAGTTGTGCACAAAATTCCAGCTGTGGCCTAACCAGCGTTTTATACAGTTCTATCATTACACCCTTGCTTTTGTATTCGATATCTCACCCAATAAAGGAAAGCATTCCATATGCTTTCTTGACCACTTTGTTCACTAGTCCTGCCACATTCAAGTGGACATGCACTCCAAGGTCTCTTACTTCCTCAACCCCTCTCAATAACTTCCCGTTTATTGAATATTCCCTTGCTTTATTTGCCCTCCCCAAATGCATTACCTCACACTTTTCCAGATTGAATTCCATTTGCCACTTCTCCGCCCACTCAATCAAACCATTGATATAATTCTGGAGTCGACAGCTATCCTCTTCACTATCAACTACATGGCCAATTTTTGTGTCATCTGCAAATTTCCTAATCATGGCCCCCAAATTTAAGTCTAAATCGTTAACATATACAACGAACAGCAAGGACCTCAATGCTGAGCCCTGTGGAATACCACTGGAAACCGTTTTCCTTTTGCAAAAACATCCATTGGCTATTACCTTTTGTTTCCTGTTACTGAGCCGATTTCGGATCCAACCTGCCACCTTTCCCTCTATCCCATGAAATCTCACCTTCCTGACCAGTCTGCCATGTGGGATTTTGTCAAATGCTTACTGAAATCCATGTGGACAACATCAACTGCACTACCCTTATCAATCCTCCTTGCTACTTCCTCAAAAAATTCTATTTAGTTACTAAGTTAGTAAGACACTCCTCCCCTAACAAAACCATGCTGACTAGCCCTGAGCAATCCGTGTCTTTCTAAGTGACAGTTTATCCTGTCTCAGAACTGTTTCCAATAACTTGTCCCCCTCCGAAGTCAGACAGACCGACCTATAATTTTCTGGCCTATCCCTTGCACCCTTTTTAAATAATGGTACAATATTCGCAGATGTCCAAGGATTGGAAAATGATCCTCAGAGCATCCGCTATTTCCTCTCTGGCTTCCTTCAATAGCCTGGGATGCAACCCATCTGGCCCTGGTGATTTATCCACCTTCAAGGATGCCAGTCCCTCCAGTACTGGTAGCGTCCACAACTTCCCACATGTTAGAAGGCATGCATTCCACATGACCGAGCTGAGCTGCCATGGCTTCAATTTACTTCCCTTCTGTTAACTTTATTTTATTTTGGCTTACTTATGCAACTTTATTATACCTGGCCTCGACTTAACGTTATTTTCCTACTGCTTGTGTTTCTTACTTAAATGTAAGTAGCCCCTTCTTTTACTATTTCTATTTACTATTTCTTTTCTCTACCCAAAATGATTCTACATCTTGCTTATTCAAGCTAAGGTTTCTCTCAGTACTGAACTAATGTCATCCTTATTTAACAGAGATACCCCACCACCCTTTTTCAGCTTCCTGTCATTCCGATATGTCAAATACCCTTCAACATTCAGGTCCTAGCCTTGGTCACCTTTCATGTCTTTGTAATGTCTATCAGGTCTTGCATATTTTTCTCCACCTGCGCTAATAATTCAACCCTTTTGTTACAAATGCAACGTGCATTCAGGTACAGGGCCTTAAACTGTTTTCTTTACCATTTTCAGCTTTATCTGCTGGTACATTCTGAGGATTGGATGTTCTGTCCCTTCCTCTCACACTCTGGAACTCTACCCAAATTGCTGCTCTGCTCTATTACTTTGTCCTTTCCCTTTACTTTACTATATCTCTCTTACATAATCCCTTCCCCTCACTATTTAGCTAAAAGCTCTCTCCACTACCCTGGTTATACGATTGACCAGGACATTGGTCCAGGAAGGTTCAAGTTAGACCTACCCAATGGTACATATCCCACTTTCTCCAGTACTGGTGCCAGTGCCAATGAATCAAAACCCATTTCTCTGACACCAATCTTTGAGCCACGCATTCACCTCTCTAATCTTATTTACCCTATACCAATTTGCTCATGGATTAGATAAGAATCCAGCTGAGGTGTTTAACTCAAGGAGGTTGGTGGAGTCGCAGAAAAAGGATTTGCAAATACAACGTTTATATCAAACAGCTTACTCAGAAACAGAGGCAAAATCTATTCCAGAACTGTATCATGTTTCAGCAAATGAAAGCTGGAGGGAGGTGCATCAGGTTGTTATCCCAGTTGGGTATAGAAATAAGATTCTGAGGATAGCTCATGAAATTCCAATGGGGGGACAATAAGAATTTGGGAGACATAGGCGAAAGTACAACAACATTTTTGCATATGGATGTAGTCAAACTCCGTAGAACATGTCACACATATCAGGTGATAGGAAAGCCACAAGCAGTGATTAAGCCTGCACCTTTAATTCTAATTCCAACATTTGAAGAACCTTTTACTAGGGTCATGACTGATTGTATAGGACACCTCCCTAAGACTAACGGTGGAAATCAGTATTTACTGACAATAATGGATGTGTCTACAAGGTTTCCTGAAACGATACCTTTGAGAAATATTACAACAAAGAAGATTGTGGAAGAGTTAACTAAATCTTTTTAAAAGATATGGTTTACCTAAGGAAATGCAATCATATTAGGGTTCAAATTTCATGTCACAGCTGTTTAAGGAAGTAATGAACAATTTGGGGATAAAACAAATTAAGTCAACAGCTTATCATCTTGAGTCACAAGGGGCTTTGGAAAGATGACATCAAACTCATATGGCATCATAGTTTTTATTATGATGAGAGCGTACAGTCAGGATTATCCATCCACAGGATTGGGATGGAGGAATTCCATTCTTGTTATGTGCTATTAGGGATGCTCCTAATGCATCAACTGGTTTTAGTTCTTTTGAACTAGTCCATGGTAATGAGGTCAAGGGACCACTGAAATTGATTTGAGAAATTGGTGGGTCAAAATTCAGAAACTACTCTCCTGGATTACGCATCAAATTTCAGGGAAAGATTGAACAGAGCACATGAGTTGGCTAGGGAATATTTAAAGATATCACAGCAACTGATGCAAGTGAAAGCAGACAGGAAAGCTGCAGCTTGGAATTTTATTGCTGGAGAGAAAGTGCTAGTTCTGTTACCAGTACTGGGTGACTCATTAAAGGCAAGGTTTAGTGGGCCTCACAGGATTGAAAAGAAACTGAGTGAAGTAAATTATTTAATAAATACTCCAGATAGAAGAAAAAAGCAGAGGGTGTGCCATGTAAATATGTTTAAAAGTATTTTGACAGGGAAGAGGACCAGAAGGAGGTATTAGTGGTAGATAATGAGAAAGAAGTAGAAATGCAGGATTATGAAAATGATTTTCCTCTAATCAAATTGGATAATGAGGGGGTACTTGAAAATTTAAATGTAATATTAAATTACCTTCCAGACAAGTGTCAAAATGATTTGGAAAAGCTATTGCAGTCACACAAAGCTATTTGTGGAAACAAGTTGGGGAGGACAGACTTAGTTATACATCATGGGTAGAATTTTGCCTATGGCAGGTGGGCTGTTTGGCAGCGGGCACGGAGGCGATCACCGCCCATGATGGGCTGCGCGCTGCCATCTTATGCAGGTGGGCCAATTAAGGCCCACCCGGCGTAACACACGTTCAGCATTACCTGTGCGGATGGGGGCGGGGTGGGGGGGGGTGGAAGGAGAGTCAGGGCCTGAGCTCTTTTGCACGCAATCTCCCTGAGGCACGGAGCTGCCTCAGGGAGATTAAGTTGATAATAACATTTTTTTATAAATAAAGTACAAAATTATTTAAACATGTTCCCTCATGTGATAGTGTCACAGAGCAGGGACATGTTTGTGAATTTAGCAAAATTTATTTAATCCTTTTATAAAACCTCCAGGAAACCTCATCCTGACCGTGGATGAGGTTTCCTGAAACACGAAGGCTGCTTGGGCTCTTTGCCTGCCTACCAGCCTTAAGGTTGGACGGGCAGCATTGTTAATAAGGTAAATTACTTTTTTAATGGCCTTAATAGGCCATTGACAGTTTGGTGGGCACGCGCCCACCGAATAAAATATTGAAATGACGCGCGATGACATCGGGACGCCGCCCGACGTCATCTTGTGTCATTTTACACGTTGGCATGTCGGACCTGCCCCCGCACGCCGACAGCAACATTCTGCCCCGTGTCTGTAGAAGTTTCATCTTCTGTATGACAACATCTTTATAGGTTAAATCCGGCAAAGTTATCATAAATACGGAAAGAAATTGACTTCATGCTTCAAAATGATATCATTGAGTCTAGTTGCAGTAACTGGAGTTCACCTATTGTACTGGTACCAAAACCAAATGGAACACAAAGACTGTGTGGACTATTGAAAGGTGAATACAATGACAAAAGCAGATTCATATCCTACACCAAGGTTGGAAGATTGCATTGAGAAAATGGGACAATCAAAATTTATCACAAAGATTGACTTGTTAAAAGGATATTGGCAAGCATCGTTATCGGAGAGAGCAAAGGAGACTTCGGCTTTTGTGACACCAAATGGGCTTTATCAGTTTAAAATCATGCCATTTGGTATGAAGAATGCACCTGTGATATTTCAAAGACTGACAAAGTCATTGCAGGTCTGAGCAATTGTGTTGTTTATATTGATGACTTAATAGTTTTCAGTCCCACGTGGGAGGAGCATTTACAGCAACTGGAAGAATTGTTTACTTGATTACAAGAAGCTAATTTGGTAATGGACTTGACTAAAAGTGAATTTGCAAATGCGCAAGTTACATATCTAGGCCATACCATTGGACATGGTAAGATGGCTCAGAGAAATGTGAATGTAGAAGGCTATCATGGATTTCCCAGTGCCTACAACAAAATGAGAAGTTTTTAGATTTCAAGGCATGAGTGGGTTTTATCGGAAATTTTAGCAGTGTGGCTGCTCCACTGACTGAACTATTAAAAAACAAGAAGTTTCAATTGACTCAGAAGTGTAAGAAGGCATTTGACAGTTTGAAAACTGTATGAACTACAACACCATTTTTTGCAGTACCCAATTACGCCAAGCAATTTAAGTTGGTCTTTGATGCAAGTGATATAGGTATTGGGGCCGCACTTTTACAAGAAGATGAAAATGGAAGTGAAAAACCGATAGGGTATTTTTCACAAAAGCTGAATGTACAACAGAGAAGATATTCAACAATCGAAAAGGGAACTTTGGATTTGGTGTCAGCATTGCAACACTTTGAAATTTATGTGGCAAACAATTTATCAGAAACAATTGTTTATACAGACCACAATTCTTTAACACTCCTGGACAAATTTAGAGACAGAAGTGCAAGGCTATTCAGATGGAGTTTATTACTGCAACCATTTAATAAACAGATTATACATGTCGCTGGACAAGAAAATCTGATTGCAGATGCTTTGTCAAGAGTTTGAAGCTTTAAGGGAAAATAGGACATTTAGAAACCTGGACTCTGAACAGGAATGATTTCTGTTGATGCGAAGGATTTGTGTGTGTGTGTGTATATATATATATATATATAT
Organism: Carcharodon carcharias; assembly: GCF_017639515.1. Lineage (NCBI taxonomy): Eukaryota > Metazoa > Chordata > Chondrichthyes > Lamniformes > Lamnidae > Carcharodon > Carcharodon carcharias. The sequence goes on from NC_054467.1 coordinate 114,567,476, forward strand.
ATATATATATAATGTTAATACATGCATCTGGTAATGTAATAGTGTAAGTATATAGATAAGTATAGGAGATAGTATAAGATGGGTTAATAAAAATGAAGCCGACTTTTTATATTATGACAGTTCATTTTTTAATAAGAAGTGGGATGTCAGGAAGATATAATAATATCCATAATGTTATTAGAATTCATTGTAAAATAGAGTCTGTGTCTATACGTGTCTGCATGTGTGAGAGAATTGAATTAGAGGCAGCTAGTTTGGGTGCTCTGATGTAAGAGAAGTTAGGTTTGAAATGTTAATTAGGTAAACATGGAGAAGTGTCAAAATGTGAAGTGCAAAGGGATAAATTTGCATTTTTAAACAAACTAGTGTGGCTTGAATTCATAAGTCAGGCTGTAACGTATACTTAGCCAGTAGAAGTAGTAAGAAATAGTGTATTTATTTTTCCCAAAGATTATTGGTAAAACATAACGCTACGATAGAATTTTATTATCAAGAAGGTAAAGTTCAAAGACATAATGAACCGATGCGTCTTTGCATTCAATGGGGAAAATATGTATAAAGGAGCAAAGGCTGTGTGTAAGGGAAGGCAGTCTAAGATTCAATAAGTGTGAAATGCCTTCAGCCTGTATATACTAAACTGCCGCCTCCAAGGACTGAAGTTAAGAAAACTCACTTTGAATTCGACTGGTTCAGGGTATCATGTTTCTTTGCCTGGGTCTTTTAAAATGTGTGTTTTACTGTTGCCTTAACAAAGGTGTAACCGGGAATCGGATTAACTAGGGGATTTAGAAGTTATTATAGCAATAATTTGTAGCCATATGTACGTGCTTACAATCTTTTCTTTTATTAATAAATTTTAATTTAGTTTTATAAAAATGTCTTAAGACCCGGTGGTCTTATTACTGAATTCAAAGCCTGCATTTCAAAACACAAATTGCAAAACATAAGTTGTGACAGTTGTTTCAAGTTTCCCTCTGGGATTTGAACAGCTCAGCATTTACCATCTGCTGTGTCATAACACCTCACACAAGTGGTCAAGGACCACGAATGCATTCTCAAGTGCCATATCTCACTAATTGCATCACTAGCCTTAGACATTGCTCAATGCACCCTCCCCCCCCACTACTCACCTACAGACAATCCCAAGCAATCACAGCTCACACCGAACATTCACCGTTATACCATGCCCTCGTACACTTAGTATTGATGCAAGCCCCACACACACTTATCACAGTTGGCATGCAGTGCCAAGCACACCATGACAGGTACAGACAGATTGCAATGACACTTACTGATATACTTTTCTCTCTCTTGCAGAACAAAGTGAGACACAACTGGAAGCAGCAGGTACTAACCAGCAGCAGACAGGCACAGGCATAGCTGATCCAACATCTGCGTGATGCTGTGGAAGTTCAGGCTGAAGTCATATAAGGTCAATCTGCTACCGTGCAAGCTCAGAGTGCTCTCATGCACTACAGCAGGCTGAGCTTGCAAGTTCAGACTGCTGCCATCATGGCTGAGGATACCAATGTTCAAAGAGGCTTGTAGGGTATCAGAATAGTCTCGCAATCTGTCCACCAACAGATTACTAGTACTGCTGAAATGCTGCCCCAAGTGAGTGGAAGTGACAATGCACAGTACAAACTTAGTGTCCTTGCTCAAGATGACAGCATTTGTCCTCTCACCACTGCCACTCCCCCAGTTGCCTGCCAGCCAGCCAACCCAAACTAATGCCAAGAGGTGCAGAAAAAAGCTTCTACACCCAGAGCAGCTTGAAGTCATCCACCTAGACCATCTTCAGTCCAGCAGCCTTCCACCAGCCACCGTGGCAGCACTCCATAGGAATACTAGGACAGACAAAGGCACTAATGGAATGCAGAAGAATGATAAGTTGACATGTGTATGCAACATAACATGCTTTTATTTATAAATTTGCTTTGGAATGGTTATTTTGCATTGCTTTTATTTTTTAAATTCTTTCACAGGATGTAGGCTTCACTGGCTAAGCCAGCATTTATTGCTGATCCTGAATTGCACTTGAGGTGGTGGTGCTTAGAAGCCTACTGAACCGCTGCAGTCCATGTGGTGTAAGTACACCCACTGTGCTGTTAGGAAGGGAGTTCCAGGATTTTGACCCAGCAACAGTGAAGGAACAGTGAAGGATACAGTTCTAAATCAGGATGGTGTATGACTTGGAAGGGAACTTGCAGGTGGTGGTATTTCCATGCATCTGCTGCCTTTGTCTTCTAGGTGGTAGAGGTTGCAGGTTTGGAAGGTGCTGTCGAAGGAGACTTAGTGAGTTGCTGCAGTGCATCTTGTAGATAGTACACACTGCTGCCACTGTGCATTGGTGGTGGAGGAGTGTGGATGTTGGTGGAAGCTGGTGAATGGGGTGCCAATCAAGTGGGCTGCTTTACCCTGGATGGTGTCGAGCTGCATTAATGTCATTGAAGCTGCATTCATCCAAGCAAGCGGAGATTATTCCATCACACGCCTGGCTTGTGCCTTATAGATGGTGGACAGGTTTTGGGGAGTTAGGTGGTGAGTTACTCTCCACAGAATTCCCAGTCCCTGACCTGCTCTTGTAGCCACAATATTTATATGGCTAGTACAATTCAGTTTCTGGTCAATGGTCACCCCTAGGGTGTTGATGGTGGGGGATTCAGTGAATGTCAAGGGGAGACAGTTTCTCTCTTGTTGGAGATGGTCATTGCCTGGCAGTTGTTGGTCATTGCCTGGCACTTGTTGCCACTTATCAGTCCAAGCCCAAAGGTTGTCCAGGTCTTGCTGCATATGGGCACAAATGCATAGGCCTCAGTATCTGAAAAGTGGCAAATGGTGCTGAACATTGTGCAAACATCAGCGAGCATTCCCACTTCTGACCTTATGATGGAGGGAAGGTCATTGATAAAGCATCTGAAGATGGTTGGGTCTAGGACATTACCCTAAGGAACTCCTACAGTGATGTCGTGGAGCTGAGATGTTTGACCTCCAACAACCACAACCATCTTCCTTTGTGCTAAGTATGACTCCTACCAGTGGAGAGTTTTCCCCCAACTCCCATTGGGTATAGTTTTGCTCGGGCTTCTTGAGGCCACACTAGGTAAAATGTTGCTTGATATCAAGGCCAGCCGCTCTCACCTCACCTCTCGAGTTCGGCTCTTTTGTCTATGTTTGAACTAAGGCTGAAAATGTGGTCAGGAGCAGAGTGGCCCTGGTGAAGCCCAAACTGAGCATCAGCACGCATGAGTAAGTGCTGCTTGATAGCACTATTGACAACTGTTTCCATCACTTTGCTAATGATCAAGAGTAGACTGATAGGGTGGTAACTGGTGAGTTAGGTTCATCCTATTTTTGTGGCTGGGACATACCTGGGCAGTTTTCCAGGTTTCTGGGCAGATGCCGGTGTTATAGCTGTACTGGAACAGCTTGGCAAAGGGCGCAGCTAGCTCTGGAGCACAAGTCTTTAGCACTTTTGCTGGAATGTTGTCAGGGCCCATGGCCTTTGCAGTATCCAGTGCCTTCAGATAAAGTGGAGTGAATTTAATTGGCTGAAGACAGGTATCTGTGCTGTTGGGGCCCTCAGGAGGAGGCCAAGATGACACTTTTGGCTGAAGATTTTTGCAAATGCTTCAGCTTTGTCATATTTTACAATGGTGTGCTGGGCTTCCCCACCATTGAGGCTGGGGACATTTGTGGAGCCACCTCATCCGCTGAGTTGTTTAATTGTCCACCACCATTCATGACAGGATGTGGTGGGACTGCAGAGCCTAGGTCTGATCCGTTGGTTATGGGATCACTTAGCTCTGTATATGCCATGCTGCTTTTGCTGTATGACATGCAAGTAGTCCTGTGTTGTAGCTTCACCACGTTTTTAGGTATGCCTGGTGCTGGTCCTGGCATGCCCTCCTGCACTCTTCATTGAAGCAGGGTTGAATGGAAAAGTGGAAGATCTGCCGGGCCATGAAGTTACAGATTATGGTTCTGTACAATTCTGCTGCTTTTGATGGCCCACAGAGCTTCATGGATGCCCAGTTTTGAGTTGCTAGATCTGTTCGAAATATGTCCTATTTAGCACAGTAGTATAGTGCCATACAACACGATGAAGGGTATCCTCAAAACGAAGACAGGACTTCGAGATTTCCTTGCCCATGTTTGACCTGAAACCATGTCACTTCACAGGGTCCAGAGTCAATGTTGAAAACTCCCAGGCAACTCCCTCCCGACTGTATACCACTGCCCTATCTCTGGTGGGTCTGTCCTGCCAGTGGAACAGGACATAACCAGGGATGGTGATGTCTGGGACATTATGTGCAAGGTACGATTCCATGAGCATGAATATGTAAAGCTGTTGCTTAGCCAGTCTGTGGGACAGATCTCCCAATTTTGGCACAAGCCCCCAGATGTTAGCAAGGAGGACTTTAGAGGGCTGGGTGTGCCACTGTCATTTCCGGGACCTAGGTCGATAGCGAGTGAACCATCCAGAGTCATTCCTTTCCATAGGCTTGACAACAATTTTGATACAATTGAGTAGCTTGCTCGGCCGTTTCAGAGGGAATTTCAGAGTCGACCACATTGTTGTGGGTCTGGAGTCACATATAGGCCAAACCAGGTAAAGACAGCAGATTTCCTCCCCTAACGTACATTAGTGAACCAGATAGGGTTTTATGACAATCGGCAATGGCTTCATGGCCACTATTACCGAGACTAGCTTTTTAATCCCAGGTGTATTAAATGAATTTAAATTCCACCAGCTGCATGGTGGGATTTAACTCATGTCCCCAGCTCATTAACCTGGGCCTCTGGATTACTAATCCGGTGACATTACCACCACGCCACCACCTCCCTTTATTTATGCATTGTGATCAAGTCGCTATGATGATTAGTAACAAAGGGAAAGTATGGTGTGGTACTGTCAGAGAATGCGGAATTGCAGTTGCATTTACTGTATCACAATCCAACAAGTTGTTCAGTGACCGCTTGGCCTGAAAGGCCATCTTCTCCTTTACTCTTGCTCTTCAGCTGTTCACATGCAGCTGGGCTGTGTTCTCATGATACTGAGAGTATGCAGCATATCGCAGGCCACAAAGAATCTTGACACCTGTTCTAGAAAGTACAGTAGGGTTCTTCTAGAGTAGTCCAGGCAGCAGTAGCATTGTTTCAGCATGTCAATGATCTACTCTATCACAATTAGTGTGGCAGCATGACTTACACTGTATGTATGCTGCATATGTTGTACACTGGAGTCATCAGCCATGTGGTTAGAGGACAGTTCTTGTAATTCAGTAGCCACCCTTTGGTTTGTGGTGGCTTAAATGCAACTGGTGCAGTGGACCGATGCAGAATGAAGGTATCTTGGCAACTGACAGAATACCAGGCATTGACCTGCATGGTTCTCTGCACATGGTCGCATACCAGCTGGTGCTGAGGTTGTGGAATCCCTTTCAGTTGTAGCGCATCTCAGAGTTGACATGTGGCACCCACAAAGCAACGTCCATGCAGGCAATGGTACCCAGCACCATGGGAAAGGCTGTAATTCTCACAAAGCACATGCTTGCTCTGCCTGCTGCTCTCTAACAAGCCAGAATGAAATGTAATGACTTCTCTTTGAATAAAGAGCATCAGTGATCTCCCTTATGCAAAGGTGGGCAGCAATAAGCGAGATGTTGCAAATATCTCCAGCACCGGCCTGGAAGGAGCCAGAGGCATAAAGATTCATGGGCATGATCACCTTCACAGCCTATGACATTGCAATCCTTGCCCTGCTCTGAGGTTGCAGTTGTGGCTGCAGTCGGTGCATATTTCAGTGTTCTTACACACTGTTCCTCACTGAGGCTCATGTAGGAGAATTGTTCCCTCAACACCCTGGGTGCATATGGCCTCCTGTTGAGAGCCCTTCTTCCCCATCTCTTCCTCCTGGCAACTTGGCCTGCCAGCTGTGGCCTCTGCTCATTCTCCAAGTCATGCTCTATTCCAAGGAAAATGCCTACTACTGCAGCCATGTCTGGGAGCAACTGCTTTGTGCAGAAGCTTTGAAGTCAAGACAAACTCCTTGAGTACCTGTCCCTCCTTAAGGACTTTAGCAAGTTTAAAGACCCCTTTTTAAAAAAAAACATGTATTGTCGCAACAATCAATAAAAATCAATCAGCAACTAACCTGAAAATTGATAATCCCTTTGAATAAGGGGAGAAGGTGGGAGAATGGGATTGAGAAACTTATCAGCCATGATTGAACGGCAGAGTAGACTTGATAGGCCGAATGGCCTAATTTCTGCTCCTATATCTTATGGTCTAACAGTACTAGTGGGGATCCTTCCAGCTATTGAACGTGTGTTTAGCCATATGTGATTAAGAGGTGCACTGTGCTCCAAAATGGCAGCACTGGCATCAAACCATTATTATATGCTGATTGATGCCATGATCTATACTTCTGGTGGATACTCCTGCATGTGTTAACACCCTCATCAATATGGCATCTGGTACACCTTCACAGGTGCTATTTTGGACTTCTATGGCTACTCATAGTGCCCAGCAGTTTTAATTTTAAAGTTTTGATGTCGACACCCTGTAGTTCTGCTCCACTTCATGTTAAAGAAACTAGTTGCTGGAAAAATCAACCTCAAGGTGTCAAAAGAATTTTAAGACCCTGTTTATTTGAAAGATTTAAGATTTTATTTTGTATAGTGGTGCAGGTAAGAGAAAAATCAAAAGGCAATAATGCACAGGAGAATCAACTAGGAAGAAAAAACACATAATAAACTTCTAAGAGTAGAGTGGGAAAAACTTGCATTATTTAGCACTTTTAATAACCACCAAAGCAATTTGCAGCTGAAGTATTTTTTGAAGTGTAGTCACTGTTGTATGTAGAAAACACAGCAATCAATTTGTATTCAGCAAATTCCCACAAACTGCTATGTAATAAGTCTTGATAATCTGGTTTTTTTTGACTTGATTGAAAGATAATTATTGGCTTGGATACTGGGGATAACTCGCCTGCTCTTCTTCAAAGTCATGCCATGGGACCATTTACATGCAATCGATCAGGCAGTTGGGCCTTGGTTTAACAACTCATCAAAAAGACCGCACCTCAGGTAGTGCAATGCTGCTTCAATTCTGCACTAGAGCATCAGCTTGATTTGTGCTCAAGCCCTGGAGTGGAACTTGAACCCCAAACCTTGTGAGGTGAAGGTGCTAACAACTGAGCCACAACTGACATGGTTGACACATATTTATAAACAGAATTTTTGTATACATGACCCTTTTGCTATTAACTGCATCTGGCATAGTAAATAGAGATGTAGGGTAGAATACAACTGAGGTACTTATGAGAAGTAAATATATGTTAATATAATAAAATTTATTGCTTATGAAAATTCTATCATTCATAGTATAGAATCATACTTATATCATTTTTAGAATACCTTGCTATTTCTTGAATTTGTCTGCCATTCTATGAGCTCTAACGGTGTACACAAAGATTTAAGTGCTGTAAATGTTTTCATAGAAAGTAAGCTGTATTTTAAATGGGATGTTTAATAGTTGCATGAAGCTATTGTTTTGTAGTCAAACAAGCTTTTTATACCTTACTGTGAACATGGTCATCTATAAAACTAGCAAAAGCAGACAACAACCCAAAACACTGACAACTTAAATAATTGGAAAAATAAACCAAAAGCATATCAAAGCCTAAAGGTGGATACATATTGATGATCCAAGGTTTACTTTCTAATGGGAGTAGGTGGACGGTGGGGGAGAGGGAGGGGTGGGTGCAGGGAGAAGCTGGGATGCTGAGGATGGACATGAAGCTCCATACTCATTATAGAGGGGATGAGAAGCTTTCATTTGTTTTAAATGCTGCAAATCTGTTTCCTATATGTTGGAGTATTTTGCATTTCATATAGTATGGGAAAATAGTGTGTTTGGTTCACAATTGCTTGCTCAAGTCACAAACATATGAAATTATTTTTTCCTTTCTGAAATATTGTTCTTTCATCAGCAACAAATAGTTTGCACTGGGAGAAAAGCTGTAATTCTTAATCTCTCTAAAAAAAATTGGCAAATAGAAATATAGTATGACTGACCAGAGAGGAGTCATATTTAGGGTTGTTGGCTGCAAGTTTAGAACTGTGCATTCGGTCTAAATGCTTCACTCATGCTAAATGGCGTGCATTCATAAAGTATGAACCTTCTTGAAATTAGCCAGAAGGCAACGTTATTTTTGAATGTTTATATTAAAGATGGTACATTCTGGTTTATTTTAAACATGCTTATACTTCACAATTGATAAAATTCATAACTTAAAAGACCAACCAGATCATAATTTTCCCAATAGGCACCTCAACAGTCACCACGTTTGATTTACATTCTTTACTCCTCAAACCAGATTCAGACACTAGTTTCCTTCCAACACTCCCAGTTCGTACTCTTTACCAATCCTAACTCAACTTTCTTCTCACCATCCAAGCGAAGTCATGGTTGCATTTATTCCCCTCTTCCACTTCCCTCAGCTTAACCTGCCACATCTCACCCTTCTCTCTCCCAGTTCAAATTGGTACTCTTTCTTCCCTCCCCTGGTAATGATCTGGAACTTGCTGCCCACAAGGGTGGTGGAAGTAGAAACAAGCAATCATTTCAAAAGGAAATTGGATGGGCTTCTGAAGGAAATAAACTTGCAGGGCTAAGGGGACCAAGCAGGGAAGTGGGACTGACTGGAATGCTCCTTTGAGAGCCAGCACAAACTTGATGGGCCAAAAGGCCTCGTGTCATAAATGACTCCACTCATGCAGGGACTCTTCATCCCCCTCTAATGCCTCCTCCTACTAGCTTATACTACTCTATTCATGTTCCCTCAGTTCATTATGACCCTTCTTGCCCTCCATTCATGCTGGCACTCTATGTCCTCTATGTCCCTTCCCCCTTAAATCATGCCTTTTTTAAAGCCCTCCTTCACACCCTGCTTTTCAACACCACTCTCAGGCCTTGCTGTAAGTCATTCAATTCCAATGAACACCGTGTGAGAATTTCTGATGTGATAAAAAGTCCCAATATTTGCAGCTGTATTCAGTCTCTTACCACAGCCAGAGGCAGAAATCTAGGAGCACCACTGCTGATGCAAGAAAAGGACCAAGAAAGAATCACAAATTTAGGAACCAACACTTTATCACAAATCTCCCTTAATGTTATTTGTGGAGCCTTTAAGAACCCCAAAAGCCAGAAGAAGGCTGTTAGGACATGACTTTATTACATGGAAAGTTCCAAATTTGATTCCCAAAACAGGAATTATCACAGAACCCTGGGCTTTTTCCCCATTACAAATTTTTTAAAACACATATTTAAATCTGGCTTTATCCAGAAGTGTGGAGATGAACAAGAGGTCATTAATGTCCTCATTGCATACATTTTCTACTTCCAAAGATTATCAATTTTTATAGACTTAAGAAATTAGCAAAACACTAAATTGGATTTTAAAAGTTCTAGGTTTAGACAAATATCCTCCATATTTTGGTGTCAATGCTGAAAGGGAAGATTAAGATGTGGTTAATATAGTTGTACACATTTTAATCTTTCCTTTCAACATTGACACAGAAAAATGGAGGATAATTGTCCAAACCCGGACTTTTAAAATCCAATTTAGTGGGTGGGATTTTCTGCACCTGCCCACTGCTGTGATCTTTTGGTTCCGCTGCAAGTCAATGGACTTCTGGCTGGGGTGCCACCTCGCCCGCTGAGGGTCCAGCCCGCAACAGGGCTGGAAAATCCTGTCCAGTGTTTTGCTAATTTATTTCTTTTATATTTTGAATGTTATTGGAGAAGTCCATTTAAATTTACATAACCACAGTTCTATTAATTGAGTTCCTATCGCTTACTGATTTTGATGCAGAGTGAAAGTTAAACTAAAATAGTTTGGAGATTTAGTAACAAATTCTGAGATGTTCAACACCAACCGAGCTCGCTCAGATCACATCCTTTTCTCAGACATATCTGACACCTACACCAATCTCTTTCACTAGCAGCTTCCAAAATCTGCATACATGTCTCTTCACTCTTTATTGTTCCCAGCCTTTTACCCATTATGACTGATAGCTAACAATGTTCTCAATGGTTGGCACCACCTTCAATACATTTATTTTAATATGATCCCAACTACTTTGTTTTTCCATGGCATGACACCCAATGACAATCAAATTTGAGCGTCATTGGCGAGTAGCTGGCCTGGCTGCCTAACATCTCCGTGATGATCTTTGTGTCATATAAACTGCTATTCTTCACAACAATTTTTTCATTGATTTGGCTCCGAAAGTCATGGTCCTCCATTCGCTGTTCTTCAAAATCTCCATTATACAACTCCATAATTTTTTCTGCTTCCATTTTCCATAGATGCTACCAAACCTTTCTGCATCTCCCTGAGCGCCTCCAGTCCCAGCTCCAGATCATCCAATTTTTGCTCTTTTTCATGTTTGCTTACATCAATCTCTTCCTATCATCTGGCAATGTCCCTTAGCCTGGAAGATAATATTTGTGATATCATATGCCCCATTTTGTCATTACAGCCTCTGTTGCTCCAAAACACATCCTCTCTTGCATAGAGCGGATAATTAGAGCTACCTGATGCAATAAGAAAGGTAAACATTTATTTTAAGAGTCTAGGAATAAAACTATAAAGAGTTTTTAAAAAGTGTGTTCCTCAGTTGATTTTTTCCCCTTTTCTGTTGACAATTGCTTTACCACACAACTCTGTGCCTCAAGTTTCAGGCGTGTCACCTTTCAACCAAAAATACTACAGAGAGCACATATTTCCAGTTGAGTTCTCTTGCAACTCAGCATTTTGAAGGAGAAGCAATAAAGATGTTAAACTAGTCAGGCAGCATTCATCCATGGGTACCCCCAAATGTATAAACCCTCAAACTTTAATGGGCCCAACAGCAGTACTTGCAGAGGCTGCACTTTAACAAGGCAGCCAAGGAGTAATGCAACATTCTTCTACTAGATCTATGGTCCATCCCCTAGTAAGTAGCAAGAAGTCCATCTCGATGTTGCTAGACTTCAGGAATGTGGTGGCTGAGGAAATTTTAGGGATCAATCTCTTTCTAAAATCTGATCAAGTTTTGCATTTAGCATTTAACTTTAACATCAACATGTAGTTTCTTTCAGTCTTAGTCAGCGATAAACAAGCTATCTCCTATTGGCAGCTGCACAATTAAGTAATTACATGGTAGTTAAAACTGATTCCCTGATGAAAACAGTCTAACTCAGGTCTTTGGCATTCCAGCTAGTATAAATATAGGAGGTTTTACTTACACATGGGCCAGGATTTCACATTTGGTGTGCTGGGGTGGGCCCGACACGCCGGAATGTAAAATGACGCGCGATGTCGGGCAGGCGTCCCGACGTCATCGCGCAATCTCGCGATGTTTTGTTCGATGGATGTGGGCCGGACTCGGCTGCGTGCCTGCCGATAATTAAAAGGCCTATTAAGGCCTTAGCAATTTCATTAAGTTTAAATTTACGCAGCCCGTCCACCTTAACGGTCGGTGGGTCGGTGGGTGAAAAGGCCAAACGGCCTTACATTTTTTAGGAAACCTCATCCACAGATGGGATGAGGTTTCCTAAAGCTTTTACAAATTGAATTAAAACTTTAAAAAAAAATAAAAACATGTCCTACCTGATGTGACAATCACATGAGGGGACATGCTTCATTAAATTTTGAATGTTTTGAATAATTTTTTAAAAAAGCGCTTTAATCTCCGAGGCACGGAGATGCCTCAGAGAGATTGAAGCGCTCTTTAGCATGCATGCGCAGAAGAGGGCTGGATCCGACTCTTCCTCCTCCCCCCACCCACACAGGTAGCGCTTAGCGCTACTGCTCACTTATTATGCTCTGTAGGCCTTAACTGGCATGCCCACATAAAATGGCAGGGCAGAGCTGATCGCAGGCAGCACTCTGCTCTGCGACCACCCCCGCCAAGCCCACCTGACATGGGAAAATTTCATGCCATGAAGTAAGTAGCATGAAGTACTGCTCGACTGAGTACTTACTTTAATTTGGGAAACTTGGTGACTGAGGGAGCTCAGTGCATTGAAGGAATAGGTACTGTTCTGGTCTTCCACAGAACAAGGAGTGGTCTGAGGGAGGGAATGGGACATAGCGAGACTTGAGAGTTGAAGTATAGAGGCATTAATTAGATAAGCAGGTGAGTTTTATTTTTTTCTCCAAACTGGGGCAGTAGTTTTAAACTAGGTCCAGAAAGATAAAAGTACTGCATTAAATTTATATTTTAACTAATTAAACTACTTCACAATGGCAGTAGGAAAAAGGGACGCAAGACAAAAGGCAGCAAGTAAAAAAAAGATGTTATATGGATAAAGATAAAAAATAAAAATGGCTACACTATCAGGTGTAGTCTAGACCATCTGAAAGTGAAACGAAGGTGGAGAAAAAATATGCAAATTAAGTAAAAAAACAAAATAATAATCATGGGAGATTTCAAATATCCTGATATTAATTGGATGGAAGATGTGGATGAAGGGGATAAGGGAATAAAGTTCCTACAGTGTGTTCAGGGCTTTTTTCTAACCCAATTTGTAAAAAGCCCAGCAAGGGAAGATTCACTATTGTATCTGGTAATGGAGAATGAACCAGAGCAGATAAGAAAGATAAAAGTAGGGCAACATCTAGGCAATAGTGACAATAATACAATATGCTTTAGAGAAGGACACAAGTATGACGAAAACCAAGTTAATAGGTTGGAGAAGAGTTGATTTTGAGGGGTGGATGAAAAATGGACAAGAATAATGGCCAAACAAGTATTTAAAACAGTGTTTTGACTGAAGGAAAAATATATTCTGCTAAAAGGAAAGAAAGTCAGACTCCATGGATCAATAAAGACAGATGGAACAATTGAGGGTTAGAAAGAAGGCACACGTTAAATAATTGACAGCAGGGGAGCGCAGAATGAGAGAGAATGCAAAGAGATTAGGCAAGAAGCCAAACAACAATCAGGAAGGTAAAGAGGAACTATGAAATTAAAACATCAAGCAACATAAAACCAAGTAGTGAAATATTTTTACAGGCGCATTAATAAAAAAAGGAAGGTTATAATGGGAATAAGACCAATAAGGGGTAGATAGGATAATATTGCAGGTAAAAATAGAGCAATGACAGAGATATTAAATAATTATTTTGCTTCAGTATTTTCCAGGGAAATGGAGCAGATCGACATGACATTGAATGATGAGACGAGTAATGAGATAAGTGCATTTAAAATAAAAAAGGGGATGCATGGAATAAAATAATCTGAGGCCGTGGTCTGGATGAATTGCATCCAAGTATTTTACAAGAATTAGGGGAAGAGGGGTTACTACCCATGTATAACAATACATTAGAAAAATGTGTAGTGCCAGGAGACTGGAAGATAACTAATGAAATTCCTATATTTAAGAAGGAGGACAGAACATGTTCAGGGAATTACAGACCAGTCAGCTTAACATCAATGGTAGGAAAAAGAAAGGAATCGTCACGAAAGGAGAACACAGAAGAGCATCTAGAAAAGAGATATACAATAATGAATAGTCAACATGGATTTCAGAAGGGAAAATCTTGCTTGACCAACCTTCTTGATTTTTTTTTTGAGGCGGTAACAGAGTGGACAATGGTAAATCAGTAGATTTAATTTATCTGGATTTTCAAAAGGTCTTTCATAAGGTGCTCCATAATAGACTAATGAATAAGGTCTGAAAAAATAGAGTCAGGGGACAAGTGGCAGAATGGATTGCTAGCTGGCTTCCAGACAGAAAGCAAAGAATAGGAATAGTGGATAGTTATTCGGAGTGACAGAGTGGAAAGTGGTGTTCCAGAGTGCTGGGACCAATGCTGGTCTCAAATTACATTAATGATTTAGACTTTGGAATCAAAAATACAATTTATAACATGAGATGACAAAATGTGGGTTGGGAGGGGTGGGGGGTGGGTGTCATCAACAGAGGACTGCAAAAAATTACAGGAAGACATTAATAAACTTGCAGAATGGGTAAAGAAATGGCAAATGAAGTTAAATGTGAGGGAATACGTTTTGGTAGGAAGAATAGGGACATATCTGATTACTTGGAAGGTGCAAGTATAGTTGGGGGTAGAGGAACAAAGTGATCTTGTAGTCCAATACACCAATTACTAAAAGATGCGCCACATGTTAGAAAGGCCATAAAAAAGCAAACTAAGCACTAGACTTTATTTCTAGTGGGATAGAATTGAAATTAGAGAAGTTATGCTAAACCTGTACCAAATCAAAAGGGCATAGATGCTTTGGAGAGGGTGCCAAGATTTACAAGGTTGATACCAGAAAAACTTGGGTATACATATCAGTAAAGGATCAACAGGCTGGGTCTCTTTGCTTTTGAAAAAGGAAGGCTGAGTGGTGATCAAATAGAGGTCTTTAAAATTATGAAAGGTTTTCATAGAGACGACAGAGAACATTTCCTCTTGTGGGGAAGAGCATAACTAGAGGCCATCAACATAAGACTGTCAACAAGAAACCCAATAGGGAATTCAGAAGAAATTTCTTTACCCAAAGAGTGGTGAGAATGTGGAACTCACTATTACAGGGTGTGGCTGAAGTGAATAGTGTTAATGCATTTAAGGAGAAACTAGACAATGTTACACGTGTGAGATTTACAAGATTATGTTTTAGAATTGTATCTTTTGGTTTATAAGACTGTTATATTTTGGAACTGTAGCTTTAAAGTGAAGGGTAGATGAAAGGAGTCATGCTGACCTGTGCTAAAGCCTACCTGACAGTAAACCTGGGTGCTTTAATCGTTAGAGAACTAAGGAATAGTCAGATTGTTTTACTGGGAGGGAGGAATAAGGTATTTATGCATGGAGATAATGCCAGCATGTTTTGAATATACCATGAATATATCCCAAATCTCCCAACGTCCTCGAAAGAAGTTATAACTATTAAGTTGTAAATAGTGGTGCTGCAAACTATCCATTTGTTTCTAACATGAAAGGGAGACAATATTAAAGATAACTAATTAACAATTCTACCTGGATACAAAGCTAGTGTTTCCCCTTGCCAAGAAGGTGGTAGAGGATGCCATATTGAGATCAGGTTACAGGTTTTCCTATAAACCCATGTGTATCAAGGAAGTTGCAGTTTTGACCTATGTAGTCTGTAGCCATTGAGAAGTAGAAATCAAGACAGAGAGTCAGCCAGGCCAGACCTTAAACAGATAAAATGCTAACTCTATCATTCACCACACAGAACGCAAGTGGGAGCTTGTGCTCAGATTGAAGACTGAGTTCATGTGGAGTTAAGGGAGGCTTGGAACATTCGCCTAGCCTGGAGCTGAAGGATGGGATCACCAACATAGTTTCACAGTAAAAGGCAGTTCTGGGATTAGAAGTTAACAGGCTGGGAAAGTTAATAAAAAAGGAAGCAACCCATCAGAAGCTGGAAGAACTGCTATTCCATGGAGAGCATGATGTGTGATGAGTAACAAGGAATCACTTATTTCTATAGTTTAAAGCATAAGTTGCCAAACTTAGTGTTTAGTCAATAGTGTATTTTTTGGTCATTTGATACAGAAAAAGTTTATAAAAATGTGAAATCTTGACATGTTATTCTTTCAGCTGTTAGCTTTTAAAGAAAAACCTGGAGCTCCCTGTTATCAGTGTCTATGGAGGTTGTCACAAGGATATATGAGGGCGAAGGGAATAGATGGCTGTGATGGTCTATTTAAATGAAAAAAAAGAGAAAGCTCAAATAGAGCATAAACACCGGCATGCAGTGGTTGGCCGTTTGGTCTGTTTTTTTTCTGTATATCCTATGTAAACCTACTGCAGTTACCACACTCAACAGATTACACCTGATTACAACAGCCCCTTTCTCTGCGAAGATCGATGACCCCCACTTCTACTTCCTATTCAAAACCTTAAAAACTGTCTGCTGTGTACACAACAAAAACATAGAACTTATAAAACTGGTCATTCCAGTTTGTTACTTAAAACATTCTTAACATAATGCAATTATGCACAGGTGGTTGCCGAAAGTAAGTCACAATCACATAGTTTATTTGACAAAGCTAGCAACATCGTCCATTTATCCCTTGACAACACTCAGAAGCATGCAATAGTGTAATTTCAGAATGGCAGGAAAATATAGCCTTCCACAACCTTTAAAACTGAAACATCAACCCTCCTAATAAAAACTTCCATTTGGCACTCCACACTAACTGCTGTCTAAACTTCAACAGCCCCTTTCTCTGCGAAGATTGATGACCCCCACTTCTACTTCCTATCCAAAACCTTAAAAACTGTCTGCTGTGTACACAACAAAAAGAACATAGTTATCAAAATAAGATTTGACATGACAGTAACCATGGCTTGTTTTCCTTTCTCATTTCCTTTGTTACGGAGAGGAGAGAGATGGTAGCATAATTCCCTTTTTTTCACCTTTCAAATGACCAAAGACAGATGTGTTTTTAAAAGGGAAAAAAAATGTTTTAACCCCCCTAAGTGCTTTCACTGTTAAGAGCAGACAAATGAAAGATTTTCTTTAAGTTTAAAAACAAGGATAAATGTTTATTACTCAACGCCCTGAAGGTATTCACAACCACATCCACTCACACTCATACAGACACACACACACAAGAGGATGAGCACGAAATATGCACTTAGGTCTTAAAAGTAAAAAAAAAATCACTGTCACACTTGTTTCTCCTGAGACAAATTCTTGAAATGTTGCAAGCCTGAAATTCTTTTTTGGTCTGCTGGAGAAAGAGAGTCTGGAGGTTGATGAAGGTCGATTCACAGTGGTTTAGTGTGCAGTAGTAGGTTTCTCTTGCTTCACTGCAGTTGAAGTGCAGCAGAAAGCTGGGTTGGTTCTTCAAATAGGTAGGTAAAAGCCGATCCGAATTCTCTGCCTGCTCATGGGTCTTAGGCAAGGTCCTGTTCCTTTGCTGGTTTGGATCTTTCTCCCTTTTCTGCTCCAAAATGTGCCTTATTAAATGTTCCTTATTGAAAACCTATTTTGTGTCATGTGACCAAAAATCTCGGTTTTTCATTGTCCTCCCAAATGGTTTCTACCAACTTGGCCATTGTCAAGCAATGGGGTCTGAGTTTTACCCCTTCACACAGAGTTGATTTTTTTTTTTAACATACACCCATTCTTTGGAATTCCATTCTGAAGCCGAAAAGTCTGCAAGAGGTATTGTGAACTAGTTGCTTTAATTATTTAGATAAGGGCAGCCATTAATCCATGGGAAAGGTCTGTTGCATTTTTATGATTTCTCAATGAGATGTCCCAAAAGTTGTCTTGTCCAAATATGAAGGCCAGCTCCAGGGCTTTGTGTAGTTCCATATATACTGACAGCAAAGAAAAATGTCTACTTGACCTCTCAACTCCATTTTGTTTTAAAAAATAAAGTGTCCACTCTTCATTTTGTTTTAAGACAAAGTGTTTATTTCAAATTCATAAATCCATAAGTTCCTATTTTGTGAGCGTGACACCTTTGGTTTCTGATGGCTATGGTGACAATCATGCTAAGATCTTCAAAAATTACTCCAACAGCCCACTTCTGTGGCACTGCTCTATCATCCTATCTGATGTATTTTAGCACCATGACCTCTTTCAACCCTTTGCATTCTGGGCTCTTGGTCACCTGTACTGTAGATTTTCAATCTCAGAGAATTCAATAAATTTATCCTTAAAGGAAAGGATCAATGAGTAAATTCAGGCAATATGCCTGGGAAACTGATCAACAACCACAGATCTTCAAGGTGGCCACTCTTGCAACAGCACTTGGTCAGGTCATTGCAATCACTGTTCATTCCACTTTCAGAGATGTTATTGTTGCAAGTACCCACATGGACAGCAAGCCAAGAGGGCCTAGGAGCACCTATTATTTAACTATGAGGGATCTAGTCTGAAGTCGCTGCAGGAATCATGCTGGTCAGTTCATTCTGTAACCACCCAAAATTATTCCTGCTCCAACTGGTCGTGATTCACAGCACTTTGGCTCAGAATGTGGAATGGTGACAACTGTCTTTTGTAAAGGTAATCAGCCATAGTTCTTAAAATCATAGGCATCTCCCTCCATTAGAGAGACAGACAATTGGTTATATATTGCTTCTGGCTCAAGGCAAAGAGGCAGGCCTCCATGAACTACCACAGCCAACATGGACATTGAACCCATCACACGTTAACCATCTAGCCAACTGAACTAACCAACAAAAACAGAGATTACTTCAGAATTTTTATCAATCCACTGTGCTGAATGGGATCCCTGTCTTTCAAAGGGGTCCTCTACAACCCTTTCCTAATTAAGCTGACCTTTATGGCTGATATGGCAGGGCTGGTTGGCTCAATTGGCCAGATGACAAGCATGTGGTTCAGCATAATACCAACAGCATGGGTTAGGTTTCTCATCTGACTGAGATAGACTTGGGAACTACCTCATCGCCCTGCCCCGAGAGTGCAAGGCAATGGTGAACCATCACAGATGAAAAGCTGCCAAAAAAAATCACTCAGGGTGAAGCATCAATGGACAATGAGCTAAGGAGCTGCCTTCAGGCAGAGAGCACACATGACATGACATGACATGGATACATCCCTTTCAGAATCTCATATCAGTAAGCACAGGACAAGTGGACACAATAGAAATAGCTTGGAAATCTTCAGGTTTTCTCTGTTCCTTAGTATTCTTCATTTTCCAAGACCCAGGCAAAAGAAGTCAAAGCAATTCTTGTAATCCCTTACTGACCTCAAGATTATGGCCAGAATCATCCCCCCACAGCCGGAAGTTCTGTGGCAGGGTTAGAAAGTCGGAGTGATACATGCAATCGTCTACTCCCCGCCTCAGTACTCATGTACTTACGCGTTTTGCACCAAGTCTTGTGGTGGGCAGGAAGCCGGAAGCCCAGCTGTCATGTCTGGGCACCATATTTAAAAGGCGCCCAGTCAGATCTTCACTCACGGGAAGGAGGATGAGCAGGAGAAGGCAACAAGCCGCAGCTCCTTGCTTCAGTGATGCATCCCTGGACATCTCCTCAAGACAGTGTACAGAAAGACCTCTTTCCCAGGAATGACCGCAGGAGGCCCACCCAACTGACTTCACCAGCCTGGAAGGAGGCCTCCAGGGCAGTCAGCACTCATGGGGTGCAGAGAAGGACCACCTTGCAGTGCAAGAAACAGGTCAATGACCATATCCACATTGCTAGGGTGAGTGAACATTCCGGTCTCCCAACCCACATCACCACTCATTTGTATTTCTCTCACGTGACCTGGATGTCACTGACAAGGCCAGAATTTCTCTTGCCTAACCGTATAAGTCCTTGACAAAGTGGTGGACTGCAGCTTTATTGAACCCCTGCAGTCCATGCACTGTGTTGTTAGGAAGGCAACTGTAGGATTTGCAACCAGCCACAGTGAAGGCACAGGGATGGGGTGGATTGCAGGACAGCTTGCAGGCGGTGCTTCCATGCGTCTGCTATCCTTGTCCTTTTGGCTGGTAGAGCTCACAGGGTTGGAGGGTGTTGTTGAAGGGGCCTTGGTGACTTGTTGCAGTGTATCTTGTAGATGGTAGACACTGCTGCAATTCTGCCTTGGAAGACGACAGACTGAATGATAAGGGTGCTGGATAGGGTGGCAATCAAGCGGGCTGCTTTGTCCTGGATATCGTCCAGCATCCTAGTGTTGTTGGAGCTGCACTCATCCAGGAATATGGAGAGTATTCCATCTCACTCCTTACTTGTGCCATACACATAGTTGTTGGGTTTTTGGGGAGTCAGAGGTCAGTTAGCAGCCACAGAATTAGCAGCCTGAGACTGTTCTTTCATCATACATGCTCACAATCCATCAGTGTGTCTTTTTGCAGGAGAAGGTAGCCCACAGCAGGAGGGAGAGAGAGAGAGAAGACAGAAGAGGGGGATGCCTGAGCTCAGGCCCTTCACTGCATTTATATAGCAGCTGCCGAGCTGGCAGGGGAGGATTGTGACCACGCATGTGCCGATGGTGAGGTCGGCCTCCCCCAAGCATCTAGTGAGGAAACGTGCATAATCCAGACAACCACAGAAAATCAAGGTGATGGATGAGTGCCAAGTTTGAGCCAGACTAGGCAGTCACTCATTCTCTCTTCTCTCCATTCCAGGTGCCAGCAGGAAGAGGTTGAGGCCAGCCCCTGCACTTGAAGCCAGCCCCAACCCTCAGAAACTCGTAGGAGGACAAGGACAACTTCACACCTTTACAGCCGTCACACTGTTCACCTGCACCCTCTACCAGCCCAGAGGCACACACCTCAGTGGGTCACAGGCTCAATTTCATACTCTCTGGTCACCGCACAGACATGTGTCCATAGCAGAAGGAGGATGCCATGAATGTGCAGTCAAGTAACAGATCAGCATAAATTCCTGCTGGCAGGGCAGAAGATTTGACAGGGATGCACAATTCCAGTCTGTTGGGATTTTAACGAATTTGCATGAGATGCAAAATGGGTTCCCGTCCTAGCTTCTGCAGGAGACCCAACCCATAATCAACTCCCCGCGAACGTCGGGAGGGGAAGTTCCTGACCCAATTTCCTGACATCAGGAAACCAATTTTTTGCTCCATGCCATATTTTCTAATCTTGCCCAACAGAAATCCCGCTGATCATAGGAGGGAACGATTCTGCCCGGTTTCTGGACGTGCCAGCATTGAACACAGCCTTCTCGATTTTACCTGGGAGAGAGGCAGAGAGCGAACCTGGTTGAAGAACATACAGGAGACAGCGAGGATATAAAGAAAGCCCGGGGCTCGGGGCCTACATTTACTTGTGAGAGAGGCAGAGAACAACTCTAGCTGGAGAATGCACAGTTGCTTCAGCTTCATCTCTAGAACGCCGGGTTTGAAGACAAAAATGAAAAGTGTCTTCACAAGAAAACTGTAAATTCGTTGGTTGGTAAGAAACTGTTGTTAGGGAGTGTCTTTAAATAGCTGTAAATTAAAGTGTATTGGTAGTAACTTGACTTTAAGAAAGAAACTCTTGGAATTGGAGGGCAAAAGTAAATCAGGGTCAGTAAAATAAAGTAACATAAGTAAACCAAAGTACATTAAAGTTAACTTAAAGGAAGTAAAGTTAAGACATGGCAGGGCAGCTCGGTCATGTAGAATGCGTATCCTGTAATATGTGGGAAGTCACAGGCACTGGATGTCCTAGATGACCACATGTGCAGGAAGTGCTGCCAGCTGCAGAAACCTGAACTCCAGGTTTCGTAGCTCGAGCAGCGGCTGGAGTCACTGTGGCTCATTCGCAAGGCTAAGCGCTACGTGCATCGTTCAGAGAGGTGGTCACACTGTAGGCTAAGAATTTGCAGGCAGAATGGGAATGGTTGACCACCAGGAAGTCTATTAGAACCAGGCAGGTAGTGCAGGAGTCCACTAGGATCCTGCTTGCAAATCGGCTTGCAGTTTTGGGTACTGGTGAGGGCATTGGTTCCTCAGAGGAGTGCAGTCAAAGCCAATTTTGTGGCACTCTGAGTGGCTTGGCTGCACAGGAAGGGAGGAAGAAGTGCAATGGTGATAGGGGATTCATTAGTTAGGAGAACAGACAGGCCTTTCTGCAGCTGTAGATGTGACTCCAGGATGGTATGTTGCCTCCGCAGTTTTTTGTTTTTACTACTGAAGTTATACCTGCCACAACAAAAACAGAATTACCTGGAAAAACTCAGCAGGTCTGGCAGCATCGGCGGAGAAGAAAAGAGTTGACGTTTCGAGTCCTCATGACCCTTCGACAGAACTAGGGTCATGAGGACTCGAAACGTCAACTCTTTTCTTCTCCGCCGATGCTGCCAGACCTGCTGAGTTTTTCCAGGTAATTCTGTTTTTGTTTTGGATTTCCAGCATCCGCAGTTTTTTTGTTTTTATACCTGCCACCACTGATTGAATTCAAATTCTCATTGTCTCACTCGCCTCTTTGAACTCCACCTTTTAACAATGAAACTCCTTTCATAGTACCAATTTTATCAGTAATATAAACATATTGCTTGGTATCTGCTAGATAGGCGTCAAATTTTCACCTCACTTCTTGAATGCTTTATTCAAAAAAATGCAAAAGCACGCCATCTCTCTTCCATATCAAAACTAGTACCCATCAAAGCACCCAGACTAGCTGGCTTTAATCCAATTAAGACAGACCCACAGACTAAACCTCTATTTTAAAAGAGAAATGTTTTCCAAAATATTATATACAACAATCGCTTCATGACAATCCACATCTCTCCGGGTAGAGAATTCCAAAGATTTGCAACTCTGAGTGAGGAAATTTCTCCTCATCTCAGTCCTGAATGGCCAGCCTTTTATTCGGAGACTGTGAACCCATGTTATAGACTCCCCATTCAGGGAGACATACCCTCAGAGCATCTAGTTTCTCAAGCCCTTAAAGACTCTTACAATTTGCAATGAGATTACCTCTCAGTCTTTTAACTTCTAAGGAATATGGACCCAGTCTACTCAATCACTACTCAAAGAAGGATCCTCTCATCCTAGGAATTAATCTAGTGGACCTCTCCCTAAGGACCATATATCCTGCCTTAGGTAAGGAAACCAAAACTGCACACACAACTCCAGGCATGGTCTCGCCAAGACCCTATGTAATTGTAGTAAGATTTCTTTACTCTTGTAATCAATTTCCTTTGTAATAAAGTCACGATAACTTTCTGTGATTCGTGTACGACACCAAAGTTCCTCTAATTACCAATGTTTTCCAGTGTCTCACCAACTTAAAAATATTCTGCTTTTCTATTCCTACTAAAATGAATATCTTCAAACTTCCCCACATTACAAATAATCTGCAATGTTTTGTCCACTCAATCAATCTGTCCCTTTTCAGCCTCTTTTGTGTTCTCCTCACAGCTTACTTTCCCACCAAACTTTAGATCAGCAAACCTAGATACAGTAAACTCGGTGCCCTCATCTACATCATTGAGAAAGATTGTATGTAGTTAAGGCCCTAAGGCCCAAGCCCCAGTGCAGTAACCTGCTAGTTAGTTAATCTGCCAATCCAAAAATGACTTATTTATTCTTACTCTTTGTTTACTTTCCATTAACCAATCCTCAATCTATACTAATGTATTAGCCCCATTCCCACAAGCCCAACTGTAATAACCCCTTGCGTAGCACCTTATCGAATTCTTTGTGAAAATCCAGATACATTATATCCACCAATATCCATTCCCCCTTATCCACCCTATCAGCTACATTCTCAAAAAACTCTAATAGATTTTTCAGAGATGATTTTCTTCTTATAAATCCATGTTGACCTTGCCTAATCATATGATGATTTTCTAAGTGTCCTGTTACCATGTCCCCAATAATACAAACCAGCAAGTTCCTCCTCAATTAGAATAATCCTCAACTTTTACCACCTTCAACATGACCTTCATGCACTCCAGAAGATGTTGAAATACAGGACTAAGCCTCATAGGAAGTGTTTTGTGCCCTACAGCTCTAAACAACACAGACATAAACTAGCATTTATGCAGCACAATTAACTTAGAAATACCCAAAGGCATTTTACCTAGGCAAGTATAAAGCAAGAAAGAAAAACAAAATAAAATCTTGATTTTTCGATTGTTGCAGCTGATTTTCCTTACAATTGGTATTTGTATTTGTAGAAATATATTATTGTCTGCAGTTGCTCCAAATACTTTACGGATTATGAGTGAATTTTATCAATTATGTCAATAAAAGAGAGACTGGAAGCATTTTCAGGCAATGTCCGAGAACACTGGATATCCTTTTATTAGGATACAAAAGGCGAGGGGCTATAATAACCAGACTCTTATCATGATTACTTTTACCTGGATCAAGTTGGTCGTTAAAGTACTAATACCCATAGGCAGAATCCACCCCCCCACCCCCCGCCCCTGCCAAAGTCGACATATCTCCAATCGGCATTCCCATTTTGGGGGCGTGTCGCCATTTTACATGGGCGGGCCAATTAAATCCGGCCCAGTGTGACGTTTGCCAGGAAGCGCTATATGCTCCCTGTGCGGGTGGGGGGGGGGGGGGGGGTTCGTGCATGCATGAAGAGCGCACTCATCTCCCTGAAGCTAAATGCTGCCTCAGGGAGATCGGCACCAAATTGAAAAATGTTAAAAATAGAAAAATAAAATTTCCCTGACATGTCCCCTTGTGTGACACTGTCACATGAGTTGGGACATGTCCATCTCTTTTAGTTAAACTTTAATTCAATTTTTAAACACCTACATGAAACTTCATCTCGCCCGTGGATAAGGTTTCATGCTTTTTCTGAAGCCCACCAGGGCTCCCGGCCTGCCCGCCAACCTTAAGGTTGGATGGGCAGGTCCTTTAGCTAGTGCAATTACTTTTTAAATGCCCTCAATAGACTGTTGACAGGTCAACAGGCGCACAGCTGATTAGGCTGCGCCCCTACCTACCTGAAAATTGAAATGACACAGGGTGACATTGGGAATTCTGCCCGACATCATCCCACGTCATTTTACACGTTGGCGTGTGGGTTCCGCCCCTGCATGCTGATCGGGAAATCTTGCCCCATGTGTCAGGAATGCACTTGCTAAACAGTATGTTGAAGGCACCAAGAAAAACATTGCTTTGGTTTGTATAAATGCCCCGTGACAATGAAAATAATCTTTCAACGGCAATTCACAATACATTATCAGAGTTGAGGAAGTAACTTTGTATCAATCCTTCAATGAAGTATTTTTATACACAATTGCTTAGCTAAGTAGTTCTGGTTGTTGGCAACAACACTGCAGATACAAATACTTCTGAGCCGCTGCAACGAAAATAGATAGGCTACTTCACACCAAATATGTTTTATAATTCTCAACTGCACAAATGTCTTACTACAAGACGGATAAAATTCAACAGTTTGATTAACCTTTGAGCATTCTATTCACAGTGTAACTAAATATATATTAAATTTTAGAACAGGCCTTAAGCATTGTTTATTTTAATACTTCTCAGTCACATGTTTGATTTCCAAATATAGTATTAAAGAGATTTGTTTTAAATAACTTTTGTTAATTCAGTGACCATGATAAAATTAGCTGCAAGAAGAAAATGTTTTGCTTCTATTTTGTCAACTTTGTCTTTTGGAGGTTTGAACACATAACATCTAACCATATGCTGCCTGATCACAAAATCTTTATCCTATTGAAATGAAGTTTTAGTCTACACCTCAACAGTCACACTTGGTGAAGGATCTCACTAATAGCCCTCAGTTCAAGGACCTTCTTCCTCCCTTCCCCTTTATTTTTTCCAGTGAGAATCCTTGGTTTCCATTCCCAAATTCTTCATTCAACTATCAATCAAAATAATCTCTGTTTACCCACAATCAGGACCTCCTCACTCATCCTTTTTCTGCTTTCTCCTTAGTGCTGCTCCCAGCCCATTTCCCCATCTCCATCACTCTGCTCAAGTCCCCATTCCCCAGTGCTCCCCTGAGCGCCTATATTCCCCTCAGTCTCCATCTTCATTCCACCAAG
Organism: Carcharodon carcharias; assembly: GCF_017639515.1. NCBI lineage: Eukaryota > Metazoa > Chordata > Chondrichthyes > Lamniformes > Lamnidae > Carcharodon > Carcharodon carcharias. The sequence goes on from NC_054467.1 coordinate 114,592,977, forward strand.
CTCCATTTCCCACCCTTCATATTTCCCTCCTATTCTTGAGTCACCAATTTCAGTGATGCCTATTTCAGAGTCCTCCAATTCTAAGCTCGTCCACCCAGATTTCATCTCCACCCCCACACCAAGTCAGCTGAAGCTCTCTGCAGGCGACAATACTGAGCAGAAAATGGTGAAGAATTTATTGGAAAAGCTGGAAAATAATTCTGTTCAAAATTAATGTAGTCTAATCTTGTTCCGGTTACCAGGCCAACAGTCAGCAATTATTTACAGTACCTCACATCAGTGTCTGCTGGTCATGTTGGTGCATTGTAGCAAGAAATTAAATCAGTGATTTCCCCCAGGTTGATGGAGGAGTCACTTGTGATAGGAACCTGTGACTCTGATAGATTACTAATCTTTCCGGGAAGATTGGAAGCCCTATTTACTATGGAGTGCTGCCAAAGTATAAAACTGACTGCATTTATACAGTTGGCTTATATATTTTTTTTATACATTATAGCACTGGTGCAAAGCAAAACCATTTTACAGAAGTACAAAGAAATTGTGTGCTAAATTAGCTAAGTCAGGGCCCAATCATACAATAGGGTGAAGTAGTAAAGTCAAGTAAGGCCAGACCTAACTCGGAACTTACTCAACCTCAACACTGGTGTGAAGCAAACTAATTTCACACCAATACTACAGCTTGTACAATGACAGCTAAAGTTTCAGACTAAAATCTAAACGAGGTAGCTACAAAACCCAATTTTGTTGAACTTCAAACAGCCCTCATGACTCTTTATTATTAAATGACCAAACCAGAGAGAGAAAAGGCCAGCTACAAAATATGGGGAAGTAATTAGTGTTAAATTATTTTTGGCACTAAGAAAATCAAGATGAGAAGAAGGATGGATGCCACTTTACTTCTTGTCCCCAAGGAAAATAGGGAAGTGAAGAGAATAACAAACAAATGCTACAAACGCAGGATACTTAAGTAGATTACCTCTCCTCTCCCAACAAAAGAAAAAGTTACAGAAATACAAACTGTCTGAAACTGTTAGTTAACAACTGGTTCTCCATGTGCAAGACTGATATATTGACAACAAAAGGAACTAGCAAATATCAGAGTGCATATGTTTAATAAATGGCTGAAAAATATCTCTCCCTACCTTTGAAGAACAAAAGCTTCTGCATTACAAGAGAATTTGAGCCATAATGGCATAAACTACTTTTGAGCCATGACTTGCATTATCCAATACATTACCCACATATAGTGAACAAGGAATCCAAATGTAGCAATTGCATTTATAATTAATGAGTAAGTAATGAGCAAATTATTGAACAAGTGGCCTCAATATTCATATTCACATGGTGTTTGTTGGTAAAATGGCAAGATGGAAACCAGAGCGAGTGTTTTAATATTTTAGTTATGAATGGTGGCAATGTTTGTTAGGCAAATCAACAAGTGCGAGTGTATGCAAGGTATTTTCCACTAAAATTAGAACATGTAACACAATGTTGTGTAGCCATACTTGAGCATAATCACCATTTTATGCTAGATAACACTGATTTAGGAGTTACTAGTAAGAAGTCATGGGCTGACCATACAAATAAAGAGGTTAGGAAAGAAAGCAGCATCAAACATAATGACTAGGTTATGTCTACCTGGCTCGTAACAAGTCCAGTATGAAACTATGCTTCAGGCAGGGTGTCTATGCGTCAGAAGTGAAAAACAATGCATTGTTATCCACACCCCAGAATTATGTTTTTACGGGTATATATCTTGTTTGAATGAGAAGTCTGCTGCTTCACATGAGCTTGTATTTTAAATTACTCTGACCCTTCAAACAACACACATCACAATTCTCTAAAGGTCCTATTCATGCTCAGAATAACTCCTGTCCCTCCAACCCCTAAAAACAGTAAATATTTTCATTTCTTACCCGAAGTAAAACACCAATAGGCTGACAATAGCCAACGCTCCCTGAATTTTTGTAGAACTTGTAATAACTCTGGATAGCTACACATGAAAAAGAAAGAAGTCATAAACAATAGTTCAAAAGCAATCCTCAAATAATCGAAACAACTTTCAAATTTGCACAACTGACCACAAATATGTACCTGTTTAATGAATCTTGAATAACTATTGTTGATAATTACAGATAAAGTTAGTTAGCCATTAAGCCAGTTTTATCATGGGAAAGCTGTTATGCTAAGTTTTAAGATCATGCTTGGGGTTCCAATAAACCATAATAAATGATTGAATGTGTGGAAGGAATTATTTCCTTGTGTAATCTTCCTGAAAATTCTAAGAACAACAGTCAAGAGTAGTGCTGATATGGTGCATCTTGTTTAGACATATGACAAGTAGAATAAAAAAAAGTGCTAAATAAGAAATGACTGAATAAACTTAAAAAATGCTGCATGTAAAGAAGCTGATGAGCAATCCCTTACTCCATGTTACTTTTTTGAGTTGGATACATGATATTCTATACTGGTTCAATATCAACCACTGTATAAGCAGATACAGTGCCTTATTAAAACTGAGTGCATCTTTAATTGTACAATATCTAAACAATATCTATAAATAGCAAGAAACAGAATTAAACAGAGAACTTTTGCTACTCTAAAATAGGTTATTGGAATCTCATATGCAGCTCAAATATACACTATCAGACCAAAACCTTATGAAGAAAGGTTAGACAGACTGGGCTTGTCTCCACTGGGGTTCAGAAGATTGATGGATGACTTTATTGAAGTATATAAGATCCTGAATGGTCTTGACAAGGTGGACGTGGAGAATATGTTTCCTCTTGTGGGTGAGTCCAGAACGAGGGGGCACGGTTTTAAAATTAGGAATCACCTTTTTAGGACAGAAATGAGAAGATATTATTTTCTGAGGGTTGAGGGGCTTTGGAATTCCCTGCCTCAGAAAGCAATAGAGGCAAGGTCATTGAAGATTTTTCTGAGATAGGTAGATTCTTGTTAGGTAAGGGAATCAAAGGTTATCATGAGTAGCTGGGGATGTGGAATTCGAAACACAAACAGATCAGCCATGATCTCATTGAATGGTGGAGCAGACTCGAGGGGACGAATGACCTCCTTCTACTCCAATTGCCTATGTTCATATAAAATTTAGGTGATAAACTAACAGACAGCTTACTTAATAAATAGACATATGAACAACGATCAAGGACAAAAGTATCTACAGTACTTTCCTAATTTTCAATCATATCCAAACGCCCAGGAATCTTGATTCTGTATCAGAGGAGTGGGATACCTGTTTCAATATCCTTGTAAGGCATAGCACAGAGTCTCCTGCAATTGAGTATATTTATTTGTCGTTCTGTGTGTGTGTGTGTGTGTGGGGGGGGGGGGGTGTGGGAGGAGGAGGAACTGAGGTGAATCGGAGGGCCTGGAAGGGAGGAAATGAGGGGAAATCGGAGAGCCAGGGAATGAGGGGAAACCAAGGAACCCCATCTATTTTAGACATGACAGCTGCCCAATTTCTGAGCCTCTCCAAATTCTGAGAATCTCCAGTTGATGATATTTCCCTTCAACTGTGAATGCCGAAACCTCCTCCATTTGATGCCAAGCTGCAACTTTCTCTACCAGCAGCTGCTGATGTCACTGAGCACATGGTGGGGATTCACTGCGGCAGAATAGTTTAATTGCTGAAATGGATGCAAAGCTTCAAGGAAGGTGTGCCAATTCCAGGAAACTCCTGGTCATTCCAGGAGTATTGGTAAATCTACATGTAGCATCCAAATGAGAATGTTAATTGGTGCCAAGTTAAAGTTTAAAGCAATGGAAATTGCAAAAGTTCATTTCAGTCCATAGACTAAGGATACATTCCCATTATCAGTTTGAGCTGAATTTAAAGCTAGGCCCAATTAGTCTGAAGGCCAGAATGCATGTTTATTCAGTTTCGCATCTGGGGTGGTGATGGGATGGTTCAGAAATCAAGGGAAATGGAGGATAGGGAATGAGGGGAAATGGAGTGCAGGAAAGTAATGTAATGTATAATGTAACTTAACTATCCCTATTTCAATTTAAAAACAACAATTTATACTGCATGAGAAGGTGCTGACTGGTTGGCAAGTGCACTCTCATTGGTAGAGGTGTTGCCATGATGAATGCACAAGTGGACAACCAACTGCCAAACTTTTGCTTAAATTCAAACAGGAAAGTTGACTCTGTTGGGCAAGACATAGCAATGGGGAGGGAATGGCTGTCACCCCAAGTTTTGTTCAGTTGAAAAAAGGGGTAATGCCTGGGCATGGTCTTTCTGTTTGCAAAGGCCAAGGCCCCACATGTGTATATATGTAGCTTCGCATGCGTGCAAGTGTGCCAAACCAATAATCTTAAATAGCTGTTACTGTAATTCTTAGCACAATTGGGATTGTTTAGTAAGTGCTGTCCAATTGCAGAATCACATCTCATGTTGGGCACTATGAGAAAAATTTCCCTCCTGTTTGGTTGGGGGGGGGGGGGGGGGGGGGGGGGGGCGGCGCAGCAGGGGTGTGGGAGCGGGCACGCTTCCAATTGGCACCCCCAATCAGAGATGTGCTACCATTTTACATGGGCGGGCCAATTAAGGCCCACCCAGCGTGACATCCGCTCAGAAGCGCTATGTGCTCCCTGTGCGGGCAGGGGAGGGGGAATTCCCTCAGCCGGCAGTGCACTCCTTAGCACATGTGCATAAAAGAGCTCACAGATCTCCCTGAACCTAAGTGCTGCCTCATGGAGATTGGCTCGGAATTAAAACTTGTAATAATGATAAAAAAATTTCCCTGACATGTCCCCTCATGTGACACTGTCACATGAGTTGGCACATGTCCATAAATTTTATTGAAACCTTTAATAAAAATTTAAACACCCTCATGAAACCTCATCCTGCCCGTGGATGAGGTTTCTTGCTTTTTCCAAAGCCTGCCAGGGCTCCCGGCCTGCCCGCCAACCTTAAGGTTGGACGGGCAGGTCCATTAATAACCTTAATTAGTTTTTCAATGGCCTCAATAGGCTGTTGACAGGTTGGCGGGCACACAGCTGACTCGGCTGCACTCCTGCCGACCTGAAAATGGAAATGATACGGGGTGGCATTGGGAGTTCCACCCGACGTCATCCTGTGTCATTTTACGCGTCGGCGAGCCGGGGCCGGAAGATCCTGCCCTATGTTCTGAGTTTTGCAAGCATAGCTGATTGAGTGTGGTCAGTACTTTGCCTGTTGAGAACAGCCAAAGGGATGTGCTATTTTATACAATTCACCAGTCGTTGGGACATAAGGCCTACATACCTACATACCTTGCATCACACCTGCACTGAAATTCATATATCACATTACCCGTTTGTGTGGTAGGCAGATCATCATTTTGGCTTGATGGGGGCATCCTCAAAAGGAGATACCACTCATGTTACCACTGCATAGGAGCAGCTTGTAATAGCTAGCTTCACCTGTTGCTCAAATTTTGCTCAAAACACCAAATATCAGAAGACAAACTTAAGCCCAGACTATTTGCTTATTCTTTTGCTACATCCACACTCTTGAGAAACACAATCTAAAGTGAACCCCTACAAAGCATAAGTGAATTATGGATGAGGAGGGCCCATCTTAATTCATCAATTCAGGCCACAGCTAGAGTACTGTGTGGAATTTGGGTGCCTCATGAAAGACATTAAAGTCACTGAATGTGTTCACTGTTGATTCGTTACAAAGATGCAAAGAATGGGAAACTATAGAGATTTAAAATATGAAGGAAGAACTTGAGATACAATGCATATTTCCACTGTAACAAGGTGCTAAGAGGAAATTCTTTGAAATTTTTAAAAATCATACAGAGTTTTATTAAAGGGACTAGGCAATGACAATTCCTTTGGCTGGGGAGTCACCGAACAAAACTGCATCAGGACCCCAAACAGGACGTATGCAGAGCCGCAAATTTAAAATTACCAGGCCATTCCCACCGCCCGCAATTTTCCCTGGGTCAGGAAACATAGCGGGTTGCGACGTGACATGCACTTAGAATTGACTTTGGATTCGCTATTTAAATGCTTGCTGCAAATAGAATTTTCCTTTAGGTTGCTATTTTTTTCAAGGCAGGTGGGTTACTGAAAGTTGAGAGAACCATGCCAGGTAAGTCAGTTCATGAACCTTGGACAGAGGTCTGCTGTGGAGTCAGGAAACTTTTGACAGATAAATTTAAAAGTTCTTGTCAACTTCAACCGTAATTAGATGCTGTTTGAAAAGTTGTTATTAATGCAGCGATTGATCATAGGGCTCTGTCTTTAAAAGGCAAGAGACCATTACATTGACCAGCACTGTGAAAGGGTTCAGATGCATTAGAGTATTTTATTCAATGGATAAAGTCCTCTTCTGCATTCATATATGGTGGATCATATATTAGTGTATGTAGGGGACTCTGTGGTTTTATTTTCACATTGGTTTAATGTCCTGATATCTGCTGAGTCATTGAAGTACTGTTCCAGTATCTACCAGGCACAGAACTAATGAACCATCTAATAACACCAGGAAGCTTTTGAAATGCTCATGAAATAAAAAAGCCATTTAATTGCCCCTATTTCAAGCTCAATACTGTCAAACACAGCTATGCATACTCCCATTGAAAAAAAATCTCATTTACTTAGCACCTTCTAATCATGATCAAATAAAAAAACGAGCATTGAAAAACCATTTCAAAGAAAAAAAAAATTACAAGCTCACAAAACTGTTCATCAAGCAAATATAGCAGTGACCTTCCCAGCTGTGTAAACATTCCCTACAGGGCTGAATCCAGTGAAGCTTGGAACTCGGCCAAGTATTCATAATAAGATTCCATTTCACAACTGTATCAACAAAGCAGGCTGAACAGATGGGCAGACATCTGGCCTCTGAGGATGTAACAAGCACAGTGGATAAAGGAGAACCAGTAGATGTAGTGTATTTGGATTTCCAAAATGCTTTCAATAAGGTGCCATGTAAAAGGTTACTGCACATGATAAGAGCTCATGGTGCTGGGGTATCATAGATAAAGGATTAGCTTACTATTAGGTAACAGTCAGGATAAAAGGGTCATTCACAGGTTAGCAAAATATAACTAGTGGAGTGTAACAGAGGTGAGTGCTGAGGCCTCAACTATTTACAATCTATATTAATTTCTTGGATGAAGGAGTCAAATACATAATAGTCAAATTTGCTGACGATACAAAAATAGGTAGGAAAGCAAGTTGTGAGGGGGATACAAAGGGTCTGCAAAGGGATGCAAATAGATTAATTGGGCAAAAAAATGTGTCAAATGGAGTATAATGTGGTCAAAAGTGAGATTGTCCAGTTTGGCAGGAAGAAAAGAAAAGCAGAATGCTATTAAAATGGAGAGAAATTGCAGAATGCTCCAGTACAGAGGAATCTGGTTGTCCTCTGACATGAATCAAAAGAAGTTAGCATATAGGTACAGCAAGTAATTAGGATGACAAATGGAACACTGGCCTTTATTGCAAGGAGGATAGAGTATAGAAGAAGGGAATTCATGCTACAACCTTACAGCGCATTGGTGAAACCGCATCTCAAGTACTGTGCTCATCTTTGGCCATCTTAAAGAGGGACATACGTGCATTGGAGGCAGTTCAGAGAAGGTTCACTAGGTTGATTCTTTGGATTAAATTGGATTAAAAATCAGAACCTCAAAAAGTAATAGTCTCTGGATTATTACCTGAGCCATGAGCAAATTGGTGTAAAGTAAATAAGATTAGGGAGTTGGATGCGTTGCTAAAAGATTGGTGTGGGAAAAATGGGTTTCAATATATGATCCACTGGTACCAGTACTGGGAACAGAGGGAGCTGCACCATTGAGATGGTCTTCACCTGAACCATGCTGGGACCAATGTTCTGGCGACTCATATAACTAGGGGGGTAGAGAAAGCTTTAAGCTAAACAATGGGGGCAAGGGTTCAGGTGTGAGAAGATGTGATCAATTAACGAGAGAAGACAAGGCAAGAGAGCAAGGTACCAATTAAAAGAAGTGATAATTAGAGCATGGCAGAATGGACAGAGTGTACCAGCAGATGAGGCAAGAGATTGCAAAAATGGTAAAAACACAGAATTAAAGGATCTATATCTGAATGCAAGTGTCATCCATAACAAGACAGATGAATTGAGAGCTTAAATAGAAATAAATATGTATGATCTGATACCATTACGGAGACATGGCTGCAGATGACAAAGTCCTGAATATTCAAGGGTACGTCATTTATAAAGGGCAGGAAGCTGGGACAAAGTGGAGGGGTAGCTCTGTGAATTAAGGATGACATTAGTATAACAGGGAGAGAGAGAGATGACCTTAGTTCTAATGATCAAGATGTAGAATCAGTCTGGGTAGAGATAAGAAATAGTAAAGGTAGGAAGTCACTTGTTGGGGTAGTTTATAGGCCAACAAACAGTAACCACACTGTAGGACAGAGTATACAGGAAGAAATAATGGGAGCTGGAGAAAGGTATGGTAATAATCATGAGCAATTTTGATTTACATATAGATTAAATGAATCAGATTGGCAAAGGTAGCCTGGAAGAGGAGTTTGTAGAGTGTTTTTGGGACAATCTTAGAGCAGCATGTGCTAGAGTCAGAAAGCAGATTGTTCTAGATCTGGTAATGTGCAATGAGAGACATTAATTAATGACTGCATAGTAAAGGTGCCCCCAGGTAACAGTGATCATAATATGATTGAATTTCATATTCAGTTTGAAGGAGAGAAGAGTGGGTCTAAGACCAGTATTTTGAACTCAAATAAGGACAATGAAGGTACAAAGACAGAGCTGGCTAAGGTGAATCGGGAAAGTATGTTAAGGGATAAGTTAGTAGAGATGCAGCAGCAGACATTTAAGGAGATATTCCATAACACTCAACAAATTTGCATTCCAGTGAGAAAGAAAGACACTAGGGGAAAGAAATACCACCTGTGGCTAATTAAAGTAATTAAAGATAGCATCAAATTGAAAGGAAAAGTGAACAATTTCATAAAGATTAGTGGCAGGTTATAAGATTGGACGGAATATAAAAAAAACTGCAAAGAATGGCTATAAAAATGAGAACTAATTAGAGTGCGAGAGAAAGCTAGCTAGAAATATAAAACAGTAAGAGTTTCTAAGGGTATTTAAAAAGGAAAAAAGAAAAGTGAACGTTGGTTCTCTACAAAGTGGGTCTGGGGAATTAATCATGGAAAATAAGGAAATGGCATATGAAATGAACAGATAGTTTGCACCTGTTTTCACTGTAGAGGATACAAATAACATCCCAGAAATAAATGGGCATCATTTGGGGAGGTGGTAGTAGCATAGTGGTATTGTCATTAGACTAGCATTTCAGAGACCCACAGTAATGCTCTGTGGACATGTGTTCGAATCCCACCATGGCAAATGGTGAACTTTGGCTTCAATAAAAATTTGTAATTGTAAGTCTGATGATGACCCTGAAACCATTGCCGATTGTTGTAAAAACCCATCTGGTTCACTAATGTCCTTTAGGGAAGGAAATCTGCTGCCCTTACCTGGTCTGGCCTACATGTGACTCCGGACTGACAGCAATGTGGTTGATTCTTAAAAATTAGGGATGGGCAATAAATGCTGGCCTCGCCAGCGACACCCACATGAATGAATAATAAAAAAGAGGTGAAAGGGAGTGTGGAACTTAAAACAAATTGTGATCACCAGGGAAAGAGTACTGAGAAAATTATTAGAACTAAAAGCTTACAAGTCCCCAGGTCCTGATAGACTCCATCCTCGGGTCTTAAAAGAAGTAGCTGCACTGGTTTGAATTTTCCAAAATTCCTTAGGTTCTGGAAAGGTCCCATTAGATTGGAAAATTGTGAACGTAACTTTATTCAAGATACGAGGGAGACAGAGAAAGCAGGTGACTCCAGACCAGTTTACTTAACATCTGTCATAGGGAAAATGCTGGAATCTATTATTAAGCAGCTTATAGCAGGGCACATAGAAAATCTAAATGCAATCAGGCACAGTCAACATGGTATTGTGAAAGGAAAATCATTTTGACTAATTGATTAGTTCTTTGAGGAAGTAACAAGTAACTTGGATAAAAGGGAATGTGTGGATGTGCTGTATTCGGATTTCCAGAAGGCATTTCACAAGGTGAAACATTAAAGGTTACTACACAAAATAAGTGCTTATGTTCTAGGGGGTAACATATTCACATAGATAGAGGATTGGTTAGCTAACAGGAAACAGAATAGGCATAAATGGGTCATCTTCGTTTTTTTATTCTTTCAAGGCATGTGGGTGTCACTGGCTAGGCCAGCATTTATTGCCCATCCCTAACTGCCCTTGAGAAGGATGTATCGAGTGGAGTGCCACAGGGTTCAGTGCTGGGATCTCAATTATTTACAATCTATATTAAATGACTTGGATGATGGGACCAAATGTATGGTTGCTAAGTTTGCAGATGACACAAAGATAGGTAAGATAGTAAGTTTTGAAGAGGACATAAGGGGTCTACAAAGTGTAAAGAACATGTATTTTTCTTTCTGTTGGACAGTGGATTAAAATTACAATCATTGCAGTTTGAAAGACATGTCCACTGGAACAGTGTGAGGGATATATACAATGTTGCTGTCCTGGAACAGAGTGTGCCATGAAAGACAGGATGGTACCGAGGGGGAGGCCGGTCGAATGGGGAGCTGCCTGGCAATGAAGTTTTAATTGGCTCCTGACCAGTTAACCAGGGGTTGTGTGAGAGCAGTGCAACAGAATAGCTCTTAACCTGAAAAGAGAAAAGACCTAAAACCTCTTTCTCTGGTGTGTGCAAGATTACAATAATTCTACAATGAAAGCTAGCTGGCTTTTTCCCCCCTCATATCTCTATAACCTGCTCTCTCTCTCTTAAAAACCCCTGTCAAGAGGGCAAGGGGAAAATCACTGTTAGAGACATTGAAAGGCAAGTACTCAACCAGTGAACTAAAGACTGAAAATGCTGGAAAACCACCATGTGTCATCAACAAAGAACTGAAAGGAATTTGGAAGACATCAATAAAAATCAACTCATCAAATCCTGTATTCTGGAATTGGTGCTATTGAACTTTTTTATCCCACCCTTAAAATCCATGATTTTGTGTGTCTTGTATGTGTTTGTATATAGGGATTTAAGAAGAGGTAGAGTTTAGGTTACAGAGTTAGAAATTAGCAGTTCATATTTCTTTCTTTTGCCACTGGTTAAGACAATTTGTTCAATAAACAGTTATTTACTTATTAAGTTTACAAACATGATGCTTGTATTCTGAAACCTAAATTAAACAGTTAGGTGGTTTGATCAAACTTCTCACATTTGTTGCGGCTCGGGGAGCAGTGGGGCTTGATATTGCAATGTACTATCCCCAGTGAGACGTGACAAAAAGAATATAGATAGGTTAAGTGAGTGGGCAAAAATTTGGCAGATGGAGTATAATGGAAAATATGAACTCGCCCACTTTGGCAGGAGAATAAAAAAAGCAGCATATTATTTAACTGGGGACATTTGCAGAACTCTGAGGTACAGAGGGATCTGGATATCCTAATATATGAATCACAGAAAATTAGTATGTAGGTACAGCAAGTGATTAGGAAGGCAAATGGAATGTTCTCATTTGCTGCAAGGGGAATGAAAGATAAAAGTAGGGATGTTTGGCCACTGTTGTATGGGGTATCGGTGAGACCACAGTTAGAGGATACAATCGCATTAAACGCAGTTCAGAGAAGGTTCACGTACTGGTTCCTGGGATAAGGAGTTTATCATACGACAGGCTGGTTGGGCCTCTATTCATTAGAGGTTAGAAGAAAGAGAGGTGATCTTGTTGAAACATATAAGATCCTGAGGGGACTTCCCCGGTGGGAAAGATTAGGGAACATAGTTTAAAAATAAGGGTCTCCTATTTAAGACAGAGATGAAGAGAAATATTTTCTGAGGGTCATGAGTCTGTGGAACTGTCTTCCCCAGATAGTGATGGAGGCAAGATCATTGAATATATTTAAAGCCGAGTTTGACTCCCTTGTCATCTAAGAGTATAGTTGGCAGGAAGGAAAATGGAGTTGAGGCCACAATCAAATCAACCATGATCTTATTGAATGACGGCGCAGGCTTGGGGGACCAAATGGCCTATTCCTGCTCCTAACTTGTATGTTCGTGCGGAACAAGGCAAGGGTAGTCCACTTAGCTAGGCAACAGAAGCGAGGTGTTGGAAGAGCATAGTGTGGTCACCTATGTCAAAAGCTGCAGACAGGTTCAGAACAATGAAGAGGGGTAGTTCGTCATAGTCAATGTCACAGATGATGTCACTTGTTACTCTGAGGATTGTTTCAGTGCTATGGCAGGAGAAGAAAGCAGATTTGAGAGCTTCATACATGGTATTTTTGGAAAGAGGGGCACAGATTTGGAAGGCAACATGTTCAAGGACTTGGGAAAGTCTTTGGAGATGGTGCAAGGAAGGAGTTAGTTTGCAAAGGGAGGGGCCAAGGGAACTCTTTTTTGAAAAAGGAGGCATGTTGATGCAAATTTGAAAAGGAGCAGCTGCAACTTGAAGAGAGGAAACCATTTACAATGACAGTTAATAAGAGGCCAGGAAGAGAAAAACTGATAGCAAAAGCTTCTACAAGTATATAAAAGGAGAGTAGCTAAAGTGAATGTTGGTCCCTTGGAGGACGAGACTGGTGAGTTAATAGTGGGGAATGCAGAAATGGCAGTGATGCTTAATCAATATTTTGCCTCAGTTTTCACAGGGGAGGACACTAGTACCACCCCAAAAGTAATAGGTAGTGCAGAGGATATAGAGGAGGAACTTAGAACAATCACCATCATTAGACAAAAAAGTACTGAGCAAACTATTGGGATTAAAGGGTGACAAGTCCCCAGGCCCTGATGGCCTACATCCCAGGGTCTTAAAGGAAGTGGCAGCAGAGATAGTGGATGCATTGGCTATAATATTCCAAAATTCCCTGGATTCTGGAAAGGTTCCAGTGCATTGGAAAAATGCTAAAAACGCCCTTATTCAAAAAGGTGGGGGAGGCAGAAAGTAGGAAACTATAGACCAGTTAGTTTAACTTCTGAACTTCTGTCATTGGGAAATTGTTGGAATTCATTATTAAGGAAGTAGTAATGGGGCATTTGGAAAGTCAAGATGCAATCCATCAGAGTCAGCATGGTTTTATGAAGAGTAAATCATGTTTGATTAATTTGCTAGAGCTCTTTGAAGAAGTGACAAGCAAAGTGGATAATGGGGATCCTGTAGATGTAATATATCTGGACCTCCAGAAGGCCTTTGATAAGGTGCCACACAAAAGATTAATATACAAGATAAGATCACACGGAGTTAGGGGTAATATATTATCTTGGATAGAGGATTGGCTAACCAACAGAAAGCAGAGTCGGGATAAATGGCTCTTTTTCAGAATGGCAAGCTGTAACTAGTAGGGTGCCACGGGGTTCAGTCCTTGGGCCCCAACTATTTACAATCTATATTAATGACTTGGATTCAGGGATAGAAGGTACTATAGCTAAATTTGCAGGTGATACCAAAATAGGTGGGAAAGTAAGTTGCAATGAAGAAATCAGAAATTTACAAATGGATATGGACAGGTTAGGGCCAAATTCTGGCAGATGAAGTTTAACGTGGATAAGTGTGAGGTTATCCATTTTGGTCAGAAGAATAAAAAGGCGACTTATTATTTAAATGGAGAGAAACTTCAGAATGCTTCAGTGTAGAGGGATCTGGATGTCCTCGTGCATGAACCGCTGAAAACTAGTATGCAGGTACAGCAAGTAGTAAGGAAGTCAAATGGAATTTTGGCATTTATTGCTAAAGGAATAGAGTATAAAAACAGGGAAGTGTTGTTGCAACTGTACAAGGCATTGGTGAGACCGCACCTGGAGTACTGTGCACAGTTTTGGTCCCCTTACTTGAGGGAGGATGTAGTTGCACTGGAGACGGTTCAGAGGAGGTTCAGTAGAGATTGATTCCAGAGATGCGGAGCTTGTCTTATGAGGATAGATTGAGCAGTTTAGGCCTATTCTCGCTAGAGTTTAGAAGGAAGAGAGGAGATCTATTTGAGGTATATAAGATGCTAAAGGTGATAGACAAAGTAGACATGGAGCGGATATTTCCCCTTGTGGGGCATTCTAGAATGAGAGGCCATAGTTTTAGGCTAAGAGTTGTAGATTTAAATCAGAGATGAGGAGGAATTACTTTTCTCAAAGGCTTGTGAATCTGTGGAATTCACTACCTCAGAGTGCAGTGGATGCCGGGACGCTGAATAAATTTAAAGAAGGAGATAGACAGATTTTTAATTAGTAATGGGTTGAAAGGTTATGGGGAGAGGGCGGGAAATTGGAGTTGAGGCCGAAATGAGATCAGCCATGATCGTAATGAAAGGCGGGGCAGGCTCGAGGGGTTGAATTGCCTACTCCTGCTCCTAGTTCTTATGACTTGAGAGAAGGTAAGCTTGGAGGTCACAAGGGGAGATAGGAGAGAAAATAAAGAAAGTCAGGTTCTGAGCTAGGGCAGGAGGGAACCTTGGCTTTGTTGGGTAGGGGAAGGAAGGGATGCAAAAAGGCTTGAGCCAATGGATTGCCTCAATCAAAACTATTTAATTCCTGTGAAGATAGAACTTTCAAATTTTTGTTTAAACTGAACATGACAGTACCATGCTCGAAACAGACATTTCCAGATTTCAAAACAATTCTTCTGAAGTTAGCTCCACATGCTTTTGTGATGAGGATGGTGAGGGCAGGAGATGGGGAGTGTGGTTTAAGGAGATGGAAGATAATGGAAACAAACTGAGTGGGGGGAGGGGGGGTGTGGTTATCCTTGCATTAAAGGTGAAGGTGAGGATCTGTTTGAACAGAATGATGCACAGAACATCTGTTACTGTATTTGATTGCTGTATAAGTGCCTGGGGTTCCTGGCAGATGCCAAGTTTGCACTGTAAATAGTTGTTCAGGACCATGTTGGGTAGGGATAAATGGCACTTGGATCGCTCTCCTGTATTCAATGGCAATCCCAGTGCATAGAAGACATGCTGAGCTAGCCTTCAGACACCCTAGGCATGTTACAGAAGGGCTTCCTTCAAGCCTGTACAGGATCATTAAATGGAAGCAACCACAAGAAGAAAGTACTGGCCTACAGTGACCTATCACTGAGTACCCTGTAGGATGAATCAGCCTTAAAGCAGGGAAAACTCTTCACCAAAGCTCTCACGAGTTGATGTTCACTGGACTTGAGTATGTAGAACATTACTGGTTTCATGCAAGCTGCCCCATGTAGATCTGAAGGTAAATGTCAATTGTATAAATCGATGAGAAAATGGGGACTTGGAACATCAGCTGCTCTAAGGTATTACCTGCAACATATACTCATGTTCTCATACCCATCCTACAGTGATTGAGTTGCAGACAGGTAAGCTCTGCAGTTAACTGGTGGAAACACCATTCTATTAAGTATCATGTGTGTGGTTAGAAGGAGAATGGCAATATGCTCATTTTGATGTTTTGTGCTGCTCACCACACTGATGGCAATTGTGAGGAGCTCCTAGTATCAGATCATCTAGCAAAGGTTAAAACTTACATTAACAGTTGGTCAACAGCTAAAATCACTGTCCTCTTTGGTGGGGGTCTCAAAGTTTTGCACTGGGAAGGAAGTACAGAACTAAACAAAGTTTCTGTAATTGGTTCAGCCATTTGATCCTGAACCAAACAGCACAACAGGGTACTGATGTTACTTGGCGTCTGGCTGACCAAAAAGATAACAAGCTTGAAACACTTAACCTTGTAATTATATACTTTTCATAAGCATATTGCTTTTTGACTATGGGAACAAAAGGGGATGCATACACGGAGCTCCACTCACCTGCATCCGAATGACAGCTGAATTTGAAAAAGGTTCAAAATTCAATTTTATGACTTTAGGTGATCCAATGGTTGCAGTTAAATTACAACCGGCAAGTCTCTAAAGTAGTGAGAGATTACTTAATGTAGATTGTCAAACACTATGGTAAAATTTGATTTAGTGGAATCCACTACATAACTACCACTGATTCAAAATCAAAACTGCTTTGCATATAACTAGACTAACATGTCACTGAATTCAACCCTTCAAGGGCAATTAAGGATTGCAATAAGTGCTGGCTGGCCTCCCTAAGCAATGCTCACATCTCAAGAAGGAATAATAATAAGTATAATCTGAATCTTCACTCTCTGCTATTTGAGCTCAAAACTTAAAACTCTAAAATTGACCATTTTTTGCTGGATCAAACTAGCAAGCAAATAATGTTTCAACTCCTGGAACTCGAGGAGTCACACTCAAATATTCAACTCATAAATAAGAACTTCTAGCTCTAGAATGAGTTTATGTATTGTCAAATTTAAATTTTGATTATTTACAGCAGTGTGATCAAGATTATACTTCAAAGGCATAGCACCTTTTAAGTTCTAAAACAATTCACATGAGCATAACCAAACAAAATTGACATCAAGCCAAAGGAGGATATATTTGGATGGATGACTAAAGTTCTAAAAAGAGAAAGGAGTATCCTAAACAGAGAGAGAAGTGGAGGGATAAAGGTGTGGAGAAGGAATTTCATAGTTTAAGGCCTAGTCGATAGAAGGCATGGCTGCCATTGTTGGGGAAAAGGGAAATGAAGGATGCACAAGAAGTCAGAACTGAGCCAACGGTGAGTATTTGGAGGGTTGCATGAGGATGAGAACTGTAACATCAAGGTGAACCAGCAACCAATGTACATTATTGTGCACAGGGGTTTAGTTAAAGGGGACTTGGTTCGAGTTATGATATTGGCAGCAGAATTTTGGAATGGACTCAAGTTTCTGAAAGATGAAAGAATGGAAGTCAAGCAGAAGAGCGTTAGAATAATCGAGTTTGGAGGTAACAAAACTATGGATGAGGTTTCAGCAGCAGATGGGCTGAGGCAGGGACAGGGGTTGTGCAATGTTACGGAGGTGGAAATAGATGGCTTTTGTGATGGAGAGGATAATATTAACTCATTGTAATAGCATTTCCTCTTCTCTGGTCATCCAGCTATCATGGCATCTCTGCTGCTGTTGATCAGCATAATGGTACTCTCACCTCTGCCTTTGACATCCTCATCTTCAAAACTAATTATCTTCTGACGTGCTATAATCCCAATCCTTTTTCCCTCGAGTCACAGGATGTCAAAGTTGAGCATGGCACATATCCGTTACAGTCAATCAATCAGATTTAGTGTGATCACATTGCTCTTTTTATTTAAAATATACCCATTACTCTAGAATCATCCTAGAGGAAAAAGCACCTCATTACATGACAAATCAATACTTAAACCCTTGTTTGTATACTGTATTGTGTAGAGACAATATTGTGTAAAAAGCTCATGGATTTCTTCATCTCAAACATTGATATAATTGATGTAGCTGCTTCTATAGATGTTCCCTTCCTTTCTCCATCATTCCTAAAATAATCCAATATCCTATCAACTCCAACTCTGATCCACATCACTCCACAGTTTCTCTTCATCTCTACCTGTACCTTTTCTTTGCTTATCCCCTTCAAAATCCATTTCCTGCAGCCTTGATGACCATGTTATTTAATTATCCCTCATGCTGTTGACATTATTGATGGGTTACTTTCCTCAGGCTCAGTCCTCTCCCTTCCAAAAACCGCTGTAATTGTGGACTTCCTCAGTAAAACAATGCTTGATCTAACCAACTAGCTGGAAAAAGTGTCTTGCAATCAGCATCACGGTGAAGCAGTCTGGGAAGTGTCCTGCAGTCAGCATCACAGTGCTGCTTTGGGAGTTCGGTGAGGAGGGAATGAGGTGATCCTTTGAGTACCGTGAGTACGGTCAGGTAAGTATTTACTACTTTTATCGGTTATAGTTTTTATATCTTATCTTGTGCTTCATCATTTGTAAGGGCTATATTCTGTAACAATGAGGAGCAGGGAAGAAGTGCCCTAGAGTAATTGATATTAAGTATCTTCCAAAAGGTTTAATTTAATTTAAAGGGGTAATTCATGGCAGGAGAACTCAAAGCCGTGGTGTGCTCCTCCTGCTCTATGTGGGAAGCCAGGAACATTTCGAGCACCTTGGGGCCAGCATGTGTGTGGGAAGTGTCTCCAGCTGCAGCTCCTGGAAGCCCGGGTTTTGGAGCTGGAGTGGTGGCTGGGGATACTGTGGAGCATCCGTGAAGCGAAGAGTATCGTGGATAGCACGTATAGAGAAGGGGTCACACCGCAAGCGAAGAGTCCACAGGCAGGAAGGGAATGGGTGACCACCAGGCAGAGCAAGAGGACTGGGCAGGCAGTGCAGGAATCTCCTGTTGCTATTCCCCTGCAAAACAGATATACCGCTTTGGATAGTGTTGAGGGGAATGGCCTCTCAGAAGAAAACAGCAACAGCCAAATTCGTTGCACCACAGTTGACTCTGCTGCACTGAGGTGGGGGGGAGGGCGTAGTAAAAAGTGTGGGAATAATGCAATAGTTATAGGGGAGTCAAATGTGAGGGGAATAGATAGGCGATTCTCTGGCCACAAACAAGACTCCAGGATGATATGTTGCCTCCCTGGTGCTAGGATCAAGGGTGTCTCAGAGCAGCTACAGGACATTCTGAAGGGTGAGGGTGAACAACCAGTGGTCGTGATAGACATTGGTACAAACGATATAGGTTAAGAAAAAGGGGAGGAGGTCCTAAAAGCAGAATATAGGGAGTTAGGAAATAAGTTGAAAAGTAGGACCTCAAATGTAGTGATCTCAGGATTACTACCAGTGCCATATGCTAGACAGTCAGAGTAGAAATAGCAGAATATATTGGATGAATACGTGGCTGAAGAGGTGGTGTGAGGGGGAGGGTTTCAGATTTCTGGGACATTGGGGCCTGTTATGGGGGAGGTGGGACCAGTACAAACTGGACGGGTTACTCTTGGGCAGGACCAGGACTGATGTCTTAGAGGGAATATTTGCTCAAGTGGTTGGGGAGGATTTAAACTAAAATCTCAGGGGGGTGGGAACCTATGCAAGGAGTCAGAGGAGCGGGAAATCAAGGACAAGAACATAGGACAGAAAGCGGAATAAGGAAAGTGACAGGCAGAGAAATCAAGGGCAAGAATCAAACAGGGCCTCAGTGAAAAATAGTGGGAATGGGACAAATAATGTTAAAAAGACAAGCCTTGAGGCTTTGTGCCATAACGCAAGGAGCTTTCGCAATAAAGTGGATGAATTAACCATGCAAATAGATATAAACAGGTATGATATAGTCAGGATTATGGAAACTTGGCTGCAAGGTGACCAGGGATGGGAACTGAACATCCAGGGGTATTCAGTATCTAGGAAGGACAAACAAAAAGCAAAAGGTGGTGTGGTTGCATTGCTGTTTAAAGAGGAAATTAACGCAATAGTGAGGAAAGATATTAGCTCCGTGATGTAGAATCTGTTTGGGTAAAACTGAGAAACACTAAGGAGAAAAAAACATTAGTGGGGGTTGTGTATAGACCCCAAAACTGTAGTGGTGATGTTGGGAATGGCATTAAACAAGAAATTAGAGATGTATGCAATAAAGGAACACCTGTAATTATAGGTGACTTTAATCTGCATATAGATTGGGCAAATCAAATCAGTAACAATACCGTAGAGGAGGAATTCTTCGAGTGTATACGGGATGGTTTTCTGGACCAATATGTTGAGGAACCAATTAGAGAACAGGCCATCCTAGGCTGGGTATTGTGTAATGAGGAATGAATAATTGGCAATCTAGTTGTGCAAGGCCCCTTGGGGATGAACGACCATAATATGATAGAATTCATCATCAAGATGGAGAGTGACGTAGTTGATTCTGAGACTAGGGTCCTGAACCTTAATAAAGGAAACTACGATGGTATGAGGTGTGAGATGGCTATGATGGATTGGGAAACGTTACTTAAAAGGGATGGCAGTGGATAGGCAATGGCAAACATTCAAAGAGCGCATGGGTGAACTGCAACAATTGTTTATTCCTGTCTGGCACAAAAGTAAAACAGGAAAGGTGGCCAAACCATGGCTTACAAGGGAAATTAGAGATAGTATCAGATCCAAGGAAGAGGCATACAAATTGGTTAAAAAAAAGCAACAGACCTGAGGATTGGGAGCAGTTTAGAATTCAGCAAAAGAGGACCAAGGGTTTGATTAAGAAGGGGAAAATAGAGTATGAGAGTAAGCTTGTGGGGAACATAAAAACTGGCTGTAAAAGTTTCTATAGGTATGTGAAGAGAAAAAGATTGGTGAAGACAAATGGAGGTCCCTTACAGTCAGAAACAGGGGAATTTATAATGGGGAACAAAGAAATGGCTGACCAACTAAATACATACTTTGGTTCTGTTTTCACAAAGGGGGACACAAATAACACCAGAAATATTGGGGAACACAGAGTTTAGTGAGAGGGAAGAACCGAAAGAAATTAGTAATAGTCGGGAAATGGTGTTGGGGAAATTGATGGGATTGAAGGTCGATAAATCCCCAGGGCCTGATAATCTACATCCCAGAGTACTTAAGGAAGTGGCCCTAGAAAAGGTGGATGCATTGGTGGTCATCTTCCGAGATTCTATAGACTCTGGAACAGTTCCTACAGATTGGAGGGTAACTAATGTAACCCCACTATTTAAAAAGGGAGGTAGAGAGAAAACAGGGAATTATAGACCAGTCAGCCTGACGTCAGTAGTGGGGAAAATTCCTGAGTCCATTATAAAAGATTTAACAGCTGAGCACTTGGAAAACAGAGGCAGAATCGGACAGAGTCAGCATGGATTTACAAAAGGGAAAACATGCTTGACAAATATACTGGAATTTTGAAAGGATGTAATTAGTAGAGTTGATGAGGGGGAGCCAGTGAAAGAAGGCTTTCGCAAAAGTCCCACATAAGAGATTAGCGTGTAAAATTAAAGCGCATGGGATTGGAGGTAGTGTGTTGAGATGGATAGAAAACTGCTTGGCAGACTGAAAATAAAGAGTAGGAATAAACGGGTCTTTTTCCGAATGGCAGGCAGTGACTAGTGGGGCACCGCAGGGATCGGTGCTGGGACCCCAGCTATTCACAATATACATTAATGATTTAGATGAGGGAACTAAATGTAATTTCTCCAAATTTGCAGATGACACAAAGCTGGGTGGGACGGTGAGCTGTGAGGAGGATGCAGAGGTGCTTCTGTGTGATTTGGACAAGCTGAGTGAGTGGGCAAATGCATTATAATGTGGATGAACGTGAGGTTATCCAGTTTGGTAGCAAAAACAGGAGGGCAGATTATTATCTGAATGGCTATAAATTGAGAGAGGGTAATATGCAACGAGACCTGGGTGTCCTTGTACACTAGTTGCTAAAGATAAGCACGCAGGTGCAGCAGGCAGTAAAGAAGGCAGATGGTATGTTAGCCTTCATAGCGAGACGATTCGAGTACAGGAGCAGGAATGTCTTGCTGCAATTATACAGGGCCTTGGTGAGACCACACCTGGAATATTGTGTACAGTTTTGGTCTCCTTATCTGAGGAAAGATGTTCTTGCTAGAGGGAGTGCAGCATAGGTTTACCAGACTGATTCCTGGGATGGTGGGACTGACATTTGAGGAGAGATTGAGTCGCTTAGAATTATATTTGCTGGAATTCAGAAGAATATGGGGGGGATCTCATAGAAACCTACAAAATTCTAACAAGATTAGACAGGGTAGATGCAGGAAGGATGTTCCTGATGGTGGGGGAATGCAGCTCCAGGGGTCACAATCTAAGGATACGGGGTAGACCATTAAGGACTGAGAAGAGAAATTTCTTCACCCAGAGACTGGTGAGCCTGTGGAATTCGCTACCGCAGAAAATAGTTGAAGCCAAAATATTGTATGTTTTCAAGAAGGAGTTAGATATAGCTCTTGGGGTGAAAGGGATCAAAAGGATATGGGGAGAAAGTGGGAGCAGGCTATTGAGTTGGATGATCAGCCATGCTTGTGATGAATGGTGGAACAGGCTCGAATGGCCTACTCTTGCTCTTATTTTCTGTGTTTCTAACTACCAACCTATCTCTCTAAAGGTCCTCTCAGCTTCTTGACCATCTATCTAAAACTTCCCCTAGTCCAACTCTTCTCACTAACCGAACTCAGCAATATGATATGATTGTTGCAGCGATGTGATATCGCACCTCGTCCATCTCAGACTTCCAGTAACATTTGATTTGGTGGACCAAGTCATCCTTCACCATAACTCTTTGGTTCCATGCCTATCCAGCACATCATCAGCAGTAGTCTCTCTTCGCACTCCTGAACTGTCACCCTGAATCCCCCAATGATTCATTTTTGAGCATCTCCTCTTCCTCATCTACTTGCTGCCCCTCGGTAACATTATTCAAAGGCAAGGGGTCAATTTCCAAGTCTTTGCTGATGATAGCCAACTTTTGTTTCCACCACCTCTCTCAAATCAGCGATCAGTTACATGCTGTCAAATAGCCTATGCAATAACAAGTTACAGAGGAAGTACAACTTGTTTAACTGATCAAGATGACTAAAGTCATCATCTTTGCTCATTACCATAAACACTTTTCTCCTTGCACTTGTTCGGGTTAACCAGGCTGTGCTAAATCTTGGTGGCTTCAAACCTATTTTGAATCCATTCAATGTTTCCATCACTGCAACACTGCCTGCTCTGCCACCACCTCAGCCCCTCCATCAGTGAAACAGGTATTCAAAATTTTGTCACCTCTAGACCCAATTACTCCAATCTTTGACATTCCATTGTCTGCTCACTATTAACTTTTTTTTATTCATTTGCTGGATAAGGGTGTTGCTGGAAAGGCCGGTACTTATTGCTCATTCTTAATCCCCAAGAAGGTGGCGTTGTGCTGCCTTAATGAATGGCTGGGCCATTTCACAGAACAGTTAACAATCAACTCCATTGATGTGGGTTTGGAGTCACATAAATCAGACCATGTTAGGGAAGGAAATCTGCCATCCTTAAGGGACAATCGTGAATCAGTTTACACCATTCCAATGGCTTCTGTAACAAGCAGTGAATTCATGGTTCGTGTTAATACCTTAGAGGTAATTTTCAGTTCTGGGAAGATTACTGTTGTAAAGACTAACGTGACTAAAATGCTAAACTTAAGAGATTGCAAAAACATCTCAAGAAATGGTAGTTCAGACGGTTACCCCTGTTTATTTAATAGGGTCAGAGTAGGAGAGATGGAGCAGGTGAGCTTACTTAGCTGGAGAACTGGAGACATGATGTCTACATTGCTTGCAAAGTGCAGTCCAGAGAGATATTTTGTTTTGGGAATTAGAGCTAAATTAATTTAAAAGCATTCAGTGAAACCTGAAAGGCTACGTTGTTATGAAGATGGGTGAAGCTTAAGTAGGTTCTCTGGTTTCAATTTATCTGCTTGTTTGCTGGGAGTGGGGGTTGGTTATAGTTTAGACCTCATGTGGTTTGCAGTTCAGCACAGTTGCACTCAGAAGTCCGAGGGAGCCAACAAGGTGGCAGAAGGCAGCTGGTCCCGTGCTGGAGAGGATTAGGGCTCAGAGGAAGCCCTGGGAGCTATTTATGGATCAATGCAGTTGAGAAACCAGAGTCTGGAGAAACCCAGGGACAGTACCAGCTTAGTGAAGCTAGCATTTTGCAAAAGAGCTGGAATTATGCCCAGAGGCAGGAGTACATCTTTGTGAATCCCATAAAACGCAGTCTCAGGAGAAGAGATTGAACCATCGGGAAGTGAGCAGTCATTGTGGCAGAACAAACCGGAGCAGCTTTTGAAGGAATTCGGAGGCTAGATCCTCAAAAGTAAAGAGCTGAAATCCTTGTAAGGGAGGCAGTTTTAACAAGGTTTTATGACTCAGTTGTAGGTGGGGTTGCTGTGAAATCTGTCTTGGTCGCATTTGCCAAGTATTGTGCAGTGTGGTGTGTTTGACCACAGTTGCCTGTTAATTCATATCCATCTCATGTTAATTCTGATTGTTAGAGTATAAGATGGATATTGTAAATTGTTTTACTTTTTTGACTTTGTATAGTAAAATTTATTTTGTTTAAAACCATGGAATGTTTTGGCTTTATTTTCTTAGTGGGTAACTGGGATTTCAAACTTTGTCTACTTAAAACACAAAAAAAGTTACTGGCCCCTAACAAGATCATAACACTTCACGCTCACCATTATTGATACTAGCTTTTTATTATAGATATTATTTAATTAACTGAATTCAATTCACTAACTGCCATGGTGAGATTTGAACTCACTTCTCCAGATTATTAGTCCAGAGTTCTAGATGATTAGTCCAGGAACAACCATAGATGCTACCATATCGACTACTTGTCTAAAACATATCCATCATTATCGTATAAATGTGTATTTGTCTGTCCAAAACTCAGTCTTGGCTGAAACATTCCAGTTGAGATGAGATTTTTGCCTTGAGTTATAGTGAGCAAAAGTCCAAAGAGGGACTTTCCAACTTCCACTTCCAACAGCAAATATGACCATACACAATGTGGAAATGTAAAAAATGATTAAACTTTAGACAAAGGTGTTATAACTATTTTAACTTACCAGAACTGCTAGTGGAAGCGGTATAAATCCCATTCTTCTGGAAACTGTATCACTATAATCTGTGTATGCCTGTAAAAAAATTGTTCACCATCATGTAGACCTTAGTAAAGGATAAACATTGAAAAAAATAATGAGGTCAGCTAACTGGTGAGTTGGTACAAATTCCCTAATATTTGGGTGTAGCATCCATTCTTAAGAAATTATCTAGGTAGTAAAAACAAAAATAATTGAGCTATGGATCATTTTATGATATTTTGATCTACCTGACGGGGTGACTGTCTAAGATGTGTAGCTTACCAACAGCTAAATAAGGAAGTTGAAGGTCAAATAATAAGTGAGAAATACGCATATCTAGTATATCTTAGTGTGTAAACTGCTTAATTTAAATGAGATAATCAATCTACATTGTATTATAAGTATGTATTATCCGTTCAACAGAATGCTTCAAAAGTTGGACCAACTTGCCAGCAACAGACACATTGGAAAGTAAGCTACTACTAATTTCTATCCATTTCTTAACAGTAAGCTAAAATAATTATTGAGCCATAACTTCTGAATAGCGTCGGAAAGTGCTACCCCACAAAAATTAAAAGAAATAAATACCTACCTACCTCGTCTTGAAAATTGCGTGGCCACTTCTGTTCGCTGGAGCTGCTTGGGGCTTGCGTCAAAAGACTCCTCACAGACCCCAGCAAAGTCTAAATCCAGTGAATTCAAGGAGGCCATGCCCCCATTTTTACAGCGTTAGCTGCTGTCAAGCAGGTAAGTTTAAAGGGCCAGGGAAATTGACGGACCAAGGAGAAGGTAAGTGTCTAAGGTAAGTGGATAGGATTTGTAAGTTGGGGCTGTATGGGGGTGGTCCGGGGTCCGGCGGTGGGGGGTTTGGGGGATCGGGAGGGGGGTTTCCCTGAGGTCGGGTGGGGGGGGGCCCGAGGTCGTTTTACTACGCGTTCCCAAGTCACTCCTGTGGGTGGGGAGTCCCGTGAGATTGGCCTGGGCCTTTACAATAGTTACCCAGAAATTAGAAGAGGTTTTAATTCTTCTAACCTTTTCTGGGTAACTATTGGTATAACCCCGGCGGAACCATCCAAAGTTTGTAATTTAAAGCTAATTTTCGGATTGTTCCCAGCACAGCGCAATTATCCAGAGGAAGTTAACACTTCTGGGTAATTGCCACTCAATCCCTTACCTGGGAACTTGCCGGAGGGATTCCCCAGCGCATCTATGGGACACCTGCCAAATCTGACACGGGAACGCAGAACTCATGGGCCATTACTTTTGCACAGATATTCTCTCTTCAATGAGAAGAGATAATGGCTGCTGCCCTAATAGAGAGACCTGTGATTTTATCTGGGAATTGCATGTTGAAAGCAGCAGCAACCAGCAATTAAGTGCACAAAGCAACTGTTGTAAATGCAAAAAGCTAAGCTCCAAGCGTTTCTCTTTGGCAGCTATTAGGCACATAACAGCGGCAAATATGAACTTTGCTTTCATTTTTGCTCATCCTTCTTTTGGCAAAGTACTGATTCTTTCATAGAGGGAACTTGAATCTGTAAAAACAAGCCACAGTGTTGTGGCATCATACATTTGTACCCCTGTTTCCATGGCATTCCAAAACCCTTGTTCCTTTCTTTTTACACACTTCATGAACCTGAGCTTAACATACATGTTATGTTACTTAGATAGAAAGGATGTTTTCTGAACTTGTTTATGGGGCTAGGGGGTCGAAGGAAGCCTTCTGATTTTTCTTCTAGTCAGGCAGGGTGTGAAGCATGGCTTCTACAAACATTGTTCAAAAAAATAATCAACAGGGGCTATGGAAAGTACTACCAGAGTTAGTGATTCAAGCAGACACAAAGGCCATTGTCCTGTTTCTTTGAACTATGGTCTAGCACAGTGCAGTCCAATACACTTGCCACTCACCACATGTGGCAAATCAATGATGGATGTGTTGAATTAATGCTGTTCATTTTTAGAGCCTGAGTTGTGTTAAGTTGCATCGATGGGTAAAAGCACGTCACTCATTAGATCGCTATGTGTCATTCATCCCTAATTGAGCAAGGAAAAATCAGCCATACTGTTGTTAGAGAGGAGTCACATATTGATCAGACTGCAATAATGTTTCTCAAAATATAGTTGCTGTCAGGTTTCTAGTAACTATAAGCTGAAGGGCCACTTGATCCATGAAACAAGAAAAATGGTCCATTGTCTGTTTTACCTACTCTGTTACTGTGCTCTCTGGGTTCTTCTGACAATAAATACATTGAGTTCTACGGGACTGCTTGTGAAGCATTGTGTAAGAAGGGTCAATCTTTGGAAGGACAGCAGTCTGCTGCTCGCTCAATTTTCTGGGAGAAACTAGTAACACAGGGGATGCTAACTGAAGGACTTGGTTTTATTTAGCTAGAAATAAGCAGTTTTCACAAAACAGTTGAAGTGCATGAGCGGCAGACAGCGCTGTGTGACTGCCAATGTGGGTTGAAATTCTGACAAGCTGGGGTGGTGCAGCAACATCATGTGTTCAGCCTTCATCTTGATAAATCTGTTGAAATTAGCAGCTGAAAGGAATAGGGCGCTATTGACATAAAGGGAGGGATGACAGGAGATTGGCTATAAGCCAAAGGTCTATTAAACGTCCGAATGTTGAGTTTGAAAACAAAAGATGACAGAATGTAAGCAAGGCAAAAATCAGAAAGCAGAAGCAATACCTAGAGATTTGTCACTCTTTTCCCTCCTTAAATCTGCTAATACATCAATTTTGATAAAATAGGATAGTTTACTATTGAAGGAATTTGTGTTTTTGAAATAAGCTGGAGAATACTGTCAGAAACAGAACGCTTCAGTTAATAGACTGTCACCACCTTTTGAGCGCATGTATTGCAGGCTTGCTTTGCAGAATAGCTGGATTACAAAACTCTGTCATTGCTTTAGACACGAGAACAGCTACAAGTATATCGGTCTTGATTGCTGATGGTTTAAATTTTCAAACATATTTTTAAAAGACTGCATGTTTTATTAATATTGCATGCATTTTATATTATCTGGTGTGTATAGTTGTCACGAAACTATATTTTTCATATTATTGTGGATTTATGGTTGTCTGTGTGGCTGATTACATTAGAGTCAGATAGACTGCAAGGTTGTAATTACCAAAAGTTAGTAAAAAGGCATTTGAAATGCTAATGAGTAAACATGGATGAGGGCAGCATGTAGGGTGTAAAGAAAATTTGCATTTTAAGATAAGTTGAAAGGTGTTTGGGTTTCAAAAGGGATGGTAGGATGTTTACAACAAGGTAAATGGGACAAGTTTACTATGTTTATTTTTCCCAAAAGGAAAGAGGCCATATTGACAACATGAAAGATTTATATGTTATGGGAAAAGTAAATTTCCAAAGACCTGTAGAACAATTAAAGAGAGAGAAAACATATATAGAGGGATGGAAAGCTATGTAGAGGTGTGTCCATTTTGAGATCGAAAGTTACAATGTGTTAAGCAGTCCTTGGGGTGGGAGGGGGTGGGGGGAGCCTCCAGCCACTTTAGCAGAAGTCTGCAGTGTCCAGTAACTATAAGTTGAGTTAAAAGCCTTTGGGATTCCACTGTCAAGTATTCTGGTAACCTTGCTGGATTGATTTTATAATTTCAGATCTATTTTGGACTGTTGCCTTAAAGTGGGTGTGTAGTTTGGAGCCTGTTTAATTAAGAATTTTGGGAATTGTTAAGACTAACTAATCGTGTAATTGTAACCTTGTGTGTGTTTATTGTGTTGTTTTTTTATTCTTTTGTTAATAAATGCTTTAACTTAATTTTAAAATCTCTAAAGGTATTAGTGGACTCAATTCTTCTGAATTCAGTGCATAAGCCTTCTCGTAATAAATACAAATTGCAAAACCATTGTGATAGCATGGCCAAGTTTCCCTTATGATTTGGTCCGCCTGGCACATATCACCTGCCACGTCATAACAGGTGACCTGATCACAAGTTTGGCAAGCATCAAAATCATATTGGACAACACTGGCCCAGCAAAGTAACCTCTTTCATCACCGTTACTCTACCCTCAAATAGCTTCTGCACTTCACTCGCTAGATTGGCCTCCAAACTTGGACAACAGTTTGGTGATGTTCCATGCTAACTCCAGCCTACCTCGGTCAACATTATCCCACCACAGGACCTTTGACTAAATGTAGACTTCCTCCTACAGTCTACTATCTATTTCCCATTTACTTCTGAAGTTCCTCTGTAGGACGAGGCTAGAAAAAAATACATGAATGGTTGCAGCTGACCCATTTGGGATGGTGGCAGATGAAGTTTTCTTAATAACTTGCATGTGCATATGAAAGATTTACATGCAATCTTTAAAATAGATTTTTGGATTTTCCACATAGGGGCAATAATGTGTGCCAGCTTCCCTCATCATTTTGAATGAGATCTGTATCACTATATAAAATTACAGATCAGTTATCACTTAGCAATATTGATCTCTTAATCTAGTCAACATCAATTTCAGGATCTTTCTACCTTGACACAAAGCAACTAAAAGAAGAAAAGGGATTCGCTCTGTCCCCAAGCTGGCTATTTACACATTTAACTCTCTGCAGCCTGAAACTAGCCAGCATAAGGTTAGATTCTATGTTTTATTTTTATAAGCACATTTTAAAACTCAACAAATAATATCCACAATTATTCAATAAAATCTGGTGCATAAATTGTACTTTTACAGTGGTTTATAACTTGAAAACCAAGGAGTAAAGTCAGCATAAATACTTAAATCTGACCAATTCTCAGGATTTCATAATACATGGAATGGGCCGAAAATGCATCCTTGGAGGTGATTTTTAAAAATTCTTAAGGGTGTCACAGTCATGATTCTAATTACGAAATACCAGATTTCCAATGTAAATTGTTCCTTTGAGTATGTGTTTTGAAGCATGGAAATCAGGCAAGTACAATTCTGGTTTAAACATTTTTATAAAAACGTGTAAAAATTAAAAGACAAGAAACTACATTCAAATACTTACATTTTTTTGACGGCTACTGACCAAGTCAAATGCAAGGCTGGCTCTATACTCACTATATACCTGTGTATAGGAAAAAGCACAGCCACTTTTAGCAGGGTGCCAACAACCCAACTGCAAACTTAATAACTTGAGTTCACAATATTTTTGCAGCCAATATACAATATTCTACAATAAGGGTTATTGTCTGAGGATGGAGAAGGACAAAGAAGAAATACACAAACATCTCCAAAAAATGTAGCTACAAACTAGAATTTCAATATCACATATTAGACTTCAATTTAGCACAAGCTGATTTATACTCTCACCTCTAGGTCGCAACATTGTGGGTTAAGTTCCATTCCAGTCATTTTTGAGGAGAACTGGCCTGAAATGGTTAGAAATGTGCAACATTTCTGGCTACATGTACGAGCGGGAGGTGGGGCAGTGTTGCTCAAGGATAATATTACAACTCTACAGAGGGGAAATATGCTATAGGGTTCAAAGCTGACCATTTGGTCAGTTAAGGAACAGAAAAGCAGCTGTTACATCGCTGGATGTTTCCTGGAGACTCCAAGTAATGAGAAGGAGAGAGAAGCAAATATGTTGGCAAATATCACAAAAATGCTAAAATAATACAGTAGTAATAGTAGGTGGTGTAGGGGAATGTAGTGGACGAGGACGGCGTAGAATTCCTATAATATGCAATGGGGAATGTTCTTAATAAGTGTTCCTAGGCCAATAAGGAAAGACACAAGGAATAAAGTAGGAAAGTAGAGTGTGTTTCAGTAGGAAATAGCAATCATAAAATAATTTGGTTTAAAATAGTTACAGAGGGGCAAAGAAAATTCAACAGTGAAAACATTTAATTGAATGAGAACCAATTTCAATGATTTGGGAAGGGATCAACACAAGTCAACTGGAAATAAAGGCTCTTCAAGAAAACAGTAGGTAGGCTTTCAAGGTGAAGATAATTTGTGTACAAACTAAGCATATTACCACAAAGAGGAAGGACGGGCATCCAAAACTACAACTCCCTGAATAACAAAATGGGGATTCAAATAGAACAGGAAAATTAGATTTATGGAAAATGTCAGGTATAGAATACAGTACAAAATCAGGCAAAAAACAGACTGTAGGGGAGAACTGAAAAAGGATATAAGAATGGAAGAGAGAAAATATGAGAAAAGGTCAGATGGAAACAAAGAGAAAATCAAAAATCTTTTATAAAATTATAAAAAATAAAATGAATGGTGGTAGCATTTAGCCTTAAAGATGGAAATATTCCTGTAAAGGTAGAAGATATGACTGAGGTACTGTCTTCACAAAAGAGGATGATGAAGTTAATATTGCGATATGGGAGGAGGGAATGGGGATATTGGATAGATTAATATAGATAGAAAGGAGGTGCTAAATAGATTAGCATTAAGGTTAATAAGTTATCTGGTCTAGATGGTTGCCAAGGGAAGCTAGGATGGGGATAACAGAGATTCTAACTACTACCTTTCAATTCTTCTTGCATAGGGGAGTGGTGTCAGAAGACTAGACGACTGCAAACCCCTGTTTCAAAAAAGGGAGAGAGATAAAACTGCTAACTACAGGCCAGTCTTATGTCAGTGGTGGATAAACTACCAGAGATCAGACAACATTAATTCTGACTTGGAGATGCAGAGGGTAAATAAGGGACAGCCAACGCAGAGTTATTGAAGGCAAACTGTGTCTCATTAACCTGATTGAGTTTGTTGATGAAGTATCAAAGAGGTGTGATGAAAGTAGTGCAGTAGATATTATATACATGGGATTCCAAAAGGCATTTTATAGAAATACAACTAAATACAGACTTGCTTGAAAAGTACAGCGCAAAGTATTAAAGGAACTTGGTAACTTGGGTACATAACTGGCTAATGGATAGAAGGCAGAGGGTAGAGGCGAATGGATATCTTTCTGAATGGACAGAAGTGCTTAATGGGTTCTCTTAAGGATTATTTGGACCCTTACTTTTCTACTTTTAAATATGTAAATGACCTGGGGCAGAATTTTACATCGCAGGGGTGGGCGGGAGGGAGTTCAAACCGATTGGGAGTAAAATAGTGCACGATGACGTCGGGCAAGTGTTCAGACGTCATTGCACACTCGCACGATATTTCTGGAGTCAGCAGCATGCCCGCCAACAATTAAGAGGCCTATTAAGGCCATTGAAGTATTAATTAACTGCTATTTTTTGCTGCCCGTCCAACTTTCCAGTTGGCGGGTGGGCAAATAGGCCAAGCGGCCTTTGTATTTTTGAGGAAGCCTCATCCACGGACGGGATGAGGCTTCCAACAGTAATTAAAGAAAATAAAAATTTTGAAACATAATTTTTAATATGTCCCTGTTCATGTGACTGAGTCATATGTGGGGACGTTTCCCTTATTTTAAAAATTTTTATTTTTCATTTTAAAATTCTTCAGCCCCGAGGCAGCTCTGTGCCTTCAGGGAGCTTTCAGTGCGCGCTCCCCCGCACATGCGCAGACTTCAGCGCTCGCGCTCCTCCCGCCTCTACCCCAGCAGCACTGTGGCTTCTCAGTGCACCTTTCACACTGGATGGCCGTCAATTGGCCAGCCAGCATGAAATTGCGGTCGGAGTCCGATCATGGACGGTGGTCCTTTTCGCTGCCGTTCCCGGGTCCGCCCGCCGCCCCCAGCCAAGAAAGGGAAAATCCTACCACAGGACTTTGGTAAAGAGAGTACAATTTTAAAGTTTGCTGACGATACAAAACATGGCAATGTAATAAATAGTGAGGAGGGTAGTAGCATACCTCAGGAAAACAGACAGATTGGTGAAATGGGCGGGCACATGGCAGATGCAATTTAACGTGGATTAGTGCGAAGCGATGCACTTTGGGAGCAACAACAGAGAGGCACTATAATCTAAATGGTACTATTTTGAGGAGGAATGCAAGAGCAGAGGGACCTGGGGGTGCACAACCACAAATCTTTGAAGATAGGAGGATAAGTTGATATGACTGTTAAGAAAGCGTATGGGATACTTTGTGTTGTAAATAGATGCATTGAATACAAAAAGCAAGCAATGCTAAACCATAACAAATCTCAGCTGGAACAATTATGAGCAGCAATTAAGGAAAAATGTCAAGGCCTTGGAAAGGATAAGAGGTTTACCAGGATGTAACAAGGGCTAAGGGACTCGAGTTACATAGAGAGATTGAAATAGCAGAGATTGCTTTCCTTCAAGCAGGGAAAACAAAGGAGATACTTAACAAAGGTATTCAAAATTGAGAATTGTTGATGGAGGAAGAAGGGAGATGCAATTTCCTCTGGCAAATGGGTCGGTAACCAGGTATGATGGATTTAAAATAATTTTCAAAAGAACTAGAAGGGAAATGAGGTGAAATATTTTCACAGACGGTGTTAAGATCTGGAACATACCACCCAAGAGGGTATAATTAAATTCCATAGAACTTCTAATAGGCAATTAGACATGTACTTGAAGATGATTAATTTGCACAGTTGAGGAAAAGGCTGGGGTGTATGTCTAAATTGGACAGCTCTTTCAAAGACCCTGCACAAAATCAATGGGATGAATGGTCTCTTTCTGCGCTGCAAGATTCTATTCTATGATTTTGTGTAGGGGTCAATATCTTTCCTTCAATCAACCTCACTAAAAACCAATCATCTGTTAATTATCTTAGGGTTGTTTACAAGACTTGGCTATGTGCAAAAATAGATGCCACATTTCCTGACATTACAATAGTGACGACAGTTCAGAAGTACTTCAATCTGCTATAAAGTGCTTTGGAACTCCTGAGATATGAAAGGCACTATATGTTTTCTTTCTCATTCTGAGAAAATGAATTGCTGATACACATTAGGTGTTACACAGACTAAAGAATATAACTTTGGATGTCAGCCCAGTGTATTTTCTAGTCTTTAAAAATCCCAAAATAAATGCAAAAAAGGACAGGCTGAATAACTTAGCAGAATGCTTGAAATTCTTGATTTGCTTTTGTGTATGTTAGCAGAATGCTTGATGGTCTTTTTAACTTATCTTACCTATTTATGAAGAGAGATTGAAGAATTTGTCAAAAGAAAGGTGTCAGATCTTTCGACTAAAGGTTCGAGACAAAGAACCTTTGATTAAGGGGCAAAACAAGCTGGCACATACACTAGAACTTCAAAAAAGGTGAAAATCATAAAGAACCTATGTGCTTATCTTCAAACTTCAATTACCTATCTTAACTGCAACTTCATGGCAGTTTATTCTATGCAACATCTGTTCCATTTTTATTCTCAGTGGAAGCTTATTTCATCATAGCTTGTGCTCTCTGAGAGTATAGAACTAATTGAAAAATGATGACACTAACCTAAAGGCTAGTCACCTCAAAGCATTTATATGAATGGTCAATTATTTCTTTGGTTTTAAGAGTTCTCTGCTCTAAAAACTGAAAAATTGCCTGGAATCAGGGATAATGTCTTACAGGTATTTCACTCCGAGAGCTGAATGTTATTTTAGTATAACATTGAATTAAGAGTCTCTTGGTACATCCATATCCTGGGGTAAGGCTAGAGGACAGAAGGATGAAATAAGATAAAACAATAACATTCAAAAGTTTAATCAATGAACTCAATTTTCACTGCTTGCTCAGTAGATTAATTCAAGATAAGTGTCTCATATTAAATTGATTCCATCAGTTCAATGTTGTTCAAAGTTGATGTAAGTACAAAACTGCCCAAAATTCAGTCCTGATCGGGCAGTATTACTCAGAAAAGCTACAAGAATGTTATATCTAATAAATATCACAAGAATAAACATCAGAATGGAATTAAGTGTTAGGCTAAAGGGCAATAAATGGGGCTATACTCAACACCCAATATACTTCAACTAATTTGTGTTTGATTCTGGGACTGGGCAATAAAAGTGAAAAGGTATTCCATTTCCTGACCTCTGAGCAGCGCAATTATTTATTTCACAATTTTAAGAAAAAACAGTTTGGTATTCTACAAAGCAAGGGTAGACGAATATCATTTTTCTTAATATTACTGTAGGATATTGAAGTAGGCTTGTGTGTGTGTGTGTGTGTGTGTTGTGTATGTGTCACTAATTTAATTAAACCGAAGACAGTCAGACTATAAGTTTTAAAACATCAAAAGGATGAGGTGTAAAAAGCAGGCATTTTGAAATGGAAATGGGTAAGCTGGGATGAGATCCCAGTAGATACAGTATGAATGGGAATTTGCATAGAATTAAGTGGGGAGTGAAGTGTTAGCTGTTCGAATTTCAAAGAGACATGACCGGAAGTTTTACAACTGGCAAAATTGTAAATAAATAAGGCAAAGTTATGAAGTTTATTTTTCCTGGAAGTGCTGGTCATAATGACAACATGAAAGATTTTTATATTCTAGGAAAAGTAACTTCGAAAGAAAGATTTGACAATAGGGGCTGAATTTTGCCCTTGATGGGTGACTTGGCAACGGGCGGGCAGCTAATCGCCACCAGCGAAATGAGCCCCACCACCATTTTGAGTGGGCGGGCCAATTAAGACCTGCCCAGCGGGCCACCCAACGGGAAGCGCTATGCGCTTCCTGTGCGGGGGTGGAGGGATTCCCCAACAGTCAAAGTGCGCTCTTTCACGCGCATGCACAGCTCCCTGAGACGAAGTGCTGTCTCAGGGAGAATGCAGAAAGTTTTATAAACTTAAAAATAGAAAAATAAAAAAATTAACAACATGTCCCCCTCATGTGACAATGTCACACAAGATGGGACATGTTAATAAATATTACAAAGTTTATTAAAGTTTTTTAAAACAGACATGAAACCTCATCCTGCCAGTTGATGAGGTTTCATGTTTTTTCAGAAGCCCGCTGGGGCTCCTGGCCTGCCCACCGCCTTAAGGTTGGACGGGCAGAGCCTTTAATTGGCTTAATTATCCTGTCAATGGCCTCCATTGACAGGTCGGCAAGTGGACAGCTGATTGCGCTGTCCACCCGCCTTCCTGAATATTTAAATGGGGCAGGATGACGTCAGGGGTTCCCCCCGTCATCCCGCATCGGCAAGCGGGCCCTGCCCCCAACTCGCCAATGGAAAAATTCTGGTCTAGGTTTTAAAAATCAAAAGGCAGAAAACAAATTTAAGGAAAGATTGAAAGCTCTATCTATGGGAGTGGCCATGTGAGATCTTGAAAAGTGGGCTGTGCGAAGACAGACTTGTGAAAAAAGCAGCCTCTAACCACCCCAGAGAAGTGTTTGCTTGTTCCAGAAAGCAAGCTTTTATAAAAAGCCTTGGAATTTCACTGTCAAGTGAAAGAAAGAGGGAAGCTGTGAAATGCCTCCCATATAGCAACAGTAGGTGCCTTGTGGTAATATTACTCGATGTTTTACAGAATAAGAAACTATTTGGACTGTTCGAAAAGGGTGTTTATTTGAGAGTCTAGCTAGGTAGAAATCTTTTGGGAAATGTTATAAGACTAAATTTAAACTGTAAATTTGTGTGTTTAAGTTTTCTTTGGTTAATAAATGTTTTAATTTAATATTTAGAATCTCCAAAAGTGTAGTGGAATCTTTACTCCTGACTTCAGTGCACATACATTCTCATAATAAAAATACAAATTGCAAATCGTTGTGATAGCTTGGCCAAGTTTCCCTTTGGGATTTAGTCAGCCCAGCAATTACCGCCTGCCATATCATAACATAAATCATCGAAATTGGACAGGCTCCTTCTCTTGAGCTGTAGTGTCTAGGCGTTTTCTCAATGATTGGTCAACAATCACCCAAACAGATACAATGATCATTTATGTTATTTGCTGGTTTCGTGATTTGGATGTGCTGCATTCCAAACATAATACGCTAGCATTGAAATGCTTTGGCATATCCAGTGCATTTAAACAATACTACACAATTGCAAATTCTCTCTTTCACAAATAATAATTACCTACATACTCACATCAGCTGTAATGTCATTAAACTTTGTGATAAAAGCATGTTTAACCACATCCACAGCCATTTCAGAAGCTATTACCATGCAAACATCTGGAAACAACACCCACAGATGATCTAGAAATGAGAAAAAAATCTAAGTTACTGAAATAATTCTCTAACTTCAGTATAACTAAAATTGTGTATTTACATCTGTATTCCATGAAAACAACAAATTCATAGCAAATTTTATCTGCTCAAAAATGGACACATATTCAAAGTTGGTATTGATTATATTTTAGGTTACAGGAGTTCCCTTTAGTTGCTCTTTCTTATCTGTCCATCTCACATATGTCACCTTCAAACATTGCTGGAAAGGCATATGAACAAAAGATCAGTCTACCTCCAAAAATAAATGGGTTATTTTCTTGTATTACTTATTTATAGATCCTCAAAAGCATTGCAGTGATCAACAATGTAAATTACTTTCAAAACTCAAAACACAAGTCACAAGATTGTGATCCACAACTTCCAAGTAGTCGATGTGCTAGTCACTTTACCCTTATATAAAAATACTTCGGCATATTTGCCTGGCACTGTAAGTGATAGTATTTTAGCATCCTAACAAATAAATAAAAATTGATATATCTTTGGTGTGACATTCCTTATTTGTTGAATTTAGCAATCTTCTACATAAATGAAGAAAAAATTAAAATGAAAAAAAAAGGGAGAAAAGAAACTGTTGCTTTTAAAGCTATGTTCACCAAAGCCTTACAGGCCCAGCAGAGGTGGCGGCACAGCGGTATCCAGTCAGGAGGGAGCTCCACTGGGAGCCCTCAACATCGACTGCGGACCCCATGAAGTCTCATGGCATCAGGTCAAACCTGGACAAGCAAGCGTCCAGCTGATTACCACCTACAGCTCTCCTAAAGCTGATGAATCAGGGCTCCTCCATGTTGAACACCACTTGGAGGAAGCACTGAGGGTGGCAAGGGCACAGAACGTACTCTGGGTGGGGGCCTTTAATGTCCATCACCAAGAGTGGCTCAGTCGCACCACTATTGACCGAGCTGGCCGAGTCCTAAATAACAGCTGCTAGATTGGATCTGCAGCAGGTGGTGAGGGAACCAACAAGAGGGAAAAACATACTCATCCTCACCAAGCTGCCTGCTGTAGATGCAT
Organism: Carcharodon carcharias; assembly: GCF_017639515.1. Taxonomy (NCBI): domain Eukaryota; kingdom Metazoa; phylum Chordata; class Chondrichthyes; order Lamniformes; family Lamnidae; genus Carcharodon; species Carcharodon carcharias. Next base: position 114,630,590 of record NC_054467.1, read on the forward strand.
CTATCAATGACAATATCAGTAGGAGTGACCACTGCATGGTCCTTCTGGAGACGAAGTTGCACCTTCACATTGAGGATACCGTCCATCATGTCGTGCAGCACTATTACCGTGCAAAATGGGATAGATTTCAAGACTGGGCATCCATGAAGCGCTGTGGGCCATCTGCAGCAGCAGAATTGTACTCAAACACAATCTATAGCCTCATGGCCCGGCATATCCCCCACTCTACCATTACCATCAAGCCAGGAAATCAACCCTGGTTCAATGAAGAGTGCAGGAGGGCATGCCAGGAGCAGCACCAGGCATACCTTAAAATGAGGTGTCAATGTGGTGAAGCTATAACACAGGACTGCTTGTGTGCCAAACATCATAAGCAGCAAGTGATAGACAGGGCTAAGAGATCCCACAACCAACAGATCAGATCTAATCTCTGCAGTCCTGCCACATCCAGTCGTGAATGGTGGTGGACAATTAAACAACTCACTGGAGAAGGGGGCTCCACAAATATCCCATCCTCAATGATGGAGGAGCCCAGCACATCAGTGCAAAATATAATACTGAAGCATTCGCAACAATCTTCAGCCAGAGGTGCCGGGTGGATGATCTATTCTGGCCTTGTGAAAGGGAAATCCCCAGCATCATAGAAGTCAGTCTTCAGTCAATTCAATTCACTCCACGTGATATCACTAAACAGCTGATGGCACTGGATACTGGGCCCTAACAATATACCAGCAATAGTACTGAAGACCTGTGCTCCAGAACTTGCCACACCCTAGCCAAGCTGTTCCAGTACAGCTACAACACTGGCATCTATCCGGCTACACGGAAAATTGCCCAGCTATGTCCTGTACACAAAAAAGAAGCAGGACAAATCTAACCCGGCCAATTACCGCCCCATCAGTCTAGTCTCCAACATCAGTAAATTAATGGAAGTGGTCATCAAGCGGCACTTGCTTAGCAATAACCTGCTCGCTGACACTCAGTTTGGGTTCCACCAGAGCCACTCAGCTCCTGACCTCATTACAGCCTTGGTTCAAACATGGACAAAAGAGCTGAACTACAAAGGTGAGGTGAGAGTGACTGCCCTTGACATCAAGGTCGCATTTGACAGAGTGTGGCATCAAGGAGCCCTAGCAAAACTGAAGTCAATGGGAATCGGGGGAAAACTCTCCGCTGGCTGCAGTCACACCTAGCACAAAGGACGGTGGTTGTGGCTGCAGGAGTTCCTCAGGGTAGCGTCCTCGGCCCAACCATCTTCAGCAGCTTCGTCAATGACTTTCCTTTCATTATAAGGTCAGAATTGGGGATGTTCGACGACAATTTGCATGACGTTCAGCACCATTAGCGACTCCTCAGTTACTAAAGCAGTCTATGTCCCAATGCAGCAAGACCTGGACAATATGCAGGTTTGGGCTGACAAGTGGCAAGTAACATTCGTGCCACACAAGTGTCAGGCAATGACCTCTCTTTTTGGAGAATAATTCAAGCATTGCCCTCTGACGTTTAATGGCATTCCCATCACTGAAACCCCCACTATCAAGATCCTGGGGGTTACCATTGATCAGAAACTGAACTGCACTAGCCCCCATATAAATACTGTGGCTACAAGAGCAGGTCAGAGTCTAGGAATCGTGCGATGATTAACCCACCTCCTGACTCCCCAAAGCTTGTCCACCATCTACAAGGCACAAGTCAGGTGTGTGATGGAATATTCCCCACTTGCCTGAATGAGTGTAGCTTCCACAACATGCAAGAAGCTTGACACCATCCAGGACAAAGCAGTCTGCTTGATTGGCACCACATCCAATCATTCATTCCCTCCATCACCGACATACAGTAGCAGCCGTGTGTACCATCTACAATATGCACTGCAGTAATTCACCAAGGATCCTTCGACAGCCATTTCCAAACCAACAACCACTACCATCTAGAAGGACAAGGGCAGCAAACAAATGGGAACACCACCACCTGGAAGTTCCCCTCCAAGTCATTCACTATCCCGACTTGGAAATATATTGCCATTCCTTCACTGTCGCTGGGTCAAAACCCTGGAACTCCCTTCTTAACAGCACTGTGGGTGTACCTACACCACATGGACAGTAGCGCTTCAAGAAGGCAGCTCACCACCACCTTCTCAAGGGCAACTAGGGATGGGCAATAAATGCTGGCTCAACCAGCGAAGCCCACATCCCATGAATGAATAAAATAAAAAGTAATAATAATAATAATGAAATGGCAGATGAATAAATATTTTGCTTCTTTCTTCACTATAGAGGATAAAAATAAATTCCAGTAATAGCTGTAAATCAGGAGGTGGAAGGGAGAAAGGAACTTGATGAAATTACAATCACTAGGGAAGCGCTACTGAGTGAACCGATGGAGCTGCGGGCTGAAAAGTCTCCGGGTCCTGATGGACTTCATCTTAGGGTCTTAAAAGAGGTGGCTAATGAGGTGGTAGATGCATTGGTGTTAATTTTCCAAAATTCACTAGACTCTGGAAAAGTTCCATCAGACTGGAAAGTAGCAAACATAACCCTCTAGTCAAGAAGGGAGGGAGGCAGAAAACAGCAAACTATAGGCCAGTTAGCTTGACGTCTGTCGTGAGGAAGGTGTTAGAATTTATCATTAAGGAGGTATAGCTGGGCACTTTGAGAAACTCAAGATAATCCCAGAAGAGTCAGCATAACTTTGTGAAAGGGAAATCATGTTTAACCAACTTATTGGAGTTATTTAAGGGATTAACATGTGCTGTGGATAAAAGGGAGCCTGTAGACACACTGCACTTGGAACTCCAGAAGACATCTGATAAGATGCCACATCAAAGACTATTGCAGAAAATGAAAGCTCATGGTGTAAGGGGTAACATATTAACATGAATAGAAGGTTGGCTGGCTGGCAGAAAACAGAGTATGTAGAAATGGGTCCTTTTCTGATTGGCAGGATGTGACGAGTGGAAGCCCGCAGGAGTCTGTGCAGGGACCTCAACTTTTTACATTTTATATCAAATGACTTAGATGAGATGGGCGAAGGCAGATAACTAAATTTGAAGATGACACAAAGATAGGTAGGAAAGTATGGTTTGAAGAGGACAGGACAAGGTTTCAGATGGATATAGATAGGTTGACTAAGTGGGCAGAAATATGGCAGATGGAGCACGATGTCGGAAAATATGAAGTTGTTCACTTTGGCAGGAAGAATTAAAAAAGAGTATTAGTTAAATGGAGAACAGCTGCAGAATTCCGAGGTGCAGGGATCTAGGTGTTCTAGTGCATGACATGTCACAAAAAGTTAGGTACAGCAAGTAATTAAGAAGGCTAATGGAATAATATCCTTTATTACAAGATGGATTGAACATAAGTAAGGATGTTATGCTTCAGTTAACCAGGACATTGGCAAGGCCACATCTTGAACACTTAAGAAAGGATGTAAATGAATTGGAAGTGGTTCAGAGGAAGTTTACTAGATTAATAGCTAGAATGAGCAGGTTGTCTTATGAGGAAAAGTTGGACAGGCTGGGCTTGTTTCCACTGGAGTTTAAAAGAGTGAGGGGTGGTTTGAATGAAGTATATAAGATGAACAGTATTGACAAGGTGGATATGGAAAGGATGTTTCCTCTTGTGGGTGAGCCCAGAACTAGGGGACACTGTTTTAAAATTAGGGGTTGCCCTTTTAGGACAGAGGTGAGGAGAAATTTTTTTCTCAGGGTTGTGCGACTTTGGAACTCTGTCTCCAAAGCAGTGGAGGAGGAGTTATTGACTATTTTTAAGGCCAAAGTATATAGATTCTTGTTAGGCAAGGGAATCAAAGGTTATTAGTGGTAGATGGGAACATGGAATTCGAAACATAAACATATCAGCCATGATCTTATTAAAAGGTAGAGCAGGCTTGAGGGGCCGAATGGCCTACTTTTGCTCCAATTTCATATGTTCGTACGTTCTTACGAGCCAAGTTGTTTTGCAAATTAAGCAAAGCAACTGAAATCAGACTTCTGTTGTCTGGTTTTCAGGTATTACAATTACTGGGTGACCACATGAATAAAGTGATTTGCTCCAATCCCATGGTGTCAACAGTTAAGATTCCAGGGAAAGCCTATAAGACTATCTCAGTTATGCAAAGAAATATTTTTTCAATATTAGATATCCACTTACGCCAGGTACAGTCAGAAGTGGGGACCTACAGACAGGGATAATAAATTACACTCAAAGATTTAAGATAACTCAACAATTGCTTTAGCGATTCAACCACATGATTTCCAAATAGCAGGTGATCCAATAACTCACTTTTTCATCCTCCATGAACATTTGGATAATGTTAATAATTGTGTCTAAAAATTAGAATGGACTTATGGCTTAGGTTCGAAACTTGCCTTGGAAGGAGCCTGATGTGCTAAAAGAAGCAAATGTTCAGATTTATCTTGTAAAGATTAAGTGTTTAAGGAAAGCTAGGTAGATTGTGAATGCTCTAAGAGAACAATGATTGCCGGAAGGTCACATGGAAGGGGCCTTGCTATTCTAGTCAGTTTGCAACTGTCAACTTAAAACTTACACATCATAATGTAATATGAAATTATCAAAAGAAAACAAATTATGCTCATAGATATCTTAACAATGTTAGCCATGGCTTGGTTAGTAGCACTCTTGCCTCTGATTCAGAAGGTTGAGGGTTCAAGTCTCACTCCAGGAACTGAACAGGAAAATCAAAGCTAACGTTCCAGGGTGGTACTGAGGGCGTGTTGCATTGCCCAAATGCCATCTTTCAGATAAGACATTAAGCTGAGGAACACGTATCCTCTCAGATGGGTGTTAAAAGATCCCACGGCATTACTTTGAAGAAGAGCAGTGGAGTTATCAACTGTGTCCTGTTCAATATTCTTCCCTCAGTCAATGTCACTAAAACAGGTGATCTGATCATTATTAGACTACTGCTTGTGGGAGCTTGCTCTGCATAAATTGGCTGTCACGTTTCCTACATTGCGACAGTGACCACTCTTCAGAAATGCTTCACTGGCTGTAAAGTACTTTGGGTCAATCTGCAGTTTTGAAAGGAGCTACGTAAATACAAGTCTTGCTTTTTTTCTAATATTGTTTTAACTTTAATTCACATGTTTTCAGTTTGTCTTATACTCATACCAATACAAATGTATTTTCATCCTTCTCAGCAATACTAGATAATATAATTATATAATAAGATAATAGCCTAAGTGTAATAATGTGTTTAAAAGAAATTCTCTTTGGACCCAAATCTATACACTAAGATGATAAAACTCAATGAACTACAAAGAAATAAAATACAGGTGCATACTAAAGTATAATAGCTCTCAGACAATAAGGAGAAATTGTAGACAAATACAACACAATTTAAATTAAGTAGGTGAATTTCAATAGTGGCTCCTCTGTTCACTGGCAGAAACTTTAATAGAAAAGCTATTTTTCTCAGGGGTTCTGCAACTTCTCTTCAATCATTACAGCAGATGAGATGAACTCCGACATGAATTCACTCCCAAAGAGTTCCTTAATTTCTGCCACAACCCAAGTGGGGTTAAATCTACACTTCTATTTCCTTACTGACTCTATTCAAGTAAACTAAAATGTTATTGAAAATTATCTATTTTGGTAGTTAATGCACCTAAAAATACTTGAATTAAACAATTCAAATTGCAACAAAACGGGAGTTAAATATTATTAGATTGAAGCATGTGTTATTCTGCAAAGAAAATAGACAAGAAGCAGAGTCACCAGTCTGAGAAAACTGAAGCCAATTGTATGTAATCTTTATACCTGGGTTCCATGAAAATTGTTCCATATTCCTCAAACAAACAATCAGCAGAAGAACATAGTTGTTGAACCTCTCTCGGATATCTGCAAAACAGATTTTTTCCCACATTAAATGATAGAGTAAAATAACTCTAAAAATGTATTGGTTCTGTACCTTCATAATTTGCATGAATACTAATAATTTCATAATTTTTACCAAGAAGCTCCAACTGCTCTTTCAAAAGAATTTAGTAATTAACAATTTATAGTGCCCCCAAAATAAAATCCCACAGATTAAAGAAATATACATGGATTAGAAAGATATTTTGGACAAATGATCCCATAGTTACCACAATTTTATTTTTCACTGCAACTATTCCTTCACTCAATCATACCCCACCTCCGGTGGACACCCAATTTCCTGGCCATTAATTCAATATCACCTTCACTCCACAACCACAAGCCTTATTTGGAAAATTGTTCCCCCTTCCCCTCAAGATCTTTACAGATAAGCAAACTCATTTTAATTCATCCATCCACAAAACCCCTACAGTCCCCCACCTGTTTAGGCATTCTATTGACTTGAATAGGGATTTGATTAAGAGGTAGGACACAGAATGGGGATAATGGGATAATGAATATGTACTCAAATTAACAGAATGTGACTGGTTTTGTCAAACAAGAATCTGTACTGGGACTTCAGCTTTTCACTATATTTAGAAACTATTACAATGAAGGGAGGGAGCTGTTTATCTATGTTTGCCAACAGCATTAAGTAAAGTGGCGCAGTAAAGTGTAGATGGGATTAGAAAGTTATAAAGGGATACTGATAGATTAAGTGAGTGGGTAAAACTGTGACAGATGGAGTTCAATGTGGAAAACTGTGAGGTCATCCAATTCAAACTCATGAAAGATAAATCAGATTATTTTATAAAATGAGAAGAATCTAGAAACTGTGAATGAGCAGAGAGATTTAGGAGCCATGTAGAGAAATCACTAAACACTAATTGACAGGTATTAAAAAAAGGCTATCATAATATTGGCTTTTATCTCAAGTGGCTGGAAGTAATGTTAAAAATATTCAGAACTCTGGTAGGACCCATCTGGAGTACTGCATCCAGTTCTGGGCATGGCACCTCAGGGAGGATATAACGGCCCTGGAGTGAACGTAGCGCAGTTTCACCATAATGTTATGGGGCTAAAAAGATTAGATTATGGAGGACAGAGGAATGGAATAGACTAGGCTCACATTACATTGAATACAGAAGATCAAATTGAAGCGTTAAGATGATTAAGCAATTTGATAGGATAGATAAGGCGAAATAATATCCTCCAGGGCATCCGGAACCAGAGGCAAAACCTCAAAATTAAAGCTAAGCCATTGAGGATTCAGGGGCAAAATTCTCCCCCTGTAGGGCGGGTTCCCAATCGGCACTCCCGGTCGGGGGTGTGCGACCATTTTACGTGGGCGGGCCAATTAAGGCCCGCCCAGCATGACATCCGCTCGGAAGCGCTGTGCGCTCCCTGTGTAGGCAGGGGGGATTCTCTGAGCCAGCAGTGCGGTCTTTTGCACATGTACGCGAAAGAGTGCACAGATCTCCCTCAGAGAGATTGTTGGAAGTTTCAAAAATTTTTCAGAAGTGTGAAAAAAAAATTCCTGACATGTCACATGAGCTGGGACACGTCAATTTACCTTATTCAACATTTTGTAAACATTTAAAATCCCTCATGAAACCTCATTCCGCCTGTGGATAAGGTTTCATGTTTTTTCAGAAGCCCGCCTGGGCTCCCAGCCTGCCCGCCAACCTTAAGGTTGGACAAGCAGGTCCACTGATTACCTCAATTACTTTATTGACTGCCTTAAGTGGCCGTTGACAGGCGCCCAGCCAACTCGGCTCTGCGCGCGCCGACCTGAGAATGTAAATGATGCGGGGTGACGTCGGGATGCCCGCCAAATGTCACCCCGTGTTGGCCCCGCCCAGAAGATGCAGCCCCATGTCAAAAAATATGTTTTCCCTCACAAAAAGTTAGTAGGAATGTGGAACTCTTTTCTCCCAATACAAATCTTCTGCAACCTCCACAAAAAACTGTTGAAGTTATGTTAATTGAAAATTTTAAAACAGAGGAAGATTTTGGAATCTAGGAAATAGATGGAGTTAAATTATAATTGGCAAATTATAAAAAGCTAACAGAATTGTGGAACAAACTCAAGAGCCTGCATGACCTACTCCTGTTACTACGTTTCTATGTCCTAGATTCCTATCTAATTGATTCTTCAATTTCTCCAAGGCTTTTACCTTAACTGCTCAATCTGGAAATTGATTCCAAATATTGATCATCCTTTTAGAAGAAATTCCCGCTATCAGTTTTAAATTTATCTTTTACAAGTTTTAATATGTACTTCCCCCTTTTCCTACACACGCAATTAAGTTTACAGAAATGTTCCAGATTTACCTCTGACATCCCCTTACTATCTTGCAGACCCTCAGGCATCAGGTGCCTAGGCTGGAAAGTCCAACCTTCACTGTTTTTCCCCCCCATAACTCAGGCCAGATACTGGAGAGCTATCGCAATATTTCTCTGTTTGCCTCCAGACAGAGGAACATTCTTCCTTTCTTGATTTCTCAGAATTGGATGCAAAGGGAGGTCCTTTGACAGTAGTAACATGTCTTTATTTTTCAAATAAAATGCAACTAACATCATAAGCATGATAAACTAGGGTCAGGTTAGTGACTCACTCAGGAATGGGTCACAGACACCATTTTCCAGCAATTAACATGTGGTAGGGATACAACAAGGGGCAGGATGTGATAGAAGGGAGACAGAAAGAAAAAGGGTCAGGAGCGGGAAGAAATATGAGTACTCAAGGTGGGTTCTGCCAAGGTGGGTAAAGAAGAGAAAAAACAGCAAGAAGAATACTTGGGCTGAGAACTGGAAGGAGCAACGTTTAATTTGCTCTCCTAACCTCAGATTTTCATACGGCTCCATCATTTAAAGCCTATACAATTTAGCTGGCAAGATCTTCCACTAGCTTCTGAGAAAACCCTTAGGAAATCTCATGCCCACACTTCAAAGTCAGTAATCCAGTTAAAACCAAGAACCTGCATTTATAAAGTGCATTATAAAGCTGAGCCTGAGGAACTTGGGGGACATGGGTTGCAGTTTATCATGGAGGTAGTGGCTCCTCACCTTGGCTGTAAAGTCATGGCAGGGTCACCCCGCAACAATTTTAACAGCTGCTGGGCCATTAATTGGCTCAGGGCAGGACTTCCACTCCCATCTGGGAAGAAGACTTGCCTCTGCGAGCTGGTGGCCAAATGGCTGGCAGCTCTCTGGTCCCAGCAACACCACCGGGAGCAATGGCCACTGCTGGGACTACAATTAGTCCCCAACAAAGAAGAGCCATGAAGCTGGAAATCTAAGTAAGTCTGGAGTGTTTCACCAGGTCCAGGTTGGCAGGCCATGGTGAAGGATATAAAGGGGTCAGTTTCAGCATGAAGTAGGTAACATGCAGGAATGGAGGGGGGAAGGGGTGGGTGGGAACTATCTTGAGGGAGGACCTCTGTTGGACACAGGGTGCCCAAACAGGAGGGACACCCACCTGGTAAAATACCAGCAGCAGCAGGAAGAGGTCCTTCAGTAGCCATTGGCCATTTAAGGCCACACCCCAGCCACCCTTTGCACTGGTAAAATACCAGCAGAGGCAGGTAGGTGACAGGCCCAGCATCAACACCATGGCATCCCATTTTACAGTTCCCTGATTGCCAGTCCGCTCATGGTGAGCTGTAAAAATCCACCCAAGCTCTGGTGGCAAGAGGTAGGTTGCGAGGGAAGCAGATGTCTCAATGAGACTGTAGACATGACAGCTAAAGATGGTTGAGCCTACGGCATTACTCTGAAGAACTCCTTCACTGATGTCCTGGAACTGCGATGAATGCCCTCCAACAACCACAACCATCTTCCTTTGCACTAGGTATGATTCTAGCCAGTGAGAAGTCACGACCCCCACCCCCAATTCCTATTAACTTTAATTTTAATTGGAAATTACTTGTGTAAACGCTTGCACAGTTATCATAAATCTGACGTAAAAGTTCAAAAATCCTGAAAACAGAAAGGATTTGTGGACAGTAAGTGCTTAAAAGTAGTAAATAAATATATAATGGGGAATTCTGAATTTCCCAAGGAATCGCTAACTCATGAGTTGAAGGTCATGCCATATTACCTTAGGTAACACACAATGTATAAGGGCCAGTGTTGACCATTTTTATTATTGTTCAGTATTGTGTTAGAAGGTCATTTTCCATGATTATGAATAGATTGTATGTGAAATCTGTAAATCAGCGGTCTTCAGTATTATTGATACCAAGAGCACTAAGTATTACAAGTATGAAAGTAGCGGTACAGGTTATGAGTGTGAAGTGTAATGGGGTGTTGAATAAGGTTCCAGATTTGGTAATGTGGAGAAATGTTTTAGAAGGTAAAGGATTCTTCAACAGTAAACTAGAAAAGCTTGTATTATTTAAAACAAATGCAGTTTGCAGTTTAAATATACTGACGCCAAAAAAACTATGGAACTTTAGTAGCAAATCCTTGCCATAAAGAAAAGCCGCTTTTCAGTGGTGACTGGAAACTGGTCTTAAGTTGGTTTATCTCTTTTAAAGTGCTAAGATCTCTGACCCAATTTAAAGCTAGGCCCTGGTGACACAGGATTACAGCTTTTTCTTTCTGCAGTGACAAATAGATTTCCGTGTCATTCCTTATGAGAAGCTGGGGCTCAGGTCAGTTCAATCTCAAAATTGAGGGTTCAGGGTATCAGCAGGGGTCAATGGTGGAGGAAATCTTAAGAGACTGAGTTAGCTTCAGGTGGAGAACACGTTAGGACTCAGATTTAAGTAAAGAAATTTTGGATTAGACACAACAAGCAAATGTGGTGGAAGCTTCAGGACGAAGTAACGGTGACTAAGAAATGCATGTTCAGAAGCTAATTTTTTTTCATTTATTATTTGGTCAGTTCTATCCTGGCACAAATCCCCTCAGAATGGTAATCCAAAATTGTATTCAAGTTTCATAGGTTGTATTCACATATTTATTCACATCTCAAGATGCAGATTTAGATGGATGCAGGGAGCTCACTAGTGGTGGGGCAGAAAACTGCATGTAGATGAAATTCAATTATTGCAGATAATTAAGAGCAAAGTGGCAGAAACAGGACACCAAAATTCTGGAAGGTGCTGGAAAGGCTAAAAAAGTATTTTAATCCATTGACAACATCTTCATGGCTCAAAAAGGAGGATGGCAATTTATGGATGATAAAAACAAGGGGAAAGGAATCCAAAATCAGACAAAACAAGAGCAGCAGCACACCACACAATACCAGTTTGTGGCTGCTCAAGTACAGATAGTGCTGCAGGAGTCAGCTGAGAGAAGGGTAACTCTGTGGCATCCTCTGGAGCACCATCTCCCTAGGTCAGCATTACAGCATGCTGTGGAAGGTAACAGAAGGATGCATTTAGCTGCCGCTGACAAAAGCCTACATTGGCCATGCTATTGCTACAGTGGATGTTGGCAGCAGGTGTCCTTCAAGCAAATAGTACAGCTCTGCATCTAGTTCTCTGCTAGCCCTGGCAGATTCGTTAGCAGACAGGTGTAATAATGTCTGTAGATATGGTTATTGACATCTTGGCATCTCTGCTAACTGATGATCACCATGGCAATGTTCTTTCATGCATATCACTAAAAGCATGGCTGCAGAGCTCCTGGTGAATCATGCAATAAAATTTAATCAGGCTTCCAAACACATCTGTAGCAGTAGAAAGACAACACAAGGAGGCTCTGGTGCAGTAATTTACTGCCAAGTTATCTGCATACGTTCATAGCTACAGGTGGGAGGGCAAACTGAGAACATGTTTCAAGTAGCCTGACCAACCTGGCAACCTTCTATCTGTCATCTTCTTCCAACTCCAAATAGCTCACATGTAGGAGCATACCCAATGGCATACCCACAAGTGGTATTAGAGCTGGAAGGAAAAAAATAAAGCAACAATGCAAGCACATTAAGGCTAATGTAAGTCTAAGTGGAAGCACAACCACCCAACTCAAAAAATTAAGAAAATGTGTGGAAATGGCTTTATAACCATTTGATCTTATTTTGTCCTTTAAATAGAATTCCACCAGCAGTTGATTTCTGGGACCATGTAAAAACAGGGATGATTTGGAAGTGTGGCATCCAGCATAAAGGCATAGGATGTGTGCAATGCCTCTTAATTTCTGTGCCTTTAGAAAATGAGAGCCTTCCATGCCAACCCTAGATCCAATCCTCCTCCCTTCAGCACATTTTTAAAATCAAAATAGAGACACAATTTAATAAGCTTCATTTTATCATATGCACCCGGAGTTGAGTTTCAATCCAGGCTGAATCAGTTGAACCAGAGTAAAAGTTCAGACAATTTTAAATGGAAGCCTGATATGCCCAAAACACTCAGGTTTTCTAAACTTTTTTATGTTGGTTCAAGATTCAAATTGCCAGAATCAGGTCCTCCCAATAGAACTGTCTACAACCCAGGTTTGGGAAAGCACTTCCACTTGTGCCCACTTTCTTAGGAGCACAGGCACCAGTAGGTATATTGTCAAAGCTTTAAATATTAAAAAATACTTAACTTACTAAGAAACTATCTAGTGCACATCAATAATTCAGTATGGCAATGACAAGCAGTTGAGTGTAGTTTTTTTTTAAGTAATATTCAGCAATTTTAAATCAGATAACCCACGTGGAGTGCAGGACACCCTGAATACAAATGCTTATTTTGGTGATAAATTTGTATTAATAAAATTGCACCAGGTTAACATTCTTATAAAGAAAGAATCTATTTGTATGGAAAGGAAAAAAAGAAAAAATATCTATTATGCTGCCTAATTGTGTTGGTTCATTGAAGATTTTAAATTTGTGATTATGCAAATCACTTTAAGCGTAAATTTGAAGTGTAAACTAACAGTGCAATTTCAAGTGCATTTTGGCTGCAATTTCCCCATTGCACCCGGAGCAGAAACTAGTATTTGTATGTTGCTGAAAAGGGACATATTGCCAAAACTTTTCATCTTGCATTCATCAGGACAAACACAAAAATATCAAATTTCAAACGATCGCAACAATTTATACGACAGGAAAAAAGTGAGATTGATTGGCAAGTTGACGCCGATTGGCCGAGGCTTTGCCATGGAGAAAGCAACACGGAATTATAGGCTCCCCACAATCCTGGGTGATTTAGAAAAGGTGCAAGGATTGAACGCATTCCTTTCATTTGCAAAGAATGTGTTTCTGTATACGAATGTATGTCTCTTCTAGCAAGCAGAAATTAGCATATTATGAGCTCATAATATGCTCATTGAATTGGTTGTTGGTGTAGCTGTTTGTGCACTCAGGATTGTTCAGCAAGTGCTGCCCAGTCATTGAACTATATCTAACAGTAGCTGTAATGGGTTTTGTATTTGTATTCATATAGCACCGTTAACATGTCAATGGCACTAAACTGTACCCCCTAATTTCAATCAAGCCTGGAAAGTAGATTCCAATTTCATAAAATTAATGGTATAATTTTTTTTCAAACTAAGCTAAATATTATTTTACAAACTAAACTGTGGAGGTGTACATACCACTATTGGACATCTGAAACAGGTTGTTCTTCTCAAACTTCTTGAAAACACTTCCTTTTATTTCTACAAACTGTTTTAAGAAAAAAGTTTAAAAATCAATTTGGACATATTAAATAGCATACATGCACTCAACATGGATTTAATGCTTTTGATTAAGAATACAATTTGTGGGGCAAAATTTTGCCTTTTAAAATTAGCATCATTGCAAGAGAGGAAATCAAAACAAAATCCTGCAGTTTAGCAACATAATTGTCAAGCACAAATAATGCCAAATTCTGTACAGTCATAAGTTAGGTCTTGGTTGGGTTATGCTTGATGCAAAAGGTAATTTACTGTCAGGGTTCTCATTGGTTGGAATGTTTCAAAAGCTCTAAGCATTTTGATTTCAAAAATTCAAGAACTACAGGAGGAAAAAAGGAAACGGGGAAGGATGGGGAGAAAGAAAGTGCAGGACCTTCCGGTTGGCGAGCGGGAGCAGGGCCCACTTGCTGACACGTAAAGTGATGCAGGATTACGTCGGGTGGAACACCTGACATCATCACCCCACATCATTTCCATTTTCAGGCTGGCGGGGACGCAGCCGAGTCAACTGCGTGCCCACCGACCTGTCAATGGCCTATTGAGGCCATTGGAAAAGTAATTAAGGTCATTAAGGACCTGCCCATCCAGCCTTAAGGTTGGCCAGCAGGCCAGGAGCCCTGGCAGGCTTCGGAAAAAGCATGAAACCTCATCCACGGGCGAGATGAGGTTTCATGAGGGTATTTAAATCTTTAAGAAAGGTTTCAATAAAACTTATGGACATGTCCCAACTCATGTGACAGTGTCACTTGAGGGGGCATGGCAGGGTAAATTTTTAAACATGTTTAATGCAAGTTTTAAATCGGAGCTGTTCTCCCTGGGGCAGGGAGATCTATGCGCTCTTCTGCGTGCGTGCGTGCGCAAAAGAGCGCACTCCCAGCTCAGGGAATCCCCCCTTGCCTGCATTTCCTGTTGGACGTCATGCTGGGCAGGTCTTAATTGGCCATCCCACGTACAATGGCAGCATGCCCCCAATTGGGGGGGGCGCCAATTGGAGGCACGCCCACCCGCGCCTGCTACTGCATTTCCTCCCTAATGGGGGGAAAAGTTTTCCAAAGAAGTGGGTAGAAAAAATGGAGGGCAGGGAGGAAGGTGAAGGAAAGTGGGTTTGGGGGTGGTGGTGGTTATATTGTCCTAATCAAATTGAAAAATGCTGTACAGGCTTACATTTTCAAAATAGGTGTTCAAAATTATGAATGATTTCAATAGAGTAATTAGGGAGAAACTGTTTCTCGTGGCAGATGGACCAGTTATACCAGGCTACAGATTTAAGGTGACTGGCAAAAATAATTAAAACAGATATCAGGAAGCATTTATCTTTTATTCACACAGTGAATTACTGTGATCCTGAGTGCAGTGCTCGATAGGGTGGTGATGGGAACATTCAAATATGAGCCAAGTAAATACTTGAAGGGAAAAAGAATTACAGGGTTTTGGGTCGAGACCAGGGGAGTGAGATCAAATTGGATAGCTATACCAAAAAACTAGCACAGGTATAATGGTTTGAATGGCCTGCTTCTGTTTTGTGTCATTCTATGGTTTAAAAATGCTGGGCTTTACGGAGGCAAATTTGACATCTATTCATTTCAGCTACTTTTAAAATATACATGCTTATAAAATTTGGAATTTTTACCAAACAAAAACAAATCAGATTGAAAGTTAGATTATCAGACTGCAGTTAAATAAAGCTGAAAAACCCATGTTTGAAAATTTTTGGCCACAAAAATACTCACATTGTTTGACATCATGATGGTAAGTAACGACTTGTTGTGGGAATTAAAAGCAACATTCAAAGTTGTTGCTTGCACCATGACCAGAATTGTATGAAGGACTGTAATAAATTTGTTAAGGTTAGAACAAAAACAAAAAGGAAAAACTTAGAGAAATAGAAGCACAGAAAATTTACAGCACAGAAAAGAGGCCATTTAGGCCATTGTCTGTGCCAGAAGCTCTAAACTATTTTTATAGTTATGTTATTGTTCTAGCAAATATCTATAATTTTTAAAATAAACTTATCATTTTAAAATATATGAAAAGCAAATTTTCAGCACAAAGGTGTCATCTAGCATTGTCATTTTCATTTTGATACTCTACATTCATGCAACAAAGGTTGCATTTAGCAGAATTCTAACCCATGTACAACAGGTTTTTTTCCTGCACCAAGTCATAATTTGTTGTAGAAGGGTAGTTAGACTTGTCTTTGCCTGTTGAATTGTAATGATATTTTACAGTTACTGAAAGTGTAAGCTGATAACGCTGCAGCGGGAAACTTGGCATAAATGGGACCTGAGTGAGAAGGGAAAGCAACTGCATATTTCCTTAACCAATCTCATTGTAAGACCATGAAAACAGCAAAGCAAGGACGGAGAAGAAATTGCAAATTTCTGGATGAATGAGTGGATGAATTTAATGCAAAATCAGATACAGAAAGAGAAATAAAAAAGATGGGTTTGATTGAGATAAAAAGAAACAGAAGAGAAAATTTTTAAAAATTTGAATTATACATTATTAAAATCTCCAACAATTAAAACCTGAAGGCATCTTAAATTTATTATATTTAATAGTTAAGTAGATTTTAGAGATAGTTAAGAAGTGCTACCCTTCTTAGCGATGGTCACATCCCATGAACCAAAAAAGCTTCAGTGACAGAGACGTTGCTTAGCAGTGATCAAGACTTATCCCGTTGCTAAAAGGGTATTTTAACTGAATAAACAAGACAACTTTCTATGGCAAGTTTAGTTCGTATCTATTGCACAAATAGCAAATTGATGTCATTCAATACATTTCAATGGTGACCCAGTCACCAAGATGTCAGTTTCACACAATTAAAGATGGAACAGCACATCTCTGACAGTGCACCAGAGCAGGCTCGACGGGCCGAATGGACGCTCCTGCTCCCATTTCTTACAATCTTATGATCAAACTTTGGATTTCCTTGTTTAACCATGATCTGCCCTTGCCTGCATTTGCTGAGAAATAACAGTGAGCACCACTGAGCTCTCGATTACTTTGACATCAAATGTTGGCACAGTATAATTGTGCATTTGCCACTGCATCTTGTTAGCCCACACCCCCACTTTGATACACTTGTGCATGACACTGATTACATTTACATCATACTTCAAAACTATCTACCAGTGCCCAAGTTCCTTTTTAGAACAGAAAGCAAGAAGTGACACAAGAGTAATTAATACTCTGAAGTGATGCTTACAAAAAAAGGTAAAGATAACAAAGCTCAACTTTCAATAAATTTTACAAACCTATACACCAAAATAACTGTATCCGACATGCTAAACTTAAACTTCTAATTACTACTTTAACAACCAGAATTGTTAAATTGGTCAATAAAGCCAGAAGCTTTAACAAGACCGTGCCAAAGGATACAGACATAAAGCACAGCCATGAAGAAGTGAGGTATCACCCCAATATGAGCTCGTTTTTTCTTTTTAGGTTCTGTAGCTGTCCAATATAATGCATCCAAAATATCTTGTCCAAAGGAAGAAAAGAGGCGATCAGCAACCTACAGAAAAAAATTCAGACTACTGTATTAATAATAACAAAATGTTCTCTAAAGTCATCCAAACCCAGTACAAAAATCAATATTATATTACATATTTGTCAAAGAACTAATACGTTTTGTTCATGGTTTCAATTATTGAACTGAATGCTAACTCATTCCAAAGGCCAGGTTAAAAGACTGAAAATCAGCAGTGGGCAACAGTAAATAATAGATGGATAGGGTACAGGTATAATAAATCCTGATTAAAAGGGAATACATTACAGCAATTTACTTTTAAAGGGCATACAGTAAAAATAGGGAGAGTACTTAGGAGGATGTGGAAGAGTCACTGAATTGAGAATGTTAATGGAACCACAAGTTGGAAGATATGTCTTCCAGAATATTGAGGGAGGTTGCAAAAGAGGTTGTGCGGACGCGCCTGGCAAGGGGTTGCGTGCCGGCCTGGTGGTGGGGGGGGGCGCATGGGCCTGGCCAGGGGGGCACAGACTCATGCGCCTGGCGGGGGGGCATGGGCGCCTGCCGGAGAAGGCAAGAGCGCACCTGGTCAGAGAGAGCAGGAGGGGGAGCGATAGCGGGACAGAAAAAGAGGGCAGAATTTTCTACTGGCAGTGGGCGTGATATGAGGCGTGCGCGGAAAATATGGCGCCACTTGCTCCCTGACATCGTGAAGGCAGATCGTGATCCTGCTGCGTTTCCCACCATCAATCACTGCGGAGTTATTTGTAATATATTAGCATATAATTAAAAGGCCATCTCGCCTTCTCGAAACCCTGCCGCATTGTCCGTCCACATCTGCAGGAAATCACACTGACACGTTATACAACAGCACGCAGGCGATGTGCACTTGGCAGGCTTCACTTTGTGTGAAACTGAGGTGTGAGTAGCAGCATTCTCCACAGCTCGCCTGTTGTTTACAGGCCCAAAGGGCGCCGACGGGATTGGGGGAAAACTGATGGCTGGCCCCACAAGAAACTGCTGCAGGGAGGGGTGTCTGGGAGCAAGTGTTGGCCAGCCTCAGGGGCAACTGCTGGGAGAGGTGGTTTGGGGGGAGTCCGGGGGCAGATGCAGGCTAGCCTCGGAGACAACACTTGTCCGGGGGGGTGGGGGGGAGACACACCTGTATAAACTGACCATGCCTCTGCAACTGAGACAGGTCAGGTGCAGCCACAGTGATATGATTGCGGTCGGGTTCCTAACCTGCCCACCCACGCAAGCAACGCAGTGGCACCAATGTGTCACCAAGCGCTCCATACCTTACCCCACTCCACCCCGTAGGCACAGACTTCGAGTCCACCACCATTTTACTGGTCCACGGAGAAGTTGGACTGTACACATTGTACAATCTCTCGCCAACACTGGCCATAAAGCAGTCACTGCTGGAGGCGCTCACAACCCCTTGCAATCCCAGCATCCTGGAATGGACCAGTGTCCTCTATGTCATAGATTGACAGGGCAGCCATGCAGCACATTCATATCTGGCCATCCGAGGGATGGCCAGCGCTCACCGGGAAGCGTTTAGGGGCGGTCACACAGGGCCAAGAAAAGGTGCTAAGTACAGCCATGATAACCACATCTTTCCCTCACTCCTTCATGCTGCAGGAGGACCACGTCAGGATCATGGATCCTGGTGATCTAGCTATATGCCTGATGGCCTACAGAGACCATGGAAGACTGAGGAGTGTGTGACTGAGGTTCCTGGCTGCGCAAAGGCAGGAGCAGCAACCTCATGAAGAAGGGGCAGTAGGAGCTCCCACACACACTGCCCAGGAGCAACAGCGAGTCATAACTGGTCAGCGCCTAGCAACACCCAGGGTCTATAGACACCACCTACCATTCCTGCAGATGACTGAGAACCAGTGCTGCCAACGACTGTGCATGTCTAGGAACCTGGTTTCTCACATCTGCCACTTACTGCAGGACTTGGTGCTAAGGGGGGCATGGAGGGCATCCACTGCCACTGGCTGTGAAAAAGTGACCGCAGTGCTCAATTGCTAGGCCAGTGGCTCCTTTCAGGGCTCCACAGGTGACCTCTGTGGGATTTCACAAGTGCACCCACAAATGCAACCATGAGGCCACGGATGCCATCTTCTCCATGGCACACAACTTTGTGCATTTTGCCCAAGACCAGGACAGCCAGGATACAAGGGCCATTGGATTCGCCCTGATCTTTGGATCCCCACAAGTGCAGGGTGCGATTAACTGCACATGTGGCATTTAGGCCTCAGTCACTACACTCAGTGGACTTCATCAACCGAAAGGGCTTCCACTCACTGAATGTGCAGCTGGTAGGCGACCACCAGATATTCATCCTGCAGGTATGCGCACAGTTTCCAGAGATTGTGCACAACACCTACATCCTGAGTCACATGCAGATCCCTGCAGTCTTCCAGGGTCCACAGAAGCTGCAGGGTTGGCTCCTGGGGAACAAGGGCTGTCCGCAGAGGCCATGGCTGATGACACCTGTGCGGTGGCCCCAGACTGCAGCAGAGCGATGCTATAATGAGACATGCAGCAGCTCTCAACTTGGTGGAACTGCTGGAGTAGTCCAGTGCTTGGACCGGTCTGGTGGAGTCCTACAATACAATCCGCAGAGAATGTCACGCATCTTCATCATCTGCTGCGCCCCTTACAACCTGGCATTCCAACAGAGATGAGCTGGCTGAGGAGGAGATGGAGGAGCTGCATGTCTCCTCCAATGAGTAGGATACTGACAGGGATGAGGGTGAGGGGTCCTCGGTGGCGATGACAGGGGTGAGGCTCTCGCACTGGCTAGACGAGGCAAGCATGCTCGGGAGGCCCTCATTGTTGCCAGATTTGTGGAGGATAATGATGACATGCAGTGAAATGTCCCCATAGATCCTCACATCGCAGTTCTGAATGTTCGACTCCAGACTGGCTTATGGCTGTGTCAATACCCTCTGTGAGAATGCTCCTGTCATGAGGCCCTAATAGTCGCTTGATTGCAGGAGGATGATGACAACATGCAGTGAGGACATTCCATAGATCTCCACATACCTTCTGAGAATGTCTGACTCCTGTCTGGCCAAGGGCAGCTTGCTTGTAGACGCATTTGATGCTGCATCCACCTTCTGCACCTCAGCCCTTCAGGAACTGGTGCACAGCATCACTAGTTGCAGATGCTGGAGTGATGGGGGCCAGCCCCACCTTAAAAAAGGTACTGAGAGCACACAGAGAGAATGAGAGAACTCTGGCACCTGCCCACTACATTCTGGCAGCAATGACCAGCACCGCCAAGCTGCAAGCATCAGTAACATTTCCAGGGAGTGTGAGGCTGTACCATCACTATGGGCTGAAGGCTGTACAGAGCACAGGGAAGAGGTCATGGACTAAGACACCTGCCTTTTATCTTGTGCAGAAAGGTTTCATATCTGAGTGACAAGAACACTGCTCATCAGAACAAGGAGACAATCTTAGGACTTTATTGACAATAGTGAACAGTATGTACTAGTGATCAGCACCCATGCCCAGGCTGTGCAACTACTTTTAAATAACTTTCCTAACTTTGCCGCCATGTCTTGGTGCTTCCTGGACATCGACAGCAGAGATGGAGGCTGCCTGCTGGCTGATGCCCTGCCTGTGATGACATTAGCTGGCATCCTCTGCAGGGCTGAGACTTGGAGGGCCCCAGCTTGCTTTTGGGGTCCAGCTGTGTGGCAGTGGCGCCTTCCTCGGCCTGTGAAGCTGGAGCTGCAGAGGTCACAGGAGGGGAGGATTCAGATGGGCTGGTCACTCCCAGAATTACCTGGGTGGATGGCCCCCGAGTGCACACCTGCTGATCCTCCTCCCAATGGTTGTCCAAGCACCCCCGGCTGATTCGGTGAGCAGAAGGGATAGCTGGATTGAGATCGAGCTGCCCAGCACTCCTCTCACATACACACTGCTTGAGGCCAACTATGGCATCAGCGATGGAGTTAAGCCCGCACAGCAGTGCAGGAGTGACGTCTTGGACCAAGGTCTCCATGGCGGCCACAATCCTGCCAGTGCTGACCCCGGTGCATTGCAATGCCGGCGCTATTACCTCAGACACACGGACTCCTCCATCGTGCTTTGCAATCTGAGGAGTGCAGCAAACCCGGGGAGTGTGGGAGCGTGTGTGCCTGTGCGTGTGGAGATCTTTTTGACCCATCTAGATTTTAACACGGTCTCTGCTGCCCTGGCTCCCCTCCTACTTTTCCACTGCTACAACTTGAAGTTTTCCAATCACCATGTACCTTTCTGCATGTGGACAGGAATGGGGCGTTCACCAAGGGCAGGACATATATATAGTTCAGTTTTATTTTCTTGGAAGATAGTTCAGTTTTAATTTTCTTGGAAGATTTAGCTGCAGTTATTCAATCAAATAAACTGAAAACAAATTCACAACACTGGATAACTGCGAGGAGGTTTTGCTGATGTTCTCATTCCACAGAGCTGCAGCTGTGAACACACCTGTTTACTTTGAAACTGATTGCACACACTGAAAACTAAGAAATTAA
Source organism: Carcharodon carcharias (assembly GCF_017639515.1). Classification (NCBI taxonomy): domain Eukaryota; kingdom Metazoa; phylum Chordata; class Chondrichthyes; order Lamniformes; family Lamnidae; genus Carcharodon; species Carcharodon carcharias. Next base: position 114,652,087 of record NC_054467.1, read on the forward strand.
GAATATTAGTAATGGGACAGACTTAAAAGGATGTCTGTGTGCCATTTATATTAAGAATACCAAGTTGAAGTTTATAATGAAAACAAATGGATATCCTATTGGTTTCAGTGAAAGCAACATGCCTTGCTCTGCTCACTCTTAATTCCCCTACAAACTACATAACCGAAGTATATAAATAAGATTTTTAAACAAATGAATTTTCAATTTATATCAACCTAGCTGGGAAATTCTTAGTTTATTGATCTTACATACCTCTAACATATTGTAGATGATGTAGAGTTTGATGACAGATTGTCCTCTAATGAGATGGTACATCATGGAATAATCCACGTAGTGCATCATAACAAAGCAGATGACCATTATAACTGCCTTGAGTATGTCACATACCTGAGCAGGTTGTAGCAGTCGTCCATCACTAAGAATAAAATAAACACTTATTTCCAAGGCATTCCACAAATATAAAATCAATTTTTCAAGAACAGAGAGGTTGTTCAGCAGTAATTATCAACTTGGTACACCATTAAAAACCCAGTTATACCTTATTCAACAAGGTGTAACTTTTTCAAGGTTTCTGCAGGACAAGTTCTTCTCAGTTCAGAGACTTCTAATTGGTTGCAGCCCTGGAGTATTTCAGTAGTACAAGCTATTAAAAAGGGAAGAATCGCTGTAAGCACTTCTCTATTTCTGTGTACTCAAGAAGTTGCTGTCAGTTTCAAAGGAGTTACTGTGGTGACCTGTCAGTGTTGCAGTCATTATGACTGCAAAATCTGGGCCTTTGCAAATATGAGAAAGACTGAAAAAAACAAGTACTATTGAATGAAAGACAGACCATCTGTACAGCAGCTCCCACAATCCCAAGCTTCTCAAAGGCTTTGCAGCCAATTACGTCCTTTAAGTGTAGTCATTATTAGGAACACGGCAGGAATTTGAACACAGCGGAGTCCCAGAACCAGCAATAAATTAATGACCAGATTAGCTGTTGGAAGAAGGGAAAGAGAGAGCGAGAGCGAGAGATTAATTGGAGACAGATTGTCTGGGGAGTTTGAAATACGAAGAGAATAGAGATGTTAGGTTGAGGTACAAGTAAATGAGTTAGATCTAACATTTGCATTTTTAGATAAATTGAGAGTTTGTTTGAATATCAAAGGGGAGTCAGAGGTTACTAGAAACATGCTTGCATTCCATAGGTAAACAAGAAGGGGGGCATATTATATTTTTTTGTCCCGAAAGCCAAGACAAGGTGGAGACAGGAAAGATTTTATATTTGGAAGGATTTGAGTTTCAAAGAGGTGTGAGAACAATGGAACCTGAGATGAAAGGGTGAAAAAGGCATTTTAGAGTTACTGTGGAGAGCTTAAGATGGCTATAGCTGGAACTGCTTAAGCTGTTCAGATAGCAGGTGCAGGTGTTGAGCTGGAACTGGGAGAGGATGCAGTTTGAATCAACCATCCAGTCAAGCCAGAAAAGTCTCAGGCTGCAAAAAGCAGTTTCATTCTGAAGTTTGGATTTTCACAGCAGAGTGGAAGTGAGTTACAGATCATGTGATATGCCTTTATTGAAATTACATCAGTTTGCCTTGGGTAATATTACTGGATTTCTTATAGTTAAACATCTATTAAGGAGTGTTGCCTGGAAGGTGTTTACTTGTGGGTCTCACCAAGTGGAGTCTTTTTGAGGGGAATGTTTGTAAGACTAACCTTAATTGTGCAGCTGTAATCTTATGTGCTTAGGTTTTCTTTTATTCTTGTTAATAAAACTTTTATTTTTTTTCTAAATCCCAAAAGTGTTACTGGACCTCTTACTGCTCAGATGATCTTCTCATTATCTCTTACTGCTAAGGTCTTCTTCTTGTTTTCAGAATACAAAAAGAGGTATGGCCCGTAAACCAAGTTTCCTTCTTGGATTGCTTTGCACAGCAATTAACACCAGCTATGGTCATAACACTTCACAATTATTTTCAGAAAGGTCAACTATATAACAATTTTGAAAGCTATTTAGCCAAAGGTTAAGAGTAATCTCAATATCATGGATGTCCTCTCCATGCCACGGACAACATTTATACCTCACCTATCATATTTTTTAAAAAGGCATTATCTCATTGCTGTTGTGGGACCATGCTGTGCAAAAATTGGCTATTGCATCTCTCTACATAACAGCAGTAGCAACAGTATACAACTGTGCACTCCACTTGTTACAGCTTGCTGACAGGTCTTTCTCTGGAGGTAAGCTGTAACAAGTGGAATGCCACAGGGATCAGTGCTGGGGCTTTAACTATTTGTAATCCAAACAAGGATTTTGATGAAGATACCAAATGCATGATAGCTAAATTTGCCGATGACACCAAGTCAAGTAGGAAAGGAAGCTGTCAAGAGGAGGTGGAGTCTGCAAAGGGATATAGACAGGTTAAGTGAGTGGCAAAAATCTGGCCGATGTCATATAATGTGGAAAAAAGTGAACTTGTCCATTTTGAGAGGAAGAATAGATAAGCAGCATTTTATTTAAATGGAGACACACTGCAGGAACTCTCTGTTACAGAGGCATCTGGGTGTCCTGATTCTTGAATCAGGAAAGTTAGTATGCAGGTATGGCAAGTGACTAGGAAGGCAAATGGAATGTTGGTATTTATTGCAAGGGGAAAGGAACATAAAGGTAAGAAAGTTTTACTGTAGCTGTGCAAGGCCTTGGTGACCATATCTGGAATATTGTATACAGTATTGATCTCCTTATTTGAAAAAGATATAATTGGAAGCAGTTTATAGAAGGTTCACTTGACTAATTCCTAGAATGAGGGGCTCATCTTATGAAAAGGTTAAGCAGGTTGGGCTTATACCCGTTGGAGTTTAAAAGAATGGTGGCGATCTTATTGAAGCATTGAAGATCCTGAGCTGATTTGATAGGTAGATACCGGGAGGATGTTTCCACTTGTGGAAGAGACTAGAGATCAGGGTACACAGTTTAAGAATAAGAAGTCTATAATTTAAGATGGAGATGAGAAATTCTCTCTCAAGGGGTCACGAGCATGTGGAATTCTCTTCCCCAGAAAGAAGTGCAGGCTGGGTCATTGTCTAACTCTGCCTTGAACAAATTCAGGTTTTTGACAGGCAAGGGAGCCAAGGGTTATGGGGGGCAGACAGCTATGGGGGGGTGGGGTGGAATTGAGACTGCAACCAGATCAGTCACAATCTTACTGAATGGCAGAGCAGGCTTGGAGGGCGGAATGGTACCCAAGTCCTATTTTCCTATAGAAATGTACTGGATTAATATAAAATGCTTTTGGGCTGTTTAGATCATGAACGGCACTATATAAATGCAAGTTCTCTCTTTATTAAGTTTTTATCATAAGTTTGAAATAATCACATTTCTGGACTCAAAATGCTGGAGTTTCATTGAGTGTATTTCTAACAACTATCCACATAACTGGTGGGCCATTGTTGCTCAGCACCTAATTGCAGTGCAACAGCAAATGCTGGATGTGCATCCACATAACAATTAGTTCCTAGCTATTTACAAATAATGTAACAATAAAACATCTCTTTCCCTTTATGAAAAAATATAATGCCTCTATAAGTGTTCCAATCATTGACTTTAAATATTATCAAAATCAAAGATAAACAAATTTACTTTTATAAATCAGCTGAATATCTTCAGAGTCTGTTTCAGCTTGTTCTTTTTTCTCAAAATATTAGGTGGTAAAATGTTGTGCTAAAACAGCACGCTACAATCATTCTTTGGTCTGTCAGCATTTTTCCTCAAGTTCTGTGTTATGATTCTGCAGCATATGTTTCTCTTCAACTACTCTATACACTAGTCTTCCACCATTTTTCAGCTTCCTACTGTGCCCACTCTGCTTGACTTCTTGCATTTTGTACTTCTTTCAAACTCCAGCATTTCTCTGTTTCTTACTGATATCCAGTTAATCATTCGCCAGCTGGACACTTCTCCTTGGAGAAGAAAAGGTTGAGAGGAGATTTTCAAATAGGTATTCAAAATCATGAAGGGTCTGGACAGAGCAGTTAGAGAGAAATCGTTCCCAGAGGTGGAAGGATCAAGAGCCACAGGGCAAGGGTTTCAGATAATTGACAAAAGAAGCAATAGGGACATGAGGAAAAACTTTTTTTGCACAGCAAGTGGTTAGAATCTGTAATGCACTGCCTGAGAGTGTGGTGGATGTTCAATTGAGGCTTTCAAAAGGGAAATGGGTCATTGCCCGAACAGGAAAAACCGCACAGCTATGGGGAAAATGCATCAGAGTGGGACTAAGTGAATTGCTCAGGAAACTTAATAAGGAGAGAACTTGCATTTATATAGTGCCATTCATGATCTTAATGACCCAAAAACATTTTATACTAATTCAGTACATTTGCCAGATATTGTGTTGAGCTGTATCTGCAGTTCACTATTTCACTGTCTGAACTTAGCACTGTCATTCTTTTTTTCCACATTCTTCTATTTGAAACATGTGCTGTTGAGGTTTTAACCCAAGGCTCAGAATCTCCCTCTTGGATGCTCCTGTACAGCCTGCAGTTTCTCTTCCATATTCTCCTCCTCAGCACAAAACATTATGTCCTGTTCAGCCACCTTTCTAGGTCAGTGACTTTATTCTCTAGTTCTAACTTTTCACCTTGGAGTGCTGAAAGTTTCTGGAAAATAACTTTAGTTGCTTGAACTTCCTGAATTAGCTCTCTTTCCTTTTCTGTCATGATCTTTCAATATTGGCCTGGGATCATAGAATGGTTACAACACAGGAGGCGGCTATTCAGCCCATCGTGTCTGTACTGGCTCTCAGAAGGAGCAATCCACTTAGTCCCCATAGCTCTGCAATTTTTTTCTTTTCAGATAATGAGCCAATTCCCTTTTGAAAGCCTCAATTGAACAGCCACCACACTCTCAGGCACTGCATGACAGATTTGCACCACTTGCTGTGCAAAAAAGGTTCTTCCTCATGTCCCTATTGCTTCTTTTGCCAATTACCTGAAATCCCTGTCCTGTGGCTCTCAATCCTTCCACCTCTGGGAACAGTTTCTCTCTAACCGCTCTGTCCAGACCCCTCATGATTTTGAATACCTCGTTCAAAATCTCCTCTCAACCTTCCTTTCTCCAAGGAGAAGAGTCCCAACTCTCCAATCTTTCCACATAGCTGAAACATCTCATCCCTGGAACTATTCACGAATCTTTTCTGCACCCTCTCTAATGCCTTCACATCCTTCAAGTGTGTGGTGCCCAATATCTGACTGCAACCCATTCAGTTGACTTTGCTTGTCACCTATCAATGAATAAATTCCATCAATCTGTAAGCTCTGTGACTCTGGCAATCACTTTCTTGCTTCCAACTGGAAGGTATTCTGTTGCATCTTTCCCAAGTTTATGAACCAGAGCTGGATTTAATGTAGCCCATCATGGAGGGAATCATGGCGGCCAGGCCTGTTTAATCTTGGGAGAGGCCTCACATCAGTCTTCTGGCTGCAGCAAAACCTCTCCTGATTAAGTTGGAGAGCAGAAGGGACTGACGTGGGATTTCCAGCTGCAGCATCCCTCAGCCCACTGCAATTTGGTGGTGGCACAGGGATTAAATAGAGGTTGAATGGTTCTCCCGCACCTTTGGAAAGTCACCCGACAAAACCTGTTGGGTTTGCTAGGCGTCTCCCGTGAGTGAGACGGGGGCGCTGCAGGGGTGAGGGCACTTTTCAGTGGGTGTACTATCTTCAACCCTCAGTGTTGTCTCTGCCATTTCATGGTTTACTGAGATAAGCTGCAACTCTTCGCAACTGCCAACCCCAAGATAGCTGGAACAACTATTTATGATGTAGATCATGCAGTTTGCTTTGTGTGCCCCTCTGATAACGGGTTGTTCCTAGCTGTTGAATCTCAGTTCCTCCATTGGCGTGATGCTGTTCAGTTTCAGAGCATCTTTCCTTTAGTCACCATTTAATTTCAAAGTTTCAAGCAAGATTTTCTGGTATATTCTGAGCAGATGTTACACTGTGCTCCAGTATCAAGCTTCAGCTTCAGATTTATGGTTGTGGGCTTATTTCTCACCCCCCTTCCTGATCTGAATGGCTGTGTGAATTCCTTTCCTCCAGCCATTTCATACAGTTGTATGGTCCTATGTCTATTGTGTTCTGAAGCTCATTGTCCTCTTACAGGGTACAGATGCTTTGATTTCTTTTCCTACTCATTTGCCCTGTTGCTCTGCCTCTGATAACTCATTTACCATCTTAATCTGCACACCTTTTCCCAATGATTGGGCTTTCCACAAGCTCCACAGTTTGATCCAAATGCAGGACATTTTCATCTGTCTGTGCACTCATGGGGTTGTCCACAGATCCTGCACACCTGTTTGTTTGGTGTGTATTCTTTGCTGTTTCGCTGCATCAACCCTGCTGTCTTTCTCTTGGCTTAACTGAACATTTGGGTAGTCAGCATCTTCATCTGTCTACTTGTGGCTTCATGTGCTCTGACAGCCTGCAATATTCTGAGTTTGTCCTTTCCAATCACAATCTTTCTGTACTTCAGGCTGTGCAGTATCCCAAATAAGCAGATCTATCAATCTTTCATCTGTTTCCTTGAATTTATACTTTACGGCTACATTTTTCAATGTGCAGAAATTGTCAACAGGATCAGCTGGCTCCTGCCTCAGGCTTTGAAATTCATATTGATGGACATGATTTGACTTAGGCAGTAGATGTGTGCTGAATTTTTCAAAAGTTTTGCCTGGGCTTTAACCATTGTCCTCACTCATATCAAACAAATTTAGCCCTTCTCTCCTGCCCACAAAAGGATGTAGCTGACCCTTTCCTCTACCAGTGCCTTTTAGAAAGCTACTGAATACCAATCAGCACTTTTATTTAAATCTCTCAAATACCTCCACAACAGCATTAGCCTTCAAAATCATTATGGGCTGTAGCTGTGCACTCATTGCTGTGGCAGTGGCCATTTTGTTCGTGCACTCGGTTTTCTCTCTCTCTGGCACTAATGCAGGTTGATTTTTCTCAATCTAATTCAACATTAAATCCATTTCAATGTCTAAGTCTTACTCACTAACAGCTGCTGCCATCATGTTATGCCTTCTGCTTACCGTAAGTTTGAAATAATTACATTTGTAGGCTCAAAATGCTGGGGCTTCAAGTGCGTTTCTTACAGCTCTCCATATGGCTAGTAGAGTGATACATTGTTGCTCAGCATCTGACTGCAGCGGAGCACCCTGGATGTACATCTACTTAATTAGTTCCTAGCTCTTTGTGAATATATAACATCCACAACCCTCTCCTGCTTAGCTAGCTCAAATAATCTGCCTATTCAAACAAAACCTAATCCCTTCAGTATTTTAAAATTCTTCAGTCATATCCCTTAGAACTCTAGCCATTGAGTATTTCTGATCCATAACTCCTGCCATCGAAGGGGGGCATGATTAGGCACAATATTCCAGATTCAGCCAAGCCATGGTCTCATAAGAGAACTGTACATCTAATATTATATTTAACTGTCACATCTAAAATCCCAAACAACCTATTTATTTTTGGACCTTCAATGCTTTGTGAACTATAATTCACTCTTCAGCCTTAAGCAGGAAACCTCACATTGCGCCTGGAATTACCTCAGCTAAAGTAAACTCCACATTTGTCCATATTGAAAAGCACCAGGCACACATAGGCCTATTCCCCAATGAATCAGCAGATGAAAGGAAGACAGTGAGATAAAAGTGGAAATATGTAGTGAGGGTATTTCAGATCTTAGAGGCTAGGCAACTAAAGATATGGTCACCAATGGCAGAGCAATTAAAATTGAGGGTGCACAAGAGGCTAGAACTAGAGGAGTGCAAATATCTCAGAGGGTTGTGGGGCTGGAGGAGATTAGAGGGATAGGGATAGGTGGGACCATAGAAGGATTTGAAAACAAGGATGAAAACTTAAAAGACGTTGCTTGACTGGGAGCCAATGTAGGCCAACAGGTACAGGGAAAGGGAATTGAGAGTTAAGATGCGGGCAGCAGAGTTTTAGATGACTTCAAATTTGAGGGTTGAATATGGAAGACAAGTGAGGAATGTATTGGAATAGTTGAGTCTAGAGGTAACGAAAGCCTGAATTCACAATTAATATTGAAGAAGAGGGACAGGCTAAACATTAGGTTCAGGCAGAGACCAAGCACATGCAGAGCTAATACCTTTAACAATTATCCACTATCTACACAAAGCCTACAAATTTTCTATCCAATCCAAGATCTGCCTGCCAATCCAACAACACATAATCTTACTTAGCATTTATTTGTGCGGTGTTTATTATTATACAGTTTCTGCTTGATTTCCACTATTGTCCACCAACTTCACATTATGGCACAGCAATTGGTGAATGCTGAGCTGCTCAAATCCCAGAGGGAAACTTGAAACAGCTGCCATAACTGTTTTGAAATTTGTATTTTATTTCGAGATGCATGCTTCGAGTTCAGTAGTAAAAAGTTCACTGAGACTTAGAGGTCTCTGTTACAAAACTAAATTAAATATTTATTCATAAAAGAAAAGATTTTAAGTACATACATGGGTCTACAAATTACTACCATAATAACTCCTGGATCCCCTAATTATTCTGGCACCCAGTTACACCTCCATTAAGGCAACAGTGAAACAAAATAAGTTTAAACAGACCCAGGCAAAGCACGCCACACCCTGGACAGTGATATTCAAAGTCGGTTTTCTTAGCTTCGGTTCCTGTAGACAGCAACTTGACGCAGAGAGGCTGGAGGCTTTTCACACTTGTTAGATCTTAGAATTCCTTCCCCCTTACACATAACCTCATCTCCTTTATACATGTTTCTCCCTTTTTAATGTAAATTCAATTATTCCAATATGTCTTTGCAACTTCACTTTTTCCATAATATGAAAACTAGTATTCATTATCAATAACTTTTGGGAAAGCAAATACTCTTTGGCTTAGCTTCTTTTAGCTAGATGTAACATCTGAAATTCAAACTACTCTAATTTATTTAAAAATGCTAATTTTCCTCACACCTCACATTCTAAAACTTCAGCCATCTTTACCTATTAAGCATTTTAAACCTAGCCTCCATTTTGATAGCTGGTCCAGAGTTTTTGAGTTGTCTCCAATTCAATTAAATGTCCCACACATCCACACAGAGAAACTAATCCAAACCCCACTATTAACTTACCTTTACAATAAATCAAAACAATATGAAAATTATTATATTTTAATGACATTTGTAACCTGTTTAAAAAGTTTGATCAAGTTAGTGATCTCCTTTTCCATGCTGAGGCATTGAAAAGAGGCATGTTGAGATTCTCTTACAAACCTCTTGCTCTTTCTAGGCAAAACACATCTATAAATCATACTTTCTAGCAACTGATGCTAAACTAATGAGCCTAGAGTTTTCTGGTTTAGCTGTCTTTTTGAACATCGAAAGCACATGAAACTCTCTCTAGTTGAAGGAAACAATCCCGGACCTCAATAAATGGTTTGAAAAGTATGAGTCAGCAGTTTGTTTTTATGATCCCAGCTGATGTTACTACTGGACAAGCCTGATCCCAGGGTGAAACCTGGCTTGACAGATCATAACTTTTACTTTTTGTTTAGAAATACGGAGAGCAGCTACTGAACAGTGTCACAGAAGTCAGCTGCTGAACTTTTAACAAAAGAATAAATCATTTATCAAAGATAAAATGAACTACATTACAATAACCCTTCACCCACAACTATACCTTTACAGGTATGTGCAGATTCATAAGAATAACAAGCTACAAAAGCTATCTTCTACTCTCAAGTTCACAGTGAGTACACAGTCAATGTAAACCAATAGGTGAGCTGTGGTCAGGGAAACGACACTCTGAAATCAAGTGACACCCCATACAGATGCTATGGATCCCTCATCAACTCCCTCTAGATGTTTATCAACCGGTCTCACTGAACTCCGTCTTTCACACGAGGATTCCCAATCTCCACTCTCGAAGAACCCCATTTGGAATCATCTTCTAAACAACGCTTTCTCTTGGACACCTTCCACAAGGGTCCACCCTCCAGGGTTTCAAACTCTCCTTCCGATGTTCCTCTCACTTGGATCGCACGTGCATTCAAGCTTTGCCTTCCACACACTCTCAGATACTGAGCCATTTCCAAGCCCACAACCACTACCATCTAGAAGGACAAGGGCAGCAGATAGACAGAAACACCACCATCTGTAAGTTCCCTTCCAAGTCACTCACCATCCTGACTTGGAAATATACTGCTGTTCCTTCACTGGGTCAAGATCCTGGAACCCACTTCCTAACAGCACTGTGGGTGTACCTATATCACATGGACTGCAGTGGTTCAAGAAGGCAGCTCACCATCACCTTCTCAAGGGCAATTAGGGATGGGCAGTAAATGCTGGCCTAGCCAACAACACCCATATCCCATGAATGAATGAAAAAAACCTAATGTTTATGGTACTGGGCTAGTAATCCAGAAGGTCTGAGTTCAAATTCTGTCATTATAAACCGTGAAATTCAACTCTACAAATCTGTTGGCTAGCACCAGGAAACTAAGTTGCCATATTGTTGTGACTACCCAACGGGTTCACTGATGTCCTCCTTCAAAGAACTGAACCTGCTATCCTTTTTCTATCTGGCCTACACCAGTGCCACAATTAATGCCCACAATGCAACTAAAGATGAACTACAGGTACAGTATCTCAAAACCAGCGACCCCGGGACAGAGTCTGTGTCGGTTTTTGGGTCAGATCAAGAGTTGCTTGGACTACCTGTAGCACAGGAAGAGACACTAGTCAGCGTACCAATGAAGCACCTATCTCAATAAGCTGGCAAGTTATTTTACTTCATCTAATAATATTAATGCATGGCAGCTTTAAAAAATATTTGATATTCAGATAGCCAGATTGAGACACTGTAACTGTACAAATGCTGGTTGACCAATGTCACCTACATCCCAAGAACCAGTTGAAAAAAATCTCATCAAGTAACCAAGGTCAGTAATCCAATCACCCTTAGAAGGCTTAATTCTTGCAAGTTCCATTTTTGCATTTACTTCACACATTCATTGTCAGAATTACCCCTGTGCAACAATAGTAATGTATATCATCTTCAGGACTGAAGACTGATGCCATGTAATCATTTAAATCTCAGTCATAGTTTAGGGCCCTGCAAAATGCCTCAATGGTGCTCTTGATTGTTTTAATGGTGCTCTTGCTATCAAAGACACAGCTATCCATATTTTACTACTGCCTTTTTAACAAATTTGAAAGCAGATTTAAAAACAGAAAATGCTGGTAAAACTCAGCAGGTCTGGCAGCATCCATGGGAAGAGGAACAGAGTTAACGTTTCAAGTCCATATGACTCTTCAGAGAAGTGGAAATGTGATGTGATGGATTTTATACTATTTGGGAGGGGGTGTTACAGGTGAAGCAAGATAGGTCAGGGATAGGTGACAGCTAAGGAGAGATTGACAAAGATGTCATTGACATAAGACAAGGAACGTTAATAGTAGTGTAAAGAGTAAAGAAGGCGCTGATAATGGCATAAAGGTAAGATAGCAGAAGGTGTTAGTAGCAGAACAAGGGTCAGTGCTCTCTGAAAGCACAATACAGAAACAAATGACAGATGATCCTGTGGGGGTCAGGGGGAGTAAAAAAAATGAACAAATAAAAGGATAGAATAAAATAAATAAATAAATATTGGATTAAAAAGAGGAGTCAAGGTAGAGGAGCATATGTTCGTGGTATGAAGTTGTTGAACTCAATGTTAATTCCAAAAGGCTGTAAAGTGCCCAATTAGAAGATGAGGTGCTGTTCCTCCAGTTTGCATTGGGCTTCACTAGAACACTGCAGCAGGCCAAGGACAGACATGTGGGCATGAGAGCAAGATGGTGAGTTGAAATAGCAAGCGACAGGAAAGTCTGGGTCATGCTTGCAGACTGAATGAAGGTGTTCCGCAAAGCGGTAGCCCAGTCTGTGTTTAGTTCCAACATAGAGGAGACCACATTCGGAGCAGTGAATACAGTAGAGCAAATTGAAGGAGGTGCAAGTGAAGCGCTGCTTCACCTGAAAGGAGAGCTTGGGGCCTTGGACAGTGAAGAGAGAGGAGGTAAACGGTCAGGTGCTGCACCTTCTGCGACTGCATGGGAAGGTGCCATGGGAGGGGTATGAGGAGTTGGGGTGATGCAGGAGTGGACCAGGGTGTCCATTCATTTGCACCTCCTTCAATTTGGTCCACTGTATTCGCTACGCCCAATGCAGTCCCTTGTTGAGTTTTACTAGCATTTTCTGTTTTTATTTCAGATTTCCAGCGTCTGCAGTATTTTGCTTTTATCTGAAAGCAGATTTTGTTGGCTCTCCCGAATCCAATACCTATCACTATTTTCCAGAGAGTGTTTGACTTTGCACCTGGTGAAATAGCTCCACTATAGGTTAATCTGACTTCGAACATCACAATTTAGGCACATTGATTCTGTTATTTAATAGGTAAGGTTAACATGGGATGCAATCACAAGTTAAACTACAATCAACAGGAGCTTGGCCTAAATAGCCAAGTGGTTATGGTACTGGGTTTGTAACCCCAAGATCAAGAGTTCAAATCTCACAATGGCAAACTATGAAACAATGTAACTTCATCTGAAACAGATGGAAACAGGTTTACTCAAAAGAGTATCAAGAGTTCAAATCTCACAATGGCAAACTATGAAACAATGTAACTTCATCTGAATAGGAACAGATGGAAACGGGTTTGTACTCGAAAGAGTTACAATCAACAGCTAGGCTCATTTGGTAGAATGCACACTGCTGTGTCATTAAGTCCTGCAACTAAGCCCCAACTTGAAATTGAATATCTATTAGCATGTAATCTAGGCTGAAATTTCAATACAATAATGAGGGAGTGCTGCATCATGGGGTGACAATTTTGGAGACATTAAATCAAAGCCCTGTTTATCTGCTTAGTAGTCAGGGTTCCCAATAAAGATCCGATGTCACTTGAGCAGGGAGTTCAAGTTGTTTGGATAGCATTCCTTGTCCAATCTTCCCCAAAACCAGGTTAACAGGTGATTGCTCTTGTGGACGTTGCTGTGCACAAATTGGCAGGTGTGTTTGCCTAAGTAGTATTACTTGACTGTTGTGAAACATTTTCGAATACCTTGAGTGTGGTTTTAACTGCAATTGCTTTCCTTTAAAGACAAGTTCTGGACTTGGGTCAGAAAACACTCATTGGGCCAATGAATAATTAAAAACTTGAATGGGATTGTGAAGGCAAAAATCTGAATTATCCAAGCGGCATGTAAATGCTATGATGGGCCAACTGTTGGTTTCAATGGAAGGATGAGTAAGATGGACTGAATGGCCTTTTTTACCTGCACTTGTGTCAGTGAAGCAAAGGATAAGAACTGAGCATAGGGCTAAAAGCCTACAATAATTATAACTTATAAAAGTGCATTGCATATTTAAAGTTCTAATTTATTTTCTTACTTAAACATGAAAACATTTTCCATACACCTTGCTCCAAAAGAAATAAGCACTTTCTTTTTCCCTAGGCATTAAGTGTAGACAATAAAATCATTTAAGTATTGGTCAGGTGAACATGATCTAAATAGTATAGATATTTGATTTGCACTAGGGAGATGGCATTATCTATTTAAAACTGGTGCCACTTGCTCAGTGACTGAGGGGTTCGCCTTAAAATTCTCATTGTGGCTCCTTGGAATCTTACCTAGATTCACTAGAAGGTGGGCATACTACTCAAAAAAGTTTCCAACGATTCTGAAGCACTACTGCAAAGACATTATACATATGCGCTAAGATAGCATTTCTGGAGACTTTGGAAAACTTACAACAAAAGTTTTCTGAATAATTACTGTAACAGAAACATACACCTTACCTTAAGCCACAACAGGGGAGTGTAATAAATCTCACTAGGGCTAGAAGGACTCGCAATGGTAGTAGAGTAAAGAGATATAGAAAGGCATCCAGGCACAGAAAGAATCCAAAAAACATCAACTGAAAAAGAATAGAAATTTTTTTCTTTTTAAAAACACAATATTTCACAATATAAATAGTACACAAATTTCTATGCACTGGAGGATATATTATGAAGTCTCAAACATATATAAATCCATGTAGTATGTTCCATTGATACCACAAATCAGAAAAAAAGCTCAACTATGCATATGTCTGTTTCTGGACTGGTTTCAGTGCATCTGAGATAATGATTATGCTTTCTTCTTTAAAAGCAAGTTGCGGTAAACCTGACATAATATTTGAGGAAGTGGAGGGAAGGAACAGGGCGAGTCAGATTCATTGGTTGCATTTCAAAGTCACTCATTAAATCAGATATGGAAGTCATTTTGCACAGATCGCTTGAACAGCTTTCTCTGACTGGAATTTATTTTCCCACATATTAAGATGGATTGATCTCTAAAATAGGATAGGGCAGAAAGATAACTGCATTTGCAGACGACTCCAAAAGATTATAATTCTCTTACTCCAAGATTTTTATTTTGCATATGAATCAAAATTGAGAGGAAAATTTCTACTCCTTCATAAAGGCAGTCTGCTTTGTGACCACACACACAGGCAAATTTGTTAAAATAATATTTTAATCACTGCAAAATGAGAAAAACAGCAGGGGAGTTTAGAAGCTGCATAACTGGAAATCTTCAAAAGACGACGGACAATTACAGTAACAAGTGGGAATAGAACAGCTGCACAAACCTCTGTTTTATGGGTATAACAGAACAGAAAGCTGATACATTGGACTCTATTTGACTTCCAAACAAGGCAGGAGATCTGAAATTCTGATTTAGGCAAAAAGGATTACATAAAGCCTTGTTCAATGCACAAGAAACATGGTGTAGCATGGATACATCAAGAGCCCAACTCTATTTGATATTAGAACAAAAACAAAAACACCTGGAAAACCTCAGCAGGTCTGACAGCATCTGTGGAGGGGGATACAGTTAACATTTCAAATCCGAATGAATCTTCATCAGAACTAAGGAAAAATAGAAAAGAGGTGAAATACAAGCTTTGGGGGGGGGGGGTTGGGGGGGGGGGGGGGGGGGGGGGAAGACGGACACGCAGGTAGAGCTGGATAGAGAGCCAGTGATAGGTGGAGATTGCCAAAAAATGTCATAGACAAAAGGACAAAGAGGTGTTGACGGTGGTGGTATTAGCTAAGAAATGTGCTAATGGGGGAAAGCGAGTTTTAGTAAACACCTTGTTAAACACCAGGAGAGAAATGGAAAGCAATGAAGGTGAACAGGGCAAAAGAGATAGGCAGAAATCCTGTCGGAGAGAAGAGCAATACTTCTTCAAGGTAGACATTCCTTGAAGAGAGGTGGCAGTTAACTTAAACACTAAGATAAAAGCAAAATACTGCGGATGCTGGAAATCTTGCTTTTATCTTAGTGTTTAATTTCTGCCTAACTCTTTTGCCCTGTTCACCTTCATTGCTTTCCATTTCTCTCCTGGTGTTTGACAAGGTGTTTACTAAAACTTGCTTTCCCCCATTAGCACATTTCTTAGCTAATGTCACCACTGTCAATACCTCTTTGTCCCTTTGT
Source organism: Carcharodon carcharias (assembly GCF_017639515.1). Lineage (NCBI taxonomy): Eukaryota > Metazoa > Chordata > Chondrichthyes > Lamniformes > Lamnidae > Carcharodon > Carcharodon carcharias. Next base: position 114,667,636 of record NC_054467.1, read on the forward strand.
CGATGACATCTTTTGGCAATCGCCACCTATCATGGGCCCTCTATCCAGCTCTACCTGCCCAATTTCCACCCCCCCGCCACTTAAACCAGCTTATATTTCACCTCTTTTCTACTTTTCCTTAGTCCTGATGAAGAGTAATTCGAACTTGAAACGTTAACTGTATCCCTCTCCACAGATGCTGTCAGACCTCTGAGTTTTTCCAGGTATTTTTGTTTTTGTTCTAGATTTTCAGCATCCGCAGTATTTTCCTTTTATCTATTTGATATTACTTCACTCTACAGATTCTCAAGAAGCACCTAGATGTTGTGGTGAAAGGGCCATTTGCTGGTTGGTGATATCAGCATCCAAAAGGAAACAGGAAAGAATCTAGCCCAATTTGCATATATACTTTGCTACAGACATGTTAAGATTCAACTGTTAACCAGTCACTGAAGATGGGAAGAAACGTTAAGAATGCTCTTTCAGGTAAATTCTGTCAAAGTTTTTCCCATTTCACTGCTGTACCAGAGGCAGTTTGCTTCAAAATTGCTTCAGTTTTGAAATAGAAGCTCAGAAGAAAATCACCCACTTACAGACAATATCAGAATTGTTTTTCTCCATCTGAGATACTTAAGTTAGGAACACGGAAAAAGCTATAATCAAAGAGGTCAGAGTACTCCAATTTCCTTGCTTCAATATTGTACCTGAATGCATGGAAGATTACTGAACAACGTCTAAAATGAAATTTTTTAAAAATTTATAATTGAGTATGGATATTTCACAGCTCAAAAACATTACTTATTTCAAACGTACTAAAAAGTTTTATAACTAACCTTGCAAGTAACAAATGTGTACAAATCACAAAATCAGACTGAACAGTTTTCAGCATAGATTTATTAAAATATTTAAAAGTGATTGGGATTAGTGTACTGGGCAGAAGAGAATGCTGTGTAATTTTTAATTAGTGTTGTTCAACACTGGCATTTTAGATATGCTCCACAATACCTCCACCACTGATTTTCATTATTCGTCAGTTAAGCATGTCACTGTCAGCCAATCATCTAAACTGTGCAGCACCTTCTACAGAGCAGCTGGGGCCAGGACAAGAAATGATGTGTCTCCTTAACCAAAGTGAAGAACAGTTAACGAGCAGCAGACAGCTCAAACCTTGAAGTGGCAAGCGGAATATTGGAATCAATTCAAAGATCTTTGGGGGGGTGGGGTGGAAGAGAGGGAGGAAGAGAGAGAGAGAGAGAGAGAGAGGAAGAAAAGCAAGAAAAGGAGAAAAAGATCAGGTAGAGAGATACCATTAGCACACAGCTTTTGGAGGAGGGCAGCAGCTAAGATAGCAGCTTCCTAATTTCCATGATTAATCATGTGTCAACCAGAAGCTGCTGTCCAATATCCAAGTAAATGATGGTGACTGCTGTTAGTCTCACTGTTGTTTTATTTCTACTACAAAACTCAGGGCCAATGGCTTGTCTTAACATTTACTTCAATTGACATCTGCTCCTTCTAGTGAACAACATATTCCATGGGTACCTTCAATGTATATTGGAAACAAACTGAATGATCCTATTCTTATCAAAGATGTCCACAACAAAAGATGAATCCAGATAAGGTATTCTTCTAAAGTGCACAATTCCATGCATCATTTTTAATGCTTTAAAACTCTTCACAGTAAGAGGATCAATATACATAATTTTTTATTATTCACTTTCAACACAGGTCCTAGACCTGTGATTGACAGCACGAGTATCTGGAGTAAATTTCTGGGAAAGTTCAGGGCATTTAGCTCAAGTCTACAACAGCAGGGTCAGTGTTGGAGGCATCCACAGGAGGAGGAGGGCAGGTAGCGCATCTCTGCCCATTGGAAGTTTGAAATTCCTGGGTGTGCATGTGCATACATCAGGGCTTCCTCTGGGTCCCAAAATGCAACAGCGATCAACATCTGAAGGTTTGCTGTTAATGTATCTGAAATACTTCCTTGGTCATTTAATTCTTCTCTCCCATGTATCTAGATTTCTCTCTTCCACACAATGTTTTCCTTTCTTTCCTTATACACTACTTCCTTGCCTTCTCTCTCTGTCTACTGGGAAAAGAACTGGGAGCAGTCCTACAAAATCACCAACGAAACTTCTAACCCCATATCCACTCTATTACAAAGACTGACTACATCCAGAACTGTGCATGGAGCTTGAAGAGTTGGGTGAATCCATGAAAAAAAGTGGCAACTGGGACCTAATGTGTGGGAATTCAGTGTGGGATGTAGGGGAAAGAGGTGCTAAGTATTTTATGCTAAGGAGCGACAGTAAATATAATAAACAATTAAACCTCTACACTGATCAGCCTGTCCTTCAATTGCTTGTAATCGACAATAAGCTTCGCGTGTAACGGTAATTTTGAGGAGTTTGGCAAGATCAGAATGATCAAGCAACTGCTGAAAAGCAGTTGTCACCAGGTTACTATCTACATTGGCCAAATCATTACCCAGTATAAAATCTATCCCTTCAATAGGTAAACTAGGAACAACTGCCACAGTAACAATTCCATTTACTATGTCCCTTCGTAAATTGACTTTACACAGGGAACAGGTTCATAAATCCCCATGAATAGCCCCCATTACTACTTTTTCCTTCATCAAACCATCTGGAACACAAATCGTATCATCAGCCACCATCAATGGCTGATCTAGTATGTCTCAAACTATTAACTTGTTTACTGGTTTTATTGGACGAGCAAGGGAACAGTTCTCCCTTAGAGACAAAAACTCTATAACCTCCAGTAACCTGTTTCACCTTAGTAGTACTCAAGGAAGAATTCCTTTGACTATCCTCAGCCATATCCCCTATTCTAGTATATTCGGAGGGCACAAGTTTCACTTGTACCATTGCCACTGTTTCAATAACCATTTCCTTTTCCGGTACAGCCTTTTCTAAAGGCTCCTTAAGGATTAAGCGCTTCTATTACTGCCACTGGCTCACCATTCAGCTTCTAACAATTTACTTTTACATGCCCCATCTTATGGGGATAAAAACATATGGTTTCTTTATATCTCTTTTATCCTCTACACTATCATTTCTACTGACTGGAACTATTTCCACCTTCTGCCCAAGATGGAATCTGGAGGAATAGAAAAGAATCTTTTATAGGTTTACAAATGGAGGTCTATTGCCCCCAAGCGGCCTATGTGATACATCACACCCATCTGCTAGCACCGCTGCTTCCCGTACGTTAGAAACCTTACCAGCTGTGCACTAATAACTATTGGGATGCTGTTTTGAAGTTCTTCCAGTATTGTTAGCTGTCTCACATTCTCAGAAGTTTGATCTAACTTCAGTGATCAAAACCACCCAACAAACAACATTTCTTTCTCCCTAGCAAATTCTACAAACGTTTCATTTGATCGTAAGTGCGAAATTTCAACTTATAATGCTTATGTGCTTGTCCCTGATGCATAAGTACCACAGTTTTAACTACCTCAATCTGAGGATTGTTTTTCCGAAAGGCTAAAATATACATCCATAGTCCTCCTTTGCAAAATGAGTGTCCATTAGCAACTTCAGTTATGTGGCCGCCTTTTCAAACGCGAAAATATTTTTCAATGGCAACTTCAAGGAATTTAGGCACTAAATGAAGACTCTCAGTTATATCAAAGCTCCGAGTGGGACTCAACTCCTCTTCCAAGCTACCAGACCCATTTATACCTCATAACCCAAGCTTTTCTCTAGCTAGTTCATGCTGTCTGATTTCTTTCTCTTTGAAACACTCTTCTTTCCTTATCTCTCTCCTCCCTCACTAACTTCCCTCTCTGGAGTTCAAGTTTAAACTTTCTCATTTCTCTTTCCAGTTTGAACTTTTTCCATTTCTCTTTTTCTCAAGCTCTTTTGTCAGCAATTGATTTCTCACTAATTCAACTGAATTACTATCTGGATTAACTTCCTCCAATTCCAAATGCTATGCTATTACCTCTTATGTCGGCTTTCTTATCCTGTGCATTTAACTCTAACTTCAACTTCTCTGCTAATGCAACAACCTAACCATGGTTAATTGTTGCAAATCACTCAGGGATAAATCTTCCCGCTTCAGAAGAGTTGTAGCAATTGACAATACCATTCTGCTTTTAAATCAGTATAGTAAAATTCACTATGAAGATCTCATCAGTCTCAACCTCTACCAGCACTGACATTTGTCTGTGGATTCGAAATCCCGCAAGCACCTTGTCCAACTTATGTTATGATCCTGGACCAGACACCCAAGTTCTTGGTACAATCCCATTAGGGACCTAAGACTTTTTGTTTAGAGTACACAAAGTTTGACATTCAAGACATTTGCTAAGGTAATAAAGCCACAAGATTCCATGGTTTTGAACAAACAAAATGACTACACAAGGTCAGAAAGATAAATCAATTTACAGTGTTGATCTCATACTCTAACATTCAGGGTAAATATGAGGTATACGTGAATTAACAGGCACACTGTGGTCAAACACACCACCCTGCACAATAAATCACAGATGTCACCAAGACAGATTTGAGAGGTTTCATCCAAACATCAGTAAACAGACGCAACCAGACTCTCATTCATTCATGGGATGTTGGTATCGTTGGCTAGATTAGCATTTATAGAAACATAGAAACTAGGAGCAGGAGTAGGCCATATGGCCCTTCGAGCCTGCTCCGCCATTCATCATGATCATGACTGATCATCCAACTCAATAGCCGGCTCCCACTTTCTCTCCATACCCTTTGATCACTTTCGCCCAAGAACTATATCTAATTCCTTCTTGAAAGCATACAATGTTTTGGTCTCAACAACTTTCTGTGGTAATGAATTCCACTGGCTCACCACTCTCTGGGTGAAGAAATTTCTCCTCATCTCAGTCCTAAATGGTCTACCCCATATCCTCAGAGTGTGACCCCTGGTCTGGACTCCCCCACCATTGGGAACATCCTTCCTGCATCTACCCTGTCTAGTCCTGTTAGAATTTTAGAGATTTCTATGAGATCCCCCCTCATTCTTCTGAGCTCCAATGAATATAATCCTAATCGACTCAATCTCTCCACATATGTCAGTCCCACCATCCCAGGAATCAGTCAGGTAAACCTTCGCTGCACTCCCTCTATAGCAAGTACATCCTTCTTCAGATAAGGAGACCAAAACTGTATACAATATTCCAGGTGTGGTCTCACCAAGGCCCTGTACAATTGCAGCAAGACATCCCTGTTCCTGTATTTGAATCCTCTGGCTATGAAGGCGAACATATCATTTGCCTCCTTTACCGCCTGCTGCATCTGCTTACCTTCAGTGACTGGTGTACAAAGACACCCAGGTCTCATTGCACATTCCCCTCTCTCAATTTATAGCCATTCGGATAATAATCTGCCTTCCTGTTTTTGTTACCAATATGGATACCCTCACATTTATCCACATTATACTGCATCTTCCATGCATTTGCCCACTCACTCAGCCTGTCCCATTTCGCCCATCGCTAATTGCCCTCGAGAAGGCGGTGGTCTGCTGCCTTCTTGAACCACTGAAGTCCATGTGTTGTAAGAACACTGTTAGGAGTGTTAGGAGTTAACACTGTTAACGCTGTTAGGAGTTCCTCAGTGACAGTGAATGAACAGTGATTATAGTACCAAAGTCAGGATGGTGTGTGACTTGCAGGTGGTGGTGTTCCCATGCATTTGCTGTCCTTGTCCTTCTGGGTGGTAGAGGTCACGCATTTGAAAGGTGCTGTCAAAGAAGTTTTGGTGAGTTGCTGCTGTGCACCTTGTAGATTACACATAGTGCTGCTAATTTGCATCAGTGGTGGAGCAAGTGGATGTTGAAGGTGGTAGATGGGGGGGCGGTGCCAATCAAGCAGGCTGCTTTGTCCTGGATGGTGTTGAGCTTCTTGATTGTTGTTAGAGCTGCACTTATCCAGGCAACTGGAGAACATTCCATCACACTCCTGACTTGTGCTTGCAGATGATGAACAAGGTTGGGGGAGTCAGGTGGCAAGTTACTCCCCACAGGAATTCCCAGCCTCTGACCTGCACTTGTAGCCACAGCATTTATATGGCTGGTCCAGTTCAGTTTCTGGTCAACAGTGACGTTCATTGAATATCAAGGGGAGATGGTTAGTTTCTCTCTTGTTGTAGATGGTCACTGTTTGACACCTGTGTGGCGTGAATGTAACTTGCCACTTATCAGCCCAAGCCTGGATATTGTCCAAGTCTTGCTGCATGTGGACATGAAGTGCTTCAGTATCTCAACAGTCCTGAATGGTGCTGAACATTGTGCAATCAACAAATATTCCCATTTCTGACCTTATGATGGAGGGAAGGTCATTGATGAAACAGCTGAAGTTCATTGGGCCAAGTACCCTGAGGAACTCCTGCAGCAATGTCCTGGGGCCAAGATAATTGACCTCCACCAAACACAACCATCTTTCTTTGTGCTAGGTATGACTCCAACCAATGGAGAGTTTTCTCCCTAATTCCCACCGACTCCAGTTTTGCTAGGGCTCCTTGATGCCACATTCTTGTCAAATGATGCCTTGATGTCAAGGGCAGTCACTCTCACCTCACCTCTGGAGCTCAACTCTTTTGTCCATGTTTGCACCAAGGCTGTAATGAGGTCAAGAGTTGAATGGCGCTGACAGAACCCAAACTCAGTATCAGTGAGCAGGTTATTGCTGAGTAAGTGCCACTTGATCACAGTGGCAACAACACTTTTCATCACGTTGCTGATGATCGAGTATAGACCGATAGCCCAGTAATTGGCCAGGTTGGATTTGGCCTGTTTTTTGCTGAAACTCTCTCTCTCTCTGAGAGATTCCAGTCTTCACCCTTGAAGAACTCACCCTGGAATTCTCTTCAAAAGTTGCTCCAACTTGGACGGCGTCAACGGCAGCCCGCCTCACAGGATTTCAATTTTGTTTCCTGAGACCCATTCCCCTGGGTTCCCAAGGCTGCACTCCAGCAATGACTCAAGCACAGCTTCAGCTCTTAGCCATGCCGAGCAGAATACTGCTCCAAAGGGTTAGCTTCGCCCCAATGGTCCACAACACAGTCACCAATCTTCCGCTGCCTTCTTAGATCTTCAGGACTTCTCCCGAGCCCTCTTCAATCATCAGAGCTTCTCCTGAGCCTTCTCCACTGCCAACCGCCGCCCTTTTCTGCTTGGAGCCTTTCTCTGGTCTTCTTTCTTCTTAACTTAAATGGGACTTCTCCCCGTCTCCTGTTTCTGTCACCTGCTTGAGACTCCCTTTGAGTCTTCACCCTGTCCCCTCTGCTTGCCCTATCTGGAAATCTCAACTATGACACTCTGCTCCTCGGTCACATGTCCCCATTTTCACACTGTTTCTTTTTGCGCTGGCACCTTGAAACTATCCTCCACCTGAAGAATTACAAAAACACTGAATTGTGCAGATACCACCCACTCCCAGCCTGTTCACATGCAAAATTCCTGGGGCTTGCCGGGACTTGGAGCTCCTGGCCTCCCGACAATGAGGTAAGTCTGGATCTCAACAGAAGGCTGAAGATACTTTTGCAAGAACAGATATGAGGCAATGGATATTCCCATAATTTTATATGCATCCAAGTATTGGAACATGGGAAAGGTAGCCAAGCAAAAGACTGAACTACTTGTATCCAGGATACAAAGAAGCAAGAATGATACAATAAGATCATGCCTTGCACAAGAAACAACACACAGAAGTTCCAAGAAAGATGTCAACAACAATTTATGTTTATTACAAGAATAGAATCAGTCTTTTCTGACCCTACTCAGAGATACATAGAATAAGATAAAGTGCTGGATAGATCATTTCAATAATGATTTACGATACAGATGTCTGAAGTCAAAGTCAGAGTTATACAGCAGAGAAACTGGCCCTTCAGCCCATCAAACTTGGATAGTTCAGACTGACAACAGTGCAGGAAATTCATTCATCCCCCTGCCCCGCCATCATCATCATCATTATCATTGGCTGAGCTGACAGACAGGCAATTTGTTGTAGTAGAACCATGGGGTGAAAATTCTTGACAGAAAAAAAAAGTGCTCAAAACACAATGCGAATATGGTAAGCAATGAATTAAGGCTTCAGTGTATTTGGATGCTCAACTGGGGAAAAAAATCATCAAATGCTATGGAGGAGAGAGTTCATCAGGCTTAAAATAGTCCCATTTCCTCAGTAATGCTGTGAAGGTCACTGAGTTGCAATATGAATATCAATTCAGGAAATATAGACCCTTGACTTTTGTCTACATGTCAGTTTTCCCTCTTTCTCTCTCTTCTCACTACGCCTTTTTAATTATTTCACTTTGGAATGGGGAAAAGCTGCTGCTGCAGAGAAATGTGGCTCTCAGCAGCGTTCTTCTCATCCTTTTCCTTCTGCCTCCATCTGTAACTCACACTTCCGCCCCAAGCCCTCAAACAATACCCTACTTAACAGCTACCACTTCTCCATTGAGCAAACCATGCAAATTTATTGCCCATCCCAACTGAGTGAAGGTACACCATCATGCACCTAACTCTTAACTTATGATCTACTTCCCAGTCATCTTTTCATGGGTAAATGGCTAGAGGCTGGGTTACTCTCAATCTATTTCCTATTTCATTCCTATCCATTTCCTTAATAGACCATGGGCAGAAATTTTCATTTGGCGGGCAGGCGCGTGCTCGACCCGCTCGGTTGATGTCAATGCGCAGCCGTGTGATAGTTCGGTCAGCGGGCGTGCACCAGAACAAGCAGCGCGCCCGCTGACAATAAAAAGGCCGGAGGAAATATACTATCCTCTTACTCTTGATGCAACATCAGGTAGAAAATTTAATGTCAAATCAGGCAATTAAACATTTTCTGTTTGGCTCATGATTCAAAATTCATCTAATTTTTTTTAAGATAAGGATCTCTTGCGCTGGGAGGCTGGTTAGCCAAGCTGGCTAAATGGCTCATCTATGGTTCAGAATAACACCAACAGCACAATTTAGATTGCCATTCCAGTTGAGGTAGTCTTGGGGTCAGAGCAAGGAGGCAGGTCCCAAGACCAAAAGGCAATGATAAACCACAACTGAAAAAAAACTGCCAATGAAATGGCTCAGGATGACTTCATCAGTAGACATGGAGCCAAGAACCTGCCTTTGGGCAGGGCACTCATGAATTAATGAATCTGTTATGCTAAGGGAAGACATTGAGCTTATTACATTTTCTAAGCTGATGGAACACAAAGATACAAATATACCCTTTGCCTAACAAACTTCAAACCTTGCTTTCCTTCTAGCTTTTGTTCAAATTGTTTTGAAAACAACTGATCAACAGTTACTCATGCTAAAGAAAACAATTCCATGAGAGAACAACATTGATGTATCCAAACAAAACAGATATACTTCAAATGCTGACTGCACAATCTGCATTCAAACGGCTTTGGGCAAATGTATCAAGTTCAAATATGCTTTTGGGAGAGGTTGAGCATTTCAAACAAAAAAAACCATTTTTTTAAAAAAAAATGCATTAAAACATGAAAGGCATGTCAATATATGAATTTAATTTTGACTATGAAATCCATTGTTTTTATTAAAAACAAAATACTGTGGATGCTGGAAATCAAACAAAAACAGAAAATGCTGGAAAAACTCAGCAGGTCTAACAGCATCTGTGGAGAGAGAAACAAAGTTAACGTTTTGAGTCCATATGACCCTTCTTCAGAGCTGAAAAGAAGTGGAAATGTGATGAATCATGGCTGATCTGTGTGTGTTTCGAATTCCACATTCCCATCTACCCCCGATAACCTTTGATTCCCCTGCCTAACAAAAATTGACCTACTTCAGCCTTAAAAATATCCAATGACCCCACCTCCAAAGACAGAGTGTTCCAATATCTCAGAACCCTCAAGAGAAAAAAAATTCTCCTCATCCCTGTCCTAAAAGCGCAACCCCTAATTTCAAAAAATGTCCCCTAGTTCTGGGCTCACCCACATGAGGAAACATCCTTTCCACATCCACCTTGTCAAAACCATTCAGGATCTTATATACTTCACTCAAGTCACCACTGAATCTTCTAAACTCCAGTGGAAACAATCCCAATCTGTCAAATCTTTCCTCATAAAACAACCCAGTCATTCCATGTAACAACCTAGTACACCTCCTCTGAACCATTTCCAACGCATTTACATCCTTCCTTAAATAAGGAGACCAAAACCGCACACAATATTCCAAGATGTGGTCTCACCAATGCCCTGTATAACTAAAGCTTAGCATCCTTACTTTTACGTTCAATTCCTCTCATAATAAAGGATATCTTTCCATTAGCCTTCTTAAGTGCTTTAAACTGCTCCACAGTTTAAAACGGCAAAAGGAGAGCTGGGATTTTTACTGTTTTAAACAAGAGGAGAGCCAGGAGCACAGAGAGAGCAGACCTGCGTGAGAAGGGCAGCAGCGGCGGGAGATAAAAACCGGCAGCAGAGAGCCCCTTCAACCTGTTTCTACCTGTCAGGGCCAATGTGTGGCATCACTGGAAAACAGGTAGGTGACTGGTGGGTATCTCTTCCGTGTCTCTTTTGATTGGCAAAGTGGTTTAAATCAGGAGACGTTATTACAGCTGAAGCGTAGAGTTAAGAAATTCACTTATAAAATTAATTAAATAGAATAGAGTTGGCTGGGCAGGCGATGTAGTATATGAGAGCTGGTGGATGCTGGTGCAATCCAGTGACCACATTTGCAGTAAGCGTTGGTTGCTCAAAGATGTTTGGCTGAGTTGATCAGCTGGAGACCGAGCAGGGAACACTGCAACACATCAGGGAAGGGGAGAGTTACCTGGACACTGATTCAGAAGGCAGTCACACCCCTTAGATTAATTATATCAAATTTGGTCCATGGTCAGGGACAGGAGGGTGAGACTGCGAGTGAGGCAGGTATGGGGATCCAGAATTTAGCTTTGGAGGAGCGTCAGCTAGTGCCCTTGTCCAATAGGTGCGAGGTTCTTGCTCCTAGTAAGGATGAGGGCAAAGACTGCAGGGAGGATGAGCGAACTGACCGCAGCACTGTGGTACAAGATGCCATTCAAGCTGGGGGAGAAAAGAAAAATGTAGTAGTGAGAGGGGAATAGATACTGTTCTCTGTAGCAAAGACAGAGAGTCCCAAAGGCTGTGTTGCCTACGTGGTGCCAAGGTATCTCTTCTGGGCTGAAGAGGAACTTGGAGTGGGAGGGGAAGGAGCTAACAGTCGTGGTCCACGTAGTTCCCAACAAAATATGTAGGGCTAGGAAAGAGGTTCTGCTGAGGGGCTACGAGAGCTTGGGGCTAAATTAAAAAGCAAAACCACTAAAGTTAATAACCTCCGGATTACTATCTGAGCCACGTGCAAATTGGCGCAGGGTAAGTAAAATTAGAGAGGTAAATGCGTGGCTCAAAGGTTGGTGTGGGAGAAATAGTCCCAATTCGTGAGACACTGGGGACGGAGAGAGCTGTTCCGTTGGGACGGGCTTCATTTGAACCATGCTGGGACCAGTGTCCTGATGAATCGTGTAACTAGGGTTGTAGATAGGACTTTAAACTAATTAGCCGGGGGGGGGGGGGTGTCAATTGAAGGGAAGTTTAGAAAATCAAAAACAAACAAGAGCGCAGAGGTGCAGGGTAGTGAAGAGAGTGTGACAGGAAGGAGAAGAAAGTATAAGCAGAAGAGTGCAGCAGAAATTAGAACCCGAATGAGTAATAATAGTAAAAAGTCAAAGCTTAAAGCTCTTTATCTGAATACACGCAGTATTTGTAACAAGGTAGATAAGCTGACGGCATAAACAGAAATAAATGGATATGACTTGATAGCTATTACAGAGACATGGTTGCCGGGTGACGAAGACTGGGAACTCAATATTCAAGGGTATTCGACTTTCCGGAAAAAATAGGAAAAAGGAAAAGGAGGTGGGGTAACTTTGTTGATATAGGAAGGTATGAGTGCAGTGGTGAATAGTGATCTAGGTGCAATAGATCATGATGTGGAATCAGTTTGGGTGGAAATAAGGAAAAGCAAGGGGAAGAAGTCACAGTGGGAGTTGCCTATAGGCCCCCAAAGAGTTGCTTCACTGTAGGACAAAGTATAAATCGGGAAATAATAGAGGCGTGCAAGAAGGGCACTACAATTGTTATGGGTGATTTTTAAACTGCATTTTGACTGGACAAATCAGATTGATAGGGGTAACGTGGAAGACAAATTCGTAGAGTACATCAGGGATTGTTTCTTAGAGCAATATGTTGCAGAATCTACCTGGGAACAGGCTATTTTAGATCTAGTAATGTGTAATGAGGTAGGATTAATAAAAGATCTCATAGTTAAGGATCCTCTAGGGGGTAGCCATCACAACATGGTAGAATTTCAAATTTAGGTTGAAGGCGAGCAACTCGCGTCTCAAATCAGTGTCCTCAACTTAAATAAGGACAATTACAGAGGTATCAAGAGAATTGTCTAAAGCAGGCTGGGAAAATAGACTAAGGGGAAGGTTAGTGGATGAACAGAGCAGACATTTAAGCAGATATTTCATAACGTTCAGTAAAACTCTTTCCTGGTCAAAAAGAAGGGCTCAACCAGAACCACTCTTGGTTAACAAAGGTAGTCAAGGAGAGTATCCAATGAAAAACTAAGGCATACAAAGCAGGGAAAACTAGTGGTGGGCCAGAGGATTGGCAATTTTTTTAGGAACCAGCAGCAGGTGACAAAAAAGCTAATAAAGAGGGAGAAGATTGATTATGAAAGTATATTGGCAAGAAATATAAAAACAATCAGCAAGAGCTTCTATGGGTATATAAAAAGAAAGTAGCTAAATAGAGCATGGGACCCTTGGAGGATGCAACTGGAGAACTGATAACAGGAACAAGGAAATGGCAGATAATTAAAACCAATATTTTACATTGGTCTTTATAAACATTCCAAAGATATCAGATAAGCGAGGAGCTAATGGAGGAAAGATCTTGTAACAGTCTCTATCATGATGGACAAAGTATTTGACAAACTAATGGGACTAAAGGCAGACAAGTCGCCAGACCTGATGACCTACATCCAAGGGTTTTAAAGGAAGTGGCTGCAAAGATAGTGGAGACATTGGTCAAAATATTCCAGACCTCACTGAATTCCGGGAGGGTCTCAATAGATTGGAAAACCGCTAAAGTGACATACCTGTTCAAGAAGGGATGGAGACAAAAAGCAGGAAACTATAGGCCAGTCAGCCTAACATCTGTTGTTGGGAAAATGCTAGAGTCCATTATTAAGGAAGAAATAGAAGGGCATTTAGAAAAGCTTAACGCAATCAAACAGTCAACATGGTTTTGTGAAAGGGAAATCATGTTTGACAAATTTCCTAGAGCTCTTTGAGGATATATCAAGCAGAGTTGATAAAGTAGATATAGTGTATTTGGATTTCCAGAAGGCATTCGATAAAGTGCTATATAAAAGGTCATTGCGCAAGATAAGAATTCACGGTATTGGCGGGGGTGGGGGGGGGTAATGTATTAGCAAGGATTGAGGAGTAGTTAACACACAGAAGACAGAGAGTTGGGATTAGTGGATCTTTTTCAGGTTGGAAATACGTAACTAGTGGAGTGTCACAAGGATCAGTCCTATGGCCTCAATTATTTACTATCTATATTAATGAGTTGGGGGGGAGGGGGGGGCAGAGTGTAATGTATCCAAATTTGCTGATGATACAAAACTAGGTGGGAGGGCATGTTGTGATGAGGACATAAGGAATCTGTAAGGGGATTTGGATAGGTTGAGCGAGTGGGCACAAACTTGGCAGATGGAGTTTAATGTAGGGAAGTGTGAGGTCTTGAACTTTGGTAGCAAGAATCAAAAGGCAGACTATTATTTAAATGGAGAGAGAACTCCAAAAAAGTGCAGCACAGAGGGATCTGAGTGTTCTTGTGCATGAAACACAAGAAGTTAGCATGCGGTACAGCAAGTAATTAAGAAGGCGAATAGAATTTTAGCCTGTTTTGCTGGGGGTTGGAGGTTAAAAATAGGGAAGTCTTGTTACAACTGTATAGAGTGTTGGTGAGGTCACATCTGGAGTACCGTGTACAGCTTTGGTCCCCGTATTTAAGAAAGGATATACTGGCAATAGAGGCGGTTCAAAAGAGATTCACTAGGCTGATTCCTGGGGTGAACAGGTTGACTTATTAAGAACAGCTATACAGGTTAGGCCTTTATTCATTAAAGTTTAGAAGAATGAGGGGTGATCTTATTGAAACGTACAAGATTCTGAGGGGGCTTGACAGGGTAGATGTTGAGATGATGTTTCCACTAGTGGGGGAATCTCAAACTAGGGGACATAGTTACAGAATAAGGAGACATTCATTTAAAACTGAGATGCAAAGGAATTTCTTCTCTAAGAGGGTGGTGAATGTCTGGAATTCTCTAACTCAGAGCTGTGGAGGCTGCATCACTGAAAGTACTTAAAGAGGAGGTAGATAGATTTTTAGAATATCGGGGCATTGAGGCCTACGAGGAGCTGGCACGAAAGAGGAGCTAAGGCCTAGGGCAGATCAGCCATGATCTTATTGAATGGCGGGGCAGGCCTGAGGGGCCAAGTGGCCTACTCCTGCTCCTATTTCTTGTGTTCTTATGTTCTAATAATTTTTATGACTCATGCACTAGAACACCTAGATCCCTCTGCGCCTTGGAATTCTGCAGTCGTTCTTCATTTAAATAATACTCTGCTTTTTTATTCTTCTGCCAAAGTGAACAACTTCACATTTTCCTACATTATACTCCATCTACCAGACTTTTGCCCACTCAACCTATCTATTTTCATCTGCAGCCTCCTCATGTTCTCTTCGCAACGTACTTTCCTGCATGTCTTTGTGAATCTGCAAATTTAGCTATCGTGTCTTCACTCCCCTCATACAAGTCATTGATAAAAATTGTAAAAAGTTGAGGCCCCAGCACAGACCCCTGTGGGACTCCACTTATGACATCCTGCCAATCAGAAAAGGACTCATTTATGCATGCTCTGTTTTCTACCAAGCAGCCAGCCAATCTTCTTTCCATGCTAATATGTTACCCCCTATACCATGAGCTTTTATTTTCCGCAATGACCTTTGATGTGGCACCTTATCAAATGCCTTCTGGAAATCGAAGTACAGCATGTCCACAGGCTCCCCGTTATCCTTCAAAGAACTCCAATAAATTGGTTAAACACGGTGTCCCTTTCATAAAACCATGTTGACTCTTCCAGATTACACTGAGTTTCTCTAAGTGCACAGCTATAATCTCCTTAAATGATCGATTCTAACACCTTTAAAAAAATTACTTGGAATCCATAGGCTTTCAATGGAGATATTTGACATTGCACAAGCTTAAATAAAATTAGATTTTCCAAGGCAAGAAAGCTTGTTCAGCAGTAGTTACGACTTGATCTACCAGTAAAAAAAAGACTTAGTTACACTCCATTCAACAAGGCATAACATTGTTTGGGCCTTTTGTTTAAAAAACAGGAATAATACAACATAAAGGGGTTCATATCAGTTCAAATGATTTCTAAAGATTGCCACATATGGGGACGCCAACAGTTAACACTGTGCAGGAACAGGGAATGACTTATAGTAATTTCTTGATTTCTCTGTTTAACTGTGCATTGTGTGGATAACAAAAGTGGCAGTTTCACAGTTGCCATGACAACAAATGCTGATAGCTTCAGCGTCAGTACAACTGCAAGATCTGGACAATTATTAATAAATAGCAGATATTTAATTTTTTACCCCACAAGAGGATAAATAAATGCTGGCACCTAATACCTTTTTTTTTGCAGAATATACTAGATAGAATCTCTGCTTTGGGCACAATCGGTAATCTGGACACAAATTGCATTAGCTTTCCTGGAATCAAGTTATGGGATTCAAGTTTCCCCTTGAATACACCTCCGTAATCAAGAACATAAAAGCATGCATGAACCAATATAAACTAGCAAAGACACTACTTCCTTATATCACATATACTCTAGCTTAGTCCAATCCTTTGAGGATTCCAAACCGACTACAAGATTTGGAAAGCTACAGCTTAACTATCCCTGAAAACTGTTAACTGGAATTCTTTGAGTAACTTTCAACTAAATTTGATAATAATATACAGCCAAACAAATCATATAGTACTCTCAAACAAATGGAGGTTTTACCTACAAAATTACAGAACCACTATTGTACACCATGTAAATTTTACAATGCAGCAATCTATAATTTAAAATGGCAGTACTGCATAAACTTTGTTACTTCTGATCATGGCACTTCAATGCTGAGAAAAGAAAGTTTAGCAAGATCATTGTAAAAAGACTGAACATAGCTATAAATGCTGATTACATTTGTGCCAATTATAAATTGGAGTGGAGCAGACTGATCACAGAAATAATATGACATATAGTCAGGTTATAAAGGAAAACAAAATAAACAGATAATTCAAATGTAACAAAAACGTTAAGACCGGGTCAATTTTAGTCAACAAATCTACAAAGGTAAAAGCCATACCTTTTCCAGTTCCCGAGGAATTCGCAAACATGTGTATACTTTCTCCCTCCTTTCTTTATACTTGGCTTCATTGTGTTCCAAAAGATAACCCCGTGTCAACTCAGCACTAATAAACCTCAGCAGGGACAAATCTACAGAGAAAGGATTTTAAAAATAGGCATTACAAACATTAGTCACTTGATGCTTCTCGAATGCTAGTCATTCATCTCATTTATTGAGCATACTGACCGAGGTAATGTCAAGTTTTTGCCTAACAACAATTGCAATTTGAAAGTAATTAATTGCACGTAAAACATATACGTATAGGGGAAATAAAGTGCTATATAAATGAGGTTCTACCGTTCTTAAAGAAAACTTAAATTATTTCGACCAATATTTAAAGGAAAATCCCAAACTACAAGTTATATATACATGGCACTGCTTCTACAAGTAGAGAATTTTTTTTTATTCATTCACGGGGTGTGGGCTTTGCTGGCAAGGCCAGCATTTATTGCCCATCCCTAGTTGCCCTTGAGAAGGTGGTGGTGAGCTGCCTTCTCGAACCGCTGCAGTCCATGTGGTGTAAATGGGGAGTATTCCATCACACTCCTGACTTGTGCCTTGTAGATGGAGGACAGGTTTTGGTGAGTCAGGAGGTGATTTACTCATTGCATGGTTCCTAGCCTCAGACCTGCCACAGTATTTAAATTGCTAGTCCAGTTCAGTTTCTGGTCAATGGTAACCCCCAGTATGTTGATAGTGGGGGATTCATTGAATGTCATGGGGTAATGGTTAGATTCTCTCTTGTTGGAGATGGTCATTGTCTGACGCTTGTGTGGCACGAATGTTACTTGCCAGCCCAAGCCTGGATATTGTCCAGGTCTTTCTGCAATTGGACATGGACTGCTTCAGTATCTGAGGAGTCGTGAATGGTGCTGAACATTATGCAATCAACAGCAAACATCCCCACATCTGACTTTATGATGGAAGGAAGGTAATTGATGAAGCAGCTGAAGGTGGTTGGACCAAGGACATTACCCTGAGGAACTCCTGCAGTGATGTCCTGGAGTTGAGATGACTGACCTCCAACAACCACAGCCATCTTCCTTTGTGCTAGGCATGTCTCCAACCAGCAGAGAGAGTTATATTTGATTTTGTCCAAAAACACACATTAATCATGCTCTTTAATGGAGGCGGGGTAAGAAAGAGAGTACATGCACTGTTTAAAATGCTACTCTCAAGCAAAATTTCTGAAGAGCTACGGCAATTGTTTTCACAAAAGAATGTAAATGATTATCTAAAGTGCCTGTTACTGACAGAATCAAATTATAAATCAAAAGCTCAAGACACAAGTTTATTGCTGTGGTTAAAAGCTATTAATCACTTGGTAACAGGCCATCTTAGTCAGCATCAAAAAAAGCTACTCAATACATCAAAAAGCCAGAGATAATGCATAGAAGAGTTAACCACCCCTTCCTACAGGCAAAAATTACCAGACTATATAGGTCCACTTAAACAAATGACAAACCACAACATCAGTAATTAGTTCAATGCCAATATCAATGCAATGAATCTAGACGATGTAAGCAGTAGTTATTAAGCAAAATTATTAATGTGAGATTACAATTGCTCTCAGTTTATTACAACAATGCCGTCAACATGTTCATTCATTATTAACCAAAAATTGCTAATCAATATTAAAACTAAAAAAAAGGCGCTGGTAATCCAACACAAAATAGAAAATATGGCAAGTGCTAAGGAGATCAATCAGCCCAGATGAGGGAATGTTTTAGATGTAGAGGCTTTTTCACAATATTTGTAAACAAGATATACCATGCGAGAGAATAAAATCCTCATCAAGCTAAGCTAACAATCCCCAATAGGTCTATCAGGTTAGTCAATACATAATCCATGTATAGACGGCACATTTGGACACAAAAAGCAATTGCACTTTCACACAAACATTGATTCCATATTTCAGTGCAAGTTCAGAGTCCAACAAGACTCCAGGGTGTGGTAGTGCGATATTCCCTGGTACTGTTCGAGTTGGACTTCTTGTGGATTACAATTCTACTATGGCGTCAAACTTTGTTTACAAATACACTTGGACATTTATTTGAATATTTAGGGTGTGAACAATGCTCTATGCTTTCCCAATAGCTAAACATTTAAGTGTTTGAAAAGAACACTGCACATGGGTGTATTTAGGCAGGTTCAGCAGTAATCCCTGAACAGCATAGCTAATCTCTCCGCCCCCCACACACACACCTTAAACCAGCTTATATTTCAACTCTTTCTTGGACTCGAACTCAAGTTCTGTCGAAGGGTCATGAGGACTCGAAACGTCAACTCTTTTCTTCTCCGCCGATGCTGCCAGACCTGCTGAGTTTTTCCAGGTAATTCTGTTTTTGTTTTGGATTTCCAGCATCCGCAGTTTTTTTGTTTTTATCTCTGTGTTTAATTGACTGCCACTGCTCTTCAAGAAATGCCTACCTCCTTGAAGAAGTTCTGTTCCTCTCTGCGACAAGATTTCCGTAACTCTCTGTTGTCTTGCTCACCTTTCTTGCTTTCCATTTCCCTCCTAGTGTTTGACAAGGTGTTTACTAAAACCCGCTTTCACAGCCATATCTCCTTTCTAAGTGACTGTCTCCGTCTCCGACTTACCCCACATGGATTTCAACTGAAATTCCACCCCTCATGTTTCGAACCCACCCAGGATTCTATTGTACTATTGTTGTTGACATCTTTTGATGATCTGCTTCTATCACTGCTTGTTTGTCCCTACAACCACACCCCCCCCCTCCACCTCTCTCTCTCTCTATCTCTCCGCCCCCCTACACACACACCTTAAACCAGCTTATATTTCAACTCTTTCTTGGACTCGAACTCAAGTTCTGTCGAAGGGTCATGACGACTCGAAACGTCAACTCTTTTCTTCTCCGCCGATGCTGCCAGACCTGCTGAGTTTTTCCAGGTAATTCTGTTTTTGTTTTGGATTTCCAGCATCCGCAGTTTTTATCTCTGTGTTTAATTGACTGCCACTGCTCTTCAAGAAATGCCTACCTCCTTGAAGAAGTTCTGTTCCTCTCTGCGACAAGATTTCCGTAACTCTCTGTTGTCTTGCTCACCTTTCTTGCTTTCCATTTCCCTCCTAGTGTTTGACAAGGTGTTTACTAAAACCCGCTTTCACAGCCATATCTCCTTTCTAAGTGACTGTCTCTGTCTCCGACTTACCCCACGTGGATTTCAACTGAAATTCCACCCCTCATGTTTCGAACCCACCCAGGATTCTATTGTACTATTGTTGTTGACATCTTTTGATGATCTGCTTCTATCACTGCTTGTTTGTCCCTACAACCACACCCCCCCCACCTCTCTCTCTCTCTATCTCTCCGCCCCCCCCACACACACACCTTAAACCAGCTTATATTTCAACTCTTTCTTGGACTCGAACTCAAGTTCTGTCGAAGGGTCATGAGGACTCGAAACGTCAACTCTTTTCTTCTCCGCCGATGCTGCCAGACCTGCTGAGTTTTTCCAGGTAATTCTGTTTTTGTTTTGGATTTCCAGCACCCGCAGTTTTTTTGTTTTTATATTTTAGCTAAGGTTCAGCCTGGCTAGAACTGAAACAGTGTAAAAGTTTTGCTTGACTGAATGAAAATCAAAGTACAGCTATCAATCTCGTGCTCCAAATTCAGTTAGTATACAAAATGGTAACAACCTGCAAATAGTTGCTTACATGGGTGGTGGAAGTGGAGGTGATCAAAATGGAACTTCAATGGGCACTTGATAACAATGTTGGAGTGGAAAGAGAAGCCAATGCAGGAGTTCCTATGGCTTTGACTAGATAGATTAAAATGAAACCAGCCATGTGCTGTCCCACCCAGTGGGATGATGATGAACAATCTTTGTAGGTAGATGATGTGGTCAACTGTGTTCTACCCTCTCCTCCCTCCTTTCCCTGCCACCATACATGCTTTAAACCTGTCAGATCTAACTTTTTCCAGTTCTGATGGAAATTCATCAACATGAGAACTTAACTCCTTTCACTGTCCAGAGGTACTCAACAGGTCCACTGAGTATTTCCAGCATTTTCTGTTTTTATTTCAGATTTCAAGCATTCACGGCAATTTGCTTTCATATTGAACCTGGTGTTATAAAACCATGTTTTTATCAAAAATGGCTTTATTTATTGAGTGGACTGAAACCACAGGATAAGTTTTTTAAAAAGAACGGAGCAGTATTAAGCGGTCTAAACAACAATTCTTAACATGGCTGAACATTTACCTTGACTTCACCTTGCAAACTGCAATTCTATCAAAAAAGGAGACATGCTCTCTGGAAGTGGACCACCAGAACAATCAGTTTAAATGAGTGTGACTGACCTACCCCCCTGAAACAGAAGTATTCTGTTTATCCAGGTGGATGCGGACCGATTAGTTAAGCTCATCACTTTGGACAATGGACCACAGCTGAGGGGGGTCTCCACTAACCATTTAAGCTGAACACTTTAGACAATGGACCCTGGCTGAGAAGGGTCTCCACGCTGGATCATTCAGATAATTCACTACAGTAAGCAATTAACACAATCAACAAACCTGGAATGAGGGTTTTCCAACTTGCTGTGACCATATTTAGTAACTGGCTAGATTGTGAATGAAAGTTATGCGGTAGCAAGCCAGCCCTTTGTCTGTGACTCACTCACTCTAGAAAAGTAGTTCTTTCTAACACTGAGTGAGTAGGAAACTGAGAGAAGAGTACATAGGTTCTC
The DNA here is from genome assembly GCF_017639515.1 of Carcharodon carcharias. Classification (NCBI taxonomy): domain Eukaryota; kingdom Metazoa; phylum Chordata; class Chondrichthyes; order Lamniformes; family Lamnidae; genus Carcharodon; species Carcharodon carcharias. Next base: position 114,688,855 of record NC_054467.1, read on the forward strand.
TCTCTCTCTCTCCAACCTTTTTGCAAACATGTGCCTGCCTGTAAATGACCATCCAGACACCACAGGCAATGTCTTCAACATATACCAAACAGCTGCTGACTTCAGAGGAAAAGACAAATCGTCCATCAAGACTTTAAATTGCCTGGAAGCAGAATCCAGGAGAGTGAAAGAAAAAACACCACTGAATAAGGCCTGAAACCATCCAACCCACCAACCTACAGGATCTATATATGATTGTGTTCAAAAGAAAGTTAAACAACTTAACATACCCTCCTTCCTTGTAATCTACTTCTGGATGTGAGAGATTCTCTTGGGTATATGTGTGAGTTAGAACGGATTTATAGTTTTTCATTTATTGAGTATTAGTGATAATAACTGCTACTTCCTTTCTTTTTAAAGTGTACAAGAAAACCTGTGTGTCTTCTACAGTGGCAGCACTTGAACAGTTAAACACCACCTATATTGACAAGCAAATTATTTTAAAAAACACCTGATGCAGTCAACCAAGAGGCAGAAAGAGAGGGGAGCCTTTCTACCACTTCTAACCTGGCCATAACACTGCCATTGAAACACCAACTGCTTTAATGGGCACCCAATGTGGTGATGTGGGAAACACAGCAGCAAATCTGTACACAGCAGGATCCCATAAAAAGCAAAGTAAATCATTATCTGTTTTTAGTTATAGTTGGTAGATAAACATTGAGTCAAGAAGTCGACAGAACTTCCCTGCTCTTCTTCAAAATAGTGCCATGTGATCAGTTACATCCAACTAACAATGTATTCAGGGCCTTGATTCAACATCTCTGAAGTGTCCGTCTAGGTTTGGTGCTCAGCTCCCGAGAGTGAGACTTGAACACACAACCCTCTGATTTATAGAGGCGAGAGTGCTACCGTGAACCACGAACAACATACCTGGTTGCAGGGAGACAGAGCTAAGTAACTGTGAACATTTAGCCAATTAGAGGGTTCTGTAAGGGAGATTTTCACAGGTTGACTTTGTCCTGAAAGGGATTAACAGCTGAAAACAATTTCTGGTAAAAGAGGTTAACCATTTGAATCCTATGAATAACAGCTATTTCAATTGAGAGATACACCTTTACAATATTCCTTCATCTCAGTTAGAATTTGAAAGCATTGTGCATATAGCTGTTGCCTTGGTATATACTTAAGACTACTACCAAATGACTACCTAATTGCATAATTACAAGTAAGTATTACATTTGTTATGACAAGTTGTCATTATGGAAAGATTGGAACTTTATAAAAAAAACATTTTGGAACAGAGTGTGGGTTTAAGTAAAGTTTTACAATTTAGCAAACAAGATTTCTCTTGATTCTGCTAATTTTATTAAGTAGTTTACAGCAGAGATAGATAAGGAACACATTTTGGCAGATCCTCAATCAAGAGGGCTAGACAGCTCAATGCAGCTCATTCTATATTCAGTTAGTGAGCCTACCAGAAACATAAGAGGTTTATTGTTCACATATGTAGGCTATCTCCAAAATTACTTCCTGTATATGGTCACATTTCTGTACACACGCTTACACGGGAAATGTCCTTTGTGCTTTGCATGAGGAAAGCAAGATATCTGGAGAATGTTTAAATCTTAAGCAATGATAATTAATGCATCTAATAAATGAAAGGTTATTCAACACCAGCAGTCAACACACTAACTCAGCTAGACGTCAAAGCCTTTTTCAGTCTAGTCTTTACCACCAAATTAGTTTTACTCAGTTTTCCCTGGGCAATTAAGTAAATGAAAAGCTAAACAATTACTTGTTAAAAAACAAAAAGCAAGAATCACATTATGAAAGCTGAATGGCTAGTATACAAATATGATAACTAAATAAACTTTAACCACTCAGAAGACAATACATAGTTAGTAAAATACAAAAACTCTAAGCAATCCACTTTGGAAATGAAGGAAAAAAATCTAAATGAAAAAGTTACTCAGTTTAGTCAGGAATTTTTATGTTAAGGATTACCAATGAACTAAGCTGCAAATGCATACTTTAGGAAAGCCACAGATTTGAAACATGATATACAGGTCAAAAGCAAAACTACTGCAGATGCTGGAAATCTGAAATAAAACAGAAAATGTATAATGTAACCCTCTTGTTTAAGAAGGGAGTGAGGCAAAAGACGGGAAATTATAGGCAGATTAGCCCGACCTCGGTCACTGGTAAGATTTAGAGTCCATTATTAAGGATGAGATTTCAGAATACTTGGAAGTGCATGGTAAAATAGGGCAAAGTCAGCATGGTTTCATCAAGGGGAGGTCATGCCTGACAAATCTGTTAGAATTCTTTGACGAGGTAACGAGTAGGTTAGACAAAGGAGAGCCAATGGATTTTATCTACTTGAACTTCCAGAAGGCCTTTGACAAGGTGCCGCACAGGAGGCTGCTCAGTAAGATAAGAGCCCATGGTGTTAACGGCAAGGTACTAGCATAAATAGAAGATTGGCTATCTGGCAGGATGGTAGCCGGTGAATAGTGGAGTTCCGCAATGGTCAGTGTTGGGACCACAACTTCTCACTTTATACATTAATGATCTAGATGCAAGAACTGAGGGCATTCTGGCTAAGTTTACAGATGATACAAAGATAGGTGGAGGAACAGGTAGTATTGAGGAGGCGGGGAGGCTGCAGAAGGAGTTAGACAGGTTAAGAGAATGGGCAAACAAATGGCAGATGGAATACAACGTGGGGAAGTGTGAGGTCATGCACTTTGGTAGGAAGAATAGAGGCATAGACTATTTTCTAAATGGGGCAAGAATTCAGAAATCTGGAGTGCAAAGGGACTTGGGAGTCCTAGTCCAGGATTCTCTTAAGGTTAACTTGCACGTTGAGTCAGTAGTTAGGAAGGCAAATGCAATGTTGGCATTTATTTCCAGAGGACTAGAATATAAAAGCAGGGATGTGCTGCTGAGGCTTTATAAGGCTCTGGTCAGACCACATTTAGACTATTGTGAGCAATTTTGGGCCCCGTATCTCAGGAAGGATGTGCTGGCCCTGGAGAGGATCCAGAGGAGGTTCATGAGAATGATCCCAGGAATTAAAGGCTTAAGATATGAGGAACGTTTGAGGACTCTGGGTCTATACTTGATGGAGTTTAGAAGGATGAGGGGGGGATCTGATTGAAACTTACAGAATACAGGCCTGGATAGAGTGGACGTGGGGAAGATGTTTCCATCAGTAGGAAAGACTAGGACCCAAGGGCACAGCCTCAGAGTAAAGGGAAGACCTTTTAGAACAGAGATGAGGAGAAACTTCTTTAGCCAGAGAGTGGTGAATCTATAGAATTCATTGTCACAGAGGGCTGTGGAGACCAGGTCATTGAGTGTATTTAAAACCGAGATAGATAGGTTCTTGATTGGTAAGGGGATCAAAGGTTACAGGGAGAAGGTGGGAGAATGGGGTTGAGAAACTTATCAGCCATGAGTGAATGACGGAGCAGACTCGATGGGCCCATTGGCCTAATTTCTGTTCCTATGTCTTATGGTCTAAAATGCTGTGTGGATCTTGCAGCATCTGTGGAGTGAGAAACAGTTAGCATTAACATTAACTGTTCTCACTCCACAGGTGCTGCTTGACCCAAGTGCCGGTTTGATAGTATATAAGTAGTTGGATACTTTATGGCCAATTTAGTGAAGTGGGGGCAGCTTATGTGATTATCTGGAGACAAATAGGTTCCGATATTTTGCTGATTGACTGTAAATTCAGCGTATGTGGTAATTTAGGTAACCACGTCCAGAAATTAAGAAACTAACTTCTTTGTAAAGTCCAACTAAGTGCCAGGAGTTATCTACCAATTATGAACAATACATAAAATAATATGCCAGTGAATAAAAACAGAAAAGACCTCAAATGTTTCACAAGTATTAACAGTATGATCAAGATCTTTGTACAAAACATTTAAATACTTATTTGCATTTTGCAAATGGCTTTTTCCCCAGGGCTAACTTTGTTTTTGTTTACAGAAGTAAAAGGATATAATCAGTTTTTGTGGTTCCCATGAAGATGGATAGTACAACTGTAGCTCATTAGAGACTTCGTAAAACCAAGAATATATCTAATGCGTCAGAGTGGGACATTACTACATACGTAGGTCCCAAGCAGAAATAAACACTCCGTGTATTTCTGATTAATAACTTTAAACAAAAAAAGAATTGTGCTGAGGACGGAAGGTGGTGGAATATTTGCTGGGTAAGCCTGCAACACTGTCATCGGAACACAAACAATTCTCCCTCTATCGAACTGAGTGGAGCAACAGGTGGGCCCCAAACAGGGAACACGCGGCTGTCAGTCTGCCTGGAATCAGACTGTGTAGCCAGTGAGTGCCACTGCTGACAGAACAAAGAGGAAGCCTCCTCCCCCAAGCCGAGGCAGACGCTGACAGCTGTCACTGGGCGGCCGGCTCGAGTCGCCTGGGTGATCAGCGCACGGACCGAGCTCGAATGCAAACACCGGCGCTGCAAATGCCAACGGCTTTCGTCGGACCCGGGAGCGAAACCATGCCAGGGGCAAAGAATACCTGGAACACTCTCTGGTTTGCGCGATCCGCTCCATCCCGTCCCTTCTCCTAGCTGCTCGCAGCGCTTCCACTGACACAAGGCCCGTGATTCCGAACAACCCGCACCAACAAGACGCTACCCAGGACCATTCCACCGGGGGAAAAAGCTGGGCTCCACTCACCTGACAGATTCCGTTTTTGCCCTGCGTATTTGCTGGGATCTTCTTTTGCTTCGTAAAAGCCCAGCGTTTCTGCCTGGTGGACACCGCGCTCAGAACCCCGTCCCTGACTCTCCCTGTTATCTCCGCTCTCCGGCACCGCCGCCATCTTCTGACGGGAGGAGGAGGGGAGGGAAAAAAACACAAACACCGCTGTCATGTGACCGTCTGGGCTCCGGAACGGGTGCGCATGCGCGGGCATTCCGGCCCGCTCTCTGTGAGATGGGATTTGAGGGCAAGTGGTCAGTTTGGGTAGCTTCAATGCTCCCTGATGATTTACACTAAAAGAGTTGATCGTTAAAAAGGATGCCATTTAAAATTGCACCTTCGTCCTGTAATATTTTATGGTCAGCTTTTTTTCTTAAATTATGCTTTCCCATTTAGCTTAGTATACGTGTCCACTGGAAGTTTCTGCAATTTTAGGCACGATAGCGAAGCGTCATTATCAAATCAAAATCGATAATTTTAATAGAAGTTTCTAGTTATTGATCTTAGATTGAACAAACTCAATTTATTGGAGACTCCTTGCCTCGGGTGATCACGTGGATATTTGAGAAGTACGGAGTAATACTTTCAATCATCAGTCTGTATTAGATAGAACTCTTCTCTTCACACAATCCTACCGATGACTAAAATTAACTTGCGGGGTGAGTTGACAGAAGATAATAGTTCTTAGTAACCTTTATTTGAATTTCAAAAGCAGCAACAACCCACATGTATAACTCTTGATCCAACTAGACAATTGCCAAAAGGAGCTAAGTGTCACTTCTGAAAGAGGTGCTACTGAAAAAATGGAACAAAAAACTAAAACCTTTAAAGAAAACTTAACTAATCAGATTAGAGTGATATTCTCAGGGGTGATAATGCACTACAGGCTCCAACGGTGTCAGAAGGCCCGGAGTGTACCGCGTGTTCCCTCTCCAGGGACACCCAAGGTGCGGACATGGCTACAGAAGAGCAGCAGGCAGTTAGGCTGAACAAGTTCCTCAACTGCTCGCAGCCTAGACCTGTTGATGGCCACCTTGGTGAGGCCCAGGAGTAGTCCCATGAGGTCCTGCAATCTGCCTACTCCCGCTTACTTCATGGACAAACACATCTAAAGGTATGTCACAATATGTGTAATCAGAAAAATGAACAGTAAAGGCACAGCCATCTCTGGTGATGCAAAGCCATTGAGAAGTGGAATGAAGATTCTGTGAGGTTGGTAGTTCTAGTGTTGGAGAAGGCTACAGAGATAAGGAGGGGCAATACAATGAAATTTTTAAACATGAGGATGAGAATTTTAAATTGAGGGCTTTGGGGGATTGCAAGCCAATGTAGATCAACAGGAATGAGCGTTATCATACTGCTCATCCAATATCCACTACTGGATGAGCAGAAATTTTCTCTAATTAAGTATTAACTGATCATTCAATAATTTTACCCTGCTGTGAAATAAAACAATTTAAATATGAAGTCATTATCTTTGGTCCCAGCTCCAAATATCTGTTAAAAGCAAAAAACTGCAGATGCCGGAAATCCGAAACAAAAACAAAAATATCTGGAAAAACTCAGCAGGTCTGACAACATCTGCGGAGAGGAATACAGTTAACGTCTCGAGTCCGTATGACTCTTCACCAGACTCTTCTTATTTTATAGCAGAGTAAACATTTATTAAAAGAAAATAGTGGAAAAATGCAACTACACTTAAAGAATGGCTTCACACACTAAATATTACTTTAAAACAGTTCTACAAGATCTTAAATTTAACTACCCTCAGAGCTAACCGTCCCCTTTTCTGTTCATCAACTATCCTTATAGATTCCAAAATCTATAGAATTCCAGTAATTTTTACCATACAATGGCCTTTTCCCTTGGGGTGTCCTCTGAGGCTGACAGCACTTAGTTCTCCCAGTCTGGCCTTGTTCACACTATCTTCTGGGAGTTCTGACCTGCTATCCTGCTGTCTTCTGGGAAATCTAAGCAGCTACTCACCTAGGCTTCAGTATTTCCCTAAATGCAGTCCTTCCTTTTGATCTCTTTATTGTCCCAACCAGTCTCTTCAGAAATGCTTTTTTTCCCAGAATTGATTAGACTTGTTTCTTTATCCTAGCACTTAGACTTTTAAAAAACACCCCATCTTTACACATTTTTATAACCTACATACACCCTTTGAACTAAAAGAATTCAAATCAAAATTACTCCTGTTATCGTTTTAGGTAAAACCTTGATCGAAGTTCCTCCTTGTTCATTAACGTATCAAAACCATTTCTTACAATTGGTTTTAGACTCTTGCAGTCACTCTGGCTTTTACACCAATTACCATATTTACAAAACCCCAACAACCTGTCTTCCAGTACATAAGAAATATGACAGGGTTATTAACAGAAGAAAATTATGACAATTTCTTGTTTTCTTGACAACTTGCTTAGGCCTGAAGCTCTGGAATTTCCTCCCTACACCGCTCTGCCTCTCTAACTCATTTTCCTCCTTGAAATCACTTCTTTAAACTGAGGGGTGGAATCTTGCATCTTCCCTGTGGTGAATTTTATGGTGGGGGGCGAAGGGGATGAGGACCACACCACTTTCCCACCTCTGCCCCAATTGTCATGGGAGGGCCAGTGGACAGCCTTCCTGCCATACCACTAATTGAGGCCCTTAAGTGGGCAATTAATGCAGCTTTGAGAGCATCTAGATTTTGTTTGCTGGGGACTTACTTGTAATTCATGAGGGCTCCTCTTGGTTGCAGTAACTGGCTCCATTTCAGTCCAATAAGCCTCATACCAGTCAGCATTTCTCTGATAGATTTTCCCATATGCAGTGAGTGCAGAGTCATAGATGTTGCGATCCCACTTTGACACTGTATTCTAGTCTGGGGCATTGTTGACTGAATGAGCTTGATCAAAGTTGTTGAGAAACGCCTGGGCCTTTTCTGGGTCAGTGGTACAGCAAGTGTTGATCTGAGGATGAACTTTCTTCTTGGTGCAGCATATCTCCCTTGGCTGAAGCCTGAACTTGCTACACACCAGGGAGTGGTCAGTGTCACAGTCAGCCCGGTGATGGCTACAAGTGTTGAGGACACTGTTAAGGATGGTACGTCTGGTGATGATGAGATCTAGCTGATGCCAGTGGCATGATCTCAGATGTCTCCAGGTCACTTTGTGGCACGGCTGGGTTTGGAAATAGCTGTTTGTCACACAGAATCCATGGTAACAGCATAGCTCCACAACCTCTGTCCATTTTTGTTTAACTTGCCAATGCTCTGGTGCCCAATGCGCAATGGCCAACCTATGTTGTCGGTACTCATCCTTGTGTTGAAGTCCTCTAGAAGGTACAGTCCCTCGGTCTGGGAATTCTGCTGATTGCAGCATCAAGTGCCTCATAGAATTGATTCTTGACATATGGGGTGGAAGTGAGGGTCAGGGCATGGATGCTCATGAAGTTAACTGGGCCTGTGCTTGTTGATTTAAAGCGAGAAAAGCTTGCAAGAGGCAAGAAGGTCCAAAGAGACAACTGAAGGTCTGTAACTCTTTGCTATGGGCATGTGAAGCTGTGGTACTGTTGACGGCTAAGTTGGTGAGAGAACGCATGGCAGACAGCTTGAATGCATGTAGTGACCCAGGGGAGAGGCACATTGGAAGGAGACCTCGAAACCTAAATCTCTTAGAATTTCTAGTCCATGCACAAATTATAGCTGGATAGTTTTCTCCAGGACAAATCAATAATAGTGCAAGAATATAGTGTTCACAACACTACTGTGAAGAGAAGGAAGAAATAAAGACATGCATTTGTATGGCATCTTTCATGATCACCACACATCTCAAAGCGTTTACAACCAATGGAGTACCTTTGAAGTGTGGTCACTGTTGTAATAAAGAGAATGTGGCAGCTAATTTGCACACAGCAAACTCTCACAAGCAGCAATGTGATAATGACCAGATAATCTGTTTTTGTAAAGCTGATTGAGGCATAAGTATTGGTCAGGATTCTAAGTCAGGTTGAAATACTGCTATTGGATCTTTTATGTCCACACAAGGGCTCGGCTTTATGCCTCAACCAAAAGCCAACACCTCTGCAGCATTCCCCCAGTACTGCACTGGAGTATCACCTACATCGTTACGCTGAAGTCCTGGAATGAGACTCATACCTGACTGACTTCCCACTGACTGGTATCCATACATCATGGGGAACAGACATTGAACCTACACTACACCATTCTATGCAGTATTCAAATTGCAGCCCATTTATTTTGATTGTAGCATGGAAAGAGAAGAGTTCAGTGATCAAGCATCATTACTCCAATCCACCTGTTAATTTGTTTAGTCTCATGGTAGTCAAGATAGGGGAACTATCTAGGGTTAACTAAAGTTTTGGTGAGACCATTACACGAATACTGCTTTGTTTTATTAGCATCACATTTCAAATTGAATGCAGATAACAATTCGGGGTAGGAGGCACAACTACTTTTTCTTTTGACTTGAGGTCGCAACAATGCTGACTGATCACCCTTCTCCATCTCCTATCAGTCAACCATTCCTCTTCCAATCCTGTTGTATTTAATCTCTTGCCACTGTATCTTTCCATTTGGTCTTAGACCTTCCTCTTCTTATTCCTGGCAGTCCTATCTCCATCATTTGCCTCACCACATTTCCCCCCTCTCTCTGTCTCTCTCTGCAGCAGATGACCATACCATTTCAATCTCTTCTTGGTTACTTTCTTCATTGCTCCCACAATCTTCACTGACCCCCTAATGTATTGGTTCCTGATATTGTCCCTTTTCGTCACTCCACACATCCATCTCAGCATCTGCATCTCATTAGTATCCAGTCATTGCTCCTTTCTTCTTGATGTTGCCCGAGTTTCTTCACAATAAAACAAGGTTGGCCTCACAACTGGCTTGTAGATTTTTCCTTTCAGTTTCAGCGATAGTTTTCAATCACATAAAACTCCACAGCATTTCTTCCAATTACTCCAACCAAAGCTAATATGTTGTTTAATTTCCATTTCCATACTTTCATCCTCTGCCATCACTGACACCAGGTACTTGAAACTATTCACTTTCTCCAAGTTTTCATCCAAGATTTTTGCCTCTTCACTCTGATCCATTTCCCCAGGCTCAAACTGATTGCCCATATATTGGTCTTTGGTCGACTGATCTTCATTCACTGTCTTCCCGTGCTTTTCTCCAGTCCTCCAGATACTCAGTCATATTCTCATCATCCCCACCACATAGCTCAATGTCATCTGCAAACATTGACCATGACACTTACTTTCTTACTTCCTCAGTTAGAATATCCATGGGTCAGGATAAGAAAGGGGTTCAGTGGTGCAATCTAACTTTGGCTTCAAAACTCTCAGTCTCCCTCACATTACTTCTTACACTTGTCTGGCACTCCTTGAACATTTATTGTAATAGACGTGCACACTTCTCTGTGACTGCTTGAATTCTAGCACATCCCCAGACTTCCTCCTTAGATACTTGGTCATAAAGTCTTCTCTAGATCAATGAATACAATCTTCATAAAGACAAAATACTGCGGAGGCTGGACATCTGAAACAAAAACAAAAAATGTTGGAAAAACTTAGCAAGTCTGACAGCATCTGTGGAGAGAAAGACAGAGTTAACGTTTTGAGTCCGTATGACTTCTTCAGAGCTTACAATACAATCTTCATGTTACATTGGCCTCCCCGAAATTTCTCCATCACTTGTCTTAAAACAAAAATGGCATTGGTTGTTAATATCGCAACTACTGTGACAATTGAGTGCATGCTCTAGTTGTGATTAAGAGCAGCAGATACTAATTGAGGAAAGGTTAGGGCACATATATAAGAACAGGCTTCTACCTGTGTGGGGAACTATGTCGAAGGAAGAAGTAGTAGTCAGCACTTATGTTATAGTGAGTTTTGTGAATAAACCTATTTGAAGACAGACTGGCTTCAGCTTCTTCCTTTACTAGATGGACAATCACTGAAGTAACATTGGTGATGTTTCTTCCAGACATGGATCCAAACTGACCTTCATGGATTTCCACTGTTTTTCTTGGTATCTAGTCTATGACCCTATCCTATATCTTGAAGGTATGTGGTAGGATTTTAAGTCCTCTGTAATATTTGCAATTTTGAATGTATCCTTTTTCTTTGAATGTTGGTACCAAAATGCTTTGCTTCCATGCCCATGAGATTTTCTATCCTATCATAACCGGACCTAGACCCCATATTCACCTAGGCAAACACATATCTCATCCAATCTTACTGCTTTTCATTCCTGTCAGTGCTGTTCTGATTTCTTCCAGATTGCTGCTAGTTGTTATTCCTTGATTTGCAGCTACCTCTTCTGTCTTTGTTCTTGGATTTTCTTCATTCAGTTGAAAGTATTGGCCCCAGCTGCTCTTTGATTTCATCCTCTTTCACTAAGTTAGTACAGCTGCATCCTTGACAGTATGTTCCCACATCTTTTGTTAATTCATCTTTAGCAGCTTCTGAATATATCTTTATCAATGCGGAAGGTACCATTTTTGTCCCTCTTTGGTGTCAAGACTTTCATACAGCTCGGGATCTTTCCCAAGCAGTCATTTTCTTTGCATTCTTTTTTCCCTTTTATACTATTCTTTATCTTCTTTGAATCCTGACTGTTTGCACACCTTCAACAGTTCCTTCTTTTCTTCATCCACCAGCAAGTTTCTTTTCCAGCCTCTCCCCTCCTTGATGATCTCAATCACACTTCTTCACCAGTTTTCCTAAACCATTCTGCCACCAAGTTCTACCAGTCCTCCACAGTGTCTGTCATATCTTCTTCTCTTAGCTTCTCCTTCCTGGAGTCATGCAGAGTACAAATGAAGATGATTGTGATTGTTGGAGATCAATCATCTCAGTCCTAGGACATTGCTGTCCTGAGGACATTCCTCAGAATAGCACGGTAGTCCCAACCATCTTCAGCTGCTTCATCAATGGCCTTCCCTCCATTAGAAGGTCAGAAGTGGGGATGTTCGCTGATGATTGCACATTGTTCAGCACCATTCACAATTCCTCAGACACTGAAGCAGTCCATGTTCATATGCAACAAGACCTGGACCATTTAGACTTGGGCTGATAGGTAGCAAGTAACATTCATGCCACACAAGTGCCAGACAATGACTATCTCCAACAAGAGAGAATCTAAGCATCTCCTATTCACATTCAATAGCATTACCATTGCTGAATCCCTGACTATCTGCATTCTGGGTGTTACCATCAACCAAAAACTGAACTGGACCAGCCATATAAACACTGTGGCTACAAGACCAGGTCAGAGGCTGGGAATTCTGCAGTGAGTAACTCACCTCCTGACTCCCCAAAGCCTGTCCACTATCTACAAGGCACAAGTCAGGAGTGTGTTGGAATACTCTCCACTTTCCTGGATGAGTACAGCTCCAGCAACACTCAAGAAGCTCGACACAATCCAGAACAAAGCAGCCCACTTGATTGGTGCACCCATCCACTGCCTTAAATTTTAATTCCCTCCACCACTGATGCACAGTGGTAGCAGTGTGTACCATCTACAAGAAGAAGGACTGCAGATGCATGGGAATAGCACCACCGGCAAGTTCCAGTCCAATCCACAAACTATCCTGACTTGGAAATTTATTGCCGTTCCTTCACTGTCACTGGGTCAAAATCCTGGAGCTCCCTTCCGAACGGCACTGTAGGTATACCTGAATCAGATGGACTACAGTGTTTCAAGAAGGTGGTTCACCACCACCTTCTCAAGGGTAATTAGGGATGGACAATAAATTCTGGCCTAGGCAGCAACGCCCACATTCTGTGAATAAATATACTTTTTAAAAATCTGTCTCTCCATCTCCTCTCTGAATTCCTCTTTTACTTGCAGATCTTTGAGCTTCCACCACCTGATGTTCTGTCTAACAGCAAGTAAGAGGCACAACATTAGAACAAAGAACAAAGAAAAGTACAGCACAGGAACAGGCCCTTCGGCCCTCCAAGCCTGTGCCGATCTTATTGCCCGTCAACGAAAACATTTTGCATTTCTGGGGTCCGTATCCCTCTATTCATATCCTATTCATGTATTTGTCAAGCTGCCTCTTAAACACCACTATCGTACCTGCTTCCACCACCTCCTTTGACAGCGAATTCCAGACACTCACCACCCTCTGTGTAAAAGACTTGCCCCGCACATCTCCTCTATAGTTTTCTCCTCTCACCTTAAATCTATGTCCCCTAGTAATTGACTCTTCCATCCTGGGAAAAAGCTTCTGACCATCTACTCTGTCCATGCCACTCATAATTTTGTAAACTTCTATCAAGTCACCCCTCAATCTCCGTCGCTCTAGTGAGAACAATCCGAGTTTCTCCAACCTCTCCTCATAGCTAATAACCTCCAGACCAGGCAGCATCCTGGTAAACCTCCTCTGCACCCCCTCCAACGCCTTCATATCCTTCTGGTAATGTGGCGACCAGAATTGCATGCAATATTCTAAGTGTGGCCTAACCAAGGTTCTATACAGCTGCAGCATGACTTCCCAGCTTTTGTACTCAATACCCCTGCCAATGAAGGCAAGCCTTCCTAACTATCTTATCCACCTGCGTTGCCACTTTTAGTGACCTGTGGACCGGTACACCCAGATCCCTCTGCCCGTCAATCCACTTAAGGGTTCTGCCATTTACTGCATAATTCCTGCCTGTATTAGACCTTCCAACATGCATTACCTCACATTTGTCCGGATTAAACGCCATCTGCCATTTCTCCGCCCAAGTCTCCAACCAATCTATATCCTGTTGTATCCTTTCACAATCCTCTTCACTATCTGCAACTCCTCCAATCTTAGTGTCGTCTGCAAACTTACTAATTAGCCCAGTTACATTTTCCTCCAAATCATTTATGTATACTACAAACAGCAAAGTTCCCAGCACTGATCCCTGCGGAACTCCACTAGTCACAGCTCTCCATTCAGAAAAGCACTCTTCCACTGCTACCCTCTGTCTTCTATGACCAAGCCAATTCTGTATCCATCTTGCCAGCTCACCTCTGATCCCGTGCGACTTTACCTTCTGTACCAGTCTGCCATGAGGGACCTTGTCAAAGGCCTTACTGAAATCCATGTAGATAACATCCACTGCCCTTCCATCGTCGATCATCTTTGTCACTTCCTCGAAAAACTCAATCAAGTTAGTGAGACACGACCTCCCCTTCACAGAACACTGCTGCCTCTCATTAATACGCCCATTTGCTTCCAAATGGTAGTAAATCCTGTCACGAGAAATCTTCTCCAATAATTTCCCTACCACTGACATAAGGTTCACCAGCCTGTAATTTCCTGGATTATCCCTGCTACCCTTCTTAGACAATGGAACAACAGCATTACTGGAAAAAAAATGAATATCTGAAACAAGAAGCAAAGCATTTCTCCCTCCATCCAGGAAACTATCTGTTTCCATCAGAGATCTCTTTTCAAAAATCTTATCTAACCGATGGGGCATTCCCAGCAAGAACTTATAGACCCATCTGACTCCAGGATGACTCTAAAACAGCAGTGTAACAAGAAAGAACATGACCGCTTATGATTCCTCAGCAAAAGAAGTTGATGTCATAAATCTCACTTTGGATCATTCCTGCTCGTCCTCAGAATTAATTGAGATAATATGAGCTGCCAGTGATTTTTGCTATCTTGTGCACATCTCCAGTAAATTACAAGCTGTGCTTCTGCAGGTCAACTGAGCCACCTAAATTTATACACAAAAAAAAACTATAAACTGAAAAAGTTACAAGTTGTTCTTTTAGACCATAAGACCATAAAACGTAGGATCAGAAGTATGCTATTCAGCCAATTGAGTCTTCTCCACCATTCAATGAGATCATGGCTGATCTGGTGATCCTCAACTTGACTTTCCTGCCTTTTCCCCATAACCCTTGATTCCCTTACTTATTAAAAATCTATTTCAGCCCTGAATATGCTTAACAACCCAGCCACCACAGCCCTCTGCGGCAAAGAATTCCACAAATTGACTACCCCATGAAAGAAGAAATTCCTCCTCATCTCTGTTTTAAATGGGCGCCCCCTTACACTGAGATTATGCCCTCTGGTCCTAGACTCTCCCACAAGGGGAAACAACCTCTCAGCATCTACCCTGTCAAGACCGCTAAGAATCTTATATGTTTCAATAAGGTCGCCTCTCATTCTTCTAAACTCCAATGAGTACAGGCCCAAGCTATGCACTCTCTCCTCATAAGAAAATCCCTCCACACCCGGGATCAATCTAGTGAATCTTCTCTGGACTGCCTCCAATGCCAGTATTTCTTTCCTTAGTTAATGGAACCAAAATTGTTGTAGGTGTGGTCTAATTAGTGCCTTGTATAGTTTTAGCAAAACTTCCCTATTTTTATACTCCATTCCTTTTGAAATGAAGGCCAACATTCCATTTGCCTTGCCTATTACCTGTTAGCTATTTGGGATTTATGTGCAAGAACTCCCAAATGCATCGATGCTGCAGCCTTCTGCAGTGTTTCTCCATTAAATAATATTCAGCACCTCTATTCTTCCTGCCAAAATGCATAACCTCACATTTTCCCACATTATATTCCATCTGCCAAGTTTTTGCCCATTCACTTAATCTGTCTATATCCCTCTGTGGACACCTTGTGTCATCCTCAACACTTGCCTTCCCACCTATTTTTGTGTAATCTGCAAACTTGGTGATAGTATATTCACTTCCCTTATCTAAGTCATTAATATATATTGTAAATAATTGTGGTCCCAGCACTGATCCCTGTGGCACTCCGCTAGTTATAAGCTGCCATCCTGAAAATGCCCCCCTTATCCCAAATGTCTGTCTTCTATTAGCCAATCCTCTATCCATGCTAATATACTACCCCCAACACCATGGGCTGTTATCTTATTAAGTAGCCTTATGTGTGCGGTACCTTATCGAACGCCTTTTGGAAATCCAAATATCTTATAGCTACTCGTTCCCCTTTATCTATCTTGCTTGTTACTTCCTCAAAGAATTGTAATAAATTTGTTAGGCATGATTTCCCCTTCATGAAGCCATGTTGACTCCATTTGATTAAATTATGTATTTCTAAATGCTCTGCCATTACATCCTTTATAATAGACTCTAACATTTTCCCAATGACAGATGTTAAGCTAACAAGTCTATAGTTAATTATCTGTTTTTGTCTCCCTTTTTTACGTGCCCTCATTATCTCCTAATTTATTCTCTGTCCTACAGTATAGCTACTGTCAGGGGCCTATAGACTACTCCCACCAGTGTCTTCTCCCCCTTGTTATTTCCTGCCTCCATCCATATGGATTCTACATCTTCCGATACAAGATCCTTTCTTGCTATCATACTTATTCCATCTCGTACTAACAAAGTTACCCCACCACCTGTTCCTTCCTGCCTGTTCTTTCGAAAAGTGACATACCCCTGAATATTTAGTCCCCAGCTTTGATCTCCTTGTAACCATGTCTCCGTAATGGCTATGAGACCAGACCCATTAACCTCTATTTGTGCCATTAATTCATTTATTTTGTTCCGAACATTACGTGCATTTAAGTAAAGGGTCATTAATTTTTCCTTTTTACCATTTTTCCCCCTTTGACCCTATTTACTGCTTTTTTATGTTTGTACACTCTGTCCCTTCCTGTCACAATCTTGATATCATTACCTAAATAGCTGCAAGGCTGGCGTGTCCTTTTGCTTTGATAGCCTACGTATCCCTTCTCCAGAACTCTCCTGCCCTCTATTTAGTTTAAAATCCTCCCTGCTTACCACCTTACAGTTATAAATGAATGAGAGATCTTAAGGCTGTTTCCTTCGACCCACTGTAATCCCTTACATTAATGTATATTCTTTTCTAATGCATAAAATCTATATTAAAAAAAAGCACTGTACTTGCCGCCAATCATTCTTTGAAATCTGGTTTTGGACTCCATGGACAGTTAATGAGATCAGTGATACAGTGTACAGTGATTTCTGTCAGACCTAATTGCTAAAGTTTACAGAATAGATCCAAGCAATAATCTTAATCTGATACGATCAGAAGGTTGATGGAACTAGGTTGGTACCAGGTAAGCAGAATGGATTCATTTGTTGCATCAGCAAAAAAACACCTTATGCACAATACCAGTGAAATATGGAGACTGTTGTTATGGCTTATTTGCACAAAATATGTTGTTTCTCTGTCTCAATGATTATGTTTTTCCATCTTTATACTGATTTTCAGTCTGAACCTTCCATCCTTTGGTTAGTTATTCAGAAAGTGACAATTTAATCAATTATTGGGGAAGATTTAAATCAGCATTATTAGTCACAATTTTCTGCTATGACTATATCCTTATAGTAGAAGAGAAATTTATAAACTCAGATCAATTATAGAAAGAAAAAGGAAATTCCCAAAGCCCTACAATATATAGTGTTATTTATTTTACAATACCCTTTACAATTATAGTTGCAATCCACTGCCTGCATGACACATCTATGTGTTACAATTTCTGAACACAAATCTCATTAATACAATGATGTAATTGTATTGTTACAAGTGAACATCTTTCCAGTATATACACACATGCCATGCTGATGGCACTGAGCTTTAGCTCTACCTTTCAAACATGCTATCTTGGAGAGCCACACTTTTTTGCAATTAAACATTGAAAAGACTACAGCCAGTCATTAGCCTTTTCCCATCACACAAACTCCATATTCTCACCACAGATTTCGTACTTGATCCCAATCCTCAGCTATTGCCTCAGGCCAAACTATACAGTTTGCAACTTTAGTGATCTACTCTGACCCTATATACTCTCCATCACAAAGACTTCCTACTTCCAGCTCTAGCATCACCCTTTCTGCCCATCACTTCCAATTTCAACTGTTTCAATTATGTTCTTGCTGGCCTCTGATTCCCCCAACCTCTGTGATGCCCTGTTTATCCCTATTCTCTGCTTCCTGTCCATCCGTTCATGCTGATATATTACCCCTAAATCCATGTTCCCTTATCTTGCATATTAACCTTTTGTGTGGCACCTTATTGAATACCTTTAGGAAATCCAAGCATATTGCCTCCACTAGCTCCTTTTTATCTACCCTTCTTCAAAAAACTGTAACAAATTTGTCAAACATGAATTCTATTTTGTAAAACCATGTTGACTTTGTCTGACCATACAATGATTTTCTAAGTGTGTTGTTAAAACTTCTTTAATAATAAGATTTCAGCATTTTCCCAATCATAGATGTCAGACTAACCGCTTTCTTGAATAGCGGTGTTGCATTTGCTAACTTGCAAGCCGTTAGGACCATTTTAGAATGTAGGGAATTTTGAATTAACATGCTAAAAGTCATAGAAAGCTTGACATAATGTAAAGCATTTGACCTCATGAGATATATGTAGATTTTATGTATATATTTTATTTTTATCTCAGCTTCCAGTATAGTTCATATCTTTGCTGGGAAAACAGTAATAGTTGCCAAATAATTTACCTGAGTGTCAATAAGTCTTTTATTAAATGGATCAAATTAAAGTTCTTAAGTGAAGAAAACATGTGTTCTATATTCCAGTTCTAATTCAGCCTCAGATGAAACAGTGTTTACTGATTTGTTGGTCCCTGACAACAGGCAGATTGTGTAGGTCACACCACTTATACCTTGTCTACCCAAGTGTTAAAAATGGTAGGCATTTTTATTGTCTGATGATTGAGAAGAAATAGTTTCATGTCAAAAAGGAGATAAAGATTCCTTTTATTAGGAGTGTTCTCTATATGCCTAGCTAGTAATAGATGCCAACAGGGTGCTCTGTTTGGACACGTTCAATATCAAAGATAATACAAAAATTTTGAGAAAATATGTAGGATTTCAAGCTCTTCTTTCTAACAGTCACACCAGTTCATGTATTCTGTAAGGTTGATTATTGTTGTCTTGCTGTGATTCTTTGTCAGAATTCTTTACAAACGAAACAGCATACAGAGTAATTTTAGTCTTTGCTTAGTGGGATAACAGCATGTTATTTTCCACTTTCTGAGCTGACTGGATAACTTGATGGGCATCCTATGTATTCTCCAGTTTACTATGATTCCAAGTTTTCTGTACAAGAGAATAAAGTCAAATTTTGGTTCATAAGTTTGCTGATAAGGTTTTTTTTGTGTCTAGCTGTGAACAAAAATGAAAATGCTGTTGAAGCCCCAACTATTAACAGTAAGATTCCACAGAATGAATGGATGTAATTTCAACCAAAAAACATCAATGAATTTTCACTTAAAGGTTGCAATATGTAAACAGGCCACTCGCTCAAACAGCCCTTATTTGTGTGCATCCTTCATGCAAGCAAGTAGTTCTCATCATATTTACCCATCAAGATCCCATATCTCTCCAACCCCTTTTTTATCCATTGACCCAATCAAATTTTGAACATTACCATAATTTCTGCCATGATTACTAACACCAGAAGTAAGTTCCAACTCTAAGCTCTCACAACTCCGAAGAAGTTTCTCCTATCTTCTGTTCCATGTCTTCTACATTTTAATCTTGCATCCGTGGTCCGTCAACTAGTGAAAAGGTATGCTTCTATCTAACTTGTTTTATCCTTTCATAATTTAAAACATCTATTATATTACTGCATAATCTGCATTGTTGTAAGAAAAGAAAAAATAGACCCGATTTTTCCACAGCTTTCTTCATATTCTTATTTTCTCATACCAGGCATATTCTGGTATATTTGTGATAATTGCATCTCCTTCCTGTCCTCATTTTTATTTCTAATCCAGCTGAATATATAACCAAATAAACAACATTTATAGTTTGTGGGTCTCCGGTTGATGTGATGCATCAAATGTGTTAATGTAATGGGTGGTGCGTAGTGGCCAGTCTGCATGCCACCTCTTACTTTCAGCTCTTACCCTTGGCTGGCAGTACAACTATTGCAAAAATAGTGCCAGGTGCATAAGCCTCTCCTGCCAGTACATAGCTTTTTCATCAACAAGCCCTATGTAGTGCCTCCCCGTGGCAACATACGTAAAGTGGGTACCTCCCAGACCAAGGCTAAACTACAGAGGACTCGGAGGAGGCATGGCCCCAGTCTCATGGCATAAAGGCCCACCAGCATGTGGTGATGCCCTTGTGCCTATGAACCAGAACCCTAGCTATGGGTAAATAACCCCACTGCCTTGCGGGACTTGGGAGAGAAGAAGGCTAAGGGAGTAACCCCTGACAGAAAATTCGGAGTGGAGTCCTGTCGGCAGTAATTTGTCATCTATCAGGCAGCTTTTTGGCAGCTCCGGCAGCAGAGCTAGTACCAAATAATACTGGTTCCATCCTTTCCTGCCAAGAGATGGCCCTGATGCTTGTGCAACTCAGGGCCTCCATATTCTTTGCCCAGGTCTGTGCTCTGGAGAAGACACTCCAGCTCCTTAGTTTACGTTGGCACAACACAGGAAGAAATGTTTACCGGTTATAAGCTCTTGCTCGATTTGCGTAGAGCACAAGTGCCAGGGGTGGAAGAGATCAGCGCATCTCAATGTATAGCTACTGCCCACCCCAAGTTGGGTATCCCTCAGTCTCAGTTAGCTGCTGTTCTGCCATAGCCTGCTTTCTTCAATGGACCCTTGGAGCTTAGGGAGCCATCTCTCAACGGGCAGGATGCTATTCTATGCTCCAGGCAAGACAAACTCAACAAAGAAGACACCAGTCTTTTGCATCGTAAGTTGGAAGGGACCATGCATCCTGGCCTGACCAAGAACCTTCTGCAGGATGATGATGCATGCAAGATCGCTGTGATTGACAAAGCACTTACAAGGCTCAATGTGGACATTGTTGCGTTGCAAGAAACAAGGCTTGCTCAAAGTGGATTGCTTAAAGAAAAATACTACACATTCCTCTGGCAGGGAAAAATCAGGAAGCATAGAGTGTGTTTCACAATAAAATACTCTATTCATGATGACTGAAACACCCCCACCAACTGAAGGCTCAGAGAGATTTCTTATTCTTTGCTTGTGAACAAGTGTGGGCCCAGTTAACCTCGTGTGCTTCTATACCCTGACACCCCACTCCATCCCGATGTCAAGGATCAATTCTGAGGCACTTGACATTGCCATCAGCAGAGTTTCCAGCACCGAGGAACTGTACCTTCTCGGGGACTTTAAGGCAAGGCTGAGTACTGACTATACAGTGTGTCCAATGTGCATAGGGTACTAGGTAATCAGCAAGATGTCCAAGAATTGACAGAGGTTGCTGGAGCTATGCTGTTACCATGGGTTCTGTGTGACAAACAGCTACTTCCAAACCAAGCTGTGCCACAAGGTGACCTGGAGACATCTGAGATCATGCCACTGGCGCCAGCTAGATCTCATTATCACCAGACATACCACCCTCAACACTGTCCTCATCACTGACACTGACCACTCCCTCGTGTGTAACAAAATCAGGCTTCAGCCAAGGGAACTATACCACTCCAAGAAGAAGGTTCATCCTTAGATCAACACTTGCTATACCACTGATCCAGAGAGGCAGGCATTCCACAATATTCTTGATCAGGCACTTTCAGAGAACAACGCCCCAGGCCAGAGTGCGGTGTCAAAGTGGGATCATCTGTGCAACACCATCATCTATAACTCTGCACTCGCTGTTTATGGAAGAAGAGATCAGAGGAATGCTGCCTGGTTTGAGGCTTATTGGACTGAAATGGAGCCGGTCACTGCAACCATGAGGAACCCTTATAAGCTACAATCACATTCCCAGCAAACAAATTTTAGATGCTTTCAGAGCTGCCAGAATAAAATATCAGCAGATAGTTTGGCACTGAGCCAATCAATACTGGTTGAAACTACAACAGCATATAATCTGCTGCTGAATCTGGGGATGTTGGAAGAATGTATGAAGGAATCAAGAAAACAATAGGTTCAGGAGCAACCAAATCAGCCCCTTTGAAGACAAAGACAGGGGGATCACTGAACCTAACGAACAGATAGAAACGTGGGTGGAGAACAATCTCAAAGCTCTCCAGTGCCATTTCAGACTTTCCTGTCATGGAGGAGCTGGACAGCGAGCCCACCATAGTAGAGCTTAAGAAGGCCATTGACCATCTTGCTAGTGGTAAAGTCTCACAAAACGATGGCATTCTACCTGAAATGATCAAAGGTGGAAAATCAGCAATGCTGCAGCATCTTCAATGAACTTTTCTGTCATTGCTGGAAGGAAAGATTTGTTCTTCAATTCATGCATGATGCAAAAATAGTCATCTTGTACAAAAACCAATGGAATCACAGTGACTGGAACCAATACCGAGGTATTTCCTTGTTATTTATTGTGCGGAAAGCCTTTGCTCACGTTGCCCTGACCAGACTGCCTCTGAGTCTCCATGCGGCTTTAGTGCTGGCAGGTCAACAGTTGACATGATTTTCTCACTTTGGCAGTTACAGGAGAAGTGCTGAGAATAGCGCAGACCACTCTACATTACCTTCATAGACCTGACCAAGGCCTTCACTTTGTCAGGGATAGATAAACTGATGCCAAAAATAGGCTGCCAGCCTTGACACATGGGCATAATTTCTCCTTTCCATGAGGACATGTACCATTTAGTCTATTACAATGGAGCATTAGTGGAGGTTTTCACGGTCAGGAGCTGGGTAAAGCAAGGCTATTGTAAGTTTTCGGTGACTCAAAAGAGGGAGTCTACCTGCATGCCAGAGCTAAGAGTAAGCTATTCCACCAAGAGCAAAGTGCCTAACGTCCTAGTCTGTGAGTTGCTGTTTGTTGATGATGCCGTGCTGGCATACCACACTGAAGTCCACTTGCAGCAGCTTGTAGATCTGTTCTCCTGGGTCTGCAATGAGTTTGGACTGACGAGCAGCATCAAGAAAACCAAAGTCTCCACCTTCCGTCAATATTGCTAACCTCACTCTGGAGGTCACTGACAACTTTACATACCTTAGATCAACAATTGTTAGCAAGCGAAATCAGTAACAGGATTGCCAAGGCTGCAGCTGTATTGTCAAAGTTGAAAGATGAGTGTGGGCCAACAGCAAACTAACCGAAAATACAAAGTTCTATGTTTACCAGGTTTGAGTTCTTGGCACCCTCTTTAATCGTGAGACATTGTCAACTTATGTAAGCCACAAAAAGTGGCTGAATAGCTTCCACCTCTGCTGCCTCAGCTGAATGTGGGGCATCTCCTGGCAACACAGAATGCCGAATATGAAAATACACCAGCATGCAGGGATCCCCAGCATGTTTGCCTCTTGGACCAGCGGTGACTCTGTTGGCTGGGTCATGCGAGCTAAATAGATGTTGCCTGCGTCCCCAAAGGCATGCTCTATGGTGAGCTTTCGATCGGCATGAGACCAACAGGTCGCCCACATTTACAATACATAAATGATTTTGCAAGTGAGACTTCAAGTTGACCAGAACTGGTGTCGGTGCATGGGAAATTCTTGCTGTTGACCCAAGTGCCTGGAGACAAGCAGTCAGGAAGAACATGGAAAAAGCAGAGGAGAAAAGAAATGACCAGATGGTGGAAAAACAAGCCTGCCGGAAGGAATAAACATAAGCCGACCTTGGGCCAACATTATTCGTCTGTGCCAGCTGTGAAAGGGACTACCACTCAAAATTGGCCTCTATAGCCACAACAGACAATGTTCAATATGGAAGTGAGATATTCCTCCCGACTCAGATGCGTGCATCATAGTTTAACAATTAAATAATGTCACTAATAACCATAAAATGTCAGTACATTTCCCTCTATGCAGTTCTAAATTATGACTTTCTTTCCAGTAACTGGGGACGCCTGGATTTCAACTTTTTGTTCTTTGCCTGCAATCTGATTTCTTCCTCTGTCTTATTACACTTATTTCTTGTCTTTACACTAGGCTCAATTTTTTACACTACCCTTTGCTTGCCTGAGTCAAATGGGGGTCCACAAGGAAAATCTTGTCCTTGGAATTGGTCTTGAACCTGGAACCTTGTGATTCAGAAGCAAGAATGCTACCAACTGAGCCATCATAGCTCACTTCAGGAGCTGGAAGATATAGGGCTGAATTTTACGTGCCCTTGGGCCTGTTTCTCGCAGGGGCACAAGTAAAATAGGGTGGGTGCCCATCCCACCCAGCCCTGAGCTCACCCCCATAATACAGGGGGTAGGTGAGCGCCAAAATCGGCAGTCCTCCCAGCATATTTAAATAAATCAAGGGTCAATTAGGCTTGTGAGGCAAGGGCGGGGTTGATGAACACAAGGTGAGCAATAGGGAAGGTGGGCTGTGGAATGGCAGTGAGGGATAAGGGCGAACATGAGTTAGCCTTTCTGGGGTCGTCCTCTAAATTGTTGTTGCCGCAAGAGTGGACTGAACTCTGCTTACAGAGAAAGGAAGAAGACTTCCTTGTGATTAAAGCAGTGGCTTCATTAGCACTGTTAAAGGGCTACTCTGAACTAAGTGGCTTCCCATCATAGCCGCTGTATCTCAAGAATAACACATAAGAATTAAGAATTTGGGAATGCAGGCAATAGTGAAGGAGACACAGCTGCATCATATATGGCATTCCATCAATAAAGGTCTGTCATGTGTTCACCATAATTGACATTCCTCGCCTTCCGTGCTCGGTGGGCACCGCGGGGACTGGGGTGCTTTATCGACCCCTTTTATCACATTTTGGTTTAAAGTTGTAAGTTTCCTTTAAACTTTGTTCTTGGTTTTACAGTTAAAATAATTGACATTCCTAATGGGCCAAAGGGCATCCAGTCATTGTCCATGAGCAACTGATTGGCCATTAATATGCTACATCAGAGATTGGAGAACAGAGCTAGGTTGGATCACTCATCTCAATGAAAACCTTAGCATCCCACGCAGGACTCAAGATGTTACATATCTGTGATGCCATCTTGGTCACCCCAATGTGCGTGCTAGTATCTTAGGGACAAGGCAGCAACAGCACCATCCAAGTAGAGCAGGAAAACCTATGGACCCTTACAGTTTTCATATGTTTCATCTTCTGAGCTTCACTTTCTTGTCCCTTGAAACATTAATGTCTTCAATGTTTCCTTTCAAAGAGACGGCAAAAGAACATATGGATCCCATCTTTGTCAGGATCCTAATTCAATAAAGTCGGTGAAGGAGGGAGAGGCAATGCCGTGCACAGATCCAGCAGGAGGCCATGCATGAGGGACATGGTTAAGCTGAGCCAGAGCATGAACAAGAGGTCAGGAGGAGGGACCCAGACAACCAGGGAAAATCACCAGACCTAGGGTTTATCGTAGAAGAGTCTCCTATTTACAAATGAGCAAGAGGCAACACTGTGCACATCTGCACTTGTACCGAGCTTTGATACAACACATATGCCACATTCTTTATGAAGACCTCTCACCATGTGGAGTTAGAGGCGATCCCCTGCCAGTAGCTTTGAAGGTGACCAAAGTGCTCAATTTCTTTGCCTCTGGGCCTTTCTAGGGATCAAAAGGGGACCTGTGTGGCATCTCTCAGTCTGTAACACTTTGATGCATAATGGACGTCACAAATGCCTCCTACAGAAGGCCCATCATTATGTCACATCCATGCTGTGGATGGAGATAGCTAGGCTGCGAGATTCACCGGCTTCACCGCCATCTCAGGCTTCCCAAGAGTGCAGCGTGCAATGGACAGCATCTAAGTGACTTTACAGGCTCCATGGCAGCAGGCCCTAATGTTTATAAACCACAAGGGCTACCATACCATCAATGGACAACTGGTGTGTGATCATCGGAAGCACTGCGCATTTGGCACGGTACCATGGGGGTTGCCATGACTCCTACGTCTTGAGTCACTCCCAGTTACCTGAGATTTTTGAGGGCCCATTACATCTGCAAGGATATCTGCTTTGGGATAAGGGATACCCACTGAAATGCTAGCTGATGACACTGGTGCGTCACCCTCAGAGTCGTTCCAAGTAGAGGTACAACTCTGCTCACAGCTCCATATTCTCCCTTATAGAGCAGACCATAAGGCTTCTGAAGATGGGCTTCTGAAGAATATGCATCAGATCCTTGGACCTCTCAGGTGGCTCACTACAATACATTCCCAATAGGGTTTCCCACATCATTGCAGTGTGTTGTGCCCTTCACAATTTGGCAAAGCAAAGAGGTGAACCCCTAGTAGAGGATGAACTGGAGGAGGATGAGAACTTATTGGAGTATGTAGATATGGAGGCCCGGGAACCTCGCGAAGTTGCTGAGGGTCAATTTGAGTGGGATCACACCATGGAGGTTGGAAGATGTGGGAGATGTGCCCATGATATGTTAATTGCTGACTGGTCCCAGGAAAGTAAAGTTAAGTGAAGGCATATGACCACATTTCTCCTTGCCCTCAATGTAATTCCCTATCATCTCTGGTCATGTCCAACCACTTTCAGAGAGAACAAGTCCTGCATTCACACTTGTGTGTTCTGGTCTCATGAATCACCAGCCCATGATCTCTGCTTTGGTCTGCGGTGCCCTGTGAGTGAGCTCACTCTGGGAGCTGAGACTCCACTGAGGAACATGACTTGAAGTCTTCACCGCCATGAAATGATGCAAACACTGCTGCAATTGAGGAGTGGACATGCCTAGGGATCTCCTCCTCCCATGCATTTCTTGACTTCTGCCTCTACCACTGAGGAGACACAAATGCCACTAGATTATCAGTGCTGATGAGCTGCCCTCAGTCAATGGCGTTGCTTCAGGAAGAAGGGTTAGAAATGCTTACATCACACACTTCAAATAAAGATTTAAACACATCTCCCTGACATCATATAAGGGTGCGGAGACTAGTTCAACTGAGGTTGACATCACAGGAATGTGAATCTCACAGTGGAACACTATCAATGAGTGGAAGAATGACTAAACCGTGACATAAGAGGGTTCCTATGTACAAAATCACAATGTCTTCAGTTGACCAAAACATTCACATAACCATCAAACGTATTCACAAAAGTTCAATTTCTTTACATATATAACACACCCATAACCCAAAAGTGACATTAAATTTTCTTAACATTCCTAACTCTACCGCTACGCCTGGATGCAGCCCCAACATCTGCAGCAGAGGTGGAGGCAGCCTGCTGACTGCTACGTCCTGAAGTCTGTGATGACCTTGGCAGATGTGCTCTGGTGGCCCAAGGCCTTGAGGGCCCCAGTCTGATAAGAGTCACCTGCTCATGGCAGAAGTGTCCTCAGCAGCCTGAGAAGCTGGAGTGGATGGGATCATAGGCAAAGGGGACTGTGAGCAGCTGCACACCCTTGGAGTATCCTGAGAGGAGGCCCCCAGGGTGTCTGGATGATGCTTATCCTCCCTGTGGGTGTCCCAGAGCCCCACCTTAACTTCTGCAGGAGATGGTGCACTAGAGGAAGGTCAAGGTCACTCATCCCCATGTCGCCTACATTTTGATGGTGCCACCAGGGCGTATGGCCATGGAATGCAGGGCTGAGAGTAAATCCAGCAAAATCTGCAGGACCAAGGTCTCCATGGTGGTCTCCAGCCTTCCCATGCTGACCTTGAGGCATTGGCATGTCAGAGCCATGACATCAGACAGAACGCGGACTACATCTATCATTTGCATTAGTCTGCTGAATGACTGCAACTTCAGCATTGAATTGACGGACACTTCCATCACTTGACTCGGACTGAGTGGATGGCTGCCCATCCAGTCCTGTAGATCTGGGCTGTCTCTGCCTTCTACTGCTGCGGGGATGTGTCACTGAAGTGTTCCCCAGAAAGTAAGCCTGAGCCTAATCTATAGCTGTGCCCCACCAACATGTGTGTCTCTGAGCTGGTGTAGGGTGCATGTGAATGCTGTGATGGTTCTTCCAGAGCTTCCTGTTCAGACGTGGTCTGGGGGCTCGGACTGGGGCTCGACTGCCTTGTAGGCCTTGATCGGCTGGTGCCTAGAAAATAGAATTTTAGTTGATGTGCATGAGCTATATAAGATTGCACATGACTCACTATGATTGTTAGTATTTGACGAAGTGATGGAGCTGTGATCCATAGGAGGTTGCTGGGCAAAGCTGATCTCCCCTTCTCCTCTCCTCCCCAGCCAGCTCGGCTGCAGCCTCCTCAAACTCAGTAAGGGCAATGATGTCGGCCATCCCTCCCCTCATCTGTGATCTTTCATGCCTGCTGTGTGCTAGCTTGGCCTGTATGAAGAAGAAAGAAGGGCATGTGATGAGAAGGGATGGAGCAGAGGTCAGGTGAGATGCATGTCCCCTGTGTGTGGTGAGCCTTTCCCAGTAGGATTGAGTGCGAGCAACATGATAGATGGGATTGTGATGATGTGAAAGTCCCAGTGACAGAATGGGTGTTGATATGTGTCCCCCACTAATGGTTGTGTGAGATCCCTGCAGAGAATAGCCGTTTGAGTACATGATGCCATGATGAGAGTTAGGTATTGGAGGGAGTTGAAGGATGACTTACCCTGGCAGATCGGATAAGATCAGTCATCCTCTTCCTGCACAGGATGACATTTTGGGTTGCCAGTTGCAGTGACCTGCTCTGCGACGGCCTCCCAGGCCAGTGACATGAAGCTGCTGTGCTTCCTGGAGCCATCCCTGGGATACAGGAGACGGCTGTGTGCCTGCACTCCTCTGATTAAGGCCTGGAGGACCTGGTAGGTGAAGCAGGGTGCTGCCTCCTTCTTATGGCTTTTGGCTGCCTTCTTATGGCTGGAAGACATCTCTGCACGTGTCCTGAAGACAAATGGGCTGGAGAGAGTGAAATGTATGTGTTGGACTGGCATTTAAATGTGGCTCACGGACCTTTGACCCCACCAACTGATGACGGGCAGACAAATCATCCAGGTGATTTGGCCCGATACTCACCTGTGCATAAATAATGAGCTTCCAAGTGCAGAGTCGGGTGTGAGTTCCCGCCATTCTGGCCAGCGGGGTGGATACCGCTGAAACTGCCCACCACTGTACTTACTCTCATAAATGGAAAATTCCACCCTATGACTCTATAATTATACCATGTTTTAAAACATCATAATTTAGAGTAGTTATTGGAAATATAAGACTTTATTGGAGATAATAACCACCATAAATAGATGGGTTGCCAGAATGCTGACAAGCGTAACCTTTTAGGGATTCATTACAAGATTAAATTAAATAACAGAATGGAGGATCCTTCATGATTTATATATAATAATGAATTTGACTCTATTACATAGTAAAGAAAACACTTTTTGTGTTTTTTTGTGCTGGATATTTTAATTAATCTACTATAGTGGCAAAAGACTGTGTGTTTAATGCCAAGGTGAAAAGCTAAGTGAAAATGCAGTGATTGCATTCAGAGACAGACTGACAAGGCTGCCAAACAGACATAAAATATAATAGTAACATATGGAGCGAGAGCATGATGTACAAGAGTAGGATCAAAGCCACCCAAATTAGAATGCACTGCATTCACCATTTCATTCTTGTACACTGCAACTTGCCATCCTAATCTTCATTGATTCTACTCCAGTCTTTCTCTTGATATATTTATCTGAAACAAAATCATTGATCCTTTCCTCCATTTGAGGGCAAAAACATCCTGATTAAATCTTGCAAATGCAGAAAGATTATAAGAGCAGGATTTTTCCTCCAGGGTCGGGAAACAGAGGTCTGGACTCTTTCCGGGTCCTGAAAATGCCTCCAGGGGAGGGAAACTTTCACTTATTATGATTATCACAGGGGTGCCCCATTAATTGACCTGGAGATGGCATCTCCTTCCAATTAAGAACTGTGGGTGGGCTCTCAAAGTTGCAGAGCTAGAGACCTTACGGATTGAAAGGAGCAGCAGGTTCAAATAGAGGGTAAGTAAGGGAGAGAATGCTTCAAGATGGAGGCGCTCTCTTCAACATTTTGCAGCCAAACCACAAGTGTGGGAGGTGGAGTTCAGGTCACAACATGCAAACTGATACTGTTCCTGGACTTAAGTAGGCAGGGAGGGCCTATAGGTCTGTCTGGAGTGTTAGCCCCCCCTGGCCTGCTGCCGTGACGCCGCATCCAGGCACCTAAGCTGGCTCCCATCGCCTGCAGGAACCTGGAGGCAAATAGGAAAATCCCAGTGTGGTCAGGTAACCCTGCTGCTACCCTCATGCTGTCTCCACAAAAATGGCCCAGGGCAGGATGGAGCTGGGGAATCATAGGACTTAGGAGCAGGAGTAGGCTAGTTGACCCTTTGAGCCTGCTCTGCCATTCAATAAGATCATGGCTGATCTGGTTGTGGTCTTGACTCCACTTTCCTGCCTGCCCCCATAACTCTTGATGCCTTTGTCTATCAAAAATCTATGTAACTTAGCCTTGAATAAATGCAATTGCTCCATTGCTTTCTAGGGAAGAGAATTCTACATATAAACAACCCTCAGAGAAAAAAATTCTCCTCATTTCTGCTTTAAAAGGGAGACCTCTTATTCTTAAACTGTGTCCCCTAATTCTAGTCTCCCTAACCCCGCCGCAAGGGGAAACATCCTCTTGGTAGCCATCCTGTCAATTCCCCTCAGGATCTTTATATATTTCAATAAAATCACCTCTCATTCTTCTAAACTCCACTGGATACAGGCCCAACTTGTTTAACCTTTCTTCATAAGATAAGCCCTTCAACCCAGGGATGAGTCGAGTGAATCTTCTCTGAACTGCTTCTAAAGCAATTATATCCTTTTTTTCAAATAAGGAGACCAAATCTGCACACACTACTCCAGATGTGGTCTCACCAAGGCCCTCTACAGCTGCATTAAAACTCCCCGGCTTTTATATTCCACTGCCTTTGCAATAATTGGTACGCTGGCCTGCAGGGTTATTTTTAGCCCTCACTTGCCTCCATTTCTGGCCTTGGCAGGAGCTCATAATCTTCCCTTATGTATTAATAAGGTAGCATAGTAGTTATGCTACTAGATTAGTACTCCAGAGGCGTGGATCTGGGGTCAAGCATTCAAATTTTATCACAACAGCAATGGAATTTGATTTCAATTAATTAATTATATCTGAAATGAAAAGCTAGTAATTGTCGTGATGACAATGAAACAATAGGATTGTTGTAAAAACCAATCTGGTTCACTGAGGGAAGAAAATCTGCAGTCCTTATTCGGTCTGGTCTGTTTGTGCTACCAAATCCACAGCTCTGTGGTTGACTCTAACTGCCCTCTGAAATGGCCTAACTGGCTATTCAATTATGTCAAAACTGTGATAAAAAGAAAACCAGGTGAATGACCCACAGCATGAATATGGTCCACAAAAGGCGGACACCCAATCCATTAGACCTTGCAAGATCCTCCTAATTAACCTCTGGGGAATTGTGCCAAAACTGGGAGAGCTGTCACACAGATTAGTCAAATGATAGCCAAATACAGTCAAATTAACAGAATCAAACCTTTCAGTAGCATCCCAATCTCCCCATCACCATCCCCGGGTACATGTTGTCCTATTAGCACAGTCCAGCATATCCCTCACTCTACCATTACCATCAAGCTAGCTAGGGGACCAACCCTGGTTCAACTTGGGCTATGGAAGTGCATGCCAGGAGCAGGACCAAGCATACCTAAAAATGAGGTGCTAACCCATTGAAGCTATAACACAGGACTATCTGCATGCTAAATCGCAGAAGCAGCATGCTTTAGACAAAGCTAAGCTATCTGACAATCAAGTGATAAGACCAAAGCTGCATTCCTGCTATATTGAGATGTGAATGGTTGTGAACAATTAAATTACTAACCATAGGAGGACTGTCCATAAACATATCTATCCTCATTGGTAATGGAGTGTTACATGAGAGTGCAAAAGACAAGGCTGAGCACATGCAACTATCTTCAGCCAGAAGTGCCCAGTTCATCATCTATCTTGCCCTCCTCTTGAGGTGCACACCAAAATCAGAAGCTAGTCTTTAGCCAACTCAAATGACTCCACGTGACATCAAGAAATGGTTGAGCGCATTGAATACAACAAAGATGATGGCCCAACAACAATCCCAACTTGTGCTCTAGAACTAGCTATGCCTCTAACCAAGCTGTTACAATACAGTAACAACACTCTGATCTACCCAACAAGGTGTAAAATTGCCCAGATCTGCTTTGTCACAAAAAGTAGATTAAATTCAACCTGGCCAATTATCACCCCATCCTCTCAATTATCAGCAACTGATGGAACTTGTCATCGGCAGTGATATCAAGTGACACTTTGTCATTCCAGTGCAGGCATGAAGTTATTTCAATTTTTAAAAAAACTGTATTCTTCATAAAATGGATCCTGATTAACTGTAAGATGGCTGCTATGGGGGGGGTCACCTGACTTTTGCAACTTCAATAGCCAAACAATCTTTCTGGAAAGTTCCAAGCTCGATTTTAATGGGAAGGGATGTGCCTTTAATGGACATGCCTAAACAGCAATCTTCTGTGGAATTTCACATCTGCTATTGTCAGGACTTACTCTAAAATACCTGGAACAATAAAGTCTCAGACACTCTGACTCTGGGTATGCCATGTAACAGAGGAGGGCTATCGAGACAATATCCATAATGAAGTGCTGAAAACCACTATCTACCTTCTTTTGTATATCAATGGCTTTTGACTGAAACTCCTTCTTCCCTATGAAAGAGCATCATTCTCCTTCCATTGTGTATCAATGGCCATTCACCATATGATTGAAACTGTGCTTTGATTTTGAAATCCTTAATCAAAAAAAGAGAGAGAGACCAGACAGTCTGCAGAACACCAGCAACAAGTGCAAAGGAAGGCTATCATCTTGCCTTTTTCAAGAGCTGTGAGGCTTAAAGTCTTTTAAAAGCTTCCTCCAACCCGTTTCGAACAGCTTCAAATTTGCCTGTAAGAATTTAGATCTCGGATTTCAATAGCCATTAGGACGTGTATACATGACCTGCTGAAATCTTTACTTCGAAGGAACCCTGTAGTTAATCCAGATTTGACCCCAGCATCTTAACTTACTTGAACTTCAATTCCAGAATGGGAAAAGACCCCTCCTTCACTGCGCTCTCAAAGACACGTGAACTGCTAATTATTCTGTTTGTTTTTAATATTTGTGGAAGCGCACTACTTCCTTTAATTTTTTTTATTCATTAATGGGAAGTGGGCTTCGCTGACTGGGCCCATTTATTGTCCATCCCTAGTTGCCCTTGAAAAGGTGGTGGTAAGCTGCCTACAACTGAGTGGCTTGCTAGGCCATTTCAGAGTAACAGTCAACCGCACTGCTGTGGGTCTGGAGTCACATATAGGCCAGACTAGGTAAGGGTGGCAGATTTCCTTTTCTAAAAGGGATTAGTGAACCAGATAGATTTTTACAACAATCATTCCATGGTCATTGTTAGAACTTTAATTCCAGGTTTTTATTGAATTCAAGTTCCATCATCTGCCAAGGTAGGATTTGAACACTGGGTCTCTGGATTACTAGTCCAGTGACAATACCACTATACCATCACCTCCCCATCTTGCTTGTATCTTTCTTGGGCGTGTTGTGAGTGATTGATGTAGATAGGTCTTTCTGAAGTGAGTGTGTGAATAAATAATACTCCCTGTTTAAATCCATGAAAGTATGCTGCTGGTGACTTTTAAATTGACCACACACTAACGGAAGAGTGGATTTTGGGAATATGCATCACTACACCAATTATGGACAGAAGAGAAGGGGAATTGGGGGTTTCAGTCTATCACTCTCCTCTGTCCGTAATACGTTCCAATGAATAACCAGTACATTGATGCTCAGTTTGACAAGGCCACTGGGCACCAGACCTCATTATAACCTTGTTCAAACATGAATAAAACAAATGAATTGCAAAGGTGAGAGACATCAAGGCAGCATTTGACTGAGTGTGGCATCAAGGAGACCTAGTAAAATTGAAGTCAATGGGAATTGGGGAAAACCTTTTCTGTCTAAGGTCATACCTATCATAAGGAAAGATGGTTGAGTTTGTTGGAAGCCAATCATCTCAGCAGGACATCGCTGCTGAAGTTTCTCATGGCAGTGTCCTAGGCCCAACCATCTTCAGCTACTTCATTAATGACCTTCCTTCCATCATAAGGTCAGAGGTAAGGATGTTCACTAATGATTGCAGTGAACAGTGTTCAATTCCATTTGCAACTTCTCAGATAATTAAGCCGCCCTTGCCTACAGGCAGCAAGTCCTGGACAACATTCAGGCTTGGGGTGATAGGTGGCAAATGCCAGATAATGACCATCTTCAACAGGAGAAAGCTGAACTACCTCTCTTTGAAATTGCCATAATTGAATCTGCCACCATCAGTATCCAAGCAGTCACCATTGACAAGAAACCCAAATGGACCAGCCACATAAATACTATGGTTACAAGAGTAGATTAGAGACTGTGTATTCTGGTATTCTTCAGAGAGTGACTTACTTCTTAACTCCCCAAAGCCTTTCCACCATCTACAAGTTATAAGTCAGGAGTGTGGTGGAATGCACTCCACTTGCCTGGATGAGATTAGTTCCAATACCGCTCAAGAAGCTGAACTCTATCCATGATGAATCATCCTGCTTGGATGGCATTCGATCCACCACCTTAACATTTACTCCCTCCACTGTTGGATTGTGTCTCCAGTGTGCGTCATCTACAAGATGCGCTGCAGCAACTCGCTTCTTCGACAACACCTCCCAAACCCCTGACCTCTACACCTAGACAAAGGCAGCAGGCGCATGGGAACACCACCATCACCAAGTTCCCTTTCATTTACACACCATCTTGACTTAGAAATAAGTTGCCGTTCCTTCACCATCACTGGATCAAAATCCTTGTATTACCTCGCTTAACAGCACTGTAGGCATACCTTCACCACATGGACTGCAGTAGTTTAAGAAGGTGGTTCACCAGCAACTTCTCAAATGTGATTAAGGATGGGCAATAAATTCTGGCCTTGTCAGAGACTCCTACATCCCATGAACAAATAATTTTAAAAATATAGGCATTAAAGGTATGGAGAGCCTATACAATTTTCTGAAGGTGACATCATATTTTTTACATTACCATTGGATCTCTTCTAAGCTCTATCAGTGCTGTATAATTGTGCAAATTAATCTTACTACAAAAGATATGAGTTCAGGAAGCATTCTGTTTCCTTTATATGTGAATATTGTCATTTGTTGACATTGAATTATTCAATTATTACAAAGTAAAAGGAATACCAGCTGAAAGGGAAAAGACAAATCTTGTGTTTATGTAGAGCCTTTCATCGCCCCAAAATATCCTAAAACACATCATAACCAATTAAATACTTTTGAAATGTAGTCACTGTAATGATATATCAAGGTAAGAACTTTAATCATAGTCTGGGAGTGGGGGTTGCAATATTGTGTGAGACACATCCTTCACTGCAGGAGTCCATGCTTGCTCATCTATGTATTCTGCAGTTCATTGTAATAAACGTCTCTGAATATTATAACTATGTACAAATCCTAATTGTCACTGTTGTATTTTCAGAAACACAGTAATCCATAATTGCACAGGAAGCTCCACAAACAGAAGTGAGATAAATGACCAGATAATCTGTTAGTTCAGATAAGAATGATTAAACAGGAGAAAAGTATTAGAGCCGAAAACATGCCGAAGATTGAAATTGAGGCAAGGCCCAAGGTAGTTTACATGGGAGGAAACACTTTAGCAAACAATCATTCAACAACAAAAAAACACTGATTTTAACCGCAAGCACTCAAGGACAATTCTGGCCTTTATTAAATATGAGATAAGCACATAGTTCTTGAAATGATAACCAGCAGATTAAAAAGAAAATTAAAAATCCTTGGTGATTTTATGGGAATTAAATGGGACAGAGCCCAACTTTGCCAGGATTCAATCCAATTTACAATGACTCTTGAAAATCAGGTATGGGAAGCCATGGATTAACCTACAAAAACATCAAGCTTTTACTAGGGAATGATATAGTCAATTGCAGATGCGATCAATAACCTAACCAAAAGTAGAAAACTGAGAAGCAATGTTCCTTGTTGGTGCTCGCTAGGCCTCTTCTTTGACATCTAGGCACCACAGTGCTGCTTCAAACAGCAGTGCATTGTGATACACCCATGCTGTTCCCACAATCTGAGGTTGAACAAATATCTTTAGGCATTGGCTTATACTTTCCTTCACTTGCAGAATTTTATGACCCAGCATATTTACAGAATGAACATTAGCATTGCTACTTAAGATGAACTCTAGTGATATTCTAAACCCCAAAAGAGTGCAATAACCATTTAAAACAAGGAAATCCGACATTCATTTGATTGATTCTGAAACACTCCATAGCAGAATGTGCTGCACACAGGCCACCAGACAATTCATGTTTTCACAAAACATTCCTATACATTCAAATTGTCCAGATTCTTTTGAATGCCATGAAGCTTTCTCATACATGTCTTCACGATATAATGCAGCTCAACATAATTTAACAAGAAGAACCTTGCCTACGTCATTTATAAATAATTAGCAACGAATCAGCACAGACCCATGTGAAACTCTTATTAGTCATTGAACCCCATTAAACTTTCTCCATTTACAGTCAATATTGTTAGGCCAATTTTTTAATTTTTATATGGAATAGAATCATAGAATGATTATATCACAGAAAGAGGCCATTTGGCCCATTGCTCCATGCTGCTGTCTGTAAGAGCTCTCAGTCATCCCACTCTTCCACTTTGTCCCCGTGGCCCTGCAATTTTTTTCTCATCCGACCATTATCCAATTTCCTTTCAAAAATTATATTGAATCTGCCTCTACCACACTCTCAGGCAGTGCATTCGGGATCCTAATCACTTACTGCATAAAAAAGGTTTCTCCTCATGTTGTCATTGTTTCCTTGGTCAATCATCTTAAATCGGCATCCTCTGGTTCTCGACCCTTCTGACAATGGAAACAGTTTCTCCCTACTACACTGCCCAGACCACTAATGAATGTGAACATCCCTAACAAATCCCCTCTCAACCTTCTTCTAAAGAGAACAGCCACAGCATCACCAA
Organism: Carcharodon carcharias; assembly: GCF_017639515.1. Classification (NCBI taxonomy): domain Eukaryota; kingdom Metazoa; phylum Chordata; class Chondrichthyes; order Lamniformes; family Lamnidae; genus Carcharodon; species Carcharodon carcharias. The sequence continues at coordinate 114,725,495 of NC_054467.1, forward strand.
TCTATTCTCATATCTGAAATTCCTTATTCCCAGAACCATTCCAGTAATGTTTTCTGCACCCTTTCCAAAGCCTTCTCATCCTTCCTAAAACGTGGTGGCCCAAATTAAACACAATACTCCAGTTGAGACTGAATCAGTGTTTTATAAATGTTCACCACACCCTCCTTGCTTCTGTACTCTATGCTTCTATTTATAAAGCCTTGGATCAAAACAAGTCAGAGTTCTGAGAAGAAGAATGGTGAATTCCTGATAAACACCTCAGTTCGGAGAAGTGCTCATATGACCTCAGGTTGCCTTGGGGATGGGAGTCGAGACAGGAGAGAAACTCAAATAGAAACCCATTGAGGTGTCGAGCTGCAGCCTTTAGAAACTCATATGGAAACTCACAAAACAGGGGAAAAGCTGCTGCTGAGAAGCAGGGAGAAGGGAATTGGAACTCTCCCACGAAGTTTCAACCTGGCATGGCGGGTATGGTGAACTTCTGATGCAGAGCTAGGAGTGACCTTGAGATTGTGAGAAGGCGAGAGGAGCAGCAGGGCCATTAACAGTGAGAGAGTGCAAGAACCAGCAGGGCCATTAACAGTGAGACAGCGAGAGAAGCAATGTGGCCTCTAACGGTGAGAGAACCAGCAGGGCCATTAACAGTTAGGGAGAGAGTGGAACAGTGTGGCCTTTAAAAGCGAGAGAGTGCAAGAAGAGTGAGAGACCATTAAAGAGTGCAGAGAGCAGCTGACTGGTGAGTAGGATTGGTGAGTATTTCTAGTCTCTAAAGTAAAAGCAAGGTCTTTAGTTTATGTTTAGGTCTCTAGCTGTTTTTTTTCTTTTTTTCGCTTTTCTTTAAAATAGTTTATTAAGTAATAAGTTCAATACTGGTGTGTAAAAAAATTAAAATAAAATTAAGAGAATGGGGGATTCTTCAAGTGTAAAGAGCAGGATACTAGAATAATTAATTAAAATACAATAATGATGGCAGGATGGGCAATGTGTTGCTGCTGCAGCATGTGGGTGCAGCTGGACACCAAGCTGAGCCAGTGTGAACACATCCGTAGTAAGTGTTTGCAGCTCAATGAACTTCGGACCCGAGTTAAGGATCTGGAGTCCGAGCTGCAGTCATTGCGTCACATCAGGGAGGGGGAAAGTTAGCTGGGCACTTTGCTCCAGGAGGTGGTCACACCCATCAGGTTAGGTAATTCAAATTTGGTCTGTGATCAGCGACAGGCGGGTGTGACTGCAGGTGAAGCAGGTATGGGGACCCAGGGATAGTGTTCAAGGATCCTCAGCCCCTGCAGCTGTCCAATAACGAAGAGAATCTTGCAATCTGTGTGGATGAGAGCGGGGACTGCAGGGAAGATGAGTGAACTGACCCCAGCACCGTGGTACAGGGAGCCATTCAAGTGGGGGGAGGAAATAGGAACAGAGTAGCAGTAGGGGACAATATAATTAAGGAGATAGATACTGTTCTCTGTAGCCGTGGGCAAGAGTCTCGAAGGTTGTGTTGCCTGCCCAGTGCCAGGGGCTAAGGACATCTCCTCAGGGCTGAAGAAGAGCTTGGAGTAAGAGGGAAGGGATCCAGTTATCGTCATTCACGCTGGCACCAAAACATTGATAGGACTAGAAAGGAGGTTCTACTGAAAGAATTTGAACAGTTAGAAGATAAATTAGAAAGCAGAACCTCTAAGGTAATAATTTCGGGATTACTGCCTGAGCCACAGGCAAACTGACATAGGGTGAATAAAGTCAAGGAGTTAAATGCGTGGCTCAGAGATTGGTGTGGGAGGAATGGGTTTCAGTTCATGGGGCACTGGCACCAATACTGGGGTAGAAGGGAGCTGTTCCGGTGGGACGGGTTTCACTTGAACCATGCTAGGACCAGTGTCCTGGTGAATCACAAAACTAAGGTTATAGAGAGGGCTTTAAACTAAATAGAGGTGGTGGAGGGTTCTGGAGAGGGGATACGTAGGCTAACAAAGCAAAAGGACATGGCAGCATTGCAGGGAAGTTATTTAGGTATTGATACCCAGAGTGTGACAGGAAGGGACAGAGTGTACAAACATAAAAAAAAGCAGCAATTAGGGTCAAAGGGGGAAAAGTGGTAAAAAGGCAAAATTATTGGATCTTTACTTAAATGCACATAGTATTTGGAACAAAATAAATGAATTAACGGCACAAATAGAGGTTAATGGGTATGATCTGATAGCCATTACAGAGACGTGGTTACAATGAGATCAAAGCTGGGAACTAAATATTCAGGGGTATGTGACTTTTCGAAAGGACAGGCAGGCATGTGGGTAGCTTTGTTAGTATGAGATGGAATAAGTACAATAGCAAGAAAGGATCTTGGATCGGAAGATGTAGAATCCATATGGATAGAGGTAAGAAATAACAAGGGGAAGGAGACACTGGTGGGAGTAGTCTATAGGCTCCTTGACAGTAGCCATACTATAGGACAGAGCATAAATCAGGAGATAATGAGGGCATGTAAAAAAGCAGTACATTGATCATGGGTGACATTAATCTTCATGTAGACTGGGAAAATCAAATTGGCAGAGGTAGCCACGAGCAAGAATTCATAGAGTGTATCTGGGACAGTTTCCTAGAACAATATGTTGTGGATCTAACCAGAGATCAGGCTATTTTGGATCTGGTAATGTGTATTGAGGAAGGTTTAATAAACAAACTCAGAGTAAAAGATTCCCCAAGAAACAGTGACCATAACATGGTAGAATTTAGCATTTAGTTTGAGAGTGAGAAATTGGATCAAAAACTAACTGTGCCAAACTTAAATAAAGGTAATTACAAAGGAATGAGGGCAGAGTTAGCTGGAGTGGCCCAGGAAAGGAGTTTAGCAGAAAAAACAGTTGATGAACAATGGCAGATGTTTAAGAAGATAGATCATGACTCACAACAAAAATCTATCCCAGTGAGAAAGAAGGATTCTAAGAAGGGGATAAACCAACCATAGTTAACCAAGGAAGTTAAAGATAGTATCAAATTGAAAGAAAAAAACATACAATGTGGCAAAGATTAATGGTAAGCCAAAGGATTGGGAAAGTTTTAAAAACTAACAAAAGATGACCAAAAAATAAAGAGGGAGAAAATTAACTTTGACAGTAAACTAGCAAGTAATATAAAAACAGACAGTAAAAGCTTCTTTAAATATATAAATAGAAAGAGAGAGGCCAAAGTGAACATAGGCCCCTTAGATAATGAGGCTGGGGAAATAATAATGGGGACCTAGGAAATGGCAACTGATTAAATACTTTCCATTGCCTTCATGGTAGAAGACATTAATAGCATTCCAAAAATACTAAATGATCAAGGGGTAAAAGGGGTGGAGGAAATAAATACAATAATTATCTCTAGAGAAAAATACTAAGGAAACTAATTGGGCTAAAGGCTGATGTCACCTAGACCTGGTGGGTTGCATCCTAGGATATTGATGGAAATAGCTGCAGAGATAATGGATGCACTGGTAGTAACCTTCCAAGAATCCTTAGATTCTGGAAAAGTCCCAGAAGATTGGAAAACTGCCAGTGTAACCCCTTATTCAAAAAGGGAAGGAGACAAAAAACAGGTAGCTATAGGCCAGTTAGCTTAACATCTGTCATTGGGAAAATGTTAGAGTCTATCATAAAGGATGTAATAGCAGAGCATTTAGAAATGCATAATATAATCAAGCAGAGTCAGCATGGCTTCATGAAGGGGAAATCATGCCTGACAAATTTATTAGAATTCTTTGAGGAGGTAACAAGCAGGATAAATAAAGGGGAACCAGGGGTTGTAATATTTGGATTTCCAAAAGGTGTTCGATAAGGCAACGCACATAAGGCTACTTAATAAGATGAGCCCAGGTGTTGGGGGCAGTATATTATCATGAATAGAGGATTGGCTAACTAACAGAAGACAGAGAGTTGAGATAAGGGGGCATTTTCAGGATGGCAACCTGTAACAAGTGGAGTGCCACAGGGATCAGTGCTGGGGCCACAATTATTTACAATATATGTTAATGACTTAGATGAGGGAAGTAAACGTACTGTCGCCAGGTTTGCAGATGTCACAAAAATAGGTGGGAAGGCAAGTGGTGAGGATGACACAGAGTTTACAGAGGGATAAAGACAGATTAAGTGTGTGGGCAGAAGGTTGGCAGATGGAATATAATGTGGGAAAATGTGAGGTTATGCATTTTGGCAGGAAGAATAGGGGAGCTGAATATTATTTAAATGGAGGAAGACTGCAGAAAGCTACAGCACAGAGGGATTTGGAAGTCCTCGTGCATAAATCTCAAAAAGCTAACATACAAATTCAGCAGGTAATAGGGAAGGCAAATGAAATGTTGGGCTTTATTTTAAAAGGAATGGAATATAAAAATAGGGAAGTCTTGCCAAAACTATACAAGATACATACTGGTTAGACCGCACCTAGAATATTGTGAACAGTTTTGATCTCCTTATCTAAGGAAAAAAGTACTGGCATTGGAGGCAGCCAAAGAAGGTTCACTGGGTTGATCCTGGTTACGGAGGGATTTTCTTATGAGGAGAGGTTGCGTAGGTTGTGACTGTACTCATTGGAGTTTAGAAGAATGAGAGGCGACCATTTTGAAACATATAAGATTCTTAGGGGGCTTGACAGGGTAGATGCTGAGAGGTTGTTTCCCTTGTGGGAGAGACAAAGACCAGAGGGCATAATCTCTGAGTAAAGGGTGCCCATTTAAGAGAGAGATGAGGAGGAATTTCTTCTCTCAAAGGGTGGTGAATCTGTGGAATTCTTTAACGCAGAGGTCTGTAGAGGCTGGGTCGTTCAGTATATTCAAGGCTGAGATAGACAAATTTTTAATCAGTGAGGCAATCAAGGATTAGGAGAAAAGACAGGAAAGTGGAGTTGAAGATTATCAGATCAGCCATGATCTCATTGAATGGTGGAGCAGACTTGATGGGCCAAATGGTCTTCTTCTAATCCTACGTCTTATGGTCCCTTTAATGCTATATATCCACCAAACTTATGCCATAGAGTAAACACATTTCATAAGGCCTATCCTGGTTGTGTTAGTTATTTAATGCATAACTTACCTTTTTCTTTAGTTTGATGTTTCATTTGCCTGTTAATTAATGGTTGATCCAAATCGATTTTAGTTTATTTGTTACAGTAAATTTTTAAAACTGAAATATTGTCCTTCAGTTATTTCCGTCGACATCTTGAGGATTCCTTTCTATTAAGAAGTCATTGGTCTCTTATGGGGATTGTTACTTTTAAGCACTTTCTCAATTTGCCCTGCCAGCTTCAATGATTTATGCACATATACATGTTCCTGCATGCCCTCGACCGTATCCGAACTGTCTCCTCTTTAAAGACAGTCCATTGTTCAATTACAATTTCACCTGTCTTTAATTCCAGTAGACCTAGCCATAGCTTTTCTCACTCCATTTAGATTAGCCCTCCCCCAATTAAATATTTTTACTCTGGATTACTCTTTGTTCTTTTCCATAGCTAACCTAAACCTTGAGATCACTCTCCCCACTGACTCTTGATCACTTATCCCACCTCATTCCCTAGAACCAGAACTATCAATGCCTGCTTCCTCGTTGGACTGGAAACAAAGGGCAGAATTTTCCCATTGGCATGTGGGGGTGGGCCCCTGCATGCCGATGTGTAAAATGACATGCGGTGACGTCAGGCGAGCATCCCGATGTCACAGCGCACCATTGCAATATTTTGGTGGGCGGGCGTGCTATGATCTCCGATGGACGCCTGCCATTAATTAACAGGTCACTTAAGTCCCTTGAGGCATCAATTGATGGCGATTTTTCGAGGCCTGTGCAATCTTCAAGTCGTTGCATGGGCGCAAAGGGCAGGCGGGTAGGAGACATTTGTATAAACCTCATCCACAGGTGGGATAAGAGGGGTCAGTGGAATTGCGAATGCGCTCAGTCAGATATTTAATTTGGAAAGTTACTGATACTTGCCTGTGTGAGCAGAAATACTTCAAAACTCATACCAAAAGCTTGGACAGGACTCACAACCTTCAGATCAGCACTCTGCAGTGAAGACACTTTTTGGGGCCTGCAGGTTTCAGAAAGCCCGCCAACCAAAATATTGCGATGGTGCGCTGTGACATCGGGACGCTCGCCTGACGTCACTGCGTGTCATTTTACACATCGGCATGCAGGGGCCCAGCCCCACATGCCAATGGGAAAATTCTGCCCTTTGTTTCCAGTCCAACGAGGAAGCAGGCATTGATAGTTCTGGTTCCCTTAGCCTGGGAATAGGAGTTGTGCTCTCCACTGGAGGCACCTCCTCTGAGGAGGAAGGGAGGGTCAGAAGGGGGAGGAGGCCAGCAGTGCACATTCAGCCTCCAGGAGAGCCACATTTGGGAAGAGAGGCACAGGCACAAGGAGCGCAGGGCCAACAGGATGTCCAAGGCAGAAGGGACCGCAGAAGACGCCACTATCCTGTTGCCAAGGTGTAAAGCAGCTACCTCAATATGTCAGGTGCAGTGCTGAAGGATGCTCTGTCTCTCAAGGGAGACAGTCAACTCTATCTGTCAGATGATAGGCCCTGAGATCTCCACTAATCATGCGGATGGACACCCCATGCCAGTGACTCTAAAGGTCACAGCTGCCTTCAACTTCTATGCCTCTGGCTCTTTCCAGGGCTCGTTGGATGATCATTGAGGTGTCTCTCAATCAGCTGTCCACAGTTGTGTCAAGCTGGTGACAGATTCTCTGTTCAGGTGTGCATTGACCTTCATCCACAACTGCTGGGACCAGGCCAGCCAGACAGAGCGAGCCAGCGGCTTGGCGGCCATTGCTGGCTTCCTATGCATCCAGGGAGCAAAAGACTGCACACATGTGGTCATCAAGGTGCCAGCAGATGAACCCAGTGCCTTCGTCAACAGGAAGGGCTTCCACTCCATGAACGTGCAGATAGTGTGTGATCACAGGATGCTGATTCTACAAGTCTGTGCAAGGTACGCAGGCAGCTCTCATGCTGCCTACATCCTCAGATACTCCCAGGTGCCAGGGTTCTTCAGTGCTCCAGCCCGGCTGGATGGATGGCTGCTGAGTGACAAGGGCTATCCCCTCCGAAGGTGGCCCTTGACACCTCTCCACCGTCCAAGAACAGAAGCTGAGCAGCAGTACAATAGGAGCCATGCCTCCACAATGGATGTGGTGGAGAGAGCCATCGGTCTTCTCAAGATGCACTTCCAATGCCTGGACCGTATGGGGGCGTGCTCCAGTACCCCCCAGGTTGTGTTTCACTGATAGCGGTTGCATGCTGTGCTCTCCACAATCTTGCGCTGGAAAGGGGCAACGCTGCGGATGAAGAAATGTAGATGCAGTTGCTGCAGCTGCACACGATGACTCCAACAATGAGCATGCACAGGGAAATGCTGAGGGGGTAGGCGCTGACCTGGGCAAACTTCAGGGAGGCAGGGACACCCGGGAGGCTTTAATCCATTGAACCTTCAGCTGGGACACCACAGATGGCCCTCCAACACAAGCCTGTGCTGCTGGCTCCATACTCGATATCTGAGTGCTAAATCTACCTGGATAGGAACGTTAACTAAGGGCCTTGTCAATAAAGCTCAATGTGACACAACTCACTCATAATATTATGTGTATCCATCCACCTGCAGAGGAAAAGAGGCACCCTCAGCCATGGTCACATGTCTAAATATAATGATATAACAAAATGAACTTAAGGAAACAAAATGTCTAAGGTGTTAAACAACATACCAACTAATCATGACCTCATTGCAGGGCAACACAAAAGCACCAGTGAGAAACCCGTGGTATACCTAAGGTGTCTTAAATTTACGTTTCCAGGTGCTACATCTAGATGCTCCCCCCTTTGGGCACTGGCATCTGAGACAACCTGCTCACTGTGCTGTCCTGTTGGCCTTGATGACTTTGGCGAACGTCCTCTGGCCCGTGGAGCCTGTGCTGGCCTCACCTGGGAGGGAGCTGCCAGTTCCACAGCTGGCATCTCCCCATTTGTCGCAGCCTCATCGGATGCAACAGTCACTGGCAAAGGGGCAGAGGAGCTGCTGCCCTCATCTGGAGTGCCTTGAGAGGAGCCCAAAGAGACAACAGGCAGCTGCTGCACCGAAGTGACGCCGCCTCGGACCTCCCTGCTCACTGTGGATGGATGGGCACCGAGCTAGGATACTTGGTGCCCAGGCCATCTCCCATACTGGCACTGACCAGCTGAGGTCAATGCTGATGTGAGGGCTTGCTGGTCCGAGCACATCCCCAGGAAGCCCTGATTGGTCTCCTGGAGGAGCCTCTCCATGAGAGTCGCCACTCTGTCCATGGAGGAAGCATGATGCTTGGCCATGAGGCTCATTGCATTAGTGATGGTCCATGTGGACTCCTCCACCACGGAGATCAAACCAAGCATAGCCTCATGTATCTCCTCCTGATCCTCCCGCACACCATACTGAACTTACAGCATTTGCTGCCTCATGGACAACTCCAGAGGCACATCATCAGTCACTGACTGAGCATGTGCCTGGTCCCCTGCAGTCCTCCGAGTGCTGGTGCCGTGGGCACTCTCTGTCTCCGCCAGCTCCTCCAGCAACTGTGAAGTGCCTTCACCGCTGTGCCCCGGGACACTAGCAGATGATCTAATTCCCACCGACGTGCTAGTATCTGCGTTAGTGCCTGCCTGGCAGAGATGGTGTGACGCTGGTAGGTCAGAGATTTCAGGGCCCTCAGCTGTGAGAGGGGGCATCTGCTGCTCCTCCTCTTGGCCCTGCTCCGCTAATGCTGAAAGGAAGAACAAGGACAGTTGATTAGTTAACGTGGAGACAATGTCAATGTGCATCCTTGTCCCCCGGATCATAATGTGCTTATCCTTCCATAAGCAATGGTCAAGCCATGTTGCAAACTTCAATCACTGAACATTCAGCACTGCCATGGCTGCTGGGACACTAATGGTGACCTCAGTGCTGGGCAAACATACCTGCCTGTGGCACCCTAGCCTCACTGACACCAGTGCACCAGTGCGCATGGCGCCTCTCCAGATCAAAGGCCTCATGCTCGAACCTGCTAATCATCGCCAACTGGGCCGGTCCTCTGCCAGTCCTCAACCACTTGGCGGCATTATGAGCATTCTTCTCCTGAAAAGGAGAGAAGAGCATTGATTAGTGCAACTTGTACCTGGAATCTCTTCACTGCCATCCCACCTCAATCAGAGCGGGACATTGCAGGGATTCAGTGCCTCTTCACCCAGCAACTGCCACTCACTCACACAAAGATGCCAGGCCTGTCCCCCCACCTTGTCCAAATGCTGCCTACATCACATTTGGCACCACATGACCTAATTTTGCAAAGCAAGGAGGCACAAGCACATGGAGCGCAGAGGGCACCAGATGGATTGTGCCCGCCACCTGGAAACTCCCCTCCCAACATGTCAGCACCCTGACTTTGACATGCTTTGCTGTTACAGCACTGCGCCTAGGTGCAGCTCCTCCAGGATATCCCCAAAACAGTTTTGTGAGTTTCAGTGTACCACATGCTGCAGGTGCAGAACCCATCTCATCACCACCCTCTCAGGGTGACCGAGGCATGAGCAATATCTGATGGCCCACCCAGCGAAGGTCACGTGCTGCCAATGATTCAATGCAGTCACTACACTCAGAGTTGGGGAGGGCGGCCGGGGGTGGGGGGGGGGAGGGGGCCTACCTGCTGGGTTAAGTGACCACTGCCAACATGATACTCACCCTTCCTGAGCGCAAGAGGTCATTGAAACTCTTGCGACACTGGATCCAGGTGCGCCGCACCACGTCGCGGGAGCTCCGCCTCCGCCACCTCCTCCTAGGCATGTTTGGTCATGTAGGGGGGGCCTCCTCCTCCCGTCACTGGGAACGAGGTGCTCCCACAGTGCTGCCATCTCCTCGAGGAGGGCAGCAAGGCAATCATCAGAAAAACGAGGGGCACAGTGCCCCCCTGCCCTGCCCTTGTGCCTGGCCTGCTCATCAGCAGTGCTCTGGGGAGCCATTCTGCTGGCTGTGTTTGACAGCCTTTGCAAGGCCGCAGGAGCTCTCTTAAACAGGCTGCCGGGTCGCCATTGGACCCGGCAGTCATAGCAGCCCCACCGCTGCCTGCCCGCTCCCACTGTCCTTGGGAGCCGCATTTCATGCTGGGCGGACCTTAATTGGCCCATCCACATAAAATGGCGGCGCAGACCCGAATGCAGGCAGCAATCAGGTCCGCATCCATCCGTGCCCGCTCCCGCACGGCCCACCCGACAGGCAGAAAATTCTGCCCAAACTGATGTAGAAAATCTCCTGAACACACTTTAGAAACCCATCCCCTCTCTGCCCTTGACATCATTACTCTCTCAGTCTTTATTAGGAAAATTAAAGTGCCCCTTTATAACTGTCCTATAATTTTTGCAGCTGTCTGTAAATTCCTTGCAGATTTATATCTCTATCTTTCTCACTAATTGGAAACCTATAGAATATACACAATTGTGTAATGGTACCTCTATTGTTTCTTAACTCTAACCAAATAGATTCTGTCCTTGACTCCTCTAAGACATCCTCTCTATCCTTAATCAAAACTGCCACTACTCCTCCGTTCTTTCCTTCCCTATCTTTCCCAAACACCTTAAACCAGGAATATTTAGTAACCAGCCCTGTCTTTATCTTTGTTACCGCCACAACATCATACTCCTACATGGCTACCTATATCTCCAGCTCGCGAAACACATTTACCACTTTGTGTTCACATACATGCACTGAATGTTTACTTTCGACTTTATTACATTACCTCTCTTTTCTGACCCCACCTAATACCTTACTATTTCTTACTCTGGTGCTATCTGCCTCTGCCAATTCTTTTGCACTTTGCTTTTCTTCGCTATGTTACCTTCTGGTTCCCATTCTCCTGCCAAGTTAGTTTAAATGCTCCCCAATAGCACCAACAAACTGCCCTGCAAGGTCTTTGGTCCTAGTTCTGTTCAGTTACAGCCCATCCAGCCTGTACAGGTCCAATATTGCCCAGATCCAGTCTTAATGTTCCAGGCATCTAAAGCCCTTCCCCCTGCACCATCTCTCCTACCACGCATTCATCTGCTTTATCCTCCTATTTCTATACTCACTAGCACATGGCCCAAGAGTAATCCGGAGATTACTATATTTGAGGTCCTGCTTGCTAGGTTCTTTCCCAGCTCATTATATTCTGCCTGCAGAACCTCATCCCCTTTTCAACCCATGTTGTTGGTTCTGATATAGATCGCAATTGTTGGCTGTGCACCAAACTCCCTCAGAATGCTCCACACCCTCTCAGTGTACAGCTGAGCCAACCGTGGTGCTGTGAACTTGGCACTCCCCAAAGGAACCAACACTCTCACAGTATTCAGAGCCAAACACCATTCGGAGGGTGAGATACACTCCAGGGACTCCTGCACTACCTGCCTTGTGCTCCTTGATTGTTTGGTGGCCACCTTTTCCCTCTATGCGTGCACACCCTTAAGTTGCAGGATGAAAACATCCAGAAATGTTCTATCCACAAAGCTTTCAACCTTGCAGATGTACTGCAGTGATGCCAGCTGCCACTCAAACTCTGAAACCTAGAGCTCGAGCTGCTCCTGCTGATAACATTTCCTGCATATGTAGCTGGCCAAGATATGTGAAGCCTGGAGTCCTGGCATACCCGCATGGAACGGGATATGCACTCCATGGAACTGCCATGCCTCTATTTATTAGACTGTTAACTGACTTAACCAAAATCAACTTAAGACTGAAATAAATACAGCTTCACCAGCTACTTAACAATCTGCTGCTTCCATTATGCTGACATCACTTTGTTTTATAGGGAGTTAACATAAATGTTTTATCTTTTTGTAGTTTTATTAATTAACTTAACTAATTAAGCTCTAATTTAATATGGTACTTATAGTTTTCCAGTCCTAATTTAAACCACTGCCCAAGCTTAGAGGGAAAAAAACCTTTACACTCACCAACCGTAATTTACCTGCTGTGCTATGATGTCATTCCATGATATTGTTTTGTTGATTTGTTTAACATACTGCTCTCCCTATCTCTCTGTCTCTGTTTTATTTCTGCTGTCCTCTCAGACCTCCCACTGTTCACCCAATGCTCTTCCTCTCTCTCTGTCTCTGCTTTATCCCTGCTGAATATTAGAAATATGATTAACCCCAGAGAATTGTACTGAACGCAACACATAAGGTCATGGACTATTTAGATAAGTTAGAGCAGGCAGGAGAAATGATATAATAGCAAGGTCACCAGGCAAGTTAAAGAAATTGATCCCGCGGGACATTGGAAGTTAACAAAATTAACTATTCAGGTTAAGTCTCTTTAAGATAGGAAAAACATAGAAAATAGTCAGGGTGTTCGACAATTCATCAGGTCATAGTCGCCTCTGAGGCTGGCCAGTACTTGCCCCCACCATTCCCCCCCCGTTAGTAGTCATCTCCAGGGCCAGGCATCAGTTGCCCCTGCCCCCCAGCGCCCCTGAGGCCTGTAAACAACAGTTGAGCTGTGGGGAACGCTGCTGTTCACCCACCTCATTTCCCCCAAAGTGAAGGCCGCCAAGCGCACGTCACCTGTGTGCTGTTGTGAAACACGACAGCGTGCTTTCCCGCTGACATGGACGGACGATACGGTGGGGTTCCAAGAGCCTGGTGGGATGGCCTTTTAATTATATGCTAATGTATTACAATTAGCTCCCCGCTGACCGATGGCAGGAAACGCGGTCTGCCATTAGCAGGCTGAGTGGACGATCGCGACCTGCCTTCACGCTGTCGGGAAGCAGGTCACACCATATTTTCTGCGCATGCCATCTATAACACCTGCAGCCAACGGGCTTGGAAAATTCCTCCCCTTCACGAATGCTGCTAGACCTGCTGAGTTTTTCTAGCATTTTCTGTTTCTATTTCATGCTTACTATCTTTTGTTTTGGATTTTTTTAAAATAAGGGAAAAACAGTACCTCACCCCAGTTGTGTTCCCTTATGGCATGGTAACGTATTCTATGTTTGGACAACTAATATACCTAAAGAGTTTTCCTGTTTTGGTTGATTTAATTACTTTAACTAACTATATAAATAGCTTTTGCTACTAATGTGCTCAGTTCTATGTGACTGTAAAACTCTTGGAATGATGCCCAGCATTTTAGCACGTTGTGCTTTTCTCTTAAAGCTACGTGTTACCTCAAACACGTATGGCAACTTAAAATTAACCATAATGCAAATAACTGCTTGTTAGTTAAAGAAATGGTTTAAAAAACTCACATTTTTACTTCTTAATAAAGGAGGGAATATAGGACCAACAGTAGACCATTCGGGCTTGTTCCACTATTCAATTAGATTTTTAAAAATTCATTCACGGGATGTGGATGTCGCCGGCTGGGCCAGCATTTATTGCCCATCTCTAATTGCCGAGAAGGTGGTGGTGAGCCACATTTTTGAACCGCTGCAGTCCATTTGGTGGTAGGTACACCCCACAGCACTGTTAGGAAGGGAGTTCCAGAATTGTGACCCAGCGACAGTGAAGGAACAGCAATATATTTTCAAGTCAGAATGGTGAGTGACTTGGAGAGGAACTTCCAGGTGGTGATGTTCCCATGTGTCTGCTGCCCTTGTCTTTAAGATGACAGTGGTTGTGGGTTTGGAAGTTGCTGTCTAAGGTGCCTTGGTGAGTTGCTGCAGTGCATTTTGTGGATGGTATACACTGCTGCCACTGTTCGTCGGTGGTGGAGGGAATGAATGTTTGTGGATGTGGTGCCAATTAAGTGGACTGCTTTGTCTTGGATGGTGTTAAGCTTCTTGAGTGTTGTGGGAGCTGCACTCATCCCTTCCTTGACCTCTCTGTCTCAATTTCTGGTGATAGACTGTCCACCAATATCCATTACAAACCTACCGACTCCCACAGCTACCTCGACTACAGCTCCTCACACCCCGCTTCCTGTAAGGATTCCATCCCATTCTCTCAGTTCCTTCGCCTCCGTCGCATCTGTTCTGATGATGCCACTTTCAAAAACAGTTCCTCGGACATGTCCTCCTTCTTCCTTAACCGAGGTTTTCCACCCACGGTCGTTGACAGGGCCCTCAACCATGTCCGGCCCATCTCCTACGCATCCGCCCTCACACCTTCTTCTCCCTCCCAGAAACATGATAGGGTCCCCCTTGTCCTCACTTATCACCCCACCAGCCTCCGCATTCAAAGGATCATCCTCTGCCATTTCCGCAAACTCCAGCATGATGACACCACCAAACACATCTTGCCTTCACCTCCCCGGCGGCATTCCATAGGGATCGTTCCCTCCGTGATTCCCTGGCCCACTCCTCCATCACCCCCTACACCTCAACCCCCTCCCAAGGCACCTTCCCATGCAACCGCAGAAGATGCAACACCTGCCCCTTTACTTCCACTCTCTTCACCGTCCAAGGGCCCAAACACTCAATTCAAGTGAAGCAGCATTTCACCTGTACTTCTCTCAACTTAGTCTATTGCATTCGTTGCTCCCAATGCGGTTTCCTCTACATTGGAGAGACCAAATGCAGACTGGGTGACCGCTTTGCAGAATACCTTCGTTCTGTCCGCAAGCATTACCCAGACCTCCCTGTGGCTTGCCATTTCAACACTCCACCCTGCTCTCATGCCCACATGTCCGTCCTTGGCTTGCTGCATTGTTCCAGTGAAGCTCAACGCAAACTGAAGGAACAGCACCTCATCTTCCGACTAGGCACTATACAGCCTTTCGGACTGAATATTGAGTTCAACAATTTTAGATCATGAACTCTCTCTTCCATCCCCACCCCTTTTCTGATTTTTCCTCCTTTTTGTTTTTTCCAATAATGTCTATAGATTTTTCTTTTCCCACCTATTTCCATTTTTTTAAATGTATTTCCATCCATTGTTTTATCCCCACCTTTTAGCCTTTTTCAATTCCTTCACCTCACCCCATCCCCACTAGGGCTATCTGTACCTTGCTTGTCCTGCTTTCTACCCTTAATTAGCACATTCCTTTAGACAATATCACCACCTTCAACATCTCTTTGTCCTTTTGTCTGTGACATCTTTTGGTTATCTCCATCTATCACTGGCCCTCTATCCAGATCTCTTCTCCCAACCCCCCCTTAAACCAGCTTATATTTCACTCCTTTTCTATTTTTATTTAGTTTTGTAGAAGAGTCATGTGGACTCGAAACGTTAACTGTGTTCCTCTCCGCAGATGCTGCCAGACCTGTTTTTGTCTGGGATTGAACTTCACAGCTTGGCAAATCTCTGCATGAAGATGTTTCTCCTGCCCTTTATTAATATATCTGTTTAGATATATTAATAAAACTGCATCAGGTTACCAACTCTGAAATAAATCAAGAAATACTTTTAATGGCAAGAAAAATTAAATAACTACATTATGTTATGCTGCTGGTTCATGGAAGATTTTGTGATTGTGCAAATTAATTTTAGTGAAAACTTAAAGTGTAACCACAACAATGCAACTTTAAACACATTTTGGGTTCAAATTTCTAATTGCAACCAAAGCAGAAACTTTATCCCCTTATCTTTTACAAACTGCTTATAACACAGAACATGCAATTTGGCCAAACGATTCCTTCTGGTATTTATGATCAACGTGAACTTCCTCCCAACATTCTTCATCTAACTCCATCAATGTATTCATCTATTCCTTTCTCCCTCACCATCTTATCTATGTTCTGCTGTAATGCATCAATGCTATTTACCTCAATAAAACTTTTTGGTAGTAAGTTCCATATTTTAACCACTCTGGGTAAAGGAGTTTCTGAATTCCCCATTTGATTTATTAGTAACTATTTTAGATTTATGGCTTCTGGTTCTGGTTTCACCTGCAGGTGGAAACATTTCTACATCTACCTTAACAAGCCCTTGCATAATCTTAAAGACCTCTATAAGTTATCCCTCTTTTTTTCTGGAGAAAAAGCCCCAGCCTGTTTATTATTGTCGCGCATTCTTGAATCCTTAACTACTGATGCAATCTCAACACAGTGACTTCAGTTCAGAATTAGGTAGACCTTAACTCCAGATTTAGAAAATTCGAAAATACCTGAGTGTGAATTACAAACCATTTCAAACAAATACTTCAAAATTCTTCCATTTATTCCATACCTATGATGCATATTTTTCTATCAATGCAATTTACATTTCTAGGTGCTAAATTTAATTCCCCTTTGTCCATTCAACTTAAGTCATTTTTTAAATCTACTGCTGTGTTTATACTACTCTTCCCAGTTTAGCATTGTTAGTATGTTTGACAAGCAAATTTTTGCTTTCAGATTCCAGCTTATTTCTATTGAAGCACTGACCTGTGCTTCCCTTCAATCCCTCCTCCAACCTGATATTATACTTCTCACATTACTTTATTTTGACCAACAACTTATCCAGTTCCATTCTCTCCCCTGGATGCACTTGCCTCTTAGTTTTAATTAGAAGCCTTTCACATGCAGCTTTGTCAAAATTTTTATCAAAGTTCTAATAAACTGGCAATAAGTTTCACTTTGTAATGTATATTAGTGACATTCTCAAAGAAGTCAAGCACGTTTGTCATTTTCTTTTAAATCTATAGTGGCTGTTTATTAAGCTATTGTGGTACATCTACTCCTCTGAATAGTTTCTATTGTTTTAAGTTATTGATATTAGTTGTAGTTGGCTGGTTATTTTGGTCTATTTTAAAATTGTGCTTATGTGTTGGCTGGCCTTGAAGAACCAGAACAGGATTATGCAGATAATTGCAAGGAAACTAAGCATCAGCCGTACTGTTTTCATTTTTTGACAGTTCAGTATCACCACTATTTAAGGCTAGATGGGGAGTTCTTGAGAACAATACTACCATTTGATTTACTGACTATTAACACCAGTGAGGAACATTCACACTGAAATAAAGAGAAAGTAGAATGAGGCCCATGCTTCCATTTGAATTCTGATGGAACTTGTGTTCGAAATGTTAAGTCATCCCTTTCAATATCTGGACCAATTAGTTGGGGTCTTGCTCCATAGCCCTGAAGAAGTGTCAAAAAGCACCTGCATTTGCTGTGTGTTGCAGTGGGATGACACTTGTACCCAGAAGAGTTGGAAGGGCCAGCTAGCAGCAGGGGAGAGCAGGGTGAGGACTTGAATTGTCAGGGTGATGGCAGATCTAACCCTTTCAGGGGATTGAGAAGAAATAAGTAAATTACAGGAAGGGACAACAGGTAGCAAGGTGTGGCAGGGGCATCTCATGACTTTGCAGGAATAGGTCAACTGTCTCATTAAGGGTCAGGCTACCACTGCAGTTGCTCCTACAAATGAAGGAGGCACAGGAGATGAAGAAGTATGGCACGCACACTACAATGTGGTGAGAGTAGCAAACATCGATACATGAATAAAGGTGGAATAAAGTAATAAAGTTAAGGCCCCTCTGTGCAATGTTTATGAATGACTTTTTTCAGAACGTACATATGGTGTTAATATTGGCAGCCAAATTCCATGAGCAGGATTTTACGTGTCGGCGAGCGGGGGTGAGGCCCGCTCGCTGATGCATAAAATGACGCACGATGACGTTGGGGGTAACTCCCGACGTCACCAATTGAGGCCATTGACAGAGTCAATTAAGTAATTAAAGGACCTGCCCGTCCAATCTTAAGGTTGGCAGGCGGCAACTAGAAAAACATGAAACTTCATCCACGGAGAGGATAAGGTTTCGTGTAGGTTTTTAAAAATTTTAATAAAGTTTTTGTGAAAATTATGGACATGTCCCAACTCATGTGACATTGTCACATGAGGAGACATGTTAGGGAAATTTTACTTTTCTATTTTTAGGTTTTTGAGCCGATCTCCCTGAGGATGCACTTAGCCTCAGGGAGCTGAGTGCGCTCTTTCGTGCGCATGCATGAAAGAGCGCACTGTTGACTTTGGGATTCACCCCCTCCCCACACAGGAAGCACAGAGCGTTTCTGTGCGGACATCACGCTAGGTACGTAAAACAGCACCGCACCCTACCAATCGGGGGTGCCAATCGGAAGCGCGCCTGTGTGCGCCCGCCCTTCAACTTCCCCCCCCCAACGGGGGGGATAATTCAGCCCTATGGGTGGTTGTGAAGGTGGAAGGGTAGGGGGCCAGTCAGTTTGTATGCACAAATGGAAGATCAAGAGGACCATAGGACAGTTCATGTGGAGGCTTAAGCAGTATTTTAAAATGAAACCCAATGACTCTTGAGGCATCAATTTGGTGTTTTTCTTTAAGCCTAACCCAGTTCTTTATTCTTCTTATGGTGGCAGCCTTGTGAGGTAATGGGTTGCACCATGGTGGTCAACTCAGTTAAATATCGCCTGTTGTGGCTCAGGAGCCCCACTTTGGCATGGCAGTGACTTCCACACTTGCTGCAGAAGAAGTCTGTTGGCTGAGAAGGTGCACGATTCACTGACATCTGTTACCTCTGGGCCCTCTTCTTGACCAGCTGAGCATTTTGTTTCTGTTCCCCTCTTTCAATGACCCTTCAGCCAGCCTCCAGAAGCCACGGCCGCCAGCGACTGGCCCCCAGTTGTTAGTGTCAATGTCTGCCGTTTTCATATCTTGCTTGCAGGGTATCCTTGTAGTGCAGGTGTGGGTCCCCAGGAAGTTGTGACCAGTGGCCAGTTCACCATACATTAGGGGCTGAATTCTCCGGTCGGTGAGCAGAGGCGGGGCCCGCTCGCCAGCGCATAAAATGACGCGCGGTTCCAGTGCAGCGAGCGTGCAGCCGAGTCGGTTGCGTGCCCGCTGAACTGTCAAAGGCCTGTTAAAAACTAAGGTTGGCGGGCAGTTCATTTCATTGCTTAAATGAGTTTATAAGGTTAGCGGGCAGGTGAAGAGCCCAGGCAGCCTCCGCATTTTTCATGAAACCTCATTCATGGGCGGGATGATGTTTCATGAAGTGTTTTAAAATCCAATAAAAATTTTTAAAATAATTCTTTGACATGTCCCAGCTCATGTGACAGAGGGGGCATGTTTTAAAGGTTTTTAATTACTTTATTTCAATTTTTAAATCTCAACTGATCTCCCTGAGGCACCTGGGTGCCTCAGGGAGATTTCTGTGCTCTTTCACGTGCATGCCAGCCCCAACTCAGGGAATCCCCCCCGCCCACACAGGGAGTGCTCAGTGCTTCTGGGCAAACATCACGCTGGGCGGGCCTTAATTGGCCCGCCCACATAAAATGGCAGCGCGGCCCCGATTAGTGGTGCCGATTGTGTTCACACCCACACTCGCCCGCCCCACACAACCGCCCCCAATGGGGGGAACATTTTTCCCTAGGTCTTTGGATATACAGCCGTCATCCATCTGATGAAAGCAAAATACTGCTGATGCTGGAAATCTGAAATACAAACAGAACATACTGGAAAAACTCAGCAGGTCTGACAGCATCCATGGAGAGAGAAACAGAGTTAATGTTTCGAGTCTGTATGACCCTTCTTCGGAGCTAAAGAGAAGTAGAAATGTAATGAAATTTATACTGTTTTATGGAGTGGAGCAGGTGAAGCTGGATAGAAGGCCAGCGATAGGTGGAGGCAAAGGAGAGATTGACAAAGATGTTATGGACAAAAAGACAAAGGGAGTGTCAATGGTAGTGGTAAGGGCTAAAGGAGGTGCTGATAGTGGCATAAAGGTCAAAAAGCAGGATGTGTTAATAGCAGAACAAAGGTAAGCACTCTGGGAAAGAACATGGGACAAGTAACAGATGACCCTTTTGGGTGTGTTGGCAGTGGTTGGGGAAAATAGATGGAAAAAGGGAGAAAAAAAATCAATAAAAAGGGGATAAAACAATGAATAAAAATCAAAATTAGTGGATAAAAAACAAAAATAAATTTTTAAAAGGAGGATTAAAAAGGGTGAAGATAGTGGAGAGAGTTCATGGTCGGAAGTTATTAAACTCAATGTTAAGTCCAGAAGGCTATAAAGTGCCTTTATAATCGGAAGATGAGGTGCTGTTGCTCCAGTTTGGGTTGGGCTTCACTCGAACAAAGCAGTCACCCAGTTTGCGTTTGGTCTCTCCAATGTAGAGAAGACTGCATTAGCAGCCTCGAATGCAGTAGACTAAATTGAAGGAGGTTCAAATGAAGTACTGTTTCACCTTTAAGGAGTGTTGGGCACTTGGACGGTGAGGAGGGAGGAGGTAAAGGGGCAGGTGTTGTATCTTCTGCGATTGAATGGGAAGGGGATGAGAAGTTGGGGGTGCTGGAGGAGTGGACCAGGGTGTCCTGGAATGCTGACAGGGGGTGCGGGTGGAGTGAGGGGGAGATGAGTTTGGTGGCGGCATCATGCTAGAGTTGGCAGAACTTCACTTTTTCAGGACGGTAGAGCAGGACTCCCAGCCAGCCAGTGCAGTTATTGAAAGGCCTGATTCAAAATGCTGGTCACGTGTTCCACCAGAATCTAAATGGCAGCATGGGCCTCATTGTACTTCATCTTTGTCTCAGTGTGAGGGTTCCTCACTGGTGTTAATAGTCAATACAGCAAATGGAGGTATTGTTCCCAGCAACCCTCCATCCAGCCTTAAATAGTGGTGACACTATGAACTGTCACAAGATGAAAACATTGTGGCTGCTGGCAAGTTTTCTTGCAATCATCTGCATTATTCTGTCCTCGTGCTTCAAGGCCAGCTGAACTTGAGTATACTTTTCATCTTGCATTCATCAGGACAGATGCAAGAACACCAAATTTCAAAGGGAACAACAATTTATACTGCATGAAAGAAGTGTGCTGATTGGTTGATAAGTTAACTGTGATTGGTTGAGGTGTTGCCATGGAGAATGTACCAGGGAACTATTGTTCCCCATATTTTTGTTTAATTAAAAACAGCCTCAACATGTTCCTTTTGTAGCGGACAGGTCCCTGCATAAAAATATATGTATCTTCTAGCCAGTGTAAGTGAGCCACATTGCGAACCTGACTGATGGTCTTCAATTGGTTAGTGTAATTCTTAGCACACTTGGAATTGTTCAGCAGGTGCTGTCCAATCACGGAATCACATCTAACGTTAGACAATATGTTCTGAGTTTTGCAAGCATGGGCAGGTTGAGTACTGTCAGTACTCTGCCAATTGTGAACAGCCGAAGGGACTTGTCATTTGATACGATCCACCAGTCGTTGGAATGTATGGCCTTTCCAGTTTCTTTCAGCAATATTCTGAACTACCAAGTGATTATTTGTATATCAGCTGAACGTCGATGGAATGGAATTCTTTGTGATTCATTTTATGCCACTGACGACTTGATGGTTACAAGGCTTCCATCATTAAGACCCTGCAGATTCAGGAATCCTGCCACTTGGTGGAAGCGCAGCATTATAAATTTTAGAAAACTGAAGGTTAAACTTAAGTAACTAATATAAAATATTAATGAAAGAAATGGAATGCTTTTAAAAGCTAACTTTAAAGAAAATTGTTGTCAGGATGTGGGACACAGAATCACAGTGAGATACTGACAAGGTCACATTTACTGTTAATGCCAAGTTGCCCTAGAAAGGTGGTGATGGGCCTTCCCCTTAAACTGCTGCAGTCCTTCTGATGATGGTGCTTCGTAGGAAATTCCAGTGTATTAACCCAGCAATTATAAAGGTAATGCAGATATGTCTTAAGTCAGGATGGTGTGTGATTTGGAGGCTGATGGTGTTCCTACAATAGTGCTCTTGTTCTCCTCAGAAAGAAATTGCACAGGAGGGAAGTGCTATTGAAGTAACCTGACTGAGTTTCTATTTGATACAAGCATCTGACTAGATTCCAACAGTAATAACCCTACAAACTGTGAAACATCACTGACAAGGATACAAAACAAGTATGTCACTTGAGATGCCTTTCTTTGTCCATGCGTCTTACTTAACTATGTTAAAATGAAGACTCATTGCATTCTATCATCATCATCACCCCCCCCCCCCGCCCACCCCAACACTCCCGGGATTCCTATAACATACAGCCTTTAAACCTAAGCTTGGTGTCACCCCACTTGTTGATTTGCCTTGGTTCTCATCTTCCACTGTCCTATGAGCCCTGGGCCTTCAATTAAGTTTCTCAATTTAAAACAAGATGTAATAGATTTATATTACCCAATTTGATCCTGTTTTCTTTAACAGCTTAGAAAGATTGTCTTCCACAAAACATGTTATTACAGCTTACTGTTTTGGTATTTGATTTTGCCATCAATATAAGAAAATTGCACATCGATTTGCACCATACTGAATGTGCATATTATTTAATTACAAGTGTTTCCAGTTTCTAAAATAACACAGCTGGAATTTCACTGTAGATATCTGAGCAGCATTTTCAGTAAATATGTTGGACTACCAAGCCTGTTAATGTTACATTCAAAATATTAACCATTTACATTCCCTTATGATAACAATATCCAATTCATTGTGCTGCTTTTTTTGGCTTCAGCATCAAGAGTTAGTTTGAAAGTTCAGATACAGGATGTTCAGGTAACCGTTGTGTTATATCTTCTGCAATACCTACCAATAGTTACTGCATAAATTCTCTACCAGATTTAGTGGAAAGATTAACTATCAGACATGTGCAATCATGTTACCACTGTTTATTGGCACACTTAATTAATGGCAAAGCATACATAAAATACATTTGTATAATGACACAAGGACTTATTTCTAACTTTCACATACTGTGCTGAACATTTATGTGAATGAAATAGTTTCTGCTCTAAATTATCTGTTAGTCCCCTTACAAAAAGCTTACATAAATACACAAGCAAAAGTTGGACCAGCAAAGATTCTTGCAAAACCTGAATAGAAAGGATAATCACTACCAGATTTCCATGATAGCAACTGTTCAAACTTAGGAACAATTCAAAGAAACTACAAACATGTCACATTAAGATGCCCACAAAATATAATGGGTTGCCTGGCTTATAATACCAGCTGGGTTTTTAAAGCTTTAAATATGAACTCACTAAATCAAAGTAGAGAGGTCTTAATATTTTAATACTGCTGAATGCAGACATTTTCAAACAAGAAACTTTCAGGTGCAGCCTGGAGAAAGAAGGTTGGGGGGGGCGGGGGTGGAGGGGGAGGGGAAGCACAAAATTTCATAATAAAAGTGATATGTTTCTGTTTATTGAGAGGCTTGTGGTGTGGGATTTTCTGATTTACTCTCCTGACTAGACTGGGCTTTGCTGTTCCAGGGGCTGTTACTTCCCAGTGCAGGAGAGTTATTGAAATCTTCCTCGTCATCAATGCCATTTGCTGCATCGTACTGCGTATTCTCTAATCGAGTGATCAGTCGCTCATCCTCATCTCCGAACTCTCCACCCATCAGTGTCGGTTCACCCACCACCATAACATCCTATAACAGGAACAAACAGTCATGTGGTAAAACACTGCAGAGATTTTGTTTGAATACCTAAGACTGTGATGCAAACTGGAATGTGGATGCATCTAGTAAACATGTAATACAATTTTGGATTTGATTGATTAGTCAGGACAAACTTTATCTTTTATTTAACCAACAAAGCTGTCAAACAACTATTCTACTTGCGATTCAGGAGGACTATACAGAATGTGTGAAGTTAATTATTGCTATTCTGTCAAATGTTAACCAAACACAACAGGTCCTAATCTTTAAAATTTTAAACTATTATTTCTAACTCATTTTTAACCTATTGCCTCAGAGGTCGAAGCAAAGTTTGATGTTACACTGCAAGAAGCAAAAGTACTGTATAGTCAGTGACCACTAGATGGTGTATTTGTGCTGTTTTAGTATATTGTGACACTATAATGCAAGAAAAAGATTATTGAGATCATAAAGAACAAACATTGTTTAAATATATAACACATGCCATTTGCAATTTACTAGGTCTACTATCAATTAATGGTGTATCTTCAGTAAATCATCAGTACCCACTGTTGTATCCTCTTTCTCCACGTGTTAATCTCAAGACTTCCTACAGATTAGCACGAGATGAAATTTGAGCAGTCCTTAGCAGAGCCTTGGACCTCAATGGCCTTGTGTGCTTCTCATACACATGAAAATACATATATGCAAAATCCTGATCACTGCAATTTGATTACAATTTTCACAAGCAAAGAATGCAAAAGATAACACACAATTTGATGCATTTATGCTTTCTTCAGAGATGTTGATATATGAGAATTGTGGAACTACAATATTATATGAAGTACAGTTAGGTGGAAACTTTTGAAACATGATGGCTTTGGTCCCAAAAATGATGATTTTTCAGTTAATTTCTGAGAGGGAGTACAAAAAGAGGCGACATTTCAATTGCATTCCACATAGAATTGTTTCAAGTCTATTTGAACAAACTTCTAATTTGATTGCATGTAATAAATGTGACTTTTTTATTGTGTAAGTTCTCAGTATTACAACACCCTGCTTTATATGTTGTCAGAGTTATATTTCTTTACTTAACAGCATTCTGTTTCTTTACTCACTTACCATGAACCATAGAAAAGTTATGGCACAGAAAAGGCTATTCAACCTATCGTGTCTGTGCTGGCTCATGTTCTGATGTATTTGAATTGGAGCTGTGGTAGATATTTTCAAATTATTGATATGTAAGTGTATTCTTGTGAAGCCAGTTGTGATCTTTTCAAATTCAGAAGACACATTGTCATTGACTCTTTGTAGATTTGCTATCCACATGTAACAACCGCTTTCCATTAGAAATGCTATTTGGCTGGAGTTTTGAAATCTGCCATTGATATCACTCTGGATATTTCCCTTGTTCACTTAAACATATTGCCAAACTTATTTAAAAAATCAAGAATAAATCCCAGAGAAAGATCTGTCTCTAGAAAAAGAGAACATCCATTCAGTTATATTCTTGTCTGTGAAAAAGAGAAAAATCTTGACAAAAACATTCAACTTTTTTTTTTTACTTATTCACAGGATGTGGGTTTCACTGGCTGGGCCAGCATTTATTGCCCATCCCTAGTTGCCCTTGAGATGGTGGTGGTGAGCTGCCTTCTTGAACCGCTGCAGTCCATGTAGTGTAGGTACACCCACAGCGCTGTTAGGGAGGGAGTTCCAGGATTTTGACCCAGCGACAGTGAAGGAACGGTGATATATTTCCAAGTCAGGATGGTGAGTGACTTGGAGGGGAACTTCCAGGTGGTGGTGTTCCCATCTATCTGCTGCCCTTGTCCATCTAGATGGTAGTGGTCATGGGTTTGGAAGGTGCTCTCTAAGGAGCGCCTTGGTGAATTCCTGCAGTGCATCTTGTAGATGGTGCACACTGTTGCTACTGTGCGTCGGTGGTGGAGGGAGTGAATGTTTGTGAATGTGATGTCAATCAAGTGGGCTGCTTTGTCCTGGACGGTGTCCAGCTTCTTCAGTGTTGTGGGAGCTGCACTCATCCAGGCAAGTGGGGAGTATTCCATCACACTCCTGACATGTGCCTTCTAGATGGTGAACAGGCTTTGGGGAGTCAGGAGGTGAATTACTCGTCGCACAATTCCTAGCCTCTAACCTGCGCTTGTAGCCACAGTACTTATATGGCTAGTCCAGTTCAATTTCTGGTAACCCCCAGGACGTTGATAGTGGGGGATTCAATGATGGTAATGCCATTGAACATCAAGGAGCAATGGTTGGATTCTCTCTTGTTGGAAATGGTCTATGCCTGACACTTGCGTGGCATGAATGTTATTTGCCACTTGTCAGCCCAAGCCTGGATATTGTCCAGGTTTTGCTGCATTTATGCATGGACTGCTTCAGTATCTGAGGGGTCGCGAATGGTGCTGAACATTGTACAATCATCAGTGAACATGCCCACTTCTGATCTTATGATGGAAGGAAGGTCATTGATGAAGCAGTTGAAGATGATTGGGCCTAGGACACTACCCTGAGGAACTCCTACAGTGATGTCCTGGAGCTGAGATGACTGACCTCCAACAACCACAACCATCTTCCTTTGTGCAAGGTTTGACTTCAACCAGCGGAGAGTTTTCCCCCTGATTACCACTGACTCCAGTTTTGCTAGGGCTCCTTGATGCCACACTCGGTCAAATGCTGCCTTGATGCCAAGGGCAGTCACTCTCACCTCACCTCGGGAATTCATCTCTTTTGTCCATGTTTGAACCAAGGCTGTAATGAGGTCAGGAGCTGAGTGGCCCTGGCAGAACCCATTTTGGCATCAGTGAGCAGGTTACTGCTAAGCAAGTACCACTTGATAGCACTGTTGATGACACCTTCCATTACTTTACTGATGATTGAGAGTAGATTGATGGGGCGGTAATTGGCCGGGTTGGATTTGTCCTGCTTTTTGTGCACAGGACATACCTTAATTATTCAATGTCGTCTTAAATTCATAGAAGAATTATTTTGGGCTAAATAGGAAACAAAGCAACTAATAGGGCAGAATTTCACACATGGCGGGCAGGCTTGGTGAGGGCTGGCGGGGGTGGTCGGGAAGCTGACCGCCACCCGCAATCGTGGTCAGAAGGCAATTTCACGCTGGCGGGTGGCAGCACTGCCTGTGCAGGCGGGGTGGGGGGTGTGGAGTATGAGCGGGGTGAGCGAGACCTTTGTGCATACGTGCGAGTGCACGCTTCATAATCTCCCTGAGGCACAGAACTGCCTTAGGAACATGAAGAGATGTGAAAAATAAATTTTAAAAACAAAAATGTAATGAAACGTGTCTCCTCATGTGACTCTGTGAGAATTTCTGCCCATAGGATTGCAAATAACAGGACTCTGTCACATGAGCAGGGTCCTTTTTTTAAATCAACTTTGAAACTTTTATTTTACTTTTATTTGCTTTTGGAAACCTCATCTCGCCCATGGATGAGGTTTCCAAAAAAATGCAAAGGCTCCTTGGCTTTTTTGCCTGCCCACCAACCATTAGGTTGGACGGGCAGTGAAAAATTTAAGTTAATTGATTACTTAATGACCTTTTCAGGACTTTTAATTGTCAGCGGGTGTGCTGCCTGCTCTGGCGTGCGCTCACCGACCGAACTATTGTGTGACTGCGCATTGACATCTGCACGCGTGGCCGACACCAATGCGCATCATTTCATATTCGAGCGGGACGGACGCATGCCCACCCGCCGAGCGAGAATTTCTGCCCATAGGATTGCAAATAACAGGACTTCATCATAATCTTTACTGCTTATTTTTTTGTTCTGTTTTATTTTGCAACCTGTTCCAGCTCCTGCCCATCTAGTTTGTTTTATTCTTTCATGGGATGAGTGCGTCTCAGGCAAGGTCAGCATTTGTTGCCCATCCATGATTGCCCTCGAGAAGGTAGTACTGGTGACTCAGTTGCCATCATTATCAAAGTTGTGTATTTACATCACTTCCTTTGAGTTTTTTCCCTATATTTTTGAAGCACCTTCGAACACTGGAACCAATGTAACCAAAGATATACTTTTTCTACAAAACTCATTCACAATTGTTTAGACAAATTCATTGCACACCAAGAAATCAGTAATTTCAAATGCCAGAGTTAAATGCAGATGAAATTAAGCCGTATTGTTTTCTACCTTTTTAAAACATTTTTAAACAGACACATTGGCCTGAATTTTCCAGCACCACCCCCCCCCCCCCTCCACCCCCCCCACCCCCCACGGCCGGTTTCCCCACAGTTGAAATCTCCGTTCACATCAGCGGGACCAGAAGACCCCGCCAGCATGAGGGGCTGGAAAATCCCAGCCATTGGCTTCGCTATTAACTCCTCCACAACAAGTGGGAGATGGTCAGGGGTTAAAATGTCAAAGGTGTGGAATGTGATCCTGACCTACTGCATGCATTGCTGTTTTTACATTGGCAAGCTTTATGGCATCTGAGTGACCAACTGCGGCGAGGCAAGACACTTCATTAATGTATTTAAATTGGGCATCCACAATGCAATTTGGAACCCAATTGGAAGTCACAACTACTGCGCATATTTCCTAAAGGCTGGGAAACCCTGTAATGAAAGGGATATAGAAGCTGTCAGCTCAACAAGATAAGTGTCTTTTCTAGCACTACTCGTGGGCAAAGAGCTGCAGGAGTGCTCTCCATGGTTCCTCAAGAAAGCCTTTGGCATCCCCTCTGTTGATTGTGCTCTCTCTCTCCCCTGATTGCTGACCTACCCACCCCCTGTCTAATGTCCAGTTCTGTCCTTCCCTTCCTCAGTGATGATGTCTGCCCTCCCTCCCCAATCACTTGCCATGATAACTAACTTTCCCATCTCCACTTCGAGTCGGTCCCTTGCTGCGTCCCCCAGCCCCAACTGATTTCCCTGGCCAGCCTCCAACCAGGCTGACAATTTGGCTGCCTGCCAGGTGGGAAATTAATTCAAGAAATTATAATGAGGACCTCCCCAGCCTTGTTGGGTTTTTCCACATTTTCAACAAACCCTGCTCCTTTCATAAAAGCAAATGTGGATGCTGGAAATCTGAAACAAAAACAGCTGGAAAAACTCAGCATCTGCGGAGAGGAATACAGTTAATGTTTCGAGTCCGTTTGACTCTTCATCAGAACTAAGAAAATATAGAAATGAGTTGAAATATAAGCTGGTTGAGGGGGATGGGACAGGTAGAGCTGGACAGAGGGCCAGTGATAGGCGGAGGCAAAGACGAGATTGCCAAAGATATCATGGACAAAAGAACAAAGGAATGTTGATGGTGGTGATATTAGCTAAGGAATGTGCTAATGGCAACATTAAGCTCCTTTCATGCCTCCTAGTAAAGAACATGGTCATTGTTTCTATGCTGAAAAATTTCAAGTCGGCATCTCCAAATGAGGATAAAAGAAAAATCTTAAAAAATGCAGCAGGAACCAACGTGAAAATGGGCCAGGAACTAGGGGGCATAAATTTATCTTCAAGAGAATAAACGAGGTTAGGATCATTTTGTAATGTTTTGAAAAGGGAAGTGCATCAATATTAGAAAAAGCCAATAATTGAAAAGGTATTTGGGAATGATATTAAGTAGATAGAACAGGTAAGATGGGCTGAATGGTCTTTGTGCTGTAAAACTCTATATTTTAGTCTTTAAATAGCAGAAAAAACTTGATCTACAATGACATGACTGTAATTTCATTAGTGTTCATATAATTCCCATGTATTAAAAAATGTTCATATCTTTTCCCTTCCTATCCTAATGTGTTCTCCAGAAAAGTTTCTAAGAATCCACTTCATCTGTGCCAATCAGCATATAAGAGCTAGGATTTTTGGAGGAATGCATTGTGTGATCCATTCTTCAGTTCACCATCCTTCCTTGTGAGCAAGTGCTTAGCCTTCTCCATTCTCCAACTCCTTGATCCCACAGCTGAAACTGGTAATTCATTAATGTGCGATCATGCCATGGATGGTACAGTACACAGGCATAATGTGGAATGACTAAATGGTAATAAACTATTGCAAAACTTTTCGAGAAACTAGTCTACATGTTGTCAATAGGAAAAAATCCATTCACAACCATGGCATTCAACAGGCCAAAGAAAAATCAGTGAAACACAAACTCACCCTTTATTACAAATAGTTTCTCTCTTTCAGTAAAATGGATTCTCATTTCTGCATTAGTTAGTATTTTGAAGATTACAATAAATAAAGCGAACACATAGCTAGTGATCACAGGGCTGGCATGGAGGTGAGGTTATTAACCTTCTGAACTGCTACACATGTCCAGGAGTGAGATTCTGCATCTCTGAAAATGATTAACTGCTGAACAGGTTTATTTATGTAATCCATCAGCTTGTTCCCAAAGTTGGCAAGACGTTCAATCCTCCAGCCACCAGCAATCTAGTGTTTGTTCCACTGCTTGATTACTGTAATTAATTTAGGTAAAGTTTTTTTTAAAAAAAGAGAGATAACAATGCACATACTGATGAGATAATTTGCATATGTAATTAAGTCATTAGCAAAAACCTGCTGATTGCCAACAAGCCTTAAATTTACCATCTGTTACCGAAGTGTCTGTCACCTATAAACATATTGGAACTGTACAACAATCTGTGCAGAAAATGTTCCAATTTGCCCAGCTGTTATAATAAACAGGATGTCAGCATGGAGGAAGACAGCCTCTTACTAATTAGCAATACACTGATGAATAAACTTACTCATCTCATTAACAGAAAAATAACTCATACATGTGGGCAAGCAAGCGCTGCAGCTAATCAGGAAAATATACAGGGACACTAAGTCAAAGAAGAAATGATGTAAACAAAAGATTGTTTTAAAGAATACACGCTGTAAAAATAAACAAGGACTTGAAAGGCCCGTAACCCTCAATAATACACACTGGCAGCTGAACTAGTTGTTCAGACACTCACACCCTGCAGAGGGCAGTAATACAACCTGCAACTGAGGCTCAGCATAGATATGTCTTACAATCAAATTAGATTAAAAGTCCTTCTTTTGTGGAGTCACTAATGACTGATCATGACATACCATTTCCTACTCCAACTCATCATTCCCAGGGCATCAAAACTGTGGGATTTCCCGCCTTCTGTCTCTCCTTCCACCTACAACCTAAGCACAATGTCCATCGACTAGTTGTACTTGATTTATTTGTGTTTTTTTTCCTTGGTGATACTTTGTACTGTGGGTCCTGGTTCCCCACTTTGTTTTCTCAATAATAAAAAGATTGATGTGGAATGAGAAATATAATCACTTTTAGCAGTTTTTCTGTAATTTTTACGCGCCTATTTTTCACTCACTCATCACACATCAAAAATATATTCTAAAATGATGTTACATTAGCTGGGGTGTTTAGGGAAAATGGCAGTCTCTTTCCCTTCTCTCTATCAACATCCTAACCAATATACAAACATACTTCAAAAGTTCACTGCCCACTGTAGCCTCTGATTTATAAATAAAATCTAACTGCTGCATCTCATGCTACCTCTTTTTGCTTTAATCAGGACTTCTGCAATGTTCGAAACCTCCATTCTGTCTATCTTGGCTCACTCTTGTCCCTGAGTCATAAAATTATGGGTCTACAGACTTCAACACATAAATCTAGACTAACACTTCAGTGCTGTACTGAGGGAGTGCTGCACTGTTGTTGGCACCGTTTTCCAGATAAAATATTAAATTGTAGCCCATCTGCCTGTCCAGATGGAAGCAAATGATCCCACAGCACCATTTGAAGAGGGGGAGCTCTACTGGCGCCCTAGCCAACATTTATCCATCAATCAACACCACAAAAGTAGGTTAGTTGGTTATCTATCTAATTTGCTATTTGTGTGATGTTCCTGTGTGCCAACTGGTGACTGTACTCCCTATAAAACAGCAAAAATACTACCTCAAAGTAATTAATGAGTTGTGAAATGTTTTAGGATGTTCAGAGGATGTGAAAGGTGCTATATAAATGCAAATTTGTTTTTCATTCTTATTTTCATCTCCAGCCATTCCAAGCTTATTTCTTATTCCTTACTAACCAAAGCCCAAGTTTTATCTCACTCTGACCCTTTTTTAGCTTCATGACGTAAAGCACGTGCACATGATGATGTTTGTTCTGATATTACTGCTGCTCACGCTAAGGTGATTTTACATCGCTGTTCTGGTTTTGGAAGACAGGTACCAAACTGACTTCCTTAAAACCTCCTACATTTATTTGATCACTGACCATTGACAATGAACGGCGGTATGGAAACTCAGTTTCTGTGCATGGGTATATTGTAATGATGTCATTACAGGCCTTTGTTTCAATTCAGCATTTTCACTGGGCAGTTTTGCTGTTGACATTTTGATCACAAGCAAAATAAACTGGCTTTGCACCAGGGTGGTCCAAAAGTCAAATTGGTGAATCCAGTGGTAATTTAAAAAACTTGGAAAAAGTCTATAAAAGCTACTTCCAAAGTAAAGCAGATTGTGCCATTTGTATTTCCAAACATGACTGATAGTGGGGAAACTGTATTTTCTGTCAGCTGTATGCCAGCAATGTAAAAATGCCTTCTTGAATCATTTGAATTTGATCCCTTTCCTCATTTCACTTAATTAATTTTCTATCTCTGACTCATAACTTAAACAATCTTCTATTCCTGTCAGACAAAAACAAATCTATCAGCTCTTTCTCACAACTGAAATCACCATTCTTAGTGATTTCAGTGTTCACAATGATCAGTTGATGTGGTTCACCTTCTCTACTAATAAGACCAGCGTTATGTCTGAGCCCTTTTTCTGTCATTAATGATATTGAGAAACTCATCAATCCCAAGTCTCTGACCAGCTTCATAATTCAGCAAATCCCTTAGATCTTCTGTTCATTTTAATCCTATCTCTTACACTGTATTCGTTTCCCTATCACTGGGTTATTGATCCCACTGACTCACAGCCTGCTACAAATTACACTCTTCATCCAATTCAATCTTGTTTAACATTTTGGGCTGGATTTTTTTGCCCACTGGCTATGAACAGAGAAGGAGAAATTAGAGGA